>NC_071402.1:74662349-75992363 GCF_017976375.1 Cuculus canorus | reverse complement strand
GAGGAGTCTAAGGTATGTTTCAGCAGATGCAATCTGCGCATACCTACTGTATGCTTATAAGATTCCAAAGTGATAAATGAAAAATGATGGCTACAAAGCTATGGAACTCTAAAATGATTTTGGATATAATGGAGACATCAGTGACACTTAAAATAATTTAGTCTTTGATTGATGGAAACTGTCAGCCACTGAGAAACTATTGTGAAAGATGTCACCAAACAAATTGGATTTTCACAACACTGTTAGTTTGTGCAACAATCTTACAAAATAGATTTTTTTCCTGAAAGCTCTTAGATGGAAATCATTAAAAAGAGCATTATTATTAACAATTGGATAAAACATGAAAATATAAATAAGTTAAAATTACTTTTAAAGACAGTATTTCAGACTTGGAAGCAACAGAGTATATTTATTTTATATTATTGAGAAGTAAATACACAGAACAGCATAACGTATATTCTGAAGGAAGCCCCCAAGATGCTTCTATGTGTTGAAACAACTACGTCAAGAGTCATTCATCATTTAACTTTAGGTTATTCAACATCTCCTTATTCATTGTTTGAGCAGTTAATTGGGTGTGTTCCACCAGATAGCATATGACTTCTGTTGTGTCAAGTTTTACTACTTCTGAACAGACTAAAAAATAGAATTTAAATTTTTAACAGCTATGTTGGAAGAAGAAAATCCAACCATGATCCATGGACCTTTGTATGTGAATGCATAAGGTTTTTAAGTATAAGCATTGTATTCATTTGGAACTTTGACTTTTCTTTTTGAAGATTCTGATGTATTGTTTATTTTCCCTTTAGAATGGTCTTTGAAAATTTTTGTGCCTTCTGAATATTTTTTCTAATTTTACCTGGTTTATTCTAGGAAAGAATTTATTGACTCAGCCTTTCACGGAAAGTGTAAAATACCTGTATGTGGATTCAGGATTTAGTGAAAAATTAATGAAAGGTGGATGAGTTTTCAGGAAGCCATGATTTTCACTTCAGACTTACTATTCCAGGATTCTAATAACTTTGTCAGTGTTTCCTGTGTTTCTAATAGACATCTTCAGAAAACAACAAAATTAGCCACACAGTTAATATTACTGATTAAAAAGAGGCATGTTTGTATGATGTCTGAATTATCTGGACGTTAACGCAATTTAATGTGGCTTAGAAGGGAGCTGTGTGATATTTCTGTTGCAGTTCTTAAGTGAATCAGAGATTGAAATGCAAAATCTAGTACAGAAGAGTGTCATGTGGATCAGTGCATCCCCTATGAGCACTATTCCCTATAATCATGCAATTAGAAAGAACATTAAACAGTGCTTTCATTTGTATATTAAATCTTTTTAAGTGTGTGAGAAAACTTTTGCTGACATATATATAACAAATCTAAATCATCATCTTTGCAATTGTAATGTTAAAGAGTAAGGGAAGTGAGATAGCTTACTTACTCTAGGCATTTTGTATAATCCATGCTGAGACGTTGGATGGCTCAATCCACCTAAGCATTCTCTGTAGGGTACTCTCTCTATTGCTTATTCAAGAACTGAAGGAAGAATTAATATACTTGGTGAGATAAGTGGGTGTTTTGAGCACTTACCTTAATAGAAAAGCTATGTATACATAACTAGCTAGGGAGCAGAAGTGTTCCATAGTGGTAACATAGGATTGGGGGAGCTCTGTGCTGCCTCACTTCTCCCATTCCTTCATATCAGTCTGCTGTGCCTTGCTGTCACTTAAACTGCTGCTGTAACTAGAGACTACATTGGTTATTGATGCAAAGATTGGTGGCATGGGTGTGAGTGGATTTGATATACAAGTATAAGTGTGTTCACCTACACTGTGTTTTGGTTGTCAAACTGTGACCACCATGCATTTGCTGGAAGCTGTTAATAACCACTGCCCTTTAAAACTGTACCGAAGAACTGCAGGGCTGAACCCACTATGAGAATGAGAAATTTGCCTGTATTATTTAACTGAAGCAGGCTGTCGCAGTAGTTATTTCATGACATTTTGGAGTTCATCCAGCAGTTCTTCTAAGTAGTGACTACTTAAATATAATGTTTATTTTGGAAGTTTGCCTAGTATTAACATGCAGAATATCCACTAACAGTTTTGTTTTAGTAGTACAAATTTTATCCTTTAGATTGCTGAAGCATTCTGTTAAGTCCTTAGGGAAGCTACATCCTTAGTACTATAAAGTACTTTTTTTACAGTGACATACAAAATGGCCGAAAACTGTTTTAAGTTGAGTATAAATTTTTTAAAAACCCAGCTATGTGAAGTTCCTGTACTTCTGTCTTCCTTCTGGTTTCTCTTATATCCATGCATGAATTTTGGCATGTTTTCCCATACAATTTACAAATATAAAAAGAACGGCCAGATGGCTACAGCAGTAATCTTTGATATGATGGTCTTTCTTAATTATTCAACATGTACGACTTCAGTCTGTGTGTTGCTTATTCCCAATTTATATAGAATGCAACAGCTAATCTTGTATTGCTTTTGTATTACCTTTTTACCTGCTTCCATCAGACTTTCCTTCACTAAAAATTATTTGTTATACATGCTCAAGCTTTTACACAAATTTTTCATCCAACTCTAACCTTCATCTTCTTCATTCTCCCCTCAGCTGATAAAACTTCCGTCTTTCAGTTATTTTTGTTTTTCTTATGGCTATCTCAGTGCATTGTCTTCTGCTGCTGTGCTGCATGGATCTCCTCCCAGTCCTGAACTACTGCCTTTTGTTCAATCAAATAACGATTTTAAACCTGTTTTTTAATATAGTTTCCAGTACAAAACAGTTAAAAAAGTTGTGAAGGGAAAAGAAAAAGATGAGAAAGCATCCTAAGCTAGAGTATGTCCTCCTTCTCCTATCCTGCATCATACTTGAAATTGGGTGGAGCTCACAGTAGACAGCAAGGCATGCGGGTGGCTTTCAAAGCATAAGTTTTTGTAATTTAAGAGTACTTTTGGTATATGTGTTTCAGAACATTGTTAATGCAAATAAATAGCCACAGCTTTCCTTGTAGTTGTGACTCTGTTACTGCATGAATTCCTAATTCCTAGTGGGGAAATTTCAAAATTCATTTTTTCCATGAGCCCTTTTTATCCAGGGAGTACAGATTCTTTTTTAGCAGAAGATTACACAAAGTAGGTTAATAGTAAAGCTAGGGAAGAATAGAGTTTGAAGGCTGTTCAAGAAATTTCATCATTGTAGTAGTTCCCCTATAGACTGAAACAATTTTTTTTCCCCTAATAAAAAATATGTGAATAGTTTTGTATAATCAACATAATTACATAGCTTAAAATAGAGGAAAACTCAGTGCCACAAACTGAGGCTGCATTTGCTAACAAGTATAATTAAAATAAGTGTTAAAAATGATTTAAAGGTCTGGTCTTTGCTTTTCTTAGTAATTCCTGTTTTAATGATGTGGACTAGCATACTTTTATTCAGGTTTAATGAGTAAAAAAGGTTTTTAGTGTTTAATTTTCATCTACTGAGGTGTAGGAATATATAGTATAGCATCTTCGTTCAGGGGCAACATTACTAGGTCTTGTAAGGTGTTGTTTTAAAAAATGTTGTCCACGGCTTTATATTTTCTATTTAATCTCTCAGAATCGTGCCAAGGATGTTCAAAAAGCATATTTCTAAGGAGCACTAACAGTGTTGCTGAAGAAATGGAAAGCAGCTTCTGAAATGTAATTTATCTCACGTTTTGTGATGGCTTGTAGGGAAGTCCAGTTAATGACTATATGATTCTGTTGAAATTGAGGTCTTTGCTGACTCAGCCATAACCAGAAGACAGGTATCTTTCCAAACCATAGGTCTTCCTACTAGATGGGTGAAGGAGTATTATAAAAAACAAAGTGCCATGGACTGTCTAGTCTGGATGGTGTTTCTCTTTGTGGTTGCAACTCATGTACTGTAGTATGTGCTTTGTAAAAAGCCATGTAACAGATTTTCCTTGTCTTATGGTCAGATGCATATATTCACTTTTCAAAAGGCTTATGAATAACTCATAAATACACATATATGTACTATACGGCAATACAAGTAAAAATACAATCTATGAGTGTTGTGCAGTGCAGAGCTCAGATCTTTGCAGAACATGGGAATGAACTGCTTTGCTTGGTCAGAGATGTATTCAGACCAGTATCTGGTCTCTGTCAGGAGCAAATGGCACACACCATGGGGAAGAGGTTAAGATGCCAGCAGCAGCTACTGGGACCTTTCCTGGATGCTGTTACACTATCAGGCCTGGGAATTTCCTGAATTTCACGCTGCAAAATCGGAGTGTACAGGTATTTCATAACCACCTGTGGGTCCTTTTTCTGATCATCGGCCCAATGCCATTTTGAAGTTATGTCATTTTTTAAAATCAACAGGAATCTGTGGTAAGGTCTGTCTGCTGAAATGCTATTACTCACAATACATGGCAGTATATTTTTACTACAGAACAGCTTGCGTTGTATGCCATGTTGATGGTGTTGACCATCTTTTTGGTCCCTGAGGAAACGTGTTTGGTTTGCCAATAATAGTACCAGCTGGAAAATGAGCAAGCAGTGTGGTAAAGAGAGAAAGGAGAAATGAAATGCAGGAATGTCTATGCAGATCCCTGAATTACTGCAGTTCTTCACTCTCCATATCTTTTCCTGCTCTAGATGACACTTCTCTCTCCTCCTGGTTTATTTCCTCTCACTTTATGTCTTTCCTTTGTCTGTTAAGTTTCCTCTGATTTTCTTTCCAACCTTTTCTCTACTTTTCAGACCATTATTTGCAAATAATGATTACAAGTTTGGTTTTTCCATTAAAGTTATTTTGCAAAGGAAAATCTGTTGTGGCTTTATAGTATGTCTGAGGAGGAGAATCCCTTCTGCTGTCTCAGGCTAGCTTCTGATGGCCAGTCTGAGGATCAGAGTTCAATGGATGTCCCAAGCAATGCATGGGGGAGTGTACTTCGCTGGCTGTGAGGGGAAGGGCATTAGAAGTGGTAATCTGGGGCTTGAAAGGTGGCCAAAAAGGTCCAGGAGCTAAGGGATAGTTAAAAGAGAAAGGGATATGAAAAAAAAAAAAAAAAAACAGGCTCAGATTTTGCTGGAATTTGGGCCTAGTTTGCGCTGTTTTGACTCCTTTTTTTACCTCTAAGCTGCTTGTGGTGCTCTTCCGTGTGAACCCACTGGATTGACTGGTGCTTGCTGAGAGAGCTGCGATCCACTGGTGCTAAACCCCACTGATGAGGTGGACATGCCCATGATGTGGTAAATGATATCTGAGGTGTTATTTCAAACTTCTTGCTTCACTCAGGCCACTGTACTTGCGTTAGTGTTCCCTTTGTGGAAATCACGAATATTTCAGCTCCTTGAGCAGCACTGGAGAATGAACTTTGATGACAGATTCTTCCTTTATAAGTTGTCACCATCAACTACAGATATTTGGCAGAATGTCACTATAAATTTGAGGATTGATTTTTTGACTGTTAGTCAATGACAGCTGATGGGTAACTGACTCTTGTAGATCTTAACATTCATGCCACAGCAGAAATGACAGTCAATATTAAAATAAAGTTGATACAACTCTGTAATCAGTTTGTTAATTGAAGCTGGCTCTGTCTTTATGAGAATGCAAATTAGAATATGCTACTCTGCTGCACAGCAAACAGTCTACATTGCTGGGTCCAGTGATGAGACATGATAGTGTATGGCTGGATTATTTCAGTGAAGAAATTCTATAGCCTCCAGTCTCATCTTCATGTTTAATGAGGTGATCTTTGAGCTGTTGCTGTAATCTAATTGTATATCTGAGTGATATACAAATTGTTTTTTTAAAGCTCTATTGAGTAAGGAATGTATTTCAAAGTAATTACATTATAAAGAAGTATAGCATTTATTTGCACTTTTGACAGGGAAACAGGATTAATCACTATAGAAGAAACAACTGGTTGGGTTTTTTGGAAGCAAGATTTAAATGAGTTTTGATATTCATTCACCTTGTGTCTTTGTATTATGAGGAGAAGGATGACTGAAAAAAAAAAAAATCACAGTTCATTTGTGAAAAAAAGTGTGTCTTAGGCATTCATATTTTTCACTGGAAGAGAGGCCAGCACTATTATTTTAGACTGACGCGGCCTTTCTTGATGCCTGTGCCACGCCTCCATCACTTTCTCCTTTTGGGCTTCAGGGCTTGTCACTAGCGGTGTTGCCAAGACTGGACAGCATCTTTCTTTGAACTCATAATTCCATTCTAATGAACCCATACAACATATAATCTGTTTCATTAGACAAGTCCTTTTTTTTCAGGTTCATGCTTGAGCAAGAAGATGCATGTTACGCAGAGTAGGTAGTTAGCATGAGTAAATTTCTATCAAACTTTTACTGTTTGCAAACCAAGAAGGATAGTGAAGCACTCAGGGGAAGTGGAATGGGTCTCCCACAACAGATGACATCAGCAGGATCTCTGAGAGTAGACATTGGTGTACATGTAAAGAAATCCCAGACTTCTATGTGGATGCATGTACCCAGAACCAGTTCTGAAACTGGCATCTTTTAATTATGCCAAACTCTACTGTTTGTATACTCATATTGACATAAATTCACTCAGAATTCAGTTAAACTGACACACAATCAGAAAAGATAATAATGTGAAAACAGCTTTGCTGCTGGACAGGTGTAGTTAGTGTGGCACCTCTCTTTTTTATAGAGTATTATTATAATTAAATGAAAGGAAACATAGTTTGCAATTCAGAGGTAAATTATACTTCCAGGATGGATATTTTAACTGATCTAGAAATACTGACATCCTGATTATTTCATTTTAAATATACAATTTTAGTACCTGGGAGGAATAGTCTCTAAAGAAATCTACTTGGACCTAACATTAGCAGTTACATGCCTTGCATCCTAAGTTCAAACTTCTCTTTAGCAATAAGTATGACTTGTTGGCTCAGATAAAATAGAAAATCTTGAATTGCTTTTTTTCCTTTCTCATCAAATACTGCTGAAGGAGAAACTAAGTAAGCCAGCCTGTAAGTAGCCTGCCTTTCCAGAGGATGCTGTCTGGATTTAGAGGCTGAGGAAAGGCATTGCTGTGAAGGAATCTTTCCTTCTGTTACTGAGTTCTGTACACAGAGGATAGGTGGAGAGAAATCTTCTCAATACCTGTAGGATACAAGACAACAGACCTGTCCACATTTATATTTTAGATGTTATTAATATGAGGATTTGTTCCATGAAAGTCAGTATCCTTTTAGTAATGGAAACCATGGCATTGTAAATATTTACAGATTTAGTAAGAGTATGGATCCTTTTCTTTCTTTCTGGGGAAACAAGACTGTCTTTTTATTGTGTCCTGGGTAGAGTTGATGTTTTAAATCTGTTTGGGATACAGCAGCTTGATTAAATAAAGACCATGGAGCTTCATTTACAGCCAGGGAAACACAGAAGGCTGATTTTCCCATACAGATGCTTCATTTTATTCTTGTTTAATTTCTATCCAGTATATTCACACATTTGTGGGTATTTCTGAGACTTTAGAAACTATAAGAAATAAAGTTTATAGTTCTTTAAAGTGCAAGTAGCATATTCCTAGGTTTTACAGTACCTGCTGCTGTACTGTATGCAAGAAAACTCAACTTTTGAGTCATTGGTATCTGTCCTTCTTTTTGCTTCCTAAATACACATACCTAATGTTACAGAAACCTGAATTAAAAGTAGCTCTTAGTAATTTACTTGAATGATCTGTAAGTTAGTAATATCCATTAGCTATGATATAACCCATATAAACTGTTGAATTTGGATAAGAATAGTGCATAATGCTCAAAATGTCACCCTTGCAGAAAATGAAGTACCAATACATTGGAACATGCTCTTTATGGCCCTATATATGTGAATGTACAGAATTCCTATGAGCAAATACTGCCTGTTGCAAGATACAAGCTATTTATAGGGACAGATTCAGATTTGGAGATGACATCATGAGATATACTGCTTAGAAAGGTAGGGATATGAATTTAACTTCCTAGAAGCTCTCCTCCCTCCCACTTCTTTTTTTCTGAAGCATAAGCAAATTTAGCAGAGAAGCTAAAATTGACTATTAAATTTATGTACCACTCAGACATATTTGGTCTTTGATCTATTTATTTTAGTTTAAATTAATGAGGATTAGATGTGTCCAGGTTTTAGCGAGAAGGCTTCCAAAGGCAGCAAAAACGGTAAGAGAAGAGCAGTTCATCTTATGACAGCTGGTGCAACAGTAGTGTTTGAGAGCAATGTTTACTACCCATTCTGCTTTCTGAGTGTAGATTTTAAAATACACTGATCTTACTGTGAAGTATCTTTTAATTAACAGCCCTTTGTTTTATATTTTTAGGATGTTTATTTTACAGAAATAAAAAAATTCCACCTTATTAAACATCACATTGCATTTCAGTGAGGTCAAATGTATTAGAAGTCAATGTTGCTGATTATCTTTTCCAGAATTGTTCCATTAATTAGCAGAATGACATTTCTGCATTAGGGAACAGTCAGTAATGTGAAGGAGGAATTACTTTCCTACCTTATACTATCAAGGAATAAAAGCACTCTTTCCTTTGTGAGGAAGGCAGAGTGAGGGGCAGAGGATTCAAGTGAATGTGGAACGTAGATTTAGATGTGTTTGCTGTATCTAAAAAAAGTAAAATGAAAAGTGCTTCAGAACACTCTTTTCCCACCCCACATTACAGAAAAAATACTTTAAAGTAGGAGAGAGGGGAAATGAATAAAAGTTTTTGAATCTTGCTGGGTGATAAAAGAAATCATTATTCCTAAATTGTGTAACTGATGATAAGTTTCTGAAGAAATTACAGGAATAGCTGATAGCATACTTTTGAGGAGTTGATGCATGGACAGAAAGTGGTGTTGTTTTGTTTTGTTTTAAATGTCAAAGTTGTCTAATTTTTTCTCTAGCTTGCTTTTGTTCTTGAATAGATTTCTTTGAATTCTACAGGTGCTTTTCCCACATGAGTGCAAGAAGAGTAATCGGTTAAAAGAAGTGACTGCTGTGGAGGACAGCATGACCACCATGAAAGGAAGTTGCCTCCTCGCACTGCTGTTGGCAGGATTTGGAGTATTGGGAATATTGGAGCCAACAACAACAGCAGATACCCACTGCCACAGAGCTGAGCACCCGGTTATTGCCTACAAAGGTAAGGGGTAGATACAAAACTACTTCTCCAGAAGTGGGCTAAGGATTGTGTGATTGGTTCATGGAAACCTCTGTGGGGAAAAAAAGTGCATTCAGTGCTGTTATGTAGTAACCCTGTGTTCCATACAAGGTAAAGACCACTAGGCTTGCAAAGTTTGTTCACAATTTGGTGCTGAATGTGTCATTTAAAGGAGGGTGACTCATTTCCTCTGTGATTAAAATCAACCTCTACTGTTGCATGGGGTTGTTCCTTTTGAGGTGCAGGACTCTGCATGTGTACACTTAATTTCATGAAGTTGCTCTTGGCCTATTCCTCCAACCCGTCTAGATCCCTTGGGATGGCACACCTGCCCTCAAGCTTAACAACTGTTTCTCTGAATTTGGTGTTATCTGCAAACTTTACAGACTGCAATCTGTTACCTCTCCTTGGTCCTTGATTTAGGTGTTAAATAGGAGAGTTGCCAGGATCAGCCCTTGTGACATTCTGCTTGTTACTGTTCTCATGGTGAAGTAAGGTCACATTACTTCATTTACACATTTACTCTCTGGTCTTGATCACGCAACTGGCTTTTTACCCATCTGGTTGCCCATATGGAGAGACAGACTATAACATCTTGGGTTGAAGTGAGACAGTGTTGAAAGCCTTCAGGTAAATGACATCCCCTGCTCTCCCCTCATTGTTGAAACTAGTAATTTTATTATAGAAAGCAATTGGGTTGGTCAGGAATGATTTACACTTGGCAAATCCATGCTGACTGTTCTCAGTCACCTTCCTCTCCTCTATGTGTTCAGAAAAGTAGAAAAGTGCATTTCAAGCAGACTAACTCCATAACTTTCCCAGGAACTTTAGTGAGGTTAACTGGCCTGTATTTCCCACATTTGTTTTCTTTTGGATACCGAGGACCTTGCTTCATATCTGTGACTTCTCAGAGATTAAGACTGGCTAGTTATTTCAGTGTTTGTGGGTGTATTTGGTTTATTTATTGATTGAGGTCTTGCAAGTCATCCCAGACTCGGGTCACATTTACTGCTGGTAGTTCTTGAACCCCTTCGCTAAACACCGGGTGCCTTTAGGAGCTTGAAACAAAGGAGATATTGAGTTCCTCAGTGTGATCTCTGTCTTCTGGCACTAGATCCATCTCAGCAACAGGCTTATATTTTCTCTGACTTTTCATTGCTGTTGTAGCAGTAGTCTACTTTTGTTGCCCTTGACATTCTTGGCAAGCCGTAACTCCTGCTGAACTTTGTTTAACCACATGCCCATGTGGTGTTTCTAAGTTCCTCCTTGGTCATGTTGTCCCTGTTTATACCTCATACAAACAGCCTTCCTGCATTGGAGCTCTACCATGAGTTCCTTGCTTTGCCAAGCCAGTCTGGTTGTTGTCTTGAGTATTGGGATAGACTGCTAAAGGAGAGTTGGAGCAAAGAGAAGAACACTTGAACGATGTTGTCTGTAAAAATCTGAGGCATTTAATAACTTATCTGATCTTTTTGTTTATTTGTATTGAGATTTTTCCATTAGTATTGCAACTTAGAATGAGTTCCAAATAGTTTGTAGCCATGAGGATGTAGGGATTAAGATGCAGAGATTATATTACAATCCTCCTGTTTTTCTGAGAAAGCACGTGTAATTTTTTTGTTCCAGTAAATTAAGATTTATTGAATTTTAATTGAAAAAAGATTTGTTTTCATTCTTTTCATAAATTTAGAGAAAGTGATGTTTTATTATCTACAGAAATTATTTTGGTTCTGGCATTTTAATGGTTTATTAATGGTGATAGTGCCAGCTGTCCCTTTCTCAAATACATTGACAAATGAACTGAAGTGGTTACATTCTCTACCTGGGAACTGCAAGCCATCAGTCTATTTTCAAAGAGGGACCTTTATCTGTCATTTATTGATGGATTAAATAGTTTGATTTATTCTCATGAAATAGCCGTTTTCTTAGCATTCATGTTATATGTATAATTTAGTTAAAAATGTTATCATAATATACATACACAATTTTGCAAATTAAAGTAGCACAGTCATAATTCTGGCACTTAACTGCTTAATTTCATAAACTGAGGGATCACTACAGGTACTTTTTCTTGGTATACACAATTGTAAAAGCAAATAATTGAGACTAATTTCTAGAGTTCTGTGCTAAAAGTTGATTAAAAATGTGTTGGTTTATGAATCTGACTCAGCCAGAATTTATGAGTAGCTTGAATATAGCCTGATTGTGCCTTTTAGGCTGTTATTTTTCTCTGTTGTATTTAATTTCTAGTGTTGGTCTTCTAGTTCTAAGTTACTATTCTAAGGCTTTTTGGGGCAGAGACCTCCTCTGTCATCTTGTTTCAGTTGCATCTTTTGAAGCTGTAGTTCATCTTCAAAAAAAAAATCTGTCAGGGATCATCAGTAAATCTTAAAAAGTATGTGTAGAAACATATTTGCAATGCTGTATACAATATGTGATAGCTAGGTAACATAACTGATGTGAGCACACAAGTGGTTGACTGGTAGTTGCAGGACTACAGGTTAAGGGAAAGCAGAGACCAAAGGAAAAGATGACCAAGAGGTTTGTCTTTTAGTCTGTATTTTAGGAATGGACTGCTTGGGTTATCAAGGTATAAAAAAAGAGATGCATGCAAAAAGAGATATTTTGTGAATGTGTTCTGCAGTAGGAGTTGGCAGGATCCAGCCAGCCCTTTTCCCAGTGTCTCTATTCCTCCTGTGGCATTTACTGACTTCATGAATGCCTACAGGAAAATGCCCTCTGTATCTATTGACATTATTAGTGCTGCTAGACCAACAGAGTCTTGAAATCTATTTTTAACAGTTACAAAAGCTTTAGTTTGAATGCTGCATTAATACAATATTCTGTAGTCTTTTTATAATAACATTAGATCCATCAGAGCTAAATGTTGTGTGGTATGCTGAAATGCTGAACATTAACCAAGGCTGAATGGAATTGAGTGGTAGGTACTTTAAAGCTTGTAAACTCAATATTTACTTTACAGAGATATCAACTCTTTTGTTTTATTTATAACTGACTAAAGCCTTTTTTCATAGTTTCTGCTATGCCAAAATAGCGATGTACTTATTTGATTTGTTTTCTTTTCAAAAGCCATGGTAGATGGAGTATAAACTATTAAATAAAACTAATGGTGTGAGAGCCTGGTATAGTATACAGATGAATAGCTGCAAAAAAACTAACAAAAAGAAAAAGCAGTCCCCAGGAATTGTCATGGTGAAATATGGAAAGGAAATGTATCTCCTGAAAGACCTTACTTTCTTTCCCACTGCCTATCAAAAACTGCTCACTTAGGTGAAGATCTGTCAAGCTATCTTGTGTAGAGAGGCATATACTATTTCTATCATTGACCTTACCTGTGATATACATCCTGATATCAAAGGGGAAGAATTTCACCCACCAGTTGAAAACCTTTACTTGAGTACTTTGTTTGCCACTGGAAGAGGAAAGAGAAGTTGCAAAAGCAGGGAAGATGCATGCATTTTTGAAGGATTTTTGACATGGTCTAAAGATCTCTTTCATTTAATGTTTCTCATCCACAGTAGTAATAATTATGGTGTAATTTGTTTTTCTGTGTGATTAATGTTAGGACACCTTTTTCCTCTCCCTGAAAATATAATAAATAAGAAAGTCTGCTGTAGATCCTAAAATATTTCAGCTCCAAAATCTGCTGTCATAGGTCTTCTCCAGACTAGAATAAGGCATTTTGCATCTTCCTTGGAAGCTGGAAATTTCCTTTTCTCATTTTTTACAGTTTGTAGGAAGTATCAAAGAAATCAGATTTATATAAAAGCAGACCTCTGAAAATGGGATGGATTGACAGTATCAGCCTGGTAGTGTGCAGTTCATTGTTTACTGTTGGAGCTAACGGTCACAATGCGTAGTTCCTCTTTCAATTACTTTCTCTCCAAGCGGGAATCTGCCTCCAGATGGGCAAAGGTGTGCCAGTCTGTTGAAATACAGCCTTTAAGAAAAAAAGAAAAATCTATCTGTGTATGTTACATGCATATAATAAGGATTCATCAGCTATGCTAGCATAAATCCAATAGAGGTGTTAGAAACCAGAGATTATAAATTGTGTGCAATTTACAGAATTGGGTACAAGGAAACAAGGTGCAGATGACTGTGGGCACAAAGAGACTCATAGTATGAGATTATTGGTCTTTGCATCCGTTTCCATATGTTTACAATGTGTAAGTAAGTATATTTATGCTTGAAATAACTTAAGAGTTAAAGAAAGATAAAGAGCTGAAATAAACAGGTCATTAAAGAGATCCTTGCCATTTTATTTTTATTAAGTTTCATTTTATCTGGATTTGCTTTCATGTGCATGGAGATATGAAATGTTAGCTCAGAAAAGTCTGATCATCAATGTCTTGGAAAATACACTCTCTTAATGTAGTAAAGGGACATTTTTTAACATAAATAGTTATAAAAGACCGTGGAAACCAAATTTCCTGTGGGCAGAAACAGTGAGGGGTAAATGATAGGTGAACGGTGTTTAGAAAAATAACATGACCCTGATAAACAATGGCTATTTAAAAAAGTTAAACTACTCTTACACAAAAAAATCCCCGAAAAAACCACATAAGTAGTGTAACATTTGTCTAAATATTGCCATAGGTTTTAAAACAGTCAGCTGCTTGCTCTACAGAAGCTCTGTGGTAGATGGAACTGATATTCTATTACTGATTTTTTTTTAAAAAAACCCTGTAAAAGTAGTGAGAGTGGCACCCTGTTTCCCTCCCACATCTTCTGAACTTTGAAACTGTCAGACGTGTCAAAACTTGTACTCTTAGCTGAAGACTCATGCTGTAGGCAGACCCATCCATGAGGTAGAACTGAAGAGGCCATCCTAGCTGCTTAGTGGTGTGTGAGAGTAAGCTGGAAAAAAAATTGACCGAACTGCAATTTCAGGTGTGAAGTTGTAAGTATTGACTGTCCTGCAGTTAATCTGTGTAAAGTTGAATTTCTTAGACTTTTCTATCAGAAGTAAGTGCAGTTGTGAACCTGAATTAATTCATGTTGAGCGCACAGCTGAGATCATCTGCTCTGGGGCAAATCTTATTCTTTTATGCTTCTATAAAAGAGTCAAAATTTCAGGTTGTGCTGTCTCAACAAAAAAGCATCAGCTGACGTAATTTCTTTACAGCACAGCATATATATAAAATATCACTAATTAGAGCTTCTAAAATTATCTGTTGAATAAACATGCTCAAAAATAACGTATCTCAATCCATAGAAGAAATGAACATAAACCCTTCATTTTACTTGAGGTTAACCAGAAAAGAAAACTACCAGTTATTTTTTGATTCCTTGGTTTGAGAATCTTAAGAAATGTATTTTTCTAACCACCATAGAATTCCCTCACTTGATGTTTTTTTAAGTAATATAGACTCAGTACATTGCTTTGCTCATTTTATCATGTGGTTTGTATACAGAGTGCATGCATTTAACATGTGCCAAGAGGAAATAAAATGTGGGCTGAGTGAAGGATACATGTTGTATGAACTTGTTTTTGTTTGTACTCCCTTCTCTTTTCCTTAATCTTGTTGCAAAGTACTGTTTATACTAATATTAGTCTATTAAGCTGCTCAGTTTTTATTGCTTTTTCTTTCTCTTTCCACTGTTTTTCAAAAATACGCTTTAATGACCTCCTGACAGCTTCAGCAGTGGGATTGAGATGTATTGATTTCCATCCCCTATTCTCTTTTGTTTTTTTCTTTAAATAAAGATGATTCATCACTCAAGAACAGTTGATTGCTAGATATTTCAGCTTTGCTTTGTCTAGACAATAGGACTACAAGATTGCTTCCACTACCCTGTCAAGGACTAGTCCCTCTTGTAGAGGAATTTGTATCTAATCAGGTTTGCCTTTACTTTTTGCACAGGAGACTAAGCACCTAGCTTGAGAATGGCAGCTTTCAACTGCTTACAGTTAATTTTAAAAATTATAGCGTTGAAGACTGACAAGTATTATCCCCTTACTGTTTCCCTTAATCATCTGGTATCTTTGATATGCATTCCCACAAAAAACAGAGTAGGGCAAGGACTGAGTTCTCTAAGCAGAGACTTAGATACCGGCTAACGTATTCCCATCCCCCTGCCCAGAATTGGTCATGCTTTAAAGCAAGGATCAATTTACAGTTCTTTTGGCATCCCAGTCAAGAGCTGGCCCATCATACCATATTAATAATTTTAATAAGTTTCCGATAATTGAAAATCAGCAGTGACTGCAATAGCCAGTAAGCCACACATGCATGTCCTGTGAGCCTTTTCATGGCCTTTCCCGGGCTGATTTTGTCCCTGTTGCCCTAATGTGGAAGTCTGGAGCATATGAAATTTCCTGGTTGTTAATGAAGTAGCAGGATGAGAGGCTCCTGTCCACATTCCACTAGCTGTGAAAAGCAGACAGATGGAGTTACATTCTGGTCTTTTGTTCTTTTTTTTTTTTTTTCCCTCCTGTTTCTTCTTTCTCTCAAAAGAGAGGGATTTTTTATGGGGATAGGCATTTTTACTGAAAGGTTGTCAAACATCCAAACTAGAATATGTTAAAGTAACCAATGAGTAGAGCTCCTAAGCAGCTGAAGTTCTGTCATCTTCTAGAAGTTTTGATGTATTTAAACACAAGAGGAAACACAATATTGCTTTGATTGTTCTGTTTTTTTTTTTTTCTCCAGCAGACAGTAATTTTTTTTTTTTTTTCATAACAGACTGTCCCTTCTATTGACAGTCATCAGTGTGAGTATTCTACTGATGTACCCCTTGGAAAAGGAGTTAATGAAACATATGCATTGTTTCTAAATCATCTGGCACAGTGTAAATTATGTTTTCCTGAAGTTTTAAGTTCTCTATGCATAATCTAAATGCTAGTTCATGTGAATTTTGTTCTTCTCTCTCTTCAGGGAGTGCATTGCAACATCTCCAAATCTAATGAGTGTCGACTGAAGTGGAAGGGCACATATATGGCTAGCTGGCGTTGCATGGCTAAGGACCTGAGAGTCAGCCTGTTGATGTAACCGATTTCTGCCCAGGGCTTCGTGGGGCTTGTGGCTTTGCAGTCGTCACATCCCAGCAGTACCCAGTTGTGCTGTGTGGAGTGGGTCACCCTGTGGGCTCCATTGCTGGCAAGTGTGCCCATGCACCCTGCCTGGCCTTTTTCAGCACTGTCAGCAACACGTCTCTATGTTTGACAAGAAACGTCCTTAATTCAGTTCTTCTTAGTTACTTCTGAATTAACCTGGACTGTTAGTTCATGAAGGATGGCGACAGTTGCAGTTACTGGCTTTCTTATCCTGGGCAACTGTTTTTATACTTGGTAGTGACCGAATTTCTGGAACGGCTCATTCCAGTAGTCTTCCCTTTCATGTTCTGTGCAGCATTTACAGGGACTGTCTTGCACTCACTCACTTGTACCTGCTGCTGTTACTGCCTGTCACTGAAAGCCACCTTCTGCTGGCTGTCTCTTTGCCTGAGAGATCTGGGGGAAACCCTGGCCCACCCTTGGGCCTTGCTGGGAGCTCTGCAATTTCTAGGAATCTTAAAGGTCTGGAGGAAAACATGTTAATTTTCCCCCTCTATATCTTAAATAAACTCTCAGAGATTCTTTGTGTTTATTTGACAGAATGGGTGGAAGTAGAGAAGTGCAGTCAGTATTTCTTCAAAGTGATTTTTTTTTCACATGCTTTCTTTCCTGTGTTCCTCTGCAGCAATTTGCTGTTGGCAAGACTATAGGACACTGAATAGCAGCAGATTTTGTTTGCGTGGCTGAACGTGGTAGATACTCACTTGTTATGTGGCAATTTGACACATCCAGGTGAGACCACATTTTGAATTGTCATATGCTTATCTTTCAGCTTACAATGCCGACTTCAGGATTTGTTCTGAAGGTGTTCCGGACAAAGAAATGCAGTCCTTCTCTACTATTTCTGAGAATTAGGAGCTCACTATTTTACACCCAGCTCTACAGTATATCAACTAAAGTAGTTATTAATAATGGCAAATACCTGGAATTTGACAGCACTCTTTAGAACAAAAATAATTTCTACAAAAAAGAAGTGTTGTTCTGTTGTTTGTAGGATTGTTGTTTTTCCTTTTCTTTTTCTTGCTCATCACTTTCTTTTTATGGCTTGGGGCATTTTCTGTTTTTTGTAGTAAGGGAGTGGAGGGAGTGGGAAGCATATTCCACTTTGAAGTCCTGACTTCAAGCTCTTACCAAGATTAGTGTCAGGCTTTATCCTGGATGTCCTTTGTGTTACAATATGACTGGTTTTGTTAGTTTCTGTATTTTTTGCAAGATTTATCTTCAGACAGAAAATATTTTAAGAGCTATAGTATTGGGAAAAATGATAGAATCAAGAAATTGTATTATGCTAAAACAATGTAAATGAAGTTTAGTATGTTCATATGACAACATAAATAAGAATGCCTCATCACAAGATAGTCAGTTTTATGAACAAGATCTTGCTAACTGAAACTGATATTTTTCCACGCAAAATAACATGGCTTTATTGTAACTGTCTATAGGCAGTTGGCTTTGTTTCCATTCCCTACAATATATATATATATAATACATATATAAAAATTCAGCAGGTTTCTTTAAAAACTTCCTTGTTGAGAACAAATACTGTTTTCCCGCATCAATACAACACTATTTCCTTCAAAATGAATTCTGTGGCTGGTTGCCAAAGCCAGCATGTAAGTGTTAAAAAGTGAAAGATTAAACCTCCCTGAAGAAAGGCCATGACTAAGGATGTCAAGTGTGTTACGTGTCACTCCATCCCTGTTCTTAACATTCCAGATGGCAGGTAGCAGCAGCAGTGTGGGGGCTGGAGCTGGTAACGAGAAGGGGTAACTATGCTCACTGGGAAGAGCATGTGGGCTCTGTGCTGGCTTAGATGTAAAGTTACTGGTTTTTGACTGGCAGAACCTCTCCAGGGCAAAATAAATTTTAAACCAGGATGGTGAAAGGCAGATGCCGGATGAAACACAGATGAGCTTCACAGTATAGTTTTCACAGCATGCTCATCTCTTGCCTATCCCACTGAATGGGTCCATGCCCTGAAGTGTCAACCAACTGACCTGCAACGTGATTTACAGTGTAAATTGGGAGAAGGTTTCTCTTGTTTCATCTTCCTTCAATGATTACTTTCAATTTCTCCTGGGAATTCTCACTCATTTCTTGTATTTCTTTTATTTTAGATCTCTTGCATTGATTAGCTTTCTGTAGTCTCTCCTCCCCCTTTTCTGCTCTTAAATTATATGTTTCATGTTTAGAACATTCCTCATTTGTAGAGATTGGATTGAGACGTAATATTGAGACTTGATTTATAATAGCACTGCTGTCTGCCACAGGCTCCTTATACCTTTTTTCTGGGCCATCTTGAACTAGCAGCTGACAAAACCAGGATATTAAAACAGAAGGAACATAAGTCTGGTGCAGGATAATAATTCTTCTGTTTCTGTGAGGTTTTCCCTCCTCCTTATCTTCTCCCTGATGTGTCCCCATTGTTCTTCTGGTCTTTCCCTCTATGCTGTCTATCTAAATCTCACATAATATAGTTTTGCAACACATATGCTCTCCCCCAGGCTTCCTAAAGCATGGGAACTTGGCCTTAATCTTTTCTTACTATGTTAATGTTGGTTCCAGAACTTTCCTTGAATTATTTTTTTTTTAAGTCTTTCTGGATCTCTGCTTCAGCACCTTTTGTTAGCACTGCACTGTCTATGATTTTATGCTGAATGCCTTTTTGTGCCTCCTTACCTGAACATAATCCCAAATCTAGTTAAATCTGCTTATAATTTGATGACAGGCTTCTGGTCATCTTTGCACTTAAAACTATTGGGTTTGGGTTTTTTCCTTGAACTGTGCAGTTTTGATGTTTCATATTTCTTATCTGGATGCCTCCTCCTTTGCCTGAATATGTGTGTTTGTATGTATGTGTACATATATGTAGGAATATATTCCTACGTATATATAGGAATCTTGAATGATACAACCTGTAAAACATTCCATCATGTGTAGCCTGTTAAAGTAAATTGATTTTAGTATTTTCCAGTGATTCCTCAGACCTCTTTGCTTCCTGTTGAAGTTAATTTTTTTCTAATGCATGTTAAGTTATTTACTGATCTACAGAACACTCATTCTAGCTGTGAAATTCAATGGAGGTGACTCCTTGGTTTGCCCTTACAAACATGACACCTAAAATCTGTCTTGTGATTCTCCAGGTGCCCCCATCTGAAAATTCTTTTTTACACTTGTTTTCTCTTCTAAATATCCATTGCCCTCAAGCTCCTCTCTCTTGTACAGCCAGGTGTATACACATTTCAACAGGAGTAGGGATGCTAAATCTACTACTGATAGGTTCAAAAAACCAAAATTTAGTGATTGCTCTGAGGATAGCAATTTCCCACAGCTGATACAGTGAAGAATCTAAACAGTGAGAGGCCAGATAGCAATCTCTGCTGTGTTTCTGCAGCAGTAGGTTTGAGTTTGTAGTGGTCATGTCATTCAGGCTGATATTTGTGAATATTCCATTTCAAGATAATGAGAACAGATACATGTGATGATGACAGAGAGTAAGAATGGCAGTAAAATGCAATCTACAAGCAGAAACACATAAACCTGTATTACAATTAAATTCGTCATAGAAGAAATCCCAGAACTGAGCTCCCCAAACTCAGGTGCTTCAGTTTTGGCTCTTCCTTTCTTTCCCCTTAGTTTTTATTTGTTTCTTCATGGTAGTCTGCTGGAGTGGTATTTTCGTGGTTCCTAATTTGAACAATTAGTAGAGATTGGAAGGCTTTTTGCTTCAAGGCAGAAAAAGATTTGTAAAGTCCTGTTTCAACTCTTGGATTACTTGACAGTCACTCTACATTTCTTGTTCAAAATACGGTGTGGAAGATCAGGCAACTGAAAATTTTTAAGCATAGTTCTTCACCACTTAAACTGTTATTAAACTTTTTTTTTTTTAAAAATACAATGCTATCCTCAGATGACTGATACTGTATAATCTAAAAATATTATTACAACTGGTATGCCATGTTTGAGTCAAGGATTTGTTTCCTCATAAGTGGGAAGGGTATGGTTAATGAGATTTCTTCCAGCTGGCTTGTGTAACTTTGCAAAGTAGGTTTTGCTATTATTTTTTGGAATGGTCCGGGGCTCTATTTTCATACTGTTTCTGTGTATGAGCAAAAGAAATCTCAAAGGGAATGTAATTGTATATGATGGCTGATACCTTGTCACTGCATAATTTCTGTAGAACTCACAAGTGATTCTGAGTATATAAAAACTGTGCTCATAGCACCAAAACTGCTTTCATCTAAGTGGGGGTTCAGTCTTTTTTCCCTTACACGGTCTTCTATTTGTATGCACTTTCTGTGTTTGAACAATGAAGCATAAACAATTCAAACCCCTTGTTCAGAAAAATAATAAATAACTAGTCATTGCAGCAGATGTTACTGTCTCTTCCCCGAGGGCACAGACAGTCAGAATCCAAATTCCCTTTAATTATCCCAGTAATAGACATATGTACACACATAAGAATGCAGAAATATGTACTTCTAGCTGGGGAAGCTCTGGCAGGCAACAAAAACAGGAATGCAGGCTGGATTTTAGACCTTGAGACTTCGGAGGTTAAAGTGGATTGTAAAAGCAGGTCAGCGAACCAGGGTAAGGCAATTGCTGTGACTTTGTCTGCCCTGCATTGAGAGCAGTAGGCAAATTGTGGAGTCAATGACTTTGTCCTTTATATAGAATGAAAGAAAGATGTGAGAAGTCGGTAGAAGGAAGTTTACCGTAGGATTAAGAAAGAAGTTCAAGTTCACTTGTTTAAAGTCAAGAAACGTATACTCTAAGTATGCCTTATTTTTTGGAGTCTTTTTCCCATTAACAATAAATAAATTACTTATAGACCTGCTTCATTACCTCCAAAATTGTTCTGAAGCCATATATTTGTTTAAAAAATAGAGGCACAATAAGCATGTGGTAAACTTTCTGAAAAACGTCAAGAGGTTTATGGTCTTGTGATTTGTTTTATTACAGACAATTTAAGGTCCAGAGGAGCTCAGGGAGCTGTCAGAGCTTCTAGATAAAGCTGGAGCTACATATTTATTTCTTGGCCTCTACAGTTCTGTTTGTAAAGAAAGGCAAACTTCAGGACTGTGTTAAGTTGTGTTGGATAGTAAAAGGAAGGCAGCTGCCTTGTTTGTGATCTAAATAGAACTCCAGAATCCTGGATCTTGAAAGGGAGCTGCAGTTTTGAGGCTGGTTTTGTCCCTTTGTTGTGGGTTTTCTTTTCCCTCTCTCTGTAAGCAAAGATGAGCTCTGAACTGCAGATGGAGATCTGACATGTTTCCACAGGGAAACCAAATGTAGTGTGGTAAGACTTAAAAGACGAATCTTTTAGTTTGTGGTTGTTGATTTAATCATGTTGGGCAAAGTCATAAATCCATCTTTTATTTTATAGAGGATTGGATTGCGTTATCTAATCCTGCCTAAACAATATTTTTATTTTTTCTTGATAGGGAGAAATGATGTTTTATTTTCTTATATCTTCCTACATACCTATTTTAGAAACTACACAGTTTTTACTATGTAATTACTGTCTAATTACCAGAATGCCTACAGTTTTCAATATATTATGATTAAAAAATATTCTCAGTTTTTAGAAGAAATATTGTTTATTTTCAATTTTATTATAAGTTAAGGATTAGATATTATAAATATATATTCTTTTGTTTCTCAGTTATGATGTCCACATACTCTTAATTCTGTATTACTGAAGTCAGCCCTGGTATGAATGTGTTCTCTATGGTAAGAGCTACATGCAAAGTCTGTTTACTTAAAATGAAATACTGAGTATTGTAGGAGACCCAACTGTCCCAATTCTTTCATTTTACAGAGAAGCATGAAATGGTGTCAGCCAATGCTATCTTCTTGTTGCTGAACTGGTACTTTTCTCCATATGTTTTGCATCCTGTCTACTTCTGGTGAACTCCATGTAGATTTTTAGGACCTTCTGGTAGCAAAGACTGTTAGATCTGTTACATCCATGATCCTCCGTAGCCTTGACGTATGGATGTTTGTATCATATATATGAAAAAGTGAGCATGCCAATTATGTTCTAATCTCAGTAACAACTGAACCAAGAATTTCATTGGGGTGGCTGGGGCTTACTTGGCTTTTTGTTTTTGTCAGAACAGATTTGTCTGTTTCTGTAATGTTGAAATGTTAAAGAATTGCTTTTTTCTTGTTTGACCATTTGACTAAGGTTCTTAATGAAGTAGTTTGTCCTTCTGATAAACTAAAAAAAAGCAGAAAATGTGCCTTTCTGGCCTGTGGTTCATCCTGGTGGAATATATATGTGCTTGGCATCTGAGGGCCAGATTACTAGGGTATTTTCTTGCTTTTTGTAAATAACTTCAACTCTGGGACTAAAATGCAGTGCTGGTACCACCTTAAGCTCTACTATTCTAAGAAGCATTAATAATTATTTTCTCTGCCTCTGAAATGCATGCTAAAGAAGGAGATCATTAGGAGCCATGTGGAAAGGAGTAATGAATACCCAAAGCGTTGACTTGAAGCTGTAACTATGTTGGATGCTCCTGGCATTGCAACTTTCAGGGAGCCTGTATGTACAGCCTAGGCATCGGGCACTCTACAGCATCTCCAACTGTCAGGGCAACCCCAGTATCGATACAGATTGAGGCATGAAGAGATTGAGAGCATCCCTGTGGAGAAGGACCTGAGAGTCCTGGTGGATGAGAAGCTGGACAAGAGCCAGCAATGTGCGCGTGTGGCCCAGAAGGCCAATCATATCCTGGGCTGCATCAAAAGAAGTATGGCTAGCAGGTCAAGCAAAGTGGTTCTGCCCCTCTACTCTACTCTGGTGTTACCACACCTGGAATACTGCATCCAGCTCTGGAGCCCTCAGTACTGGAAAGACATGGACATGTTGGAGTACGTCCAGAGGAGGGCCACCAAAATGATCAAAGGCCTGGAACACCTTCCCTCTGAAGAGAGGCTGAGAGAGTTGGGGTTGTTCAGCTAGGAGAAGAGAAGGCTCTGAGGAGATCTTATTGCAGCGTTTCAGTACTTAAAGGAGGCTTATAAGAAACATGGAGAAACTTTTTAGCAAGGCCTGTAGCAATAGGACAAGGCATAATGGTTTTCAAATAAAAAGGAGAGATTTAGACTAGATATTAGGAAGAAATTTTTTACGTTGATGGTGGTGAAGTGCTGGAACGGGTTGCTGAGATAGGGATACCCTATCTCTGGAAACATTCAGGGTCAGGTTGGATGGGGCTCTGAGCAGCGTGATCTGGTTGAAGATGTCCCTGCTCGGTGCAGTGGGATTGGACTACATGACCTTCATGGTCCCGTCCAACCCAAACCATTTTATGATTCTGTGACTTCCCCCAAACCTTCAGTGGAAGATAGCTCTGCAGCAGCAAGACACAGTCACCTTAGTGAAACAGTTCTGCAAGACGAAGTGTCTAAGCAGTCACGGTCATAAAGCTAAGGAGGTATATGGTCCTGGAAGCAGGTCCGCCAACGTACCATTGCCTAGAGAAAGCATATGTCTGGAATTGCTGGGTTTGGAAAAGCAGCCTGCAATGGGCAGGCCTACTCTGCTTTGTACTGAACTGCTGTTTTCAAAGTGTTCAGCTTCTACTGAAGTGTTCTTCTTCCATGAGCCTTATGGAAGAACAGCAAGTAGCAGGGCGTGTGTTCACATTCAAATTTTGAGATTAGTATAATTATCATATTGTTTTTGCTGGGGTACTTCTAACTTCTAGAATTAGTCTTTTCTGTAAGAGAAATGGAAAAATATTTGCTGTACTAACTATATTTGTAACATGGGATGAATCGTCATTTGGTTTTGGAAGTAGTACAGCCATTCTTCGATTGAACTGTCATGATAGCATCCTCTTTTTGTTGCAACCTGTGGAATAATATTTGCATGTATTTCCTTTATTTGCTCAGGCTGTGGTAGGTTTTTTCCTTTCATCTGCAGTGAGTCAATGTTTTACCAGCAAAGGTGTGTTTAATGCATTTCTGTGAGAAAACAATACAGTGAAAGAGATAGAAAAGATTGGTGGTTGGAAATGTATGAAAAAAATACATAGGCAAAAGTAAATTGTAAAAGATGCAACAGGCCATATTTCTACTTTTGCTTTCCAACACAGAGCAATACTACTTTTCCTGAAGTTGTTCCAAGTGAACTTATTATTCATGGATATGCTTATATTATAATGGGAATTTTAAAATAAGAAGTTTGCAATTACACTGAATTGATATCGATGATGCACAGAAATTACTGAAGAAAACCTTGGTTTTCTCAGTCCTAGTTTTAAAATAGTTAGGGACAATGGATTCCTGAAGCATCACAGTGTTTACAAGCTCACCTGTGTCCTTAAAGAATGCATGTTGCAAATAAATCCTGAAACACTGAATGAATGAACGGGTGGATCACCTCTTCCCAGCTGTGACACCAATAGATTCCTCTAGGGTTAACGAGGTTGGCACAAGGGCAGCTTGGTAATGTGATGGAGTCAATGTGGCACATCACGGTAGAGACTTCTGATGTGTCTTGCTGCCTTTGAAGAGGATAGTAATGTAACTTGAGTACCACATGAAGACAAGATCTAAGGCTAAAATAACTGTATATCTTCAGGAAGACAAGGATTATTATATCATCCTTAGATTAGATACAGTTAATTATAAAATAACTTTAGCAGGCGGTAGATTAGTGAATTTGTTGTACCGATGCCACCCAGAGACTTCTGTTAATATTGCAAATGTACTAGTTTTCAACTGTGCTGCTATGTATTATTATTATTATTATTATTATTATTATTATTATTATTATTATTATTTTGCTAACAGTGTTTCTTCAGGAAGGTGGTACTGCCCATATGCATACATTTGTGCTTACTATTTTCAAAAAGGATACCATGGCATGAGGTGTCATATACATACACACACTGTAAACACTACTGAAGTTCTTAATATCTATGTTAATTTTTTAATGAAATCAGATCTTTATTGCCT
Source organism: Cuculus canorus (assembly GCF_017976375.1). Lineage (NCBI taxonomy): Eukaryota > Metazoa > Chordata > Aves > Cuculiformes > Cuculidae > Cuculus > Cuculus canorus. The sequence continues at coordinate 75,967,116 of NC_071402.1, read as the reverse complement.
TTTAACTTTGTTACTTACCATTAAAGATCACTACTGAATTCAATTCTAAACATACAACTCTATTCCTTATTAGTCATTTCTCAATTTGTTTTACTGTTTACTATAGCTCTACCGTGAAGGGCTGAATAATGAAACTTACATTAGAGAGGACTTTACTATTTCATTTGCAAAGAACTGCAGTGCTCAGACCTTGGCAAGTCCTTGGACAATGGAAACCAAACAAGCTATGGCCTGTTGGGCAATATAAAATTTAAACTAAAACTGAGACAGATTTCTGGACATTTTTTGTATAAGTATCGGAAGTCCTTCTGCTCAGTTTCAGTATGAACTTCCTTAGTATTTAAAGATCTTTAGGAGACTCTCTTGATCTTTCCTAGAAGCTGAGGGGACCTTGGTGCGTTTACTCCTACTAAATCTAAGTTATTAAAGGTAAACAACAACTAACCAACAAAACCAAAACCTGATACCCCCATGAAAACTCATGTGATTCACAGCATGTTTATGAAAGCTGTAGCTTTCTCAGAATCCACCTATTTCAGTATCCATCTTTTAGTTCCATGGGAAAAGATACATTTTCTTTGGAGAATGTTTTTGAGTTAAAAGGCCTACAGATTTCAGTTCTGTAATAGCAATTAAAAAAAAAACTCAAACAAAACTTTTTTTTTTTTTTGCCAAGAATATATCTTGACCGTACAGAAAGTACCCAGCATGTGTTGGAGACCAGCTGTTGTTATGAATGTATGTATACCATGATATAGTTTTCCGTGGACAGTTTTAAGTCTGACACCAATGTCTGCAGACCAGTAAACATGCATAAGTAGTTTTAAAGGAGAAAAAAGAAATGCTGATTGAAGACGTGTTTGAATAAGTGGTTTGGTATCAGGAGTAAGAAGAGAGAAGTCACTGAAGAGCTAGGCATTTTGCTGTGCTGCACATGAATTGAAGGCAGAGGAATGCTGGGAAGGGGGGGATTAGAACTGGAAAAGGGAGGGATTTTGCTCTTTGTTGCTTTTGATCAGCAGGCAGTATGATTAGGTTATGTGTCAGCAGGCTAGCTTAATTTACACATTTGTTTATGGTATTGTTGTAGCATATAAAATCTATAACTGTCTTATTTCGTAAAGCTTGTCATTATGCATCTATGTGAAAACCATTAATGAAGTGAAATTATTATTGCTTACTGTTTTACCATAAGTTTTTAATTCAGAGAAAAATAAATTATATACCTTTTATAACTCATTATGCTTTTTTTACTCTAGGGAGATAACTCATAACAAAACTGAAAGATCTTTCATCTAAGGCTTTTCAGCTAGCTTTTGCTGTTTAGATGGAAATAAATCTAATGATTCTGTTGATTTAGTTATATACATTTTCTGTAGTGTTATTCAATGCAGAATTTCACCAATAAGCTTTTACTATTCACATGGGAGTTTTTTGATTGTCTTTTTTGGCTGTTTGGTTTTTTTCCTGTTGTTGTTGTTGTTTGGGTTTTGTTTGTTTTCTGTTATAGAAGTATCACAAAGTTTTAGTTTTATCCCATACAGGCTTGTTCATATGTGACAGGATGCCACTGTGACACACATGAGATACAGTTTCAGAGCATTTGCTGAAAAAAAAAAACGCAGCTCAAGCTGACGTGCTCTTCCTGACCTTAGTACCTCAAGCAAGAACACCGCTGAATGCAACAAAGACAGGATAAAATTTATATTTTGGAGGGACAGAGGGGAATTGAATGTCAGAGAGAGCTCTTAGCAAGTTCTCATTCTCTTCTTGTTCTCTAGGCTGGGCTTGCCTTGCCCTGACTGGCTCCTGCCCTCTTACTTAAAGCCTGGAAATGACTTCAATAACCTGCTTGCTCTAGCTTAGGTCTTATTGTACCTTCCTGAGACAGCAGGAAGAGTGGAAGAGAATTGCATCCTTGAATCTCAGTCTTCCTTGTAGTCTTCTGGCACCACAATACTTCTTTGTACTGAAAATCTCTGGCCTATCCATGCTATGGGGAGCTACTGCATCTTCATTTTGCGGGAGAGCAAGGGTTTTATTTATTGTCCCAATAGGGAGCTGAAGTAATCCTCTTCTCAACTGCTTGCCTTGTCTCTCTTTCAGAGGCTGCCGTTTACACAGCCGGTCTGCCTTTACCACTGTGCAGCTCTGCTGCTGAGCCAGTGGCAGTTTCAGATCTGCATATTTCCTCACAGTGATATAAATTTGAATGCTAATACATTTATAGCCTGGGTTATACATTGGCAGTTTAGGAGTAGACTTGTGTGTGATTCTGCAAGATTGTACCTCAGAGGCAGAAACCTCTGGGCACAAGCAGACCCTGACTTGAGAACCTATCCAGTGCAGATGGAATCAACAGTGAATTTAGCTACAATTTCTGCAGAACCTGTACAAACTGGTATTACAGACCTGAAATTGCCCAGATGTGTACAGGCTGTCATTAAAAATGCAGAAACTGGTTTTCTGCTACCCAAGTGATTCTACTGCACGATTCCATCTGTTTTTTTCCAAAGCATATGATGCTACATGCATTTAATGATTCTTTGCAGTGGCAGAAGACATTTTGACACAAAAAAACCCTATTTTTCTCCCAAGCCCTCTCCTCAGAAATGGATGACCTGCTTGTGCAAAAGCTTTAATATTTAAATTAGGAGCAAATCATGATGAAACAGGCACCAGACTTGGATTATTTCAACCCAAATATTTGCAAAAGGAAAAATACAGTCATGAGATAAGATGTCAGCAACCTGAGCTGCAACGGTGATACCAGTATCAAAAATTATACTGCAATGACACGCTCTGGGGAATTGCTGTTGACTCTGTATTCCAAACAGTCATGTGACCATATGCTTACACTTCGGTCTTTTAATTGACAGTTTCCATATCTATAGTCCTCAAATAGACAGTTGTACAGCCTGTTGTGCTATACATACATTGCCCTCTTCACCTTTCATGTGTTGTGGAACACTAGTTTGTTAGTACGTTAAAAAAATAATTAAGGAAAATTATTTGGCATCCTGGGAACTGAGAGAAAAGCTCTGGAGGATGAGGCTTTTTTATAAAAAAACTGCAATTTTTTAAAGGACTATTTATATTGTTATAGCAATTATATGTATTCTGCATGTCTCTGTTGAAAAAAGAAAAAATACAAAATAAAACCCAAACATGCTCTGTTCCCAGACCATTTGTGTTCATATTTGCACTATTTGTATCCAGCTAGTGATACGAATGCAAAAATAACTACTAATAATATAAATATTTAAGGATTTGATGTGTAGTTATTTATGTGAGTTTAACTTTGAAAGTAGAATAGATTCATATCCTAAATACAAATAATCCTTCTAGCTGATTTTCATCAACACATCAACATTCCTGCTTGTCTGCTCTGTTCTACGTAGCACTACACTGATTTGAGAAGGGCAAGTTAAACTGAAAAGTGTACCTGTGTATCAAGCATATTCCCTTTTTCATCCCTCATATCTCAACCTTTTTATTGTAACAATAAAGAAAAGTAAAATTTGCGTGTTCCTTTCAGTTTTCCACTTGATTGGATCCTTTTCTTTAATGAACACAGTGAAAAACCCAAACCACTGGTCCTTGGCTGCTTCTGATGGATAGAAAATTAATCTTACTTTACTTAAGTATGTGCCAGTGAGTTGCAGTTTTGCTGAGGTGTTTTCTGCTTTACCTAAGGGAGAAAAAACACTTCTGGCTTATAAATGACCAAAATCTGAATATGTCTTTCAAGCTTGTGTTGGATGACTGCTATATATATTTTATGGGTCTGTAGTGTAAATTATATGGTATGATAGTCAAAGTCTTCTATATTTCCTTAGAGGACTGTACTGAGAAAGCCTATAGCCCCACAGTACCTGCTAATGTAATGTTGGCTGCCTGATGTAATACAATTATGACATTTACAGTAACAGTTGTATTTCTTGATTGCTTTCAGAAATAGCCCCTTGGTTACATGTGTTCAGAGCAGAAGATGCTGTGGACTTCTCACAGTTAACGTTTGACCCAGGACAAAAAGAACTTATTGCTGGAGCAAGGTGAGAAATCTATTTTGTTTTCATGTTGCATCAGACTGGATTATATTCTTTGTTGATAAGTAATTTTGCCCCAAGTTTTAACATCAGCTTGCTCTTCTGTGAATCCCCTTGCTTCCAGACCCACTAAACTACACATCATTTCTCTTACTCCTGACCAAAATTAAAATATGGTCTGCCTGGTGTGAAGGATCCTAATAGCTTACACTATTCTCGTTTTTAAGAGGACTCTCCTGGAGTACTGTTAAACTTTGGATGCATGCAGCAGAACAGGCAGATTTTGTATGACAATGTGACAATTGGTACCATAGCATAAAACTTCTGAAGATCCTACATTTGGTTACACAATACAGCTCTTTGTGCTTGGAAGATTCTAGTTATTATTCAGTACAACACCAGGAACAATCTTTTAGAGACTGCAGAATTAGTGGTAAAGTCAGTGATGATAATAATTTTTCCACAGTATGACAGTACATTCACACTGTGACCAACAGTGACACTTAGGTCTTAGGTGTCAACATTGAAGCAGTGAAAGCCCTTGAACTCCATTTTTTCTTCTGTTAGCATATGAAGCATAGTAAAACATTTTGGTTGGCAAAAGATTTTTACCCATCTAAATTTATTTAAATCTGCCATCTGAATATATTTTGCTCTTGAATTAACAAAGTTCTAGTCACTTCATTTTTCTGTTAGATTTAGCATTGGAATATACTGCTGTTTCCCAATTTTTGTTCAAAGTACAGAGTCATAAAATGCACTGTGAATTTTTTTTTTTTGATGTGCCAATGGAAGTTGCTTAGCTATAGGGGCAGAACTTTCTGAGTGTGGAGATATATACACGTCTCTAGCCCACCTGAAATTTCCACCTGGGAAATGCTGTGCACACGTTGATCTTTCTCTTCTGTAAGTTGCCACACGAAATGAAGCATGAGTCTGTCAACTGATGCTGTTCTGTAAAGACAGACAGCATAAGTCAGATCTGTCTGAGCCTTTCCTCAGTTCCATGAAATGGTGTGTTGGATCGATGTGTGCTGTATACATCTCAATAACCAATAACCAATAAAAAAAAAAAAGATTTTTTTTCCCCCTGTTTCTTTTTTTTTTCTCAGTACTGTACATCTGGGTTCCAAATCTCAGCAAATATGCTTATTTTAACTTGTGCTTATGATGAAGTCTTTTGAATGACTATGGGATAAGCTTTGTTTGATTTTCTTGAAGAGTTAGTGACCTGAAAAAAATGCCAGCTTCCATCTTAAAGCATTGTGCCAGGCTATATGGTGGAAGCCATTGTATGTCATGGAGTTATAGATTCAGAGACTAGCAAGTGGTTGGGGGGGGGTGCTATAGTCCCAAAAATGCAAGTGGTAATCTTACTGATTATGCAGCTTTTGCATATAGTCCCTAATATTATGTAGAATGAATCCATCCACGGTGAATATGATGTTGATTTTTCTGCTCATTTGCAGGAGTGGTGTTTGCAGCCTTTCATAGTCTCAGCTGGCTGCACTGCTGTTTTTTTTTGATTAATGCACTGTTTCTAGTTGCCTTTCACCCAGGGCCACCTGAACAGTGCAATAATATTACCATACTTATGCTATGGCCTGTGGATAAATTTTTAGTATACGTTTCTTGTGCATTTGCTTCACAGGCCTCACATATCTGAAGAGCCATTGGAAAAATTTGTTTTCTGTCCTAAGCCACAAATATGCTCTCACAAAGACAGTGAAGAGAAACGCTGATAATTCATCCTCCCTACTGAAATATCTTTTGAGAGTTATTTCTCTTACCATCTTCCAACATGTTTTTGCTACGTTTATTTTAGTATCTTCTTGTACTAACACTTCAGTACTGGAAAGGTAATAACTACTGAAATCACATTACACATAATGTCTGAACATTTAAGTTTCTGTTTAGTTGCAAAGTTATAGAATCATAGAATCACTAGGTTGGAAAGGACCCACTGGATCGTCAAGTCCAACCATTCCTAACAATCCCTAAAACATGCCCCTCAGCACCTCACCCACCCGTCCCTTAAACACCTCCAGGGAAGGGGACTCAACCCCCTCCCTGGGCAGCCTCTGCCAGTGCCCAATGACCCTTTCCATGAAAAATTTTTCCTGATGTCCAGCCTGAATCTCCGCTGGTGGACCTTGAGGCCAGGGCTATGATTTGTAGCTCTCTAACATACTTTTCACTTCTCTACCCCACTAATGGTAAAGAAGGGAAATGTGTGATGTGGCACGTGAGAAAGCTACAAATAAACCTAGATTACTCTGTTTACACTGACAAATGAAGTATTCCCATTACAATTTATCTGTGCAATATCCAAACAAAAACAGGGGATGATGATTCCTCCTGTAGGCTTTTGCTTTAGTGAGGTGTCGCTGTTCTAAAACAAAGCAATATGTTCCCCAGGCAGGAGCTGTCCTGGCTCAGTTTAAGTTTCTAATTGATTTTGTTCATCTTAGTGGAGTTTAGTGAACTCTTCCACCAAATTTCTCTGTCTTTGAAACCAAACAGAAGAGCATGTGAAAATTTGACAGTATTGGAAATTCTTAAATCTCTTTTCTGTTACTGATATTCACTGTGGGTGATTGTCTTCTGTTTTTTAATTTATACACCCTCTAAAGTGGTGCATGACTTTTTTTTTTTTTTTTTTGTATTAACAAGCAAGGTTGCAAAGTTCCCAGCTGAAATCCAGACTGGATTCGCACTGGGAGCTGCCAGTGTCCTGCAACTGGGTAAAAAGCAGATATGATCCCATAATGCTTCAGAAGGTGTTTGCTGTAATGACAAAGTACTATTGGTATCATTGCAGAAGGTGCTTGGAAGACTTCAAAGTAGTGTTTATTATTCTATTTATCAATGTTTGAACAAGGCTAACTGAAATTAGAAAGAAATGTAGGGAAATGCTTCTAAAAAGCAAAGAAGGTTGGAATTGTGCAGAAAAACAAAAGCTGAGTTTGTGTGCAGCACCTGCCCATAAATCCGTCATCAGGTGCGTTTAAGGAACGAAATAGCTGTATAAACTACACAGTAGCATTGGCAGAAAACCAAATCAGTTTAAGTTGGCCGTGATTAATTTAGTCAAGAAAAAATGAGTTTTGTCACATTTCACCAGTGCTAACAAAAGAAGAACAGAAATATTTTCACAATTTAATCTGTCCTCTACATCCCTCTCTCCTCCCGCCCCCAAGATTGTCTTCTATCCTTGTGAGAAGTCTTGGCTTAGTATTTTTTTTTCTGCAAAATGTTTAGCTCTCCTGTAGGTCTTAAGTTGATTAATTTGGGGTTTCCTAGCCCTATTTCAGTCTCCTTACACCATCTCCACTGATCTATGAATGTTACAACTCCAATACTAACACACATCTTCACTTTAATCATTCTGTCTGCCCTGGCATTGCGATTTCCCTTGTGCTCCGGTGTTGCCTAAGATTTGGAGCCACCCAACTCTTTAATTCTCCCTCTGCCTCCATTAGGGAGAGAGGCTGCTGATCACAATGAAGCTTGGGTTTGGCTCAGTCTGCTTTATTTCTGGAGTGTTTGCAGTCATGTTTCTCTGAACACAAGTCCAAGTTGTCTTGCTTGCCTGGGATGTTTTTGCACAAATTATCTGTGCAGAAAAATTAATTAAGATAACTTTGAGAAATGTGGGAGTGGGGTGGAGGGGTTGGGGACAAACAAGGGAGAAGGCAGAGGGAGAAATTTATCTTGCCTGACTTTGATCAAACAGCCTAAAGTATATAGTGAAGACAAGCGAAGACTGCAGTTCAGTTTATGAGGTTGAATTGAGTGAAGAAGAATGATTTTTCTTATGGTTACTGGGTTTTAAAATTTGCATTTGAAGAATGGGAGAGATTTTTCAGTGTTATGTCAATTGGGTCTAGGTGTAATATAAAAGGAAATTTTTCTCTTAATAGGTATGTGCTAAACTGAATGAGATTATTCATTTCCATAAAATGGAAAACAAGAAAATATAATAATGAGAAACAGTCAACAAAGAAAATTTGGTATGGGTGTAAAACAGTTTTAGTACATTACAGAGACTGTTGGCTTTTGACAACAGGGCAATACAGCTATGTTCCCATGAAACTGTATCTTTCAAATTTGCTCCAGGCATTTTTCTTAACATCACATATGACCTAGCAGATAAAAATAAATGAGTTCTCTTGCAATGTGAAACCTTCTAGGGAATTAATTTGTTTTCTTCCAAAAAAACCCCCATATGGCAGGGCAGAACTTACTTTTATAATTAAGTGGCCTCAGTGAAAGGCTTACTCTCAGGACATTAGCTCCTCAGTAAGTTGAAGGAAATGTGCGACTGCTTGTTTATATCTTGTTCTGATAAATCCTGATAAAATATGCAGATGAATATTTCTGTCTGTTTTTTTAGTGGACTGACTTAGCATCTAATCAAATATGATAATGATTTCTTTATTTTTAAATGCCATTGAGCATAGAGATTCATGGATTTCCCAAGAACACCGTTGCCTTCTTTTCCTTTGTGGAAGCACTTTGCCACGTGTCCTGCAGCGTTTTCTTTGTTTCTGTCTTGGAAAGGTCAATTTAGAGGGGGAAAAAGGCCAGCTCAGGGTAAGAATACAGCAACAGAGGTGCCTGAATTGCCCTGGGGAAGTGTGCATTGCCTTTCTTTCTCCTCATTCTCTGACAATCCAATAAACACTTAGCAGCTCTAATTTTTATAAATCAAAACTTACTAATACTGTTCCAGCCATTTTGTTAAAATGAACTAGAATCATAGAAAGCACGTCCCAAATCCAGTAGGTTGGGGCAAAAATTTTGATGTGCAAAATAATTAGTTACATTTTCCTTTTAATGCATTCTTCTTTCTCTCTCTCTCTCTTTTTTTTTTTTTTTGGTGACTTTTTTTTTCCCTTAATGGTTTTATTCAGAGCATGCAGAATTATGTCAGAAGGAACTTGTTTGTTTGAAGGAAGAATGAAGTGATCCTCCTCTTCCCAAGCCTCTTGTGCTTGAAATTATTAACAAATAGAAGTTTAGCTGGATTTCATTCTTAAAATGTGGTAACATTTTTTAAAATTTAAGTTATGCTAGTTAATAATTTAAAATTATATGATCACTTATCAGAAACCTGTCTTAAAGCTATTAAACTTTTAAAAAAATTGGATAATATCTATTTAGACGTATCTTACATTTTTTTTTACACAGAGCATCCTAATAATGGTGGCTTTCTCCTGTATGTTCTCCTGTGAGGTAATTAAACTTGCTTTGAGGATTATAACTTGCTTTGAGGGGGTTTATTGCCTCAGCCACTCCTTGTCACTCTGATGGAGGACTGTAACAGTATGCCTTTTCACTTAATTAGATGTGTTTTGGGGAACATTAATTTGAACCATTACCACTACTTGCCATAATAACAGAAAGGCAAATTAAAAGATTCATTAAGAGTGGTTCAAGAATCTCTAATAAAGAAATAAATAACTGCTTCTTCATATTGTCTGCTCCCAGCAGGAGAATCTGAGAGCTTCTTGTTAATGAGGTGCTCTAAGTGCTACATATTGGGAGAATATACAGGCATCGGGAATTAGTGCTATATTCTTTGAACTTCCATCTGGGTTTTATTGCTCATTTAACACTTGGTTCAGGGTAATCCATGTCTGTCCTTCCACTGATTGATCTTATCTGGTCTAAGGTGTGGTTTAATCATAAATCTAAGAGAAATTATCATCCTACTTCTGTGGAAAGAGGAAGGTCTTTCTCCGCCTACTGCTTCTCTTTCCTACCTTGCTAATGGGTTCCTAGATATTTTTAAAAGCTAATGCTTTATACATCTTTTGCTCATGCCTTCTTCCACTACACAATTTTCTCCTCCTTTGCACCATCTCTGGTAATAGTCTAGTTGCAGAGTAACACTAGTCAGTTCAATAACCCCACAAAAAATAACTCATTTTCTCATGCTGATTTAATTAATGTCTTGCCTTTTTAATTAGTAGAGCTAACATGATGTGTCATCAGAGGAGCTGTGGAGTTGACTCTGAGTAAAATGAAAAGAGGAGTATGGGTAAATAGAACTTCTTTGACAAAGAATAGTGCTATTTTGGTGTAAGCCATCTTTGGAACTTACATTGGATGACTGGTGTTCTGAAGCTGTGTCTTCAATGAAAGTCATGACGCATGTGGTCTGTCTTAGCAGTAGTACTTGTCCTGCTGCAGAATATGTTAGTTTATGCCTTCTCTTGGCTCCTGGCAAGACTGTGTTCTCATATCAGCTACTCCTTTCTTCTGCAACATATGCTAGTCTGAACATATGGGTTTTTGTCCTACATCACCGGCAGTTTGGTCCTTGCTGAACTTGTGTGGTGGCTTGACTTTAACAGGATGCCAGGTGCCCATCCAAGTCACTTTATTACTCTCCTCCTCAGCTGGACAGGGGAGAGAAAATATAACAAAAGGCTTGTGTATCAAGATAAGGACAAGGAGAGATCACTCACTAATTGCTAACATGGGCGAAACAGATGCAACTTAGGGTAATTAGTTTTATTGCCAATCAAATCAGAGTAGGATAATGAGAAAGAAAAAATCCTGAAAACATCTTCCCCCTGTGCCTCCCTTCTTCACAGACTTTGCTCCTAAATTTCTCTCCATCCTTCCAACCAACAACACAGGTGGATGGGGAACAAGAGTTTAGGCTGAAGTTTGCAGTTCTTCACAAACTGCTCCAGTGTGGTTCCCTTCCAGGGGGTGCAGTCCTTCAGGAACAGCCTGCTCCAGGATGGGTTGCCCTCAGGGTCACAAGTCCTGCCAGTAAACCTGCTTCAGTGTGCACTCTTCTCTCTATGAGTCTATAGATCGTGCCAGGAGCGTGCTCCAGTGCAGGCCTCCGATATGGTCACAGCCATGTTCAGGCACACCCACCTGCTCCAGTATGGCGTCCTCCATGGGCTGCAGGTGGATATCTACTCCACCATTAAGCACATAGTGTTTGCATGGCTGTTTACATGACTGGGTACTGTACAATGAATGCCAAATGTAAAAACTGGGAGTGTATACTTTGAGATATGTGTTGCAACATTAAATAGTCCTAAAGATTTGGTCAGCCACAGTTAGGAAATACTGGGTTAATGTTTTGGTTGAGGTGATATTTCCAGATAAAGTTGAGCCCAACAACAACATAATAAATAGCTGAGTAAGCTCACAAACTTATTTGGACTAAAGTATGCTATTCAGAAAAACCTTGATCTGCAGGCATCAAAGGTGCAAGAGTGACAGATATTCCGAGGCCATTGCCAGCTGAGGAACTTGGGTGCTGTGTGTGAAAAGCAAGCCAACGAGAGAAGATGGTAATGCATGTTTGAGATGATATGGCATGAAGGGACTTCAAGAGGAGAGTGAGCTCCAGGACTTCAGCACCTTTCTGCTACTCCTGGAGATGCCAGTGACAAGGGATACATAGAGCTGGTGCCTGGCTGTTTATGGGCATCTGCGCAGGAGTACTGTGTTCTAGTATCTGTAGTCACTGCTGGGGCTGTATGTGAAGCTGCAGGGAGGTGAATGCAGTAAGATTTGATAGTCCTGAGGAGCAACCATCAGAAAAGGAAATCAGATTTTACAGGATATTTGAATGGATTAATTCAATTTATAATGGAATTCTTTTCTAATTGACTCCAATAGTGTTTTCCTTATTCAGTTTGCCAAGCTCAATGTCTTACCAGTCAGCCTAAGACTATGATCACCTAAGTCTTCCTTTTGCTCTTTTGAATGTTAATAAAACATGTTTAATCTTTCATTAATCAAGAATGCCTGTAATTTTAGACATTATTTAAAAAATAATGAAGATCACTTCACTGTAATTTTTAGGTTGGATTAGCATGTCCTGCTAGTCCAAAAATACTTATCTCTGTGTATATCCTGTTTTCACATCTTCAGCATTTATCAGTAAGATACTTATTTCATTATTCTCATTTGCTGTAACTTCTATTTCCTGCAAAATGCAGACAAAAAATTACTTATTTATCATTCTGCTTTTCATTATTGTAATTTAACCATTTTCATGTCATAGTTCAACTAGACTACTTTGACTAGGTTTCCTTTCTTCCTGTGTATCACCCTTTGCTTTTTCATGTATTTTTCCTATCATATATTAATATAATGAAATGAATTTTCTAAATCATATTTTTTATTTATATTAATTCTTATCCTTCCTTTTGTCCTGCTTTCCTTCTTTCCTTCTCCTGATTTTACTACACTGCAGAAAAAGAATTGGCTTTTACCCAGAACTTTACTGTCTTGATAATAGAATAATGACTTTTTACTTATTAGTTGATTCTTATGACCTTATAGTTTTCATTTTCAGTCTTAATATTTTTTCCTTCCAGTATGTTGACTAAAATTTTCTTATGAGTTTTTCAAAAGCTTAATCTATAGTACGTTTTCCTAAGCTGTGTATGCCACCTTAATGTTCTAATTAATGTCATTTTTTAATTCAACAGTGTTGTTGTTGCATTTATGCTTTATAGCTTGCTGTTTCAAAAAGAAAATAGTAAAGTGCTGAATTTAACAACCATTACTAGTGTGCTATACTTTTGAATCTTTATGGGTTTTTCAATTGATTTTTGACATGGACTTCTTTAGGAACATGCAGAAGATTAGTTTTATACTTTTATCTGTAGTCGTATTGAATGTATTCGCTGCAATAGGTTGAAATATATCATTGTCAAGGAGGTGACTGGAGCACAGTATTTGTGACACTTCGTTTGGTTCTTACTGATACCAGTAAAAATCTTTGCCACTGAGTTTGAGCAGACCCTTGATTAATATGTTTTCGTTATCATAGTTCAGCTAGAAAAGTTGTTCAGTGCGGTGAATGTAAAGCAAAATGCTTATCGTTTGCTGGCTATCTTAAGAAATACAGGATGCTGCTTTATCTCAGAGTTAGTTGTGTTTTCTTCTTATTACAGTGTCCTTCTGTTTGCAGATTTATGTAACATATTTGCTTTCCTCGTTCATTAAGCACCAAATGAAAACAAATATACCAATTACCACCAGTGTCAAATCAGTTTAATTCCAGCATGTAAAGTTGTATTTGTCTTGCTTTTATTACCACCGTATTTGGACAAGAGACAGACCTATGTGCTAAGTATCTATACTTCAGAAATGGACTTGGTCATTTTTATTTCACATCCTTTGTTTCCTTCAAAGCCTAACTACGCTAGAATAAAGCTGAACAGACGTTGAAAAATGGCAATCCAGGGCAAAGCTTCAGTGACATATTGAAAATAGTACCATTAAGTACCTTGTCAGCAGCATAATGGCTCTGTACATGTCATGAAAATTGGCTTTTTTTTTTTTTTTTTTTTTACTCTCTTGCTTATATTCTTTGGTATTTGTCTCATGTAAGTCCTTTTTGAAATTCTCATGTTAGAGATGCATGCCTTATTGAACAAATATAATAGGTATTTGTAAAGCCAAATGTAGTCCTGTTAGTTCTACTGAAGTGGGCACATTTAGGTAGGAATAGCTCCCACTGCTCTCCAAGTGCTAGTTTGCCACCTATCCTAGCATTATTTATGTAGGCACATTCAGCATTTGCCCAGTTTACTTCTGTGTTGCTAAGGTGTAATGCTTTTACTATGTCTCACACATTGCTTTTCTTCTTATTCCATCTTGTTTCTGCTGACTTTATGAAGCTGAAAATATTTTAATTGGTTATTGGCAACCACAGAAAGTTGAAAAATGTACACTAATTAGCTCTGGTTCTTGGCTCATTCACGTGAATACAGACATTTTAGTCTCCCTAACTCTTAAAGGGTCAATATTTCCAATTCCACACTGGATATATTAATGGGTAGAAGTGTTGTGCTCTACTGCATAGGATACAAATCTCATTTTCTAGGGAAAAAAAATTTGCAGACCTTTCAGCCTCTGTTTTTCTTCAGAATGACACTATATTTAAGTAGTTATTAATTAGAATTATTATAGTTTGGGACAATAGCTTACTTTTTAATAGGCTGAAACGACATTAGGATGCAAGAACATAAAAAGACATTAATGATCTGGTAATTTGTCTTAAAATGATCAGTGATAAATCTTTAGGAGATATCTCCAGATGTAGTAGATATAGAGATCAACATAACAGTATACTAAGTACTGATCTGAAAACTGAAAGTATGAGATCAGTCTGCTCATGCATTCTGCAACAGAAACTGCATTTATTTGTAGAGTGAGATGGGACATTTATGAGCCACTCTCATGAGTCTCATACCACTGAGTTAGGAAAATAGTTTATACCTGCTGAGGATGCCATTAAATTTTTCTGGCAGAAAAAAGTTGTTCTGCTCCTGTAAGTGGAAAAAAATAATTAAAAAAATACAACAGCAGTGAAGTTGTAAGTTTCTTTAGCTCTGATATCTGGAGTGAAAGAAGCACAATCAGTGATGGTTGATGGAGACTTATATGTAATGAAATGAGGAGAAGACTAAGTATTTGTGTTTCCTGCTAAATGTTTCTGAGCAAGATGTTTTGCAGATATGAAGGTAATTTTTGCCATTACAGAGAGTCTGCAGAGAGGTTAGAAAGACTTCCTGACATTTCAGTGAAAGTTTTTCAAGTCAACTTGCATTTGCTTATGGATGAAGCTTTGTGTAAATACTGTCCTGCTATTTACTCTTCTTTTTGTTTGCACAATTCAGGTCTCTTCAGGACTCAAACTTGAATATTTTAATTATTTCTTTTTGGAGATCTAGCTCTGTTAATAACAAATATTCTGTCTTTATTTTATTTTCTCATGTATTCTTGCCATTAATAGCTTATCTCCTGCATTTTTACTAACTGCTTTTAGCGATATCCCTAGGAAAGACAAGTGATTTGATTCTTGTACATCTGAAGTAAACAATATATGTACTAGAGTCAATAAATACAGACACATTGCTGCATCCAGGAGTTCATAAATAAAGCTGGCTTTGATAGTGGTTTTGTTTCTAAGATAAATGCTTTGATAAAGAATATTTTCCATTTGATAGACACAGTTTGGTTTTGTTCCCCTTTCTGCCCCACTTCCAGCTCGTTTAAAAAATATAATAGAAATATGCCCATTTGTGCCCATTAGTAATACATCATGCTCTTTTGGAAAGGATTAGAACAATTATGTCCAAAAATATGACTTACTTTTACTTTAGATTATACTTCTACCAGTTGCATAGATGTAAGACTGCAGATAACTTATTAATATTAGAAATATTAAAATTTAAAGTTGAAATGTAATAGTATGTTATCAATTTTTTCACTTTAAGTGAATTTATTGAAATCTTAGAAATGAATGTTACAGATTTATTATGAGTAAATGAAAATTGAAGTAATTTATATTCATATTTCAAGAATTAATTAATTTTTATTTTTCTGAAATATAGTCACTATAGTTGCATTGGAAAATCAGAATTGCTTGGTCAAAAAAATCAGATTTTGTAAAAAATTAGTCATAAGAAGACTGTAGAATATTACATATGTAGAAATGTAGTAAAAAAAAGACAATAAAAAGAAGAAAAAGGGGTGTGAGAAGAAACTAAGAAAGAAAGAAAAAATAGACAGGAGGAGTAAGGACATGGACAGTGGAAATGTTTTGTTGTAGGCCTAGCATGAAAGAGAATCTGCACTAGAGAAGGATGTGCTGAAATCTATTAAAAGATGGTGTGATATTCACTCCTTTTTATGAGAATCATGGACTGACACAATAAGTGCTACCGACAGAGCTAGTTTATCAGAATAGCTGTAAAAAGACACCTGCTTTAACAGATAGACGCAGTAAGTTGGGAGCACTTGTGATAGCACCAGTGTGTTATCCCAGTATCTGCTGAAGAAAGTGGTTTTGGTCAGTTGGTCACTCTCACTTCTCTGAGTATCCTAACCTGTGGTTTCCTCGGGTTTCAAGTAGCGCCTCTTGTGTCACATCTTGTTCATGGTTTGACTGAACTCCTCTCCAAGTTCTCTAGGTGCGGGGATGCTGCAGTACAGAAATAAACGGAGTGAGAAAACCTTCTGCATGGGCTTTTGAAAAATATTCTTGGTTCATTGGTAGTTCCTGCTGTACGTGGAAAAAAAAAAACCCTCGTATGTCAAAGAAATTAGACCAGATATGTCAGGATTTCAATGAGAATTGGGAAAACTCTGTGGCTTCTACAGACGCTCTCTTATAGTGGGATCCTTTGCTTCAAGCTACATCTATCTATGGCTGAGCTAATAGCATAAGGTTCCCATCTCTGTGGGGAGAAACGGACAGCTTTCATCTGCCTGTCCTCTTATTCTTATTTAGACATCTAACACTGCTCACATGAATCTGCTGAAGCACTACATATTCTCTTTGATTCTAAAGGAAGATGGAAACAATGAGTCAGATGTACATGTATGCAGTAGAAGTATGTACTTTATTCTTATGCACTCAGTCTTTCCAGCTGAAAATTCATTTTAGAAATTGCCTTATCTTAGCTCAAATGGCTGTATGTTAAGACAGTCTCTGAAAGAATTTAGAGTGTGAATACCAGTCACTTTTTAATTTTCTTCTGTACTTTATATTCACTAATTATGTTTTTATTTAAACATTAGTAACAATTTTTATCTACTATTTTTTTTAACCCCAGAAACTACCTCTTCAGGTTGCAGCTTGAGGATCTATCTCTCATACAGGTATGTTTTATGTTTGTTTTCTTAGTTCCTCTGCATGATGTAGGCAAGCTGATATTTTAAGGCAGATAGTAAAAATATTCAAAAGCTTCATAACTGCATCTGCATCTGTTTTTGTCCTCTTTGTGGCTGCATATTATATAAGTCGTATTATCCATTTTAATTCCAGATTAGCATTTGCCCCAAGATGTACAGACCTGATGTTACCTTACACTGCTGTGATTTTGTTAGAGTAGATCTTTATAAAATGGAAGAAATCTTTTAGAAAACGATTCCAACTTATCATTATGCAGGTTTTATATTCAGAATTTATTATTACTGTGGAGAAAAGATTTTTAGAAAAAAAATAATAAGTAAAAAAAAATCATTCATACTTGCTAAAGTTAAAACAAGCAAATTAAACACAACATTTTTAAGGAATAAATATAGTGTGAACGCAGGTATCAGAATCTGTTTTGTATATAAGGCTGCTATCTTTTAAAACTTGTCAGGGCTTAGAAGGTGAAACAAAGCGTTTTAGGGGCAGTTAGGCTTCATAGAAAGGTAAGTGAGAATTTCTGACCAATTTATTTTATCCTGAACATCATATGACTTCCATATACCAGCAATGTCATCTTCTCCCAGTTTTCAAAGTTTTGTTCCTTTCTTAAGTTTTGGGGTATTTTTCTCTTTCATTATTTATAACCTTGGCATCATGTCTAGCTTTCATCATTCTTGTATTCTTTGCTCTAAGAGTTGTTTTAGTATATTTAATTAAGATGACTAACTTGCTAAGGTGTGGAAATTACAGTAATATAGAAACATATTTTTTTAATTTATGCAATTTAAAATTAACTGACTTTATAATTAGTATTGTGCTATTATTTCATGAAGAAGTGCTATGTAATTGAATATGGAAAACTAAAATGCATTCAAGTAAGGGCTCTTCTTGTGCTCTATAGAACACCTTGGGTATGCTTTGCCTTGCAGACTTCCTTTACCTTCTCAGACTGGTAGAAACAAGATCTGAAGTTGGTTTGTAGTCAATAAAATTGCAGTAGTGTTAAATATTTGATTTAGTTGCTAGTGCTTAAGGCTGTGACAGTCACCGGGGAGGTTGTGGAGTTTCCTTCTCTGGAGATATTAAAAACCCACCTGGGAGTGCTCCTATGCAACCTGCTTTAGGTGAACCTACTTTAGTAAGGGCGGGGTGGGCGCGATGATCTCCAGAGGTCCCTTACAACCCCTACCATTCTGTGGTTCTGTGGTTCTGTGATTCAGTGACAAACCAAGCACCTTTAATATCCAGAATTCTACTGTCTACTTTCATTTCATGTGCTCTACACAATATCCTGACAAGTAATTTGTGTGAAATCCTGAAGATTCTTGTCAAAAAGCTGCACTCTGATGGTGCTGTTGTAGTTTATTCTTCTAATTCATAGATGGAAATTCACAACTTTCCTCTGTTAGGACAAGTACCAGTAGGCTGAATTCACTAATGAGGGAGAAACTGTAGATTACAGAGGTTTACAGTTGTGTTGACTGACTTGAACAAATACCCTCTAATCCGAATTGATAAAAAATATAAAATGAAGACAGAAATCATTGATGTTGAACTAGGTTACTAGGTTTTGGCCTTATGACTATACAGATGCCCTTAAATAGGAAGTCTTCTCAACTTGATTTTTGTTAAAGTTTCTTATTCTGTCTTCAACGGTGCAGCACTATAGGTTTGCCTCTGTACCTTCAAACCTTTTTCCACAACTCCTTAGAGAGATTTCTAAGTCAAACCTGAAGTATGTAATCGTTTTCTTTCACCAGCATATCTTTACTACCTGTACTTGAAGTATTCAAGTTTTTTTTTTCCCCTTATTTCAAGCCTACCATTATGACTCCTTCATATTTGTCCTTCAAAAGATCTCTTCTTCTTCCTCCCCTCTGCTTTCTTTCTGGTTCTATTAGCGCCCCAGGACAACCCTTATCTAAAAACTGTGTTGCCTTGGATGTGCCAGTTACAGCAGCTCCAAATCAACTGTGAGGTGGCTGATGCCTTTGTGTCGATGTAAGTAAGCCAGGATATAAGTGGTAGTGTTTAGGACTCTGAAACTCATTACACAACACTCTCAGGTTGTTTTTAATCTGGTATGAAAGTATGACGTTAGTCACTGGTCATATTGTCATGAGTGTAGATTTGGGAGAGTTCTTAGCCCCTCCAGTTACCCCAGGGCAGAATCAGTGGTCAGTGCTGTTGTTCTTACTGGTGATTACTAGTCTGAACTCTTCTTACAAGTCTTCAGCCATAAAGACTGACAAATTTTCTCAGCCTTTGTTGGAAAAGGTTAAGACATGAAGAGAGTCCGTCTTGTGCTGGAAAGTGTGAAAGTTTGAGTAATGAAAGAAAGGGTAACCGTTCATGCAAAACTTGTAAATCAAACTTACCAACTACCAACCTGAAACTCACTTAGAGTCAAGAGTATATTTACCAAATGATTCACTGAAGGTACCTTTCAGATAAGTTTTGTTGGAATGACAGAATCCTAGCTGTGATCCCAGTCATCCTAACATGTTGCATGGGATTACCCTAGGTATAATTGAAGTAAACTTCAATTTCTGAAACTCATTCTCTCAATCACATGTGATGAAAGAAATATTTTGAATAGGATTAGAGGATATAAAATTTACCAAGTTAGAAATTAAAAATTACACTGTTTTGAAGCTCCAGATCTTCCACACCTGAAACTCTGTTATGGCTGAGGGAGGTAGGAACAAAAGCAAAGTAAAAATTATAGGAAATCCTTGCTTTGATACTTTGATTTGGTTTTTTTTTTTTATTTTTTTTCTTTTAGTTTTACTCATCAGTTTAGTCTTCTAGCATTTTTCTATCTGGAAAACAAAGAGAATGCCTAAAGCTTGGTCTTGACCATTGATACACTTCAGTTGTTTTTGTATAAACAAATTTCCTTGCCTGTCATGCTTAAGTATCTGTTGGAACGTGTCATTAGTTTGTCATACATTGCTGTTACGAAGATAAAAGACTTCATGTTACATGCCACAAAGTGGAACAGTAAGAACCATTTAGTTATTGCGAAAGCATGTTTGCAAAATCTTTTGTTTACAGATGTCCATATATTTTTTTAAAAGATACAACTTTTAAATATAAAGTATTACTTTGTAATATTATCAGACATTGCAATATTATCAGATATTGTTTTCTAATAGGAAAGCTCTCTAAAAAGGAATAAAATAAATTAATAGCTCCTTGTTTCCAGACTTTTACAAGAATTACATTGGGTCAAAATATGTATATGAACTGTTTCCTAAAAGTGTATGCCTAAAAAAATAGATTTGAAACACAAGATGACCTTTCTTTAAAAAAAAACCAAAACCAACAAACCCAAAACCAGACAGCTATTTGAAAAGCAAGCTTTCACAAAAGAAATGCAGAACAAAGATTCATGTATTAAAAGTTTCCATCAGTTTAGTTAAAGTTAATCCCTTGTAAAAGTGAGGGTTAGAGTGCTACTAGATTGCATCAGACAGGATGTGTATCTAAACATGAACTACGACTATGCAGTGAGACATGATTGCCTATTGTGAGTTCATCAAAGTTGTCATCCCACATGTTGTGGTTCTGTGCTTTGTACTTCATAGGAAAAGCCTGTTGTTTGCGTAAGCAAGTTTGACGTGATAGTGTCTGTAGCAAGTCAGTATTTGATGTGTCTCAGCAATTTTATTTGTGTAGCAGAATAAAGAAGATTAAATGAGTGAAAGCTCTTTAAGCTTTTACCAGAGAAGCCTAAGAGACAAACTGTTCAAAGCTGACTGTTGGAACAATACATGCATAGCAATTATGGATTAGGAAAGAAGCACTCATTTCGGCCTGTGGCTGTAGTAGGACAAATATTTTATAACTCTCACTACAGTGAGACAGCTCACAGCTACAGCTCACAGACGCAGAAGGCCTGACTCTGCATGGGCTGAGGTGTATGAGTTTTGCTTTGTTATTATTCACCTCAAGTAATAATAGAATAATCCATAAAAGCATTGGCTGAGGTGAACTTCTTTATATTCATTAAAATACAAAAGCAGAAATCTGAATAGTAGTGTTTAAATGAATAGGTTTCTTTTAAAAAATATTTTTAGAAAATGTGATATCCACCTAATGTCAGGATTAACATTGGGGCTTTGATGTCATGTAGAGAATGGCTCTAACAAGTGTCTGTTTTCGACCTTTTTTCTTTTTTACCAAACCCTTCGAAAAGAGAGCTTCTGAATTCAAACATTTACTTGAGTCCACCTACATGACAGGTTTGCTGATGTATCTGTAAAGAATGAAAAGCTATTAGATGCTGATTTACAAAAGTGCTAATGCCACAGTTGCCATAAACATTTTTACAAGCCAGCACGTTTAAGCTTTTCATGAATCTATTAGAAGGCTTGCATCTTTTTTCATCCATAAGATGAACTTTTTACAAACTCATATCAAGGTATTTACCAGGCACATGCTTGAGTTTGCCTTTTTCATCCGGATCTTCCATCTGCATCTCTGTTTGGAACACCATTCTCTGTAGATGAAAACACAAACTAAGCCTATTCTCTCTTTGAGTTGCCCAGAAGGTTGCATATGAGATTATTTTGTTTGCTCCTGTAGGTACACAATTCTCCTGAGATTTTATTCTCGTGCTGGATCTGTACGTCTTTGAGTTAGAAATATATATAGCTCAAACTCCATTTTTAAAGGCAATTTTAGCCCCAAGTTTATCACAAGATTCAAATTAAATTCTTTATGCAGGCTAGGAAGGTTGGAGGTTTTTTTTTCATGGGTTCTATTCAAATTTAAATTCTGGAATCTTGAGGTTTTGGGGGTTTAGAAATAGGGTTTGTTTTGTTTTTTTTTGTGTGTGTGTGTGTGTACATATATACTTTCAAGGAAATAAAGGCAAACTTGGATGAATGAATTGTCAGAAAAAGGAGCTGCTTTGAAGAGTCAGTTTTACCAAAGGGAATTTTTGCTGGTGACAGGAGTGTCTGAAATAACTGTTATGTATGATAGTTCACTTATATATGAGTCACTAATGGCTGGATGGTAGACTAAATGACTTTAGTAAATTGTAATATACTTTGAATATATACTTTGTGTTTGCCTAGGTTAAACAAAGTGGGAATCTGACTTAATGAGTGATTTTTTTTACAAGAAGTTAATATGTGCAACCTGAATAACTTTTATAACTTTTTACCTATATTGTAATACAGTATATATATATATATTTACCAACACTTGATTTTTATTTTTTCTTTAAAGGAATAAAATATTTACTAGGGTTGTTAGCCCATTTTGAAAATAGGCATCGCTTGTTGTTATAAACAGAAATCATATTACATCTTTTGAGAGACTTTCATAAACTTAATTTGGTTTTGGCTAATCTAGAGAGAATGGTGTTCCAAATAGAGATGCGAAACAGTCAGACTGTCCTTACTGTTCATTTCTGGGAGAGTGTCCTACTGCTCCCTTTGCTGTGAACAAAATGAAAGCTTGTAAGAAGTCCTCATGTAGAATCAAAACTTTAATTTACGTTGATATTGGAAACTTTTAGTTTATAATTAAAAAGTTCTGAGGAAGGAAGCTGAGCTTTATTTTGTTGAGTTGCCAGATAAGTAGAATCTCTTAAAAGACTGGTTAATGTTTTTTCTAAAATTTTCATTCACTGCGTTTTAGTCCATTTATTTATTATTTTTTGTGTGTGTCATATGTTTCTTACAGTCACTAGTTGTTTAACAGATGTCTGATTAGTGAAATGCATGAAATAAACCTAATGAATCATCACTTAATTTTAATGTAAAGCTACCTGTGTAAAGAAGGAGATACAAGAAGATCTTTCTCTGATTTCACACTGGAAAGTATAAAGGCACTAACCTAAGGATGTTCTTAACTTTTGCAGCTGTAGGTTGGCAATAACAAAGCAAATAGAGATTTAACATTCTGTTTGGGCCCCTGAGGAGGATAAAAAATGAACAAAACAAATGAAAAAAGTCCTCTGTTGGGTTCTTCTGTGCCTGATATCTACTTAAGGGTGGAGGAAATAGAATGTATTCTTCTGTATTAGAGATCTTTTTTCAATTTATTATGCAAAGGGAGCACCAGCCACTAAAACATTATTTCTGCTTTGGCCCTTTACGTCTGTGTCTGGGATGCATGAATGAAAAATGGGGAAGCAGAGCAGATAACTTAGTGTTACTTTTGATGCAGTTCCAAGTTCCTTGAAAGCTTGGAAGCACAGGGAGATAAGATACTAGGGCTCATAAAACCTTGCTAAAGAAAACTGAAGTAAGCAAATTACAGTGACCAAAAGGTGATAGACCAGGTGCAAACTTCTGCCTTGGTGTGAGGGATGACCAGACTTGAGGAGATATTTGAACTGTTACCTTTTGTATAAGGTGGTGCTGAAAGCAGAGTTTAAAAACGAAAAGAAAAAAAATAAAGACAAAGCATAGTACATGTGTGTATCACAATGCTGCTTCTATGCAGTATCTCTTCATCTTGTTGATACGTTTCTGATGGCAGACTGTTGGATTTTATTATACAGTCATTCCAAAAATAACTAAATTAGACAATTGTGAATTTAAAGAAGAGTTAGGAGTGTTTGTGAAACCAGAGCTAGTCCTTTGTGGCAGGTACAGATGAACTTGGTGTCTGCTTTAAGTTCATTCCAGTTCTTTTTCTGTGGTACCATTAGTATTGTCACTATGTTGCTTTCTGCTTACAGAAGAGTAGTTTTTGACCAAACTTGTAAGGGAAATCAGAAAATGATGAATTTGGCTAGCAGTTTGTAATTTCACGTGTCTAATCTTTACACAAATAGCCTCTTTAACGTGTAGTTGAAAGGGGCTTCCTCAAACTAGGTAAAACATATCAGATTACAAAACCCCTGTCTTCACTCTATAATATGGGGAAATCAATTACCAGTAGACAGTGTTCCATTTCTGTTGAAAAGAATTCTTTTACTGAACCAGCTGGTGTTCAAAGATTTACCTACATATTAATGCAGAAGGTGAGTACTATACTGAAACCATCTGTGGTCGTGTTTGACCAAGTGCTGGTTAACTCTTCATTATGAATATTTTTTCCACACATTGGAAATGTGCACATTGGATTTGCTCCTGCTTTGGCTTATCAGTATGTGTTAGCATTTTGGGAGATGGAGGAAAAGAGAAGAAAAAGAAAGCCAGGCAGAGATGTCATTTTTTATTTATTTGGTCTATCTGTCATTGTTTTGTGCCAGTACTGAAATACAAGTGCAATTGTATTTCTAGACAAATGTATTTCTAGACAAATGAATCTGAACACATTCATTTAGCTAGAGAAGCTTAGCTTTTTTATTTCTAATTTTTCTTTCTTATCTCTACTTGTTAGGCTACATTTCTTGTGTTTACAGTAATTTTCTGTTGCAGTTTCACAGTAAAGAAGAAAAAAGGTACTAACGTTTTTCACTTCCATTTGAGTAAAGTCCCTCTTTTCTTTAGATGTTAAACATCAGTGTTTTGTTTCTAAGATAAAGGGGCATCCTGGATCAGCTGAATATATGATATGAGTTCATTTTTTCTCATGAGACAGAGAGGTGATATCAAAATGTGTGTGTACATTTTACAGCAGATACATGAAACAGCTAATGTGGATTTCGTAATGGTATAACATAGCCGTTTCTGATTTTTCCTGGTATGTGTGGTTGTCAACCAGACTGCATTACATGCACTAAAAGTAATTGTGGAAATGTCTTTTCCTAAGAAGGTGGCACTCACATTTATGTTTTCACAAACATGAATATACTGATACAACTGCTCAAGAGTAATCACCAAATGATATCTTGTGGTATCTGTTTTAAAAGAAATCAAGCTGCTGGTTTCCAAATGTCTCAGCTATATAGGACTGTAGCACACCTTAGCTAATTCTGGACTAGAGCAGTATTCTGTGACAACGCGACAATATTTGTGTACAGACACAGGCTCTTCTTTGAGAATCAGCCTCTGTACTAACGAAGTGCAGGAATGTCAGCAGACTGTGCAGAAAATGAAAGCAGAAAATACTAAAATGTAGACAGAAAGCAGATTGTCTTCATTCTTATATTGTCTTGCACAGGTGGAGAGTCTGTCACATGCAGTTCCTGATGGCAAGTTTCAGCTCTTTGGCATCTAGATGCTGCAGTGCTGAGCAATTTAGAAAAGAAATGGAACATGTAGTATGCTTTGAAGGAGATTATATCTGTAATATGGTATCTGCAAACATGATTATCGATTTTTGCTTTCAGACACTTATATGGAACTTCATTATCTGTTCTGGCCTGTAACATCTAATTTGAGTTCAACCACAGTTTGTATGCCGTGCATATTCAAAGAGTAGGCTTAAAGACACATCATCTCAGCCACCGAGAAGATTGTGTTTTCCAATACTGCAGAGATCCATTCAACAATTCTACTAGGCTAATGGACATAGATGCTTTTGGGTAATTCTACATATAGGACATGAGCTCAGCTTACACTTGTACATTACAGGTCATCAGTACCTAGCATAAGGGCCCTCTGTGGTCTGTAGTGTCCTCTACCATTGCTTGTTGACTCATGAAATTGAAAAACCCAACATTTAAACTGAGAATAAGAAGAAATAATGGAGCTACCTTGTGCCCCTCCACTAGGCAGAAAAGAATTAAGATATGCATCTTGATACTGAGCGCTAAGGAGATTTTGACACAGCGCTGTTAGAGGATGCACCCAGGCACTCAACTACGGGAAGAACTGACTGTTCCTATTAGGCAAAATATTCTGCTTCCTTCATTTCTAGGGAAGGGGTGAAAAATTTTTCGAGGTCAGGAGACCAGTGTTTGTTACTGCAGTTAAGGAAAAGTAGAATTCTTAAATATTCAAGGAAACAAAGCAGCCATACTGAGAGTGAGAATCATGGACAATTTTTGCTGTAACCTAAAGAAAAGGAAAAATCTGAGGAACCCACAAGGACACCGGTGGGTGAAGAACATAGGAGAGAGGATCCTGCTCTCCTAAATGGTTCAGGGAATAATGGAAGGCTTTGTGCTGCTTCCAACGTGTTACTTGCCCCATCATCACTACTGAGCCCAGTGCAAACTGTGGATTGTTACTCTGAAATATTTGAGAAGCACTGCTTAGTCATAGTGTAGAAACTAGTCCTGATCTGAATCAAGAATAGTTTTATTCAGACTTATCCAGTCTTTTGGGATACATTGTTGCCTTCATTGTACCAATTCCTATTTTTCAATTGCCTTTTCTCTCTCCGGTTTTTAGTAGAAGTTCTTTTATTTTTTGGCGTGTACTGTTTTTCCCAGTCTAGATGGCACCACAATATGATGCTTCTATTGTCAAGTCTGGGACCGATAAATTATGTCAAAATATGGAAATTAATTAATTTATTGAAATTGAAAGTATGATGTTCTTTGATATATCTTGTGTTAGACACATATATGAGATTTCTATATAAGTTCCTGATTCAACTGTTATTTTGTATTTATTTGAAGACAGGCAAACTGCAAATATAATTTAAGTAATGTACTGACATCATAAACATCTGTGTTATTTCTCTTAATTGATATATGGGTAAGATTATAGACTTTGGATGGCAATTTGGTGTAATGAGCATTTGGGAATTATGCTTGGTCTGTGAAGTCTAGACCTGCCTGCCCCACTTCATTATTTTTAGTAGTCTGCCCTCGAATGGAACTTGGAGTCTGAGGTTCGGTGTTTAGGTGCTCTGTCCAGTGCGTGGGGCTAGATTTATGTCCAAGCAGATTCCACTGATATCTGAGTTCTGAGCTATCTAATCCCACTGAGGAGCACAGGGAAGCATAAATGCCATCCTTTTGTTTAAGTCGGGCATCTATGTGGTGTTTAAAACCAGGAATTTTTTTCATATGAAGCAGGCTTCTATTGTGACTAAATCACATCTAAAGTGTGTGTTAAACTCTTTCTGTTATGGTTTCTAAACTGAAATAGCTGTATGAAGTCGGAGACTGTGTGACCACTACTATGCATTCTTAAGCAAGGCTCCATTGCTGACTTAAAATGTGTGTTGGTCTAATACAGAATAAACCTTGTTATACTTTTATTTGCTGTATGTTTGGTTAGGGTTTTTTTCCGTCCTTTTTTTTCTGTTGTCTTCCCTCACCCTCCCATTTTAATACTAGCTTCTCTAGTAAGTACCTCTGGATTTTGCGTTTTCTCTAGCACCTTCTCTAAATCTGTACAATAACTCAATAACTGTATGATGTAATGATTGTTGGTATACTGATTTTCAAAACAAATTAACAAAATACCAAAAGAAAAAGAGCAGATTAATACAAAATTATAGGAAATCAGAATCTGTAGGGTCTGTACTTGGACCTAGTCATGTATCTTCAGATACATATGGTAATTAGCTTGATATAAGTAATAACAAAATTATGGTTCAAAGAAAACAAATGAATTAAACCAAAATGAGTTTGATTAGAGGTTAATATTTATACCTGCATTTGTGTATATATGCAATCTTGAAAAAGTATATCCGTGATGCAAACCTATTAGTCTTTTTCCCATGGTATAGCTGACATAGTAGTAATCAGTAACAGTCAGCCCCAAAACTGTTTGTGTTTTGGTTTTGTTTTCAAACTGATGATTTAAAATGACTGATTCAGTTAGGTTTATTAAAATGCAAATTAAAGAACTAAAAAAAATGTCAGAATTCCATATTTATGTGGGTACCCAGGATAAAGCAACATTCTGAAAATCAGTTCTAGGAATAATCGGTAACTAGGACAGAAGGAAAACAAATTTTTGTTAATGATTAGTTAAATAACAGCTTCATTGTGGCATGGACCAATATGTGATTCAGCTCCCTAATGCTTTAGTCTCCAAATGAAGCCTCAGGTGAGTATTATTTTTCAGAATTTTGAGATCACCTTGGAGATAAATTGATTTGTTAGTAAATATTTCTCATTGGGGAAAAAAATAAGTTGAATCACTCTTTTCCACTGTTTTGGAAAAAGTACAAATTTATGCTGTTATATTTTTATGACTTTCAGAGCTTTTAAATTGAGTATTTTAGATTACTATCTATTAAGTCCATTTCACGTTGGTTTCTGTTGATTATGCTTATATATGAATGAGACAGTATGTTCATTCTGAAGCTACACTGAGTGGAAAATGCAATAACTGCTCAGAATTTGTACATACCATTTATTTTAGTATATCCACCAGTGAAATCCTGATTATAAAGGTTATACTCTTATAGATAAGCTCTGAGACTTTGGCTAGATATTTGGACAGTCTGGATGCTGGTTCTGTGCCTCCTCATGCTCATCTCGGGCAGCTGAAATGATCAAAGGTCAATCTGTTCCTTACTTTTTTCTTCCCATGCGCTATTATGAGCTAGTGAGAGGAGAGACTTTGTGGGAAGTGGAAGTGCAGAAGCTCATCTGCATGAATGTTCAGACTTTTGCACACATTTTTATTTCCATTGATGAGATGAAAGCTTCGTTGGTGAAACTCTTTCTGACTCCTAGATGCTTGGTTATTTTTGTTACTCCAGTAGAATTTTGTATACTGTTTTGACTGAATACCTGGACAATTAATAAAAAGGAGAGAGAAAAAAAAATCTGAATTAACACCCAGAAAAACTTTTGCAATGGATCTTTTATTTCTTTAATTAGGCTAGGATTTATCAAATAGTCTTTTATAATATGTCAGGACAGAACTGAACAAACAATAATGCTTTAAGTTCACGGAAAATAAAAATACATCATTGTATATTTATGAGGACTGCTATAGGAATGATTCCACAGTCTTTTCTCACATGGCTGTGCTACTCAGCATGAGAAAATAAAGCTGAATAAAGCTGTACTCAATAAACCCCTGCATGTACAATGACAGATAAAAGCTAAGTGGATAATTTCACGTGTGGTAATGTGTATGTAGACAAAATCCTCCATAAGCTGAGTTTTTCTTTTCATATAATGTAGTCCATAATGGCAAACAGGAAGTGAAGCAAAAGCTTCAGGAGACCTACATGGATGCACAAGGAGCTCTCTACTAAACTCAAGCATAAAAATGAAGTGGTGGAAGTAGGGACAGGTTATTCAGGAGGACTATAGAGACACTGTCCAAGCAGGCCAGGATGAGATGAGACAATCCAATGCACACGTGCAGTTAAATCTGGTGAGGGATGGGAAGAGCAAGAACATTATATTAAAAGAAATTAATCACATAAGAACCAACTGCTGTCAAATGCTAAGTTATGTTCATATTATATGCTCATAGTACTCCAGCTATCCAGTAAAGGAGGCTGAGAAGGAAAGTTAAAACTTGGGAACTGATGCATAAAAATAATGTTCAAATAATCTACAAAAGCAAGCTTAGTCTGTGAACCAAGAATATTATTTCACTGCAATTTGTAGTTTCATCGATTATTTATTTTTGTGCTCACCCAGCTATGACACACGAAAGGAAGAACTAGTTTCATTTTTAATTGGTGAGGATAAAAACAGTGAAGTAATTCTTATTTCTATCAAATTACTTATAAAACGTATGAAGTTATTCATTGTACAATTCCATTACAATGTAGGTGTACATCAGTATAAGGGAATAAAGAAAAATCCACCCAGGCAAATGCTGGACAAATATTTCTGGTTTTGTCAGCAAATTTGCCAAAACTTTGTTAACATCTGTGATCAAATAATGGGTAGTGTGATGAAAACCTGGTTTCTAGAATGTACCTTCTCACTGGGTCTTGCAAGCTGTAGGGAAGAATAACTAGACAGAATGTAACAGAGGAAAGTGATTAATGTGATTGAATCAATTCAATCACATTAATGTGATTGAATCACATTCTGATCTCATTCCGATCAGAATGAGGCACTGTAAATGCATTTTAGAGTTGATGCTACATACAAAACTCATGGACAGTGTGGTGCTGTGGAAGGCTTGTCTCTGCTAATCACCCTTCTGTATCAGGAAAGAAAATGCATATTTTAGCCTAAGAACACAGTCATGCTAAAGCAAATGCACATTTCAGATAGAGTCAGGGAGATCACAGAAGGGAAAGTTCACTGTTTACTGCAAGACGTAAAAATGTATGATTTGCTTTTATCTGTGAAGAAGTAATATTTACCAGACTTTTCCAGAACAGCAGGTATATGTGCAGTGCAGAACATAACAGCAAGGATCTTGGGAGTCCTTGCTGGGAGAACCAGCCATGCATAAACTCCCTGCTGCTGCTAAATAGCCAGCTGAAGGAAAAGTACCAGAAAGTCAGAGGTAACTTTTCCAAAAAACCTGCACAAATTTAATCTGGTTTATGTAGCAAATTGGAGTCAAATGGATGAAAGAGTTTTAGTCAGTGCAGCTGAGAAAATAGAGTTCCGGAAGATGATATCTGAAGAGAAAAGAGGATTAAAACCAGTAGTTTCTTTGAGAAGAACATCTGGTCTGGCTGAATGCGGTGCACGAAAACAGCCCTTTTAAGAAATGGCCACAAAATTATCACAAAACTAGAGTATCTGTGGGAGCCAGCCAACATGAAAAACTGTGAGAGACAAAACCCACCTGATAACTATGGCAGAGAAGACTCATAAAACGCCAGAGCAGGTTGGAAGCAGTGTTAGCGTACGATGAGCGGACTGAATGAGAAGACTAACACTGAGTTTACCAGGCTGATATGTGCAATTTTCAGCCAAAATTCTTACAGAACAGGTGGTTGGGACTCTCCAGATGCACATCTCTACAAAGACCTGCAAATGGCTGTGCTGATCCTGGCTGTAGTCATTCAGGTTTCCTGGCTGAAACACACGCTGCTGAGAGCTGAGCAAAGCCCAGGGATAGCCTGAAAGTTATTTACACCACCTTCATCTGAAGTCAGGGCACCATGTTGTGCCTTGCATGGAGGATCACACAGTCCAGCACAATCACACTATTACCTCTAGCTGGCCTCTTAAATGTTGCAAGACTGTTGCAGATGGTGAAACAGAATACTTAAGTAAAAATACCTTTAGTACCAAAAGTAGGAAAAGGAAAATTGAAACAAAGAGCATCTGAATCAAATGATTCCCACATTGCTTTTCCTGTAGGAAAACCACTGTGAATTCTCTCATATATAATAAACTTAGCACAGCTGATGAGGTTACCTGCTGTTCTTCTGCAGGTCAAGATGTAGCAGACATGTATCAAACCACATTTTTAGAAGTGTGAAATCTGTCTGTATTGAAACTTATTTTGGACTCACATCACCAAAAATGAAATGAGGTGAAGATAAATTAATTGGAAGACCACACTGTATTGAAGTCTCATTCCCAGAAACACCTACAGTTCTGAGATAAAACAGGACAGAGGTGGCCAATGAAAATATATAATGGATTAGAATTCTAGAAGAGCTTAACTACTTTTCTGTCTCATTCAGAGGTAGTTTGTCATATCCCTGATCATTATTTTTGGTTGTCTGTGTGAAGTGGAACATCTCAAAAAGGCAAATGAGAGCTGGAAAGTGAAATAGAGCTAATAGCCTAACATCTAGTTTACTGCTTTTCAGTGTAAAAGACTGGCTCATGTCTTTATTTGTCATCTGATTCACAGCATGGATTTGGACCTCTCCTCTGTAGCTTAATTGAGTTTCCTAAACAGTAGGATTCAGTGGACTTTTTGGTTTTTCTCATTTTGCAGATATTTAATTCAAGCTCCAAGAAGCTTTTCTAGTAGAGTTGTAGTGAAATTTGGAAAAGATTTTGGTGGTGGTTGGAATTACATATTTTGTTGTTGTTGTTGTCAAATCAGCCCTTTCCACAGGCATCTTATTTACTGTTGTTGGAAAAGTCCAGGTGAGATTTAGTGTTTTGTGTGACATTACATTATATCTTTAAGGGAAGGGGAGCCTGCAGGAATTTCTTAGATGTGTCTATGGCATGCTTCTGGGTCCACAGGTTGGTGTGCTCTTAGTGCTGGTCAGTGTTTGTTATGCTGACATTCATGGGACATACCTGAAGTTTTGTAACTCTTCAGGTCTCTTATTTAGTGTATGTCTATTTTGAATGATTGACAGACGAACCGTTGGTGGATTTGGATAACACTGCTTAGCTACCCTCACAGTACAGTGTCGATCTTGCTAGAACCAGTGGACTGATTGTACACATATGTGGCATACCAGAAGTGTATTTATCTGGCTATCACATGGATTGATGGCAGCATTAGCTGTGGAAGCATGAACTTCAACACAGACTGTGTACCAGACTTCCTAATGTCATGGGACCAGAGTAGCAGATGTTTGTGTTAATTGAAGCATGTTGAGGCATCCTTTATCTCACCTGTCTGTGGCGTAGGCATTGCTTTAAAATGCCTGTAGAACACACAGTGTAATTATCGTGTGGAAATTTATAAATACTTTAATTACTAATGCTGATGTTAATGGATCATTATGATAGCCATGGGAATATTTGTTGAGTCCCTTTTCCTACTGGAATTTGTTTTCTGTCCTGTTTCATTTTCAGAAGAGAGTAAAGGCAGGTTCTGCAATACAGGCTTCAGAGCAGTCAGACCACATTTGGTATAAATTGCATCAAAAAAGGAGTATTTAAAGCTAATTTTTGTTGTCTTGAAAATAAATAGACTGTTACAGGGTCCTGCAGCAAATTTTAGAGAATTGGATTGACTTTCTTTGTGTTTGTCATCTGCTTGATTAGCAGAGACCTCTGTGATCTGCCTGAGACCATGAAGAGTGTTGAATTATTCAGGACAGTGGAAATCAAGGCCCTCACAGAGAGGATGCTTGGTTACTCATATAAGTTCTTCTGCTGTTTCTTTCATCACTGCTAGGACAACTGGACTGTCAAAATAAGCTTCTTGAAGAAATTACTTGAAAAGTAACCATGTCCACCTGTTTGTCTCCCATGTATGCATTATGTGATGCAGCCATGTTGCAAAATTCTTGTTAAGAACAGCAAAAAAACATGCTACCCTTATGGTCTGCATCTAGGATATATTCTTCCCTTCTCTTCCTGTGCCTTATTGCTAGTACAAACAGTCTATTGAACAGGTTGAATTGCATACTTGGTGATGCTAAGAGAATCGTGCAAACAGCTGATAAAAATGAGCTCACTGATTGGAAATCTGATGAATAATCCTGTTGGTAGACAAAGAGAAAAAAGAGCTGAGGTTGTTTTTTCATGGTAGTGTCAACTCTGCAGGACTATCTGGTGTAAGAAGAATGAAAACATTAATTTTGGAGAACAGATGGGGATCTGAATACACACAAGCAATTGATTCATAAACAGGTTATTGCAGGGGGGTAGGTTGCTGCTTTTAATAGGCATAGCTAGTTAAGTCTTCACATTCTTTAGTCTGCCTAATGACGAGAAGAAATTTTCAGTACATTTTCTTCTTTCAAGACGTTTTTAGCATTACTTTATCAGACTTGAGGATCAATACTTCTATGAATGGAAGCTTTTCAGCTGTGCCCATGGATAGCTATTACCTTTCAGAAAAGAAGGCATATAACGTTGTTCACATGGGAGCATCCTCTACACATAAGTCAGTGGAAAGCCTAAATGTTTACTGTCTGTACAAATTATATATTGTCTGTACAAATTTTCCAGGCAGAAAGTAGGAGACTTCCAATGCCATTTCTGGAATGCTTATCACTCTTCCTAATACAGATATTTTTGAGATCATGCTCAATTTTTTGTTATATGAGGAATTTTAACCATATTGCTTTCCCGACTCCATGAGATTAAAATATTATTATCATCACTATTAATGTTATTATTATCAATATATTAGTAATAATATATTGTATATTAATAATTATAATAGTGATAATTTAATCAATAATAATATAATTAATAATAATACTTATTGTACTGACTAAAAAAAATTAAAAATATATGCTACAGTCTGTCTGCTTGAAGTTTTCTCCAGAGTGATTCTTGATTTCCACTTTTTTATTTTATAAGGCTGTTATTTGTCCAGCTTTAGTCTTGCCATTTTAAACTCTGAGGCTGTAGTCAGGACTTCAGAAAAGCATAGCTGATGTTAATTCTGTGCTTTGGAGACAAACAGATATCTCAGAAGTTTAACTCTTAAATAGATCAGGGAAAATGTAATACTGAGAAAAAGCTTATCTACTACCTACTGTGCTGGTTTTAGACAGGGCTCTGTGACAGGACTTATTTCTTGAGGACACAAAGGGTCATGTTGTTATTAGCAGATGTCATAACATACACCAGAGCAGAGCAGTCAACTTATTTTTTACACACGAAAGTGGAAAGTGTTAAAATCCATTAAGGAAGACTAGAGCAGACAGATTGCATTAAAAGTAGTTGGCTAAGAGCTACTATGAAAGAACTATGATGAGTATGAACTTTTTACTGACACAGTTATGTTAAAAAGAGGTTGTGAGAATAAAATTTTGGTCTGTTTACAGAACTTTCTGATATACACATTGAAAAATCCTTGTTGCTGTTATTTAAAGACAAGCAGTGTTATGTCCTTAGTACTTGTGTACAGGAAAGTGCTAGCATGATGAGGATGGAGAAGAGAGTTAATTAAAGTAATAAGTGTACTGATAAGGTGATAATGTCAGAAGTCCGTACACCATGGAAAAATGTGTCTTATTGTAAACTCCATTTATGCCTGTACCTCCCATAAATTCATTGCAAAACTATACCATGCATAAGTGGCAAGTACCCCAAGCAGAAGGTGGAACAGTAGATACCTGCAACTGCATTAGATTTGTGGACCTTTGCCTACTTTCTGCTTGTACTGGAAACATAGAATTAGAGGGGAAAAATACCAAACTTGTACGCAACACATATGCCTAGGTTTACATTCTAATTTAGTAATCCAGTAGGTCTAGCAATTTAAAAACAAAACAGAACAAAACACAAACTTGACATGTATAACCTGTTTTTACCAAAAAAAAAAACCCATTAAATGATAAAAGTAATGTTATAAGACTTCTCAGCACAGATTTACATGGAAATTTAACATCCAAGAAATCAACACAGTTGGGCAATAGTTATCTAACATTCTTCTTTGTATAGTTCAAGACTGATTATTTCTTTTCGGTAGTAAAAATTTCTAGTGTTCAAGAAAATTCCATTGGAGAAGCCCTCTTTCTTTTGATTTACAAACATTCATTGTCTCTGTAGACTGGAGCTGAATATTTTACTTCTTATATCGCAGTAAGATCTTTCCAGTTTTTGACAGAATGGAGAAGTGTAAATGGTTGGTGAGAAGGAGTCTTCACAGTCAGAGCATTAAGTCCCAATCTTAACACGGATTATAAAATTAGTATAATGAGTGTTCCTCAGTATCTACTAATATCAGCAAATTTTCCACAGATATCCATGGATTTATATGGTACTTACATCTCTATTGTATATAGATGTATATGATATATACATCATATATCATACATATGATATATGATTTATATACGTTTGCTATATGTCTGTCCTTCTCACTTGCTCAGCTTTCCATGTGTGCAGGATGGTTATGGAGAGGCACTCATCATTTTTTCCAGGTTGCTTATGAAATCCTTCTGCTCAGGTTCTAGACCATTTGTTTTATGGAATGATGGCATATGAGTACATCAACCTGCGTTATCAGCTGCACCTCTTATAACAAGCTCTTTATGATACAGCGTTCAAACAGCTTGGTTTCGAGCTTAAATTCTGCAGGCTTGAATATTATGCCCTATATACCTCTTTAAGTTCAATAAATGGGGAATTTATGGCTCCCTAAATGTTAGTTGAAGTCCAGAGACAATTTCTCTGTTCTCCTATTTGAGAAATAATACCTTGACAGTGTGGATGGTAAAGATTAGAGGAATGGTGGTGTTAGTACTGAAATGTTAAATTTTTATTCAACAGCTGGATAGCTTTTTAGGAGTTTGCCACATGCCACTGCCTTCTCTTCTTTCCACTGTTCATTAATATATAGTATATGAAAAGTTAACTTGAGGATGTAAGAATATACTGATGTTTTTCAAAAATTTCAGTCTTTCACGACTTAGTGAAGGTTTGAGCATGTAGTCCTGACTTGGGCAAAATTCACATTTACGTCAAAAGAGGCTTTATATCTGTCATCAAGAAATCTGGCTACTCTGCTGCCAAAGGGACATATAAAGAATAGCCTTATGTTGGATGTCTTTGGCTTATCATTTGGCCTTTCCAGATTCCCAGACAGCATCCTAAATCCATTGGTAGACACAGAAGTAGTAACACTCAGAATGCTGAGTACTTGGTTCTTTCTTCTCTATTACATGCAGTAGTTGCAAAAGTTGCGAGGCATGATGTATTTTTTTAAATGTCAGTTTAAATACTTAAATACAGAGTCTGCCAGCTCAGGGTTAGATTTGCTGTGAAGAGAGGCAGAGAGAAAGGATATGTTGAGGTGGCTTTTCTTTTTCTCTATCCATCTTACCTGCAAGTTGAGGCTGCATTAATTCAAAAAGCAGTTTTCTAATTCTGAACATCTGAGGATTCTAGTTTCCCTGGCTCTAATAACTTTCTTTAAAGGACCACCAAACGTTTACAAAAGAATAAGAAAACAAAAACTCCTTATGAGTGATGAGAATGGTGATAGTGTCAGTCTCACAGATCCTCAAGTGGTCAAGTTGCTCCAGTGGCCAATGTGATCTGATTTAACTAGAGATGTCAGCATTCCTACCCATCCTCTCTTGCTCTCTTTGCAGCTGAGCATTGCCTTCGCCTCCCACTCAGTGCTCTAACTTTTCTGGTTTATAACAAGAAAGTGAATGTTTTTAGGCCATTGCGATTGATGTAACTAGCTCACTGTAGGACTGTGTGGATATGATGGCACAGACAAGGAGGCAGAAATTTGTGGCCAGGAGTAAGATCAGTTTGGGGATAAGGCAAGCACTGGAAGGACCCACCAGAATTGCCTGAAGAGGTGATGGAACCACAGAGCTCTCATCCCAGGCCAGAACTGTGAATGGAGAGGGGAGTACACTTTTCAAATTACCAGCTTGTTACTAGGCATTAACTCAACTGCTTAAAAACAAAGCAAAACAAAACACCTGTTACTTGTTTTGAGTAATCCTTTTTAGATCTTTTTTTTTTTTTTTTCCTATTTATTGAAAAAAAGAAGAGGTGAAAGCTGTGATTTATCTATGGAGAACAGGTAAAAATACAGTAGTGAATGTACTTGCCAAACAAAACCACTAGAAGAATCCAAAACCACTTAAGAACACTTACACTTCTAAAATTAAATTTAAAAGAAAAAAAAATCTCAGTTTGTAAGCTGCAACTAGTATGGATAGATGAATCAGTTTGGAACGTAGCAGTATGGCAGAACTTCCTTGCCATTCAGTAGCACATTTTCAAGTGCTACTGCTAGAGATTACAGTACAGCCTGAAAAGGCCAAAGGCTTAGAGAGTTTAGAGAATAAATAGCACTTTTTTTCCTTTACTCTTAGGATTCCAGACCCCTATCACTTTTCCTCTTAAACCATTATATCCTTGAAGGCTTTTTTTTTCCTCTGCCATTTTGTATAATCCATGTCTCTGGATGTAGCTGGACTGAAAAATCATATGAAAATAGCTAGTTCTCTTTCAGAGTTACTTCCACTGAAAATCTGTTCTGCCACCTTATAAATCTGTTTCGTCATTGTCTTTCTTCAAACTGAAGTTGGTAAACTACCCTTAGAATTTTCAGAAATCAGTTACTTTGGTATATCTTGCTTTCCCAAGAATGCAGAAGAGGGATGAGGGAACAAAAAATAATCAGAAAGCAAAACCAACTCCAAATAAAGCTCTGAGGCACAGTAGTGGAAAAGCCTCTCAGTAAACTCATAATGTTGGGCAGTTTTGCAATGAGTGCTGATACTGACACAGGGCTGTCATGCAAGTGTCCCAAATGTCACTGTTAAACTAAGTAATGTTTTCTAGACCATGATTGGCACTTCTCATCATGTGAATTGTATGCTATGGAGCTGCATGAGTTTGGAGATTCTTAAAATACCATGTGCCCATTATGCTAATGAAAAAATACATTGATCACAAGAGGTTTTATGAATAAGCAACTGAGGAGCAGTGACTCAAATCTTGATTTTGACAAGTGTTAAAGAAGAATGAACAAGGAAAGTCATTATGTGCAGAGAGCATACTTGTTTTCCAATTAGGCATGTAATTTCCATTCACTCTCCTGCATTTCTGGGATTGATTTCCATCTGCTCCACCTGCTGCAGTCTTTAACTAGTGTCTCCCAGGCTATTCAAATCATATTTCAATACAATATCTGTAAGGTAAAATGCTATCTTCTGTTTGCATTTACACCACGTCTCAATATTTTATGTTGAATGTCTTGCATAGAGGCTGGATAAACACCTAGGAGAATAGTTTTATGACTGAAGAAAACAGTTGGAGCTAGTCCTTGGGAAGGTCCTCTGTAGTTGTTATTGACAGATCTTGAAGCTATGTGGGTCTTTGTCGTGGGCCTAGGAAGCTGAGTGGAGGTATGGTTGCCACTAACATCAGTTCAGCCCAACTACTTCTATTTCAAAGATCTGCCTAGTGGACTTCTGTCTGATAATAAACTCAGTCCAGCGTGATCCTTGAGAAAAACACTGGCTTGATCATAGCAGTATGTTTCTGTCTTTAAAACTGCATCCTGGCTTTCAATATCATAACATCTCAAATGGAAAGCAACTAGTGGCTTGGCTGAAGGAAGTGTCCTGGTGCTAAAAGCCACCACCAAAATACTTGAAACAAATAAAAAATTTAAATCAAAGTGCCGTCTTACATAGATTCTGTCTAAACTAAGTCTGAATAACTTGCCTATATTTCAAAACTAGAACTGCTTCTTGAGCATCTCATCTGGGAGCCTGGAACTACTGCAGTTAGTACTCATGTGAGACACAAACAGAGCACTTCAGTAATGCATCACTGTATCGGACGTGCAGAGCTATTAATGAGCAGAGAAAGAATTATAGGCTATTTTATTTACATTTATGCTTGTTCATATGGGAATCCTCATCAAGTGTATTTTTTCCAACTGAGATACTTAAATTCAAAGTTGAAGCCATGTGCTGTTTTCTGTGATAGCAAGTAGTCATTCATCCGATTTCATGTCATTTTAATGATCTCATTTTACACTGACGTTATTAACAATGCCACATAATGGGATTTGGGGTAATGTTGTTAACGGAAGAAAATAGGGAAGATCTACTCATTTTATAAAACCAATAATCTTGTTCCAACCAATGTTATAACCACAGGACAAAATTGTGCTTTGTATCTCTTTGGGTCTCCTTGAGAATCTCTCTCCCTGAGGCTTTCTCTCAGTTAAAAGCATAGCATTTCTCTACTAGGATCACAATGATCCTACCACTCGTTTTCTCTTTGGACTAAAGAAAAATCTCACCTGGTTTTGGCATTATGCAGAGCTTTATCTTGCGTGGAAGACCAACAAGATGACTTAATCTATTGAGAAACAGCATCTCCAAAGTAAAATGTTTATTTAACCCTATTCCTAAACTAACAAGGGAGAGTTAAGGGTAAAAACAGTAGCCGGGATTTTATTCATGTATCTCTTCTAATTGTATCCTCGGTCT
The DNA here is from genome assembly GCF_017976375.1 of Cuculus canorus. Classification (NCBI taxonomy): domain Eukaryota; kingdom Metazoa; phylum Chordata; class Aves; order Cuculiformes; family Cuculidae; genus Cuculus; species Cuculus canorus. Next base: position 75,927,819 of record NC_071402.1, on the reverse strand, counting down.
TTCTTTGTAGCGATTTGTTTGTTCCCTTTTCTCTAGCTAATATTCATTTGTGGATTATGTGGATTCCTGTGTGATCTTTTAATCTGTGTCTCCCTTCTTGCCTGAGAGTACTTGCTGCCTCTGAGCCATCTCTAGTTTCACACTTGTCTGCCTGATTTTAGTCTAGAGGATCTTCAATGCTTTCAGTAGTTTCTGATCCAAAACTTAGCCTTGAAAATGATAAATCATTCTCTGCCTGATTGGAGATTGATAAAGATATTTTCCAATAAACGTCCCCTTTGTTTTCAATCTGGAGTCTCTGTCTATGGCTTTTACTCCTTGCTTTTTCTTTGTTTTTACACTTCTTTTATCATGGGTGAACACTTTGCATAAACACATGGGCAATTTACATGATGTTTCCTTAAAGGAAGCTTTCTGAAAATTGTGGATTTCAGCTTAAACTCAAACGTGACGGTCACAGGACCTTCAGGCTAGGGACGGAGACTGTTGGAAGCCAGAGAGAAATATTCTTATTGTTGAAAAACAATAAGAGGAAGATTCAGAAACAGGTGAAGACTTCAACCTGACAATTTTTGAGGATAGATGAGAATTTTGATGATGAAAAAAAAGGAGAATTCCGTCCAATCTTAGTGAGTTATTGTAGTCAAAGTGAGAGAATCTGCGATTATTTTACAAAATCTCAGCATATTTTAACATTTCTTGAATGAAGCATTTTTAATTTTTCTTCTGGCATAGTTTGGTTTTGAATAGACTTTGGTTTACACCAAGAGAAAACAGCTTAAGAAATTCAAACAAGGAATTCTCTAAACATTTTGTACTAAGTTAAACTTTCAGTTGATATTGAATTATTTAGAAGAATAAGCAAGATAATATGCTGTAATTGCTTTGGCAGACAAACCAAAATTCTCTATCCCAGCTCTAAAATCCTAGCTCTGTCTGGGACCTTTTTCTGCTGGCCATTGCAGCATTGTGCTGGCAAGTAGAAATGGTTTGGTCAGGACAGAAGAAGCAGAAGGGAGGTCATTGACAGGCTTCAGATAGACATTGACAAACTTAGATGTAAGCTTTCAGGTAAAAAATGACATACACCACTGCAGCCAGATTGGCTCATAAATGTTAGCTGCGTAAAAAAAGCTCTGAAACTATTGAAGAGTTGAATTTATGCTAGCAGGTCCATAGCTAGCATGAGGCAGTGATACTACAGAATGAGGACAAAGCACAGCAAAGGCTCAAACAGAAACAACACAGTGATGTTGATCCTGGACTGGTGCCATATAAGTGGAAGCAGGTGGCTAGCGCTTCAGTGCAGTCACCATAGTGCCAGGGAACTTGAGCACCAGAAAATGAATACCAAAACCTGGAGCCTCTGTTACTGACTTGAATTATTTATTTTTTTTTAAAATTTACGTACCCTTTTTTTTATTACTGATCAGCCAGAAGTATTTATGGTTATGCATGGAAGCACATAGATAAACAAGGAGCTCCTAACTGAATTCGGAAGACATAAGAATGAATTCCACAATGGAAGAAGAGGCAAGAGACCCAAGAAGGGTGTATGGTGTAGCTGTCTGATCTTAGGAATCAGGCTATAGGAATAGACTGGAATGGGCTTAGGAAAGCCGAGACTTTGAGTTGAATCTGGGGAAGGATTTGAAGAGCAGCAAAAGGGAGACTGGACCAAACGTGGACCTACTGCTGAATAGGCCGGGGGACTGGTGACAAGTGATATGGAAAAGGCAAATGTTCTCTGTGCTGCCTTTACCTCAGATTTTATCAGTAAGACCAGCCTTCAGGAAACCCTGGCCCCAAGAACCATGGGAAAGTCTTAGCTTATCTTTCAGTGCTGTCTTTTCTTACTGTCCTTGTGGGGCAGCCTCCAAGATATCCCACTCTCAGTTTTTTTACCTTCCCTTGTTGCCAACACCAGCCTGCTCCAAACAGATCTAAATGTCAACAGTGGATTTGTATTACGTTTCCCTGACTTCTTCTAGCAGGAGTGGCAAAATAAAAAAAGGCCAGTACAAATAGCAAGAATGTGTTTATTGCACGGGCACCAGCATGGACACGTAGTATAGCCAGGCAACAAGAAAACATCACCTTCATTTATCAGTCAGGGCACAGGACCGTCTCTAGACAACCTTCCCTCTGCCTTCAATCAGGGAAAGCAATTTGAAAAACAGTCTGAGCAGAGTATGCAAAATTTTGCACAAGGGAAAGAAGAAATCAGAAGTGGGCTTTTCACAGGCAGAAAGACAAATTCAGATTCAGGTAACATGATTATGAGCTCTGACTGGTAGCGAGAAGAGAAGAGAAGAGAAAAGAGAAGAGAAAAGAGAAGAGAAGAGAAGAGAAGAGAAGAGAAGAGAAGAGAAGAGAAGAGAAGAGAAGAGAAGAGAAGAGAAGAGAAGAGAAGAGAATTGTCAGTCACTGGAAAAGTGCTTCCAGTCCAAAATAAAGAATTTGAGAGAAGAGGAGGAATTGTGTGCTGTTTGAACCTAGGTGTTGTAATACAAAAAGCATTAATTTTTAGGTGTAGTCAAGACTTAAGACAGGATTTAGATTTCTTGATTTTATTCTCTTAAATTTAAAAAAAAACAACAAGACTCGGTCCACATTTGATGAACACTTCATGTTATTTCCCTTGCTATGAAAAGTAAGCTTAGTGATGTTCGTTATAAATTACATTCAATTCTCCTTCATGTTTGCTGAAATTCTTTTTAGAAAAAACAGCATCAAATTATATCATTTCAATAAACCTTTGCTGATGATTTGAAGTAAATTAAACTGATAAGGGGTAATGTAGTTCTATTTGGAGATATAATTATTGTATTGATGCCTGTACTGGGTCAGATCCTTCCTACTGTACTCTCCTGTCTTCAGCCCAAGGCAAGCTCAGGTATTTTTTGTGTCCCTTGTCATTAGCTCCCCTACCCACTGAGCCACAAGATGGTGTACTTGCAGATGTCCTTCTGATGCTGCTCACTTTCCATCCCGGTTTCAAATCTGGATGAGCTTTGTTTTTTCTAGCTCTGTGTCTGTGTGTTCAGGCAACATCTCTAGATTTTTCAGGGAGAGCTCATACCATCCTCCACCCCCTGTATATTTCTTTTTCATGTATTGTCTTCAACAAGAGTTCCTTGTTCACACGTGCTGGCTTTCTGCTGTGCCGGCTAAGATTTTAGTATGGACCATTCTTATGTTGTGAGACGTTGTTCTGAGGATCAACCAATTATTTTGAGTCCCTGTGCGTTTCAGGACAGTCTCCCATGGGATCATCATGCTGAAAATCTGTTATTCCAAATTCCATGACTTTAGACCTACTATTTGTTTTACTTTGTTTTACTTTTTTGTAAAGGCAGGCCTCACCTGTTTTATAATAACAAGTCCAGATCATCTTCCTCGTTGGGCTCTTACTTACCTTTATCAAGGAATTATCATCAATGTATTTCATAAACCTCCTTCACTGCTTATACCCAGCAGTCAGGGTCCTTGAATTCACATACCAGGGCTTGCATTTTTGTTCACTATCTTTATTACTTTTTATGGGGTTTTTTGATAATTTTCTTGGTACAGACATAAGTGCTGCCAGTTTCATGGATCTTCCTGGAGCTGATTTTAGAAATAGATATTATGTTTGCTATCTTCCAGTCCTCAGGTATCAAAGCAGTTGTAAGCTAAAGGTCTTACACTGATTAATACTTCAACACTTTCACCTCAGAATTCCTTCATTATTCTTGCATAAATAGCCATTCTAAAAATCTGTTGCTATTAATTTTATCTGTATACTATAATAACAGCACTTAGATTTGGGACAAACGTTTTTGATGACCAACCCCACCCATTCCAGGATGAGAACTTCCACAATGAACTTGAGCAGATGGAGAAATATATTTTTCTGGTTTGGCTTTGTGTTAATCACTTCTTTGATCAGTTACTGCTTCTGTGAACTGTCAAGCTTCCTGCTTTTAATGTGTTTGAAGAAAGAGTTCTTAGTAATATATATGGCTTTTACAAATTGTTCTTCAAGCTCTCTTTGGTCTGCAGTGTTAGGCTTTTATAATTCAACCTGCCAGAGCTTCGCTCTATTGTTTTCTTCGTTTTGATACTGCTTTAGTTTTCTGAAAGATGCTTTCTTCCTTTTATTAACTACTTCTGCCCTGTTGTTAATCTATTCCAAATTTACTTTTTGCCTTTCACTTGTATCTTTCTTTTTTAATAGGGAGATTTCCTTTGTCCTTTGTCTCCAGCTAGGTATGCTTGAATGCTGCCTGCAAAACTCTCAGCTGACTTGGTTAGCTCCTTTTTATCAAGCTTCTTTATACTGAAGTTCCCTATTATGAAGCAGAGCATGCTGTAGTGGATTTGGGTATTCAGTTGCTTCTGTAGTGATGCAGTGATTGTGGTTGCTATTACTGTGCTATTCCTATATGCTGCTCAGGACAAAGTCAGGAGCTAGTTCTTCACTCTTGGGCCTCATGTTGACTTACTTCATGTAAACTTTAATTTGTGTCTGAAAACTTACTCTTGCTGTCAGGCTTCAGTGTAATACATACCCAGACTTTCTAAGGGTAGCTAAAGCCTGCCATTGCCACTGCACTTTCTGACCTCCTAACATCCCTCAGAATATGTGTTTTAGGAAACTACCTGTTGCACTGGAGAGGATGCTCATCTATGTACCCCAATGACTTCTCTTTCTAGCTGGCCACTGGAGAGAGGATTTCCTTTTTCTCTTTCCCCTTTCATCCTAGTTTTCTTTTCATAAGTAACTTTGAAGATTATGTAAGTCATAATTTGTGGATCCTGCTAAACTTGTCTCAGATTTCTTTGTGTGATACCTAATGATAAAACCACCATCATACATCACTTCGTTTTAGTTAGCTTCTCTGCTTCCATACGTTAGCATAGGGAGAGGAAACCAAATAATGGCTCATTTTCCTCTCCTGCTCAGTCACTTGCTACCACATCATGGGAGACTTATCTCTTGGGCATAGCACTTTCTTGGTGTGTCCCTGAAGGTCATCTTAACGAATGCCTATATCTTTTTTATCTAATTCTTCAATTGTTCAGTGCTTTCACTGTCTAAGTGTCCACAGTGACCTTTTCTGTCTAACTGCAGTTGAGGAATCTCCCCAACTACAATCTGTATTTCTCACAGAAAAGACCAAAAAGTCTCTTACCCTATTTGCTCACCGGGGCACGCAATCATCTGTGATAATGCGATACTTTCCCTTTCAGAGACAGAGCATACTTACTGTGTGTGTAATAACTAGCACTCTGCTTGTTATACTACCTAGTGCCCTCTCTTCATCCAGTTCTGCTTGTACTTGTGTTTCAGTTGAGGCACATGCATGAAACATGTAATGTGGGAAGTGAAGTTCACTTTGTTTAGACTTGTGCTGAGATACCAAAGAAATTCCCTCTGCACCCTCTGTGCAACACAATACATGTGCAGGAAGTTGCCAACCCATTGAAATTTTTGGCTTGTTCCATTATTTTAATTTATACAAGTGCGTGTTTCAATTTGGAGTTTAATCTGAACAGATTAGTGTTTGTGGAGAACCTACCTTCTAAAATAGGCAAAACTTTGATAAGAGATGTTATTGTGGTGGGGACAGTGGGAGGGATTTGAAAGCATGCATTTTAAGTATGTTTAGACTGTTACCAAGTCAGATTTCTTATCTGTAGTCTGCTTTGCATCACATCTGCATTATCCCCACTGGATTCTTGAGATACCAATCTCTCTTCATTAAAACAGGAAAAACAGCCAAATGTTTGAGGTCGCTGCTCCGCTTCTTGCATTTGGAAAGCTAGCATTCTTTTTACAGTAAGACATGAAAATCTATATTTATACAAGAAAAATGAAGTATGTTAGAAAATAACTTTCTTCTATCCCAACATCAAACATGATTTTGTATGTAATTTAGATTAAGATTAGAAACATTTATTGCACATGTATCACTCATCTATGTATTGAGACAAGTTTGTATTTATTGATGCTATGACTACTGTATACTGAAAGTTGCTCATGTGAGCATTAGGAGGCATTTAATGGGTTACTGGACTGTTTAATTAAAATGTGCTAATTTAGTGAGTTAATTCCACTATGGTGGAGTTCATGCATATGTTTAGGAGGAAGCAATTCAACTGATAAATACAAAAATAACTCTTGACTGACATTAATCCAATGCAGCAGTTTGTTAGCAGTGGATTTGGGACGGTGGAGTAATAGAAGATGATGAAAACTAGTGAAGATTAAAGACTTGTGTCGTCTTCTTTCTATTTTTCTTACTGGTATGATAGCTTTTATTTTACATTACTTTTAATTTAGATGCTTTCATATTTTGTTAATAAATACAGCTGTGCTTTGAGTGTTCTCCTGCTCTAGCAGTTAGTTCTACCAGTAAGGGGGACAGTCAGTGCTTTAAAATGAAGCATGTATCCGTCTCATTTTGGAGTACGCTTTTCCCTTGTATAATTTACTAATTTGCTTTAATATTACTATTATTGGTGTTAGTGTTATTGTTGTTATTATAATAGCAATAGCAATTTATCTTGTAATAAAGACCATCACGAATGAAGATATTTGCATTGGATTTTAGGTGATTTTAAGAGGACAGCATGCAAACTAATACCAAAACAAGTGCAGAACAAAAGCAAAAAAAATGACACACATATAATAGTTCCATAATAAAAAATATATAATATTTAGATATATGTATAGATAATGTATCTTTATAAGATATACACCCATGTAATAATTCCACAATTCCAATACAGTGGCACAACTTCCAAGTTTTGGGATGTTTTGTTTCTTCTGTTTCTCAGTGGAGTGACTGGTCCTTGCTTTCATTCGCATTAAAACCTATCTGCTGCATCTTGATATAACATAGATTTTGTGGGATTAGCTGCAACTGCTTTCTCACAGAACTGCAACTTTCAAAAACATTTTGGATTAAATACACAGAGTCTCTAACTATGAATTTTGTTTGGAGTAGGGAAAAGTGTGGACAGTGGGGAGCTCTTATGGGCTGACTGCAACCCCTCATTCCCAATCCCCTGCACTGCTGAGGAGATAAGAGGAGTCTGGAGTGAAGGAATGTAGTTGATCTTGTGAAAAAATGGTAGTGGTGGTGAAGTGTTTTAGATTTGTCTTTGTTTCTCACTATTCTAGTCTAATAGATAGGAAAATTAATTTATGAGAAAGCAACTGGATGGGCTTCTGGCAGCCTGCCAGGCCGCCTACATCCCAGTGTAGTTTTTAAATACACATATACACTCTTCTTTCTGTCCTGCTTTCCCTCTGCTTTCTCTGGTAACACACAGATTAGAATTAATATTAAAAGTGTCTAAATTGAAAGCACCACAATTAACACAGAGTAATGATAGCCTGGATGAATGTTGCCAGAAAATACGTAGTGATATTTCTAAGAACTCAGCTAGAAAGTATGCATTGTTTTAATCCATTAGAAAAGTTATGTGGGCATTGTCCTTGAAAAGATCTGGCAGTGAGACAGGACCTATCTTATGTTACTGATGTGAAGTTCCACTTCTGCTTGAGGAATTTTTTATATAGGTTCTCAGTGACAGTTAACGTACTGGCCAAAAGGATGCTTCTCTCCAGGTTTTAATACTGGAACAGGCTGCCCAGGGAGGTGGTCGAGTCGCCTTCCCTGGAGGTGTTTAAGGAACGGGTGGATGAAGTACTTAGGGACATGGTTTAGGGAGTATTAGGAACGGTTGGACTCGATGATCCAATGGGTCCTTTTCCAACCTTGTGATTCTGTGATTCTGTGATTCTGTGTAAGTGAGGATCACTCAATTTCCTTTCCCACACAGAGCAAGCAAGAATCACTTTTTGTAGCACAGTTTTGTGTGTTATAAAGCCAATCTCTTTCTTTTAACATAGACTCAGATCCTGATCTGGCAGGTAACTACCTATAGCCTTATTCTCCTTTTGAAGGTCCCAGGCACTATAAATCTGTGTGCTGGGAAACAGTTGAAAATTCAAGGCTTAAGTGTACCTCAAGAAGTTATTAGAGGAAAGATTTACTTGATTCTGTTTGAGTTTAGGCCTCAAATATCTTCCCTAAGAAGGCAATAGCCTTGCTTACCTTGCAGATTCATTTTAAATAGAAGTTCCCTCTTCTTTGTTCTTTAAGTCTCTTTTTTCCCCCAAAGTCTTCTTGATTTGTATTCATTCTGTTTTCAGAGTCAAAGAAACATTACTATACACGTAAGCTTTACCATGAGTCTTAGGCTCTCTCTGAGATTTTGTAAGATCCTTGAACTTGGGTAAAAGAACTGGGCAATATCAGTAGACAATGAAATATTTCAGTAGGTGTTTTCCATGGATTAAAAGCTCCAATGTAAGAAGTTACAGAATCTGCAAAAATTCAGATTCAGTCACTAGTAAATTCTCATAATATTTTTCAAAAGCAGAGCAAGTCTTATTTCTTGAAATATGTGAATTTCATTTTTGCTGCTATTACTACCAAAAGCTTCTTAAATGTGCACCACACCGAATATTGTGGAGAAACGCAAAGCAAATGTTTATGCCATTAAAATGTTTTAAAATAAACATTTCCCTGCACTTTAAGGCAGGTACAAATCCAGTGGGGTTTTTTCTGTGAAGTTCTTTTTTAACAGAGATAAAGATTATCCTTTATTTTCTCTCTCAGGAATAGAGAGACTTCTTTGGTTTGACATACATTACACTTAAAATAGAAAACTGATTTTGAGATTTTGGAGGTTTCTGACTTTGCGGCTTTGTAGAAATACATACAGAATAGCCTGATCCAAGTTTTGAGCCCATTTCACTATTCACAGGAAAGTAAGAGCTATAAATGGATGGACTTTGGTCTGATTCTAAAGTTCCTCAGTACTTCAGGCATATGCTAAGGGGATTTTCTATTGTAAGCTACTGTGCAGAAGCAGTCCGTTTTCTGTTGAGAATGTGTACAATTTCTAGCCTTTCTTCTGTTCTTCTTAGACAAAGCTCTCTTTGATTTTGGAGTGTTTTGCTATAGTAAAAGCTCTGGGATTTGGAACACTGACTTCAAAGGACCCACTTCAGCAGAAAAGCACAGGAGAATTTTGAAAAAGTAATTCTATAATAAAAAAGTTTTTGTTACTTTCTGTTTATAATGCTATACTAGTAGACAATATAAACCAACGTTAAAAAGCTAAGAGCTATAACATACTCATCAGGGGACAAATTGTAAATAAAGTGTAATCTGATGGAGGAGGGCAGAAGATATCTGCAAAAAGAAATTAGAGCCCTATGGCTGCATAGAACTGTCTTATTAACAGTTACACTGGGCATCCTGTTAAATAAGTTTTATTTATTTTGTTTTTATAGCTACTTCCACTGACCTTTCAGCTTCTGGGAGAAAAATACCAAAATGCAAGATTGTTCTTCGAATGTAGCAATTAAAGGGTTTCTAAAACTAGGCTATATCACACAGCTGCTTCAGAAATAAATTTATTTGATTGCGCTCCCTGTGTGAGATTGTTACTAAAATTTCTGCGTGTCACTGAAATTTAGGTGATACTTTCTGAACACTTAAGGGATCTGTGTCTGAAGGTTGAGTATAGATTCTCACATAGTCCTATGTCTGCTGAAATACAAGGTCAACAGGGAAAGAAATACAAGGGAAGAAGCTGGAAATGAGTTTTTTTGATATGATGGTGAAGACTGTTTCAGTGACTGTTTTTCCAAGATTCCTTGTCAACGTGGGATGAGGTAAATACCATCATCTGTAATAGGAGTATGTATTTCCCCCTAGACAGCTGTTCTATTTTCTATGTAAAAGCAGCCGATTTTGACTCATTTCAATCTAAAAGTTTGTCTTTTAGAAACTGGATAAAAACGACCCACTCATTTCACATAACTAATTCTAGGTTGCCAAGATATCACTGACCACTACTGATTAAAAACTTGAATGATGTTTAACATATAACCTGGAGGTGAAAAGCTCCATGTGTCATTGACATTACTGCAGCCCATTCACTTGTGTCAAAAAAAAAGAGAAAAATGAACTAACGCTTAAGATTTTCACTTTTTCATAGGCTCACTGTTATCTCAAATCTTCACGACCAAATTTTAATTTAAAGTTGTGTTATGGGCCTCCTTGTTCCTACTGCTCCTTCTGTTGCAATTGGAGTACATGATGTTCTCTTGAACAGTTTTTCATATCCTGAGCAGACACTCTCCTCAGTCCTTGATTTTCCTGTTTGTCTTTTTCACTCCTGATTTCTATATAATTTAACAGTGCAGCTACAGTCCAGTGATTTTGCTAGTAGCTAAGGTTCAAGTTTTCCTGTTTTAATAAGCTTCTTCTGCTCTTTGTATTTAATGAGAATTTTTCCCAGTCTGCTATTCTTTTTTTGCTTTTCTCCACAGTTGATGACGCTCATTTATGTGCCTCTTTAATTTTATTCTGTTCCATATTGCTGTTTTGTGTCTCACATTATCTGTGTTTGTCAAATTAAATCAAATTATTTTGAAGTAAACTTATCCAAAATAGAAATTACTTTGTTTCTTCTTTCCTTGAGTGAACTGTTAATCATGCTGCCATCAACTCCATTGCCAGCTCTTTGGAAATATGGTGGTGGTGTTATTATACGTTCTATTTTGCCCCATCCACTTTTCTAAATGCCTTACATATCTATGTGTTATCCTTAAATCGAAAAAAGAAAACCCAATCTTGTTTTTCTGAAATCACCTTTCCAGTCAATTAATTTAATGAGAAGGATGTAGAAAATCTCATGTTTATCTGTCCTTGCTGTTGAAGTGTTTATTTCACTGACTTTTCACAGGACAAGCTGTATAAATTGGTGGCTCTTACATTTCTTCTGCTAGCATTCTCCTTTGTCTTTGCTTTCATCTATCTAAAATCTTCTTACCTGGATTTGGTCACATATTTGGTGGAAAAATAGATATGTTAAAGTTTCTTCAGCAATTGTGTCTTTTCTGTCTTGTAAGATGCCAATTTTTAGGCTAACTTTTCAAGATATTTTTGTTATTGTAAATAACAATTATTGTAAAGTCACTGTAGTATTTTCTCTATAACTATAGATGAGTGTTACTATTAAGAGAATCAAGCTTGCCATCACTAAAGCCTCATGGAAAAACTATTTGAATAAATAAGTAAAAAAATACAAATGGAAATTATGGTAAAATTGTTATTTTGTTCCTAATGAGATATTATGTACAAACTTATATAAGTACTTAAAAAAAAAAAAAAGATTTCATTTTTTGTAGTCTCAGTTATTCAGTGTGATTAGAAGGTGTTATAAATTTCATCCTCCACCATATCTCTCGGGTCAGCCTGTTTTTGTGAGCTCATATTGGGAATCTATAATAGAGCTGCCTTTGACATCCCAGGGACAAGATATAGCAAGTTGGCTTGCCTCTCAGAAGTTATTTCAGGATGGTTTTTGGTTTGCACAAAGTCTTTTAAAATGTTATACCTTCCTTGACTGTCTGTGACTGAAAGGTAAGGAAGGATGATTGCTGGGCTACTTCTTTAATCCCACATCCCATACCAGCATGGCTGCCTTGAACAGAAAGTTAGCATAGAATCATAGAATCACAGAATAGTTAGAGTTGGAAAGGACCTTAAAGATCATCTAGTTCCATGCCCCCTGCAATAGGCAGGGACAAGTCCCACTAGATAAGGCTGCCCAAGGCCCTGTCCAATCTATGCATGGGACAAGATGGCCCAAATTTTAGTGCTGCCTCCTCCTTCCTAGCAGCAACGAACAGGTGTACAGGAAAATAAACTTCTGCTTGCCTGTGCTTAAGGTCCAAACCAACATTTTGTGGCACACTGGTACCAGGGGACTCTGCCACTTAACCTGTTATTCAACCCAGGGGTTGAGGACTATGAAATTACATTGAAATACCTTTCTTTTCCTTGAAATAAAGAGAATCCTGACATTTTTTCATCAGCACCTAAAAGTTCTAAGACAGTATATGTAAAAAATAAAATGAAATGTTGCTTTCAAAATGTCTTGGAGCCTACTAAAATCAATCTTATTTGACAAAAAGCAGAAAACGCTTTAAAACTCAGTGTTCTAACACAGATGTTAAATCTTAAAGGATTCACATGTAATTTATTCAATACATTAAATTTACTATACGTAGTATAATTTCAGAATGTGCATTAAAAATATGTTATGAAATCTCATTACTACCTGCTGAATGGCTGCCAAGTGTGGTAATGCAAGATCATTTTGTTGTTTTACCCCTTCAGCACAATCCTGCATTCAATTTTCAAATGTTCATAAAAACTGTAAAAGTCTCAAAACACCAGATTGGAACATTCAAAACTTTGAAAGTCACAGTGCAACAGTTCAGGGTTTTTTTGAATAAGTCTCTGGGAGCAGGACTAAAAAAACTAGTTCCAAAGACACTCAGGTTTTGAGTTGCCAAGTCCCAGATTCGGAACTGCATTTTCCTCTAAAACCTGTCTCTGTTAAACATAAACCAGACAGATGTTTTGTGACATTTAGAAAACAAAGAGGAGACTGCACAGGTGTATAGGTAGATGGCATTTGTCAAAGTTCAGTCTTGGGCAGAATCTGGTGTCATTAAAGTCAGTAGAGTAGCCCAATACTAGATTTGTGAAGGTCTTAGTATCTAAATTCTTCTCTAATATCCTTAATCTTTTCTTTTAATTTTATCATATTAATTCTGACAAATTTTCAGCAACTATTTATTTGCATAGTCAGTAAAGTAAGCTAATTAAAACTTTGATGACTTCATGAACTGGCAGGGTATGTATTTTCTCTCTCACTATTTTATATACTCAAGACCAAGTATATTTGAAATAAAATTGACATCAGCTCCTTGAACCCATATAAAGCTTCATATATTACTTGGTTTAAGTATGAAATTAGATATCTATCAGGGGATCTCAGTTCTTATTAAATTCCAAACACTGGAAAATCCAAACATGGTTGGATGTTGATTTTCATATATTTCACAGTGTTTACTTTATAAGAAACTGCCATTTTCTAACTGTGGATGAAGAGGAAAAGTTGGTTCTGAACAAATGAAGACACAGATGTTATTCCCAAGAGAACTGGCTGTTCATGTGATAATTGGTGGCCAGATACTGCAGTGACTGTAGCCAATCAGTGAAGTTGTCTGTACAGTGTTGAACATCTTGTATGAGCTGCTGGTCTATCACTTCATGTGAAAGCCTAATCAGAATGCCTTTATTTCCCAGAAATCAGCTTTTCGCTTTTCGTGAGCTGTAAGGAAAGCTGTCTTACAGGGAAGTCCCTTTTTAATATTTTACTCCATTTTTTCCTGCAGAAGATGATCATTCTCTGAAGCTGACTATTTGTCAGGAGCCTATTGGTGAGACAGCTCCAGCAATAATGGCTATAAGGATGAGGGATCATGACTCCATGGAAATGGTTCCTCTGAAGTACAGAGAGGCATAAATCTTTCTTAAATGGCTTTATGTATTTGCTGGAGGAAAGGATGTCCTTATACCAGAGTACGCCTTAAAATTTCTGATAACCATCAGAACTACCACTAACTCTGTGGCTACTAATTTACTGCTAATGTCTTGCTGGTATACTTCTTTGTGGCTACATTCTTTCTTTACATCTATGATCCTGACGCTTTCTTTATGGTCTCTTTGAATTCATCTTTTGGATTTCAACATACATGTTTCTTGAGACATAATTAGGCAGGCTACAACATACTTTCACAGAAAAATTCACATTTTGAAACCATTCCCTGGCTGGACTGATGTAAACAATAAGGGAATATGTTTAAGGCACTGATACAGTTACTTACAACTGAACTTTTATAAAAAGACATCTGCTCTCAGTTTGAAATCTGAGTTCAAACTTAGCATTAAGCATGCACCAAAGCCGTATTTCTGTTCAGTATGATTATATATCAAATCTATATGGAGCTCTATGGTTTGTGTATTTTTTTTTTTTTAACTGAAGAAAACAGTATGTGTTCAGAAGTGAACTGTGACTTCCCTATTGGACTATGCTAGGTCAAGTTCAGCTCGTTCTCTCATTATGACCGGGGTTAATAAAGCTTCTGCCTGACTTAGACTAATTTTACTTTCATTATTATGCACTTGGAGTCCGTAGATTCTCCAGCCATGACCTGCTTGGAGAGATGCATTGCATACTTTTCTCAGATTTTGAGGAAAACTTGAGGAGCTATCACTTTTGGCTTCTGAATATCTTGTCTCCCAAGTATGTTGATTTTCTTTCCCAAAATTTTCAGTGCTTGAGAAATGTACCTGATTTCCTTGATTTGTGACATTTTGTAATTTTTGCACTTTGTATTCTTCTCCTTCAAAGTACTCTTGTACTGTGGACTTGAAGCCAATTGAAAGCTGGGTATTTTGTCACTGAAAAATTATTGTTTGATAAATATTTTATGTCTAATCCAATCTTCCTGTCTTCTTTCTTCCTGCTCTTTATGCTTGGCATATTCTTCTCAGTTCAGTTTTGGCAAGAACACTCCTTCAAACCTTCCTTTTAAGCACCCATATTCCACTAAGTCTTTCTGCTCTGACCTCCTACTTGTAACTCTTGTGTTTCTGAAGGCATTTGATTTTTTTTTGTATTGCTTAGAGATAACATATTCAGTATCAGGTGATTGTATCTAGTGCCATATAACATACAGTTTCAAGGTGTCCTAATGGTTTGATTAGGAAATTATGTTGGTCTTCCAAGAATGATCTTTTGTATTATGATCTCTGTTACGGATGTAAATAGCTTTTCCCCTTACAGAGCTAAGAAGTTGACATTATTTCTTTTTTGTCTAACACATTGCTGCTTTTTTATGTAACTCGATATGAGATTTCTTTCATGCTGCTAGATACAGTTTATTATAAATGCTAGAGTCATTCATGAGTGGATTTTTCTAGAAATTTTCAATATATTCCCCAATACACAGTGGTCATTCATCTGCAAAAGCAAGTGCTGTAAACAGCAAGGTTTGGGTGGAGGAAGAGAAGTAATGACATTAGGTTTTATAAGTCTTTTTTTTTTTTCCTGAAATTAAAAAGCTTGTTCTTGATTTGTTGAAACACAAATCAAAGAGCACTGTGTAGTATATTCTGAAGGCATATCCTTTCTTAGTTTAAATAGGCTTTCACCCTGTTATTTTTATCGATTATAGAGTCTGCTTGCTATTAATTAAAAGATAGGTACAAAAAATGACCTATATTAAATCTGAATTAATGCTTTGTCATTATTTCCTGGTAAATAAAAATTAAAAAAAAATGTGGTTTCAATAATTAAGCAGCAGTGGTTAGTTTAGAAATCTCAGTTCTTCGTGGTAAGATGAGAAGTGCTTTGTGGCATTTTTATCTAAGCGATACGTGGATGTGCTTTGTCAAGGTGAAAGATTTAAAATGCACTCACAGCCTATACAGGCATTCAAATATGTGCATGTATTGGCACCTAAACAACAAGCATACAACCTGCTCCACTGAACAGTAGAGTTTGTAAGTCATAGCTGTTGAATGTTAAATATTGGAAATAATTGGAATTAACTCATGCAGTGAAATTGTAGTAATGCAGACTAGGTGTTACAGTGCTGGCACAAATCTGTTGAAGCACAGACAGAGCTCCAAAATGAGGATAAATTGCTTCTGCTTCACAGTGCTCTGCTTCACTGTTGATTTGTATGTGTCTACCCTTTGCTCCTTTCTCTGAACGGATATTTTAGTGCTTGTGATTAGTGCTACGGTAATACCTTGAGAAACTAAAATTTTCACTCGATTCTTGAGAGAAATACTGCAAGAACAACAACAGGGTACATTTTCCCGTGGCTCAAGGTCTGTCAGCAGGGCTGGCCTTGGATGCTGTGGTGAAGCAGCTCAGTTCTGCTGGGGAGAGTTCGGTATTTCTCTCTGTTCCCAACAGTTTACCTGAATAAGACTTGTACAAAAGTGACTGAATAGCATCACATGTGTCTGTAATTATTTCTGCTGAAGCAGTAGGTGCAGTGAATCGTGGGGATGGCCAGCTTCACTTTGGATTAAGACACTGAGAAAACATCAACAGCAAAACAACATTTCTGAGGAGAAAAAGCTTATAAAGTGGTTAGGGATAGAATTACCCACAGCTAATCATTAGTATGCCTGCAGCATGTATCTCAAGAATGGGCTTAGATAGCTCCGAGATTTATATTTCTGTGTTCAATGCATTTCTAACTGATTCCTGTTGGTTGCAGGCAGTGGAATGGCAATGTGATGAAGCTACAAAAAGAGCCTGTTACAGTAAAGGCAAATCAAAGGTAAGCATGAGGCAACTGTTCTGCTTTAATAAAATTTATATGTTAATAACAGCTATAGTTCAGTGCATGGATCTCTACCTTATGCATTTTTACTGGTTCCTTTTCTGAAGGGAGTTGTAGGAAAGAAGTCTGATGGTGATGCATAAGTGAAGGAATAAAAAAGAATATAGAGTGTGAGGTGAGGTACAGTCATGTGATTCTTTTCTGAAATGATCAAGAATTTTAGTTTCCAACAATTTACTGTTTTGACTCTACAGCATGTCATATGTAATGAACTGTATTCTCACTTCATTTCCAGTGCTGTAAATCCCGAATAACTGTGTAATTACTTTGTAAAATCCTCAATTTATTTTCCTGTGTGTTAGATGCAATTTTAGGAACTTTTATATTTCATATCTACTGGCACTATAAAGAAAATACTACAAAATTCACTAGTTTTTTAGACATGGGGCTTGATATATTTCTAGTATTGAGAACAAATTCCTTATCTAGCCAAGTACAATTTCTTCAGCGCAAAGAAGTGTAATGCTAAGATGGAAACTGTGTCAATGCTGTGTTCTTTCGTGGCTGTCCTAAGCTGAAGCTAGTGATCAAATTAATCATAAAAGCAGTTAGAATTGCATGCAATTTATGTTTATTATGCTGTTTAATTACTGAAGTTAATTGATTTAAATCATATAGGGAAAATGCATCAACAGCGATAACTGTGAAAGAGCACACTTACTTTCAAGACCCATGTTCAGTATCCATTATTGATGTACAAAACTCAAAAAAACCCAAGCTTCAAAAATACATTCCAAAAGATTCTACCATATAGTAGAGGAGGAGTCTCATTTGCACAGTCATCTAGCATTGACTTTCTAACTTTTCCCATTAAACGGTTCATTTCCTGCTTATTTTACTAAATGCTGGAAAAGAAAATTCCAATGTAAAATTAATCTATGCATTTACATTTGAGATTAAAGGGGAAAAATCAAGGCCATGTTTATACCATGAGGAGACAAAAAAGACAGAATTACCTGGGGAAAAAAAGCAAGTGTAGTGAATATGCAGTGTGAATTTTCATGCACAGACAACGAATGTCTACATGGAGGATCATCTTTCACTGTAGAAATGAGTTTACACTTCTGGTAAAAGACATTAAAATGGTGTTGCATTCTTTGTCTTCACTTTCCTTTCTTTCCATCCCAGTGTGTGATACATTTAGGAGTTACTGGTCACTAGCGTTAAAATGCAGAGTTTACTAGATATGTAGAATGTATTAATATCTAAAGAAAATAAATGGATTAGATTTCACTTAAAGATTTTTAATTAATGTAGACAAACTCTGGTGACTCAAGTTGTATGTAAAAGCTTTAATGGCAGAACTAGATTATAGATCAGAATGTTTACTAGATGCTTACTTGGCAGTATGTGAAGAGATATGAAAGAACTTTTGGGACCTAGTATTTTAAGGAAATGTTTTGGTTTGTAACTTGTTATTTGTCCCTACAAGATTTATGCTTCTTCACGTGATATATCCCTCAAGTCTTCATCCTTAGCTTTCAGATGGCAATGCTCTGAAGTAAAAGAGTATGCTCAAGTGACAGTAGAACATGACATTGATCATAGTGCACATACAGTAGAAACAGTCCTGATAGGAAGGCAATGTGTAACTGAAAATTCATGCCTTTTTTTACAGTGATTTTCAAAGTTGAAAACTCTGAGACTAGCATTCCACTTGTCTGAAAGTCACAGTGCAGTGACTGTGATCTAACATGATGGATAAAAGTAATGATACATTTGAGACTATAGTAGCATATTTTTGAATATTATGTTGACAGTACTGTTTGTGGTGTAAAATCCACATTCAATTCAATTTTGCTAGGAAAAATACTCAACACTGCTGAAATGTACTTAAGAATGGACTTTTGTGTAACATCTATGTGCAGATTTTCATTCATGCTCATCATACCCTCTTAAGGAGCTAGCGATTTGAAGTTACACTGTCACTGTAAAATATTTCATATACTATTGCAATAATGACCTCTGAGATGGTTTCTTAATATTGATAATACATAATTATTTAGTGTTTCATTTGTATCCATGGTCTTGTTCCACCTTCACAATCTAGAAAAGAATGACAATCCTTACATTTAATTACATTTAGCTGTAGTCCTGGGAGGAAATAGTTATTTTCTTATTGCTGTCATAGGGTTGGGTGTTTGGTTGGTTGGTTGGTTGTTTTTTTAAGTGGCCTGAAAGCTTTACGTGGGAGTTGCTGGAGAATGCAGAGATACTGACTGAGGCAAACTACCCAGCTGAAATGACTTTAAGTTCTTATGCCTTTTTGGCTTCACTGCCGTGATCGAGGTTCAAAAGAAAGGATAAATTTATGAGCAGAGAAAGGATGTTTGCCTTTTATTGCCGCGACTAGAACAAGGTTGTTATACTCTCTGTATAAGGAGGAATTAGGCATGCACATGAGGAGAACACCTGATCTGTGGCATGCTCCTCTTCCTAATAAAACCACAAAAGCCCCTCCTTGGAAAAAATGGCAATTATCAGACCAGGAGGAATTCACTTCACTACTACAGTAAATTGTCCCTCTTCAGAGTAAATCCCCAGGAGACACAATTCCAGTTTCTCTTATTCAAAGGACCTTGCTTATTGATGTATAAATAGATCCTGTCTAAACTGGAGAGTTGATGGGGGTTTCATTCCTGTAGCATTTCTCAGGGCAAATTCAGATTTCAGGGCAGACGTGTGACTATAGGGAAGGGACAGGAAAGGTCAGAGACAAAATACACAGGGCCAATCCAGACTGTGGTGAAGGAGAGATCAGGATTACAAGGATGGCTGTGGGTAAATTATTCATTCAAATGCTGATTTCTTTTGAAGCTCTGCTGACCACAAAGCAGTGTGGGGGCAGTGAGTTCAGGTGGCAAAACTAAAAGTCAGTTTGCTAATGGAGTGCCCTGAAAGCAGAAGCCAGCTTTGAACCCTGAAGGAACTCTAGTGGTTTTGGGTTAATGGTCAGTTAAATACAACTCTTTTATTCTGTTCTTGAGAAGGAAGCTGCAAAGAGTTGTTGCCTCTAACTGCTAAAAAGTAGTTGTTATTGCGAAGTTCATGCTTCAGGAGCCAACAAGGGAAGAGACCTGAAAGGGAAAATATTTAGGGACATCTGTCATGTTGGACAGTGCAGGGTGCACTGGACTTTTGAAGGCTGACATTCGCTTCTGAGACTTTAGACATTTATCCGCCAGTTTAAGCTGTTGCTTAAAATGACTAGTGACTCCAGGAGTGAGGCAGAGAAAATTATGGCCTTGTGGCCAGCATGAGTTAACATTTAGAAGTCTAAAACACCACACATGGTTAAGAGAGTAGATTTCGCTATTCATGCTGGCACTTGTGATAGTTACTGTTGGAAAGGAAAAATATAAATACACATGGTAAAAACACAATAAACCAAGAGAGATTAAATAAAAATATATGTAACTGAAGTAAGGTCTCCTATCCCTTGCTAACTTAAGATCCTAATAGCTGTGTGTTTTAGTACTTGAACCTTCAATAAAAGTATTAAAAATCTAAACACAGATGTGTTTAAAATGTTAGCCTGTACAATAAACATTGCTGCAAACTGATAGCCATATGTAACAAGGTTGTCCTTAAACTATCAAGTTGGTCTTAAGTTTAAGTAGCAAACTAGCCTCCTTGGCTGCTGCTTTGTTTCTAATAGTTGTATTCAATTTCAGATATCCTGATATATGAGTAGGAAGTGTTTGCTAAATTAATTTCTTTCTGTCATAGATATTTTTATAGGAGAATAGGAAATGTAGATGGCTTAGAGGTCAAGAAGAACTGGAGAATAAGACTACATAAAAGATGGCTATCAAACCTACCACCACTCTCTGAACTAAAAAATTCTTAGGCTTAGAAGTGGTTTGCACTCACCATCATGACTTCTACAACAAACATGTCTTTTTTGCATGTCTAAAAAGTGAATGAGTACACCTGAGCTTGACTCTGGAGCAAGAAAAGTGACACTGTGGATAATTCAAATTACCAAATAATAGAGTTGGTTTTCAGTGTGGTTTTGGGTATGATTGTTTTATTCATGACTATTTTTAATTTGTTTTGTATCATTGTGGGGTTGTCATATGAAGAAAATAGCCAATTACAAAAGCTATTAGTTCAGTTTTGATTTTGTTGGACAATCTACTTCACAAAAAATTGATATATCTCGTTTGCACTGTTGCAGTATGGGTTGTTGTCAAGTTGGCACAGGACTTAGAAACATTAAAAAAAAAGAATCTTGCGAATCCCAGGAATGTCAGAGTTTAAAATATGAACATTACTTTTGAATAGAATGAGTGGGTGATCAGTGTGCAAGTAATTTAGCAATAGTAATGTTTCAGGGAGCTCTGGAATATGAAGAGGAGAGGTTGGATGCGTTGTAATGTTACTACCCACTTATTTTTCCTACACTTACATTCCACGGCTGGCTGCAAAGGACTGAACAAAAACAGTGATAAGACTAAATTACTGTATTATATTCTGTGAACTTCCTTGAGCACCCTCCCCACAAAAAAAAAAAATGAGGAATTGCCTTCAATTTTTTGTGTCTTTTTTTTTTGTGTTGGTGGTGAAAAGTGAAATAATTACTTTTGAAAAGCCTTGTTGCTCCACCAAATTTGGCCATATGGTTGCATATTAGCTTCTGTTTGGTTGAAACACTATTAAGATTTCAGTGTTAGTAAGTTAAAGATATTTTATTTTTACTCGATGAAAAATCATATCTTATTTCTAAGATGCTTGGCACCTTTAAAACCTCAAAGAGAAACACTTAAAGGCTGCATTTTTATGAGAGATTAATGCAAATGTGGTTTTGAGAGGTATTTTTTTCAAGGAGGCAGTTTTTATCTGAGATTTTATGGGTTGTTTTATTTTATTTTTTTGTGAGGAAAGATATAGAAGATAAATTCTGAGAGTTTTCTTGGAGATCTTTAAAGTATTTTTCCCAACTTACGTCGCAGCCTATTTTGTGGCTGTTCATTTTCTTCAGGATTACATTTTTTGTCTTCCAGGATGACAGTCTATTTTCAAGATAAACAAGCAATACATTTAATATAAATGTAAGCCAGATAGTGGGACTTCTGCAGCACTACTATTGCATGAATTTACTTACATGATTTTACTTAATATCTGTTTGAATTACATAGTGATATTAGATGCAATACTGGACCTTATGGTCACCAATACAAGCAAACTCATCAGTGACATTATGATCGGAGGCAGCCTGGGCTGTAGTGATCGTGCAGTGGTGGAGTTCAAGGTCCAGAGGGATATGGGACAGGTGAGGACTACAGTCAGGACATTAAATTTCAGGAAAGCAGACTTGCAGCTCTTCAAGGAGTTACTCGGTAGGCCCCCCTGGGACATGGTCCTCTAAGACAAGAGAACGGAGCAGAGCTGAAAAATATTTAAGGAAGCTTTCCACAGGGCGCAAGAGCGCTCGGTCCCCGTATGTAGAAGATCAGGCAGGAAAGGGAAGAGACTGGCATGGCTGAGTAGAGAACTCCTCTTTAAACTAAAAAAAGAAGCAGGAACTGCACAAGCAGTGCAAGCAGGGACAGCAAACCTGAGACGTGTATAGAGTTGCTGCCCGGTTGTGTAGGGATGAAGTCAGGAAGGCCAAGGCATAGCTGGAGCTGAACTTGGCAAGGGAAGTAAAGACCAACAAGAAGGGCTTTTACAGGTACATCAATCAAAAGAGGAAGGTCAGAGAGAACCTACTCCCACTGATGGTTGGAAATAGGGATCATGTATCAACAGATGAAGAGAAGGCTGAGGTACTTAACAATTTTTTGCCTCAGTCTTCACCGATAACCGCTCTCCTCACCCCTCCTGGGTCATGGGACAGCAAGATGCTGACCAGGGGGGTAAACCCCCTCCCACAGTAGAGAAGGATCAGATTTGTGACCACCTCAGGAACCTGAAAATATATAAGTCTATGGGACCTGATGAGATGCATCCCAGAGTCCTGAGAGAATTGGCAGATGTGGTTGCCAAGCCACTCTCCATGATATTTGAAAAGTCATGGCAGTCAGGAGAAGTCCCTGGTGACTGGAAGAAGGGTAACACTATGCCCATTTTTAAAAAGGGTAGAAAAGATGACCCTGAGAACTACTGACCTGTCAGCCTCACCTCTGTGCCTGGGAAGATCATGGAACAGACCCTCCTAGAAGCTATGCTAAAGCACATAGAGGACATGGAGGTGATTAATGGCAGCCAGCATGGCTTCATCAGGGTCAAGTACCGTATGACCAACTTAATGGCTTTCTATGATGGGGTAACCGCAGCAGTGGACACGGGTAAACTGACAGATGTGATCCATCTAGACTTCTGTAAGGCCTTTTACACAGTCCCCCTTAACATCCTTCTCTCTGCATTGGAGAGATATGGATTTGATGGGTGGACAGTACAGTGGATAAGAAACTATTTGGGTGGTCATATACAAAGACTAGTGGTCAATGGCCCAAAGTGCAGGTGGAGATCCATGACAAAGGGTGTCCCTCAGGGGTCCATACTGGGCCCAGTGCTGTTTAATATCTTATCAATGATATTGACAACAAGATTGAGTGCACCCTTAGCAAGTTTGCGGATGACACCAAGCTCAGTGATGTAGTTGCCACACCGAAAGGATGGGATGTCATCCAGAGGGACCTGGACAGGCTGGAGAAGTGGGCCTCTGAGAAAATCATGAGGTTCAACGAGGCCAAGTGCAAGGTCCTACACCTGGGTTGGTGCAATTCCTGTTTTCAGTACACGATGGGGGATGATGTGATTGAGAGCAGCCCTGCAGAGGAGGACTTGGGGGATGCTGGTCAATGAGAAGCTCGACATAAGCTGGCAACGTGATCTTGCAGCCCGGAAGGCCAACCATCCATGTCCTGGGCTGCATCAAAAGAAGCGTGGCCAGCAGGGCAAAGGAGGTGATTCTGCCCCTCTATTCCTCTCTTGTGAGACCTCATCTGGAATACTGTGTCCAGTTCTGGAATCCTCAATATAAAAAGGATATGGAGCTGTTTGGCTTGTTCAGCCTGGAGAAGAGAAAGCTCTCAGAAGATCTCATAGCAAACTTCCAGGACCTGAAAGGGGCGTACAGGAAAGGAGAGGGACTATTCTTAAAGGCTTCTGGTGATAGGATGAGGAGGAACTGGTGTGAACTGGAGAGGGGCAGATTTAGACTAGACATTAGGAAGAATTTCTTCATCATGAAAGTGGTGAGACACTGGAAAAGGTTGCCTGGGGAAGCTGTGGATGCCTCATCCCTGGAGGTGTTCAAAGCCATGTTATATATAGTGGGATGTCCCTGCCTGTGGCAGGGGGTTTGAAACTAGATGATCTTTAAGGTTCCTTCCAACCCTAACTATTCTATAATTCTATAATTCTATGATGTTCACAAGGATTTTTTTTAGTGCTTTACGTGAGACTGTCTTTTGAATTAATACTGGAGAGCAATCCAATGGAAGGTTCCAGGGAACTTTATTTTCTCCAAACATATTGTTGATTTTGTTTATTTTATTAGAGAGATTTATTGATCAATGTTGAATATTATTAGACATTGATTTTTTGCAGAGGGAGTTTTGAATCCTTCCTACATACAGTTCTGGGAGATTTTTAGTGTTGTAGAAGAAACCTTTCTGCCTGAATAGACAGTAGAAATTGCTGTGGGTTTCTAGCTTCAGAAATGAGAGAAATGAACATCATAAAGCCTTCACACATCCTAATGGGATAAAAGACATAAAATTATTTCTCAGGATTGTGAATCGTTGTATTGAGGCAGTGAAATTTTTTGAGAAACTTCAAAGTAACAGTAATGCAGATGCTTTTAATAAAACAGATTGTGGAAATTATGAGACTAGTAGTGACAAATCTGCATATGAACATTCCAGGAATTTTACTTATACTAGTTTCAACATACTCATTTACTGACAACCTGTTCTTTCTTTTGTTTTGCTCACAATTTCCTCCCTTAGCCTAATCTGTCTTTGAAAACAACATCTGACCTCTTGAGACAGTAGTATATTATTTAAATCAGCATCTGTCACTTCAAAGTTTAGCTAAACCTTTGAAGTGTACCCCTAGAAGAGTCTTCAGTACTGAAGAGGTTTATTATGCTACTAAGAAATTCTCACAAACATTGATGGATCATGAGTTGTACGTAAGAAATCTATATATATCATGATTGCTAACATGTTGGACATGCTTAAGACTTGTTCCCCTAAATTTTAAAGTGTGGACACATAACCATGGAAAGAAAATCGTAATTAGTCCCCTCTGTCACTGAATATATTGTTTCTTTTCTGCATGGCAGGAGGAATGCCAGAACTACATTCGAGTGCTTCTTGTTGGAGGCAACCACCTCTTTACCTGTGGAACGAACGCGTTCACTCCTATCTGCACCAATCGGACGGTATGAGTTAAATGTTTCGTCCCACAAACTCAAGTCCCTGTTACGAGCTAGGAGATTAAGAGACAGAGCATACTGTTGTGGTTCAGTTCCAGCTATATATGTACTGATGGGTGAACTGATGTATAAAAGCTGATTTAGCTGGTGGCAGGCCAAAGAGGAGGGTTAACTGATGGTCTCTTTTCCTTAGCTGTGGGAGAGAGTATTGCTACCAACAGCTCAGATCCTCCTACATGCAAATTTTCATGAACCTTATGCATTTCTATGACTTCTGCCACTCTGTCAGGTTTGATTGACATGAACTGATTTAGTTATAAAATGTGGTTGGGTAACTGCATGCTATGTATACGTATATATTATTATTGTTGTCTGACCACTTGCTACAGTGAATTCCTTAGTTGATTCTGACAATCCAATCTGTTTTTCTTTTTCATAATAACAGTTTGTATAAAGGTAATTTTTGAGTCACTTCTAGCATAAAACATTTTAGGCATGGTGGCTAATGATTGACTTGCATGTTTTGCATCCCAAAGCACTAAAAGTGAGATCAAACATTACAGTAAAATTTTCTATGTAAGAAAGTTTCAGATTGATGACAAAGTCAGTTTATTACTGCTGAACAATACCAAAACAGATAACTGGTGTTTATGATAGGATTTTGCTTTGATTGATTCAGCTTGGCATAATTTTCAGGTCATTTTAATCCCTTTTTCTCTCTCTTTTACAGTTAAGTAACTTGACAGAGATACATGATCAAATAAATGGCATGGCTCGTTGTCCTTACAGTCCGCAACACAACTCCACTGCTCTTCTCACTTCCAGTGGGGAATTATATGCTGCTACAGCCATGGATTTCCCAGGAAGAGATCCTGCTATTTATCGCAGTCTAGGGGCCCTTCCTCCTCTCCGCACTGCTCAGTACAACTCCAAGTGGCTGAACGGTGAGTGCTGATGGACGATGAGACGCATCTCTGTGTAGCCCATATTGTCCATATTTACGTTCTTGAAATTTCATTCTGAGTATTTAAATATTTTTAGATTATTATCTCTTTTTAAAATTATTTTGCATATTTTTTTTATTTTACAAGTATAAGTGTTGTGCCATTTAATTAATGTAGCTGCAGTGTGTAGATGTGCACTTAGATACTTAAGTCACGTTTGCAGGCGTAGGGATGAGCTGTACTATATCTCTCGGGTGCACTTATATGGCAATGCTGAGTCAGGCAAGAGCAATAGCTTGGCTTCAGCGTTCTTATGTTAAGTCCTTCAAAATCCTAAGGCAGGAAAAAAAACAGTTTGGAATGCACAATTCTCCTGGCTTTCTCTGCAGGTTCCAGCCCTGACAAGCAGAAAAAGTCAAGCTTTCAAGCTGCTTAGGTGGCAGACTGATGTTTTTGATGCTTATTATAGCTAAAGGCTAGGAACTAGTCTGCAAACACATCGTATGGTCATGCTGTAGCAATGACTCCTGTGTCATGGATGTTTATCATAAGATATTTCCAGCTGGGAGAAGCTGTAACTAGATGAGTGTTCCTGAGATGTATCCAGGTCAGTTGCCATTTTATGCAAATCAAAATGGAAGCAGATTCTTCTAAAATTAAAACTATTTAACATAAAATGTGAAATTATGTGTATTATAATTTGCCCATGCTTGTCTCAGTAGAGGAAAAACAAATTTCCATAACACGTTATGTGATACAATAATTACTATTCCCACAATGCATTTCATGTTATGATGGGATTATTCTCATATTTGAAATTAAGGACAAATATGAATCCTTCTTGCTTCAGAACATTAGGTCAGCTGCAAGTGACAGACTTTATTTTTCATATTCCAATTTTCATGTAATCTGAATGCTGAATTGTGTGTATTTGCTTGGTGTATTTTCCTTTTACAAAGAAGCCATGAGAGGTAGCTTGGAGAAATTTGTAACCTTCTCTGAAGGTCAGCTGATTTTAGAATATCAATTAACAAAACAAAACCAAACTATATGGAACATAATAGAATTTTAACAAAAGAAATATGAGAGGAAAAATCATCACGTTGTGTAGATATCCCTGCTCAGGCACCTTTTGTCCACACAGACCATGATATTGGAACTAATTGCTATGCCACACCTGGGTGCTTCTGCCATAGGGAGCAAATTATTCACACTGAATGTTCATTTTATCTGGATATTTATGTGACATAGGGCACGCTAGATTCCACCACCACCACCCCCAATTAATCAGATTCTTTGCATTTACATTTAGTCTACTTAAAGCTTCAGCTGCACCTATGCATTCTCCATTAGAGCTCATTGTTCTGCCTCAAAACTGTTAATCATTAAGTTGTCAGAAAAGCGTGGCTTTTATCTTTGGGGAGGAAGAACAAGATGAGTTTTGTAATTCGGGCCATTTCAAGCAAATCCAATAAAAGGCGGAAAGCAGCCCAGTTACCTCCATGCAAGGAAGGGGGAATGTCTTCTGAGGTAGCTAAAAGTTGGGGATTCATCTGCTTTTACGCCAATTTACCTGCTCATATGTGACCTAATGCCAAGAAACTGTATTAGTATTTCAGTGCTTGGATGGAAGTGAACATTTTGTTCCTTTCAGTGAGAAAGTAACAAAGATAATCCTTCACGAAAAGTAAGCCATCAACTGGAATGGAAGCATCCTGGTCAAAATCTGTTCAGTAGCAGTAGCTGACTATTAAAAGGAAATCAGCTTTTGTTTAGGTGTGCATGCACATGCACAAATGTGTTTAAAGTAAGTTTTTCTTTTACACCCACGTTTCCTCCGAGGTGCAATGTTTTATCTCACTTAGATTTTCTGCTCCACAACTCACATTGGACCAACTCAGACTATCACTGGGGGTGATAGCAGTACTCTGAAATGCAGCTGATTATCTTGTTCAATGTGTTATAGCCATGCAGTAAAGACATTCATTTAATGGCTAGTACACTTCTCAGTGAATTCAGGTGTTTTCGCTGCCATCAGTCATGCCAAAGGGATGTGTCCATATGCCTAGGCGATATGCTGCTGATGTTCACTGTAACTTGCAGTTGACATGGGAAGCTCTGAGACTCCATCACAGAAGAAACCTTGATCCTAACCTTAATCATCAGGAGGTCTGTAATCACAGTGTGAGAGGGAAAAATGGAGCCAATGTGTTATGTGATAGGGATGAGTCGTCTTCAGTGGTGGAGAAAAAATTTATCCCAATAAAGTGAGCAGGTTTTTGACGACATTCAGAGATTCTGCTTGTCTCCATGAGGAGATGCCATTGAAGGACCTTAGTGCTATGACCTAAGTGTTCATTATAGTTCAACAGTCCTATAGGTTAGGTTCCTCACAAAGAATTATCAGATGAGAGCGAAGAGGCAGATCCTGTGTTATCCTCACCTTTCTTGCCAGTATTGTCAGTACTTTGTAGCTCCATTGCTGTGCTCAATCAAAGAGAACATGATCACCCAGGTAAGCTAACAACTGCTGCAAACCAGTGCTCTCCCCTTCCAACGACCTAGCTGGCTGCAGGACAGTAAACCTGAAAATGTGAAGCAGAGAACCTACCTCTAATTCTCGTGATGTCATGTTTTGGCTTTCCTTTTCCCCACGTAAAGAAAAAAGCAATGCAATGCTTGAAGTTACTCACGTGAATATCTACATGCAGAAGCAACTGAAGAAGGTAGAAAGTCTGCATACCAGTAGCTTACTCTGTAAGCTGTGTTGTTCTGCTATCTACTCTCCTTTCTGAGTCTGTGTTCAAGTACTTCTGTGCTTGAGAGAAATGATTTCAGGTACTATAGTACACATTGAGGATTATGTTTAAAGCAGACAGCTCTTCCATTAATTTCTTATCCTGACCAAAGCAATCAGCAAGACCTTGAGCTTCAGCCAACTGCTTGAGTCAATAAAAAGCAGCATGTTGCTAGAACGTTTAAAATTTACCTTTGTAATAGTTCATAAAAAGAATAGTCTATCTTAGCAGTCTACTTTGGACATTATTAAATGGTAGCAAAAAATTAAATCTTTCATTAAGAAAAAAAGTACACTGTGATTTACAGCTGGCATGCTGGTTTTTTGAGTGTCTTTAAGCTCTCAGTGTAACAGAGTTTAAATCATACCAAGAGTTGACTGTTACAGTGTGCTTCTAGTTAGACTTTGCTTTAGAATTGATCTACAAAGTGCAGCAGGGGCAGAATTGTCCATCATTTGCCCTAGAGGGCAGAGGTAAACGGAATAGTTATCTTTGTAGTCCACACCTGCAGTGGGTCCAGGTTGGTGAGGAAGTCTTCACTGTGTAGACTTAGAAACAACTTTTGTAGTTCAAGGTTTACCACTAGTAAAGGTATTTCTGCTTTCAGTTCACCTCCTCAGATCAGTAAATATTTGATCTGATGCCTCAGAGAGAAATTTTACCTTAGTCTATAATGTCTGTTTATTTTAGTTAGCCAAAAAAAGGCAAAACAGATTAAAGAAAACATTGAAATCCCAGTCAACCCCTTTCTGTTTCACCACATGAAGTAACACTGAGATGTTTGTTTTCATAATTTATCAAATGACTTTACTTACAATTGCTTGAGTCTCCAGCTAGCTTGAAATAATTTGTAATAGACATACAACGTTAGTCGCAATTGAAACATGTTAAACGAAAACTTTGTTCTCAATTTCAAGACACTTAATCACTGGGCAGACCAGAGATGATTAAAATGTAATCTTATATCAGATGTAGCCCCAAAACAGAATAAAATAAAATGTTGTACAATTTAGAAGCCTTTTGAGCTGAGAAGAGCATAGGAATGCTTGGATTGTTCTGCTCTGCTGATAGACATAATATTATTGCTTTTCCTCTTGCTGCCCTGTTTGTTTATTCGATACTTTTAAAGTAGTTCTTCTGAGAAGAACTTTCTTAAAAACATTTTGCTTAATCAAAAGCTCATTAATCTAGAGCAGGTACTTTCAACCATCACAAATAACAGTAAAAGCAGTATTCTTACAAAGGTCATTTGTAAGGTGTTCCCCAGTGCTCCATGTTGTGGCCGGTTCTGTTTAATATCTTTATCAACGATCTGGATGAGAGGATTGAGTGAATACTTGCTGATTTTGAAACCCATCCTTAGGCTTTTTCACTGGACCTGCTACCCGTGAAAAAAATGTAAATGTGCTGGTTTTAGTATCCAATCTGTACATCTTCTCCTAGATGGCAAGGGCAAAGTGGGCGAGCAGTAAGTTGATGTGAGATGCAGGTGTGTCCCCTGACCTCCCTTCTCTAATGCCAAAATCTGCTTAAAGAAAGCTGGTTTGGGGTTTTGGGGTTTTTTTTGGGATTTTTTTTGTTTGGTTTTTTTTTTTTTGTTGTTGTTCTTGTGTATGTGGAATTCTGAATTCAGTGTTTCAAGTAACCATCCAAATTTCTGTATCTTTTAATAGATCCCTGTAGCCCAAATATCTAGAGGTTCTGAGTGAATTCAGGTAGTCTTCTATATTTTTTATCTTCGATCCTCCCTCAATATACTGCTATGCAAGGTGTCTATCCTGTGAAAATAGATGATGGAAAATACACTGAATTCCAGATGGGACTCTCAAGGACTTGAGTAGGTATTAGATCAGACTAGAGAATGGTTTCTGTCACTAAGTTTGTCGCTGGCAAATTTGCATCAGCAAAATGATATAATAAATTGCAAAATATTATGCCACCTAAGATAATCTAGGTGAATTACTTGAAATAAACAACAAATAAGCAAAGGAATTTTGTAATACCATATTTGAAAAATATTTTCCAGAAAAGACCTAATTGCATTTCAGAATTTACCAGAGTACTTGACTAAAATGTAATATCTAATGAATGTATCCACTTTTATGGTTATACTGAATTGTATTATAAAATCTATTAGCAATATAAGGGAAGATTGGAAAAAATGTCTGGCATAAACAATTTTAATGTATTTTGCAATCATTGTTCTTCAATACCTGTAAAATCTTCATTTTAGTAAAAGGAAAAGAATATAAAAGAAATCATGGAGAGCTGAGACATTGCAAAAGAACTAGTCAAAATAGACTGGTAGCCATCTATACTATGACAGACTAGATTTTAAACATATGTCCTAGATTATTATGAAGCACAGACGAAAAACAGCTGTTAATAAACAATGATTTCTTCATTTCTTCAAGTTTTATACCAGGACTTAACATTTTACAATTCAGCTCCTGAGTATAGGTATAAGTAAGATGACTACAAGTTATATATTAGTTTCAAGATGTTTATAGGAAAATTTTAATCAATAAATGAGATTTGTCCTTAAACATTCATGAGCAGTGATGCCTTGGTCAGCCTAATGCAAGATCTATACTGTTTTTCAACAGTTGCAGAGGGCTACGCGCTAATGAATATGAATAATATATTTAATTAATGTAACTAATATATTTGCAAAATGCAAATAAGAAATGGACTTCATTAATTATGTCAGTAAGGTGAAAGAAAATAAAATAGACACATTTGGAGCTTAAATTCTTTCCATTATTTTAAGCTTCTATTTTGGAGAGCATTTCTAGCTGGAAGTTGAACCTTATTCAAGAAAAATCCAAAGCATCTTCCTAGAATTTAATGCCATTAGGTATTTGGCTGAATACAAGTATTGGAAGAAATAGGTCTGTAGAGGCTAACAGTTTAAGGGTGTGATTCATTTAACTAGTGAGGTCAATGAACAAGCGTCAAACAGATGTTGTTCAGCATTAGACCATTATCTAGACTTCTAAGATTTTGAATATATTATATATACATACATCTTTGTGTGTCTTTTTTTTTGTATACATATAATTTAATCCGTGCGTAGGTCTGGCAAACTTCTGATTTCAGCTTTCTTTTCACATTTCTGGGCTTAATTTCATTTTTGTATGGGCCTCTTAATGCATTTTACGTGATGCTACTGGTCACGTCTTACAGGGACAGTGGATGAAAATCACAGCTCTTTCTTGCTCAGAGTAGGTTTCAGAGGTTATAATGCTTAAAGTTAATTGCTGTTACCTCCAGAAGGACAGAAAGATCATTCTCTGTCATTTGGTTCACTCTGGAAAGAGTAGCATCCACTAACTAGGTAAATTGAGTTATACTAATCTATTTCAGAGGATGTTGAGTTTTATAGAGCAGAGAGCAGAAAAGAACATTCTTACTCCAAATTTCAGGAAGCAAGAAGAGGCCAGGACTGCCTCAGATACTCTTGCAGAGCTCTCTTAGGCTCCTGTTTCTCATTGTTCTTACCCGAGAAAGCTTCTGTACAGTTCCTCTCATCTTTTTACCCACTCAGACTACATCTACACCACTAAATAAAAAGAGTCTAGAAAATAAGTTTATACACGACATCCTTGTTCATCTGTATTGCTTAGTTGTTGGCTCACTTCCCGGCGTTGTTTTGGACCACTCCAGTTACTGCTTTCCCAGCAAAAACCTGGGTGTGACTTGGGAAGAAGCTAGCAAGAGGCGGGAAAGGTGGGGCTGCACCATTTGGCTACTTTTGACCTAAAGAGTTCCCCATCACATTCCCAGTAAGTTTTTCACTCCTGAATCCACTAGTCTGTCTTTACACTGCCTGTGTAAGTGCAGCACACCCTCATTTTTATGCTACAGGAATGCCGTTCTCTGGGCTGCAGCATCAGCACGTGCTGCATGGCAGAGCTGCATCCAGTGCCTACAGGAGACCGTGCTGTCAGACAGCATCAACACAGGATCATAGAATTGCTTGGCTGGAAAAAACCTTTGAGATTATAGAGTCCAAGCGTACCTGTTGACTGCTTAATCATATTCCCAAGCACTTCATCTACCTGTCTTTTAAATATCTCCAAGGTTGGTGATACAAACACCTCCTTGGGCAACCTGTTCCAGAGCCTTCAGCTGAAGAAAATTTTCCTACTGTCTAATCTGAACCTCCCCTGCTGCAACTTGAGGCCGTTTCCTCTCCTCCTATCACTTGGGAGAAGAGACCAACACCCACCCTTCTACAACCTCCTTTAAGGTAATTGTAGGCAGTGATAAGGTCTCCCTTCAGCCTCGTCTTCTCCAGGCTAAACAATCCCAGTTCTCTCAGCTGCTCCTCATAAGACTTGTTCCTCAGCCCCTTCACCAGCTTCGTTGCTCTTCTCTGGACACGCTCCAGGATCTCAATGTCTTTCTTGAACTGAGGGGCCCAAAACTGAACACAGTATTTGAGGTGTGGCCTCACCAATGCCAAATGCAGGGGCAGAATCATTTCCCTGGTCTTGCTGGCCATGCTGTTTCTGATACAGGTCAAGATGCCAATGACCTTCTTGGCCACCTGGGCACACTGCTGGCTCATGTTCAGTTGGATGTTGACCAGCATTCCCAGGTCCTTCTCTGCCAGGCAGCTTTCTAGCCACACTTCCCCAAGCCTGTAGCGCTGCACACTACATTGTGTCCCAGGTGCAGGACTTGGCACTTGACATTTTTGAACCTCATACCAATGGTGTCAGCTCATCAGTCCAGCCTGTTCAAATCGCTCTGTAGAGCCTCCCTACCCTCAAGCAGACTGACCCTTCCTCCAAGCTTAGTGTCATCTGCAAACTTAGTAAGGGTACATTCAATCCCTTCATCCAAACCATTGATAAAGATATTGAACAGAACTGGACTCAGCACTGAGCCCGGGGGGAACACCACTTGTGAGTGGCCTCCAACTGAATTTAGGTGCCAGCTAGCCACCCAATGCTTTCAGTGTGTGACCATGTGTATGTGTCAAGCACTGCTCCACGTTGTGTGACGATCTTTGTCTTGTTGCACCGATAAACTAGTTTTCTTGCTTTCCTGATTCCATTGGTTCCATTTAATTTGAGGAAATCTAGTCAGCCTAATGTATCCATAAACTGAATATAAAAAATCTATAAAGGTCATAGACAAAACTTGTGCCATTATTACAGGTTAACTTTCTCATGTTGATCCATACTAGCTGTATCCTGTCACGTACTAGAATCCTTGCCATTGTGGTAATGTAATAATTCACAAATAAGATGCATTCACCATTCAAGAACTATTTGCAAGTTCAGCAGGAAACAAGAGAGTAACTTCACTATCTGCATTAAAAGCTTTTTATGGAAGACCTCCAGATGAACAAATAGGAGTTCACAGCACAATATTTGGAAACATCTGAACTAATTTTTCCTAGATGGAAATCTCATTTTCCCTTTGAAGTGATTTACTTCACCTTTGCTAAAGAGGAAATGAAATAAATAACATCTGACATGCTAATCCCTTCATGTCCACAAAATTCCCCCAGGTAGCTCCGCGATTATTAAGTTTCATGCAAATGAAAACAGTTTTCACAAGTTTCAACAGCAGGTCACATTTTCATCAGTTCATGATCAGTAAAGTATATGCATGGGTGTGTGCAGATGTATGGATTGTCTCTCAGTTTTGAATCCATGAAATATGAGTACTAATTTTTGGTTATACACGTATTGTATTTATCAGTACTGTTTTAAAATATTGTCTCTTGAAAGAGTGACATTGGATTTTTCAAGAACCTTAAAACATTCTGAATGCATTGCATATTATTTTTTTCATATGGTTCATGAAAATTTTATTTTGTAATTCATTGTTCTCCACACTCTCACTGCTTCCAGTTGTGTTTTTGGCTCTGCAGTGAGATCCTGTGCCAGTGTAAAACCTTTTTACATCACTAGGTCTCCAATGAGAGGCATCATCATCACGGGCCTCATTGCATGGCAGAGCTTCTGTTTTTAATGGCTGTACAGGATGTTTTTGGGAGTGGATCAAATAGATGTTGAGTGTTTGCACAATAAGTAGAATCTTTTTACATTAGTCAAGATAGTCTTGAGGTGATTTCAAAGAGGAAGCGCAGTTGTAGGCTACAGAAAGTCGAATGCGTTGTTGGAAAATTTTAGGTTTTCATGCTATGTCTACCTTCAGTGGATATTGCTTTAAGGCCTAACCTTGGTATGGTGGACAAGTAGACCAAGTTGCACTCAGACTTGTGAATGCTTTTTCTTTCCTCCACAGACAGTAGTTCCTTCCTTGAATATTAGAACAATCTAAAAGGATGTTGCATAGAGAAAGTACTTTACAGATTAAAAGAAATAATGTGTAGGCGTGGTATGGATAGAAATTGAAATGGGATGATCAGGGACAATGATTTGGGTTTTTTTAGTTAGCCTGGTAGTCTTAAAAAGATTTTATTTCTAGTATAATTTTGATAAATAAAGAAAAGTTTGTTCCATAGAGTGGAAAGCATTGATTTGTTTTGAGAATGAATGAAACATAATTAGGCTTCATTCATGCAAATTTTTCATGCAAGTATCTCTGGATATGTATTTAATATTTGATGTCTCAAAAGCTGCCTAACTTGTCTAAAATAGGATACAATTTTGTGATTATTAGAACATAATTTTGTGGTCTTAGCATTGATATTTGTAAATAAATATTATTAAATATTATTCTACACTGATATGCATTCAGCAAACATCCTCAAATTTGTAGATCAAATTTGTCTTTCTTTTAAGAACGCATTAGATTGTCAGTCTCTCCTAAGGTCATTGACTCTCCTCAATTTTAGTAATCCTTATGGGAAATGGGCCATTTGTTTATTGTCTTTGGTACCCACTATTCCTTTTTGTTGTTGTAGTTGTAAGAAATAGTGCCATCTGTTATTTTCTAGATTTTTAAAATATATATTCTTTAATTCTTATGCATCACCATCAGTTTCTTTGATCAGTTTTTAATATATTTAAAAAAAAAGAAAAAATACTGTAATACTATTGAAAGCTTTAAGCAAGAGATGACTGAAATCAGGTTATTTTACCATCAATGCTCTTGTGTAGAATTCTTTTTCTTTTTATTACAGCCTCTGAGCATATTCTTAGTCATGATCTGATACCATCCATCATTCTTGCTAATCTGAAGTAATGACGTGGTGGAAAAGCAAAACCAGAGTTAACACAACAGAGAAAGCAATTTTTTTTACAAAATTTACAGTGCACATTTGTAGAGAAGAAAACTCAGTGATGCTTCTAACAGTAAGGTGCAGTGAGCTGGGCCAGAGCTGCCCAACACAGTTATGTATGATAGACACCCAAAGCGAAGAGTCTTTCTAGCCATGTTCATGTAGCTCATAATCCTGGCTGGACGTGAGTTAGCCTGCTGAGATGTCACGAGGCCAGTCCTCTGCAAGGATGATAAAAGATGTGTTTTTCTAAATCTAATACTTGAAGATCAATCCACATTCCATGTAAATATAAGTGTATGCATCACAAGAAGATCATAAATAATATATTTTTCTGTTATTTTCAGAGCCAAATTTTGTGTCATCTTATGACATTGGGAACTTTACCTACTTCTTCTTCCGGGAGAATGCAGTGGAACATGACTGTGGGAAAACAGTCTTCTCTCGTGCTGCTCGGGTGTGCAAAAATGATATTGGTGGCAAGTTTGTGCTGGAGGATACCTGGACTACCTTCATGAAAGCTCGGCTAAACTGCTCTCGCCCTGGAGAAATTCCATTTTACTATAATGAACTACAGAGCACTTTCTTCCTGCCAGAATTGGACTTGATTTATGGGATTTTTACCACTAATGTGTAAGTAAATTCCGTGATATATTTTATTTTTCTCACTATTTATGAAAGTAAAAACTAAAGCTCCTGAGTGGCTCTCTTTTTCATATGCCAAGTAAACATCATACACTCAAACTAATGTTTTGCCTTGTCCACTGTCCTCTTGTGAACAAGTGTCAGTTCCACATGTTTTGCACAAGAATTTTTGAAGGAATATGAAAAGAGGAAAAAGGCTGAATATTTCCTTACAGCAGGGAGCCAGTTGTGTTTGCACTGTCATCATTTTCATGTGTTCTTATAAAGCTACTATTTTTTATTTTGTACACTATTATAATACATAAATGCATTGTGTATTTATGAAATAAATATTCTATAATTTTAATGTGACACAATCATCATTTGGCCATTAATTTGACCATGTCAGGAAGAGTTCACCCTAATCAAAAGAGCACAAGAGGTGGTCTTATGTATTTTAAATTAGTCTGGACATGTATTCATGTCAGTTTGAGGGTCAAATAAAAAATTAAGTCTAATTTTAACCGAATCTGTTATATAAAAAAAATGGTAAAATTAAACAATATACAGTTTTGTCTTACCAATTAACATTCGTGAAATGCTAAATATTGGAACAACATAAAAGCTTCCTAGACTCTGGGCTTGATACCAAGAGCTGTTTAACTTTTAGGAAAAAAGAGACACTCATTTCAGGAATGTCCTTTATTACTTTAAACATGATAACTGGAGTTCATTTATTGCTCTAGTAAGAGCAGCCCGTACGTTATGGCTGTGCAGACCAGTGTTTAGGCCACTGGAACAGAATTTCAAATTTTGGTGTCTGAGTCTCTTACTTGCTTGCAGAGTCTTGCTGTGTAAGTCATTTTTGCCTAGAATTTTACTGATAAAAGGTACTTGGGCACATAGTGCCCCTTTCTACTGCTGTAAATACCTGAATACCCACTTTCTATAAATATCCATTTATAGACTGTGGAAACAGTTACAAATTAATGGCAGCAAATTATGATCCTAAGGTTTTTTAGGCCATGAGCATGAATGAAGCTAAAATCTCCTTTTTAGGGGAGACTTGAGCCTTCGCTGTCTTTTAGTACAGCCCTTTATTAGCACACCTGAACATCTTCCAGACTCAGACTGGCCACATCACCAGTGGCTCAGACAGTGAGCAAGACTAGTGAGAGACTGACTGCTTGCACCAGACTGTGATGATTCCTGATTTGGGACATCAGATGATGAGCTTAACCCTGTTCCTGTACTGGAGCAATACATTAAATACTCCTTTTTTAAAAAAGAAATAGTAAAGAATTTAAGGCTACTGGGGATAAGAACGTTTCATACTGTGTTCAACAGTAATCTTAACTTCATTGGTCTGTTTTGCTAGCTAGTTTGAGTCTTAGAAGATAGGTAATTCTCAGGTGGCATTCGCTGTTCAACATGATCAGAAGAGAGCATGACTGGAGGAATTCTGCTCCAGAAAATCCACAGGGCTTTGGCTGTGGAAGGGGAGCAAGTTCTTGTTTCCAAAGGGCTGTCCTGGCAATTTGGGGAATGATGGAGTTTCCTGTGATACAAATTCCACATTTTCTGAAGTTGCATAAGGATGTCAGGGCTGTCATAAGCACCCCTGGCTCTTCTGAGAAGGGACTCACTAATGTAAGACTGCATTTGTTACAATGAATTAAGCAGTATTTGAAACCTAGCTGCTACTTCACTCTACTCCAGTAGCTCAGCATTCTGTCTTCTCTAAAAGAAATGGACTATTCAAAGAGGAATTAATTACATCTGTTCAGGGGTGGGATTTTTTGATATCTGCATTTAAATTATAATTGTTTCTGCCATCAAATATTGTAACTAAATTTTTGGACATTGTTGAAATGTTGTAAAGTAAGGATTACTTCTTCGTGTTGAATATCTGTTCAGAGATATCTGCACAACCTGTACTGACACCATTGAGACCTGCAGCCTGATGGTGAAGAAGTGCCAGGATTTCTCATGAAGAGAAACAACCTATTCATTTCTGTTGGTGCAACAGCACAAGATATTACTGAACCACATTCAGCGTTTGTCAACCTCATTACCTACAGAATTGCAATGATATTATTGTACCTTAATGCCTTTTTTTTAAATATACTGTGAATCATTTTGTGGGAAAAAATAAAGCTTTTCTCTCAATAATGATTGAGTAATAGCAAAGCCTGTATTCTATATGTGTGGCTAACAATTAAGTCCACTATAGCCACTGCTTCATTATGAAGCTGATTTTGTTTCTATCAGATCATCTGAAACTCTGTAAGCATGAGTGTGATGTCCTTTAAGGACTTCAAGAAATTCAAGAAAGCAGATGGGTCTCTCAGATGGAGATCTGTGACAAATGGTGTCCCTCATGGGTCCATACTGACACCAGTGCTGTTTAATATTTTCATCAATGATATTGACAGTGAGATCAAGTGCACCCTCAGCAATTTTGCAGATGACACCAAGCTGAGTGGTGCAGTTGTTACACCAGAAGTATGGGTTGTCATCCAGAGGGACCTGGACAAGCTGGAGAAGTGGGCCTATGTGAATCTCATGAGGTTCAACAAGGCCAAGTGCAAAGTCTTACATGTGGCAATACGCAGTTTCAATGCGGGATGGGGAATGATGTGCTTGAGAACAGCCATGCAGAGAAGGTCTTGAGGATGCCGGTGGATAAGAAGCTCGGCATGAGCTGGCAATGAGCACTTGCAGTCCAGAAGGCCAAAGATATCCCGGGCTGCATCAAAAGAAATGTGGCCAGCAGGTCAAAGGAAGATATTCTACCCCTCTATTCCACTCTGATGATACCCTACCTGGAGTAGTGTCTAGGTCTGGAATCTCCAGCATAAGAAAGAATGGAACTGTTGGAATGGTTCCAGAGGAGGGCTACAAAGATGATCAGAGGGATGGAGCACCTCTGCTATGAGGGCAGGCTGAAAGAGTTGGGGTTGTTCAGCCTGGAGAAGAGAAGGCTCCGAGAAGACAATATAGCGGCTTTCCAGTATCTGAAAGGTGCCTACAAGAAAGCTGGGGAGAAGGTTTTTACAAGGGCATGTTATGATAAGATAGAGGGAATGGCTTTAAATTAGAAGGAGGAAGCTTTGGATTAGACATTAGGAAGATGAGGATGCTGAGGCACTGGCACAGGTT
Source organism: Cuculus canorus (assembly GCF_017976375.1). Lineage (NCBI taxonomy): Eukaryota > Metazoa > Chordata > Aves > Cuculiformes > Cuculidae > Cuculus > Cuculus canorus. The sequence continues at coordinate 75,888,338 of NC_071402.1, read as the reverse complement.
GCTCAGGGAAGTTGTGGCTGCCCCATCCCTGGAAGTGTTCAAGGCCAGTTTGCAGGGGGCCTTGAGCAGCCTGATCTAGTGGGAGGTGGCCCTTCCCATGGCAAGGTGGTTGGAACTAGATGACCTTTTAAGGTCCCTTCCAACCCAAACCATTCTGTGATTCTAAGATGACATTGGTATAAGTAATAATATTAGTGAGCTGCCATTTCGTGATAGTTTATATAGGCAAGGAATTATCAAATCCAATGATTTTTTCTTTCCATCATTTTGGAATGTCTATAGTAGTCTTAAACCCTCTGTACAATGCAGTGTAATTAAGGCTAAGTTAAAAGAAGGGGAGTGGAGAAGAAAGAAAATAGAAAAAACAAAATAGAATGCTGTGTGGATGAATTGTCAGCATTTTTACCTGTAATAGAAATGTGTGCAACTGCTACCTTTATTATCTATCTCTTTATCTCAAATTGTGGAAGAGAACACAGTTCTCCATATTATGAGCTCTCATGGTCACTGGATTATATTGTTTACACTGTGCAGAATTACTTTGTTGTCATGTATATCACATTATCAAGAAAAGAAAAGGAAATTATATATTCTGCCTGGATGCTGTTTATTTCTCTAACAAAATATCTTGTAAAGTATGCTGTCCGAGTTGTTTTCTCTTGACAGGTTTCTGGAATTTGCATATTTATTACTGTACAACACCTCTTGGAAGACAGGGTTATTTTGTGGAAGTGTCTTACCCAGGGGTTCCATAGAGTTTAGAGACATACCATACATTGAAAATTCTTACTTCTGTCGTGCTTCCATTGGTTTTACAGAAGAAATATTAATGAGCCCTGAGAATAAGCTCATCCTGAACTTTGTAACTAGAATAAAGGTGTCCCTGATGCATATGATTTTATGTGGAAGTAAGGTCTTGTGGTATTAGAGAGCAACAAAAGGTACGAAGTTATTAATTTCTCCCTCCAGCAACTTGGCAAGGATGACAAAAAATTTACATCTAATGTCTGTGCCTGAATCAGCACGGTATATATCATTATCTTGGGGTATCATCTCTTAGCTGATTACATCTGCTTTGTTAATTACTTGAAGGATTAGGGAATTATTGCCTTTTTTATTTACCTTTCTAGCAAATAGAGTTCTTGATGTTGTTACTTCAGTTCATCCTTGTATTTCTTTTGCAGGAACAGCATAGCAGCCTCGGCAGTTTGTGTTTTCAACCTGAGTGCCATAACACAGGCCTTTAATGGACCCTTCAAATACCAGGAAAACTCTCGCTCTGCTTGGCTTCCATATCCCAATCCTAACCCTAATTTTCAGGTACAGATGCGTGGGAGAAGGAATATATTTTACATGAGGTTTTTTTTTCAAAGTGCTGTATGATTCCTAATTAATAAGTCCAGTTTTGCAGTATGGTATAGGCTGAGATCTTAAAAAAAAAAAAAGCCCTGAAAAGCTTAAGAGATCCCAAGAGATTCCCTTATTTAAATATACTTAATTTTATCCTTCTACAAAATAAATTGAGTTGAAAAGCAGATCTGATTTGAAAGGTATTTAAAGAAAAAGTTTTACTTCAAACTTATGTGAAAGTTAAACACTATCGTTATCTGCCAAGGTAATGTTAATTCCTGGCTGAAGTGTGATCAAACTACTATTCTCTTTTACATTGTATTTGTGCTATCCACGTTTCACCTTCCCTTAATCTCAATGCAATTTCACAAGTTCAGTGCTTTCCCTACCTTTTCCTAAGGGTCATGAGATCTTTGCAAGCATGAAACTGAATCACCCATTGGGGATTGTGAGTAGTTTTAATCATGTCCTGCTTTATGCAAAGGAAGGAAAATAAGGCACTGAATATGCTCTGAATTACAGACCAGAGCCATGTTACCTTTCCTAAATGGTATGTTTGACATTAGCTTCATCACAAGATACTATTTAAGTAAACCACATTACAGAAGTAGACTACATCTGTATACAGCTTTTTACATCTTGTAGGAATACTTGCATTGTCAAAATAGTGATAGTATAAGAGTCTCTTTGAGGCTACATTTTTGAAGGAGAAAATCTTACCTTCTTTCTGGCTAGGTGAGCAAGTCCAATAAAAGTTATTAACCTCTCCATACAAACCTTGTATTAATGCACTAATTGTTGTGAAAGCACCATACAGAATGTTACATACAAACAAAGATGACAGCTTTATGGCTGTGTAAAAATGGTTTAAATCTCTACTGTGCAATTAGTGCTTATATCTAAATCCCAGTCAAGACTGAGGTGTTGAAAAAATTTCTTGCTTGGATAGTCTGGCTGATTTTAATATGGCTGGAACTTCATCAAATTTATAAGAACAGTGGCAACGGTTGTATCATATCTCATTCAGCAACAGCTTTGCAGACCAGTGCTAGTATTAAAAATTGTAACAGGACCTTTTATAGTGCAGTATTGAAGCCAATTGACATTAACTATTCTCTAGATATCGTTAGTGATGTTGAACTTCTGTTGTTTTGCAGGTGCTGCCTTATATTCTGTTGAACTTTCTTTTAGATTTCTGGCTCTGTAACTGCAGCAGTGATGTACACCACAAGCTAGTCTAATGCTTAGAGCTAGGTGTAAACATTTTTTGTGACTTAATGGTGTTTTAGAGTTCATAAGCATGTAGATGTAATATATTCATTGGCTGAGTCACTGGTTTACTTCCCAAAAAGACTTTTGTAGAGTCCTTATGATATCAGAAGTTCAAAACAAAAACCAGTTTATGTCATCTCAGAAGTAGATTTTTTCCTCATAGTATTCACCTACACAGAAGCATGTGTTTTGAAGGAAGACTACTGCTATGTAGTGATAGTTAACATCAGACATTGTATTTCCAAGGCTATATTATATTAATGAAATATTTTCCAGATTTGAATACTATTGGAGTCCCAGTTTTGAGGAACACTGTTTTTCTCCAGACACTGTTGCTTTTCTCTTTACACAGGACAGTTTCCATTGTAAGACCAAGGACCACATGTATTTCAGTGTACTATGAATGTTCCAGCTGGAATATTTCCTGCTTGATAGATTTAGAGAAATTCTTCTTTGGTGTGGTTTATTTTTTTCACCCTCCTGACGTGCAGAGTACTTGCAGAGCAAGTGATTGTTTCCTGACAGTTGCTTAACTATCTTTCCCAAATATGACTTAGGTATGCGTTTCACATAACTGACATATTTGATAAACATTGTGAAGTATTACTTTACTTCTCTGCAATTATGCATGGGTAAACATGTGGATGTTTACATATTTCCATTCACTAAATAGCTTTCTCCTTTGTGTCCTCAGTTAGCTGAAGACTTAAACACAAAGATGCTAAATTAACTGCCACTTATTTTGCTTTATTTATTTGTGCTTGAAATTAGTGAGTGCAATTAGTGAATGCTTTCCTGTAAGAGAAGAGTTCCATTTTCAGATATAAAATAGGGTCTGTTTCAAAGCAAAAATGTCTTTGCTATGAATAACACTTTATAGTTAGAGCTTTGCAATTTCCATTTTTGGCTAGTGAAAGCATAGCCCGAAGAAGCTGATGGGAATATATGTGGTGCTGTGTCCTAAGATCTCTCTGAGACCTTGGCTGTGGTAGAACATGAATTTTCCTTTGAAAATTTATTGTGTCTTTAGCACTATGTCTATGTAAATTATAAAGAAAAACAGTCAGAAAATTCTATGGGTTGTTGAACAGTAGTTTTTCTCCTTCCTGCCCTGTGAACATAGGATATAGCAAAATATTGCTATAGCCCACTGTAGAGGTCAGTGTCCTTCCGTATTGTTTAGAGTTAGACATCCTCCATATTCAAGCTTCAGGAAAATGGAGCTGCCTCAGTCACTGTGTGGACAGACTGAGCAGCACTGAAATGAGACCTGAAAATGGAATTTCACAGTGTCACTACAAGATATACTCTTGGGTTTTATTTTCCTGTGCTGTAATTCAGAGAGTAAATCTTCTGTTATAGTTGACACATATAGTAATGTTACTTCTCTTTGTTTACAGTGTGGCACCATGGACCAGGGTTTGTATGTAAATCTGACTGAGAGAAATCTTCAAGATGCTCAAAAATTTTTCTTAATGCATGAGGTCGTTCAACCAGTTATTCCAATTCCATACTTCATGGAAGACAATAGCCGATTTTCCCATGTGGTTGTGGATGTAGTACAGGGCAAGGACATGCTTTTCCATATCATCTATCTTGCTACAGGTAGGAACTGTGCATTGTTGTGGTAACTGCAAAGTTTATGTGATCTATGAGTTCTAATGCTCCATCAGTTATAGAATGTGTATAGAGCACCTTAAACAACAGCTTTTCCTCTTTGACAGCATTAACTCTATTTTATCCCTCTTCTGAACAGAAGAATTCTGCAGTTCACAATGTTTGTTTGTATTATATTGTGAAGTCAAATTCTAGTGTCTATTTCCTATTCTCTTTTGAAGGTGTGAAGCCTACATGCTCTTAAGGGAACGAATAGTTGGAAATTCTACAAAAATGACTTCACAACTTTCTCTTTTTTATTCTTTTATGTAGTTCAGAGTACAGTGTCACTCACAAAATGATGGTTTAGGATCTTATGAGAGAGAAGTAACTGCAAGTAGCAAATACAATTACTGCTATTATTTTCTGACTTTTCTGCTCACAAATATTTTATTACCTTCCTGTTTCATCTCATTTTTAAGTCACTCATTATGCAGTTTTACACCTTGCGTTATTATTTGTCCATTTATATCCCAGCTCACAAATGAAAGGAAAATAATCTTCCACCTAACATGTCCTTGATTAGAAATATTGCTTTCTTCATTCAAAATTTCGGGCTTCTTAAAAACAGTAACAGTGTTAAGAGAATTGGTTTTGCAGAACAAAGATTTCCCCAGCTGAGACTGAAATGCTAGGTTGTAGTAACATATTTAGAACCTCATGACATAAAAGTTAGGATAGTTCTCAAATACTTTGTCCCGTGCACATTAGTATGGAGTAGCACACCAAAGCAAGGGTTTGATAATGTGCATACTTTGTCTCACAACGAGTAGATACCGAATACTATAAATTTAGTGAAAGAATCTATTGATCAACAAGAGGAAAAAAAATCTAATCCTACTTATTTGATCTTGCAATCAAGGAAGTAAATTTCAAAATTGTCATTGATTCAGTAGAAACTGGATCAATCGTTTTAATTACTAAAATTATGATTTACTGAAGAAAGCTGTTTATCCTATTGCTTATCATTTATCAAGGGCCCAAGAAAAATGCTCATTGTGTTGTTATATAATTTAATTTTCCCTTAAAAACATGGTATCATTTTGCGGAGAGGATTGCTTCTTTTGAATCTGAAGAAATTTTATAATAACTTGGTGCATTTGGATAAAACAACATTTTTTTTTTTTTCAAATTATCCTTGTAACTTTCTCATTGTGCTCCTTGAAAGATAAGCAGTAAAAGAAAAGGCTTTATTAGGTTAATACTGTTCTTGAATTTCACCAGCTGTAGTCTAAAGAGCCTGCTAGTTGGTAAATCATAGCCTTTTAAGTGATATCGTGCCAATACTAAATGCTATTTGTATTGTAGAGGTCTCCTGACAGAAACTGAATAACCGAAGCATGTACTGAATTGTTTTTATACAAAGATACTATCACTGCATTGTGGGATATTTACATTATAATGACATCACTGAAAATGATGGCATTTATGGTAATTCTGGTTGTTTTCAGTTTTCAGTTTCCCTTACTGTTGGAGCCAGTCCAGAGGAGGGCTTCAAAGGTGATCAAAGGGCTGGAGCACCTTCCATATGAGGACAGGCTGAGAGAGTTGAGGTTGTTCAGCCTGGAGAAGAGAAGGCTCTCAGGAGATCTTATAGCGACCTTCCAGTACCTGAAGGGGCTGCAGGAAAGCTGGGGAGGGACAGTTTACAAAAGCTTGGAGTGACAGTACTAGGGACAATGGCTATAAATTGGAGAGGGGCAGATTTAGACTAGACATAAGGAAGAATTTCTTCACTATGAGAGTGGTGAGGCACTGGCACAGGTTGCCCAGGGAAGTTGTGGCTGCCCCATCCCTGGAGGTGTTCAAGGCCAGATTGGATGGGGCCTTGGGCAGCCTGATCTAGTGGGAGGTCTCCCTGCCCATGGCAGGGGGGGGTGGAACTAGATGATCTTTAAGGTTCTTTCCAACCCAAACTATTCTACGATTCTGTGATTCTACAGTGTTTCCTTCCATGTTTGATTCAGTGAGCAAGGATCTAAAACTTCAGGTTGCATGGTTCATTAATATATTGCACTCAGTAAGTTTCTAGGTTATTTTTATGAGTTTTTCTTGCTGTTAAAAAGATATTGCTCTTATACTCCTTACGATGTCTGCTTGTTTTCCGCTTTCATTCTTTCTGTACTTCTCATTTTGGTCATTCGTGGAAGTAGGATGCTACCTTAGCTGGATCTTTAGTCTGAGTCCAGCTCATGCTTTTGTGTAACTGGATAGTGGATGTTTTCTACGTGTGAGAAAATGTCTGATAAAGAAGCAGGTAAAAGTATAGTGTTCTTGAAGTTTTCTTGACAGAACCAATTCTATTTCACTTCTGTTTCACTGTATCATGGTGGGTTTGGTTCACATTTCTTCTGTCCCCTTTTCCCCTACACTGAATAAGTACTAAGCTTTATTTTTTAAAAAATATAATATTCACTTTTCAGTAAAATTACCTTTTTGATAGATTTTAAAATGACCACCCACATGTTTATAGATAAATATCATACCTACAATACATAAGTAGTTTAAAAATCCCAAGATATACCAAAATGCATAGTGTAATTTATGTTTAATCTTTTGATTTGAAGAGAAAGGCAGTATTTTTGTCTTCTTTGAGGTGCAGGTCATAACTTTAATTTCATGATATTTCTAATGATGCAGCATCTTAGTTCTCCATCTTTGCTATGTATAAGCTGTGGAGAAGTAACATTGAGTTTGCATTCTAAACTGCATGCGGTAAAAGATTACTGAGAAAACACCACTGCTTCTGTAAACAACTAAAACTAAAAGGCAGTGGCATTAACTTTGGAAATAAAAAATGGCTTTGTTTGGAAATAAAAAATGGCTTTGGAAGCAGACCAATTTAAACAGCTTTGAATTTATGCAGTCTCCAGCCTTACTTGCCCATACAATTTCATCTGCCCCAAGTTTATATACACAGTGAAGTGTGTGTGTGTAAGGGAGAGGTGGAAGAGTGGGGTTACAGTCATTACCAGAATGAAAAAAAAATTGTCATTATGGTATCTTTTCTGGTTTAATTTTCTTGCATTATTAAAAATGGTGGCAAAATTTGGGGTTAAATTTTCACCAGAGTGCTACATCTTAAAAAAAATCCAAGGGAATGATCCAGGAAACAACATGCTGGTCTGCATTCAGTCCCTGGGAAAATCGAGCACACCTCTGTAGGCGCATTATGGAGAAGCTGGTGACTGGGAATGTTCAGCATGGATTTCCGAAGGGTGAATCACATCTGACCAACATGATTACTTTCTGTGATAAAATGACTGGATTTGTGTAAGAGTAGAGACTTTGACCTCAACTTTAGCAAGACTTTTGACGCTAATTCCCACAGCAGTCATATATCCAAATTAGATTGTATGGTCTGTATGGGTGGACAACTGGACGTGTAAAACCTGTCTGGATATCAGGTTCAGAGGGTATTTGTTAATGGGATCTATACAAGTGATAAGGAGCTGAATACTGCCCTGTACTGTTTAACATTTTAATCAATTACCTGGAAGAGGCAACAGAGTGCATTCCATCAAGTATGCCCCTGACACCAGTCTTTGTTACCAATAGCTGCTGGTGGGAGGAGGAGGGAGGTGGAAGGTGAGAGAAGGGCCATACTGCTATCCAAAGGATCTAGAAGTGCTGGAGGGATGTGCTAGCAAGAACCTCATGAAATTCAACAGGTGCAAATATGAAGTGCCAAATCTTGGAAAGACTAACTCTATGCAATGGTTCAGGCTGGGGACTGACTGTCCAGAAGATGGCTCTGCTGAAAAGACTAAGGACTTTGATAGACAGCAACCTGAACGTGATCTTGGGCTATATTAACAGGAACATAGGCAGCACATCAAAGGAGAAGGTTATCCCCATGTACTCAACATGCTTACACCACATTGAGTTTTGACCTTCTCCCAATAAAAAAAGGGCATTGGTAAACTGAAGCAAATTCAGTGGAGGGTGGAGCACTACGACCTATGAGGAGACGCTGAAGAAACTGGCCTTCATCCTAGATGAGAAAATGAGTCTGTTCTAGATAGCTGTCCTTTGTCTAGAATGTTAGACTAGAGACCTCCTGATGCCCCTTCCAACTTAAATTATCCTCTGTCTGTCATTTCCAGTACAATGTGCAAACTGGTTAGGCTAAATTTTATCTTTAGTCAATGCTGTGATAATAGTGTGCACTCTCTGCTGTCAAAAGGAAAGTGCATTGAACTCTAATGTTAAGTACTGGCAGTAAGCTTTACCTACTTGTGTAAAGCAGGATGGATCCAATCCATGCTGCATGACGTGCTCTGCATAACTTTTGTAGTTATTCATTACAACTTTCTTACAAAAATTGTATTTTAAAATGCACAAAGCTGATTCCATGGAAAGGTAGGCATATAGAATGGATTGAATACAAATGAATGTTCTGATGTCTTTGTTACTCAAAGCAGAAATCCCATTCTTTGAAGCAGATGGACAGTAGTTAAGAGAAAATTCTCTCTTCCCCTGCTTACATTGACTTATCTACCCACCCTGGTTTTAGAGTACAAATATTGCAGAGGAGAATAATGCTGACGGTATAAAAGGGTAATCTAATTTCATTAAACCTTACATAGATATAGTATTACTTGAGGAGAAGCTGGGGCTAAGCAAGCAAATGCATTAATCTGCTGTGTCAACATTCTTCGTTTCCTAAACCTTTGCCAAGTCATCATTCTGCTAGGAGATTCTGATGTGCTGGGATTTAACAGCTACTTCTAATATAAAAAAATATACTTTAATACTTTGGAAACACTTCTTAATCTTTCACTGCACTGGCTTCTAACACAGAATGAAGGGATATATCAATTCCTGCACATTTTGTGTTGCTTTGAGCTAGCACAGTGCTGCTGGCTGTAGGCAGGCAGAAATCCCTGAAACAGTTTTCAGTGATTCAGAAAGGAAAGTCAAGGAAAGCCTTCATAATGTTCTAAACTAAAAATCATCTATAATATGTTAATAGTAGAGAAAGCTCGACAACAACTCAATATTCTGACAACTTTTGAAGTTCAAAAAAGATTCTACTTCCTTCTTCATTAGAAAAAAATTCAAGCAAAATGGTGCTATATATGTCATAGTTGTGTTTCTCACCCGTTTGTCCCTTTTTTTCCATCTCATTTTTTTTTCTCCCTTGTATTTCTCCATTCTTTCCTTCAGTTTAAAGGCCTGTGCGTCCCACAGTTAAAGCTTTTCCACTATCAAAACATCTTCAAAGCATTTTTCAGAAAACAAGACGCTGCAACAAGAGCAAGTAGCCCTTATTTAGAGTACTGTTGCAAAATGTATTGACTTATTCGAATGAATAAGAAAATTATTAGGCATGGTGTCTAGTTTGAGTGTATTCTGAAAACAATTCTGGTTGTTCTTGCCTGGGAGTTCAGAAAAGGTAATATTTGCATTATCTGAAAAGAAACTTTAAGGTCATATTATAAAAGCAACTTGGTGAAAAACATTCCCATGTTTTCTCTGTTCTTCAGTCATGTTGGACAGAGGAAGTCCCCTCTATATCCTGAGTAAAAACAGCATATGGCCAGTGGTAGGTCTTGACTGTTGGGATTTATAGTTTAGCATTGATGAAATTAGGGAATGGCCGATTTATTAAGAGAATATGAACCCTGAAGAAAGGATTATTGTTGGCTGTGTTACATGTCTCTAAAAAGAGTTGTTTGTTCACTGAACTGAACCTGATTTTTTATGCCATAAAACCAGGTTTTATCTGAGGCTTAAAAGTGACTGAAGGATGTTAAAACAAATTTCAAACTTCCTTTTCCAAGATGTCCTAGCAAGTGCTTTCCCTGCCTCTTAATAACTTAAAAGTACAGGTAGCAATGCAAAGGATAAAAATAAAAATAATTCTGATTAAACACATACAGCAATTACTATGAAGTAGAGATGTTTCAAGAAGAAATTTCAAAAGATATTTTTTGATAACGCAGATGGATTTTTCATATGTTTGCCTTTAGAAGGATTATAACCCGTAGCAAATGTCTACAAATGTAACATTTTTCTCCTGAAGCCCTGATGCTGTAGATTATCCAGAAACAAGTTCCAAACTCATGAAGTGATTCAGAAGTATGCATGAAACTCAGTTTGGAAATGCTATCAAAACAATTTGTGGTTCTTATGGTTGAACTCAATGATCCAGTACGTCCTTTCCAACCTAGTAATTCTATGATTGTTCTCTTTGTCCTTCTGGGTGGGATTAAATGGATGCAAAGTAGTGCACAATTTGATTCCTGTGCGATTTTCATTACAGTTCTGTAATTTTTCTTTTGGTTTTGTAATCAGTGCACAACATATTTTGCTAGGGAACAGCTAAGGTCTTATGAAGGAAAAAAAGATGTATGGGGCTTTTTGCTAAAACATTTCAGATGAAATATTGCGATTTACCTGGCAGAGTGCAGGTTCTGATCAAACTGTGCAGCTTTCACAGCTTAATGTCCATGGTGTCATAATATATGTATTAAGTGTAAAATTACCAACTTTAAAATTATAATGAAAAATATATGCTTATATGCATTTTATACACGGTGAAGAGAGCAACAAAGCTTGAATTGACTACTTTTTTTCCAGTTTGGTGCTATTTCTGCCGGTACTATCTCGAGTATGTTGAGGTTCTTGGGAGTAATCGGTAGATAATTTTTCTAGAAAGAAGCTATAAAATTTTCCCCTCAATTTGAGAAACACCTTTGTAGTCTAAAAACTACAATGTAAATGCAATAATAATAATGATCAAAGTAGCTGTAATTTGAATCTCAAGTCAAGTGTGAAAATGGTAGGTACTCTATTTGTACGTATTAATACTTTCTAGTTTGAAACCAGACCAAAGAGGAAATCAGAGTGCAGATGGATATTGGGGCACATACACTATGGCAGGCAGTTGTCACATTTTAAATCTATTTCTCCTCTGTTGTAGCAGAAATGTGTTTGATTTGTTTGTTATGCCTTGCCATGACAAAGGTATATTGTGCCTTTACACAGCTGTAAAGCACTGCTGCAATTGTTTTAAAACTACTTCCATGTAACTTCTTAATCTTCTGGCCTTATGCACTGTCATTTTAAGAAGCCTGAAGCAAGGACAGTCATCAATCACTCTGCTGTCTAAAACTGGTCCTAACAGCAACAGGATGATCTTGAACATTTGTTAAAGAATTGAGCTTAAACTGTAAAATTAATGACCTTATTCTCTGCTCTTTTTGCAGCTACCACTAATTCTGATAAAGAAAAACCCTGGCTGAATGTATATTTTGTCTTTATTATTAATCTTTCCAGGAAACATTTTCATGCAGAGTTTTAAAAAAAGATATAAAAGATTGCATGGTTTTGTCTTCCAGAGTCTAATGTTCTCTCTGGGATTCATGCTAATTTTACTAAGAACGCTTATTATGCATTCTTGCTGGAATATTTATGTTATTTTCCTTGTAAAATATCATTAAACACATAAAAAGGACAGTATAAACCACAGCTGTTTTACTATGTAATTCAAACACAGAAATGTTGATTTGCTACTGACTTGTGCATTGTGTCATCTGTACTGGGCAAAGTGCCTTTAAAGTGTTACCAAATGAGAATGGTTGTGTCCAAAGTCCAGGCTACATAGTTATAAATGATACTATAGGGCTCTAGAGGATCAAACCCAGCATTCTAAATGTCCAGTAGTACTGATTTCCCTTGGCTCTATCACTATGTGTACAGATAAATCATTCTTCCAGCTCCATTTGGAGACTGCTAAAGAGGTTTCTTAATAAATAGATGGCTCTAACTATTGCTGGTTAAATTATTCATCGACAGCAATTTATATGTGAGAATTGTAGTCTCTTATTTGGTTCACAAATTACCCAGCTCTTATTTGTAGTCACTTTTTGGTATTATAGGCAACCCATAAATAGGTCATTATTTTGATTAGTTTGTTGCTGATATTTGCTCACGTAGTTTGTATTTTAGATAGCTTGTTCATGAATTGCCTGTTGCGAGTAGATGATATTTATATTCTCTTCTCTCATGGGATAAATTTAAGTAGGAGAAGCCCTTTTTTTCTCTTTACAGATTATCATTATGTCTTTATAATTGTCTTGCACTGTTGGATAAAGACTATCAATAAATGTCCGAAGAACATATGGTGTGTGCACTTCCATGCCGCTACTTAAAGTCAGATCTACACCAAGAAGCAGCTATTGGCTAAAGAAATGGCTCTGTTTGCATGGGAGACAGACTCATGCACAGGCCAGGGAGGGAAAGATTATGAAGAGCCGGAGAAAAAAATTCAACCTTCCGTTAAAAGGAAACCAGCTCCTTTTTATCACAGAGGCACTGAGCTCACAAATCTTGTTTGACTACTTTAAAAACTTAGAATGCCCAAATAGCCTTTCCTTCTTCCTTTCTAGTTTTTTGAGAGTATCACATCTTCTTCCTGGCAGGGAAACCAGATAACCCCTACATTCATTTGTTGTGAGATAACTGTAAGGCACAGAATGTGAAGCTGTGAGTAGATGTATTATCTCACATGGCACTCAGTGTTGTTTTGCTGTCTTCAAAGCTAAGATATCTATTAGCATCTAAGCCTGTATTCAAATCTCTTGTTTTGTCCCTGGTAGCATGCAGTGCTGGTCAACAGGTCCTAATTTTGAAAACAGCTATTAGAATTAGCTTTATCAGAACTTTTCAGGAAGGATGAGGTAACTCAACACATTGCTAAGCATTGTGAATATCTTTAGACTATTCTGCAAGGCCTTTTACTTTTTAAAATACTTTCATTTAAGGTGGACGTGCGTAAGAGTGACTCAGATATTGGGTCACAAGGCTGATGCTATTATATGTGGGATATTTAATTTGAGCAGTAAGCAAAGCAATCATTAAATGGGATATTCTACTGAACTCCTGTTGTTAACATTTATGAGCTTCTTCCTTCTTCAGCCCTTTTCCCAGTAAACCTCAAATCCAAACGTTTACAACAAAGCAAATACAAGCAGTGCCACTGGTAATCAGAGGGGTTTTTCCACAGTAGTATTTGTGGAGTGTTTTTTCTGTTGTTTTTATCCAGACCTGGTTGTAGGGTATGGCAAATCTTCATGAACTAAAGAATTTCTCGATAAAGATATGCCTTATATACTTTTTCCTGTGATTTGCAAGGGTTGCCAAAATATAATGCATTATTCCAAATTCTGTGGCCTTTGTGTGAACAGTCCTGTAACTTGCAGGTAGAGTCACAAAAAGGTAGATTGCACTCCAAATGTATTTTACTGTATCAAGTCACTGGTAAGAGTCAACCTATTTAGAGCAGAGACTCACTGGGGTACAGATTAATTCTTCTAGTTTTTACTTGGTTTTATTTTTCTTTCTTATCCCATGAATCTTGGAAATCTGGTTGTACAAATGCACACCTTCAGGAGGAGTAGGCATGACTACAACCAACATAGTGGTTAGATCAGCTGCCTGGGAGATAAGAGCTGATTTTTAACTGACAAGCAGTGTGAGATTTCCTGGTTGTTGCCAGATGTACTGACTCCTAGACTGTTATGTAAATAATATAATGTAATATGATTATATATATTATATACTGTGACGGTTACTGCTTTAATGTCCTGGATTAGTGAGATGAACATCTTGTTGTGAGAGCTTTTTAGATTCACATCTCGATATTTCCAGATTTGCTTCTGTCTCTTGCCCATTTACTTCCTAATTTACTTTAGAATAGAAAGAATAAGCATCATTCTTTCCTTCTGTATTTCTGAACAAAATGTGTTCTTTATGCTGGAATTGCTGCATGAAGTTCCAGGCACGTCATACTGGATTTATACTAAATATATGTACTGGATATGGGTCACCTAGTGACTGAGGCATAGGGGCATGTACTATGGAGATTAAATGAGGCTGACTAGAGGATAGTCCTTGAAACATTCTAGTCATCCAAGTTTGTGATGCTTCTGGATCCATATAGTAGTCAGTTGTCTTCCTGACACTTCCAGTGAAAATAGCCATATATGACTCAGTTAAGAAATCAGGCAAGGTTTGTTGTGGGTTATTATCCGAGTAGTTTTCTTCACTTGTGCATGTAAGTGCTTTGATCTGGGCACTTGAAAATTGATTCAGTGGGAAAACACTATCATATTCATAGTGAGCATTAGGTAGTACAAGGTATTTATTCTTGTGGTGGCACAAAAGAAGGCAATAAAAGATAATAGGAGCAGTAAGCTCTCTCTGTCCGGTCAGATCCAATCAGAGTTAATACAACTCAACTTTGGGAGATTGGCAGGGATCCAAGGCCTGTATCTGACAGTAATTTTGTCCTATGTGTACAGTGTGGCATTCTTCACTGCTGCTCTGTGTCACATAGCAAGCTGTGATGTTCCTTAGAACCATTTCATCTTGTGATTAATATCTGTTTATTATCTACTCTGCTGCTTTAGTTAGAGCTTACAGATTGCTTTAAAGGTACTCATCTCCTCTACCTGAGAAGCCCAGTCTTAGCTCCTGATTAAATATTTTAGATCTCTCCAAAATTGGAATGTTTTCTCTTCCTGAGAAGAAGTTTCTGGGAAATTAATATGAACTTTTTGTCTGCTTGCTTCATTGTGAATTGTCTTAGCCAGTAGTAATCCTATAATTTTATTTCTTTCTCTTTTTGGAATCCGGGATATTGAAATTATGCATCTCTTGACAGGTGTAACATTTCCCATTCAGAACCCTAAGAATTACTATGTCTTCTTTGCCTTAAGGCTTCAAGCTTTATGTGTATGTGTGTGATTTTTAGTGCAGCTGGATATTTCAAACGAGTGGCTGTAATCACAATATATTGCCAAACAGGCATTCTCTAGAATAGATTTTATTCACATGTAGCTCTTGATATTTGATCTGTTTAGTTATCATCTAACTTCTAGGGACAAAATTTTTTTCACGTTTGAGAATAAAAAACATTACCAGTCACACTCTTCTCAATGTCCTGTATCTGAACTGGATACTGAGCTTAATTTGTCCTAATGTATGTCTGGAAGTACAAACTAGATAGCTCACTAAGTACAATCTTGAATACAGACCTAAGCAATCTTTCTGTAATTGTTTTTTTTTTTTTTTTTTATCATAATGTGTTGATTTAAAAGGAGAATTCATGTCCACTGGACCAAAATATTTGAAACTTCTAAAGACATCTGTTTGGATTCTTGTTAAAGATAGTCTCATGCCACATGCTCACAGGTTAATGCACATATTGGCAGGACCTGTTTGAGTCAAACTATGATCAAAGGCAATAAATGCATGCAGTTTGTTTTGGCTCTACGTTTGATGCACCAGCAGGGTCTTGATACTCTATTTCAATTTGAACCTGACTTTGTCAAAATGCCTTCCTTTGAAGAATGTGAGTTTTTACACACCAAGTCACTTCAGTCTGATGAAAGTCAAAAAAAAACGTTATGCTGGCCTTCTTCAAGAATACTGGCTTCATTTGTCATGATGCTCATAAATATTTTTATTACTGAGTAACTTTATAGAAAGAACTTGGGTAAATTAAATAGAAATTCCAAATTGATTATTGCTTGGTAAGATCAAGAACTTTGTGCTTGATGTTATGGATCACGCCTTTGTTCTGTGTTGCCTACCTGAAATTTCTTGATACCTCCAAAAGGTAGAAAAAGATAAAAAGTGACAGATATTAGAGCCAAATTTGAAATTCTTCTTAGTCACCTGTTTGCTAAGTACTGAGAAACAACTTTCTGTCCTCTAACTCATTAAAGCCTCACCCAAAGATTTCATTCTGTAGTTTTAACCATATCCTCTCTGCCTGAACATCTCTTAAACCAGCGTTAGTACCTAAAGTGTTGCTATGTGTTTGGATTCTCTCATTTTAATATAACTTTCTGAATGGGATATACGTGGAGATACGGGGACATAATCAAGTAGCCATGCCTTAAATAAATCCAATATACCTCCATGGGATTATCCACTGCAATGAACACAGCAATACAAGAGAGAAACGTCAATCTGTTCATACAGCGATTTGGACAGTAACATCATTTGTATGGGGTATGTAGAGCTGAGGTTTAATTCCTCTTGGAGTCCAGAGTTAAAAGCCACCTCTTCTACTGTATTGTTGAATGTTTGATCCAGGAAACAAAGGGCTGCTGTGGACAGGTAGGAGCTCTCCCAGATCCACTCATTGGCAATGTTTTCATCTGCATGCAGAGTGCACAGTGCATCTGGCCTGTAGATGCAGGAGCACAGCAGCTCACAAGCCAAGTAGGTGTTCAGCTATAGAAATGATGCCTCGCTTCCTGCAGCAAGGACTATTGCCTTTTTAATGTGACTCTCAGAGACTGCAGCTGAGATTTTTCTGACTTCAGTTCAGCTATCTCCTATATTTTAAGGGAGAAACTGGTAACTGCCTGTCATTGGTTTTGCATTTGTCAGCAAATCAAGTCAGTGTGCAATCTAGTAAATTTACAGATGACAGTAAGCAAGGAAGAAGGGTCGATCTTCCAAAAGATAGGGAGGGTCTACTGAGGGATCTGAACAGACCAGTTTGATGGTCTGAGACCAATGGTATGAGCCTCAAAAAGGCCAATTGCCTAGTCTTTCACTTGGGTCACAACAACCCCTTGCGGGGCTACAGGCTTACGGAAGAGTGGCTCAAAAGCTGCCTGGCAGAGAAGGACCTGGGGGTGTCGGTTGACAGCAGGCTGGATATAAAGTCAACAGTGTGCCCAGGTGGGCAAGGAGGCCAGTGGCATCCTGGCCTGTATCAGAAGTAGTGTGGTGTTCAGGACCAGGGAGGTGATTCTGCTCCTGTACTCAGCATTTTTGAGGCCACACCTCAAATCCTGTGTTCAGTTTTGGGTCCTTCAGTACAAGAAAGACATTGAGGTGCTGGAGTGTGTCCAGAGAAGGGCAGTGAAGCTGGTGAAGGGGCTGGAGAACAAGTCCTACAAGGAGCAGCTGAGGGAACTAGAGTAGTTTAACCTAGTGAAAAGAAGGCTGAGGGGATACCTTGTCACTGTCTACAACTACCTGAAAGGAGGCTGTAGTGAGGTGGGTAGTGGTCTCTTCTCTTAAGTGACAGGTGACAGAAGAGGAAATGGCCTCAAGTTGCACCAGGGAGGTTCAGATTAGACATTAGGAAAAATTTCTTCACCTGAACGGTTATTGGGCAATGAAAGAGGCTGCCCAGGGAGGTGGTTGTATCACCATCCCTGGAGATATTTAAAAGATGAGGTACTTAGGGATATGGTTTAGTAGTGGACAGGCATGCTTGGACTCAAAGTTTTTTTCCAGCCAAGCAATTCTATGATTCAGCAGGCAAAGATATCTGTTAAAGTATCTATCCTGAGATATTGTTATAGTTCCAGAAAAAAGTGTTACAGAAAGTGAAGTTGTCAAATTTTTATATTTTTTCTCTTTAGATGGTATTACTGTTCTGAATACCAGTTTCACACATGAAATCTTAAAAGAGGGAAAGCTGGCAATTGAACTCAGATCTTACAAGCCTCCAAGCGGATTCATGAGAGCCATTGCTTTAATAAAAAATTTATCATTGCAAACTAATTAAATGAAATTGCAAATAAAAGATCGTTAAAAGATAACACTTCATAAAGCCTTATAATAACTAATGCTTTATGTCATATAAATAAAAGCAACGTACCACAGGTTGAAATGTTAATAAACATTTTTTTATCGACTATAGCCTGTTAATGAAGTGTAACTGCTGTAGCTTTTCCTTATAGGTATTCTAAAGATGTTATTTCTGACTAAGTTGAGTGCATGAACTGCTATGGATAGATTCATCTCCTACAAGTCAGACAAAATTTTATGAACTTGTATCCTATCTCTTTCAGTCACATCTTTGGTAAACTGAAAATCTCTTATAAGACTGAAAACAGAAGTAGTAAATAAAGGTGTGCCGATGAGCATGATTCATGAAAAATACATGCTTTTCAGATTGTTGAAATTACTTTGGTTCTTTTGTCAGTTGGGAAGAAATGTGCTTTTGATCTAGAAAGGGAAAAAACCTGCCACTAGTGGGTATGAGCTTCAGTGTAATGACTTCAGGATAAAGGATGATTTAGTTTGAATTTCATAGAATCATAGAATCTTACAATTTCTCTGTGAAGGAGACACACCTATTAAACATGGAGGCTGAGGCATGTAAATCAAATAAATAAATATTTATTATGGGGTTTTGCATAAATTCTAGAAAAGACCAGGAGGAAAGCAGAAAAAAAAAAAGAGATTTCAGGCTTAGAAGTTAGAAGCTTCAAGTTTGTAGACAGTCTTTCTGAAACAGGCATGCTGCTTTCGCTTAGCTGCTAGTAGCTTTGCATTTCAGTCTCAAATAAATTTGGATTTCCCTTTAGAACCTGAATTTTCTATTTGAAAGATTTTGAATGGTTCGGACTGGAGCTGGATTTAAATTCCAATTAACCACCACTGAAGAATAGTATACAACTTCGACTGCTTTCTAAATTATAATACCTTTTTGATTCATAGGAAACCTGCTAGGGGAAAACTTAATCGTATCATCTTATCATCTGTTGTACTCTAAGGAATGGTAGATATTTTCTGTATTTAAAGCAAGTATTTAACTCTTGTGTGGTAATTGCGGGAAGAAGCCTTCACTGAAGACAAAGCCTAAACTGTCCCCTTAATGCTTTTGAGACATTACAATGTAAAAGAATTAAGTGTGCAGGGCATAGAAGTATTCTAAGAATGCAATATCTTTAGGAAGCTTTCTCTGAAAATACTGAAGAGAGGACTGAGATAGTGGTTGTTCTGATTTCAATTTATAGGTACGTTCCAAAATTGTTGTATTTGGAAATGGAAATTGGCATTAATTTGCATGTACCTTGTGTCTTACCAGACCCATGCCTTTGAAGAGTGCTCTTTATTTTGAAATAACTAGTATCTAGATCAGCACTTTTTTTACTCAGAAGAGTCTTTGTATCAATACTTTTAATTCCTGTGTAGAAAGGATAGCCCATAAATGTTCCCTCTGTAAAATACGTATTGAATTTTAATGTACAGCCACGAGAAACTCTTCTAGTTGCAGACGTACAACTGAATTTCTCTTGGAATAGCCACTGGGGCATTAAGAAGCTTGCTCTTTATTTCAGAAGATATGCATATAGATTGAGGCTAAAATTGCACCTTTAAAATTTTTAGTAGTTGGAAAATGAGTTAAATTATCTCTCCCACATAAAAGCCTGGGGACTTGTAACAGACCATCATACCTCCTTTTTTTGACAGGCATTATCAACAAAGTAGCTCATTTCAGCTTTGATTCAAATTAATTTCCAATACTGTAAGGAAGCACAACAATATTTACTTGAAATGTAACAGTAAAAAGGGGATAAGGAGTTGGAGCCAAAGATAAAGAAGGTAAATCTAAAATATTGTGCATGCTTGCTTTTTGTGACCTTTCTTTCAGAAGTGCTGCTGTTACATCCAAGAATCAAAAACCTGATTGCAAAAAAGAATCTAGTAGTCTTACCTAGAGAAGAATATTTTAATGCAGGATTTTACTACATTTTTCTTTTGCTGCTTCCAAAACTCTCTTCAGGGAAAGAGCCAAATCTTTCCTATTTCCTAAGGATGTTAGTTAACCAACTACTCTGGGCTTTGAAACTGTTAGTAAGCTAAACACTATACTGTGTAGTAACTCTTTTTATATAATTTAAAGCTAGTTTTTCTTAAGATGTATTAAAATTATTTATGTACTTTTTAAAACTATTGTCAAGACACCGCACAATGGAATGTCTAATTGATAGACTACTATGAACTGTGTATAGTTTACCAGGAAGCGGGAAATTTTGATTTATTATTTGTGGAAACTGCTTTTCCTTAAATTTGTAAGTCTCTACTTCCCTTCTCTATTTTTAAGCTTTCTCTTTTCACTAAACATACCAGCAGACCAACATTGACTGTGTTTGTTCCTGGGCTTCCCTAGAAGCTTTTAAGCTGTAAAATTCCGTGCTTTTATATTTCCAAGGATTCCTAGATTATTATCACTGTCTAGCAATGGCAGAAATATATAACCAACCTCTGAAATTGAAAGCCCTTTGAAACTGGCCATGGGAAGAGAATGATTTGGCTTAAAATCTGTGATCATAAAAAAAAAACTCACATCACCCCTGCTTTTCTTTTTGGAGTAGAACTAGAACTAGAAAGGATCTGTTCTTATATTTACTTCACACGGAGCAAAAGACTCCAAGACCAAACACATTCAATATTTTGGGGTAAAGTCTCACATGAACAAGCTGGAATTATTTCTTATGCCCCAGAATGCAGCTTTTTTTTTTTTTTTTTTAATTTACTTCTCTTGTTCTACTTACAAAGTTAAATTTTCCATTTAGATCCATTGATGATGCTGTAATTAGTCAGCTAAAAATATAACTCACTTGGTAGATTACTTAGATTTTTAGTTGTTTTGCCGCCTTGCAACTATAAAAATCAGGTAGGCAATTTAAGAACCTCAGGTAGGGCAGGCTCACTTCTTGATGATCTGTATATATTTTCTGTAGGTGACAGAAACCAATTAGCATTTATTTCTGTTCCAGATTTTCAGAGATAGTAATACTAGCTTTTATAGTACCAAGTTTATCACATGGATTACTGTTGCTTCAGTTAACTAATTTACTGAAATCTAATTAAATGTTCATGAGGAATGATTTGTGAGTTTTCAGGTTGCTTGCATTCTTTTTTCTCCAATGGTTTCCTATGATGAAGTATAGAAAACTAAGATACCTGAATGAGAGGGAACCTTAAGGTTTTCTATTTCCCATGATGGCACAGGGGGTAAAATTTCATTTAGCCTATTTGGTGATCAAAAATAAGTCTCCATATTAACAAGGCAGAAAAATTTTCAGCATTTTTGGGGGAAATGCAACAAAATTATTTTTATATTTCCAGATACAGTATTTGTTAAAATCCTTAGTTATACAGGTACATAATTGCCTTTTTAATCTAATAAATATTCTTTATGTCCATTTCTTTTAATATCCACCATTGTCTTATTATCATCTTGATGATAATGACCTGTAGTAGCAAAGTAGTCACAATAGTTTATTATTGAAATTCTTCGTAAGCTTATCATGGTTTTTATTCTCTACCAAGTCTGCAAAACAGAACATGTTCAGATTTTTAACCTCCATTTTGACTGAAACTTGTAGCAAAATCACACCACGAATTATATTAAAAGTAAAGAAAAAGAACAAATTAACTGGCACACTCACGGGATTGTTCAAACAGTGGTTTAATTGTAAATGGAGAGACAAACTATGAACATTTAAAACATCTCTGAAAATAAAATTTAAAATTAAAAAAAATTAAAATTTATATGTTGGTAAATCATCAGAATTCTCTATTCAAGGTTCAGTTTTTTTTCCCCAAAGAGGTAATGAATATAGAGTTAAAAATATGAAAATATTTAAAGTAAAACTCTGCAAATTAAGGTGGTAACTTAAAAATCAAATTATATTCTTCTGTTTTTTCTGTAGTATTGTAGATGTACTATATTTACCTATATTTTTAGTTTGGAAAGCAGAAGGGTTGAAGCTCTTTCACTTGTCCTATAGATATAGTGTACTTGGAAGTTGTAAATGAAGTTTAAATACGTATCTCAGAAACCTGGAAGATAAATCAAGTTACAGAGAATAGTGAAATTATTTTATCTTCTAAATATGCCCTTGCTTTAATCCAAGTCATACCCCACCTCCACATGGGAAAACAGATTATAGCAAAGGCTTTAATTATCCGTATTCTACTGATGATTTAACTAATTTAAGTTATTTTTAGAAAGGGGAGAAAAGAGCAGGGTTTAAATCCTCTCATATTCTGTGTGCCATATGCATCTTTTTTGATGTTGCACAGATTGCTAAATCATAAGTCCTGCGATTTCCCTTAGTAGGCTCAACCAGCTGCTGCATCTTTTTTCTGTTAGGCGCACTTAAGCCCTTATGCAACCTAATACTTTCCGTCGTGATAATTTTCTGCTGTTAACCAAATGCATGTTCTACTTTGTAGTAGAGCTTCTTTCAGTTCCTGTGGTGGAGGAAAGCAAATACCGATGATATGTTTTTTCACAGTGACAGGATGTTTTCAATCACCATGCACATTCTTTGATTTTGTACTATTATTTGTTCTGTACATCAGTTTTACATATGGCATTTCAATTTATTCTTCTGAAAGACCTCTGCCTTGAAGACAACCCTAATACCATACTTTTTTCTGCTTCTGTAGCGTTTAGTGCAAATGTATATGATGAATGCAAACACCATTTATATATATACAAATAATATGTATAATTAATTTAGCATTAGATTTATTTTTGTAAAAAATTTAAACAGTCTTGATACCATCTGAATGTTTATTTCCCCTCTGGAAAAGTAATTTCTGTACAACAAATTATACGTAAAAACAGTGTATAATGGAAAAAAAATCAATATGGTTAGTGAATGTAATTTTACAAAGTCTATTTCAAATTATACTTGAAACTATGTGTAATTTGTATGCATTTAAACACCACTTTAATATGTATTCTCCCAAATAGCCCTCTATTAATTTTAAACTTCCTTTAAAAGAAAGGAAGTTTCACGAGTCAATGAGTCTATTTTCACACATTACAATGTACATAGAGTAGTATATTTCTTGATAGGTAGTACTTTTCAAGTTCAATTACAGATGTCACTTCAAGTACCGAATATGGCTTTAGCTTCCTTTTACTGTGTCTTGTGTTGACTGCCCCTTTTCTCCTTATTGATCACTTTCTTCCATCTGCTTAAGACACATTGCTTTCCTAAATAATATTTTCTGGAGAAATTGCAAAATAGGTCATTATTTACAGTGGCTGTTCTTAGTTTAGAATTTGCAATTGACTTTGCTGTTCCTTCAGTTTTTCTTGGTGTATACAAGGAGGCTTTCAGGTCTGTTAGGAAACTCAAGAAATTACAGGTTTATTAGTTTGTTGCATCTGCCATTTGTTTTATCTGTTCATTTTCTTCTTTCCTTTACTGTTGTCACTGTAGATTGTACAATGATTTCAGACACACTTTTACTGTATTTTCCATTGCTAGCTATGCTTTATACCATTTATATCTTAAACTTTGCTTTTCAGTTTTAGACATAATCCTTTGATTTTGTCCCTTTATCATTTTGTTCATCACAGATTCTGTTGACTCCAAGCTTGTTCTCTTCAACTCCATCTCAGGTTTTCCATTCAATTCATCATAGTTTCCTACACATTACGCACTAATATTTCAACTAGAATTTTTCTTTTCTTTTCATCATGACATGAGCATGGCTGCTAATTCATTTTGTGTCTTTCCCAGACCTGCAGAATGAAAACAAATCCACACCCTAGTTTGGGTGCTCCATGCAAAATTGGAGTCATTGACAGGAGGAATTTAAAGCAGAGAAAGTAGGTTATAGCAGGTCAGAGGTAGAAGAATCTACTGAGGCAGAGATTGATCTCAGATAACATTTTATTCCTTTTTACTAAATTTGCACATAATCCACATTGCTGCTGGGGCGGGTAGTGTTTCTTCCTGATAATCTGTGGGATCTTTGACACAGCTTTCTCATTTGAAGTCCAGACATTTCTGTGTGAGTGCTGATCCTCTTAGACAACAAATTGAGAAAGAATTATTTGGGTGGTGCTGCAAGAAAGCAAAAAGAAATGGAAGGAATGAAAACTGTATGCCAAGATAAAAAAGAAGAACAAGAGCAATGACAGCTGTCCTAGGGAAGGCATTAGTGCTGCAGTTCTCAAAGTGAGAATTTTATTTTGTTTGAGGGTAGTACGCTGCTGTATCCATATTCTCTAGGTCATAGACCTGTACATAAAAAACCTGTAATTCTGCCTTCTACAATAATCAAATTTACTAAGGAGAAAAGGACACAAAGCATTTGGTTTTGATCATATTCTCCTGTCTAAAGCTGCATTTCGAAATTAAATGTGTATGTAGGCATGGGGAAAGGAGGTCTCCAGTCATGTTTTAATTCGTTTGGTTTATCTTTAGGATGTGACAGCAAGTGACTCAGTCTGTAGATGCCAGGCCCATCACAGTGGAAAGAAGAAACTTTAGTCTGTGTGATAAACATGTGGTGAATGCATATCTGATGTTTGCCTCATACAGGAAAAAGATGGCAAGCCAAGTGCAATGTATCTTGAATAATCTTGAATCTGTTGGCTACCAGTTAGACAAATGATATAATGATATAGAATTGTTCTAACTGATCTATAAAGTGATACCAACCCATTCATGTGTAAAATTTTCTCACTGCTTCTTCTTTTCTTCCTTGTAGTACATTTTTCCAACTTCTCTGGTTCAGAAAGTAATGTTTGGGTTTTTTCTTACTCAGTGACTAACTAATGGAGCCACTGATTTTTATTTTTTTTTCTGGACAGTTTTTAGATCATATTTTGACCTTGAAACTTCCATCCAACAATCACCAGTGGAAACATTCATCATTATGCTGTTTGGTTGAGCTAGTTATCACTTAATTGTGAGGCAAAACTGACTGTTGGCAATGGTCTAATTAATTCTTCAGTGGTGGTAAAATTTTAGGTGGTTTGAGAAAAAAGTGATAGGGGAAGCAGAGGGTACTTTTATACTAAAGAGGTTAAATTTTGATGAAAATTAAAATTATAATTTAGGGAAAGTTTTTTTCTAACAAATACTCTTATACAGTAAATCTTAACCAAGTTGTTTATATCAAGAAAGGAGAAAAATGTAAACAGTTACATGAAGTGATTATATTAAGAACTGAGGGGTCAGTCAGAAGACTTGTAAGATGCAGATATGATATGTTGCATTCAAAATCTTATTATGGGCAGAAGGAACACACTTTATATACTGAGCTAAGCATTTAAGTTTTTCATGGGTTGACTCTAGCTGGATGCCAGGTGACCATCAAAGCTGCTCTCCACTCCTTCTCCTCAGCTGGATGGGGGAGAGATAGTATAACAAAATGCTTGTGTGTTGAGATAAAAAAAGGGAGAGATCACTCACTCATTACTGTCACAGGAAAACCAGACTTGACATGGTGAAATTAGTTTGATTTGTAAGCGATCAAATCAGAGTAGGATAATGAGAATGAACACAAAATCTTGAAACACCTTCCCTTGACCCCTCCCTTCTTTCCAGGCTTAACTTTACTCCTGACCTCCACCCTTCAGTGCCATAGAGTGACAGGGA
Source organism: Cuculus canorus (assembly GCF_017976375.1). Lineage (NCBI taxonomy): Eukaryota > Metazoa > Chordata > Aves > Cuculiformes > Cuculidae > Cuculus > Cuculus canorus. Next base: position 75,862,872 of record NC_071402.1, on the reverse strand, counting down.
ATGGGGGTTGCAGTCAATTCATCACATGCTGTCTTTGCCACTCGTTCTTCCTCAGGGGCAAGATTCCTTAGACTCTTCCCCTGCTCCAGCATGGGTGCCCTCTCACAGGAGACAGTCCTCCATGGACTTCTCCAAGGTGAGTCCTTCTCACAGGCTACAGTTCTTCATGAACTACTCTAGCATGGGTCTCCCACAGGGACATGAGTCCTGCCAGAAAACTTGTTCCAGTGTGGACTCCTCTTTCTGCAGGTCCACAGGTCCTGGCAGGAGCCTGCTCCAGTACGGGCTTCCAGTGGGGTCACAGCCTCCTTTCAGTGCATAGTCCTGCTCTGCCGTGGTGTCCTCCGCAGGCTGCAGGTGGATATCTGCTCCACTGTTAACCTCCATGGGCCACAGGGGAACAGGCTGCCTCATCGTGGTCTTTACCATGGGCTGCAGGGGAATCTCTGTTCTGGTGCCTGGAGCACCTCCCCGCTTTCCTTCTTCACTGACCTTGGTGTCTGCAGAATTTCTCTTGCATCTTCTCCCTATTCTTTCTGGCTGCAATTGCTGTTGCACAGCAACTTCCCCACCCTCCCTTCTTAGCTCTGTTATCACAGCAGTGCTACTGCCATCACTGATGGGCAGCAGATCTGTCTTGGAGTTGGCCGGCATGGGTCTTATCAGATATAGGGGAAGCTTCTAGCAACTTCTCATAGAAGCCACCCTTGCTGCCAACCTGCTACCAAAATCTTGCCACTCAAATGCACTACAATGGTTCATCTAATTAATTTTGACTGTCTAATAAAATTAAGTCCATACTATTTAATTATGGAAGTTGTGTTAGTAGTATGGTTGAAATATTACACATAAACTTCTTATTAACTCCCTCTTTTATTTGGTGCTATGACCCCCCTTCCAGTACTTCTGCTGATCTTGGAGATTGATTCTTCAGTCTTCCTCCGGAAGAGGGAGAATGCTTTAACAATAATTAACATCTTGGGTTCTGCAGCTCCTTTTCAGTTTTGGGAGTCTGCTTGAATCTACTTTTTGTGAGTTTTTAAGGTTGCTTATTTGCTCTTTCTCACTGCTTTCCAGACAAAGTCTGTGAGCCACACACTAAGTTCCTCTAGCCCTGTTACCCCAGGAGGGCTTTTTGTCCCACAGTGACTATGTAGAGTTACCAGCCTCCAGGCACTCCTGAGCTGAAGCTGACACAGAGTGGATGTAGGCATGTGGCCGCAAGGCAACTGCTGTCGTGGCTAAAACCAGCTCCAGACAAGGCAGGGCCAGACCCGTCCTGAAACCCTGCACTGCCAGCTCTCCACCGAGCCCCTGACCTTCTGTCAGGGATAGCAAAAAAACATATTTACTGGACTGTAGAACAGAGCATCCCAAACATTTTTTCTAGCAATTGCTATCAACTCACAAGAGAGGTTAATCTTTCAAGATTTCATATGACTAAAAGCTGATCTCAGTATGGGTTTACAGTGTTGAATCTGTCATATTTACCATTGCTGGCATATAGAAGATTGCATAATGCAGTTTTGGTCGGGCAGGTACTTAAAGTATTTCTCAGTGTGAGAATATGGTCCTCTGTGTCCACAATAATTATTCTTGGATATTTGTAAATTATTTAAAAATTTTGCACAAATGAATCAGAAAACTCCTCTGACACTGGTTTGAGACGCTTTAACTGTCTTTGCGTAGAAATCACAATAAGAATGGAAGTGAAGAACAAATGATAAAAATGATTCTTCAGAAATCTAGATAACTGAGAAGAAGGAAACCAGCTTCATTTTATTGTTATATTTACCTAAACTCAATTAAGAGCTGCAGATATTCATGCATGTGTGCCTTATAAATGAATGTGATGTATATCTAAAACCAGCAGTTTTTAACAGAGAATTTCAAAACAGACTGTGGCAATGGTGGACATTATTGCTTTTATACTGTTTAACAATAGTAAAATATAGTATGGTCTGGTAAACTTAAATCAGTAACCCTTGCTGTGAATTTGCATTTATGATAGTCAGGTTTTGAAAGCTTGCTTTCCAGTGACTACTGCTGTGAAGTCTGTTCTGCACTAATAAAATTATTTTTTGCTGCATTACATCATATAGAAAAAGTCAGTGGCTGTTTTCAAGTTCTTTTCACTGTACTATAAGCAATTTGGGAAACTCCAGTCAAAGTAGTCCCGCATTCTGAAGCTTCATTGAAAACATCCAGCATGGGACCAAATTTGTTCAATGAAAGACACCAAGCAGGTAGAATTGCTAGTATCATTTTTAGTAACTCATTTTCTTCTTGCCTTTGTAGACTATGGCACAATTAAGAAAGTACTTGCTCCAATGAACCAGACTTCAAGCAGCTGCCTGCTCGAGGAAATTGAACTCCTGCCGAAAAGTCAACGAGAACCCATCAGGAGTCTTCAGATCCTGCACAGCCAGAGTGTCCTTTTTGTAGGCCTTCAGGAACATGTGATTAAGGTCCCCCTGAAGAGATGTCCTTTTTACAAGACATACAGGTATGAAGGATGAGCTAGTTTGATTTACTTGGAGAAAGGTGCTTATAAAGGGTTGTGGAAAAATGGGAAGGAAAAATGACTGTAAGTAGGAATTCAAATTAATTAATTCTCTCAGTCCTGGCTCTCTGTGCATGCTGTTTATCAGAAATGTCTCTGACTTCTTTACTGACTTCTTAGGACTAGATGAGACTATCAGGGAATTATGTTGATATTTAAGTGTCATTATACAGATTCTGAATTGTGAAATGAAGCAGTAAGAAATGGTTTATATAGAAAACCAATATGTGATAATGTGCAATATAGCTGCTGGTTTAAGATATTTAAAGCTTGAAACTTGGGCAATTTTAAGTTGAGGATATTTTTAAGGTGTATGGTAATTGAGTAAACAATATCTGTGATTTCAGAAAGAAAACCAAACTGGATGAAATGAAAGTTAAGACTAGTTGGAAAAGTGGCTATTTAAATTTAGTGCTGGATCAGGAAACCATAATAAATATAAATATTCTAGTAGGTGAAAGTGTTACACAGCTAATAGTTGTTTGATCAAATAAGAAAAATAACTTACAAATTATCACTTGGTTTTAGGCTATATTATAGGTAGTTAAGGAATTTCAAGTTCAGCATACAACTTTTTGTATAGGTTATCTAAAAGTACTTACAGGTTATGAAACATATGCTATTAGACATTGTTAATTTCATCTGTTTAGTTAAATCTTCCCTTCGATATAAGTGTGGTTGCAGTAATTCTGTAGAATTGCACTGTTTTACATCAGATAGGCTCTGAACCACCGTGACGAGCAGTTTGAGAACTGTGTCAGGTGCGTTTCATTGTTTTTTAGCTTGTTTTTCTTTCAGTTTGTTTAATATACATTCCTTTGAAAAGCTGGGCTATTAAAGGAGGGAGGAAGAATGCCAGTTGCCTTTCTTGACTGTTACAGTCAGGATCACAGAGATGTTACCTGTGCAGCAGGCAGAGAGATTATAACTGCTGTGAAAGACGGTGTCCATCTGCAGGTGGAGACATTTCTGGCTGCCAGAGGGAAGATGTACATGGTAACAGCAGGGAGGTGACTGCAGGATGCAGTTATGGAGCTGTGGCTTGGAGAAAGCAGAAGGACATTTCCAAGAGACCTGGCTCTACATGGGGAGTGGTGCCATGCAGGAGTCCAGTGAGAGGCCACTGGCTTGAGAGCAAGACCTGAGGAGAAGTTGTGCCCTGAGAAACTGGAGTAGACCAGAGAAGGGGGATATACTTCGTATTACAGTTCTTTACAAGCCCTTTTTTTGTTTATGCAGTCTTACATAGCATGTTTTAGTCCTTTTCTACTACAATAGCAGTGATATGACACTCAAAGCCCCATGGGAAGTCCTGCAAAGCTCACTTAAAAGAAACACTATATATAGGCAAGGTTTAGTGAGTTGAAACAGCATGTGTGGTGGTCCTGTAGTACTTTTTGTTTTGTTTCCTCCTTTTCTTTAGTGAAGGACTTGTATTTTGGGAGAAGTGTATATGTGTATATCTGGAGAAGAGAAAATATAACAACATATTCTTGTACTTGTTTACTGAAGCAGATATTTATTTCAGAAAGGGAAACTGGGCTGGTGTCGCGTGTTGTCTTACGGTCTCTGTAAACACAGAGAACTCAATAATACCATGTCTCATGTTTAAACCAAGTCTGCACTCCGCTTAGAACCGTTCAAGGCTGGAGTCTTATTATGTCATCAATGAGGTGTGAACTACAAAATCCAGAGGTGCAAATTCCAGAGCACCTGCTTAACAGGTGCCTGTGTGGAGGTCACACAAGGTCCTTGGTACCTGTGCTTCTGTCAGGACAATTCTGGAGTCACATCAGTGCTACCCTGGCTGTAGGGATCAAACATGCTTCTGCTTTCACAGTGTGGGACTGCTGTCTGAAGTCATAATCCACACACATGGCTGCAGGCTAGACATTACTCTCCCTTTTTCATCAGACTGACTAGATTTTAAGAGGTTTTTTAGGGGAAAAAAAAAATAAAGCCATGCTGTTCCCATTTTACTGAGTAGAACAGTAGTTAAATGATTCAAATCTTGCTGAAATGATAATTTATTCTTCTGCCCAGAGGTATGTGAAGTCTCATCTTGCACTGAAATGACTTAAAAGAAGATAAAATTATTACTTGTGGGTTTTTTTCAGTCATATCTTCCGTAGTTCTACCATTTTGCTTGGAATAATTAAGCATCTTTTGCACCAAAAGGGTTACCACCCATGCATTCTTCCTGGTTAAAGAAACTATAGCTCTGTTTTGTGAGAAAGGAGATGATTTACAGCTGTGATCGAGTCCCTTCAACCCAAACCATTCTTTGATTCTACAAAATAAGGCATCTCATCATCAACTATTGTTAGAGACTCAGATTGTTTGGAAAGTACAGACATAATTTTTCACTTATCACTTTTGGCTTCACTTGTTTTTTTCGGGCTTATGCTGGATTTCAAGCATATTTAGCTTTCTGTATGTGGAGAGAGCGTAGGTACTTTACTTGGGGCTATACATTTCACTAGATAATGAAATATCTGAAACTTCGTCACTGCATTGCTGGGTGCTTTAATACTCACATTATTGTTATATGTTGCCAACTATTACTTCTACAGTACAGCCATGGGTAAATAGAGTAATGAGTAAACCTTGCCTAAGGAAAATGCCTTGGGGTACTGTGATTCTTTTTTGGGGGGTTATTTTAATTTTCTCTGTTTATGTTTATCATACTTAGGGCTCTATAACTGTGCCAAGGCTATAGTCTGAACTTCCATCAATAATAGCTAGAGTTTCTTCCACAGATTAAGGGCATATGTAGCCTGTAATATCTATTTCACATAACTTCTGTGAAATAGAGCATGTTTGTGTATAAATAACTGCCTTAAAAAAGTGGAAGGGCTGAAGATGTACTAGCTTATCTGTCCTGCCTGTTTGTGACAACGGCAAAGTGCTCATCGTCTAATCTTTTCTAATCTTTTTGTTTAGGTTTATCACAAGGGTTTCAGACAATGCAATTTCAGTGCCTCAGTTGAGCACGGTTCCACAAGCTAATATCTCAATGTCAAGATACTTTTCTTGAGTTTGTCTATTTTTTTTTTTAATTTCGGTATCCCTTGTTTTATCTTCACATAGCAGCCTCTAAAGCATGCAGTTGTTGCTTTTATTTGTAGTTTTTTGTTTCTCCTTAACTACCACTCTGATATGCTTTGCAAATTTAGCTAAATTTTATTTATTTGTAAATCTGTTCCTCCAGCACTTTCTTGTGGTGGAGTGCTCTGTGACACGGTGTTGCCTCTGACAAGTGTTCCCTCTGATTCAGGGCAGTCCTGTTCTATCACTGTTGTAGCAGCTCACAGCTTCATTTCTATAGACACTGTTATCATAGGCCCTTGAAAATATTGGTTTGCATTTGGAGACTACATTTCGAGGTTCGGGGGTTGGGTTTTTTATGTTTTGGTGTTCTAGGTGCAGTTCAGTACACTTTTTGCTGTGACAGCAGACCATACCACAGACAGAGCCTGTTGTCACATCTCTGGTTTGGGCTGCTCAGCACTTTGCATTATGCCACAATGCTTTTGTTGTCCATGAGTTGCCTGTGTAAGTTATTTGGATTGACAGTTTTCATGGAGGGGGTTGTCCCTCAGACTTCTGCCAGTGTTTAAATAGTTTTGAGCATCCTGTCCTAATCTTACTGGTTTCAGGAATCAGCTAGGGAAAAATAGTTTTGGCCATATGAATTCTTACAGAAAGTTTCCAAAAAGCCCTGGTATCTTCATATGAGCTTAAGGAGGAAATAGCAAAGCAGTTGCCTAAGTTCAGCTCTCCTTGAGGAAAATCCTTTAAGATTTGATCATGTTATTATCACCTAGATATTGCAATTCACACATATTTATCAAACCTTTACAGAAGATCATCAATGTTATTCTCTGGAGCTATTATTTTCACTAAGAATTCTCTAGCTCTCTGTACTTCTTCAGAGTTGAGTAAGACAAGCACAACTGACTTCTGTATAATCACCAATTAACTGTAATGCGAGATAGAGTGATTATCATGAGAAGATAACAACTAAACTCTTTAAAGTTGTAGTGTTTGCTAATTACTTTGAAAACTCTAAGCTTCTGTAATAATGAAGGAGTTTTGTAGCAGAAGGCTGTCCTCTGAAACAAAGAACCAATTGGCTGTCATTTATTGGTAGCTGTAGCCTTCAAAAGCAACATTGAATTGCAGTACTTTCTTTGAGGCAAATTTGTTGATGTAATAACTTGTACTGGACTTTTCAGTACAACAAATTTGAAAGTAGGAGCAATGAAAGATTGTATCAACTCAACGTACTGCAAAATCTTACCAAGCAAGGGTCAATAATTGGTATTTATGATAGAAGGTAGGTTTCACACTCTTAGAAGGCTTAAAAAGTAATCTTACTGTGATGTTAAGTCTAAGTAAATAAGTAGTGCCATCTGCTAAAAGCTGTAAAAATAATGTAAAAAAACACCAGATTTTAGAATTTTTTGTATTTTTTTTTACATTATATGATTAAAATATTATTGAGTTGTAAGATTGTTTTGCAAAGTAATGTTATCATGGCTATTCTACAGTAACCCTGACTTTTCTCTCTATGTACTCCATAATTTTTATTTTTACCTCTTTATTAACCACCAGCTATGCAATCTGTACATAAGCAAAAGATAACTATAGCAACACAGTAATAAGAGGGTACCGGATTAGATAACAGAAAACAATTATTGCAGATTTAGCTGTGCTTTATTTCATTCGTAGGACTCCAGCAAGATTATTGGATTAAGTATTTCAACTGCTGTTGCATTCCTTTATTTTTCTGTGGCTATAGATGCTGCTTTCTCAGAAGTACTCATGAATTCAGTAGGAACTTATTTTCCTGAGAATAAAACACTGTGGCTATCATTACACAGTAAAATAAAGATTCCTACATATTAATACTGTACAAGAAACCATTATGCGGTCTAAACTATTACTAGGTGCTAATGTGTGCAGAAGAGCTTGCCAACACATGGAATTGAAGTTACTGTTTTGAAATAATCATTCCAGCATAGTTGGTTTAAGGTGGATTTCCTTATTTCAAAATATGCAGGCCTTGTTCCAGTTTAAATCGGAGAAACACACTGCTGCAGTGGAAGACCTAATCTGAATTATTGATTCCAGAGTAATATTCCAGAATGAGAATCTTGATAAGTTTCCTAGACAAGGATAAACCATAATCCTGGCTAAAAGACTAGATTATAAACACATTTAAAAAATGTGAAGTCTGTTTTGGGGTATTAGATGCACTGCAGAATTATCTTCAATTGGTGTGAAATTAGAAGAACACTAGTAAAGTCAGCAAAAATATGAAATAAGCAGAGTTGAAAGACTTCCTCACTCAAAGGAACTAGAATATTAGTCCTGTACCTGGGAGAGGAATCAAGTGAAGCTCTACAGATCTGAGGTTGACCTATATTTCTTTCTTTGTATGTGAGGACCACGTTTTTGGCAGAAAGTGTCTGTCTATCTACCCCACCAAATGCATCACGGACAAACTATGCATTTGCGTTTTGCTGCACCTGAAGTTACAAATCTTGAGGTGTGTGATCTATGAATGTATGTACTGAATTGTAAGCACACATTTTTGGCAAACAAGAAGGAATTTTCGTAAATAGGTAGAATTTTACTGCTTCCCATGTATTTATTGCACTATCCTATGAGGACAAAGGAAAATGTCTTTTGGTTATAGTTTGCAAAGTTGTAAGAAAACCAGATGGACTTGACTACATATTTGCAATTTAGATTTTATTAGAACAATATTATTTTAAACAAAGAAGTGAGCTATGAAGTAAAAATTTAAAACAGGCATGTGGTTTTCATATGTCATGCTGTACTTCATTTCTTTGTTTTAAAAAAGTTAGAGGAATTTTAAGTTCAGTGTAGTTATTGTTAAGTTTTTCTTGAAAATCACCTGGCATTTAAAGTAACCGTCTTTCCAACAGATCATGTCAATAGTCACTTGCTACTTGGCAAGTGTATTCTCTGAAAACAGAAGTTAAAGGCACTGGACGGTTTGAAAACAAAGGCAAATCTGGAAGGATTTTTATTATAAAATAATTTCACATATCTGATGCTGGACTGCTATGGAGTCAGGCCAGTACATATCCATTGCATCTCAGCTTACAGTACTCTATGTTACGCAGAAGTTGTTTTCCTGTGAGAATTATTTGTAAGTCTCTTAATATCCTATAATCTTTTTGTGAGCATTTTCATTTATTTGAAGTTTTACAGAAAATCTGATTTTGGAGTCCACTATTGACCTGAATATATGAAAGAGAGAGCACACTCTTGATGCAGTACTGTGAACTGAGGGCAGGATTCCTGGACAGGAGTTTTGATGCTCCAGTTCTACAAGTCCAAATAGAATGGCCTTAAAGGCCATTTACTCCTCATACTACTTTATCAGACAAGTTGGTGTTATTTACATTTACTTCTGGAATGTAAGACAACCTGCTCTCTGGTTTCTACATCTGAGGAGTCAAGTTGCACATCTTAAATCTGGGCTTGCTATCTTTTTAATTGATTTGTTTTCTGGTATAAAATTAATGTCAACATTTATGTTCAAAGAACCAAAGTTACAGCTGTCTAAAAGGATATGAAAGTTGTGTACTCTGTTTACATTTATATCCACTAAAGATTTCCAGATCTTTTAAAGACATGGGGATGCCATATGGAAACATGTGTCCAGCCTGGGCAATCACTGTTATTTCTGTTCTGAACTAGGAACACATCAGCTCATCGGAAAACCCCCAGATCAGCTGTTCTTGGGTTGCCTTGCTATGAAGTTAAGTCAGGTTTTCAGAGTGTATTGCCAACCACAGATTTGTAGTGTCTAGTTTCAGTCCATCAAAAGGCCTCTGAAAACCCTAGCTACAGCTGGTAGTCCCAGCACTTCCAAGTTCTTAGCTCCTAATTAGAGGGCTGGAAGCTTTGTCTTAGCTAATTGACATGGATTGGAACCTCAGGTGTTATTTCTTCACAATAAATGGCATTTTCTTATAGAGAGCATGCTCTGAAAATTGCCTTTCACATTTGTTCCAAGTATAGACACTTGGAAGCATCTATATTGAGAGGATTGTGTGCTCTAAACAATTTTAGTGAAGAAAAAAAAAAAGTATATATATACATAAATTCCTGATTCTTGATTTGAAGGAGGAGCTTGTAAATTTAAGGCTAATATTGTCAGTGCATGCTGCAAGATTGAACCATACCTAGATGGATTTTGAATGTCTTAATGAAATCCAAGTAGGAAGAAGTAGCAGTTGTCCACACAGGGTGGCTGAGATCATTAACAAATTTGATTTTTCTTAGTGGTACAGGTAAGGGTTAAGCAGGATTCTGAATATTTGACATACGTCTTAGTTTGAGCTTCTAGGACGTTATAAGTTACGTGCCTACCATTTATATTCTACTGAATCATTTGTCTGTATCTTGAGATCACTGCTCTTCATTGCACTTGTACACACACGTGTATATCTACAAAACCAGTAGTTATGAAAACGCCGATAGCTACCTGTGCACAGAAGTCCAGTATCACATTTGTGTATTCATTCAGGAGTAGATAACACCGTGTATTTGGAACATGAGATGGGCTTTTATCTTTAGTTCTCTGTTCAAATTTTCAGTGAGGAATCTGGCTTCTGTGAAATAAGACTGTGACCCCAGTTCAATTCCTTGTATACAAAGTGTCCAGATCACAGTTGACTGTAATTGGAACTGGGTAGGCATGTCTATCTCAGCAGGAATGATTTGAAAGGGTCAGGAAACTCAAATATCCTGTTCTTCAAAATGCTGTGTATAGGTAAAGACATAAAAATGTTTCATTGAACAGTCTCAGAAGAAGCACCTCTTATGTTTATATATTTTCTTAATAAAATGTTATGGCTCAAGAGGATACTTGATTAACACATAGTGTGTATATTCACATGGGAATATATTCTTCCTCTGAAATGAGATTTAAAAATCTCCTTGAAATCAGTGGTATCAGGATATAGCTTTTAAGGTGTTTTTTTTCTTCTTTGGAGTACTCCTAGTGAATATTTTTTTATTCTAAGAATGTATGAGGGGTTTTATATCTTTTGCTCTGAATGGTGTTCATTTCTGCCTCATCTTCTATCTGAATAAATCATCTCATATGTAACTGAAGTAGAACAGTTTTGCTGGCCTGTTTAGTGATAAATATAAAACAGCTGAGGAAAATGACCTTCTGTTGCTGGCTTTAGAGCGGGATGACTTACGGTTCTGTTAAACGTCAGTCAAAATCTGTTGTTTAAGTTTCGCATCACTGTCAGTAGGCATACTTCACCATCACAGCCAAATAAATGCCTTGCAGGAGCAACGCTCAACTACCTATCATTTACATTTGGTAATAAAAGAGAAAGAGAAATGTAGAGGAAGATTAGTATCAAGCAGTAGAAGCCAAAAGCTGTTCAATGTTTACTTTTGTAGAGTGCTGACTCGACAGAATAAGTGCCATCGGGAGTCTTAGAATGAACCAATTCACTTTTATTCCTGAATTTCCTTCCAGCACAAAATTGCCATTTTAAACTGTGCTGGGCCAAATCCTGTGAAGTCTTAAACATGTGGGCTGGTGCCTCCTGAGAATAACAGACAAAACATTCATTTTCACCTGTGGTGAAATTGAGATATAAGGTAGGTTTCCAGGGCTAATATATTATCCGGCTCTGCTGCTTCCAGCATCAGTATTTGAAAGGACCCTGTCAACTGAAAGACCTAATACTAATTTTAAAATGTATCTAATTTTTCAACAGTAACATCCAAAATGACTTTAATTTAAACAGAGGTTTGGGAGGAGAAAGGAATAAAGCTGTGTAGTTGTATCTAATTTTACGTTTTCCTTACTTATATTAATTTGACAGCCGTTTTGTCCAATTTCTTTCATTATTTCTTGTGTACATTGGAACTGTTCCTCTTACTGCTGTCTCTTGGAAGAGAGATTAATTAAAAAAGAGTTAATATAAAGCTTTAGTTGACAGAGGACAGTAGGGACACATAATTTTGAGTTAATAATAGTCCCTTTAAATTTCACATTTCAGCTCTTATATTTTCATACTTACAAGCTTTATTTTATCCTCATTTTCAATCTGTAAACTTATTTTGTTATCTATTTCTTTTTTATATCTCAACAAAGCAGATCCAAATAATTAGCGGCTGTTATTCACACATTATCCCTCAAAGGAAAGAAAATGGTTTTAAAAGTTGACATAATTAAGCAAATACAGATAAAAACATTACTTACATATTACCTCTATTCTTCTTTTCATTTAAAAGAAAATATATTCACTTTTCAGAGATATTGGTGATATAAGCAAGTGATCTAAAAGAAATAAGAAAACCCGCTGAGGTGTGAGTCAAGGAGGGTTTTACTACAGGGTGCTAAGCACAAAATGTGATCAGCATAAAAAACCCAGACTCTCAAATACTCTGTGAAATCAAGTTTTACTTAACTTATTACAGGAAAGGTAACAAATTATTAGTAGCGATTAACAACACATTAACAGTAACAGCTTTCAAGGCAATGCATCTAGTCAGGGTAAGTATACTAATTAAGAAAGGTACATCACCAGTTGTCCTACTGTCATCATCCAGATCTGCATTTGCCATGGGAGCCCCTTTTGCAGAGAAGATTTCGTGACCCTGTCCCTGGACAACTACCTTTCAGGTAGTTGTAGAGAGCAATAAGGTCTCCCCTCAACCTCCTCTTCTCCAGGCTAAACAATCCCAGCTCTCTCAGCCGCTCCTCTTAAGACTTGTTCTCCAGCCCCCTCACCAGCTTCGTTGCTCTTCTCTGGACATACTCCAGAGCCTCAACATCCTTCTTGTGGTGAGGGGCCCAGAACTGAACACAATACTCAAGGTGCGGTCTCACCAGTGCCGAGTACAGAGGGAGAATCACCTCCCTGGACCTGCTGGTCACACCGTTTCTGATACAAGCCAAGATGCCATTGGCCTTCTTGGCCACACTGCTGGCTCACGTTCAGTCGGCTGTCAACCATTACCCCCATGTCCTTCTCTGTACAACTCTCCAGCCACTCTTCCCCCAGTCTATAGCACTGCATAGGGTTGTTGTGCCCCAAGTGCAGGACTCGGCATTTGGCCTTGTTGAACCTCGTGCCATTGGCCTCAGCCCAGCAGTCCAGCTTGTTAAGATCCCTTTGCAGAGCCTCCCTACCCTCCAGCAGATCCACATTCCACCCAGCTTAGTGTCATCTGCAAACTTGCTAAGGGTGCACTCAATGCCTTCATCCAGGTCATTGATAAAGACATTGAACAGGGCTGGACCCAGTACTGAGCCCTGAGGAACCCCACTTGTAACTGGCCTCCAGCTGGAGTTAACTCCATTGACCACCACTCTCTGGGCCAGTTTTCAACCCAGGAGAGTGTGCGCCTGTCCAGGACAGAGGCTGACAGTTTCTGAAGCAGAATACTGTGAGAAACTGTGTCAAAGACTTTACTGAAGTCCAAGAAGACTACATCCACAGCCTTTCCCCCATCCAGTAGTCGAGTCATTTTGTAATAGAAGGCAGTCAGGTTAGGGGCTAGCAGAGCCCCTACTAAATTCTGGTAAGATTCACCTCATTTTATCTTGCCGCAATGAAACAGCTGTGTTTGGCATTCACAGAACAATTGAACATGCTTTGTTCCAGCAGTGTGAGGACTTCTCAGCATCTCTTAAACTTTATTTCTTCCATGAAACTAGGACCTGTTCTGATACCAGGAAGCTATAAGAATGGTCAAAATATGCTTTTAGTGGCCTACTTATAACTTCCGAGTGACTTGTAGTGAAAGTTGCACACCATTTTGATTTGCCTGAATGTGAAGTCATAGTAATGTGGGAACAAAGCTAAAGAGGAAATGGATTGTAAGAGCAGCGTAGGAGAAGGATCAGCTTACTCCTAGGAAAGGGGGACGATGTTTTAAATGAAAGGATACTGACTTCAGAACACTCTAATTTTTAACTAAAATTGTCTAAAGCATAATAATTGCCTTTAAAAATATTAACACTTCATGGAATAGTGAAGTTGGAAAAATAAGCACTTCTACTTTGACAAATAGCACAGCTAAAGTTGCTAATTTTGCATCATGTCAGCCTTTAAGATTTTTTTATTCTTTTTTTCATAAAACACATGCTTTATCAGAGGTGCTCTGAAGCAGATCACTGAACATCTTGTCTTGCAGACACTGGAAGACCAATACACTTAAAACTTTCCATAATTTGCATTAATTGACATCCTCACTTTCTAGATAGTTAGATGGAAATGTGCAGCCTGAGTTACAAAAGTGCTAAGTGCTCACAGCTGCAAGAGCTGTGAGCTGTGATCCCCTAAAAAAAAATCCCCTGAAAAATGTCGTCTTTCAACTGGCAGCCTAATTATTAGTACCTAGGGAGTTTTGGCTAGTATGTCTCTTACTCTGTGTCCATTTGCAGATGGGAACTCTTGTCCCATATAATACTGGCAATCCATGTTTCCAATTGTGCTGTAGAAAACACTTCTTTGAAATTTGTAAGGACTAAGAATTGTCTGTGATGGTATTATGGAATAGCATACTAGGGAATTAGTAGGTCTGTAATTTGTTTGATATTAGTGTGGAACTATATGAGGAATGCCAGAGTTAAATACAAATATAAAGAAAACACAGGTTCTGTGAGTACAGTCACAGAATGGTTAAGGCTGGCAGGAACCTCTGGAGGTCATCTTGTCCAGCCTCCTGCTCAAGCACAGTCCTCTAGAGCCAGTTTCGCAGGACGATATCCAGGTGGGCTTTTGAATATCACCAAGGACAGATACTTCAGAACCTCTTTGAGCAACCTGTGCCAATGCTCGGTCACCCTTACAGTGAAAAAGTGTTTCCTGATATTCAGAGGGAACCTCCTGCATTTCAGTTTGTGCTCATTATCTCTGATCCTGTCACTGGGTGTCACTGAAAAGACCCTATCTCCCCCTACTTTGCACCTTCCCTTTAGGTATTTGTACATATTGATGATATCCCCTTTGAGCTTTCCATTGTCCACTCTGAACAGTCCCAGCTCTCTCAACCTTTCCTTGAAGGAGAGATGCTCCAGTCTCTTCATCATCCTTGTAGCCCTTCACCGCACAGATGTGGTGCGAACAGACAATTAAAGAAAGAATGATAATGCCTATGGATTTGAGTTAAAGAGGAATGATCAATCTAACTCTTTTTTGTAATCTAAACAAAATGTTTGAATTTATTATTTTCATGTGTGATCTATCAGTATTTTTACAAATTATGATATGCTTCACTATGATGGGACTTCTGTCTACTTTCTTATGTATCTTTAGCTATGATGGTGCAGGCCTATTGCCTGGACTGTTAATGCTTGACTTACCAATAGCAAGAGAAAGCTGCCATTTAATTTAGAAAAGAACTTCCAGTTTTGCATAGGGGATCTGTAAGAGTCTGTAAGAAGCTGGACCACCATACTTCTCTTTAACCTTGTTTTTTTACTCCTCGTGTGCCACTAGGAGAGAATGTCTAGGTCAGCATGTGGTATGTGAGAGGTGTGATGGCAGCCACCAGGATATCTTTCAATTTATTTCCAGGGATTTTATAGCAGTGCAGAAAACAAATCAGAGAGTTTTCTAATTAATTTTTGAAGAGTACACATTGTCATCTGATTTGTCATCCTGCAATCCCGAGCACAGTTACAGACAGGGTGGAGAATGGATTGAGAGAGGGACTGAAGAGGAGGACTTGGTAGGTGAGAAGTTCAACATGAGCTAGCAATGTGCACTTGCAGCCCAGAAAGCCAACCACATCCTGGGCTGCATCAAGCAAATTGTAATCAGCAGGTTGAGGGAGGTAATTCTACCCCTCCACTCTGCTCTGGTGAGACCTCACCTGGAGTATTGCATTCAAGTCTAGAGTCCTCAGCGCAGGAAGGACATGGATCTGTTAGAGCAAGTCCAGAGGAGGGCCACGAAAGTGATCAGGTAGCTGGAGCACCTCACTTATAAGGACAGGCTTGGAGAGTTTTGGTTGTTCAGCCTAGAGAGGAGAAGGCCCTGGGGAGATCTTACAGCAGGTTTGCAGTACTTAAAGGGGGCCTACAGGAAAGCTGGGGAGAGGCTTTTCATCAGGGAGTGTAGTGATAGGATGAGGGGTAACAGTTTTAAGTTGGAAGAGGGAAGATTTAGATTAGATATAAGGAAGAAACTTTTTTTCTGTGAGGATGGTGTGGCACTAGAACAGGTTTACCTGGGAAGTCATGGATGCCCCATCCCTGGAGGTGTTCAAGACCAGGTTGGATAAGGCTATGTGCAATGAGTTCAAGTGGAAGGTGTTCCTGCCCATGGCAAATGGGTTGGAACCAGATGATCTTTAAAGGCTCTTCCAACCCAAACCATTCTATGATTTCTGACAGAGATTATAACTATAATTTCAAAACTGATAGAAAAGTCTAAGAACTGGAACTCTTGAAGTCTTCTTTACTTTTAACAGACAACATGCTTTTATGAATTACTGTAATTCTCTAGTAATTAAGTACTGTAGTCAGTTTTGACACTATACCACACATGCAGTCAGAAATTTAGCTATGCACTTAAAAGAAATCCTGTCTTTGTGTAGGCATTCAAATTTGTGTTTCTTCTGTTCTGTCATTTTTTCTGTGTCATACCATGAAAGGGATCAATTTCACTATCAGTTTTAGGCCTATGAAATATGAAGAGATGCCATGTAGTTATTTATAAATCTTTGGCCACTACAAGCGAAGATAAATGTTCACGTTTTCTGGTTGATTTTTATTCACAGTGCATGCATTGGATCCCAGGATCCTTATTGTGGCTGGGACATGGTAATGAAGAAATGTACAACGCTGGAAGAAAGTCTGAGCATGAGTCAATGGGAGCAAAGCATTACTGTGTGTCCAGTAAGTCCCAATACGTTCGTTTATCTCTTAAAGCTTATAATTCCATGTAGAGTACATGAAAATA
This sequence comes from Cuculus canorus, assembly GCF_017976375.1. Lineage (NCBI taxonomy): Eukaryota > Metazoa > Chordata > Aves > Cuculiformes > Cuculidae > Cuculus > Cuculus canorus. The sequence continues at coordinate 75,846,321 of NC_071402.1, read as the reverse complement.
TAACCAGAGAGATATAACCAGAAGACTCCCTACTCTGGTAGTGCCCTCAGACTATTACCCCCTTGTGTTTTTTCATGTAGGTAGTGAAGAGATAGGAAGGAAAAATCCTAAAGTAATCAAAAGGGATTTCAGAGTCCTAGGACAGCTGTGTAAAGGGTCAGATGCTTTAATCCTTTCAGCAGCAGGTAAGAATACAGAATTGAGCAGGCAGACTCAGCTGGTCAACATGTGGCTCTCAGGTTGGTGTCACCAGAAGAACTTTGGGTTTTTCGAGCATGCAATGATCTATTCATCATCAGTTCTACTGGCATCTGATGGCATGTACCTCTCACAGAAGGGGAAATGGATTTTTGCTCAAGAGATATCAGGGCTGATTGATAGGGCTTTTAACTGGATTTGAAGGGGGAAGGAGGCAATAGCAGGCTAGTCAGGGATGAGCAATGGGAAGGCATGCCAAAGTCTGAGGAGCTGCATCCTAGTGAGATTCAGACTGCTCCATGAGGAGATGGGCACAATGAGCCACACTTGAAGTGGTTTTATACGAATGCACACAGCATAAGGAATAAGCAAGAGGAGCTGGAAGCCTTGGCCCAGTCCCAAATATATGACATTACTGGCATTTGTGAAACCTGGTGGGATGAATCCTGTGACTAGTGTGCCATGATGGATGGATACAGGCTCTTCAGGATGGATAGATAGGGCAGACAAGGCAGGAGGGGTGGTGCTGTATGTAGCAGAAGAGCTGGAATGATTGGAGCTTGCAGATGGTGGTGGCATAAATGGGAGCCTCTGGGTAAGGATTAAGGAACAGACAATTAAAACAAATGTCATCATGGCAGTCTGCTATAGGCCACCCATCCAGGATGATGACATTGATGAGTTATTCTTTAAGGAACTAAAGGGATGCCTCCAAGTCATCTGCCCTTGTCCTTATGGTGAGTTTCAGTTTGCCAGATATCAGCTGGGAGTACCACATGGCTAGTACAAACAGGACCAAAAGATTCCTAAACTCTCTGGATGATAATTTCATGGCACAGGTGCTGAGGGAACTGACCAGGAAAGGTGCCTTCCTTGATTTGTTTGTAGTTAACAGAGAGGCTCTTGTGAATTAAGTGGTGATTATAGGTTGCCTTGGTCACAGCGACCACAAAGGAGTCCAAGTTTAACATCTATGGTAACAGGAGGGAAACTGACATCAAGACCTCAATTCTGTATGTGGGGAAAGTAGACTTTAGTTTGCTCAGGGAACTTCTTAGTAAGGTCCCTTGGGAGAAAAGCTTTTGAAAGTGCTAGGGTCCACCGATGCTGGTCACTTTTTAAGTACCACCTCCTAAAAGCACTGGACCAGGCAATTCCAGAATGTTGGAAGTCAAGCACGTGAGGCAGAAGGCCAGCCTGGCTGATCGGGGTCTTCTACTTGAACTGAGGCATAAAAGGATGGTGTATGGCCAGTGGGAACAAGGATAGGTGACGTAGGAGGACTACAGGGATGCTGTTCATGACCAAAGAGCAGAAATTTGTGTGGCCAAAGCTCAAGTAAAGTTGAAGCTGGCTAGCACCGTGAAGGGTAATAAAAAAGACTTTTTAAAATATCTTAATAACAAAAGGCAAGCCAGAAATAACATTGGCCCATTACTTGGTAAGCATGGACACCTCGTAAACAGGGATACAGACAAAGTAGAGACATTTAATACTCTTTTCACCTCTGTCCTCAATACTGATGATGGGCTTGCATCCCTGCCGCATGAGATCTGAGATTGAGGACCAAGATGGTGCAAATAATAAACTCCCAGTCAAGCCCAAACTTGTGTGGGATTTGCTGCTCCAGCTGGATCCCTATAAGCTGATGTGGCCTGATGGGATTCATCCAAAGATACCTAAAGGTCTGTCTGATGTCATAGAGAGAATCTCTCAATGATTTTTCAGTGCTCTTGGGACTCTGGAGAAGTACCATTTATAAAGGGAAGGTCCTGCCTGACAAGCTTAATTTCCTCTCTGTGACAAGGTTAACCACCTAGTTGACCAAGGAAAAACAGTTGCCGTAATCTTTCTGGGTTTCAGCAAGGCCTTTGGTGCTGTCTCTCACAGTATCCTCCTAAACAAAATGTCCAGCATACAGCTGGATTAACACATAATGCCGTGGATGAACAATTAGTTGATGAGTTACGCCCAAAGGGTCATAGTAAAAGAGGTTTCATCAGGCTGGCTACTAGTTTCTAGCCCAGTCCCACCAAGATCCATCTTAGGGATCTTAGGGATCTTAAGTGTTCTTTAAAATTTTCATAAATTACTTGGATGCAGGACTTGAAGGTTTATTAACCTAGTTCGCTGATGACATGAAACGTGGGGAGGAGCTGTTGGCACTTTTGAGAGCAAAGAGGCCAGGCAATTGCCAATCACGTGAAGTTTAACAAGGGCAAGTGTTGGATTTTACACCTGGGGCACGGAAACCCTGGATATATATACAGACTGGGGAGCGAGAGGCTGGGAAGCAACCCTGCAGGAAGGGATCTGGGGGTTCTGGTTGACAGCAAGTTGAACATGAGCCAACAGTATGTCCTGGCAGCCAAGAGGGCCAACCGTGTCCTGGGGTGCATCAAGCACGGCACTGCTAACCAGCTGAGGAAGGTGATTTTCCTGCTCTACTCTGCACTGATGCAGGCCCTCCTCGAATGTTATGTGCAGTTTTGGGCACCACAGTATAAAAAGGATATCAAGCTACTGGAGAGGGTCAAGAGCAGGGCCACAAAGTTGTTGAAGGGTCTAAAGGGGAAGTTGTATGAGAAGCAGCTGAAGTCACTTGATCTGTTCAGCCTGGAGAAGAGGAAACTGAGGGGGGACCTCATAGGAGTTTAGTGCTTCTTGACAAAGGAAGGAAGAGGAGCAGGTGCTGATCTCTTCTCTCTGGTGAACAATGATAGCACCCGAGGGAATGACAGGACCGTGTTCCAGGGAGCTTTAGGTTCGGTATTAGGAAAAGGTTTTTCACTCAGAGGGTGGTGGACACTGGAAGGGGCTCCCCAGGAGAGCCGTCATGGTGCCAAGCATAACAATACTCAAGAAGCATTTGGACAATGCACTGAGACACATGGTGTAAATTTCAGGGATACTGTGAAAATGATCTGGCCTAGTTTTTTTGAGACCAGAAAACTGTATTTAATGTCATTTTCCTCAGGCTCTCCTATCAGATATTAAAAGGATATTTACAGGCTTTTTTTTTTTTTTCTGTTTCTTATCAAACTTAAGGAATACGATCAAATTATTTATAGTACTTTCAAAGGGTAGTTATTTTTTTACCTGTAATGTCTGTGTTCCCACCTTGAAAGCAAACCTTCACTAAGATTAGAGATATGTTTTTCTCTGAAAGATCTTTGTTAATTTTGTACTTTAAAAATGTATTTGCTAGCAGTATAATCTTCATAATCTTTTATTTCAGGATCATTATTGCTAATATTAAAGACCATATAATATCTTCCGAAGTCCATGCATTGGAGGGGTGAATTGTAGGAGTTAAGTGACACCTGCGTAAATGACAGGAGTGATAGTTATGTTTACAGTGGTTTAATAGTTCTCTTTAAAAAAAAATTGAATAAAATTAATATAATAAAAAAAACCCACAGATTTTATTTATCTCTCTCATTTCTAATGCGGTTCCCTTGCTATTTTAATATTGATTCTTTTCCCTCACTCTAAAGAGCACAAAAAGAGGGTTAAGAAGGATATTCCTTGTGTTACTAAGCTCTTTCCTTTGGAGACTCGTGTTGCTTTGTTTTTGCCTTCTGCCCATGAAAACAGAGCCTTTCCAACTCAGTTCTACTTTTATCACTACTAAGGACTTGAACTTGTACCAACTTGCCACTGGAGCACATGCATTTATCAATTTATGCTTATAGAACACCCAAGATCTACCCTCTGTGCTTTTAACAAGTTTCTTTTAACATGTTATTGACACTTCTGTCTCTGTTTAGTGACCTAGAGACGTGCAAAATCAGGATAAAGCTCTTCCAGCTTTCACCTCTGATCTCTACATGTGTTTTTAGAGCAGCCTCATACATACAAACCACTTCACTGATTCTGAGATCCTTGAGAAACTATCTCCTGTGTTCTGACTGCCTGTGTTTGACATTAAACTTTGGGTCAAATACTCTGATTTCTCCCGTCTCCTCTTCTTTGGCTCACATCAAAAAAGCAAACTTGAAGCACGCAAAACACATTACTTTCAGGTGAAATTAAAACAAATATGTGCTCCAACTACTACTAGACATTTAATCCATGGCTGGAGCATGTCCAAATTAAAGCCCATAAAATATGTATGATGTATGTGTCAAGTCTTCAGCACCAGTTGTTTTATTTTCCAGGTTTGCAGTTTATGTGTGTACCACCTGCCAATATAGAAATAGACGTTGTCTTATAGAAAGTCTGGATTCAGCCACTGGTGCAGTCCTTGCCTCCCTGGTTGGCAAGTAACTAGATGCACTGTGCAGTATATTCATTTCCAAGTACATTGAGTATGTCATACCTCCCTGTGTACTTCCACAGGCTAAATGTGGTTGTGTGGAGGGTTTGCTGGTGGCCTACTTGTTTTGCTGTATTAGGAAGGATTACTGCGGCGGTTTGTTTGGTTGATATTTGCATGAGCAGTCTACCTACTGCTTAGTCTTTGAATTCAGGCATTAGCCCTTATTTTTTTTATTTTGTGGATACAAAACATGAGGCCAGGAGGAGTGGAGAGTGAGGGAGGAATGTTTTAGAAAGAAGAACTCGATTCTGTTCCATTCAACTGGAAAAACAATTATTTACTATCCATCATATGAGAGTTGCCTAGGATATTGCAGTCTAGTCAAAGCAAGGGAGCACCAAAGGATTGCTCAGAAATTCATCCACAGCTGTGAGACTTGTACTGCATAGCAGAGAGGAAAAGATTTAGTGAGCTTCCAAAGGAATTTGGAGTTGAGCAGATTGAGATTGCATAATATAAGGTAAATTTTAACTGTCTAAATTGAAAAGTGTGGTTTTATGACTTTACTGACTTGAACCTCTGAACTCTACATAACACATTGTAGAAAAAATTTGAAAACTTCATAGAAACTTTCTTTTAAAATAAAACTGTGTTCTGGCAAACTGCAATTGATTATAGTTTTACTTATTGAGGCTTTCAAATATTTATTTTTATAGGGTTTTTTATGTGCTGTATTCACAATTTATACAAGCAAGATGTAATGAATTTCATTTTTTAGGCAACTGAGCTATGTGCATCCATGACGTTTGCAATATACATTTAAGATAATGTTTCAGGCAGAACATAACAGAATATTAGAAACCTTTTACCCTCTCTATTTTAGTTCCAATATCTTAATACTTAGTAAAACTATGTTTATCTTTTTAACGTTATGGAAATTTTGTCGGATTAATGCATGACCAGTTTCTTTTAAACTCGGATCAGAGAGAAAAGATGATTTGTACATTAGTTTAGCTCAAAATTAAATGTGTGACCACATGCACTTGAGAAATTACTTCCTGGGGAATTATTCATATATCTGAATATTTATTGGCATATCATTGTAGAGCAGGGACAGGGCTAGAAGAGCCTTCTGAGCATCTATGTTACCATCTCTCTGAACTTTGAAGATCATTTGTGACAAATGTGGTTATTTTGGTTATCTTGCTTTAATTTAATTCTCAAGTTGGTTTTTAGGTTATCTTTTTTCAGCTGGAATTCTACTTTGAGCTTCTTCCAGTTGGTTAGATATCCCTATTATTCATCCACTATTTTTTATAGTAACGAAGGTTCATTGTTTTGCCAAAATATTTTCCATTGGGACCGCTTGCAATCCATCATTTAAAAATACATTCTCTGACATTATTAAGGACTTTTTACAAGGAAATTAAAAATATTTTTTTAAAAAAAAAGTGTAGTTTTTTTTTACATAAGTATGCAACATGAAATGGCTTTATTTTTACAGCTACTACAAAATATTGCACTCAGGGAAAGAGTATAACGTGGAATCTTACCTAAATTAATTAGCAGCTTTGGGAAATACTCCAGAGCCACCGAATTCCACACAAAGTAATCTCAAACCAAAGAGCTTGTGGCAAATTAAAGGACTGAAATACTGAGGATGTGACCTTGACTCAGAGGTACAAACCAGGAAGACAAGGTGGGTGCAGAGAGGCTCAAGAGAAGGATTGATATTTGGAGGACATAAGGAAGGAAGAAGGAACTAGAGGTTCTTTTTTTTGTTACCCTTTCGTGCTGTAAAGAAAGGGTGACAAAAACAGGGTGGTGGAGGGGGAAAGCAAAGTGTAGTAATGCCAGGAAAGTACAGCTGTATTGTCTGCTTGATTGAGACTTTCCTCTTAAAGCATGTCAGGTGGTGAAAGGTTAATGGGTATAAGTTTTTACAAGGGCTAAAAAGGCCTCTTATCAGTACATTTTTTTTTCCTATAGTCTTACGGTGAAATTGTTTGATATCACTTGTCAAAGGGAAAAGTTCATAGAGAGACAGAGCAGGTGAGTCATACAGAATGGCAGAGGCTGCCGTGAAATGATCTTTACAGGAGTAGGGGAAAAATATCAAGAAAGAGAAATCAACCATCAGTACGTATTTCTGAGCTCAAGCTTTCAGCTAAGTTTTATGAATACTTCCCTGCCACTTGATAGAAATCATAGTAATCATAGACAACTCTAGCTTTATTTTATAATCGTAGGTGCAACAATAAAGATGCTTTGGTGCAGCATAGAAATATAATGCAGTAAAGACATTTTCACATCTTGGAGTAATTGGATTGGGGTCATATCATTGCTAATTTATGGACTATATATTTGTTAGACTGGCAGTGTAAGAGAGAATGGGTTTACTTGTCACTTAACAGAAGCATTACCTGTTGACTTATGAAAACCATCAGGGTATACTCTCCATAATCAAAGGTTGATGAGTTATTTTCAATAAGCAGCTGTCAGGAGGATTTTGAAATGATGAATTATGGTTATGTCAGTTGTAGCTGGCAGAATATACACATAGCTGTTCCATGGAGAGGCTATATCTGTGAAATATAAATAATAAGAAATGGAATTAATAGTGAAATTATGGAACTTTTACCACAGTGGAAAGAATCATCCAGAACCCAGTATGGCAGTGGAAACATGTCTTGTGCAGTAATCACATCTCTTGTATCTTCAAATTATTACTGAAATGCATACTTTCTTCAGCAATGATAAATGAAACCATAGTAAGAATAACAAAGGAAGACACCAGTTCAGATTATTCATGACAATCTAAAACTGTACTTCCTATTTCAATACGTAAGCAAATGTTAAAACTGTCATGTTCATACACATTTGATAAAATATGCATGACTACAACTGATACATATTTATTTTTATCTAAAGTGACTTTAAATGCTATTTAGGCTGCACTTATTATTATTTAGGCTGCACTGTTTTGAATGAAAGTTAATATGTGACAATCAAAAGGTAAATCCTCTGTTGGAATCGTGCAGCTAAAGAAACTATAAGGAAAGCTTGTTATCTGGAAGGTATACCTCTCCAGTGGAGGCTTTTATTGTTGATGACTGAAGGCTTTACCTCCATGTACTGCAGAATTAAGAGGCTGTGTGAAGGAACTGTCATGACTCAGATAAACCTTTCCCTTGTGTTTGTTTCTAGATGAGGAATCTGACAGTGGATGGGCATTTTGGAACATGGTCACAGTGGAAACCTTGCACACACACTGATGGTGCCAGCGTTGGCTCCTGCCTCTGCAGGACGCGCGTGTGTGACAGTCCTGCTCCTCAGTGTGGAGGCTGGCTGTGTGAAGGACCAACCATGGAGATTGCCAACTGTTCCAGGTACACAAAACAATTTCAGATTCTATCATTTATGGTTTAAAATTTTTTAAGTTAATCAGAATAGATCCTACCCTTTGAAATCGCAGCTGCAATCCACTGATCCTGTTCTGTACATGAAACTGCTCATAGTAATTGCCACAGCAAAATGCGACATTAGAAAGTATCTCTCAGACTTTGTGGGAGTGAGCATTAGATGACAAACAGTGATTTTAGGTGTCTTGTACCAAATAATATTGACCTTAGTTATTTTTAACAAAAGTGCAGAAAGAAAAAAATCAATGTTAGGTAATATCCAAAGTATGCTACTTTTTCTCAGTTCAGCAAGTCATAAAACTTTTTTTCTGTTCAGACATGTTTACATATTTTGAGATCTCATGTCACTGTTATGTTGTCCAATTCTACCTTGGGCAAAATGTTTTCATTATATCTTTTGGCTGTATGAGGACATCTGTATCTATTACCAGTCTGTATGCCACTCTTCAGCCACTCTCTTGTCTTCCTCAGGCATGTAACCACTCCCAGAATAAAAGAGTGAGAGCAGATCATTTCAAAGAGACACAGATTACTGCATATTTTGAACAATATGAGTTCATGTTTAAAATGTTATACATCATTTAATTGCAAGGTGAAACTTACATACTGGTACATTCTGCTTATCTTCAGTGATTCTTTCTGCTTTTTTTTTAAACATCAGAAGCTCATCATCCTAGTGAATAAAACTGATTATCCTGCACAAGATAACTGCAAGCTCTGTAAGTGGAAGTAGTCAATTTTAGGGAAATTATTAAGAACACTGCAATATAGTTATCATATAACATCAGATCAGGAGAATGGTAGAAAAGATAAGCATGCTGTGAGATACTGAACAATCAAACAACAGCTATTGGTTGTTTGGTTTAGAAGGGAACTTGGAACGTGGTTTGGGACTTGATTCACATACTACCATTAGCAGTATTACACTACTATTTTAACATCTTACTTTTGTTAATACTGCTATTCTGATTCCCAGAATTCATGGATATCCAGATATTTTTGTTCATTTTAACACTGGGGTCAGACATTGCACTGACAGATTTTTTTTTCATTTTGTCTGTGTTATCAATGATATCCGATTATTTTTTTCTTCTACAAAACTATTAATGGGCCAGGTTCTGCTGTCAGTCATACCTAATCAGCCATTCGCTATGTATAACAGATGACAGAGCCTGAGCTTTTTATTCTACCAGAAATGGAGGCTGGACACCATGGACTTCTTGGTCACCTTGTAGTACCACTTGTGGAATAGGCTTTCAAGTTCGTCAGCGCTCCTGCAGCAATCCAACCCCTCGACACGGAGGACGCGTCTGTGTGGGACAGAATCGTGAGGAGAGGTGAGCTACCTTTTGTCTACTGTCTGTTTTAATTTCTTCTGCTTAGCTGTATTCTAGAAGGCATTTTCTCCCTTACCATCCTTGCTTTTCTCTTCCTCTTCCTTTCACTCTTTCTTTAACTTCACTGCTATAAAGTAGTAGTATTCCCATTAGCATTCCTGTGGGTCTGCAGTGGTTCTTTCATCTTTCACTTAGCTGCACACCTCCTGAGCCAGCTGGGAGCTCCTGGTAGTGCCAGAGAATTGTGCTGAAGCAATGTGCTGCTCTCCCTTGAGACCCTGAAGATTGATTCCCCTTGAAAATTGATTGCTCTGTGTTTGAGTTGTAATTCACCCAGCCTCAAAACCTGGAATTCAGAGCAAAATATAGTAAGGTCGCAGCACTATGTCACTAGTGCTGTTTGCATTTTCTGTCTTAAATTAATTAAGCCTCTATATAAGATAAAAGGGATTTTCAAGGGCTTTGTTTTATATTCAATATATGTAGTATAACTTGAACTCAAATATCTTTTAGTAAGATTTCAGGAGTTTTTAAAATTGTTTGTATATATGTTAAACCCTGAGCAGATCAAGTCAGCTCAGATTTTGATTTCATCATCTACTGCTTTGGCATCAGGAAGGGTATTTTGCCACTAGCTTAGAATGTAAAGTTCAGGCTTCTAAATCCATTTTGTTAGGAATTTGAATAGGAATTATATATATCTTAAAATCAAACTCGGATACATTCAGATAAGCTGCAGCTCTTAGATGCATTATGCTGTTTCCCAAGGCATGCCAAAAAGCTAGAATAGATAGCAGAAGACTGGTGTTGGTGTAAGAATTTGGACAATATAGTCATCTGTTCCAAGAAATGTACACAGCTACATTTCCTTTCAATATGCACTTGCAGCTTATTTCAATGTTTCTGTATGGATGATTTAGTATCCTATATTGCTGTTGCCTGTAAACAAGATTCAGTAACCTTTATGATGAGTTTCAGTGATGGATTTAATTAAGCATCAACTCTGGCATTTCTTCGGATGAAGAGATTCCATTGAAGGGAAATTGCATCACACATTTAGGCATTAACATATCTTCAGGGACCTGGTCTTTCTAATGCTAAGTTTAAAGGATTAGTATTGTAGAACATGTGAACAATTCTTGCTGTTTCAGAGCCACAAATATTTACCGATTCATTACAGAGGAGAACATTTTGTTATTTGTTAAATTGGTTTCTGAAAATTGGTTGTCCAAACAAATAGGCATCACTACCAAATGTAGATTGTGTCTGCTGTTGCATAGCTCTGTCCCAGTATGAATAACAGTTATTGATTTTCTTGAACTAAGAGGTCAGTCCCGTGTAGGATACAAAAAGACTGAAGAAAAGAGTTCAGTTTGGATAGACTGTTTTAGTGCTGTACTATGCATGTTAGTAGTCATGGTTCATCTTCAGTTGAAAATGAAATAGAAGTCCAATAAGGAATCTCAGAGAAATGCAGAAGACCATGAGATATAGTTCTATAATTATAGGAGAAAATGTGCAGTATTAAGACAATATGTGCACTAAAAAGAGCAGTTACAAAATGGAAAATGTCAGTTACAATGAGTTGAAATAATAACAGCCTTGAAGGATTGAATTTTGGTGTTTGACAGTTCTGGATGAACAGTGAGCTTATGTTGCTTTGCTTTTGTAGCCTGCAGGTTGCTTGTCCTTTCCCTCTTCATCCAATCCAGCAGCAATCTGGGATATACGTGCCTGTGAGTCTACTGCAGGATGCCTTTTTCTGTCATAGTTCTTCTATCATTGTTTCCTATCTCCTCGAAACACCCTCCACTCTCACTTGTGCTGCACCTTCCTCTCCCTCACTAGCTTGCTCACAGCCGACCTTCCTGCCTCTACATTGATTTTAAGTTATCCGGGATGTGTGCTTATACTTTTAAAAGTGGGGGGGTTTTGTTGTTTTCCTTTCACAGCACTTTTAAAATTTAATTCCAGAAGGTGTGGTATGTTAGGAAGTTCAGTCATACCTTTTGTAAAGCAGCTAGAGGAATGAGGCATCAGTTATTTGCCAGGATTTTTGTCACTGTCAGACCAAGTACTTGGATAAGTATTTTCAGAGCTGTAAAAAGAGAAGAGTCCTGGGAAACTCAAGGGCCCATCCCACCACTCCCAGCAGGGGAGCGATGCATGCCTAGAGATAGTGGCCAGATCCAAGCAAGAGTCTAGATCGTAGGTGGTCTGGCAACAAGGCAGGTCTGAGGTCCAGCCAGGAAACCAAACCACAGTCCAGTGCTAGGACCAGGTTCAGTGGTCACCAGGCAGGTCTACAGCAACACAGCCAAGGCCAGAAGCCATTCCATACATTTAGGTCTAGACCAAGGGGTTCCATGGTGGCCCAAGGACCAGGGCCAGAACTCCTTATACACACAGCTCAGGCAGGGGTTGAAGGTCCCTAGCAGAGCTTAAATAGAGCTCCTGGACCCATGGGTGTGGACAGAGGTCCCAGGTGAGGCTGGTTGAATCCGCTAGGGTTTTATAAATGTCCTTGGGGATCTGACAGCTTGTAGAGAGTTTTGAGCTGTCAGGGCATTGGAGTATTGGTATATAGTCCTAATCCATTATTTTACTCCAATAGCAGTGGAGTTACATCTGCAGCAAATGGAAAGAGTCCCCTTGAGAATTGGGCCCAGTACTTTTAGGCAGACTGAGCAAATATTCCGCATGCAGTAACTCCCCAAAAAACTTTCCTTCAGTTTTGTATCCAGAATACCAATAAGAAGCTTCTCAGATTTTCTCATTGGAATCAACTGATGCTTATAAATGGCCTAACATTTTACTTTCTTAATGGCCCAACTCATATGTTAAATTAATATATGCGCAGTCTTGGTAAAAATTAGAATTAGTTGGTTTACACATTGTGTGCACTTGTCTTTATGAAGGTGCATATTCACATTCCTTTCACATGTTCAGGGGCATAAATGTGGGATTCAATTTCCACAGGCAGTGTTGTGACAAACTTAGAAACAGCTTTTCAACAAACAGTGATTTCAGTAGAAGTCCAGTGGATAACTCCATAGAAAGCAAACAGAAAAGTCAGGGTACAGGTGAGGTAAATTCACCTGTAGATGTGAATGCATATTCAGATAGAGAGTATTTGTTCATGTATTAAGAGCTAAATGTTTGTCTAGGTTATGTTTATTTTAACTTATGAAAGCTGTGGTCCTATCATGGCTAATATATCAAGTAGCTCTGTGCTTGTGGATTGTTCCTTTGAAATCAATGGCAATATTTACCAATTTAAAGTGTTGCAGATAAGTTATGCTGTTGCATGCTCTGCTGTTAAAGGGTTATTGGAGGTGGAAACCAGTTCAGAGATAGCAGCAAAGACTCATGTTACAAAGTCAGTTTGCCTTGTAGAAATAGGTCGAAAGTGCAGCTGGTGTGCATTTAAACAGAATATGGAGGGGAAGTAGAAATAGTATTTTACTAAAATTTGCTAATGAAATATATTATTTTGTACTTAAGACTCCAGATGGAAGTCATCCTGATGAATTCCTTAGGGTCTTAAAAATTTCTGCTTTCCCATACGAGAAATAGTCACCAAAACTGCTGGAATTTTCTCTACATTTTAGTTCATAGAGCCTACAGTATCCTGACTTGACTTTTTCACTGAGTGAAAATGTTTGTCCTTTCTGTGGAAGATGCTGTAGGTATGGGCTTATTAAGGCAATTGGTCTCCCTCCTGTCTGTGCAGAAATGAGGAAATGAGGGACATTAGAATGACAATCCTTTGGTTTTAGTGAGTGCAGTTATCTTCTATTACATAGGGAAAAAAAAAATGTGTCAAATCAGAAGTAGAAAAATAAATTTTTTTCAAATGGGGGATAATCATTTGAAGAGCCTCAACATTTTGGCATGTATAAGAAGATTAGAAGCAATACATATTGTCACCTTTTGGGGGCACATAATCATGAGCATGTATTCAGAGCTTTAAGGCTTGTTTCCATGAGAAGAAGGAATTGCTGAGAGTTAAGTGCCAGTGCTGTGTAGCACTGCTTGTTTCCCAGCAGCACAAACAAGTCCCATTCCCTTCAGCAGTGCAGACCAAACACCTTGAGGCTTTGGATTTGCTCAGACTCCCATGGCTGTCGTGTCTGCTGGGAATTGTGTGCTCCTATCCTCTTTGTTTCTCTGCTCCTTCCTCTTCCACAGAAGCCCCTGGGAACACACGCCCTGCCCCCACCACCTTCCACAGTCTCCTGTGTGGGATTTTCTGTCAGTTCAGTGATCTCAGTCCAGTACGGCATGTATGTGCATTGTATGTCTGCCTTCACTTAAAAGAATCCAGCATTCCCATCAGCCTTAGTGTTTGTTTTTCTTAGATACATAGTATAGTTCAAAATTAAGAACTACATCTTTAAATTAAACAGCATCTTTCTTTGGAAGAAAAAGGCACATTTGTAACTGTCATACAGTTAGCCAGTGGTAGTCAGTACTGCATGAAAACACTGAAATAAATCGATGTTTTACAAAAGCATAAGAACAAGAATAGTAAGTCCAGTTGTATTGGAAGTGTTTGGAGTAAAAATTAAAAAAAATTCTGTAGGAACTACTCATTGTAGACACAAATGGACAAAGGATGTTCTCCTTTCACCCAGTATGACAATTCCCTTGTTAGGGCATTTGAACTTGGATTCATTGCAAGGGGAAATGGGAAAGGTCACTGTGCAAAACTCGCATTTCTCTAGGCTGTTCTCCCTTCTGACCTCATTGCAGTTAGATTAGGGGAGAAGGGCAGTGGTTTCACAGATTCAAGTTTCTTGCTTAACTGTAGAACGTTAGCCCTGTGGGTCCTGAGAACAAAATTAAGAGGGGAAGAAAGAGCAAAAGGGGAAAAAGGGTTACAGAGTGACTTGAAATGCAGCCAAGAAGAGATATAATGAAACTTGGCTCAAAGCCCCATGCTGTAGCACAACTCTCAAAGATCAATTGCAGGGATGTCTCTAGCTGTGAAAACATATCTGATATTTTTACAGGCTGGCTGGCTGGAATGAAAATAACATTCTACCTGTATGTTGTATTGCAGTTTTTAACTTTACCTGAAAACAAGGAAGAATTGCTACTCACATCTGTTTTTAATTTATTTTTTTTCATACTAAAGTTAAGTAGCTTGCATTGGGATTTTAGGACTTTTTTTGAGTTTAAGTTTCAACTGCATCTTTAAATAGTGCTGGGTATCAGAATTTGCCAGCCTTTGAAGTGCTTACTGAGTCAGTTCTTAGGTTTCTCTGTCTTCCAGTTAAGTGAGCAAGCAGATGATAGGGCGCGTTGACACTAAAAGAGACAATGTATAGTGTCAAGAATGTGATCTAAGCAAAATTTGTCACACCTAACTTCAAGTGTCCATATGTGTGAGTGTTTATGCCTGAGACAGCTGTCTGAACTTCCACTATATTCTGTAGAAATCTAGTCCATACAGGCTGTGGAGAAAAGAGGGATTTGTCTCCCTCTACTGTATATTTCTAAATTTGGTGAAATTAATCATTCTAATCTCCATAGCTTCTATTGACAAAATTTCTGTTGGCTGAAATGGGAACTCAGATATCTGTCTTCCCCACAGCCTTTATAGTCAATGAAGAGAAATTGGTATATTTGAGGGCTGTATTTACATGACCTACGTTAGATGTTTGCTTTAAGGTGACATAAGTCATGTTTTCAAAAGGGCTATTTCTTACCATGAACTGTTGCTCAGTTTTAAATGATCACTTCATTTATTACTGTACATTCCTTTATTTTAAGGCAAGATGAGTCCCACCTTTATTTTTACTTTTTGCATGTCTGAATATTGGTAACTGTCAACTTCATGGCAGACTTGCTTTATCCCAAATTAACTTAGGACATCCCCATTAAGAACTAATGAAATAATGCAAAATATGTGTTCATTTGACTAAAGAACTGTGATGTTACATCTGTGATTCATTGGGTACAACAAATGATCACAGAGACAACTGTCACAAAGACCTACATAAATGACTGCACGTGGCAAAGAACTGTTTGACTTCTGGGGGAAGAATATTCAGGCACATAACATTCCTCTGCATCTTTAGTGATAGCATGATACAGACTGTGAATTTCAAATATTAAGTGTGCAGGAGGAAAAAAATAGTTTATGTATAATCTGCTCTTCAAAAACATTTACTCAGATCATACACTGAAGAATTCTGAGATAGCAGATTGAGAAATATTGAGTATTTGGGATTTTTTTCTCCTCAGTTTAGTAGTAAACAGCAGACAAGGTCAATACAAGCTATTAGTAGTCCCCTTAACTATACAGAAACACCAGACTAAATGTCACTCCCCCATTTACTCCAACCTTTTAAATGTTCATGGAGTTGCTCAGACCTAGGGAAAAATTCTCAATCATAATGTCCAGCATATGTGATGAACTTACTGTTTTATATAACATACACAAACAGCGTTTTTTTCCTTTGGAATTCTGAACATGCATTCCTTGGTAAAGAAGAATTAGAGCTTGAGGATCTTGGGGCTTTCTTAATAAAGAATGTTGTTATGGTTATTCCTGTTGAAAATTACAAGAGTTTGTACTGTCATTTCCTTTTTTGTAGAAAACTAATTCCTGAAGTATTAGAGGCAATTTTCATTGCAGGAGGTACAAAATGATGGAAGGGAAAGAAGAGAGAGGACTTTGGATGACTAGTGTGAAAAATGATGAAATATTATAACATTCATTTGTTTGTTCAGGGCAGTCAGTTGTTGGAAAAAAAACCTGCTCACACATATTGTCCTTGAAATATTAGAGCACTCCTTCAGGGTCATCTGTTTTCTGAATATCCATTGTGGCTTTGCTTTATCTGAAATAACCACACGGTCTCTTTAAGATCCCCAGTCGTGCTTGCTGGTGAACTAAATCATTTGGACCTGTGTACAGGGTCCTTACTAAGCAACACATGCTATGGCTAGAGTTATTCAGTGGCATATTCAAAAATCAGGAATCTTAGATTTTTACAAAAAATGAAAAAAATCACTAGAAGTTGGGACCCTCCTACGTATCTGAATATCTTTTTACAATATTCACAACTCAGTAAAACGTTCCTGCTTCCCTCAAGAATCTAGTAGGCCTCTGAATTAGTTTGCAGCCCACTGGGAAATCATTCAAAGACTATAATAGCTAAAAACACCCTTTAAAAGATAAAGTAATAACATTATGAAAACAGTACAATACTTTATGTCTAGAATCAATGTTCTAGCTTTTATTTTGCCCACAAAGTGGAGACACTGTGGAAAGCAAAATGCAAGTTTACCTCTCTGAAGAAGAGAGAGATGCTTAGAGATGCTAATCAGCACTTAGCTGGAGTCTGCCTGTGTCAATAGTTGCCTTCCATTTGGTTGACTCACTTCTGCCCCAGATGTATAGCCACAAATGTTTTTAATGAAGTAGTTGTCAATCTTGCTTATGCACTCACAGTACAATTGCATGGTTGTATTGCATGGATTGTATAAAGGCACTGAATAAAGCGAAGAAATACTTCACCCACGCGATTGCAGCCTAAAAAGACCCTCAACTGTTCAAACACTGTGCAGTGTGACAACTGTTAGTTCACTTATTTATGAATAGAGAGGGGCCCTTTGTATAAAATGTTTCCTTGTACAAACATTGACCTAAATAATGCAAATGAGGACTTTTGGGAAGGTGTTGTCTTGCTACTAAGTAGCTTCTTTTGTTTGCTTCTTCTCACAGGTACTGCAATGAGCATTTGTTGTGCCCCCCTCATGTGTTTTGGACAGGCTGGGGTCCATGGGAGCGCTGCACCGCTCAGTGTGGAGGAGGTATCCAGGCACGGCGTAGGACATGTGAGAATGGTCCTGACTGTCCTGGCTGTAGCGTGGTAAGTAATTCTCAGCTTTCCCTTCAGCAAATATTTATGTCTGTATTCCATGGATATCTCTATGTCCATAGGGCATCTCTATATATCTGTATGCTCTAACCTTAACGTGAGTCATCAGAGTGTGTTTGTCTCTGTGTTGTTCATCTGTGCTGAATTCACACAGTTTATCAGTCTTCTGTATTTCTATACATATAATTCAGATTTTTCACAATATCATCTGAAATATGAGCTTCCTAAGGCAAGGTTTGTCCACATGTGGATGTGTCCTTGGCAGGTTTCTGGTGGTTTTTATCTTTGTTGCCAGAGTACGTAGGAACTATTGTTATAGGCCCAGGACTCATAGTGTATCAAGTCCTATACAGCACAGAAAAAGATAAGTATAAAAATACATAAGGAGCCAGTAAGCGAATAGATGGAAGTCCTAAAGTAAGCTTGAATAGCAATAGTGTTCTTAGCATGGCAGCTAGAGTGGGACAATTTCGAATGACTAGAGTGCTTTGTGGATACTCAGTTTAGGAAGAGAAACATATGGGAAAGTGTATATGGGCTTTTTTTTAGTGTCTGAACAAATATAGGTGCTAAGTTTCATCTGATGGGAACATCAAAATGGGACATTGCTTTCCTGAATGTGAATGAGATTACGGAGAGAAATGTATCAGAGCTGTGTGGAGAGCAGGGTGACATGTTCACTGCAGTACACTGGGAAGATGATCTTGGTGTGAGTATTCCTGAATGGATAATACTATCAAAGCCAGAGGAAAGGATATCGTTGCAGGACAATCAAAGCTGAAGAACAGTCTTAGGAAGTGTAGGTGAATAGCAGATGAACCTTCGGGTGCTCTTTCGTCATAGTTTGTATTCTAGTGGTGGATTGTCACTGGAGAGGGTATGTAGAAAGTATAACCTATGTGAAAATTTGATGTGTCTAAAACTGCAAAACACAGATTCTACTGTTGAATGACAGATGGTAATGCTAGTCTCCCCAATGACCAAGAATGAGAACAGCCCAAAGGTAAAAGGAGAATTTGATTTTAGCCATCTTGTGCTTAATGGACAGGCCTAGCGTTGCATGCTAATAAACATGGACTCAATTTTGTTCCAGAATACTAAAGAAGTAGAAGAAAAATTATTTTTTTTTCACATATTAAACCAATTCTTACGTGCCCTCATTTCAGAGAGTAAGCTTAGTTCTGAGGTTTGTCATCATCTGTGGTTTATTAGACTGGAAGTAATTCAATACTAAATAAGAGATGATCATTTATTACCTTTTTCTAATTCTAAGGTTTTCTGCATTTCACCAGGATTTGTTCTCTTTTTAATATTTATCCTGGCAGTAGGATTGCGTTTTCAGTAGATTGAAAACATCCAACAGATTTTTTTTCTTGTCTTCTGCTGGACTTTAAGAAGTAACCTAATAAGTAACTTAGAATTATACCATGTTTTCTGTCTCAGTCATTCCTGTTTATCCCATACTGATGTTTGTGAAATAAAGCACTATTTTGTCTTACACAGAATCTTCCCATGGTGTAAAATGAAAAATACTTAGCTCTGATTTTCTAAGGAAGCTCCATGAGGAAAGTAGGAAAACATTTAATATAAAAATTTCTTAATTATAACTGATTTGAGATTAATGTTACTAGGCTTTCTAATATATTACCAGTCTTAGGATGTTATGTCTGCTTGTCACAAAACAGTTACCACTTCAGCTGTGGAAATGGTTTTGGGCCTTTCATTAATTAGAAAATTATTGTCTTGATGATTTTAAAAAAAAAACCCAACTTAGCTTTGGAGTACAGAGTTGACTTGCTAATACTTAGGTACCAATGGAAACCAACCTAAGGTAGAAATCCTCCAGAAACCCTGGTGTTCTTGCAAGGTGAAGGACTCTGGTATAAAGTCCATGTTGCTCTTAAGCTTCAGTGAATTCGAATCTTACAGTTACTGGTCTTGAGTCAAAAGTTTTGTGGCCATAGTAAGACCATGCCAATAAGTGTACCTAGAGAAGAAAGTACTTTATTTCTTCTAAGAGCTTGTTTTATTAATATAGGAATCATAGAACCATAGAATTATCTGAGTTGGAAAAGACCTTAAAAATCATCTAATTCCAAACCCCCCTGCCATGGGCGGGGACACCTCCCACTAGATCAGGCTGCCCGAGGCCCCATTGAACCTGGCCTTGAACATCTCCAGAGAAGGGGCATCCACAACTTCCCTGGGCGACCTGTTACAGTGCCTCACCACCTTCATTGTGAGGAGTTTCCTCACATACCCTTCTTATGCTGAGGTCTCAAAAGAGCAGTGTAGAGGGACAGAATCATCTCCCTCAACCTACTGGCCACACTTCTTTTGATGCAGCCTAGGGTACGATTGGCCTTCTGGGCTGTGAGAACACATTGCCGGCTCATGTCGAGCTTCTCTTCACTTAGCACCCCCAAATGCTTCTATGCGGGGCTGCTCTCAATCACATCATTCCCCCATCCTGTATTGAAACTGCAGATTGCCCTGACCCAGGTGTAGGACCTTGCACTTGGCCTTGTTGAACCTCATGAGATTCACATGGGCCCACTCCTCCAGCTTGTCCAGGTCCCTCTGGATGACATCCCGTCCTTCCAGTGTGGCAACTGCACCATTCATCTTGGTGCCATCTGCAACCTTGCTGAGGGTGCACTCGATCTCATTGTCTATATAATTGATGAAGATATTAAACAGCACTGGTCCCAGTACAGATCCATGAGGGACACCACTTGTCTCCCATCTCCATCTGGACATTGAACCATTGACCACTACTCTTTGAATGAGACCATCCAACCAATTTCTTATTGACCAGAGAGTCTATCCATCACATCCATATCTCTCTGATTTAGAAACAAGGATGTTGTGAGGCACCATGTCAAAGGCTTTACAGAAATCCAGATAGATGACATCCATTGGTTTTCCCATGTCCACTGGTGTGTTTATCCCATCATAGAAATCCATTAAGTTGGTCAGACAGGATTTGCCCTTGGTGAAGACATGCTTGCTGCCTCTAATCACCTCCCTGTCCTCCATGCTTCTAGGAAGATCTGTCCTGTGATCTTCCCAGGTTGAGAGCTTGGTAGTTCCCAGGTTCATCTTTTCTGCCCTTTTTAGAGATGGGGACAATATTACCCTTCATCCAGTCACCAGGGACTTCTCCCGACTGCCGTGACTTTTCAAATATCATAGAGAGTGGCTTGGCAACCATATCAGCCAATTCTTTCAGGACTCTGGGATGCGTCTCATCAGGTCCCATAGACTTATATTTTCAAGTTCCTCAGGTGGTCACAAACCTGAACCTCCTTTACAGTGGGAGGGGCGTTACCCCCCATCCGCATTTTGTTGTCCATTGACCCGGGGGGGTGAGGAGAGCAGTTGTCATTGGAAAAGTTGCAATGAAAGTGGTAGTAATCTACCTTGTCTACTGGATATCAGATCTGGTATAAAAGATATTCTTAGCCATACTTTCACCAAATGAATTAAAGACATGGCTGAGAATAGACTGAAGGATTTTAAATGAATGGTTCTTTCTTCTAACCATCAGATAATAGTTTTAATCTAAGAGGAAACTCTTCACTTTTCTTATTTACGTTCAGTGAGTATGAACTCTGGAAAACTTTCACAGTGTTTGAATGTCATAACTTGCAATAGGTCTTCTGCAGCTGTATAGTTCAGAATCTGTGGTCTGTAAAGTCAAGATTTGTGTTAGTAAAAAGTGGGAAAGAAAAATGTGCAGCTAGAAGACTTGAGAACAGATCATTTAAGAAGATAATAACTATGTTAGGCTTCATTTCATCTTGAAATTACATTTTTGATGCGTCAGAAGTGTCAGGTTGAATAAATGCTGTCTTGGGACCCCTTTCAACTATGCTAATTCTTTGTTTTTAGAACTGCTTTTCAAATGAGGGGTCAGGAGAGAAAAACAACAGCAACTGTTTTCATAAGGCTTAAGAAAGGAAGTCTTACAGCTTGCTTGCCAGCAGTATCAGGGGACCAGATTCTATGTCAGAGAAAAACCTACCTCTTCTGTTTTCCAGTATGCAACCAGACTGTGAGACTGCAATATAGCCAATCCTAATCTATTTAGTTGTTCTCATTTCACAGGTTATACAATATTAATGGCTGTTATCTGTGTCCCCTTAATGATTTACACCACATATTTTTTACTGAGCTGATTTCTTTCCTTTTAGTTTGGTTGTATTGCTCTTAATCTGTAATATCATAGCAGGTGGCTACTGCCCATGTTTTGCTTTTTGCATGTTTCTCATCAGTTGGTTCCTTGGCTTTATCTTTCTTACGGAAGAAAATAAGCAAGACATTTAAATACTTTTTATCAGGGCTCAGTGAAGAGTTCTCTGCAATTACTGCAAACTTAGCATCTTATGAAATAGTAATGAAAATAAGAATAAATCTTTTGAGGTGTATAAATATTCCAAAGAGAGGAAAGCATGGAGATATTTTAAAGATGTGTCTCTCACTGAAGTGCATTCATTAAATGGAAATAAATGGCCAGAGACTTATGACTGAAAGCATTTACACTGAATATAGAAAATCGTAAGTCATTATGATATGGGAGAAACAGACCACAGAGACTCCTAAAGGTCAAAATGAAGAAGCTTGAAACAAAAACTGAAGGCATGAAGACCTGTGAAGGTCTTTATATTATTCGAAGTTAGTAAAGAATGCTTGAAATTGTCAAATAATAGATAGGACTATCACAGCCAAATTTAAAAGCAGCTAAAATCTGGTAAAAGAAAGCTTAAGGGGATCACAAAATAAGTATTACTTTTATGTATTCAGGTGATACATGCTGTAGAGAAAGAACTGTGGCATTCTGTGGCCTGTGCTAATATGACTCAGAGGACAAATATCTTCAGATTTTACAGTGTACTCAGATAAGTTGTACATTTGCTTCAGGAAATGCCTCTTTTCCCGTGAGAAGCATAATCTCAGTTGAATTTGCCTCAGGCCAGTAATAAAACATAACTTTTTTAAGAATTATTGCTAGAATAAGAAATCTAGTTTGAGGCTCAAGCTGAGTGACACACTTATATTTGTCTGTGTCCTCATTTCAGTCTTGGTAGCATATGCATTCATTTTAGTTTTTATAATGGGAGGCTGGTAAAGTGTATATACATTCAATATAACATCCAAAGCATGTTGGATTTTGCTCTGCAGTAAAAAAATGGAAGAATTTTGTGTGCTTCTTAGAATTAATAGCTAATGTTGCATTTATCTTTTCTTACTACTATATCAGTGTTCCAGAAATGTGCTGAACACAAAACTTTGGGAAGAAAAACTATCTGTATTCTAAAGTTTCTGTTACGGCACAAGATGAAAAAGAAATGTCTTGGAAAAACAAATGTCAGAATTTTTCTTTACCATTAAGTTTTTAAAGGGAATTTGAAGATAGAAGCTTTTCAGATGTACATTATCCATCAGAAAGGACAGAGTCTGGTTTTAAATTTTTTTTCATCTCAAAAAACAAACTCCAAATTCCTAGTCTAGAGAAAAGAGACCAGAAAAGAAAATTATTATGCTTTTTATGGTTATTTTTTAAGTTTCCATTTGAACTCTTTGAGTTAAAGAAAAATAAAATAATGCATCATCTATTGCAAAACCAGAAAACATAATCTCACAAGCATGAGGTATAAAAAATTGTCCTTTTTATATGACACTTTTCTACTTCATGCTCATTTCCTTTTCCAATCCTTTTCTCTGTTTGTAATGTAAACCACGTTGAATATTAGATGTTTTTCATATGTTTTAAAAGTTTACTAAAATAGAGCCTGTCTTTGGTGCTGCATATGTTATAACAACTATTAGCAATGCCAAATAATTGAAGAGGGTAAAACACAAAAAAAATCAAAATCAGAAGAAATAGTTTCAGAAAATGCAAACAGAAAAACATTAGTGGTACATATGGTGCTTAGCTTTGTCAGGAAGATGAATTATCAGATTGACATGTGTCATCAAGGTAAATGTGAAATATAAACTGGTTGGACTTATATGCATATATATATATATCCAAATGTACAGTGTTTAAGGGTAGTCTTTAGCTACACATCTCGTAATCATTTTGTTGTTTGGTTTATTTCATTTTGAAAAATAAGAGGCTAAGCTGCTAGTTGTTTGCTTTCTTGCTTAAAACAGATCAGCATGAAGCATCCATATTTTGAGAAGCGTGAAATTTTAAAAATAATTTAAAGCTGAGAAATAAATCTTCAGCTGCTGGAAAACTGCCACTGCTTGACTTCAAACAATTTAGTTCAACTTTTTGACAATTGATACTGACTGCAGTGCTGTCCTGAGGTTCCAATGGCAAGCTCTTTGAGGGACTTCCTAGTCATGTATGATAACTTCTTTTTGGACCAACGTCAGCTGTTTTAACATCTCTTTCAAATTTAGTCAGGAGGGATCTCAGAAGTGAGTATCTCACATTCAAGAGCTTTGTCTTGGCCATGCGTGTACCTGGGATACAGATGGTGTGTGTTCAGTTGAGAAGTCCAAATCTTACTTCAAAAATCACAGGAAACAAATTTTACTGTAACTGTACACAAGCTTTCTCAGGCCTTTGGATGTACGGAACAACCAATGTGTCCTTCAAAGTCAGATGACTGCCAGGTTTCCTCATCCACTTAGAGAGAGGATTTTATTGACCAGAGATAGAAGACCTGATATGCTACATCGACATTTTCCCACAGTTTCAAAAAATACCAAGTTCACTAGAGTGTATCCTGTCAGCTCTTGCTATTTGTTGCAGTTTTCAGTGGCCCTCATGCTGTTGATGTAGTCTTAGTTATTCTTAGATGTAATACCTTACAGAGCTGTACGAGGCTTTCCATTTGAATTGTGATCATTACTGCATCTGATAACCACAGCAAGCAAAAGTATCTGGAATGTCTCTCATTCTGGGCTCAACAGGCACAGTGTAGGGCTCAAGCGCTCAGCATTACAAGGCATGAACTTTCACTCCCCTTTGACTCAGCTGCATTTTTGAATATGAATGAAAATGGAGAAAGATATTTAGGAAGAAAAGAGGCTGGATGCTGACATTTTGTGCTGCACTAATTTTGGAATTATTAATGAGTGACTCTGAACCTGGAAGATATTTCCTGGGGACTCGTGGTTCATCCAGCCTGAGATTTTTTCATTGCTGTGAAACTAGAACATTTTTTTGTCTCTGGAAAGTAACCTGTAACTCTGTCACTGAACACTAAAAATCACAATAAAAAGTAGGTGGCTCAATTTTAGCTTTGTTTCACCAGGTAAGAAGGCTTACAAGATCTCTCAGATCTTGTATTCTCTCAGATATTTGTACCCTTCTGCCCATAAATAAGGAACCCACTCCCCCTTTACAAGTGTGTTCGATTGGAGGGGAGTCATGGATGACAATGTGGGATTGGAACAAATTGCATGAAAAACAGAGGCCAAATAGAGGACAAAACCCTAAACTAGTTCCCACCATGAGAGAAAGTTGCAGCTGAGTCCCTTATTTGGTCCGAGTGGCATCAGGTGCTGGTCGATGAGTATACGTGCTAGCACATGTGTAGCTTTTGACTAGCCGCTGCTTGTCTTTTAATTTTTAGCAGAAGTAATGTTAAGTTAGTAACAGGAGATATGGGAAGGGGAAATGAGGGAAGGAAAAGCTTAAAAGAATGGAGATATAAACTTACAGGAAATAAGGCTTCATTAGTACCAGAGTTTATGGATCTATTTAACATGTATAGTGTAGCTTTGTTTGATGCATAAGTAGTATTTCCATTAAATCAGAGCTGACATAAATAGCAAGAACTGTAAAAAAAATTACAGAGACGTTTCAGCAGACTCGGGGAATGAGTAATTTTGTGGCAATTGAAATTTATTTTGGGAGAATTAAAGCCAAAATAAGAAGAACAGATGTAACACCCAATGTTTCTGCTAGTCTATTTTGGGAAGAAGTCTTATATCCTTTATCTAGCAATCATGGGAGTAAGATGCACCAGATAGCCACTTAGTAGCCCATCTACTGTTTTCTGTACTGTCTTAGAGTCCTGGCTCAGCCCAGTAAGGGTCCTCTCTTCAGCTGCAACCAGCCTCAGGTGCCAAAAAGAAGGTAAGAAATAAGATAAACAACATGTAGACAATTTTGCATATGCAGAATAATCCTTCTTTACCTCTGAAAGCACCTAACTAAAACTCAAAATATGACAGTTTGTGATAACAATTACTACACTGCAGAAATGCCCCAGTTTGTAAAGGTAAATATAATAGACTTCTACTGGCCACTCATTTGTAAGGAAGAAGGAAGAGCAAAGTAATTTCTGTCCTGAAGCACTTGACAGACTAAAGGTATGTTTAATATATTTTGGTTCGGTTTGGTTTGGTTTTTAGAAAGAATAAGAAGAGATAGCAAGCCTCATATCCAAATTCAAGGATGAATAAAAATTGGTGTAGGTAGAGATGAACTGTTTCACCTGATCTCTGATTTTCAAAATGCTAAACAACTTTAGGGTAAAAATAATCCAGATGTAAATAAAAAGTGGAATGTAATCCTTTAAATTATTACTAATATAGATCACTTCATACTTCATAGTTTTCTGATTATAGAATCATAGAATGGTTTGGGGAAAATTGTCTAGCTCCAGCCCCGCTGCCATAGGCAGGGACATGCCACTAGATCAGGCTGCCCAAGGCCCCATCCAGCCTGGCCTTGAACACCTCCAGGGATGAGGCAGCCACAACTTCCCTGGGCAACCTGTGCCAGTGCCTCACCACTCTCATGGTGAAGAATTTCCTACTTATGTCTAGTCTAAATCTGCCCCTCTCCAACTTACAGCCATTCACCCTTGTCCTGTCACTACATGTAAGAAGTCCCTCCCCAGGTTCCTTGTATGCCTCCTTCAGGTACTGGAAGGCTGCCATAAGCTCTCCTTGAGACTTCTTTTCTTCAGGCCGAGCAACCCCAACTCTCTAGGCCTGTCCTCACAAGGGAGGTGCTCCAGCCCTCTGATCCTCATTGTAGCCCTCTTCTGGACCTGTACCAACTGTTTCATATCCTTTTTATGTTGAGGATTCCAGAACTGGACATAATACTCCAGGTGGGGTCTCAGAATAGCGGAGTAGAGGGCCAGAATTACCTCTCTTGACCTCTCTTTGAGGGATGAAGTAATAGAAATTAAGTAAGTTGTATCATAATGGCAAAGCCGTGACGTTAACATAAAATTAAAAAGAACTTGTACTCACTCCTTGAAACACAGTGAGGGATAAGTCAGAAGAATGAGCCCGGTGAATGACTTGCTTATGATATTAACTATAAACCAGAAAAGTTGTGCGGCAGTGAAAAATGTAGATTCAGTTATAACATTTAGCATGTTTCAACAAGGTGTTTCCAGTATAAGCAAAAAAGGCAGTTCAGGTATTCATATAAATTAATGTCAGAAGAGGTGACTGTAGCACTCTGGACTGAAGCTGGTTTAAATCACACATGTTGGCTCACATATTGCAAGTAATATGGTTTCTCCATCACTGCTGTTATCTTCAAAGCTGACCTTCTTTTGAAGCTGAATTCATTTGACACCATTGGATCAATGATTGAACTAATGGAATCTCGTTATGATTTCATCTACAAATTTTCAGACTCTCTTCTATTACAAAGATATATCTGTGTAAATATGCAAAAACCTTAGTTCTACTGTCAGCAGTTTGGTAACAACCTTGAGTCATTGTGTAATTGCAATCAAAATGGGAAAAAAGGGTGCATGAAGCATGGCATTGAAAATGATATCAGAAATATAATAGAGCTGTTACATAAAATCGTTCTGCAGCCATGCTTATTTTTCTTTAAGGATATGGCAAGTGGTGGAAGTGAGCTGAGCTCTGGAAAATGTCTAAAGGATAAACAAAAGACTGGGATTCTGATGAAACAGAGTAAGCAGGGTTCTGGTGTATGAAGGACTAGTATATAAATGAATTAAAGGTTTAAAGAGGGAACACTGGGATTTCAGTGCACTCCATATTGTAATATACTGAATTTTAAGGAAATATGAAACAAATAAAGGGATTTAATTTCTCTCCAGGGCATTGTTACATTATGTAACTTGTTGCAAAATATAGTTGAGGCTTAAATCTTAAGAATAAAATCCCCTCCCCCAACTAAAATTGTGCAGGATACCCGAATGAACTAGAATTATAACAAAAAAAATACATGTTAAGTAGCATAATAAATCACATTTTTAAGTGATCAGCATACAACAAATTTGCAAAAAATATACAACAAAATTTGCACTTTGTTCCTTTTAATTTTAGCCACATGTAGTTAAAGTCCTACACTGCAAGCATACTAATTGTGTTTACACATTTTAAACCAAAAAGTGTGCTCACATGTAGACCTGATGGTTAACATAAAGCAGAGGGTTTTTTCAGTACTCCTCACTTCGACCTCAGTAATTCAGGGATGGATGAATTTTGCATAAGTAATATGTGCTATTGCCATTATAGCTTCACTACTGCAGCAACTGTTGAAGAGTGTGAGACTAATTTGCTAGCTGAGCTAACTGGCAGCACTCCTTAGCCATCAGAGTGCAATTAAATGGAACTCCATCCAAATTAATTATATTTATGTGCCAGCTTTTGTTGTTATGTAGTTTCAGAGCAATATAGCAATTTTAAATTGTATTATGGTGTGGTAGTATTTTGCTTTTTGTTGAAAATACTGTCAGGCAGCCCTATTCTTACCTATATTATACCATGCTGGGGCATCAATTTTTTTTTTTTTTAATGTGGAATATTTATAGATGGAATTATTAAAACTATCTGATTTTTCTTCCTGGTTGGATTCCCTTGTCCCTTCCACATTCAGTTGTTGGCTTAGAATCTAGACTTATGCACTACTGCTACAGTGACCAAAAAAAAAGGTATTAAGTTATTCAAAGCCTCTGACATTTATCTTGAACAAACATATTCACAGCCCTTTAAAAAGGGCAAACATATGCTTTAATCCTGGAGTTTTATAACTTATTTTGTGTCTTCAGGATATTGTGATTCAGTCTATTGCAGCATTCTAAAATAAAAATATTTAGGTCTGAATGCTCCAGTAGATGGAATTGTGGTTTTCATATCTTAGAATATATGCTCATCAAACACTGAACTTATTTATCAGTACACTCAGCGAGTCACCCTTGGATCTTGAAGGGCTGGATGAGGTTTCGCAATCTCCCTATCGGAACATCTTATGATGCTTGACCAGGGGAGTGATTCTGTCCCTGCAGTCAGCACTGGTGAGGCTGCACCTTGAATACTGTGTTCAGTTCTGGACCCTTTACTACAGGAGAGACATTGAGGTCCTGGAGTGTGTCCAGAGAAGGGCAACAAAGGTGGTGAAGGAGCTAGAGAGCAAGTCTTCTCCCAAGTGACACATGATAGGAGAGGGAATGGCCTTAAGTTACACCAGAGAATGTTCAGATTGGACATTAGGAAAACAATTTCACATTAGGAAAAAAAATTGGACATTAGAAAAAAAAAAAAAGGTATATAAATCACTGGCACAGGCTGCCCAGGGTGGTGGTTGAGTCATCATCCCTAGAGGTATTTAAAAAGCAGGCAGATTAAGTGCTTGGGGATATGGTTTAGTAGTAGACTGGTTGGGCTTGATGATCTCAAAGGTCTTTTCCAACGTAGTGTTCTATGATTGAAAGCAACATCATGTCGCCTATTTCTTTTCTACTGGAGAAATGAAAGTATAATTATTAATCTACCATGTTCCAGAACAGAGCTTTTCTCATTCAACAATACTTATTACATAACCTGAAACATCAGAAAGGTGAATGAATTTGAAGTCATTAAAATTGGCCTTTCAGTTTACATTATGAAAATCTTCAACTTTGTTACTTAGAACAATTTCTAGTGTGAGAGATCAGTGAAGCATTTACTAAGCTGTAAAGATAAAGTAGTTGATTTATCTTTTGCTTGGAACTGGTGAGGCTCCTGTGCAGACTGGGAGTGGTCCAGAAGTAGGTCAGCCCCAAAATGCAGTTCTTATTTTGCTTTGTCAGAGAGGCTTTAGATGGAGAGAAGCAGCTGTAGGCCATACCTTTAGTATTCATCTGTCTGATTCAGAGAAAGGACAGGTTCACTTTGATCTCTTTGGACTCTGAATTAATCTCATAAGGAAAAGTGGAAAAGAAGCGGCAGTTGACATGTTAACTGTGTTGGCAATTTTATTGCATTTAAAATTAATCGGAGTTGATAAGGACTTTATCTGGTATGAGCTGATGAAACTCTGTTGATTCCCTTACGATGCATGAGAAAACTTATAAGTTACAGTTTGGCATATTAGTCTCCAAACTGAAAACATTTCTGTGGTATAAGACAGTAGTAGGATATCCTAAATGCCTTCATGGCCCTTAGCTTGGGGTACCCTCATTGACAGCTCTTTGTGCACATCAACCTGCTGTGTGGATGCGTTTCTTCCACAACATGCCAGCTAGGAGATTGCGCAAGTATTGAGGACAAGCAGGCAGTGTCAGAGATAGTACTTGAACCTCTCATTTCCTTGGTAGGTTAGGGAGGAAAAGGAAATTTAAATCTCTCCCTAAATCTTATGGCACTACAGCTACTTTGCCAATTATGCAGGATGGATTACCAGATGCCAGATCAGATCTGAGACTGTTACGTAGCCAGCATCTGCACAGTGCTCAACATGGCACTCTTCTGTATGGTTGTACCTTTACTCACAAGCAACGGCATTTTTAGTACATGAAGGTTATTTATGAAGGTAATGGCAGACTCCAAGATTCTTTATAATGGCCATTTACATCTCAGCACTTGCATGGGCATTGTATACAGTTCAGATCTGCAACACAGGAGCTCAGATGTGTGGCTCTGTCAATTTACTGTTTTGGTAATGTCCTGCTGCTTTGGATGTAGCTCTTACTAACAAAAATTTAATTTCCTTCAGCTGAGGTTGTTCTCTCCCCATCCCAATCA
The DNA here is from genome assembly GCF_017976375.1 of Cuculus canorus. Taxonomy (NCBI): domain Eukaryota; kingdom Metazoa; phylum Chordata; class Aves; order Cuculiformes; family Cuculidae; genus Cuculus; species Cuculus canorus. Next base: position 75,816,236 of record NC_071402.1, on the reverse strand, counting down.
ACATAAGCTATATGAAAAGCTTGGGTTAGTAGATAGACCCACATCTCTCAGTGTTGCCTCACTTGGCCAAGTCTTTTCATAGCCTTGAATAACATCAGCCAGCATAAGTCTTGAGAATGTATCTGGCTGTTGCTCTGTCTAAAAAACTAAGACCTATAATCCTGCTTTAATCTGAAATGAAGTATGTTCACTCTATTTAAAATAAGGCATGAAAAGAGATTCAGTAGAAGTTTCAAATTTTTTTAGGCAGTTGTTCACAAAACTAGAAGTATACTATATGCTTTCACATAGGAGTACGTAACCCTCTTTGCAAATCCACTAAGCTTGCTATTAAAAATAGTTAATTTATGTGTTCCATTCCTTACTGAAAAGCTGATCCAGAATCCCCATTCACATATTGAAGCATTTGTGTGAGATAACTTGGCAGCAAGAATATTTTGTTAAAGAAGCTTTAAAGTACTTAGAAAAAAAGAAGCAATATCAGTGCATATAATCTTCTTCTGAAATGGTCGGGTAAAAGAAATATTAGACATGTAGTGAAATCTAGCATCAGCAATTTAGTATGAAGTATAAAAATGATTCATTGCAGAGCATGCAAGAAAAAAAAGCAAATGATGGATTATAGGAATTAATCCATCAAAACCCTTGCTGGGGATCATATAAATGTAATTTGGGAAAAAGGAAAAGAAAAAAAAGTAAAGAGTGCAGTCCCATTTGATGTCTTTAGTTAGGGAAATGTTTTCACTTCTTTTGTTTTCAGAATGATTGGTGTTTTATTTATTGGTTAGTTTTCTAAGTAAAGCTGAAGAAGTAGAGCAATATGAGATGTTCAAACTATGAAGTCAAATATGACTTTCTGTGGTAGTCCCAAAACGGCAGGAAAAACTAACTTATGTTGCCTTAAACTTCATAGGCAGAATAACATGTTTGAGCAGAGTTTCCTGTGATGTGAAAGGCAAGTAGGGTTAAATGTGGAAAAGAAAGGAAAATTTAAATCATAAGAGTGCAAGATTTAGGAATAAGTATTTGTCTTTGCTAAAGTCATTTTAGGCTTTGCCTAAAATAGTCAGACAAATGATGGAAATGGACTATTAATCTTTTGCCTTTGATAAGGTAGGCACCCTAGATTATTTGGGCAAAGTCTATTGATAAAATAAGTCCTTAGAACTGCATTCTGCTTGCAGGACCAGCCTGATACAGAGCGTGCACTTTATTAACTGTATACTTACCCTTTCACTTTTCCCCTGCAATACCCCTTCAGAGCATTTTCCTGAAAGCAGACAGCATTTTAGATACTACAGTACTTCCCACGCTTTTGAATATGTTTAACCTCACAGGTCCCAGCACAAACCTTGTTGGACACCTTCCATTGTAAAAACTGACCATTTGTTCCCTCTGCTATTTCCCACCTTTTAGGCAGTTAATTATCTGTGAAAGTATAATAGCTTTTCTCTAGTTTGTGGCTGCAAGTTTCATTAAGAGACTTTGAGAGAGATTGTGAAATGTCTTCTTGAATTTATAGTAAACTGTATCAACTTACCTCCTGTATGCATATATTTGTTGACTCTTTCAGAGACTCTGATAGGTTTGTGACTTCCTTTTATAAAAAAGCAGAGTATATAATTTGTTCTCCAGTAGATCATATTTGCTCATATGTCCACTAATTTCATACTTTATTATTTCCAATAATTTGCCTAACTCAGATATCATGCTCCTTGTTTTCTAATTCACCTGAACTTCCTAAGTATTTTAAACAGTTGTGTCACATTCATCATCTTCAAGGCCTCAGACAGGAAGCTGTGTGCCGTTAGTAGCCATTTACTTATTTGTGTTTCTTTCATGACATTTTTTGTTCATTTTATCAATTTGTTCTGTACCATCTTCAACTAACACAGCCTGCTGTGGTCTTGCCATTTCTTAATACCCCTTGTATGCCTTCATAATATATTTGGCCTATAGATTGAGTAGCAATATTTCTGCCCTTGATATGCTTGAAATAGGATTGAGTTTTAGCTGTTATCCCTTTTGAAGTGTCTCCTTGAATTTTTTGTGTCTGCTCTTACTGCGTTTTTTACATTTAATATGCCAGCTTTTATTGTCCTTTCCATTCATTTTGTACATACCTTCAGCTTTTTGAAGAGTAGCTTCTTGTTTTAATGGCCTTTCTCTTCCTACTGTTTAGTTCTGCTGATTTCTTTTTGCCCTTCCTCAGATTTCTTGATTGATACAGTGCTTATGATGATCTTTCCTCCTGTCGCAACCTGCTGGTTCGTGTCCCTGATACAGGTCCCTCATCAACAGTTATACCGAACTAGGCTATCTTTCTACTGCAGAGAAGAGGTCAGGGACGAGTCCCTCAATACTTTTCTCTTCAATGGAGTCATCTCTCAAGAGAGCAGAAAATTGCAAAGAAAATTCTTTTATGTTCCTTTGAAAAAATAAATACTTGGCCAAAATACAGTTGATTTTGTCACTGCATTCATGTTTCTTAACCTTGGGCGTGTAAACCAGGAATGTAGTCTGCTTAGTGAAGGGTAAAAGTTCTATTCCTGCAGGAGACTTTTCAGAACTGCTGAACTTGGCAATAGCTTTATTACAGTTAGAAAAAAAACATAAAAACATCCCCCCCCAACACTTGCACCCCAATAAGCTTATAGTGGCTACAAGAGGTAATGCAAGATGACTCAGAATCCACTATCTTTGAAATACACCATCTTGTTCCTGTAGCTCTTCAAAATCATGTCACGCTTTGTATGGAGTCACAAACTTACATACAAAGTGGTTTTAGTACTTGATTGTTACTGCTAAAATGAAGCCTCATCTAAATGGCACTGAAGTAAATTTAATCTGCCTCTGATTTCACGGGCTTCTGGGTCAGTCTTAAACCTTCTGTCATTCTGACTGCTTTTTAAAAGAAGGACTTGCTCATAAATGGATTCCTATCAATCAAATAAATGAAATGTAAAATAAATATTTTTTATTAATTGGGTGCAAGCAGCTTTTGTTTATTGGCTGGTTTAATTGTCTTTTTAGGCATCTTTTTCTTTTTCAAATCAATCTTTATACTGTAAAATTGTCACTTATCAGGGTCCAGTAAAATGGATGTTCTCTGAAGCTTTAAAGTTGCCTTATGCTGTTAGTAAAACACCACTAAAGGGTGTGGGAGTATGAACAGTCCCTGATGAATTCACTTTCCAACTCTGTAAATGCACAAAATCAAGTACATGCTTATTGGAAAAAGGAACGTGATTAAAAAAATAAAAAAGCTCCAAACCCCACAGCTGGAGCACAGATGCCAACAAACATCACTTTAATACTTCACAGATTATTTTGAATATAAAGCTGTTCCAATTGTTTCCTTCCCTACATTTTCCTTGGAAAAAATACTAAGTGCTCGGTGGTTTGTTTGTTGGGTAGTTTGAAGTGGTGAAGAGCTTATATAAGTTCATAAAGAAAGAGTTTTCATAAGTGGATGCATGCTTATTCGGTTCCATTAATTAAATCAACAATCCATATGCTGATATATTTTCAAGTGTATGGTACAAACACAGTATAGTTTTCAGAACTTTACTGGATGTGACTTTGAAAGGTAATGAGGAAGTGGTGAAGTTATGCTTATGGTAGAAAACTCTTGAAGGTCTAACTCTGCAGAGTTTATACGATATCAGGAGACTTTTCTTTAGCACCTTACGAAAGCAGATAAATCTTTAAAGGACACATCGAAAACTTTCAAATTAAAATCTAACAGTGGAGTCTAATTTTCAGTTAGTGTTGAAGTTAAAGAAGGTATGTATTCAAATCTGTAGGTGTATCTGTGGCATATTTTGCATTATATAGATAGTTAAATGTGTATATGCTCAAGATATGCATGCTAATGAGAATCAAAAGCACAAACATATCAGAAGTGAACTACAGACATGTAACTTTTGGAAAGTAGTTTAATTCAGGTTTGTCTGGATGGCTGCCTGAGGTAAAGGATACCGAAGGAGAAGGCTACAAAACTGATTGCATAATGTTTAAAAGGATTTTTTATCTTTCACCTGATTGAATCGCTGTAATTCATGCTGGGTTTAGACTCTTCTTTGGAGAATACACATCCATCTAGGTTTCCTGAAAGCCATATTGTTTTAGGGAGGTGATTTAGAAAAAGAATGACTTTACCTGTTTCAGTTAGTGGCTTAGCTCACTGTATTGTTCTCATTTCTCTTATTTTGAATAGTACCAATCATTGCATGAGCTTAGTACTTTTTCATTCATAAAAAGCAGCAAAACATGAATGACTTCTATGAATTACTTACAGTGACTGAGATGCAAATTTTATTGTAAGTCTTGTACAGTCCCAACTATAATTGAAAGTGTTGCATAACAGGAGTTTTAATCATTGTATTGGCAGTATTCCAGGTTACACAGGCAGATTAGACAAAGACAGCATTAGGAAACATAAAGGTTTATCTTGAATGGCTTGTTTAATAACAATGTCATTATTTTCAGATCTGGAACCAAAGAACAATGACTGTAATGCTAGTTATACTGAAAGAGTGTCTTCCCTGAGTTTCTGAACTACAGTGCCAACATTTTCTTACCCTTAAACTGTGTCTAGGACAGAACAGTACACACTTACAGATTTAAAGTACCGTAATTGATGTTAAAATATTTCAGATTTACAGGAAAGAACTTTTAACACATTTAAGTTCAGAGCATTTTTTAAATGGCTTTAAAATTACGAATAAAACTGGAGAATATCTATTGGTGATGAAGAAGCAAATGAAGCAGTTTACAGTGTATGATTAATGCAGTTATACCTATGCTAGGCCGTCCCACAGCTTCACAGTTCACCACTTGTTTGTCATCACAGTAAGGCTCTTGAACTGAGGAAACAAGAGCTAAATTGTGCCAAGACTTCAATTACTGTTCTCTTTCCACTACCTAAACTTTTTAGCTTCCTAGACAGTTTTTTGGTTTGTAAAAATCATTACGTGCTAGGCCTTCACAGAACAACAAATTAGGTAAATAATTTCACTCTTTTTAGCAAAAGATAGAACGAAGAGGAAACCATTTCTCACTCATCACTGACTAAGTCTTTAATGGATTGGTTTATACTGAAAAGTATTTGATCAGAACTTCCCCTCTGTCCTCTGCTGTTCTAAGGGCCAGTGGCTGCTTGAAGATGAGAGCAGAGCTCTCCCTGATTTAGGCTCCATGCTCATTCCTTACCTTATGATTTACAATATACCACTTGACTTGGTGTTGTGATGAGGGCTCCTTTCTGACAGTTTTCTTCCCTGCAGCATTAAAATTGTATGCCATGAATGAGAAGTCTAGGTTTGATTCTTTTCTAAAAAAGAGTATGCAAATGAAAGCTGGGAGCTCTGTGGAAAAATAAAATAAATTAATAAATATTTTAAATGTCAGTCTCTGCCTTACAACAACTTCCAGACTTCTATGAAAGTGGCCAAATATTCAGTAATAAAGTGTAATCTCTTTGAGTATTCTCTTCATTGTTGTCCTAGGTCTACGTCCTGAATAGATTTTCATTTTAGAATCCTATATGCATCTTCTGTATGATATAATTACAGTACAATCACAATCAGGAAGGTCAGGACATTCATAGGTCTCTGCTGATATCACAAGATAGCAAAGACAGCTCGGATATGGGGGACAGTTTCATTACTGAGAAAAAGCTTTCCAAGAGGTCAGAATAATAGTTGCTACATCTTACTGTTGGTTCTTTCAAAGCCCACCTTTAAGTCTCTGACCTAACATTTATTGCCTCATTGTTGTAATTTCAGGCTCTTTATATCATTAATGCACATGAGTATTCTTACACTTCTTCAAGCTTAACTTTTCCCCCTTGCTCCCCCTACCATAAATATCTTTTCCTGTATTTGGGATGCTTTCGAAAAATATGTAGATTTAGTTATTTGTCCTCGTATACTTTGACCCGAGACATGTAAATATGTAGAATTTGAAGATTCTTTTTGTCCAACAGTGTCTGGATTTTTTTTTTTTCACATTTTCTAATTTAATTTTGTAGTTCTGAATTCAAAGGTACTGGTGGTAAATCACTTTACTGTAATGCTATTGATAATCGTAAAGTCATCACTGCAATAACAACAAAGATTCTATTTTTTCTTTTAGATTTAAAGAAATGATGAATGCTTGCAAACTCAAGCATTCCAATGCATGATCTAAGGACAATAACAGAATTAAAGTTGCCCTTTCAAATTTAAAAATACTCTTAACCATGCAGTATTTTATGAGAAATTTGTTGCAGTCAAGTTAGAGAATAGATTGCTTGGTCTCCAACCAGTTTGTTAACATTCATAATCCTATTACAGGCAAGAAGGAATACACCATTCATGCAAAGTCAATAATTTATTCTTAGTCTAATTACTGTCTTAACGGTCATAAAAACCTTAACAAATATTTTAAATTATGTACAGATAACATAAATATACAAACTTTTTAGTTTCCCTTTCTCTGAGTTAGGCTTGCCCTCCAACTATCCTTCTATGTGTTAAGGTTAATGGTTTCAGTCTTGGCGTGTGTTTACAGCAGCTGGTCAATATCCAAAGTCCTTTGCCAGAAGTATGATATAGATGTTGATATTTTCTTCCTTCTTGGTTTAGGATGTGGCTGGTATTATTTTTGTGTTTGTTAACAGGCTCTAAACCTTGCTTATTATTCATTGGTCTGCAAGTCCATATTGCATCTGAATTTGCTGTGCAGTGTGTATTTAACTTATGTGGGGTAGTTGTTCTTTGTTCTCTGTGTTACCCTTAAGGCTTAGCAAGAATGGCTTGACTTATCTTGTTCCTGAGGTTGCATTCCTTTGATGACCAGTAATTGGCCATCAGCAATTTGTTAATAGCCCCTGGGCTTAAGTTATTGCCCTCTTCAGTTCTTCTAAAGTTTCTGATAACTCCTGTTCTGTCTTTCATTAGGGGGGTCTAATAGGTCATTCTACCCATAGTAATTATGTTACAAATACCCATTAGTTACCAAATTTATGTCATTGTAGATATTACATCACACAGTTATACAGAGCTAATGAAAACTTAAAACAAAGTAGGTAATATAGATCTGGGAATTAGATCATTGCTATAGTATGCAAACCCAAATCTTCAGGGAGACAAACACAAGCACAGACAAAGCCCATCAGGTCCTGAAGCCTGTCTTGTTAGCTTAATGCAAAAGATGCAGCCTTTTGCAACCAGCAGTTACTCTATTTACAGAGCTACAAAGCTAGGAGATATGTTAGTGGTTTAGTTATGATCAGACCTCATATGGATCATCCGTGTCAGAATGCAAGAATGGCTTCTCAGAAGATTTAATGGTACTTGTCATACCCATGAAAAGAAAACAAAAAACATCATATTTTTGCAATTTGAATCTCTCAGTATTCACATTAATGTTTCAGGAATCACATTTCAGCTAAGGATTGTGGTAGAAACCTTGATTTGAAGTAAATTCTGTTTTTCTGGGATTTATGTAGTAGGCTTCACATCTGACACAATAAATTACTTATGTCATGAGCTTCTCATTCTTCATGCTGGCTAGTGACCTTATGCCATCAGCCAATAAAGATTCTATTCTTTTGGTCCTGGTAGGGCCAGGCTGGCCATTCTTATTTAGCTGCAGATTAGTAGGTAACTTCCTTGATCAGACACAACTGATGTATATACATATCTCAACACCTGCGATGCCAGACAGGCCTCTATTTACTCTGCCTTTGCAAGAAATAAGATGTTACACTGTATGGGTAACACTACCTAATCTTAACATTGCATGTTTGTGTTCTCATGAAAAGCCCCTCAGAACCAAATCCTTCTGTTTATCAGTCAATTAAAGTAGATAATAACCACACATCTCTCCTTCTTATTGCTGTTCTTAAACTCCTGTGTCTAAAATTATACTATTTTTTAAAATTAACAATCTTCAGGGTATAAAAGGGACACATGGGACCTCATTAGAAGAGTCTCAAAGAAATAGGAATCTGACATTCATGTAAATCCATGTGACCCCCAGCAAGGAATTGTTTCGTTTTGTTAAAATTGCATGCAATTTCTGTACCCATTTGTCCTTCCTGCTATCAGTAGAAGAAAAGAAGCAGTGAGCTTTTCCAGATAAAACACGGATTTATCAAGTGAGTAATAATCACATCTAGTACTATTCTAGCATGAGACGTGGCTTCCTGTATCTCAGCTTCCTCCTGTGTTAAGAAGTGTTCTCTGAGGCTAAACTGTGGAAGGAGTAATGGAGATGTAAAGTATTTGAGGATGTAACTCTCATTTGACTTGAAATCCTGAATGATTTAAATTTTTTGAGGTTTAATGTCACTGAATCCTATAAAAAGCAATTTGCATTTTCTGTAAAGTAGTGTGTCTTTGAGACATGTGCACAGCCATATGATTATAGATTCTGTATTGAAGGGTTAGCTAAATGCTCTTTGGAACATTCCTATGTACAAAATGAAATGTCTGTTCACCTCTGAGCAAGACAAAGACGTACCACCTTGCACTGATTCTTTCCATATTCCTCGTTTAAAAACCAAAAAGCTACCTTTATGCATAAACCACAGATTCTTCCAAGGAAGCAGGTAGTGAACTTTACACATTGTAAAATCAGAGATTTTCTTTGTCATCCTGCAGGGTGTCACATTAACTTTTTGTCTTTGTCCTGGGATTTAAAAAAGGACTTCTATAATTTTAGAAATGTCTTGGCTATGCAGCTGCAGTTCAAGGAACAATAGCTTCAAAGTTTTGACTTCTCAACAGTTCTGTCCAAACATGAAGAGACAGCAATGCAATCTTAGGTGTTAAAACAGTTACAAAAATATTCTTTGTTTTGAAAAAGTGAAAAAAAGGCCAAATAAAAAAAGTTCTGTTTCAAAATAACATATATTGAAACAATTCACCTCAGCAATACTTGATCTTAAAGAGTAAGAAACCAATGTAATGATGCCTGGTTTTGTACACCTTAAACAAATCTTCAGTAAACTTATGTGTATCATTCCTTCTTCTTGAAATCCTTTTAGGCCTTTCTCTCATCCCTCTCTACTGGCACACAAATACCTGGATTGAATCTCTTAGGTTTCATATAGTGTCGGGATCTATTAATGCAGAGGTTTTACATATCATTCAGTGTAGGCAAAGCGATTGCTTTTGTAAACTGAGAGTTAGCTGCACAGCATGTGAGCCTCGTTTTCTTACCTCATTACTTACACTAAAATGTTTACTAAAATACCCCCACCTGTGACCAAAGCCAAGTCCCACATTGCACATATTTTTGAATTACAGAACTGAAAGAGAAAAGATGCACCAGTCCTTGTGCTTTTATATAACTGCAACGGTGTGAATAGGTGAATTAGTTGGCAGTAAAAAAAAGAAACCCGCCCATTTTAGCCTTCCCTTTAAAGGTTTGTGAGATTTTAATCTATAAAGCAAAGACTATTGAAAACTGCATTCCATCATCTTTGTTCTTCCCTCTGTCTTGGGATCCTGTTTGCATCCTCACACTTTCATCCTCAAATTCTTATCAAACACCTGCATTTTCTGATCAGTGAAATTTCTTTTCCTATTGCTGCTTTTATTTTATATAGTCACTTTAATATCTTTCTGTGGGTATGCAAACTCAGCTCAATGTGATTATCTTCAATTTATTATCTTTATTGCTTTTATTCTTTCCTCTTTTTTTTTTTTTTTGTGCCTTTAGGGATTCTGTTTCTACCTTTACTGCTCTTACTGATGGTGTCTTGTCTCTAAGCATCTAGAAGACTTCTTTTCCACAGAACTTCTGTATTTTGGTGACATGTTTCTTTCAGTATCTTAGACCAATGCAAAATAAAAAAAAAAAAACGATATCTTACCAGCTTATCCAAAGGGAAAAAACAAAACAAAACAAAAAAACTTTTGCTAAATTTTTCACCTTCTGCATGTGCAACTTTGAGCCACCTTTGCATCTCTGCCTTGCATTCCTCAAACAGAACACCTTCTGTAAACTTCTGTAACTTCCTAGTGATCCTTCAGGAGAAGACTCTTCAATCAGCCAGCTCCAATAGTGTAGTGCTCAGCAAACCTGCCTTCAGAGCTGTTTGATGAGCCAGAACTCTTTATTAATGGTCAGATGTTCGAATTTAATAGCACAATGCGAATACAAAATGCTTCTTATTATTTTCCTATAAAAAAGCAATTTGCAGACTACAGCTAACACTTTCCAGTTACTAATGTCATTGGCCTGAAAATGCCAGAGCTAATGGTATGCTTACTGAGCTGTCAAAATGAAGCCTGTATTACAAAGCCCACAATGTAAGTTCAGGGCACCCATCCTGACCTTGAGCTAAATGTCAGTCCTGTGAGTTTGACTTGTGTATTCCAGCCATGTTTATGCCGTTACTGGCAGTAAGTTCTCTCCACATTGCTTGGAATGTCTGAAATACGACATTGTGCGTTACCCAGCCCTTGCTTTTGCAATAATTTAGTGTGGGTTTACATCTTGCTTTCATAAGCAAACACAATACTACTACCCAGTGGCAGACCGCAGCTTCAGCATCCTGAAGGTGTGGACCGCTGTTAAATTTTCCAATCTCTGGCATGTAACTCACCTCTCATAACTTGTAGCTATTTATGTCCCTTAAGAATTTTGGTAGATGACATATTAAATAAGTTTTTTTTCTTTTCTGCCCAATTTGATTACTGCAGTGTAAATCAATCCTTGCTCATGTCCTTTCTTTTTTTTTCTTTCCTCTCATAAACGCGGTTATGTGAATTTTATGATAAGAAGTGGGGCAAAGCTGGCATGTGGAAATTTGATTTGGGACAAGTCTGAGATGAGCATAGCTGAGTATAAAGAGAAGCAAAGGATCTTGTGTGTGCTGTAAGTGGCAAACTACTTCTTTAAGAGCTCTCATGAGTACTGTGTAAGAAAAGACATTGTCATACATTCAACTTGTTGAAACTCATAAAATGCTCCATTTGAAATGTATTTTGATTTAATTTTACTAAGGAATCATACTTGTTTCCTAGTCAGTTTATTTTTATTTCTACAGTATCAGTATTTTCTTTCCTATTTTTGTATGATCTGTAATTGCTTGCTCCTTTTGTTTTCTCCATTAACCTTCTGGCTTGAATGTTTTTAGCGGTGCTACCTTTTCCCTTTATAGTGCTTAGACTTTTTGCTGAGACTTCAAACAAGGTGTAAAATAAAAGGGTTTTAATCCTTTCCTAAGGAATTTCCCCAGAGCAGCAGAGCACAGCCTTCAGAAATTCTGGGCTGAACCACACAGGCTATTGTCAATTAAAACTTGATCTGATTTATGCTACAATCATGACAGCCAGAGAACAGCTCATGTTTGAGGAGATGCAAAGGAAGAACATGGTTATTCTTGCCTTTTTCTTTCTCATATTGGAAATAGAACATTAATATGAAGCCAGCATCAAATTAGCACTTTTTTTTTTTCCCACAGAAACATCTGTCTTACCAGGAATTGGCTGGAGATCAAAAAAAAAAAAAATGTTTTAGTCACAACCACAGAGTTCCAAAAATACAACATAGACAAATTAAACCCTTTGTAAATAAACTTTATATAAACCCAACAATATTAAAAAAGCTGAAAATGAAGTGTGTGGTGTGAGAGAAATTGATTTGTAGGAAGCTTTTTAGATTGCCGCAAATTAAATAGAAAATGTGAAACAGTTATTTAAGTCAATAGGAGATTCAGTTCTGACATGATTCTGACAAATTCCAGACTTCATTGGTAGATGAAAGAGCAGGATGCAGATTTGCCTAAACAGAGACACGTGTTGCTTTTTGAGAAGCCGTAATGGATCTGAAACTAGTGGGTGAAAATGAAAGATATGTCAGAGGCCATGTAGGAGACCCACGTGCAGTTTGGAAACCAGGTGAGATAACCCACACCATTTAAAATGGCAACAAAGGCCTGCATTTAGGTAATTGTATCCTATATTAAGGGTACAAGCTCTGAGAAGTTGATATCTACTCATGAGAAAATTAAAGACAATGGTATATATATATTTGCCTGTGCGGTTTCTCTTACTGAACACGTTAAGCACAAACCTGTGAAAGTTAGTAGGTAATCTGAATTTACATTTATTATTGCAACTGGAGGCATATTTTTCATAAGTTTGCTTCTGTGTTTCTGCTTTTCAACCATGCAACCTGAAAAATTGTATGCTATTTAGATAGTCTTTTTATTTTTTATGTTTTTTCCCCCTGCATAGCCAGAGGCTCTGACATGAGTTACAGTGACAATTGCTAAAGCGATTTAACCAACTGAGGTTTCTCCCTGTGCTAGAGGTCATATTTGCCCATAGTGAAGAAGCAAATGTGTCAGCATCTAGGTTGTTGTGCTTCCTCATCCAAGTGTTTAAAAGCTATAACTGAAGATAGTTTCGTGCTTATGCGTTCGATGATAGCAGCAGTGATTGAGGTGTGGGCACACGTTCACGTCTGTCAGCTCTGCTGTAACTTCTGCCCCGAGGAAAGGCAGATGTCTGTGATGTGATAAAGTATTAAATTGTGCTTAAGTGCACTTTTAGTTCAGTTATACTACTGTTCGCTTCAGTGTGCCTGGGTCAAGGCCTGAAAAAAAGATTTATAGCACAATTATTTTTTTAACTTACTTGCTATACTCATTTTCCAAAGGGCTTATCTACTCTTTTGGCGCATGAAAACAGAAAAAGAATTTGCCTGAAAGGAATCTGGGGATGGGGGTTGTATTTGGTTTCCTCCTTTTACTCATTTACAGTAGTGTGGCCTTTGAGCTAGGAAGATGTGGATGCTCATACACACATTAACTTATCATTCTTGACTACCCTCCTAGTAGATAACTGGAGCTTCTTAATATTTGGAGGTTTTGGAGAAGACAGTGATCCATGTGGTGAGGGAGAGATCTTTCACAGCTGTACTTTGCCACTTTCATTAGTCTTCCAAATCCATATTCAGATCCCCTGCTAAGTGGCTTCATTTCCAGAAGTGCAGAGCATATCCTCTCTGCTACTTCATCACAAGGTGTAGATGGTCTTTGAATGTGTCTCATTGGTGTGGCTGCACACAGGTCTCAAATTTATTTTCAATGGATTTAAATGCTTGCACAGTTTGCATTTCAGCAACCAGTTCTGCTTTTCACTGCAGCTCCTGGGTTTGTACTGGCAACTCTGAATTAAAGTTCGTGGTTCCTCATCTGTTCAGTTTTCCATCACTTACGCATTTGTCATTTAACAGCTGCTCTAACATTTAGAGTGTTGTCTCAGGAGTGGTGACATTATAGGATTTTTTTCCCAAGTGATTTGTATATCATTTAAGCCATTGCCTGGAATGAGAAATAAAGTAAGAATACTAAAATAATAAGATTTTCAGAGCAAAGCCAGACTTCAGCTCATTCCAACATTGATTTTCTCAAATTTTGCTTCTGCTTCTGTATAAAACACACGTCATAGCTCTTTAAAATTAAAAGGCAAAAAGAAAAAATGCCAAACAACAAGGAAAGCTGCAATGGTGTGCTCGTTGTCTAAATGGCTTCACAAGCAGTTAATAATTTTGTACTCTTAGGTCTGCTTTGATATGGCACAGATCAGTAGTTGCATTTTTGCCCTCAGGTTTTGAGCTTAAAATGTGAAAGTTCACCTGAAACTAAAAGATTCTGTACTTTTAGAAAATAAGATCAATGATAATCTAGGCTGAGAAAAGGGTTTATTTTAATATAAGTATGCACTGACAATATAATAAATGACTGTGGATAAATGAATAAGAATCTGAATGTGGCTGGATATAAAATAGTAATAACTGTTTTATTTTTCTGCATTACTTGTTGGCTCGCTTTTCACACAGATGAGGTCAAAATATTATGGAAGTAAATGTGTCCTTGGTATGTAAATTTCCAGAACTGCTTTAGCACTGTGCTTAATTTGAAACTACCTTGTGAAAGAAGTTAGCTGTTTCTTTCTGTAGGAGTACCACCCTGCTTCCTTATCCTTGGCCCCATGATTATAGGCTGTGCAGCTTTTACTTTCTTCTCCTCTTCTTACTTGACAATTGCACGTTGTTTTAGCAACTTGTGGAGTTAGTGATGTATGGTGGCATCCAAAGCCAATTGAAACTTGTTTGCAGATTTCTCCTATTGCTAAGTTCAGAAAAAGACACACTGAAAATCATTACAGCTAGCAGTTGGTGAATCTAAGAATCAGGGATCCAAGGATCAAATACTTTCCATGTCAAAAGAGGCCAAGTAACTCTAGTGTTGTCCTTGGGACCTGAAGTCCTAGATTTGCTTCCAATTCTGGTGTTTATAAACTTGTTGAAGATCTCTTTTTATAACAGGAATATAGCTCTCATTCCCTTTCTAGAAACCTACATGAAAAAAACAAACCTATGCTGCAGAATAGATATAAAGGAAATTTGTGTGTCATAACAGAATTGCAGTCATTACAAAAGAGCAGTCTCTAAAATTGACAAGTTGACAGCATTTTCATGGCTTTTGACTGTTGAATTATCTCCTAATATTCTTACTCTCAGTTAATAATTATTTGGATAGCTGTGACTTCCCACAATTAAAAAAGTACATTTTAAGTTAATAATAACTATTTCAGCAGTTTAGATTACTTTTGTCAGGAATTATACAGCCTACATGAAAAACTAAGCTTCTCAGTATGAGCATGTGAAGCTAATTGCAAACAATTGAGTTATTACAGCAAAGTAAATCACCACTTATCTGTCTGACTTAATCCACCACTTTTTGCACTTGCGTTTGCATTTGTAACAAATAAAGCCACATGCACAGATCGTTACCATGCCCCAGCTGAGTGTTAGCTCACTAAGCTGCAGCAAGTCACTTGTTTCCAATCAAGTGATCATACCCCACCAAAATGGAATTTTGAACAACCCCTTTTCCCCTACTTCTGAAGTGATGAATGACCAGGTAAGCAAAATCACAGCTCACAGAAAGCTACCTTACCTGGTCTTTTAAAATTGCAACCAATACATTCTTAATTTTAAAGGTAAAGTTGAATTTCTTCACTTTATAATTAGATGTATAAATATAGATTTCAAAGCTGATGTTTGCACACTAGTTTTAAATGCTCATTTAAATGCTGAAAAGAATAATTTTGATTCATTTACAAGTAGCATATAATTTACCTTTAATGTTATTTATATTTCACAATTATGTCGTGTTGCTGCTCAGATTTGAGCTGCTCAGTAGGAAAGAGGTCACATCTTTCTTACTGCAGTGGAGGCCTTCACTACATGATAATACAGCACCTGCTTAAGTGAAATCACTTTTGAGTCAGTTTTGGTAAATCTGTACAGTCATTTATAGATGGACAATCCCTTCAGCCATTTGGCCTTGATTGTTTATAGTCCTGTGTGTTCTGTTTTCATTAGCTCAATAATATCTTTTCCTTCCTTTATGTAGGCTTTGCAGCAGTCGAAATGACAACACTCAGCAAAAATAACTTAATCAGTCCTTTGCCAGGCTCCTCAGGGCTTATCAAATTTTAGCAGGTTTGAGTGGTGATGTCCCCATCTTCTCTTCCCCTCCCTTCTGGAGGCTCCCACCCCACAGTGAAGCTGCTAGAACAGGAGGCATGTTTATGCTGTGCCAGATCATAATGCTGCATATGAGACCTCAGATAAGGGGGGGTTTGCAATAAGATTCTTAACTGTGATCTGGACCAAATGAGCCCTGAACATCTACCTCCTAAACAGTAACTTACCTGCAAACCAGTCATTTTTAGTAGAAGGATGGGACGCACACTCTTAGTAACGATAGTGCATAAAAAATTTCCTTTACTAGGTGGATTCCGTCCTCCTATCCGAGATTCTTTTAATTTGATACAATGATTCTGAGGACTTGGACTATTATTTATCAACATTTACGTCTAGAAATTAAGTATCTTTGACTCCTAATTAGTGGCAAATCCTTAACAATTACATGACTGATGCAATTGCTTAAGAGTGACACTTCAAATTAGTGGTGTATACAAATGCAGAAATGCATATAATTGCATGAGTTTTCAAAAATCATGAAAGTTAAATTTTTTACCTAAAAAACCCATAAGTCGAGGGAAATTTGTTTGCTATGTTCTTGCATGTAGCCAAATATGTGATTTTTCAGAGCACATTGCACAGCTTGTTCACTTTGTGAGATGTTTCTTAAACCATGGATGGGTTAAAAAGGAAGGAGGAATGAGAGAGAGAATTTTCTGTTTTAGCCATGCATTTTTAGAGGCATTGCTTGTTTCCTAACTGTTAATGATGCATTCAGTATCTTCAGTGCCCCAAGGGTGAAAGGAACAAGGTAATTTACAGAAGGCTTATGTCATTGTGGGCAAAATGTAGAAGGTATTTGTCAAAAGAAAATATATGGTGAACTTAGTAAGAGAAGGCTAGACATCAAAGTAAATCCATATTCAAAAAGGAAGTGGGTGACCAGATAGAATAGTAATTCCCCCTGTGGATATGAAACATATACCTGGCAGTGAGATGACTGTCCACTTAAAACAAATTGCAGTCTTTAGTTTCAGCCTATTCAAGGCTGAGTTCTGCATAGATATTGGACATGCAGGCAGTGCCAGAAGAGACATCTGTAACTGAAATTCAAATCCATTTCATTGAAACACATTACATTTAAAGTATGGTTCATTCTTAGTTTGAAAACTGTCAGTAAATTCTACTAGTCAGTTCTTAGACTGTTTTTGAGATGTTTTCCGGTATTAAGAACATACAAGCACTGAGAATGGGGTGGGTTTTTTTGCCATTTTAGTGTTCAAGTTCCCATAGTGACAGTAGCTTGGGACCCATTCCTGCCTTAGCAGTCTGGGAAGGACAGCATGGTTGCAGCCTCCTGGTCTTGACTTGCAACTCACTAAGGGATTTAGAAGTGCCAAATTGCAGACCTGCTGCCTATCATAGTGGGAAGCTAGTCTCTAAGGCATTTTAGCGACAGCATTACTACTGTTGTCCTCATGCTTGATAGCTTTCATGATGAACCAGGACCTCAGTATACAAAGGCCTGCAAAGAGAAAGTCTAAAACAGTTTCTCCTCCAGCGAGATCATAGTCTTACCATGCAAGCGTTAAGTGAGTGTTGAGATTAAAGTGAGGGCACTGTGTTAGCCGGCTGCTCTGTATACAGTGTATAGAAGTGATCCTCCAGCAGGAGCACTGGGATCACATCCGAGATACTTGGAGGATTGGTAAATTAATTGAGGTTGTGGATTTACTGTGGTTTTACTACTTCTTCTTTCTCTATGAGCAGTGTGCAAAAATACACATAAGTTCTTGATATATTCAGTTATTTAAAAAAAAAATCATTTCCATTGAGGAAATGGTTCCAAGTCTAGCCTTTAATTCCTTTTAAGTTCCCTTTACATCAATGGAAGGTTTTTTTTTCCAATTCTTTTGTTTAAAATACACAAAATCAAAACTTAAAGTTGTGCTTAGTTAGTATTTTCAGCCAAAAAAAGAAATCCTTTCCCTTCAGAAGAAACCTATTCCTTTTGCATAGGATAAAATTGTTTTCCTCCCTCTATCCATCGAAATATTTTTAAAAACTTGTTATGAACACAGCCTACTTACCTTTACTTTACAGCACTACAGGATTGTGTCTGTGCTCAGCAGTAGTCTCTGAAGTCATGGTTCTGCTGGTATCAATAAAACTACTCCCACTGATGTTAACTAAAGTACTGCCTATAAACTAGGATATAGATGTGCCTTTGCATGATTAAAATACAACAAGGATCTTAGAAGTATTTTTGTGTTCTGGTTTTTAGGTATGCCCGTGGAATTTATAATATAGAATATGTTTTGCTTAATGACTTAGACTTAATGGGGTTTGGGTGTTGTTTCAGGTCATGCTTTTGTATTTCACCTTGTATTGTAATAGAAAAATTACAATAAAGCAGGATATATCTAACGACATTAGGTTGAAGAAGCTGCCTTTTTAAACTGGAAATAAATAGAAACATGATCAGGAACTTAACCTTGTCTTTTCTTTGTTCTAGTTTGAAAATGCTTTTCTATATGGATAAGACTTTACACTTATCTGATGAAAATAAATGAGCCATTTATTTCTTTAAGTTCAGTTAGTGATTTTCCTGAATGTGTTTTTCAACCACTGCAAGATAAATGTTGCCCATCTTCTGGTACTTGAAGAGAGTGAGGCTTTAGTAGTTGTTCAGGAAACTTGTTTTTATGTGTAACAGGGCCCCCATATAAATGTGAACCTTTTCCCTTGGGTTTTATAACACTGTTACGTTCATTTTGACCTTTGTTTTGATTGCATGTGAAAGCTATCCTTTCTTTTAACTGTATATTGCTGTTGCAAACTCAAAGCTTGAGAACTGGCTGAAAGAGTCAGGTTCTTACACCTTATAGTCGTATCTTGTCCTGAGTGACATAATACACTATTCAATTTATGAATCAGCAACATTCTTTTTTATTGGTATCTTAATATCTGAAAAACAAAAGAAATAACTGTTAGCAAACTGTTAACAAAAAGCAAAAAATCATAGGTATTTTTTAATCAATGGATTGTTCAGTGATTAAAAAAATTATTTGAGAACTAATACAATATATGAAAAGCAAAGTATAGAAGAAAACCGTTGGGCTGAAAATATTTAAATGGGCAGTTGATGTTGATTTAGCTGCCTTGTGTCTTTCATACTGACAGATGAGAAAGAAAAACACAGATGAGAACAAAAGAAGCACGTTCAACATAGACATACTATATATATATAAAAGAAATAAAAGTTTGTTAGGAAAAATCCCTCCATAGTATAAACAAGTAATATAAATAGAAATAGAACTTTCTATCTGAATTCTGCTTTTTATAAAAAAGTGTAGTTCAAATGTATGTAAGATTTTAGCCTAATTTCCTAAGGAGGTATCAGATTATCATGCTGTTTGGTTAATTAAAATGAAACTTAAACTAGGAGGAAATGTCTCAGAGATTCTAAAAACTTTGAGGAATTTGACTAATGTGGCTATACAGAGGCAAAAAAAATTTAGTCTGTTTCATGTCCTGCATGAGAAAACCATAGAATTTTGTTCTACGTTATATAGCAGTAATCTCCTCTGGTTTGAAATAAGAGGTTTTAGAATTGACATTTTAGTTGTCCTTTTCTAAAATAATATGACCAAGTAATCCTAACAAAATCTTGGTACAAAATATGACATTAATATTCTTTTTTCATTATGCAGAAAATATTATTAAATATGTAAGCGAGTTAGCTGATTAATAGAATAATCAATGTTTATGTTCTGTCATTCAAAATTATGTTTTTGATTTATGATGCCTTTTCTCATATTACCATAATATGCTTCAGAATAATTTTTTATTTTTATTTACCATTTTCAGACATGTATCTTGTGATATATTTATTGATTTCTCTTTATGTATCAATTTTGTAAATTTCCCAACTAAATTCCCTGACTAAATTCACTCTAAACTAAAAGCCACAATATGGTGAATTAGGCCACAAGTTTTAGGACAACTTGCGAAGTGAACTTTGAAAATGTGGTTCAGTTCGAATTATTGTAATGGAGTTTTTTGAAGTCTGTGAATGGCCTCAAATGGTTATTGTTGTAAGGCCACAAGTATACACTAAGAACTAATGTGCTGAAATCTGTCAGATGGCCCCCGAAGTCTTACTATGTGAGTATTCAGACACTCCTTCCAGGAGAGCTCAACCTCATCTCTTCCTCCCGTCCACACGGAGCATTTGCAGTGGAGTTTGACAGCCACTGTCTCAGGTCCTCTCAACAGCCCTGTTGAAACAGAATGCTTCGCTGCTTTTCTAGTTCTTTTTTACCACTGGTTTGTGGAGCTGTGAGCTCAGTGTTTCATCTGAGAATTTTATTCCTCTATAAAGTTTCTTTATTATTGTATCCATGACTCTAGCTGGTCAAATTGCTTTGGAGAGGGCCATATTCCTGAAATCCCACTTGAGAAAATTGTTTCAGCGTTGGACAAGGTGAGAAGAAGAGGATAATCCAAGGAGAGATAGCAGTTTCCATATTTCTGGTCCCCGACAAATTGTTCCAAACATTATGTGTTCATGCTAGCAGCATTAAATCTACCCATGTGTGATCTGAATTTTGTCTTTTCTCTCCTCTCCTTTACTTACTTTCAGACCATTGTTTTGTTTATACTGGAGTTTTACAGCATCAGAGCACATTTATGCTTTCACCAAGTAAAATGTGATTTTTGATTCCTCTGCAGCAAACTCGGCATTTCTTAGAGCAATGCAGCACTCACTGGTTGTGAGAGAAGCCATCTGGCTCTGCTGGGTCATTATTACTGCCAGAACTTTGCAGTGTCATCCATTGTTAGGATATTCCTCTGACTTTTCTCAGAGAGATTATTTACTGCTCTCAATATTTTCTGGGTAACGTACATGTGCTTTTGTTTCCCCTGCCATTCTGAGCCTTTCATGGGTATTATCCAGTGGGTGAATAGACAGGCATATCAGCAGACAAACTTTCTTAGAAGCTATGCATCAAGCAAGAAGAAAGGAAAAACTAATAGATGATCTCTATAGCTGCTCTTAGGGAACACCTTTCTTTGCTGGCTCATGTAACGACGCATGATTATACCTTCTGTTAGGGTGTATGAAGAGACTGCACATTCTGAAGCAGACCGATAACTGGCAGTCTGTCTTTCCAAAAATGAGTGAGCTGACATGTTCATCTCAGACCTGTGTTAGCAAAGCAGCATTCAGTACATTGCAACTAAATTTACTTCTTCCTCTATTGCCTATTTTTATTTCACAACGGGTTCATTGCATATCTCAATATCCTGTTTTGCATGCTCCTCACCTCTCTATGCTATATCCAGCAAAGAAAGACCTTGCATTTATTACAGCTTTTATTTTTGATTGAATAATGTAAATACAAAAATCAACAGCAAATGAGAAACTGAAACTTTTAAACCATTGTGACTGTATTGAAACAAACATTGTAGTAGCTACTATACTGATTGAATTATTCCTGCTTATATGATATTAGGAAGGAGCTTGTGTTTCAAGATGTTTGAAAGTGATACAGCAGTTCTCCTAGACTGCTATTGCATTTTTCCAAGACATTTGACTTTGCAACAAAAAGTACTTTGATTTGGAAAAGTGAATTATGTGGCAAATGTTAGATGGATTAAAAGCTGGCTGACTGTCATATTGAAAAATGTGATGTTGATGGACAGATACAAATAACTGGGATGTGTCTAGTAGAGTCTGCCTGCAATCAGTTCTTGGGTCAATAGCACTTAACATTTTTATCAACAGTCTAGACAGTGATGTAAGACATCTTTAGTAAAGCTTGACCATGACAGAGATTGGATAATATGCTAGATAATTGCAGAAGGTAATAAAGCATATTTTAATACTGCCAAACATCATCCTCTTGTGTGGGATAGGCAACTATATGTGGTTGTACAGCTGTGATTTAGAGAAGGACTGGTTGTCAACGGTAATTTGGTCTACTTAATCTCTTAGTGCAATGTTGTGGAAGGAAAAAAGCACTAATGCAATAATGTATGTATTAAAGTCAGACTGTCAAGTGGAACAGGGTCATGATTGTCTCTGCATGCTGTATTGATAAGACTGCTTCTAGAGTTCCAAGTAAACTTTTTTCCTTTTAAACACAGGACACAGTCTGCTTGGTGTTTGTTGTCTTTTGATCCAGAAACCAGTCAAGGCTGAAATGCAGATCCCAGAAAGGTAGAGCCAGTCCTCTGTGCTCTAAAGGGATCCTCTAAAATGGCCCTTTAGTATGACTCATGTGGTCACTGTTACAGTTATCAACAGGTTTTAAGATGGGAAAGGACTTTGCACAGCCTTGAGGAACAGGAATAGTCCAGCTGAAGTCTTTGGACTAAGATCTTTCTCGTCTGAAACAAACTTGGCAGTTTGTTACAAGTCCACCTGGCCTCAGAATATGAGAGTCTTGAGCATAGTGCTGGGTTCTGTGGTGCATTGCTGTGTTAGTGGGACAGGGGTTTCTGGGGAATAATATTCTTCTCAACTCTGACAGATAAATTAGAAAAGCTTTCAGACAAAGAAGCTTATTTTAGATCTGAAATAGCAACAACACACTCAAACCAAAATAGCCTTAGTGGATATGGTAATAAGTTAGACTGACTGAGAGAACTGGTAGTGGAGTGAGGAAAGTATGAGATAAAAAGACTGTTATCACCATGGGAGAGAGAGGAGCAGGTAATCTATTGCTTGTTGGAACATGGGGTAGGGATTGTGATAGAGGGAGGTTGTACTATGTGATAAAACCATTCTTTCTATTGTGTCCGCATTTTGAAGTGTTTAGTGGAACTGCAGACTTTAGCAGGCTCCTTCTGAGAAGGTACCCTCCACTGTGTATCTCTCTCAGAGGTCAGAGGTAGAGAGATCATTTAAAAATAGTGCCAGTCATGCCTATTTCTTTTTGTCTTTAGTAATTTGTCATTGGGAATTCATTCTGATCTATAAAAGTTGTTTAAATTCATCCATATGGTTTACAAAGCACTTGTATCAGAGGAAGTATATTGTGCTCTGCGAAATGAATGGACAGGGCCTACAGATCTTGATGATGCTCATGAGAAGACTTACATCGTGAGGCCTGAGAATATTAGCAATTCTGCATTTGTTTCTCAGGTGTAGTCTGTTCCCTCTGGTGGCTATCAGTCCACAGGGAATTTGCTTCTGATCATAGGTTTCACAATGCTGGAGCTATGAGTAACGTGGACCTCGGGGTGCTAGATTCTGTAATAGAAAATAATTTTTGTTTATTGCCCTTTTGTAACACGTAAGCAACATACAAAACGGACAGTGGTTCACTTACTCATATGCCACTGGATTTTATAAAGGAATTTTTTGCTTGTTTGTGACTTGAACTTGCAGTTCATCAGAATTCCTCTTAATTGAAAGCTTTAACATATTTAGCTACCCCTAATTTAAGGCCATTAATTTTTAAAGGATTTGCCTTATTGTGGTACTTATAGTGTTCAGCTTACTGGTTTTATGGATGTAGTAGATCTAATTTGTAGTGGTATATTATTGCTTTTAGCAGTGTGATATGGTATTGTGCTTGCCTAGAACTGGAAAAAAACGTTTTCAGTTTGAGACTGGAATTAAATATTTATTGATGATCACTGCTATTGGAAATGCTGGAATGAATATCAGAGGCTTTTTTATTGGTTGGATTTTTGTCTGTTTTGAGGGTTTGTGGCATTTTTAAAAGCATATTTAACAATTATATTCATTGTGACTATTTTCTTTCAGGAATATCAGCCTTGTAACACCAATGCCTGTCCAGAGTTAAAAAAGACAACTCCTTGGACACCTTGGACCCCAGTCAATATTTCAGACAATGGCGGCCACTATGAACAACGTTTCCGATACACCTGCAAAGCACGCCTGCCTGACCCAAATTTGCTGGAGGTGGGAAGGCAAAGGATTGAAATGCGTTATTGCTCCAGTGATGGCACCAGTGGATGCTCGACAGATGGTAAGCAAAGCTACAGTGGCTACATGATGCCATCTGCTAGTGAGGGGTCTGCAGTTCCATTTTCAGCATGGAGTGGAAGTTTTCGCTTGCTGACATTTTGCATAATGGAACTGATAATGAAAAGGAAGATATAATGATCATAACAGGAAATCTAGCCTCTATTTCTTCTAGATGTAGCTTTATTTGGACTAATCAAGTGTCTTTTACCACTGATTATGAGATGTGACAGATTATTTTAATACTTTTTACCATAATCTGCAAGCCATGACATGGCAGCCCAGTTATCAAAAGACTGTGTCACCTCCTTATACTCTCTTGGGTTTTTACTGAGGGAGAGTTTGTGTAATGTATTTGATCAATATTTAGCTAGAATAAGTATCATTGATGCTGAGAAAAAACTTTTGGCTCCGTAATTCTAAAGTGACAATTGTAAGATTCATGAAAGTTTTTAACTAAATAGTTTATGAACTGGATAGTTTCTATTACTAAAGTCTATGTCATGCTATTGCTAGCAATTTAAAGTTCTATATATTTCTAAGATGGAAAACTCTGCTCCTTCAAAATAATTTCAACTTTAGATGACTTTAAATTGGAATTATTTTATTTCAGATTTTTTTCTCTCCCTGTCAGTAATACATAGTTCTGTTTCATTAATTATTCAATTTGATCTATATATCAGTGTTTCTTTTGAATCGTTATATTTTACTTATATGATCCAAGGAAATACTGGTTTTTGATTATTATAGTTTAATATTTATAGATCTACTTTCCACTTACATAGCATTTTGTGTCTTCACAACACTCAGGTTAGCTGAAAAAAAGGTATAAGTGAAGGCATTTGGCTCATCTAAGGCTACAAAGAGAGAATGGTCTCTGAGTCCTTGGGCTTTCTAATTCTCAATATTTTTTTCGGACAGATCTGCTATTGTGAAAATTGGTGTTAAGCATTTCCTACCTGTATTTCGCTTACGTGGCAAGGTTTTGGTGGTAGGAGGGGCTGCTGGGGTAGATTCTGTGAGAAGATGCTAGAAGTTTTCCCCATGCCCTTTGGCCTGTGTAAAGCCTTCATTGATTCACTTGATATCTGTGCCTCTTCGGAGGGGGCAGGATGTTAGTATTCTTTTAAAGAAATACATAGTATTGAACTGCATGAAATAATAAGACAAAATCTGTGGTACCCTAGATAAGACTTAGTTTCATGCTCTGTGCTGTTCCCACTTCAGGTAATCTACGGTCTCCAATGTTTATTTGTTAGGTCTGGATAGCCATCAGATTTTGGCATGTAGCCACTCTTGTAGCAAATGTTTTTTTGCTATTCTCCTGTTTTCATCCAAATTAAATTTCAAACTAGCAATTAGCAAAGATTTTACTCTGCTAGGATTGGTGTATGACCTACCATTCTTGTCCTAAATAAGACTTTGTGTGGAGGTGCTACTTTTTGCTGCCTCCCAGCACTTTGACGTTTATGATACCTTTTTAAAATTTCATAAGATTAAATCAGAAAGACAATATTTTTTCCCACCAGAAAGTACAGAATTAGGAATTTTATCACAACATCTAGAAGCAGATTTACAGAAGAATCTACGTGTACTCTTGTCTGATAGCTGAGATGTCAGCACTTGAGAATGGGAGTATCCGAAAGCCAACACACTACTTAGAGAGTAGGTTAGTAGGGCAAATCAGTGCAAGAGCCAGTTTGTCCTACATCACATTGCTTCAAGGAAATTAAGCACAGAAGCACCTTTCTTAGCTCTGAAGTCATGATCATAAGCCCTCTCCTGGTGTTGGATGCATAAACTGACCCTTACAGAATATAGTCAGAAGTAACAGTGTCTACGTTTTGTTAAATAAAGTGTTCAGACAGAGTTCAAGTGGGTTCAGGTGCATTCTTTGCTTAATTAGCTGGAAGATTTTTCTCTCACTTCTGAACATCAGATTCCTGAATTTACTCGTGTTGTAGCTTATTTGTTGCATCTTGCTGAAGCTGCTACTTTGCTTCATTTTGAAATAATTAATCATTGCTCCAATGTATAGGAGTGACCCTGTTGCACAGTAATTGAAATGTTCATCTGGGAGAGAGATGTTTTGCTGACTAATCCCAGAACTACTGAATATTTGAACACTTTATATTGAGTAGTTGACAGGGCAGAAGCTATTATACATCAGTCTGTTCTTCTTAGTGAGTGCCCTCATAACTTTGTCATTAATTCGTGTGCGTTCTTCTGACTCTTTTTGGCCAGTGCGTCTTCAGTTATTCTGTAATGCAAGGTCAAACCCAACCGGTGTTCCAAGTGGTTTCATTAACCGATATGATTCTGGTGAAAAGATTTATTCTTGTGTCTCCTTTAGCCACATTTTATTTTGAGCATGTTTACTAGCGCATTTTCTGATTAGGGATGTCACAACAGTATGGAGTGGAAAATTTTGGGGAGGGGTACTGTTTTGATTTGCTGATCTGACGAAACTTACTGACTGCCTCTAAACTGCAGGATTCAGAGCCAATTTCCTACTCCCAGGTTTAGATTTGGGTCCACACACCACCCCTCTATTGCTCCTTGATTTCATGGGAAGAAAATACATGAATAAGAATCATATCATGTAGCTTTTGGAATGGAAGGATATCATGAGAATGAGAAACCACTACTTTTGGCACATACCTTCACAATTTCTGGCTAGATAGCAAGGAAACATAAGGAAGTCATAACTGACTTCCACCTGACCAGAGCCTAGATACTGTGAAACATACTTTTCATTATCTACGTGTTAAACTGTAACATTTTGCTGGCTTTTATAGAAAGATTAATATTGGTATAACACGCTTGGCATAACTCGTTACCAAAAATATGTTCTGCAAAGATCAGTTTTCTGTTCTTTGCAGAAGACAGACATTTATTAGAAATTTTCTCATTGACTAACAATTAAACATAGACAATCCTTCTAATTTCAGTCAAACATTCTGAAAGTGTCTTTTATTTGCCTTTTTCCTTTTTAATCTTTTTTTGGGGGAGGCTAAAGAGAGTGAGAAGGAAGAATAAAATCTGAAGAAAGGTCACAGATTCCTTAAAGGAGAAAAAGGCACCTGGAAACTTGAACTTAGATTTCCAGTTGTCACTGCTTTCTCTACGCCAAGCTTAAAATAATAGTTATTTTTGAAGGCAGAATGTAATTTTATCTGAAATACTGGTTTAGTGGATATGATCTCTTGTGAAGAGACTGATTAAGTGCAGTGTTACCCACAGGAAGTCTACAGTGCATTCAGAATTTAGTACAGACTAAAACAGGTGCCAAATATCAGTACTGTCCTGTAATCAGGAGGAGTACATGTTGAGATGTTATCTTTTATACTGTCTTATTGAAGATAGGAGGCGGTATTCCGAGATAAGAACAAAATGAATTGTGGAAGTTAAAACTGAATTTGATGACAAATTCAAGTTTGATTGACAACAAACAACCCTTCAGTAGATCTTTGTGATTACATGTTTAAACACAGAAAAGTTATATACAAGAAATAAAGTGGTAACATAAAATCCTCCATCTGTATACTGTTCGTTTTATGTTAATATACTATCTTTACATTGCATTAATGTTTGACATTGCATTTTACCATTTAAATTTTGCTAAGTTTGAAGATTTATAAGATTTACAAGTTATCTAGGCCTGAAGTTATATAACTTTTGTGCTCCAGTTATAACTGTCAAATATTGTAAAATGTCTTCAGAAAGGGACAATACTCAAACAATCTTTGATTATCCTTGTTACCTCCTGCACTTTAAACAATGTTTCATGCTGTCATTGAGAAATGAATCAGGATGCTTGAATTCTGGCTCCAGATCATCTTTTCCCAAAGTTATGAACTAAGGCTGCTTGGATAACTGAATTTTCTTTGCTAGGTTTGAACAAGAGGACATAAGGCATAAATCGGTCAAGTGATGCAATTTATAACTGTCACTGCTACTTCTCTCTTATTTAGAGCTGTATCCCTTAGCTACAGGCTAGAATAGAGAATTATTATAAATATATGTCCTTTATTAGAGCCTCATTTTTAGGGCAAATTAATTGAGCTCGACAAGGAATGTTGGTTGCAGTCTCAGGTAGAATCAGAACAACTGAAGTTTCATTACAGGCTTTTGCAAAGGCAGTTTTTTTCCTCCTGTACTAGTCAGAGCAGGTGACTTTCATGTTAATATGTCTCCAAATAGGATTAATTTCTGATGGACTTATAAGACTACTCCAATTCAACTAAAAAGTTTTTAAAAATTACTTTGAAATTATCAAATCATCTTGTTTTAGATCAGAATTATGTAATTTAATTGTACTTTTTTCTCTGTTATGTATGCTTGCTAAGTACAGTGGAAGTAAGTCAGCAGCAAATCATTGCTGGTTTCTCTGTAATTTTTCCTATGTTGAACAAAGCCTAAGTGCTTAAAATGAGAAAACAGCCTTTTGTTCAGATGTCAATTCATATTTTCTGAATTCCCTGGTCTTAGAAGCCGATGGTAATTTTGTCGAGGAAATCCCTGTTGCTTTTACTGAAGTTTTTGCAGTACTTGTTGCTACTTGTGGAAATTTTTACTTCAGATTTTTTTGCATAGGTGCCCTTTTAAAATTTAAAATTTTACTGGGATTAATTAGTTAAATTCCCTTTTCTAGACTCAGCATGCAACAGTTTATTAATTGAGCATGGCTTCTAAAGAACTGAAAATAAGCCTGTTCATAAACTGCAGGCTGAATTCATACAATCTAATCATTCACAGGGCTGTCAGCGAATCATAGGCTTTCTGAGAGTGATTTAGTTTAAAGCATTTGAATGATGAACCTGTCATAAATGCCAGATCTGAATTTGATTCACAGCTGTTCTGTCTGTCTTAGGAAAACTATTCATTAGTTCGTTGATGATGCCATGACTGATCATTCTTTCTGCAGATTTCACAACTATTTCTTTAGACAGACTTTAAATAAGGAGAGATTAGGTGTTTTTTCAAGTGGACTTCTTTTTTTTTTTTTTACTAAGCCGAGGGCATTGGCCCTTGCATTCTGTTTTACCCAGATATTTTCATCTTGGGGGCAATAAATTCAGAAATACAGATGACTTCATGTTGTTTTCTGTAGGGTGGCACAATCTGGTTTCTGTTCTTGGAAGTGGATGTGGAAAAATTAGAAAATGACTCAAATTGCAAACAGAGGTGGCAAGCAAGAAAATCAAAGTTTAATGAGAAAAGTATGAGTTTTCATAGTTTCATGCCCCTTAATCTGAAAGATTATGATGCTTTTATATTTGTACCTTCTCCTATTGAAATTGATGTAAACTGTGATAGAGATAGGACTCAGTTCTATATAGCCGCTTACTTTCTGAAGAAGTTTTTGCTGAAGAAATTCTATGGTGTAATCCTTTGGGTAGTATTGCATTCCTTCCCTTGCCCCGTGTCTCTGACACCACCTCAATTAATAAACAGGACATCTTAGCTGAAGGACTCGGTGGTCTTATTCTCCATCAATTTTCCATAGCTTAACAAGTTATTACATATCCATTGGCCAAAGAAAGGAAGGGGTGGTTGGACTTCCCATTTACAACAGACTCTTTGTATGTCTTCTTTTTTATATGTATATTTACATATGTGTGTGTATATATATGTATTTATAATACATGTATATGTTCATATGTATTTGTGTGCTTGTATGTATATGTGCCCAATTTATTGGATTCTTCTCATGGTAGTATTATTTACCCTAATGACTCATCCATATTGGCTTTTCAAAATAGCATGTGAAAGTATCAATATTCTAATACTAAAAAAAATTGTGTTGTGGTGCCTTTATTACGTATTAGCTGTCTAGGGTATTGAACAATTTATATTTAAAAGACACAGCATGAATTGAGTTGTAACGTAGTGAAAATGTCTCAGAAGCACAAAGTCCTGAAATTGAAGGGAATTGTTACAGAATGCTATCTCATTACCTTAATTTTCAACTGTCCTCTTTTCTCTCAGATTTCTTCACTAATATCTGTTATATATTGTATCTGCTGCTATGTTTATTTCCAATCATTATGTTCAAGTCACACTTCTTTTCCATTATCTGTGAAGGAGATATTTACAGTTTTAGTAGAAATGTGGAGGCTGCATTGATGAGATTGTCACACAGAGTGAGTTTTCTGTCACTGCCAAAGGCGCTCTTTAAAATTTTGTGTTCAAAGGGGCAGCCGTTTTGTGCCTTGCCATCTTCTGAAAGAAATCATTTTTCTTTTCCTTTTCCTTAATGTGTCTGAAAGAACCACCTGCCTAGTTTCTTTCCTCACATCTTCAGAGGCCTAAACTCTCACAATACTCAAGAAAGATCTTTAAATTAATCTATAAAACAGATTTATAATCCATCTGTTCACGGTGTTCTCCTTTTAAAAGAAGTTGCAAGTAACTTCTGAATACGATCAGCAAAGAAGATTTTAGGTATGGGAAGTATGAATATGCAAGAATAATAAGAAAACAGTCATGTCTTGAATAATCAGTAAAATCTCCTTGTTATTAGAGGAAAATGATCATGTTTAGTTTTCGTAAGAATCCAGGTAAAAGTAGCGCAGGGGTCAAGATTAAATAATTTCTACCTCTTTTTTTTTTTCTGTTGTACCTAAATATCACTGATTCATCTAAGTTGGAAGGGACTTCTTGAGGTCATGTAGTGCAATTCCCCTGCTGTATTATCGTCACCTGGTACTGGTTGCCCAGGACCTTGAAAAGCCAGGTTTT
Source organism: Cuculus canorus (assembly GCF_017976375.1). NCBI lineage: Eukaryota > Metazoa > Chordata > Aves > Cuculiformes > Cuculidae > Cuculus > Cuculus canorus. The sequence goes on along the minus strand of NC_071402.1, from coordinate 75,785,986 downwards.
GAATATCTGCACAGCCTCTGTGGGCAATCTGTTCTAGTATTTGAACACAGTCACAGTGAAAACATGTCTTTTTGTGGTCGGATGGAATATTGTAATATTGTGTATTTTAATTTGTGCCCATAACCTCTTGTCCTGTTGTTGGGTACTACTGAGAGGGGCCTGCATCCCTCTTCTTTATTCCCTGTCCATCAACTATTTATACAGATTGATAAGATCCCCCTGAGCCTTCTCTTCTTCAAGATGAACAGTCCCACCTCTCTCATCCTCTTCTCATATGAAAGATGCTCCAGGCCCTTAATCATCCCTTGCGCCTGGCCCATATTTTCTTCAGTAAGTCCATATCTTCCTTGTATTGCAGAGCCCTGAACAGGGCCAAGCAGTCCAGATGGGATCTCAGCAGGGCTGAGTAGAGAAGGATCACCTCCCTTGACCTTCTAGCAAAGTTCTTCCCAATGCAGCCCAGCAGACTGTTGGCCTTCTTTGCTACAAGGGCACATTCCTGGTTCACTGGTAGCTTGCTGTTCAGCAGGGCTCCAAGATCATTCTCTGCAGACCTGATTTTCTAGACGGTTGACTTCAAAATACCGTTGCATAGGGTCGTTCCTCCCCAGGTGCAACAAATTGCATTTCCCCTTGTTGAACTCTATGAGGTTACTCTCTGCCTAGTTGAAGTGTGACACAACCTTCTGGTGTGTCAACACACTTGGCAGTTTTGTATTATCAGCAAACTTGTCCAGGTCATTAATGATGGTGTTAAACAGGATTAAGACCCAGTACTGACCACTGGCATACATCACCAGTGACTTCTGCAACTAGATTTCATGTTACTTATCACAGCCCTCTGGGCCCAGTTGTTCAATCCATTGTTCAGCAAGGTTTCAATCCATTGCACTGTCCACTTATCTAGCTTTTTTGACTTGTCTTTCTGGAAGTTTTGGGAGACAGTGTCAAAACCTCTACGAAAGCTGAGATAAATAACATCCACTGTTTTCTCTTCATCCATGAACCAAGTCATCTCATTGTAAAAGGCTATAAGGTTACTTAAGAAATATATATTACTATATTTCCAGAATGTACACTGATCTTCTTATTTTTGATGTCATTACTGTCATAATGATAATTTTTTTTATGTGCATTTTCTGTCTGAAGAGAAAACTCTAAAAGCCCCTCTGTAAACACCATATGAATTACTGTAAAACTGTGAAAACATTGCTCCTTGTAATAATTTTTTTAATGCCTTGGAAAGAAGAAAACACAGGGCCACTTGCTGCAGACCAGATTCCACATTGAAAAGATTCTTTAGAATATTCTTCTGTTTCAGAGCTAAAGTATCTCAGAACGTTCCCTTACAAGATTCCCTCTCCACTCCTCAGTTTAAATTGCAAGAAATCTTATATCATAATGGCAAATAAGGTCACACATTTTCCTTAGGACTGGAAAAAACTACACCTGTCCTGAAAAAATGTCTTCAGAATATCCTAGGATTTTTATGAAGTGATGCACACTGCAGAGTTTTATGGGGAAAATTACTGATAATCTGGTCTAATTAACATTTTTCCCATTGTTTACATTGATATTAATTTAATTAAAAAACCCTTAATTTTAAATTCTCATATTAAAAAATACTATTATTTTGGTTTCACAGCTCACTGTGGTCATAAGATGGGCATTTCCAGGACCAAAGTTATACAAAATTGCAAAAAACCTTTTAAAGAGCTGGAAAGTGGACTTGTATTTCTAATTTCATACTGTTTCTCTATACATGCTCTCTTTTTTGATTTGAATGTATGTCATAAGCATTGAAATACTGCTTTTAATGTGTGTGATAGAATCTGGCTCAGCAGGAGAGAAATAGTTACCCTCTGTAATCACTGAAAGTTTTTACCCATTTTTAGTCATTTTTATATTGCTGTTTTGTTGGTTTTTTATTAATTTCATCAGTTTCTTATTATTTCTGTATTGCTGCATCGTCATGCCAAAATTGCCATTTGTTATCAAGTGTTGAATAAAAATACACAAAATCTCATCTGCTTTAGGGGGATTGTGAATGCACTTCTCAGGGCAGAATTTAAGCAGTAGTACTAACACCGTAAGCACAGTTACCAACAGGGCATAAATGTTTCACTACTGGACACTATGAATGAGGGGTTCTTCCATTCTGGTTATCCAGATTACTAGTCCTGTACAGTGCAGGATTTCTGTTGGGCAGCCTCTTCACAGTACTATTTGTAGATGTTTTCAGTATGTGATTCAGTCCATCTTGTTTCTTTAGCTCCATTTGATACTCTCGCAGTACCTGTGCTAGTGGGATAGCACTTAAAACGATTTCTTAAGAATAAAAGTTTGTGCCACAGTTTAAGATGCAAACAACCTCCTGCATTTCTCCACTGTTGATGATACCATTCATCTGAATTTATATTAGCCATACTAAAGCTCTAGCATAAGCAAGCAGCCACATCCTCGGCTGTTTTAAAAATCATTCATGGGAACTTCTCTCATCATGACTACTTAAATAAGGGCTTGTAATAAAAGCAGCAGTTAGTGGTCTACTTATCATAGAGTTTCCAGTGACAGTAACACTGGGGAAGGTGAACTGCTTTGGCAATGGTAGGGAATCCTAGTAGTATTGCTGGAGATGCTTAATAGTGATGCTTAGAGGTAATGCTACAATTCAAGAATAAGTTGGGCTGAGTACAGTTGAAGGAGCCTTTTTCCACGCAGGACCAAACCTGAAAGCAACAAAGATATTCAGATTGGCTGCATATTATTGGAACTTCACTCAGAGTTACAGCCAGGCATATTGGTTCACATTGGTTCACAAGGTTCTGTGTGTTCTCCTTTCACTGATAAAGAGTAGACTGTAGTCTTTGTTGCTGTTTCATCTGATGCCTTTCCTTGGTACCAAACTCATATAGAAAAGATGTTTTCCATTTGCCAGGTAGCTATTTTAACTAGGAAGTATTCTATCATGTGTGTCTCCAAAAGTCTAGTTTCCATAGCTTATATGTAGTTGGGAACACTTCCACCTGGTGGAAAAGAAACTGTTTTTTAAAGTGGCGAAGTATTGCTCTTCAAAAAAGGACAGTTGCACTAGACTTTGTGGAATTATTGCTGTATGCTGTCTGAAGTCTGACTATGATTAGGATAAGCACAGTGCACTGCTTTCTAGGGTACCCCTGAGCCTCTGGGCACAGCAAGCTCCGGTGGAGGCAGGCTGGGTGGATTGAGCGAACAGAGCCCTGCAGTAGGACTAGAGGAGGTAGCTTGGTAAGTGATTACAGGCAGCTCAGTCCCGTCTTCTGTGTCACCTCTAAAACACAAGCAATAATACCTCTGTAATGTATGTGGGGATTTTCTGATGACAATCCTTGTGCGAGAGAGAGAGAATTTTTGTCATCCTTAGGTGGAGTAAATTTGCATTAGTTCAGTCAGTGCAGCTGTAACACTTTGGCTAAAAAGCTGCATCTAAGTCTTCACTGTAGTTCTGTGCAAGTAATTATGACATTTCTATTATGGAAGAGATTCTTGAGATGAAACTAGGGTTTGGATTGTGGGCTAAAGGGCAAGGTCTTCCTGGTCGTACTACAATTAGAAGCCTTGGAGTAAATTTGAAGAGGAAAAGGTTGTTTTGGGATGAGATACCGTTTTAATTCAGTATTGGTTTTTTTCAATCTTTATTTTATTAGGAATATCAGGGGATTTCCTGCGTTCTGGACGATATTCTGCTCATACCATCAATGGTGCCTGGTCACCCTGGTCTCCGTGGTCTCAGTGCAGTCGTGACTGCAGTAGAGGTATACGGAATCGCAAACGGGTTTGCAGCAATCCTGAGCCCAAGTACGGAGGACTACCTTGCCTTGGCCCATCTCTAGAGTACCAGGAATGCAACATTTTGCCTTGTCCAGGTAAGAGTCAATCCAAATGAGAGAAGTACACAAAAATAGAATAACTCATCTTCAAGGGTAGATTCTGCAATAGTTAATTTTGGGGTTTTTTTAATTTGTTTGGGGTTTGCTTTCTTTTTTGAATAAACTATATCTCAAATTTACCTTTAATAATGTAAGTAGATTTGGGTAAGATTTCCAAGTGGTGTCAATCACTTTATTGTCAACAGTTTTAATAGCTATATCTTTTTTTTCACTTGCTAGACTTATATTGTAAAAACATAATTTTAATAAGTATACTTATAAAAGAAAAAAAAGTAAGAAATCTAGCAGATGTGAGAAATCCGGCCTAGTCTTTATTTAAACTCAAAATATTGTTTTCATCACAGTGGTTGCTGGCATTAAATCTGTGCTCGCGTTTGAGTGTAGAGCCTCTAGCAGATAATCAGTTGAGGACTGATCAACAAAGTAGATGGTATCTCTAGTAGGCAATAAAGATTATTCTTGGAATCTTGAGCTTCTCCTTCATTGAAAGTTGTTTTATGCTTCGATAAAAAGGGTTGCAAGTAGAATATATGTCTTCAAGAAACTACTTCGGGTTATAAATCATTGTACCTTAGACATTTGATAAAACAAAATCTTAGTTTCAGACGCCTCTCGCCCTTCATAAAACAGACATCCAAATTCAGAAACTTTTGAGCTCTGCAGGAGCTTTGTGAAAAAAGAAAAGGGATGGGTATAGGATAACACATGATGAAAAGAAAGTACAGTTAGAATAGGAGGAAAGAATTAAAGGTGTGAAAGAATAGAGAGGAAGAAGGACAGTAATTTAGAGACTCAGTTCTTTCTAGTATCAGCAATTAAATTTAGAAATAAGATTTGATACATCTTTGATTGTATTAATTATGTATAACAATGCTGCATATTTTATTATTGAAGACAGAGCTTTTGGCATTTATGCAATATACATATTACATATACATATATAACTATGGTGAAATGTGTGTGTGTTTATTTGTCTATGTCTATATATATCTATATAGTTACAAGTTAAAACTGTGTTCCCTAAATAATGGGTATTTTTTTAATAGGAGTATTTCATCCAATCTTACCATTGCAGTACTTTCCCTAAGCTTTGTAAGCCCTTTGACAGTCACTGTCTATTCTTTGAATCAAAATCTTAGTAGGCCTGGGTTTTCCTTTCAGGAGGACACAGTTTCTTGAAAAATGTACTTACAGCCTGAGCTGAACCTAATATGTTTTGGTAAATGTCCCACAAGCCCAGCAGCTCTGTGAGAGCTCTAGCTGCTCAGTGAAAATGACTTTCTCTGCAGTTTAATGGCTAATGGGAACAGTAGGATTGCTTGGAAATTTGAACACCTCAGACAGCCCCCTGAGGCATTCAAGTCTCCAGCTCTCCTGCTGGTGGGCAAATCCAAAGGGAATTTCTGTTGGGTATCCCTGCCTCAGTCTAGATGAACACCCATTGAGCCATCAAGGTTCTGAGAGAGGCACTTCAGCACAACAAGCCAGCATTTGCTGGTGAAACTTTCTTGGTGCATTCAGGGAGGAGCTTTAAATACTCACTGAGTAGCTTCTCTAACTGTTGGTATAAGTGTCTGAGGAGATCAAGAGAACAGACTACATGCTCCTTTTAAGCTTAGATGCATAATTAGTGAAAGGTAGCCATATTTTCTAAACCAAGCAACGTGGGAGAGAAGCGAGAACCAACCGTTTTCAGAAAACTGTAAAACTATGAACCTCTGCACATTTGCACGGCCCCAGTGCATGCTCGATCGAATTCATAGTTCCCAAATCATAATGCTTTGCTTTTCTTGAATAATAAAATTATAAACAATTCTATTTCATGTGGCTGTACTGTTCATCTGTGAAAAATTTTGAAAGTTGTCAGTAATGCATTAGGTCAAAAATTTAGAAGACCATTGTAGTAGCATGTGCAAGCATCCCCAGGCATGCATGCAGTAGTAGGTGAAGCAAGCTAGAAGGTAGCACATCCTCAGCTCTTTTTTCCTTTGCAATGGGAATCCCTCCATGAAACGCTGCCTTCAGTTTTCTTTTAAGGAGGGGAGTTGTGTGGTAATAACTAACAGCTCTGCTTGCAAGCCTTGAGATATCTGGTTGTATAATATCACCACACTGTTGTAACTGCAGTGTATTCATTAAACAGGCCCAGGTTATCTATAAAATGGGTCAGATTTGTTGTTCATCCCTTGCTGTTGATTCTTAAATTAAATGCCGTCTTGAATTTTGTTGGATATTTTCAAAGTTAAAATAAGTTAAAAGGTTTCAGAAGTGGTATTTTTAATCAGCTCTGTAGCTAGTGCACCATTACATTTTTTGAAGGAAATATCTCCAACCAGTAAAACACATAGTTACGTGGACATAAGTTTATAGTAGAGATCTTTTAAGTTTATGAGTTAGCCAATACTCAAAACTAAAATACAGTAAGAAGTAAGGTGGAAGTTGAAATTTTGCTTTTAATAAAAATTACTCTGTCTTCTGCTGTCTCCGAATTTGAAAATACTTTTAATTATCAGTTGGTATGAAGTGCAGTGGGCCTTTCTGAAGCAAGAAGGGATGTCCTAATACGTCTGATAATTTTCTTCAGAGACAAGTTTCATTTTTCTTTTTAGTGCAAAGTAAATTTTGATAAAGATGTAGAGCTTGAATGAAGTATTTAGATGTGTGATAGCCTGAGAGGAATCACAAAATTCCTCAGCTATAGAAACACTGTTTGCCAGCAATTAAGAAGAAATGTAAGGGGCTAAGTCAGATCTCAGATAAATCTGAAGGGAAAACATTGCAAGCGGTAGATATAATTGATTTTTTTTTTCCTTTAAGACATAGGAGAATAAAAAATGACTGCAGAATAAGGCTTATCCATTAATTAGACCTGATTATAAATTTGTAGAAAGGGATTTTTTTTTTTAATTAGAGAGGCATGCTGATGAAAATTAATTGTCTCCATTTTTAATGAAATTCACAGAAAGTTAAATCGGTATGTGAACATGAACATCTATTAGGCTGACATTCATGAGACCTCATCAAGAAAGAGGAGACATAAACAATAGATGGATGAAGAGCCTTAGGTCCAAGTCCACGTGTGCAAACCTGTCAGACCCCACAACAGGGATGGTAAAAGCCAGTAAAAGAAACCATGCTCGAGTCACTTTTTAGCCTTCTCATTAACCACTGTGCTAGGGACTAGATTTCATTTTCTGGGTGCTTAAATTTAGGACGGCTATATAAAGTCATTCCTATCCTAACTATCCAAGCTGAGTTTCTGAAATGTCCCTGTTAGGCTTTGATCACATAGACATTGCAGGCATTTATAAGAAAGGTAATATCTTATCATGATATTGACTATAACCTCCTCACATGGACTATAGGCTGTAGATAGAGATGCAAGGACTGCATAGGGGTAAACACGTCAGGTGCTTCTTGGCACTGTGAGCATCAAGAAGAACAGGGACTGGGCATGGTTTGCTCTAGCCTGTGTGAGTGAGGAGCAGACAGAAAGGAATGTGAGGAGATTTTGTTCTGACCTCAACCCAAAAGTAGCAGCCATAGTACTAGAAATAAAAATGCATCTAAGAAGAATTCCAAGATTTACCTGAGCGCTCTCAGGTTAAGGACAGCTTCACATGCTCCCTGCTGACACACAGCTATTTAGTCATGCTCCAGCCCAGTCATTAGCTTCCCAGGGTTATTTCAGTTGGTAGAAAGGAGCAAAATGGCAGAAATAAAGAAACCAAGAAACCTCCCTGTTAGTGAAGGCTCAGGTTCTGCTTTGCTCCCTGTTTTGTTTATTGGAGACAGGATCAAACACTAATGATGTAAACTGCTGAGAAAGATGAGTGACAGAGAAACATAGTGGTATTAAGTCACACTGAAAGTCAATAGAACTTTATGCTTCTAAATCAGTTAATCTGGGCTCAGTGTCATCCTGGAAGACACTAAGTGCTCTGAATGACGGACACAAAGAATACACCCATGGAACAATCACCAAGTGTACAAAACTCCCTTGTCTGGTTAAGTGTCTCACAGCATTGCTTTAAATATACTTATTAATATATTAATAGCCAGTAAATTATGGTTAAATGTACTGCAGGACCCCAGAACTTTAAAAGAATACTGAACCAGCTAGAACCTGCCTTCAGCAGCTACTAATAAATCTTTCTTGAGCATCCAAGGGAGAGAGAAACAGTGCATTTTTTCTCACAGCTTGAAGCAAAATAAATCATCCACTGAAGTGCAGATTGATAGCAGTTACTGAGCAGATTACTTCTTGTTCATAGTATTTGAAGGCTGAATTTATATAGTAAATTGAACAGTGCCAGAAGATTGCCAGAAATTGTACCCATGCCCAAGAATATAATTTGTGTACGTTATGCAAGATTTAGAATGGTCGTTCATACAATTTTTGCTTCATCTATTACTCTCCCAAAGAATCTGCAGAAATAGTTTGGGAGTCAGCGTAGAGTAAGGCCTGTTCCCAGTATTCAGTTGCCATTTGGCCAAGCTACTTTAAAGGCTAAGAGAATTTGCACTGTTGTCTTGCACTAGCAAATTATGCTTTGGCGATGTGCCTCAGCTTCTTTTTGGTGGCTCAGAGATGGGGTGAATAGAGTTGAGCTGGCAAGCACTGAACAGCCTCGATAACTATGGAAAGGGTCTATGAATACTCACTGACATTTTTTTTCTTTGAATTACTAATATGCGGTCAATATGAAAAGAAAGGAATCTATAATTAGAAATATCACTTCTGTTATTCTTGGGGGCTTGTGAGATATTTACATTATGCAGAAAAATAGATGATGAAGAGAAGCACAGTTTGAATGGTAAATTCTGCAAATGTACAAAAATTACAGGAATTTACTAATTGAAATAATAGATTGCCTGAAAATAATCATAACTAAATGTAAGGAATTGTGTCCTACTTCACAATACTACACATCTCTTCAGTTATTACTGTAGGAAAGGACAACTTTTTCTTCATTTTTGTTTTGTTTTATTTCTTGTTGCCTTCTCTTTTATACTTCTGCACAGCAACACTTGACCAAATATGCCTTAATGAGTAGTTTAAAGCATAGCGCCATGCATGTCATTGAGTAGCACGAGCTACATGAAATTCTGTTGTCTCTTTTTCTCAGAATTTGGTGGTGGATCAGAGGAAAGGACAGTTGCCATGCCTTAGATTTGAAATTCTGACATTTTGTGACAATATTTTAGGATTTTACCAGTTAATTGTAATAGTTTTAGTTTGATTTAGTTTTAGTTTGACATTTTGGCTGAGAAAAACAGAATAAATTCATGTATCACAAAATGTGCTAATAACAGTAAAAGCTTTCAGATATACATCCCGAAAGACTATTTAAGTTATTCATGTACCCCCTAAAGCCAGTTATTGTTTGTTGTTTTTTTCATCATTATTGCTTTGGGGGTTTTTCTCCTGTATTTTTTATTCCTTGCAATCATACTTGGCCACAAGCAAACAAGAATATATTTAAAGGAACAGACGGAATTTATCCTACAGGAACTCCCTAAACCAGGGGGAAAACGTTACTCTGGTGTCAATAAAGCTTGTCTCAGAGGCTGCTGAAGCACGTCTCCCTGTACACTGGTCTCTTTAGTCTGCTTCTGTAGGCAGTGAGGAGAGAGCTGACCTGCCCTTCAGAAGCAACTGCAGCTTTTCTGACTTCAGACTCTTAGTTACAGACTGAAACTTGGGTTGATCCTTAGATGTTTTTTATTGTACTTTCCTTAGAAGCATTTGTTTGCCTTCTGTGTTTCTGCATTGCACTGTTGATTGTTTGTTTCATCCAGCATTGCTTTTATGAATAAAAGGTAACTGTAGTATCACAGAAACAAGACTTTGCCTTTGCAGACTATGATGTAAAAATTGCTCTTTCCCACCCTGAAACATATGCAGCGATACCCCACAGGATTAGCAAAAAGCAGTAGACTAAGTGATGTCAAATGGGATGATCGCTGGGTGTCTGGAAGGGAGCTGTTCTCTTCTAGGTCTGTAGGAGAACACCAAGCATTCCCAGATTTAATTTACTCAGCTACTGGGAAGCACACGATCTGCATTTCAGTGGGTGAAAAGAACTACTGCCCCTCTATTTATGGTCTTTTATGCATATGGAAAAGACTGGTGTCTCAGTATTTTTTATTCTCATTTGCTACGCTTTCAAAAAGATGAACATGAAAAGTTATAAAACTAAAGACATACACCAATAAAACCAAATTTTTTTTTTGATTGTTTAGATTTTAAATGAGACCAGACAGTATATAAAAGTGCCTGCAATCCTATCAGTATTCTTTTGAAATCAGGTGAGGTCAGTGTGTCTGCCCATGCTTTCTTCCACTTCCTTGTAAAACTCAAAAGTTTTTGCAGCGTATCCGGTTTACTTAATTGTCTCTTGTAATTTCTCCAGCAGTGTGGATGTTTTATTATGTCCCCAGGAGATGCCATTCCTCTACACTGTTTCTCCCTGATACATCTTCTTCCCTATGTGTTTTTCTTTTTCATTATAGTGAAGAAATATTTATTAACCACAACAACAGCCAGTAGGCAAAAGTGTTTTGCTTTACTATAAAGGAAAGAACATTGTTTGAGAGCACCCTGCTAGCTGACAGGTGTCTTCTTCCAAAAGGGACCAACCTCAGTAGTTTTTAGAAAAGGTAAAGACTCTTTGTATCTTTTTGTGGAATGGCTTTAATGACTTTCTGTTGTCAAAGAGCTCTACAAAACTGTTATGTAAAGAAACTGTAGTGGCTAGAACTTTCCTTGCAGCTGTGTATTTTTCCTCCTATAAGAAGCAGAAATAACATTAAGGACTCCATGACAAAAGGAAGAAAAGAAAAAAAAAAAACAACTAAAAAACAGATGGCGCTGTGTTGCTAAGCAACTTTAAAGAAAGATGAAAGAAACCACAGAGCTCTATTTAGGTCTTGTAAAAACTCAAGCTGTAAATACCCACTCCTTTGATCTTATTTAACCATGATGATGCTTCATCATCCTCTGTCACTGAGAAGGAAAAGTTCTGGGAACAAATAAAAGAGGTAGTTATGACAGTCCTTGAAAGGCAGAGATTTAGGAGGACAGCCTGTCAGCAAGTAGGCACTAAGAAAAATAGTTTTAATTGCAGTGTCCAGCTCAACCATGATCAAATCTAATGTTGTTTATTATATTATGTCTGTCCTTTCACATCTTCTCCAGACCAAATTCTCCCTTTGCATCTGAAGTGTTATAGTACAACCATAGTGACTGCAGTCGTGGAACATGGTGGCATTCTTGGATGTCACATTGATCTCTGTGTTCTCGGCCACCTATAGATAGATGACAGATAGCAGATGGCAGCTTCAAATGCATGCATATTTGTAAATCTCACTCTGGTCCCTTGAAAAATACATAGAAAGTGTTGGGGGTCACTGTCTCCATTTCCATGAACAAGCCACACGTGTTGTTTGCAGACAATTTATCTTCTGCCTAGACAATCTCAGGCTGTCATTCTGTTTCATGGATACACTGCAGCAAAAATGCCTCTGATTATTCACTTGAGCTAGGCAAGGATCACTTTAAATTAAAAAAAAAAGAGGAAAAAAAGGAGTATCTGGAAAGGTAAAGTCTTAATATCATATGAAAAGAATAGCTTAGGTAGCAGCTTCTGCCTTTATTTGTCGTGAAAAAAAAAAAAAAAAGAGAAAAGTCCTGAATAAAAGATGCCATGTTTTGAAATTGCTGTAAAATTGCACAGTATATATTTCACTTACAATGAAAACAAATAACCTGTGGCTTTCTTTGATATGAGCTTGCATAATACTACATTAACAGCGTTATCTCAGGCAAAAAGACATATTTGTTTTCCAGTGACTATATGAATAACAGAACAAGTCAACCACTCTACTGAGATGCAGTATTTCTTTATGATACTTGATATAAAACTCTCTCACACATCTGTATAGTTAGATGATTTGGCTGATAAATATATCCTGGGAAAAAAACTTAGAAATCATTGCATTCCTTAATAATGGAAATAACTTATTTAAATTACATACTTGGAGTATAGTACCACATTCCACGAATCCTGTCTGTCCAATCAGGATATTTAGAGGCCAGATACATTATTTGCAAAAGTTTTTAGAATTATTATTTTTAGCAAGTGTCAACTCTGTGCTTTCTTGGTTAATAGGATAGTATTGCAAACAATGCAGAGAATAAAATGTTATATATTCACAAACTTTGCTTTCATGAGTAGTCAATAGCCTTAGGTGTGCACCAGTGAATTACCTGTTTGATTAGCAGTTGAAAACCTGAGGGTATGCTGTGTCTGAAATTATATTAAAAAATGCATTTGTAAGTTTTAATATCAAAATAACCACATTCTCCTCACTCATTGTCTCACTGCTGCAGCCTTTGCATGGAAATCGTTCTACTCATCTCACCAAGTGCATTTGGGATATACAATGCTCCCAAAACAAAATTAGCATTTTTTTAAGGTTCTATGTTTCAAGCTAAGAGAAAATTTAAGTGCAAATGCTGCACAGATATTTTCTTTTTTAAATTTAGTTTTTTCAAATTTTGGACCCCCCCTTTTTTTTTGTAAGAGATAATTATGGAATAGCATTTCAGTAAACCAGAAGAAACTGGTTTCCTCCTTGAAAGCCTATTTGATTAATTGAGCAGAAAGAATCAAAAGGAGTCATTGTAAAATGCTGGGTGAATGTTTTGGAGTTTTCAGTGACAAGTTATTGTTTCAACAAAGCATGAAGTAATGTCTTACAGGGAATGTCTTAAATGAATACACAGTAAAAATTGTGTAAAGAAAATGTGTACTTACCTAGGATTTTTAAAGGTAGGCAATAATGAGTTTCTGCCTGCTGCTGGTCTGAGCAATGGGAGAAAGAAAAAGGCAAAATTTCTGTTCAGTTTAGGGTTCTGTCGTAAAACAAAACTTTCTTGACACATTCTCTTTATTATACTTAGGCTCCCATTTATTAGTCTTGGTTGAATTACACACTCTTCTAATCTGTTGCAGACACGGTAAATCATTTCCTTACTTAAGTATTAAAAAAACCAAGTGATAACACTTTAAATAGGGGGTTGAAATTAAATGCTTTTTTTTTTAGGATACGAAAATTTTGGAAGTTTAGATTTTTGGTTTTTTTGTTTTTTTTTTTTTTTTGCCAAAAATAATTGAAAGAGAAATAAAAATACTGAGATTCTTAGCAGAGGAAAGGCTGACCCTGGGAGAATAACATCTGACTTTGTCGTGTGAATGCACATAGGAAGCCTTTGGCAGATGGGTTACAATATGGCCATAAATGCCAGAAATACAGCCTGGAGCAGTAGCTTTAAAAACAGAGGCTGCAAAGAAGCCAGTCTAGTGCAGGCAATGAGTAGAAATTTATTAGAAGCCTGTCTAGTGGCCATGCATCGAAATCATCTGAGAAAAGGGATTCCCATGAAATCCATCCTCTGTTTCGGAGGAACCTATGAGCAAACGAGCTGGAAAACAGTTTGACATACTTGAATCATTAAATACTAATAGAGGAAAAAAATATTTATTATTCAGCAACCTGTTTTTGAAATTTAAGTGGCCACTCATTTTCATCATCAATCTCTTGCTTTTTTGAACTACTGCCATCTTTCTGCTTCTGGCCTTTATGCTATAGCTGCATTAATATTGTAACATTATATTGACCACGTGAGGAACCTGAACATATACAAGCCTATGGAACCTGATGAGATGCATCCCAGAGTCCTGAGGGAATTGGCTGATGTGGTTGCAAAGTCACCTTCCATGATATTTGAAAAGTCATGGCAGTCAGGAGAAGCCCCTGGTGACTGGAAAAATGGCAACACTGTGCTCATTTTTTAAAAGGATAGAAAAGACAACCCTGGGAACTAGTGAGTTGTCAGCCTCCTCTCTCTGTGTCTGAGAAGATCATGGAACAGATCCTCCTAGAAGCTCTGTGAAAGCACATGGAGGACGTGGAGGTGATTAGTGGCAACTAGCGTGGCTTCATAAAGGGCAAGTCCTGTCTGACCAACCTAGTGGCTTTCTATAATAGGGTAACCACAGTAGTGGGTATGGGAGAAACAATGTGTATGATCTATCTGGACTTCTGTAAAGACTTTGATGTGGTCCTCCATAATATTCTTCTCTCTAAATTGGAGACATATGTATTTGATCGGTGGACTGTTTGTTGGAAAAGGAATTAGTTGGATGGTTGTATTCAGAAACAATCAGTGTCTCTCAGGGGTCCATACTGGAACCAGTGCTGTTTAATGTTTTCATCAATTATATACACAATGCACCCTCAGCAGTTTGTGGATGACATCAGTCTGGGTGGTGCAGTTGTCACGCCAGAAAGACAGGATGTCATCCAGAGAGATGAGAAAAGCTGGAGAAGTGGGTCTGTGTGAACCTCATGGAGGTTAACAAGGCCAATTGCAAGGTCCTACACCTGGGTCGGGGCAATCCACAGTTTCAATGCAGGACAGGGGATGATGTAATGGACAGCAGCCCTGTGGAGGACTTCAGGGTGCTGGTGGATAAGTTCAACGTGAATTGGCAATATGTGCTTGCAGCCAAGAAGGCAAACTGTATCCCGGGCTGCATCAAAAGAAGCGCAGCCAGCAGGTCGAGAGAAGCGATTCTTTGCTTTTATGCTGCTTTTGTGAGACCCCACCTGGAATACTGTGTCCAGTTCTGGAATCCCCAACATAAGAAGGATTGAAACTGTTGGAATAGGTCCAGAAGAGGGCTATGAAGATGATCAGAGGGCTGGAGCACCTCTGCTGTCTGGACAGGATGAAGTCCCCCTGGAGATTTGTTCTAGGCCCATCTCAGATGGGTTTCAGTACCTGAAGGGGGCCTAGAACAAATCTCCAGGGGGACTTTTTACAAGGTCATATAGTGATAGGACGAGGGGAATGGCTTCAAATTGTAGAGGAGAAGATTTAGATTAGGCATTAGGAAAAATTTCTTCGTGGTGAGGGTGGTGAGACACAGGCACAGGTTGCCCAGGGAAGTTGTGGGTGCCCCCTGCTCCCCTATAAGCATTCAAGGCCAGGTTAAATGGGGCCTTGAGAAGCCTGATCTAATGGGAGGTGTCCCTGCCCATAGCAGTCGGGTTGGAACTGGGTGATCTTTAAGGTCCTTTCCAACCCAAACCATTCTGTGATTTTATGATTCTATGATTCTGGCCTGTCAAACCCTACAGCTGTGTTAGATTAATTGAAATGGGTTGTAAGGTAAAGGCAATCTCACCTAGGCTGTGAAACAAAATTGAGTTTCCTCAGTCTCTCTGTTGATATTATTGGGCTAAGTTTTAATTTAGGAATAATAGTTTACTTTCAACTTATAATACCTCTACTATGCAAGCTTCAGTATTGTATTTCCTCACAGGTGAGAAAGATTTTTGGCCTTAAAACTATTATGGTATCCACTGAAAGTGTCTTATATGGATGGGAAACTTTGTTAGACTTCTCAGTTTACCAGGGGATTTTAAAATATGTAAATTTAATTGCATTCTGATAAGATTAGATTTGTTGGCCTGTGTTCAGTAGCGCCTAAAAATATTCAATAATTTCAGTAGGCTATGAATTAGATACATAGAATATGAGAAAGATGGGTTGGATTAGGTCATATCACACTTTATCTTGGAACAATACGGTACTTCATGTCTTTTCAGTGGATGGAGGCTGGTCTTGCTGGTCGTCTTGGTCAAAGTGTTCAGCAACCTGTGGAGGAGGGCATTATATGAGAACTCGCTCCTGCACAAACCCTGCACCGGCATATGGAGGAGACATCTGCCTTGGACTGCACACTGAAGAAGCACTCTGCAACACACAGCCTTGTCCAGGTATTGCAAATCAGCCCATGCAGCTTTGTTGTTTGTGTGCCACAGAATAAGGCACTCACAGTTAGCAGCTTAATTCTCCTTAATCTATTATTTAGGAGCAAATAGTTTCTCTCCTTTATTAAACGTACAATCATTTCTACATGCTACAGTCGCAGTAAATCAAGTAATAGCAGGATATAGCCTACATGACACCACAGTCTCCCTCCACCTTTAAAAATTAAAATGCAAGTTACCAGGTTCTGGGTCTGGATAAACTAAAATTGAATAATATTTTAAATGGATCATGCAAACAGCCTAGGAGACCTGTAATAACAATATCACAGAGAAGTGCATTTGTTATACACTAAATATTCACAGCAAGTGAATTGCCGAGGTTAATATTAACATACGTGTGTCATCACATGGTCCTTCAAGTAGTTAATGTTTGCCCTGTTTTCATATAAAACACAGAGCAAAGCTTAACACTCTTTGTAAAATATATATTTTTCAACTTTGGCTGTTAAGGAGCAGACTTCATCTTTTTAAATGACTATGCAGTACTAAGTAAATGAAATTTCTCAGTACTCATGCTAGTTGTATGATATTACGGATCACGATCTTTTCTGTAACTTTGACTCTGCCTTTTGACCTGTATTAAATGAATTTTTTTTTCATGAAATTTACGTGAGGAGTAGAGAGTAAAACCACACCAAACCAGATTAAATCATTAGTGAAAAGCCAGTGGGAAAAATTGTTTTCATTTATTGCTGATTAATGGATTACAGGCAACAGCAAAAGGAAATAAGCAGGTTTGGTGCCATGTAGTGTTACTTGCTTCACTGAGAGATTCTAGACTTTGTAGAAAAAGTTTTGTCCTCATATGATGAGACGGTGCGTGTGAAGACATAATCCCCACTAGTTTGAATTTATGGATCCTATTACTTGTGCTGAACTGCAATTTAAGTTAATTTCTTTCTCTAGGCACTGTATGTCTTGCAGCAGAATAAAAGTAGGTACTTTGTCAAAATTAAAGCAAATGCAACACTCTGTGTTGTGTTTAAAAAACCCCAAACACAGAAATCAATTGATGATTGGATTTTTTGAGACAAAAACTGTATATTTGAACGTAGAAGTTACATAGCTGCTTTGGGATCCTTAAGGCATCTTTAAAAGGTCAGAACTTGCATGTTCATTGTGCTATTATAGTAGCTATTTCTCTTGTTGCACATTTATTCTGTACCGCCATTTCTCTAGAAATGGCAGTTTGTGAACATTTATAAATGTCTTAATCTTATTTTGACCTGTCAGTTGCCTAGATTTTGGAGTAGATGGGGGCAGAGGAGAAGGTTGGTTTCCTTTTGGTTCAAGAAAGTGAAAATTTTATAAAGCACTAAAATTTCAGAAGCTGGAGTATATTTTTCGCATTCTGCAATATTTTATTAGCATTTAAATCTCACTGAAAATTTGCCAAAGGTTTTTCGAACAGTGCTCCAATTTCACATTGGTATGAGACAAAAATAACTGCAGAGCTACACATGTCAAGTTTGGACAGACTCCTGCATTCTTGCAAAGCCATTTTCTTGTGGTGATGATCATGTGGCAGATCTGGAAGTACCATTGGTGACATTCACTGCTTGAGTGGCATGTTTAATATAGAAAGGAAATAATACTGACAATTGGAATCTAAAAACAACTGACTGACATAGAAATGCATATAGAAAAATGGAAATTATTTATAAGGTTTCTTAAGCTGTGCAAAGAATAAAGATTTCTTGGCATTTAAAAGTACTTGGTTTTTGCCAAGCAAAACTAGCAGAAGACTAAAATTTCTGGAAGCCTGGCACTAAGGATTTTTTAAGGATATGAAGGGTTACTGAAAGTATGCAAGCATGCATTTAAAATAAAGTAACAAACTTGTGTCTGCAAAAGACATCAGTTTCTCTCATCTTTCATTTTAAAAGCCATATCACTTTGTTGGTGTTTTTTTTTCTTAATTTATCTAAATGCAATCACATTAATACAAAAGGAAGCACTGCACTATTGATCCATAGTGGTTTACAGGCTGCTTATCAGTAAGTGTAGTCAGTTGCAGCAGTGTCTATAATGTACTGAATAAAACTGTATTTTATACCTAAACTATTTACTGCTGCTGTAGGAGGGGAAAATATATTCTGATCTTGAATTGCTAATTCACACATGCAAGTAGTGGATAAAGCAATTGAGAAGTTAGAAATGATAGTTTAGTTCTGCATGAAAGAAATTTATAATCTTAAAGGCTGGTGGCCTGATGTTTCTGAGGTGCCTTTTTCACCTCACCAAGGGATATTTCAGGAAGTGCTTGAACTTAACCTGACTTCAAAGGCCTGTCACGACTCTGTAGGAAAGAAGATTTGAAATCTGAGTAACCCTTACTGTGTAAAGGTGGAAAGAAGTTCCAGATTAAAAACCTCTCCAGTCCACCCTCTCTTTTCCATCCTCATGATTTTTGCAAAGAACTGAGAAGCAAGTTGAGAGGAGCCTGCCTAAGGTGCAAGAGAGCCTCAGATACTTTGAACATAAAGAAATCAAAGGGATGAGGCAGGATAACTGTCTGTAGAGGTCCATGCAAAGGGTAAGGGTTCAATATATGTAATGGCAGAGGCAGTGGCTCCACAAAGGGCTGGTCTAAAATGATACATCTGTCAGCCTTTGGTGCCTTACTTCTGTGTCTCTCTGAGCTCCCAACAGTGGCAACCCTTAAAACACACGTTTGGTACCAGGATCCACCATTGCAGGGGTATCCACCCCTCTCCCACTTGCGCTGGTGTTCCCGCTTCCCTTCTGTGATTCTGACTGCCAGATGGAGCTGAACAGCGTGGCACTGGACCCACTGAGTACCTGTGCTGTAGTGCCTGGGCTGCACTGTGGCACTCAAGATGTCAGGGAGGTGCCCTGGGTTGCATATGTGGGAAGGTCCCAATGCACATAGTGTCTTTTATAGGATTCCTAGAGGGCAGGCTGACACAATAACCTTGTCCAGTCATGAGAATGTAACATAGCATGATCTAAGCATACTCTGAGGTTCCTATTTTGTCATGGGATGTAGCCCCTTCCTCAAAGAACCTGGTGGGCCAAAAGCACATTGGGCAAGGTGGGCTGCAGATTGCACCACTGAACAAGTTGCATTTAGAATGCTCAAGCATTTTGGCAGCTGCTGCATATATTCCAGTTATACAAGGACTGGGCAAGAGTATTGGGTCTGGCTTAAGCATGCTCTCTGTCACTGAATATAACTGGACCAAGATTTGTAATGAGCAGCATTCCTTAAAATCCGAATGAGCAAGGCTTTATTGTAACCCGGTATTTAAGGTAAGGATCCATGTACTTAGTTTACTAACAACTTCACAAGTGATGACGTGCATCTGAACAAGAGGCTGCTGGTACTGATTGCTGCTGTCTCTAACCAGCATTCTCTTATTGTCTTGAAAATGGTCCCAGAACCACTACTTGAGATTTTCTGTGCAAAACTTTTGTCTATCTCCCCCATCCGTTTATTATTGCCATGCTATTTATTAGGAAGTAGAAGTCCAACACTGTCATGGAAAGCATCTATTGTTGGCATTTTTCAAAACTGCAATCTCAAATATTCTTACTAGAATCTGAAATTTGAGATGACTGAGAGTTTTAAACTTTTCATCTATGGCCAAGGGGAAGGTAACGATAAATGAAAACCTTGTATGCTGGATTTATGAAATGTATTGAAAGAAGCCCCAAAAAAGTGCAAGACTTTCCTGACTTTTCACCTAAGTCACAAAAACTGTAGAAAACCTTAATGAATTTTCCAAATTATTTACAACTTTTAATGTTGTTCAACCTAACTTGAAAAAAAACCTAGGTTAATATAACCCTTTTTTTTATTTGAAGCAAAATGAAATTTATTAATTCACTTCATAGTGACACAAAATCGATTAAAATTTTGAAGTAGAAACAAACTTGATGTGGCATACTGGGACTACTGAATGCATACTAAAACTTTAAAACATACTTCAGTGAGAAAACTAACAGAAGAAAGAAAAAAGTTTAACTGAGCTCTTTCTTCTACTATACATGCTAAACTCCGAACACTCAAATGAAGACAAGACTTGTAAGAAAGCTGAGCTCAGTAAACTCACAGCACCTCATGGGAATGAGATCAATTCACTTAATTTAAGGGAAATATTCTGAGATCACAGAGGCATGAAATAATTACATCTTAATCAAAACTACAGAGGCAGAGGAAGAAATAGAGACAATAGAAGCTGATAATGAACTGTATGGGGAAGAGAAGGTGTGAGTACTTTGGGGAAGAGAAGGGGAGAATGCTTAATGACATCTCTTTTGCAGCAAAGAAATAGACTTGAAATAAAACAAAGCTGAAGAAAAGAAAAATAAATAGATGCAAAATGCTACTATTTTTATGATTAAATAAACATCCTTTTTCAGAATTGGAATACAATTCTCTCAGTAGCAATACTCATTGCTACTTCTCAGGGAAGTAAATAAAACAGTCATTGTCCACCCTAAAGACCTAGATTGTCATTCTTCCAGTCACTACCACAGAATCCCTCTGGCTTCTCACTTCCACACACAAAGGCTGTGGCAGAAGCCATAGGCGTATTATGCCTGTGAGAAATATACCATCACACTCTACATTTCAGAGCCTTTTGCCAAAGCTGAACTGCCTCTGTTTTATCGTACTGAAAGAGCTGTTCTCTTCTAGTTAGTGGTTACCAGGGATGAGGCTTTCTGTCAAAATTCAAAAATACACTCTATTTTTCTCTTACTCGGTGTACCTGAAGTATTTAATTGCAATGTCTGAGTGTGTGTCACTCTCTGCCTGTTGCAGACAGCTGGTCTGAGTGGTCTGAGTGGTCTGACTGCGACTCGTCTGGCTTCCAGTTTCGTGTTCGTCAGTGCATCATTTTGTTTCCTGTGGGCAGCCAGTGCACGGGCAACACAACAGAGAGCCGAGCCTGTGCTTTGGACTCCAACTTTATACCAGGTGAGATCAGCCTGCTCCTTGAATGGAATCTCACAACAATTCAGGAGCGAGGCATAGCACTGTCCCAGACTGCGCCGTGCAGAGCCAAGAGCTGGAACAGAGCTTGCCTTTTGTCAGCCAGAGTATATTGGTCTACTGTGTAGAGCTAATGTGACTAGATCTGGTGTCTTGATGAAAATCTGCCTTGTGGCAGAGTGCTGTGGTTCTGTCGCTACTGTCACTGCCTGACACTGTCACAGCATTTTGCAAGACCCTCCCATCCCACTTTGTAGCAAGATGCAGGAAAGGCTATACACAGCAGGAGAAATAGTTTGCTTTTTACTTTAATTTATGTGACTTTGAGAGTTTGTGGTTATTAGAGAAACTTTCACCCAGGTTTTGTGGTTTTCATATACAAAAGTGGATGCTGTGCTAGTTAATCTGAAAATCATTTTACAGAGTCCCTTAAATTAATAACTGCTTAAAATGATAATGCTATTAACTGTGCTTCAGGTCCTTATCTTCCTCATGACTGCTGGTGGATATAGCATGTATTAGTCTATAGCATTTGTCGAAAATCATGACTGCACTCTTTTTTTGTTGCTTTTTTTTTTTTTAAACCACAGTAGTCATTTAAATCCACACAACAGTGTGGGTGGCCACATTACATTGCTGTTAACAGTCATCTTTCTGCCTATGTACATTAAGAAAAGCTAGCAGTCTATTCACAGACAGAGAAATTTGAATTTTAATGTATCCTTTGAAAAGTAATTATGTTTACTCAGTGCAGCAGCCTTTTCTTTTTCTGTGACTATGCGGTACAATATAGTACAATATAACAAAGGAATCAACAAACTTAAACACTGTTTTTATGGATCGTGAATAATGCTTTAACTCCCAAATACTGTTTTTCCCTCCAAAACCAATGTGAAAAATGTCAATGTGAAAGCAGAAACTCCCACATTGTATTTTGCCCTTTTTCTCAGGCTTTTGAAGAATCTCTGTTAATACATTCAGTGAATCTTCTTCTTAATCCAATATAAGCTCTCCATCTTGTTTTGGGAAGTAGGCATTTTCAGAATCTGAAATGAAACACCTCTTCTCTCACCCTTCTGGTTTGTTTGCCACTCCTCCTCAAACTACCCATATCACAGCAGATAAAGTCATGCTCATTATGCTCATCTTAGGCCAACTAGTTTGCCTTCTTGGCATCACTTAACTTGCTTCCGCTCCTCTAGGTCCTCCAATGCAGACTTCTCTCCCTCCCCGCTGACCTCTCATTCTAATTCACCTCCCTCCTTTCCTCAGCTATTGTGTGGGCATGTCTGCCCTCGTGCTGGCTCTTCCTCCTCCTGCTTACCTTAGCTGTGTTCCACTACAGAATTTGGTATATAGGGTCATTCTAGCGGAGTGCAAAAATGATTCCTTCTCATCAGTGCTTCTGCTTTGTTCGCAGAGTTAGTCCATACGAACATGGCTTTACAGAGCTTATGATTTTCTGGTACATTTTTTTTTTCTGCTTTTTGTTTGGATTGTTAATTAAAGGTCTCAACCAGACAAAGTATGCTGTCTGCCTTTGACTCTCTGTGAGAGTGCTGTTTGCAAATAGTTAGTATTCATTTAGAATATGAAGAAAGTTTAAAAATTGTGATCCCTTCAGCAGTAGCTATGTGTGGATTATCTTTTGGCAGTGGAGAGACTACTCAGTTATTACTTATGGGGAAACTATTGCATACCTGTGGCCATCACTGCTCCCCTTCTCTGATATGTTTTAGTTCTACTGGAGACAACCTTAGATGATGGGAAAATCAGAGATGCAAGCAGTGTTCATGGTGTGGACAATACATGGATTTGCAAAATGCCATAATGCCGATATCCTATCCTATTCACTATTCCTTTCTTGGTAATACCTAGCATTTGATTTGCCTCTTTGATTGCTCCTGACCACTAAGCTGATATTTTCATGGAACAATTTGTCATAACCCCTTGGTCTCACTCCAGAATAGTAATGGTCAGCTCACAGCTTACCATTTTATATGGCAAACTTGGATTGCATTCCACTGTATGTATTGCTTTACACTGATCTACATTCAATTTCATCTGTTATTTTACTGTCTAGTTTTTTAGGGCCTTCCTGCAACTCTTTATAGCATGCCTTTATCCATGCTACCTTAACTTTGTACCATCAGCAATCTTGAAACTCATATTTGCCTCCTGTTTTTCTAGCTCTGCTGAAAAGCCTATGTCCTCGCAAAAGTGGTAACTTTCCTCCATTTTAAGAACTGGGCACATAATACTACTCTATTTCCTGTCTTTTCCCTTATCTCATTTGTTGCTTGGAGTCCTTTGGCAAGGAACATTAAAGCTTTTTTGAAAACCAGGTAGACTTTGTCAGTTACCCCACCCTATCCACGTGATGGTTGGCCCTTCACAAAAGCCATGGCCTTGAACTAAAGAGCGGGAAAACTTGATTGACAACAGATTTTATTCAATATCTATTCAGAATGTTTCTAAAAGCAAAATGGTAAGTACACAGGCTGTAATTGCTTTTTATTAGTTTACAATTGAGACCCATGAATTCATCAGTCATCTTTTGGGGGGATTTGTAAATTCCCTCATCTCACAATAGTGCTAGTTGTGACTTCTAAAAGTAACAGGCCCATTTGAACACAAGATAATTAAACTCTCATTAATTTTACTATTCAGAAAATCAATGTTTCCTCAACATGCTTAAACTCCACAAAAAAATGTTTTCATATGCACTTAATCTTTTTAATTCCAGAGATGTTTTGAGGCAAGGATTAAAAATATGTTGCAGGGTTTCCTTGGGAAACTGAGGAACCTGAAGACATCAACATGCGACCTTTTTGTAAATTCTGCCACATAGGCAAAATAATTTTTACTTTGGATTTGGATTGAATCTAGTAAAAGAAATTTTTAAATCCTTACTATATTAATTGAACTTATAGCTGTCTATAATAAGTTTTCTCAGTGGCATAAGTGACTTTTTTTTTTTCCTAGAAATATCAGTGGCACGATCCAGCAGCATAGAAGAAAAACGATGTGGGGGTAAGCTTTTCAGCTCTAGATGTGTATTAAATGCTGAAATATTGATTCTTCATGTTTTTCCTTTCATTTCACCATTTGCACTGTCTTAGTTTTATTCAACCTTCTAAATGCTGTGTTCCCGTTATTTACACCTGTGGAGAAAAAGAGATGTAGTTACTATAGGATTTCTCATTAAATATCCATCTGCCATTGCAGACCCTGGGGACAAGAACATGCGTTACTGGATGTTTGTATTTTCTTCTTTTTCAGTGTGGCAGTCACCCTTGTCTCAAAAAGAAATTCCTGTTGTAAGCTAGCTATCAGTAGGTCAAAATTCGTAGGTCAAAGTTGCTCCATCTTTTTCAGGATAATAATTTCACAAACCTTCTTGGAAATGAATAGAAGAAGCCTGCTAACCCATTTAATAACTCAGCTTGTATCTGGGACTCATTTTCAGCTTCACTACCAGAAACAAAACTAAAATGTACAAAAAAACCCACTTTCATTCCACAGAGTCCTGATGCTAGCAAAATAAAACTTGAAAGATAAATCTGCTAAAAAAACCCAAACAATAAGAAGAAGAAAAAGGAAAAATGACCCTTTCTTTTTTTGTTTGTTTGTGCTGAGCTATCACGCTTTGTCTGTTTCATCATGGTAAGAGCTCTGGCCAGTTCTAGTAGTCTTCCATGCACAGATAAACTGTGTTTTTAACCTCGTAAGGGACAATGAAAACACAGGCTACTAGTGTTGAAAACACAGGGTACTAGTGTGCATGGTAACTTGTTTTGAGAGCTAGGATAATGCAATTTGATTTATTTTCTTTGTTTTCTAATTAGCAGTGGTACACTGAAAATATTTTGCCCAGTTCTGCAACACCTGGATACTCTCATAGGACTGTAAAAGGATATTTCATTGATAATTTATATATTGGTTTAGCCAGCCTAGTCGCCTAAATATTAGTTTGTGTTTCTAAATAACCAGTAAGATTGTAAAGGTCCTACCCATGGCTGTCTCATTTTTCTGTATTACAGTGAAAAAGGTGTAACAGATGTTTTTTCAGACTAGTCACAATCTTTCCTCTTAAAATCTTTCATTTGTGCATATAGGCACATATTTTCAGTAATGTTAAGATGAAATTTCCAACATAAACTTCTCACTTACATTTCTTTCTTAATCAAAAAGCACAACTCCGCTTTGAAATAACAGTGAAAAGCAGTGTAATGTGTTTATTTCCAGCTAATCCTACTGGTGCCACTTCTGACTTCTCTGTTCAGTAATGTCAGGGGATGATTTGGCTTAAGATTGCCTTCTGCAGTTTCACACAACAATGAGCTTTCTCTCAGTGTTAATCCTTGTATAGGTAGAGAGGGTTTCCCATTGTCTGATCCCATAGTATCTTTGAAGGGAAGACCAGAGGAGAGTGCTAAGTTCTCAATTGTTGGCTTTGCACTCTGGCTGCTATGCTTAAAAGTACACTGAGCTTTAAAGAGTCTCTTTCCCCTTTTCCTTAGCCTCTAATATGCTACCATTTATTTCTCACTCACATGTTACATACAGAAAAAAACTGTGAAGGCTTGAGAAAGGAACAAATTTGCCAAAGATATCAAAGATACAGAAACAGTGAGACCCAGCAAGAATCAAAGTAGGGTATGTAAAAAACATATGCCACTGCTTCTGAGACATGCACCAAAAAAAAAAGAGGAAAAAAACCTGTTTTAGGGAAAACAGGATTGTGATTCAATGATATCAGAAGATATCATTGAAGAATATAGATCTAGAAGATAACTAGAAGATATAATCTAGAAGATGATTAGAAAAACAATAGAGGAGGTGGTACTGTAGCTCAATGAAAAAAACTATGTATGTACATAATATACATAATTTGTATTTAACAAGGCTTTGTTTTGTGGTCTGAAAAAAGAAACTTTGCTGAACATGCAAGATGCAATTCATTCATCTGTTGTTTGGGTTTTCAACTTGTTTAAGCATCTTTCAAAAATCTCAGTACTTACAGAGATGTATGGGTATCTAAGAGTCTTATAATGATCCCTTCAGGGAAGTACAGTGCACTTGCTACTGTAGACATAAACCACTGCAATTGAGATACTTCTGGGAAACACATGAAATTTCCTTTATCCTTATTTTAATCAAGCATTTGTCTACATTTTTCCCCAAGCTTAAACTTTTATTGCTACTTCTTAAAAATAAGATTGTCTTCTACTCTCCACTCTGCAGAGTTCAACATGTTTCACATGATCGCAGTGGGATTAAGTAGTTCAATACTTGGTTGCCTTCTTACCCTGCTTGTTTACACTTATTGCCAGCGATATCAACAACAGTCCCATGATGCAACTGTTATCCACCCAGTGTCACCAGCTCCTCTAAATACCAGCATTACCAACCATATCAACAAACTGGATAAATATGATTCTGTAGAAGCCATCAAGGTGAGAAGTGGGTGCTCTGTAAAGCACAACGTACATGGTCCTAGACGATACTTCTGCGGTATCAAAGGAATGCTACTTGGTAGTTTTCTGCAGTGGCATTTGGTCTGAAATTGTGCTGATTGTTAATAACAAAAGTAGATTTCACTTGAAGCATTGTAGTTACAGATCCTTTCTTCTGTTAGTCCCTATTACACAGGAAGTTATATTTTGTGTGTATGTATAATTTATACAGCAGCAACCCTTCCTGGAAAAAAACAGACCACTCAAGTTACGTGTTGTGGTTTCTTTTTCCTAATTGTTTTCCCTAGTGGCTTGTTCAAGATGTAAATAGGGCCATTAACAATCATCATGACATACATTGAAAATAATCTTTTTGCTTCAATGATATGGTGTCAAGGGCACCATTCATCTTCCTGTACTGTCTTCATACAGGAGATGTATCTAGTGAATATATTCCAGGTCAGACTCTCAGCTAGTGTTCATACCCAAAATATTCTATAAATGAGCAGTACATCTTTACGTTAGCTGATTTTGGCATGGTGTCTATATCATATCATCATTGTTCCCAAACAGCTATTTTTGTTTTATGGCCTTTTAGAATAGGTCTGCTTTTTACATACACTGAATTAAAGAAAGATGAGCATTCTGAAAATACGTAACTTTGTATCTTCAGACCACACAGTTTATTCATGCAGCTGCAAAGCTTTTTGTAAATGAGGATTTTTCTTAAATCCTACTTGGGTAATCCAGTTTTTAATGTCTGCATTTTTCTTTCTAATTAAAAACATTTTAAAGAATTTCATTTAAAATGGCAAGAAAAGTCTAGATTTTGTAATCAGTGGTAGAATATGTAACTAATTTAAACCATTTGCAGATTCCACTAATCATTTCTCTGGATAGCTGTGGAAATGAAAAAAATGTTCAAAAATTCATACTTAATACCCATATAATTTTTTAAAAAACAGGATTTACACTCTTAAGACCTTTAGGTATTTCTCCTGCAGACTGCATTTGAAAATCAAGGAATTAATGCTGTAAGGAGAAAATAATTCTTATTCAGTGAAATAGTAATGAGGGACTCGCTCTAATGAGAAGAACTGAATATGTATAATTAAAAAGTACTTTTAGTCATAAAATTTGTTTTATAATATTGGGAGGAAAGTGCCTGACTTTATTTTCTTGAGTAACATTGTTTTTTATAGGAATGTTACTATGTAAGCAGATAGGTATAAATGCAAGGTTTTGTAAGTGTGCAGATATTTGTCAATGCATCTTTTACTGTCTTACTATACATAGATATTTGACACAAAAATTGCCTTCGTGAAAGAGGCAATTCGTCTGTCCTTCCCATTTGCTTATCTCTCTCTTTCTCTTTCCCCAGGCATTTAACAAAAACAACCTGATTCTGGAGGAAAGAAACAAATACTTCAATCCACATCTTACTGCAAAGACTTATTCTAATACCTATTTTACAGATTTCAATAATTATGATGAATACTAATGGGCTTGCATATTTCCTGGCCTCCTGTAACTCCCCAGTCCCCAAGGCCTGTGCTACTTGACTGCTCATGTGATTGAGGCTTCAGAGGTGAAGTTCAGAGACATTTCAAGCGCGATCCAAGCCATCAATGTCCCATTGCTGCCAAAAGCCCAAAACACCTGTTTGTGACATGATGTTTTCTTTGCAGAGTGCAAGGTTGGCCTTCAGTGCTGGGTGCAGCTGTAGCCCCTCCATGTCGCTGATCCACTCCTGAGGATTGCATTGCTTCACTCAGTTCCATAAACTCCCAGTCAGATTTTTCTAGCAAGTGACTAAGCAATTCCTGAGCTTTAAAAAATATTATAATGTTACCCCTTAAAGCTGTGCCAGGAGTACAAATCTCATTTTCTTCTCAGGCATTGCCTTTTATTTCCGTGAGGTTTGAAAAGGGAGCTCTGCTGTTAGCCACGGAGCCCTCTGTGCGGTCTCCTGAAGCTCACACCACCAAAGAGAGCTTACAGGGTGCTAGGAACAATGACAAGAAGAAACATAGTAGTTTCACAATGCTGTGTGGCAGCTCTGGGCTCTGTAGGGCTGATCCTCCCAGGCTGTAAATCACTCTGGCTGCAGTTCAGCTGTTCTGAGTGTGGAGACTAAGGCCGTACTGAGGGATAAAGTCTTGTAATTAACCCAGAAAGCTACAGGGTTGATGGTTTCCAGTTGCAAGCCAAGCGCAGTCACATCAAGCCTTCATCTAGTTCAGTTTCATTTTTGGGAGGGTGTGGAAGAGCACATCCCATAGGGAGACCAAGGGAGGAGGGCAGACAGGAGAGGCACACCAGAAGGTTTTTCTGCATGTCATTAGTAGACCAGCCTTGCTGCAGCATGTGGGTTTGCACGAGTCATTGAATCCTGCAGATTTCCTCTCCCTGGTGTGTACGTGTGGGAACTCACTCGCCTCTGCTGTGGCACCCTGTAGCACCTCAGGCTGGTCACAGAAAGATACGACTGCTCTGCGTTTTGTGTGCCTTCTCAGGCTCTCGGGGATACATAGGCATAATCAAAGATCTGCTTTTCTTTTTCTGGCTCTTACTTTATATGCACGTGTCTGATAAACAAAGCTGGCTCAGAAAATGCAGATGTATTCTCAAAGCGTTGTCTCATCTTGCTGTTGTGTCCGACCCACGCTAGTCAGCCTCTAGAGGAACATTCTTACTGTGTTTTAAGTGAATATCTTGTTGGACTTCATTGATGTAAATATTTAAAATAATGTTTGAGTTTTAAGTTATCAGTTTTAATTCCTTTTGTGGTGGCAGGTGAGGAAACACAAAGGATTTTTATACCATTTTTCTTTGTTCTGTCTGTCTTCAACCACATTCATGACATTGTTATTTTTGTATTTGAAATTCCAGATGTATAACTAAAAAGAAAAGGGCAGGGAATTGTGCCAGATTTTCCAGAGCACTTAGTAATAAAGCAGAGTTTGCTCTTCTCAGAAGCTTGTGAAAAGAAATTAGAAGTGTATATTAAGGATTAAGGAATTGGGCTTTCATATTTTTGCACATGCTAGATACAAAGATCATCACACAGGAATACAAGGAAGGTATGCAAGGCAAAGCGAAGTGGAAATATTTCTGTTCTGTGTTCAGAGCCGCTGATCATTAGGCTATACTATAATCATCAATAGAGACAAACGTACAAATTATAACAATTTAAAACTATGTAAAAAAAAGAGCAGAAAATACCAAAAAACACTGATCATGTGAGACTGCATTTGAGCACTATTTTGGTTGTCCAACCTCTTACATATCAAGGGTAAACACTGTAATG
Organism: Cuculus canorus; assembly: GCF_017976375.1. Classification (NCBI taxonomy): domain Eukaryota; kingdom Metazoa; phylum Chordata; class Aves; order Cuculiformes; family Cuculidae; genus Cuculus; species Cuculus canorus. The sequence goes on along the minus strand of NC_071402.1, from coordinate 75,756,421 downwards.
ATAGCTATGAGCAACATTTGTGAATAGGGATAAATCTGAATGTAGTACAATGCTTCCTATCTCTCTTCTGCAGTGAAATGAAAAAATGCAAAGCAAGTGGTCCTTGAAAAGCTGTGCAGTAAAATGAACGCACATTTACCATCTATGAAAATGATTAAGATCAGCTGCCTAATTTTTCCAGATGAATAGTTTTCTCTGTTACTAACTCAGTCAAAAGAAAACACTCCACCCTTGCACAAGTTTGTCTCGAGAAAGTATAATAATACTGCTTCTTGGTAATTTGTGATTGCTTTACTCTACATTAGGTTTGGTTTTCCAAGAAGAAATTAGCTGATTGGCCTTGGGTAAGAGAAATTTTCTCTGCAAGAAAATTCAGTGAAACAGAGGGGGGGAAAGCTCTCTAAATCATAACCTGTCCAGTATCTAAATCACTCTCTTCATGACAAAAGATAAAATTTTACATTTATGGTAAAGAAAATAAAATCTATATTGCTGCCACTGCCAAGAAAAAGCAGAACATACACATACACACATATGCACAACACTGTTCCTCTCTGCCCCGTCCTAAAAGCACATTAGTCTGAATTATGAAATTTATGTTTAGGCTATTAGTTATGAGACCAATATCTTAAAAATATTTGAGCTATGTATTTTAACCTTTTTTAATTAAAATTATCTGAAATTAGCTTTTTTTTTTTTTAACTCTTCAGTAATTTGAGGCACACCTATCTTTACACTGATCTATTTTCCACTTTTTTCATGGGTAGATACATATTTTGTATATGTGTTATAAATGCAGTAATAATACCATAGGTTAAGTCTGCATGATCCTAGGAAGAAGTGCATTTAGCCGATGCTCGGTCTGCTCACACTTCCATCTCCCAAAGGACTGCTTCAGCTGTTCCAGATCTTTGGACAACTACCACGTGATGCTATTTAAACACCATGCCAACTTGTCAGAAAATTGTTTCTTTCAAACATTTTTTCTGTCATTTAGCTTCCTAAATTACATTGTTCTAAATCACAAACAGAGGTATATTCAAGCCCCTCTCTAAAGCAGTAGGGTAAGCATGGAAATTTCATAGCACTTCGATAAGAGATGATTGATGACAAGATCTCCTTGTCAAGCTAGATTCTGAGACAGTAGATTTTAAAGCTATTATATATTTGTGTCTTAGGTAATTTTATAGGACCCCAGATGCACTGATTATATCAGTATTTTCACTTTCTGAGTTCTAAGCTGATATCCAGATCATTTAATACAGCCTTTCCTAATTCATGGAGCAAAGTGAAGTGCTTTATTAATTTTAAATGTAATTTATTTAGCATTTTTTTCTAAAATAAGCTAAACATACTTAGGTGAAAAGCAGATTTCTGCATGGAAACTCTTATTTTTCTTTTACCAAAAATGTAACAATGTGGGCATTTGCCTGCAAATCTTGTTTAAGCCAATAGAGCTCTCAAATTCGTGTAAGAGTAAAATCTGGTTCTTACGTTATTGTTCTCTTCTTGAAAAGGGAAAAAAAAAAATCCCTAGCCCATTAAATGCCATGCTTAAATACCACTTATCCTTTTGCTTGGATAAAGTGATCTTTTCTGGATAAATAATTGTATTACCTCTGATGACAATAGTTACTATTACTAAATCCCTTTTGAACTGATTGCATAAATTTAAAAATGTTTGGCTATTTTGACTAAAAACATATCAGCAGATAGATTTCTCTGAGTAAAGCTGTTTCTGTGTAGGCCTGCTACATGGAGTGAGGAGGAAGCAGGATTGCTAGTCATATCCTATGCAGTATATATTTTCACTAGATAACTCAAAGTAGAATTGTGCTTGAGTAGACATTTTGGGCTTATTTTGATGTCTGACACATAGCATATGTTCTTGAGTTGCTTAGAAAATGGACTTCTGTGCTTGCAGATTTATCTTGTACTTTGATTTGAGTCTGATGACCTTTATGGTCATTTAAAGTTACTTTACGTGAAAGCTTTTTCAGTCTTTTGCAGTCACCTGCTGTTGGAGTAGCGTTGTTTGACTAAAACTAATCAAGAGATTTTTGACTAGGATTAGGATTTTCATAAGAGAATGGGAGAAAGAATAGGGCTTAAACTTTGATTTCCAGGCTATTATGCAGTCTTGGATTGGTGTAGGACACAACATTTACTGAACTGTACCAGAACTTCACAGTAACCTCTACAAATCAAGAGCTACCAAAGCACTTATGTTAAGTGAAGGAAGTGCTCAGATCATCAGACCATACAGCTGTTCAAACCAACATAGAAAGTGAGAGGTCCCAGATGCAACAAAAATGTTATTGGGAATAAATGCTTCAATATTTTTTTCTCATAATTATAAACATATTCACTTATTTAAACATGGGACCAGTTTTATTAAAATCAGTACAAGCACATTCCTGAAGTTGATTGTATGCGTAATGGCTTTGCTATATGAGATCAATCCTGTAAACGGTTCAGTCCAAGTTGCCTCTCTCTGCTTGAAGCATCTAACCAATTTCTGATTGTAGCTGCCACCAGCACCCTCTATATCTCATCTAGAAGAACATCCTTAAATGGACAGGGATATGTCTTGACGAGGGCTTGTGTCTCTCCACCAGCACTGTAGTGAGCCTAGAGAGTTACTCATCTAATTTTCACTTTTACTTGGATGCCTAAATTTAGGTTGGCAAAAGCTATGCTCTTAAGTAGGGTTTTACTCATCACATAAGCAACCACACTGAGTTCAGTGGTCTGGCTGTAACAAGTTATGTATTTTGATGTGTTTACAGAACTGAGCCCAAAATATATTGCTTCTGCACAAATCCATGCACAGTACAAGATGACTTCAATAGTATGAAAACAGATTCATTTAAAATTGTTCACAAGCAATCTGCATCTTGATATCAGGGAATAGATATGTGTTCATTGTGTGGGGTATTTGAATTCGTTCCTTTCTTTGCTAAATAAATGAATGATAAAACAAGATTCTGCTTCTTCATTTAAAAGTCATTCTTCCAAATAAAGAAGGGTTCTGGGATGTGTGAATGTCTTCCTTTTCTTTCGTTCTCCACTTCTTAGCAGAAATGAATCTCTCTGCAGCTGAAATGGTCTTTAGCTAAGACCGTTCTGTGCAGCTGAAAGAATACTTTGCATTGTGTTGCCATGCGACCGCATTTTCTAACTGGGATGGTACAAAGAAGGAAATGTGCTAATCTGAGAGGTTTGACAAAGATTTCAACCACAGCAGTAAGCAAGATTAGGCAGAAGTGGAAACAGAAATACAGAAGAAAGTGACTGAAGGCTTGGCAGACTCATCAGTAAACTTTCACAGAAACTTAGATGCTCTTGGGGAACTGCCAAGGGCAAAGCTGTTGTGAACTGTAACCTCCTGAATAGCCAAGCCAACTAGTTGCTCAAGCAAAAATCAGACTTATTGCAACAGGTACTTGTGCAAAGTTGTGTCTGTTACTCAGAGTCAGGGGAGAAAAATGTTTTCATAAGCGGCAAATGCAGCAGCGCAGGGGGCATTTTGGCAACCTCTGTGTTGGCAGGAAGCACAGGGCAGATCTGTAGAGTAAAACAGCTGGTGCTGAACTCCTGGATTTTGGACTAGCACCAGGCTTCTCCTGCAGGCTAAACACCCACTAACAGTTAGTGTGTACCCCTTTAGTTTCCTTCTTTTGTTAAAAACCAAGCAAAGAAACCTGCACCAGATGACGTGCCCTAAGACTGGTCATTGGTGCAAATGAAAGCACAGTGAGAGATACACTGGGAAAAGGTAAACGTTTTGTTTCCAGTTGGCTCTTTCAGGTTTGACACTTTTACATATGCTATTCCCCTTGGGGTTTTTGCTTGGTTACTGATTACAGCTCTGCCTAGCTGACGATTTATTAGCTCGAAGGAGTGATTTTGTACCAGTACTCAAATCTGCTAAAAATTAGTACTGTAAAACTGACATCCAGGGCTGCGTGAAAACTGTTACGCTGATACCGAGCCTGTATTTTAATTGTTCTTGAACTGAATGTAATATGGCCATTCCTCAGTTGAAATGAACATCTGAGATGATAGTCTCATAACATCATTTCAGAAAAAAACATTCAATTAGTGTAGAGCTCAGCATTCTCACAATCCTATCATAGAGGTTGATAATGGAGAAATGAGTTATTTGTTCTTTTTTTTCTTTTTTTTTTTTTTTTCCTACAAAGGATTTATCCACAGACGTCATTCAACAACAGCTTTGGATTTCAGAATATCGTGGAAGGTAATTAGCAGTAACACAGTATATGTTCCAGGATTCAGCAACCATCTTTGCTAATCACTAATCCCATGGTTTTCAATTAATTATCCCTTTTGTTAGCTGCAGCAGTAGGCATTGACTGAAACTAAAATAAATACCAAATTTCAAATAAATGGGACATTTAAGGTCCCAGGTTTTAAATCAAGCTTTGAAGCACGTACAGCTACAGAAGAAATAATTTTTATATCTGGTGCTGAAAAGCGCTTTCTCTTGTCATTGACCTATGAAATGTCCTGTACAGTGGAAAAAATGTTTTTAATAGTGATATACCCAAGATAAAATAATTGAGATAGAGCTCAGAGGTTTTTAGCAATAGTAAACACTTTTGCTTTGGTATCAGGAGAATGTCATTGCTCATTGCATTAATGGGAGTAAATGATCCCTGTACAGAACTTTATAGGGAATAATTTTCCCTTGCCATTAACTCCTTCAAAAACAGCTTCCGTAGCAAAACTTCTCAGGAAAGCTGTTGAAGTTACTCGCATTTAAGAAGAAGCATTGGTGCAATAGCTTAGCACAGAAGCATGGGTACAGGGATCTAAACCAGTTAACTTCAGAATCATTCCACCAACACAGAGCTTACCTCAGATTTACACCTATTCAGACAACTCACCAAATTTGTATTCTACTGGGTGTCCATTGACTTATTTAGTACTACAGGGATGTAACTTAACATCATGTTTTACTGATTATCTGGAATGCAGAGAAGCAGCTCAATTGATGGGTAGTGCCAGTGTTTTTCCATTACATATCTACACCCTACATTTCTCCTTCCAGTAGCATTGTTTTGGATGTTTTGGATTTTTTTGGATATTTTAGATGTTTTAATTTGATGGAGTAGCTCTTACCAAATTGGATTCTACATTTGGGGCGTACCACTTCTCTAGTCTCTATTACTCGTACTGATACTATTTTACTGTCTTGATTAGCATTACCAATTCCTTCTGGACTTAGGTGTCTTTTTTTCAGCTTTGATTATAAGGATTTTACTGCCTTTCTAAGTTCCTTAATGTCAGCATGACATGAACTTTATCCTTTTTTTGCTCATTTAACACTTTTCCCCACATCAGAACACTTATCAACGCAAGCAGTCAAATGTCAATCACACCTGTGATCTTGTAAGCCATACTTTTTGCTTGGTTTTTGCACTAGTGAAAACAGTACTAAACCAAAAAGGAATACCAAGTTTGGCAATGATAAACTTTTAACTCTGTACAGAAGAAAATTCCACTTTTTCATCTTTTTATATTCTCTGTGAAGCTTTCTGCCTGGTGCTATTCAGAGGCCATAGTCTATTACTATATTCCTCTGTAAGAATGCTCTTGAAGTCAATGCTTACAGTTAAAGTTATTTTTTATGAGATTTCCTTATCCCATGAAATGTTGTGTGTTCAAAATTAGAACAAACAAAACCTTGCCATCACCATAACCACAGAGAGATAGGTAGAAATATTTTCAAATCTCATTATTTGGCCCCAAATATGGATTTGTCATTAATTTACTTGATTTCCTAGAAATACTTGCAATATTCCAAAAAGCATTCTATGTATAGATGAAACCTGATCAATTATTTATCCACAGCCATAATAACTTTTGCTTAAGATTTCCCACAAAACCTAAACTAGGATTTCTCCTGAGGTACACATTAGAGCAGAAAACACTTTCTAGTAATAGTGACTGCTGTTAACATATTCCTTGGTGCAGAAAGGCACAGACTGTAGAAGGCATTCTCCTTCCCATCGGTGGCAATTATGTAGAAAATGAAAATAGAAGAAAGTTAGCTATCTTAGGACTCGATTTATAATATAAATTCCTCACATAGATTACAGTAATAACTGTACCATAACAAAAACCATCATGCCAGGGAGGTAAAGCCCCTCCCACTGCAAGGGGGGATCAGGTTCACGAACACCTGAGGAACTTCAACATATATAAGTCCATGGCACCTGATGAGATGCATCCCAGAGTCCTGAAGGAATTGGCTGATGTGGTTGCCAAGCCACTCTCCATGGTATCTGAGAAGTCATGGCAGTCAGGGTAAGTCCTTGGTAACTGAAAGAAGGGCAGCATTGTCCCTATTTTTAAAAAGTATTGAAAGGATGACCCTGGGAACTACTGGGCTGTCAGCCTCACCTCTGTGCCTGGGAAGATAATGGAACAGATCCTACTAGAAGTTATACTAAAGCACTTGGAGGACAGGGGTGTGATTTGAGACAGCCAGCATGGCTTTCCAAGGGCTAGTCCTGCCTGACCAACCTAGTGGCTTTCTATGATGGGGTGACCACATCAGTGCACATGGGAGAAGTGATGGATGCAATCTATCTGGACTTCTGTAAGGCCTTTGACACAATCCCCCACAGCATCCTTCTCTCTAAACTAGAAAAATTTGGATTTGATTAGTGTACTGCTCATATTATGGTAGCGTTCAGAGAGTAGTTGTCAACAGCTTGATGTCCAGATGGAGACCCATGACAAGTGGTGTCCCTCAGGGGTCCATACTGGAACCACTGCTGTTTAACATTTTCATCAATTATATAGACAGCGAGATCAAGTGGACCCTCAGCAAATTCGCGGATGACACCAAGCTGAGTGGTGCAGTAGTCATGCTAGAATGACAGGGTGTCATCCAGAGGGACCTGAACAAACTGGAGAAGTGGGTCTGTGAGAACCTCATGAGGTTCAACAGGCCAAGTGCAAGGTCCTACACCTGGGTCAGGGCAATCCAAGGTTTCAGTACAGGGTGGGGAATTATGTGATTGATAGCAGCCCTGTGGAGAAGATCTTGAGGGTGCTGATGGATGACAAGCTCAACATGAGCTGGCAGTGCATGCTTGCTGTCCAGAAAGCAAACTGTATCCTGGCCTACATTAAAAGAAGAGTGGCCGGCAGGATGAGGGAGGTGACTGTCCTTCTCTATGCTGCTTTTGTGAGACCCCACCTGGAGCACTGTGTCCAGTTCTGTTATCCCAAACATAAGAAGGATTGAAACTGTTAGAACAGGTCCAGAGGAGAGCTATGAAGCTGATCAGAGGGCTGGAGCACCTCTGCTATAGGGACAGGCTGAGAGAATTGGGTTGTTCAGCCTGGGGAAGAGAAGGCTCTGGGGAGACCTTCCAGGACCTGCCTGGAGATGGCCTAAAAGAAATCTGCAGAGAGACTTTTTACAAGGGCATGCAGAGACAGGGTGAGGGGCATGGCTTTAAATTGGAAGGGGGAAGATTTAGATTAGACATTAGGAAGAAATTCTTCACAATGAGGGTGATGAGATACTGGCCCAGGTTGCCCAGCGAAGCTGTGGATGCCCCCTCCCCATAAGCGTTCAAGGCCAGGTTGGATGGGGCCTTGAGCAGCCTCATGTAATTGGAGGTGTCCCTACCCATGGCAAGTGGGTTGAAACGGGATGATTTTTACTGTCCCTTCCAACCCAAATTGTTCTATGATTCTATGCTTTCATTATTCTGTACCAGGTAAGACCAAAAGCATCTTCACTCCTTTCTCCTAGAGTAACTGAAAGCATCTGTACTTGTGCTTGAATTGTTCCTTGGATTGCTGTAATCCTCTTAAAGGACAGCCTTTCCTTCCTAGGGAAACAAATGTTCCTTTTTTTATGTTTTTTTCTTATAGGAATTAGGACTCTGAGTCATAATGGGATTACTTTCTGCATATCGCTCCCACACAGTAACTGCAAAGTCCCTCCAAGCACAAGTTTTCAAACACTTATATGGTTGCCTCCATCTTCTCTTTTTCCAATCAGAACCTGGTCTGTGGTTATGAATTTTAAGTCTGAAACCTGGTTGGCTGTGACTGGTTTGCTGTAAACTCCACCTGCCAAGACTTCTCAGTTCCTCAGCAAACATTATATTTTGGGAGGGTGAGGTGGATACTTCGTGACAGAAAGCATTACTGAGATTGTGGTAGTTTCTAAGATTAAGATAGAAACATTCTTCAAAGCAAAAATGTATTAGGCAGACAAAAATGAATGCAACCCTCCTTGTTAACAACTATTTATGACATGGAGATCTATGTTTTAGATCCTCAAATATTACACAACCCTTGTGATTAAATTTCATAGGAGATCTTGATAAAAAACCTAATCCAAACAACAACCACCAATCCCACAAGAAAGCCAAATAAATCTCAAGACGGGAAAGTTCATCTGTCATAATTGTACAGTACACTAACTTGATCTGAAGTTCATAATCCACTAAGAAATTAAAGATAGTTTTTAAATGCTCACATGCCCTAAGTAAATAAGCAAATGAGCAAAGAAAAATCCCAGCATTCAGCAGAGCTGTATTCCTATCATATGGCAAGAGGTCTGTGACAAGCTCAGCTAGTTATCAACCTGGAAAACCTATCAATAATAATATTTTAAAAGGAGGCTGTTCTAGCCAACACAAGGAATCTTGCTCAAAGCTTTCCTGGAAAACTAGAAAAAACTTGCACTGTTAATTTGATTTATTTCACCTTTACATTTTCCCTAACCAACAGCAGGTGGGATTCAAGGCTGGTTTTTTTTAGCATAACTCTCTTATGTGTGTACCTCTGCTCTCTGATGTCTGTGAATGAAAATGCTCTACTCAAAAGACAAAGTACTGCACAATTGCCTTATGGCTTCTTATCTTCTGTTTGTAGCCTATCTCTTAAAAAAACCCGCAAACCTGTGTATATGCTGGTCTGTCTGGACTCACGTACTCTCTGACCAATACACATATGCATACAGGCACGTACATGTCCAGCACAACAAAGGAAGACGGAGACAAAGATTGCTGAAGTCATCACCAGATCATAAGTTCAGCTTTTTGTATGTGTCTAGTGATATTTTTCCTGCGTATTCCCTGTAGTCATGTTTTTTACTGATTCCTGAGAGCTCACACACTGACTGAGATGTGGTACATAAACACATAACAGAAAATCGTGTTTCTGTATGGGAGCTGTTAATGTGAGTTGCCTCAATATTTGAGCGGTAGCTGCTGACAGCCTTTGTTTTAAGTAATGTGTTGTTATCTCTGAAGAAAAGCATATGAAGGGTTACTCAGCCAATAGATATAAATTGAGCTCAACATTGTCTCTCTTTCCTCTTTAAAGAAAACATCCTAATGTATGGTGCATGAAATTTTGCCACCCAGAGCATCCCTACTTGCAGACGTCTCCCAAAGGATAAGCAGCCTAGAGCATTAGCTTCCTTGGTGGATGTCCACCAGATCTCCTCTTAGGCTGAAGAGTAATTTTTGTGCTTGCACTTTACGTAAACTGCTTATCTCTGGGTTGTATGTGATGAGTGAAAACAAATCTCTGAAACAAATTAGAAGACAACTCGAGAATGGTTGATTTCTTTCTGTTTTTTCCTTTCTTTTTGGACCTCTAGGTTTTACCCTTCTTGCAGCTGTGGCTTCAGCTGCTCTCCCCTGTCTTGAACACAGTAAGAATAGAGGACAATTTCTCCTGTCTCAAATAAACCTGTTTTTCCTAAGAGCCACTAATCGCTGCTAGGCACTGATTCAAAGTTGAACTAGTATTTCAAGAGGAAAAAAAATCTCACCAGAGGTAGAAAGGCACCTCTGCTGTGGGCCTTAGTCCTAGAGTCTAACAAGTTTAAGTATAATAAAATGGACCTGATGTAGTGAACTCAGTCTTATGCATAAGTCAGCCAACATCCAATATTACCACCGGCATCACTATCATGGTTTCCTTCTAATAACAAACTCAATGTATATCAGAAATGAAAACTGCACTTAGAGGTTAGTGTTTATGAGTGATATGTCCAGATGGGAAGCTTCAATCTGCATTGACTGTATGATAATAAACTTGTTTTCCTCCCTGTACAAAATAAAATTTCTGCAAGAACTTTAGCCACTCTAGCCGGTGATTAATCTGAAATAATTTCAACAACAGCCCTGTAACCAACAAATGAAGACTTTTTCCTCACCAAAAACCTAGAGTACTGAACCGTAAAGAGAAATATTATTTCACTGTGTGGCTTCTATCTGCTGGAAGTATTAAAGTTAAAATGTTCTTGTTTGGTATTTTTATCATGCTATCTGCTTCAGCCAAATCAACAAACAAAACAGACTACTGCCAAGAAGTTTTATCTTTATGAGAACACGTGAAACATAATTTAATTTAACTCTGAGCAAGGGCTGAATTGTGAAAGCAAGCCTGTTTAAATACAATGAAGTCCATCGCAAAATAGTTTCAGTCCAAGAGGACTGAAGCAGATCTCAAAGTAAATATTGAAATGCATCATTGTTTATGCAGCAATTTCTTTTGCTGCAGATCCATCCTGGTGGTAAATATGAGTAGAACACATAGGGTGAGAAGAACAAACACACAATCAAAATATGGTGAATATTTACATAGGTCATCAGGAAAGAAATGTCATGTAAAGCACAGGAATATTGTCGTGGCTCTTTCTCGTAAGTGCTAGTAGGTGAGATAGGTAAATGACCTTCTACCCTTTCACAGTTGTATGGCTTGTAATTATTTCTTGTTCTGATTCAAATCCAGATCACAAATCTAATCTGCAAATCGTTGTGAAGGGCAGTCTTATTCAACAGAAGCTTGAGACAGCTGGCAAAGCTAGAAACCCTTCCTTCATGAGAATAGATTCAAGACAGGACCTTAATTTTACAATAAACAGAAGTACTTCTTGGGCTATATTTATCTGTGTGTTGGGGATGCCCTTACACCATCTCAGCTCTGCTAACCCACCATAAGCCTACCTGTGCTGGCTGGTTAACAGAGTCTTCCAGCTGCCAAGGGCTGCTGAAGGAAGTCTCACAGCTGGGATAAATTGTTTCCTGAACTTTCCTTCTGTGATTTGACTGCTAAGTGGCACTGATTGCCCACCCTGAGGCACCGGTGGATATGCTCACCTTCTAGTTGACCCACCCACACCTGATCCTCAATCTCAGTCTGCAGAACTGTGCAGAGTACGACAATGTGATGAGAAAGGGGGGTCTCATCACTTCTCTGAGCATCAATAGGCAGGATGAACAAGAAAAGGTGGCATAATACAATTTCTTATTACTGTGCCATGGGGGGATGACAGTGGCATGATAAGATTAAGGAGGGCTATCAAGGTATGTAACTGAATTGCTCCCATTGCAGAGAGTTAGAGTGCTAAATTTGTTTATAAATCTAGCCCCGGATAACTTCCCTGAGATGTAAAACTTGTCTCGTGGCAAAAGAAAGCCTCAAACCCTAAACTCTAACCAAGTGATTGATTAAAAAATTATCATCTTTTGTCTCATTGTGATAGTTCTGTGTTAAAAAAGTTGCTAGGATCCCCATTGTACCTATAACATCTGTAGGAAGCAGGTAGGGTCTCACTTTTGCCTTTATCATCTGTCACCAATGAAAAATCTGAAGCAAATTCTAGCAAGATCTTTCTGGTGGCTGTCTGAAAGCATTTCATGTATCACATATATCACATATCACATTTTGACATATTCTCTAATTTTTTGTCATGTCAAAGCTCATCAGCAGACAAATTTGACAAATACCACAGATTTTTACAAGCTTTTTTTTCTGTAATGTAGTGCAGAAGTAATCCTTGGCATTATCCATCTCAGCAGCATGAAACCTGAGACTACTTGAGCAAATATGAGGAGTTCGTTGTCTCCCACAAGCCTTTAGAAATTTACCTGCAGAACCAGGATGCTAGAGATCATAATTAGGAAAATGCTCCTTAAGTAACCTGAGCTATTGCCATGATCCTTGAGAAAGGAGTGACCATTAACCTGTATGAACTTGGATACGTCATTTAGTGCTGCCGTTATTCCCCTTTCACATTCTGTGTGTTATCACTTAGAAGTTTCACTGCTCCCTTTTCACATTCCATGTACTAGCACTTAGCAATTTCACTGCAAAGCTAAAACAATACCACTGGTATGAAATACATTAACAATGGCTAACTGATAGGTCACTTAACAAGTCATTCCCCTTTGGATGCAGCAAGCATTTTTTAATAGGCTTCCCTGGAAATATATTTTCACCCCTATGTTGTTTAGTGCTTTATGTACTGGTCAAGAATTAATAAAAACCAGTGCTGAAGTTGCTGACACAAAAATACAAAATTAATAAGTAAAAGCAAGGAAAAGCTACAAAACCAGCACAATGTGCAGGCAAATAATTTTTTTCACATAGCTTAATGCATTCCTAAGTATGTTAGGAATGAAGACATTAAGCCACATGCATTATTTAGGGGAATCTCCTTTGAGGAGCAGTTAATAAGACACAACTCAGGACCATGGTGGATAGTTAGATGACTGTCACTCTGGGTATAAATAGTAGTATTAAAAGTTCAGTAACTTCCATCCACTGCAGTAATTTTCATAGAATATATTGTATATTTTGATGATATTTATATGAATATTATTTATATTGTATAGATAACTTGCACAGAACAGACGAAGTGATTAATCATTAGATTCCTTCTGAAGGGATGTGCTTTTCCCCAACAAATGGCAAACTTTTGGGTATTATTTGAAGGTCTTGAGGTATTTTTTTCTAATTCAGGTGCAACGTGTTCAAGGTGATCCTGCACATCCTTATTTAGGATTTAGAAATACGCAAAAGAAGAAGAGTGTATCTCAGGCCTTTCTTCTACTCTTGATAGAAAAGGTTATATTAAGAGACCACACTTCCCTGCCACATCCTAAAGCAAGTTTATGAGCTATTGGAAACAGCACTTGGTGTGGAACACGTATCTGATAAAAAGAAAGAAAAGATAGAACAAATCTGGAACCTCATGCTGACATCTTTAAGAAGCGTCTTTAACTTCTCCAGCATCTCATTTTTTTCCTCTGTAACTCAATATTAGTATTTGCCTGCCTTATTGCTGCATGCATTCATTATTGTTAAATTACAGTCCTTGAATTCTCTTCTCATGGTAAAACATATCATTGATGATTTTGTGATGCCAAAACTGTGCACAAATTATCAATGAAGTTAACTTTCTTATGCTTCAATACCTTATCACCTGTTGATCCTTTTGCTAGGCAAATGACTAAATCTGTGGTCTGCACTACCCAGAAGGGCATTAGTATAAAACAGTCAGGCACACAAACAGCACCAAACACCTACGAAGACATGACAAATGAAATGAGTCCTCAGAAGTTTTTATGTGAGCTTGCAAAGTTTTTACAAGCATAACCTGTTTTTTCATACCAAAAAATCTTGTGTGGCCCTGAGCCCTGACAGAAATATTAGATATCACTGAAGGTTTTTTGCATTTATTTCAATAGATACAATGCAAAGTGGGATTATCCTTTCTATTGTGGGGATATTTATTTTAGGCAGTAATTTACAGTGTGATGTAGAAAGTGCTGGTGATTTAAAAACAATTCCCTACACCAGTGATTCCCAGACGTCTTGGGGGCATCAGAAAAGACTGAAAACTATGAAATTGGCACTGTATTTGAAAGAAAGCCAGCTCAGAAAGTGCAGAAAACTCTTCAAGCTCTTTTCAGAGGCTTGTGTATCCCTTATCTGACTCATGCTTTCCCACCTGAAAGGAAAACTTGATCTCTACAGGTGATCATATCTAGGTGTGATGCCAGACCATCTTGGAAAGCTATGACCGGCTGCCATACTCTGTCTCAAATTCTGTGACCAACCACTGTGGTCAGTGGTGTGGCTGTGTGCCCAACAGAAAGGGGATAATGAATACCAAAGAAGTGGATGGGAGGATAAGAGGGATAAAATCAATAATTTTGCCACTAGGGTTTTTCAAGGCTTTGGTAGAGCAGAAATGTCCAAAATTATTGTTAGAAATGCTTTCTTGAAGTTTTAGCTACGTTGTCCCTCACTATTACCCCATTCCCAGCTGGATCTCAGGATAGAGAATTTATTCCATAAAGACTATTGCAACCTTGGAGCTTTTATAAACTTCACTTCTTTTCTTTTCTTTTCTTTTCTTTTCTTTTCTTTTCTTTTCTTTTCTTTTCTTTTCTTTTCTTTTCTTTTCTTTTCTTTTCTTTTCTTTTCTTTTCTTTTCTTTTCTTTTCTTTTCTTTCCTTTCCTTTCCTTTCCTTTCCTTTCCTTTCCTTTCCTTTCCTTTTCTTTTCTTTTCTTTTCTTTTCTTTCCTTTCCTTTCCTTTCCTTTCCTTTCCTTTCCTTTCCTTTCCTTTCCTTTCCTTTCCTTTCCTTTCCTTTCCTTTCCTTTCCTTTCCTTTCCTTTCCTTTCCTTTCCTTTCCTTTCCTTTCCTTTCCTTTCCTTTCCTTTCCTTTCCTTTCCTTTCCTTTCCTTTCCTTTTCTTTCCTTTCCTTTCCTTTCCTTTCCTTTCCTTTCCTTTCCTTTCCTTTCCTTTCCTTTCCTTTCCTTTCCTTTCCTTTCCTTTCCTTTCCTTTCCTTTCCTTTCCTTTCCTTTCCTTTCCTTTCCTTTCCTTTCCTTTCCTTTCCTTTCCTTTCCTTTCCTTTCCTTTTCTTTTCTTTTCTTTTCTTTTCTTTTCTTTTCTTTTCTTTTCTTTTCTTTTCTTTTCTTTTCTTTTCTTTTCTTTTCTTTTCTTTTCTTTTCTTTAAAACAATTACATTAATCACTGAGGTTAATTTGGTTTGTCAGGCAGAGGTTTAAAGAGTAAGCTGAGATGTCATCCAGATTTCCAACAGGCGGCTTATTTTGAGAGCTCACTGAGGAATGATACAGCCTCATAAAATGCAGTCACTTAAAAAATGTAACTTTAGCTTCAATTTAAGCTTTCTTTAATGGATATTTTCTAATGGTATAGTGTATGTCATTACTTTGCCTCGCTGTAATGTGAAGTTGACATCCTTGAATTCCGGAATCCAGAGTCAAGCGTGTAATTTTTTTTTCCCCAGTAGCATTCTTCTCTATTGTGGAAGCAATCAGTGTTAAAAGCAAGACTGTAAAGCACACTACTTTTTGCATAGCTGTAGCAACAAGATGTCAGTTTGGAATGGAGATGTTCTTTAGTGAATGAACTGTAAAAAGATCTGCAAGCAAACTTTAATAACAGCATTAGAGACAGCGGGAAAGGCAGCCAAGGATGTGAATCAAGAGTTGTCTACTATGCGGAAAAACTACAGAAATTAATATACTTTGAGCATAAACTGAACTGAAGAATCAAACTAAAGTTTGGGGCAGGATTCTAAGAACAGTGGTCACCCAAGAGCTCTGAAAAAGCTGGAAAAGAAAGAGGACTCCGCAAGTAATGCAGTTCCCAACAGGGAATGCTCCTGAGATGTGTAGCCCTTTGGAGTGAGCCATGCAACTGCTCCTACCAAAGGCTGAGGTGCCCAAACATCTGTAAATGCAAAGCATGGACACGTGCACAGTGTTAGCATCCTTGATTACCCTTCCTCAGCCAGAAGCCACCCAATAGGCCTCTCTAATCCCCTGAAGGATGTTGGTAGGTGAATTTTCCAAAGGTAGGTACAAAAATTTCTTACCAGTGGATAAGAAACTGGTTAGATGGTCGTATTCAAAGAGTAGTGGTCAGTGGCTCAAAGTCCAGATGGAGATCCGTGACGAGTGGCGTTCCTCAGGGGTCTGTACTGAGACCGGTGCTGTTCAATATCTTTATCAATGGTATTGACAACAAGATTGAGTGCACACTCAGCAAGTTTGCAGATGACACCAAGCTGAGTAGTGTAGTTGCCATACCGGAAGAACGGGATGTCATCCAGAGGGACCTGGACAGACTGGAGAATTGGGCCTCTGAGAACCTCATGAGGTTCAACAAGGCCAGGTGTAAGGTCCTGCACCTGGGTAGCGGCAAGCCCCGTTTTCAGTACACGATGGGGGATGATGTGATTCAGAGCAGCTCTGCAGAGAAGGACTTGGGGGTGCTGGTTGATGAGAATCTTGGCATGAGCCAGCAATGTGTGCTTGCAGGCCAGAAGGCCAAATATGTCCTGGGCTGCATCAAAAGAAGTGTGGCCAGCAGGTTGAGGGAAGGGATTCTGCCCCTCTATTCCTCTCTTGTGAGACCTCATCTGGAGTACTTTGCCCAGTTGGAAGGGGTCCAGAGGAGGGCTACAAAGATGATGGGAGGGCTGGAGCACCTTCCCTACAAGGACAGGCTGAGAGAATTGGGCTTGTTCAGCCTGGAGAAGAGAAGGCTCCAAGGAGATCATATAGTGACCTTCCAGTACCTGAAGGGGGCCTACAGGAAAGCTGGGGAGGGGCTATTCATAAAGGCTTGTGGGGATAGGACGAGGGACAATGGGTATAAACTGGAGAGGGGCAGATTTAGACTGGACATTAGGAAGAATTTCTTCACCATGAGAGTGGTGAGACACTGGAACAGGTTGCCCAGGGAAGTTGTGGATGCCCCATCCCTGGAGGTGTTCAAGGCCAGGTTGGATGGGGCCTTGGGCAGCCTGATCCAGTGGGATGTCCCTGCCCGTGGTAGGGAGGCTGGAACCAGATGATCTTTAAGGTCCCTTCCAACCCAAACTATTCTATGATTCTACTATTCTATGATTCAATGATTTTATGAAAATGCTGCTGTGAAATCTGGCCTGAGGAACTGCAGTCACTCTGTGCAGCAGTCAATAGCAATGGCTGGTGGAAGGGTGGCATTGCTGGAAATGACTGGCAGCAATATTTTCTACAGGTGGAAGCAGACTTAGAAATGAAAGTGACAGGAGGCACCCGGATCAACTGAAGCTCTCAAGCACAACCAGCAGAGGCAGCCTGATACTGGGAACATAAAAAACACCAAGGCTTTTCTGACAGCTACCTTGCCCTGGCTCCCAGTACTGTGAAAGTGACTGTCATTCTGACAACCAGCTGGGGGTTTCAGACCCAGGATAAGACTATTTGCAAGGTATAGCTCGTAGAGGTCATATGAGGTGGCTCCTTAAGGGACAGATCCGTGTGATTGGGAGCAGGGGAGTGGGGATGCTTTACCAATGCCCTTTCCCTTTGTCTGAGTGGGACTGCTTAATGTCCTGTGGTTTACAGAGCTGTCATGTAGGGAATTTGGCAGCTTTCTTTCACCTCCCTACAGCCCAGCCTTACCTCCCATTCATCTGGCCGTACTGTACCACCGTGCTGTATTTGGTTTAGTCAGCTGCCTGGGACGTCGTGTGGTTAGCTCTGCAGAATCCTGCAGCTGTTCTACTTCCTCCCTCCCTGCCCCATCATCCTTTCCTTCTAGCTTCATAACAGCAATGCACAGATAACAGTGAGATGGAATGATTGGAACAGTCAGATAACAAGAGAGAGAGAAGGAAACAAATACTGGAAGAAGGAGAGGAGTGCAGGAGTGACTGATGCTGTCAGGGACCTTGTAGGGTTAATGCACAGCAAGGGATGACAAATTCCAGCCGCTGGATTGGCAGGTGATTAATCAGTCACAGCTCTCTTGATACCACTGAAAGAAAGATGCCTCTGGTATAAAAGTGGCCTGTAGGAACCGAATTATATTTTGGACATGCCAGGTTTCACCAGGGCACCTGCAAGTAGACATTAGGAAGACATTAGGAAGACTTTCTTCACCATGAGAGTGGTGAGACACTGGAACAGGTTGCACAGAGAAGCAGTGGATGCCTCATCCCTGAAGATGTTCAAGGCCAAGTTGGATGGGGCCTTGGGCAGCCTGATCCAGTGGGATGTCCCTGCCCGTGGTAGGGGGATTGGAACTAGGTGATCTTTAAGGACCCCTCCAACCCAAACTATTCTTTGAGTCTATAAATCATTCTGTTCAGGGCTACTCTCAATCCATTCTCCGCCCAGCCTGTCATTGTGCTTGAAATAGCCCCAGCCCAGGTGCAGGACCCTGTACTTGGCCTTGTTGAACTTCATGAGGTTTGCACAGGCCCACCTTTCAAGCCTGTTCAGATCCCTCTTGATGGCATCCTTTCCCGTCAGTGTGTTGACTATGCCACATGGCTTTGTGGCCTTGGCAAACTTGCTGAGGGTGCCCTGAATCCCACCGTCCATATCTCCAACAAAGGCAGTTAACAACACTGGTTCCAATATCAACCCCTGTGGAACACCACTTGTCACTAGTTTCCATTTGGACATAGATCACAACTCTTTCAGTGTGATCATCCAGCCAATTCCTCATCCACTGAGTGGTTGGTCCATCAAGTTTGAGTCTTTCAAATTTAGAGAAAGGAAAATCATGCAGAACAGAGTTGAATGCTTTACACAAGTCCAGGTGGATTGTGTTGGTTACTCTTCCCATATTCACCAACACTGTGGATCCATTGTAGAAGCCCAATAAATCTGTCAGGCAGGATTTGTCCTTACCGAAGCCATGCTGGCTGTTGACTAATCGCTTTCTTATTTTCCATGTATGTCGGGAGAGTTTCCAGGAGCATCTCCTTCATGATCTTGCCAGGCACAGAGGTGAGACCGATCAGCCTATAGTTCCCTGGGTCTCCCTTTTTTCTTTTTTAATAATGGAAGTTATGCTTCCCCTTTTCCAATCCATGGGAACTTCATTGGATTGCCACTACTTCTCAGACATGATGGATAATGGCTTAGCAAGCTCATCTGCAAGTTCCCTTAGGACCCACATTTTCATCAAGTCTCATGGGCTTGTGCACCCTCATGTCCCTTAGATGGTCTCAAACTTGATCTTCTCTTACTGTGGACGATTCTTCATTCCCCCAGTCCCTCCTCTTGCCTTCTGCAGCTTGGGTCCTGTGGCTTGAGTCTTTGCCCTTGAAGACTGAGGCAAAAAAGTCATTGAATATCTCAGCCTTCTCCATATACCGGGTAACCAGGTCTTCCATTTCCTTTCAAAGAGGACCCACATTTTCCCTAGCATTTCTTTTATCATCAATGTACCTATAGAAACATTTCTTGTTGACCTTGGCCAAACTTCTGTCTGGGCTTCAGCTTTCCTAACCTGATCCCTGGCTGCTTGGACAATTTCTCTGTATTTCTCCCGGGCTACCTGCCCCTCCTTCTACCCTTTCTACGCTTACTTTTTGTGTTTAAGTTTGTTCAGGAGGTCGTTGTTTGCATGTGCCAGCCTCCTGGCATTTTTGCATGACTTCCTCTCTGTTGGGATACATCACTCCTGAGCTTGGAGGAGGTGATCCTTGAATATTAACCACTTTCTTGGCTCCCTCTCCTCTCCAGTGCTTTTTCCCATGGTACCCTACCAAGCAGATCTCTGAAGAGGCCAAAGTCTGCTCTCCTGAAGTCCAGGGTAGTGAGTTTTCCTGTTCTTATGTTGATCATCAGCTGTGGGCAAGCCAGAAAGAAATTTCTTTCCACTTTAAACTAGGTAAGAGTGAAGACTGAGATCCGGGCTGGATCTCAGCCTTCACCTTTTCACTCTATTCCTTCACCCTTTCACTCAAGAATGTAATTTATAACCAGATCAGGAAATGCAGGCCAGGCTGGTCACGTATACAGTGATGTCGTATCCAACTGACTATTTTCACATGACTTTTGTGCATCTTGTGATGATAAGGACTGGACTAGATATTTATTCTGCTTCTAGGAGCTCCTATGTTGCTACTTAGATGGACACACATACATGTCAGGTGACATGCATGACAATTTTTATTAATTTATCAGGCTACATACATGACAATTAATTTTTATTAATCAGAATTATAAAAGCAGTTTTAAGATTGTGAAAGCTGCAACACATCTTAGAAATGCATGCACTGTTGAACACTGGGATACGATGACACATCCTTCAGAACAGATTATTTTTTTCTCAGCATGAATAAGCAGGATACAGCCTCATTTGCAGAAAATAATTGTTTCTGCAAACCTTTGGTCTCTGTATCAGTCTTTTTTTTATTCTGGAAAGCAGCTAATCACAAAACCCCAAAGCTAAAATTCACATATTAGCTGCTACTGCTGTTCTTTTGCAAAAGTCAATAAACCTCCATGTGGGCAAATCTGAAATATTGACCTCTGCATTCAACACCACTGAAATCTCCATTCTCCCCTGCCCAGATCTGAAGAACCCTTGGATTAATTATCCTATTTATTTCATGAATGTAAAAGATAAAAAAAAAAAAATATTTTCCCCTATCACAATCTGTCCAGTGCAGTCTTCTGAGTCCCAGAGACACTGCCAGAGAGAGCCAGTAACATGTAAGCAAACAGGACCAACTCCTTCACTTACAAGCATCTGTGCAGGGCGATGTTGTAGTGCAAGAAGCCTGAGTAGAGTGGCCTGTGAATGATATTTGCAAGATAATATTGCTGCTCTGATGCGTTAGGAGAAGATGAGTCATGAGTGCTAGATCACAGCTGAAAGAGCCAAGGCCAAGGACAATTAGGGGCAGGAATGTCAGCCTCAGGCACACAGAAATCCAAGAAACGCCTTCATAGCCATGTTGGAGATTGGGGAGAACGTGCTTCATTGGACACGAAGAGGCAGGGAGGAGAGATGAGAAGGCCACTCAGCTCTCTACACTTTGAGTATAGCCTTAAAAGAGAAGTGAGTACAATAGGACATTTAGCTGGGAACCCAATGACTTTGTCAAACGTGGCCTTATTAAAGCAGCATTAGCCAAATCCATACTGGGAATTGCTAGGCACAGTCTGGGAAGTAGGCTCACAGGTGAGATGCTGGAGGAACCAGTATCTGGAAAGCCATATGAGGAAGCTCGTCTCAGACATGTATCAATAAAGGAAAGAGTGGAGCAGTGCATTATGGATCCTACTGCAGAAGCACAGCAATAGATTTTCCCTGAGAGTTGTTGCAGGAGGCTGGAAGAGGAACAGACACGTTTCTGAGGGAGCAGAAAAATCAAAATATTTGGCAGGAAAATGTCAGTTTTCAGAAATTATTTGACACATTTTGAAGAGCAACGATTCTACATTGACTTAGGCTGGTTTTATTTCTATTTCTGTTTTCTAAAATTCTCTCAGCTTTGATTTCTTTTCTGCTTTCTTCATGTAATTGCTCTTCCACTAGCCAGCTGCATTTAAACTTGAGTAGAAATAGTTTTGTTTCAGCATGGCTGGCCAGTCTTTTGTGGGTTTGTCCTGTGTTTCCATTCCAAGAAGCATCCAATTTTCAGATTTGCTCCTTTAACACAGTAAGCCACTGCTGTCACTTAGACTAGCCTCAGTCTTTGAAATCAATAATAGGCATCATCTGAACGTCTGGCATAAGGAACTGGGACTTCCAGATTCAGTGGCTGACTCTCAGCCGCTGGATGCTGATGTGAAGCAGTGAATACTAATTTAAAATAGAAACTCTGCTCTTCCCCTCTGAAGATAATTCAAATATAGAAAGTTCTCTCATTTCCTAGGCAAAAAATTAATACAGCGCTTATCTCTCCTTACAATGAGCACTACTGAAATGCTGTGTTAATTGGGAAGATCATAACATGAAGCTGCTAAGGAACAGCATTCTTCCATGTAAATGTTTCAGGAAAGAATAAAAAGAAAACATAGCTGGAAGGCCTTGACTACATTTCTAGGTGCTGATTTCTGAGTGCACATGAACCACCTTTGTGACAACCCACAGATGTGATGAGATGGTACAGCCCATACCCTACAGATAAGTAATAAACTTTTAACTGTGTAGATGCCAAGATATTGCCACCATGTGGAAGATTAACTGTGGATGCTTAGCAACCAGGGAGTAGAGGGGATAGCAGAAAACAGAAATGAGCACTGCTGGAATAAATTTCTGTTACATGATCAATAGCTAATAATGTAAAAATCGGTAAACAATAACGCATCTCTAGTAAGCATTAGGGACTGGTACAAAGTGTTATTAGCCACAGCTACTGCTGAAATATTTCTCTACTTCAGTTTAGAATATTGTTCAGTGAAGGATGTAGTTATAAGCCATAATGCAAAACCAAAAAAAACCCCACTTTTAACAACTTTAAAATAATTTTTTGAGATGTGTTAATGAATGAAATACATATTCTTTCATTTCTTCACTATGACATCTGTTTAGCTTAAAGAAAAAAGGAAAAAAAAATGGTGGAAGAGATGAAGATATGCAAAAAGTAGCATATAACTGACTCCTGCAGTCTGGGTTTAAGATGAGGACAAGAAGCTTTCCGTTCCTCTTCCCTATGAGAAAAGTTTCAGGGAAGAAGATAGAACAGTTGGAGTAAAAGTATAGATATTTTCCCAGCAGGAATGATGTAGGCCTGCAGCAGTTTTCTGATAGATGTGCTTGCATGCTAGACTGTGCTAAGCAACCAAGCAATAATGGTCACTCTCAGGTCTCTCACTTTTTTCTGTAACACAGAATTATGTTAATTAAATTAATAACTTTAATTTAATTCAGCTATAGATTTGTTATACCTACACATATTATTTTATATTATTTTATATTATTTTATGTAATACATATTACAATACCTTACTGCATATTATATCATATATTACATATGATTCTACATCATCTATCTATATGTGATACTATATATTACAACTACATGCTGTACAAAAATGGAAGTAAAAAAATTATAAATTAAACTACTTTATCAGTGTTCCCGAATCATCATTCCCTTCTCCAACACATTTGAAATATACATTGTATTATTCACGCCATGAACAGATACTGAAATGCCGTTCTCTAGACAGATCTGTTTCCACAGGACGGTGTGAGGACTACTCATGTTCTTATCAGCAAAAGGCTGGGGAACAAGACACTGGAATAGGTGCTTGGCTTGTGTAAGTAAAAGATAAGGTTGTGCTGACTGCGAGGACTGCAGGGAGAAGGGTCTGGAAATGGCAGCAGATAGAAAATCATAGAATCATAGAATCACTAGGTTGGAAAGGACCTGCTGGATCATCGAGTTCAACCATTCCTAACAATCTCTAAACTATGTCCCTCAGCACCTCATCCACCCATCTTTTAAACACCTCCAGGGATGGTGACTCAACCACCTCCCTGGGCAGCCTGTTCCAGTGCCCAATGACCCTTTCCATGAAAAATGTTTTCCTGATGTCCAACCTGAACCTCCCCTGGTGGAGCTTGAGGCCATTCCCTCTTGTCCTGTCCCCTGTCACTTGGGAGAGGAGGCCACCTCCTTTCAGGTAGTTGTAGAGAGCAATAAAGTCTCCTCTCAGTCTCCTCCAGGCTAAACAACCCCAGTTCCCTCAGCCACTCCTCATAAGACTTGTTTTCCAGCCCCTCACCAGCTTCGTTGCTCTTCTCTGGACACGCTCCAGAGCCTCAATATCCTTCTTGTCGTGAGGGGCCCAGAACTGAACACAGTACTCAAGGTGTGATCTCACCAGTGCCAAGTACAGAGTGAGAATCACCTCCCTGGACCTGCTGGCCACATCATTTCTGATACAAGCCAAGATGCTATTGGCTTCCTTGACCACCTAGGCACACTGCTGGCTCACTTTCAGTTGGCTGTTGACCAACACCTCCAGGTCCTTCTCTGCCAGGCAGCTTTCCAGTCACTCTTTCCCAAGCCTGTAGTGCTCCACGGTGGGTTTGTGTCTCAAGTGCAGGACTCCACACTTGGCTTTGTTAAACCTCAACCCATTTGTCTCAGCCCATTGGTCCAGCCTGTTCAGATCCCTCTGAAGAGCCTCCCTGCCCTCCAGCAGATCAACACTTCCTCTCAGCTTAGTCATCTGCTAACTTGCTAAGGGTGTGCTTGATCCCCTCATCCAGGTCATTGATAAAGATATTGAACAGGACTGGACCCAGCACCGAGCCCTGAAGAAAACCACTTATGACCAGCAAATCTTGAAACACATTGACCTGCTGGTCACACCATTTCTGATACAAGCCATGATGCCATTGGCCTTTTTGGCCACCTGGGCACATTGCTGGCTCATGTTCAGTTGGCTGTCAACCAATGCCCCTAGGTCCCTCTCCTCCAGGCAGCTTTCTAGCCAGACTTCTCCTAGTGTGTAGCACTGCACAGGGTTGTTATGCTCCAAGTGCAGGACTCAGCATTTGGCCTTGTTAAAGCTCATGCCATTGGTCTCAGCCCAGCAGTCCAGCCTGTTCAGATCCCTTTGCAGAGCCTCCCTACCTTCCATCAGATCCACACTTCTACCCAGCTTAGTGTCATCTGCAAACTTGCTAAGGGTGCACTCAATGCCTTCCTCCAGGTCATTGATAAAGACAGTGAACAGAGCTGGACCCAGTACCAAGCACTGAGGAACCCCACTTGTGACTGGCCTCCAGCTGGAGTTAACTCCATTGACCACCACTCTCTGGGCCCGGCCATCCAACCAGTTTTCAACCCAGAAGAGTGTGCACCCATCCAGGCCAGAGGCAGACAGTTTCTGAAGCAGAATGCTGTGAGAAACTGTGTCAAAGTCTTTACTGAAGTCCAAGAAAGCTACATCCACGGCCTTTCCCTCATCCAGTAGTCTAGTCACTTTGTCGTAGAAAAGATATCTTCCTTAACACTTAGGCCACATTCAACATCAACCCTACTAAATGTTTCCTTACTGTTTGGATGATAGTAGGGTTGATGATAACACTGACGCCTACCTTGTACCTAACCATTATTCACAAGCAACCTGTACGACAGCACTGCTCACTTCTGCAGCATGATGCCCATTCCCACATTGTGCTAGCAGTCTGCTGATCTCTGCATGCCTGCCAGGTCCAACCGGTACACCTATTCTCAGGGACTCAGGGATTAAGATTCAGCCAGTCGGGAACACCAGCCAATGCACATGTTTGGTTCTCTTGAGGTGCATCACATGCATGGCCATGGTCCTGCCCCACCCTCTCTCACACAAACATGCTTCTGCAAGAGGCTTCCTGGTCCTCACTGAAGCTACTTTGCCTCTGTTGCTGCAAAACTGAGCATATAGATGTCTGGGGTGGGTACGAGTGGGGAAGGAGCACTGTGAAGGCTCTGGTGGGAGGGGGACAGGTGGGCATGCTGACTGATGTGCAGGAGATGCTCCTGGACACTTCCCTACACTGCCTGTCACACCTCTGGGGGGAAGCCGTAGGGAGCCCACCTTCAACTCACTGCCTTCCATGAACAGGCTCAGCATTGGTCCCAGTCCTGCCTGACTGCAGTTATACCACCAGCCCCTCTGACAATTAAAGAGGAAATTAAGCAGCTAGATTATCTTGGCTTCAAATATTACTGATTTGCACTGAAAATTTGTAGTTGAGGCACTGCCAGTGCCTTTTGGTAGTCAGTCTCACTTGTTCTCTGCAGAGTGGCTTTTGTACTTCTGATCAAGAACAGCTACAAATCACTGCTCACTTCATCACAGCTTGAATCCCTGTCATGAAAACAAAAATAATCAATTAAAGCTCAGTCTGCTGCATGCTGCTCTTTCATTTTTAATGATAGTTTCATTTGCTACTCACTTCTTTTAGCTCATCAAAATGAGTACATTCTTTCTTTTATTGCAGTCTCAGAGCATTTCATTCTGCTCACTGTTCATATTTGAACATGGAAGATGGAAAAATCCTTCTAAACTTTTTTGACAGGACATGGTCTGAGTTGATTTGCTTAGCACTTCCCAGATGGGATACCCCAGGTTATCTAAAGAGCTTTTAAACAAAAGGCCGTGTTTTAAGAAGCTAGTACTCTTTAAAGTACATAAAACCTCAAAATTGTTAGGTCAGATCACTGAAAAATAAAAAAGGATTTAATATTCTTATCCATTCTGGCCTTGGAGGGTGGGTGCATTCCTCAGGCTTGGTTTAGTCTATGCACGATAACTTCTGAGTTGTGTCTGACTCTCATTATATCCTCTGCTGTCCTCTTGTCCTTGAGGCAGGGCTGCCTGTAAGTCTTCTCAGCAGCCTCCCAGAGGTTGGAGGACTTTTGGCCCAGTGCAGTGATGCTCCCACCTGCAGCACTCAGCTGCTGTCTCTTCTCCCTACTGGCAGGACCAGTCACCCTATAGCATGGTACCAGGATGAGCTGGGGCTCTTCCTCCTGTAACAGGCAAACCAAGACCCAGAGAAGAAACTCTTCATTGTAGACCTAAAGAAAAAAAAAGAAAAAAAAAAAAAACGACAGCAGAGAATTTGCTTTAGTAACTGGTGTTTCTTCAGGTGTGCAGAAGTAGAGGTTGGGGATGATATTGACATCTACTGCTCAATCAACCTGCCTGGCATTCACAAACTGGTCAAAAAAAATAGCTTTTTCCTAAAAACAGATTTTGTGAAAGCCTTCAGACCCCTTTTTCCTTCTCATTTTTGAGAACAGTGAGTGCAGAAAATGGAAAATACTCGCGAAAGTACACTGAGTATACATTTGCCTTTCGTAAAATGTGATATGGTTTGGATGTAAGTTGAAGCAGAAGCTCAAGTAAGTTTCTGATACTGGAGTC
The DNA here is from genome assembly GCF_017976375.1 of Cuculus canorus. Taxonomy (NCBI): domain Eukaryota; kingdom Metazoa; phylum Chordata; class Aves; order Cuculiformes; family Cuculidae; genus Cuculus; species Cuculus canorus. Next base: position 75,729,920 of record NC_071402.1, on the reverse strand, counting down.
TACTAATGTCTGCCTAATATATTTTACAATTATTTGGGCTGTTGAGCAAGGCTGTTTTGGACTTCTTAAAAGAAAACTGGAAACCTTGGCTGTGTTTAAGCTATGATTATGCGACAACAACAGCCTTCCCTAGAGATATGGAGCCAACTAGGAATATATTGGAGTCAGGCAAAACTTACCAGATTCAGTTAAGTTCCATTTTAGGATTTATTCGAAACAAGTGTCAGACAATACTATGGCTGCTGAAAAGCTGGTTTTACTTTGGAAAAAAACCCAAACATTAAAAGGACTTCTGAGTGAAATTTCAGCTATTTCTTTGCCAGCACTCTGTTCCCTACGCTCTCACCCTAAAAAGGAAACCTCCCAACAACAGAAATATTTATACTGAAAACTTTTGTCTGACAAAAATGGCTACTATTTTGTGAATATTGTTCATCTAGTACTTTGTGTCCTCATTCTCAGTTGATGTAGTTATACATTTTTATACTACTTGTCCAAGGATATACCATTACCTTCCCTCTTCCCAGTGCATTATGGTGCAAATGCTGATCAAGACCTAAGGCACTGACTTGAACTCTAATTCCTGAGAGGTATTTGGCAGCAGTTCTGAGAAGACATTTTTTTAGTGTTCAAGTATTCACATTTTCTGACAAAAGAAATACTTAATCTCCTGCTGAAAAGTAGGCTGTTGTGACAGCAAAACCCGACTTTCTGCTGAAAAACAGTTCTGGAGGAAAACTTCAAATAAGCCATAGGCCAGACCTACGCAAAAGAGAAGAAAGAAAAGCATTAAGAACTGTGATCTGAAAGTACTGGATTTTCCACAGCCTGCGATATAGTAAAAAGTCATATAAAGTTTGGCATTTAAATACACTCAGGATTTAGGTATCTTTCTAACAGGGCTGGAACCACTCACTGTAAGCTGCTAGTGTAAATAACAGTTGTTTTAGCCAAATGCCACATTTTGGGCAATTTGTTTTAGTCTAATTTTAAGTGTATCTGTGTTTAAAAATACTTGTATTTATTTTTGTATTCTCTGCTATTGAATATGAACAGGATTTCATTTTAAGCTCCAAAGACAGTTCCCTGTGTCAACAGATAAACTTCCAAAAGAACATATCTATTTGAAGCAGAATTCTTAGTTCAGCAGTGCTTAGGGAATTTAGTGGGAAATGCTGCATGCTCAGTACTTTTGAAAACAAGATTTGTTTAGGTATTTGAATGTGGATTAAGTTTCTAACACAAGCTTCATGTCTTTTAAAAGCTGATATTTGTTTTATGAGAGTTTTGTACTTAGCTTGTTCTTTCTCTATTTGATTTGATTCAATCAAATCATTAAACTTGGTTTTTTGCAAAAATGATGCAAATGCAAAAATGATGTTTCGATGCAAAACCTGTTTGGAAAATATTTCCAACTAATAATGCAGGCTAAATAATGATGACCACAATAGCTACAACAAGAAGTCTCCTGGGTCTGAAATTTTACCTGTAAATTAGATGTAATCGGTCAGATTTTCTTGTGGACACTTTACCAAATCCATGGATGAAAAACTTGTATAATAATTATTGTCTGAGTTAAATGTGAATTGTTGTACATTGTAAGGCTGAATTCTATTATTGGCTGTCTCAGAGCAGGACGTGAACCTGGCTAGACATATTAATTTCTCCCTCAGTGAGACTAGAGTGTTCATTGCTCTTATCTTTGATGCTGTTTGTCAGAATACGACCCGAAAATAGCTAAAATACTAATACTACATTAACACAAAGCACAAGAGACTATTAAAACATGAGTTTCTGGATTTCTATTTCAAAAATATTTACATATTCTCTTGCTTTGTCCCTTTCTGAATGTCTGTAGCAGTTTTGCCAGGAGTGTTTTGGTAGTAATAATAACTTCTGCAAAATTGAGAAAGGTTGCTAGTAAAGCAACAAATCATGTCCCATCCAGGAAATCTAAATTAAATATTTTGATGCAACATGAGCTTATATATCCTTATTTGCAACCAGTAATCTTTTTGGCTTAATGAATTTTATGATAAAGGGAGAAAGGAAGAAAACAAAGTAGGTGAATGGGAATGCACAGCACCTGCTTCCTAAAATGTACTTTTTCTCAGTGTAGCACCAGCTGGCTGCTTTCCTACCACACTGTGAGGAGGGGAGCATCACTCGCAGGCTGGGTTCTCCATGTCCTGCAGCTACAAGACAGCATGCTGAGCTTAAGCTGCAGGTGCTTGTGCTGTGGAGTCTGATCCCCACTCCCAGGTAGTAGCTCTTCATTCCCTCCCACCAGCTGCTAGCAAAGGCATCACCCTCGCTGCTTCGGCTGACCACCATCAGCCATTCCTCTTGTAGCAGGTCTGCAGCAAGTGCAGAGAAAATGCACGAGACTGACATCCCTCTTTTACATGCAGAAGACTGTTAAACAGATCCCTTAGCTTCACACCTTTCAAGAGGGTCCCAGGCAGATTCTCCTTTCCTTATTCCTTTTTCCTAGAACTCATTTGGGAAGCTGCTGCCATGCATCAGTTGAATCGCTCTTCTTGCCACTTCTGTGCACAGCTGGCAAGGTCAAGCTTTGGTGTGCTATTACAAATCACACACACTTCTGTCTTTAAGACAGACCTCCTGTTTTGAAAGAAGTTACTCTCTAGCGTAATAAAAGAATGTAAGAAAAACATGTATAAGGCCCAGCTATTAGTCCCTTTCTGTTCTTCTCTTTTGTTTTTCATCACATGCCAATAAAGTGATCCTTCTTTTTCCCCAGTTTTTACTTCTAAGAAAGTTTTGGATGGAAGGAAAATACCTTTCAAGTCTCCATTAACCTGTTTACAATTAATATCTTATGCTTAAATAATAGATCAAGTCCACCAGCTACCACAGAAGTCGCAACGCACAGCACTTTCTACTTCCAATCACGAAATTAATACTGGCCAAAGGCACAAATGGAGAATGACTAGCCTTTGATGCAGATAATGAAGAGAGATAGTTCTTCTCAAAGGGAAAATGTTCACACTCAAAAGTTATTAGAAAACTATGTTTATTTTGCCTTTTTTTTTATTTAGTGGTTTACAGGTATCTGAGATTACTCATCATGCACTGGACAACAATATTGATTTGGTTATTGTAGGAAATGAAGTGAGAACAAAAGAGAAGCATCAACTTTTGATCTCTTGCACTTAAAAAAAAAGAGAAAAAATAATCTTTCCCTAAGCAACATGAAGAATTTCTACAGCTCCTGTGAACTCTGGCGCACCTGACGGGAATCTGTCGATAAATTGCTTTTGATAAAGTGCAGCACTTATAAAGCAATGTGGCAGAACATATTCTGTAAATTTCTGCCTTTTGAAGGCAGTTGGACAAGACATTTAGTCTGACTGTGGAGATTTATTCCTTTTTCTACTCCCTAGGAAAGAAAGAAATTCTTGACAGCTACCATTTGGTAAGGTTGGTCTGCGCAAGGACAAATTGGAGTAGAGAAAAGGAAATGACTGAGTGAAAATACTTTAATTAAGAAATATATCCAGTCTTTACCACTGAATAAGGCCTGTTTCTGAAACTTGGGATGAGACTGAACAGTAAAAAAAGAAGTTGCTTTAAAACTGAATGAAGTCCAAAGGGACTTATTACCTAGTTGAAGTAGTTTTCAACCTCTCTGAGAGGATAAATGAGGAAAAATCAATGAACAGTACAGAAGACGAAGCAGCTTTGAACAGCATGACATTAACAGTATACCTTGATAAAAGTAAAAATTCGTTTTCTTCGACAAAACTAGTTACTGCACTTCTAAATACTACTTTAATATTTCAGCTGTATGAAAGTTTACTTGCTGAATATGCCTCTGTGTATGAAGAACAGCTGCTGAGCAATTTAAGGATGTTTTCCTTTACCAGCAATATTTGTAGGCAGGTGGTAGTGATAGGCCTGGAAAATATATGCTCCTTATTTCCCAGTATTTCAATATGACTAAAACCAAATCTGTTTTCTTTACTTTGTGCTGGCCTATATCTAGGCTTTTCTCACCCACACAAGACATAAGAAGGAACAAAATCCTTAAACTGCAGCTTGATATAGTATAATCATAATTGGATAAGATAGCTAAAACCAAAATCAGCATGCTCTATAAAGAGCTTTAAGAGAAAAAAAAAAGGTTAAAATTTAATACAAGTAAATCCTTGCATTTCTGGAAAGAAAAATGTGTTCTAAAATAAACAAAGTATGTGTAACATCCATTTTACTCATGCTAGCACCATTTGTTTTAGTCTAAAAGGGCAAGATATTACACACACAGAAATACACAAAGAAAATTTGGTAATTGATCTATACAATTTCTTTTCTTTATTTTCAGGCTTATCTTGATAAAGCTAGAAAACATAAGAACCATGAAAAGGTAATGGAAGTCTAGGGTTGACTCATACTCATGCTGTAAAAGGGTTTAGGCAGGTAATCAAGAACATGCTTCTATTTTTTTTATCTTTCTTTTTGTCTTTCTTTTTCTTCCTCCTTCTTTCTCTCCATGTTTCTCCCACCTTCAATAATCTACTTTTGTGTTGCCTGGTTTCCATCCCAAATTTCTTGAAAGTATGTCTGCCCGTTTTTCTCTTCCCATAATTCCTCCTCCCACTTACTTACTGAGAAGTCATCTATTCTTTTAACCAATTTTCTCTTCCAACTGGATTAATGCTAAAATGAATGCCAAACATGAAAAAAAAAAGAAGATGGCACTGTACCCTAGTTAGCAACTAGGGTAAGTTTGTAAGTTTGGTTGCACTTGTTCTCGTATCGTATACCTTTGAACTAGATTAGTTGCTCAAGATTATCTCTAGCCTTGTCGTTTTAACTGTTCATGTGATTTTTCCCCCTCTCAAAACCTTTCAGTGTCTTTTGCATGTTATTAGACACTGCGTTTTTCCTTTTGACTGTTTTTAATTAACTGTGACACCATAGGATATTCTCCCTGAAGCTGATGCCAGGGGGCATGATTGGGCAGTGCTGGGAGGATGAGACACATAGGCATGTATCAGAAGGAAATGGTCTGAGAAGATAATTGTTTTGTTTAGTCATCATGCCTCTGACCGATATACGGTGCTACACCAAATTCAGAGATACCTCTATGAGAGAACCATGTATGTGATGACAGAATTTGTGGTTTTTCACTAGAGTCAAACTAGTCAAAACAGCACAATATCATCACCAAAAACCCGGGAATGAGAACTGTGGATCAACTTAACTGAACTTCAATGAAATCCGTGTAATTGGATTATAACATTGTGCTTTGTTCATGATGTCTGTATTCCCAGAAAGACTACTTATAGTTATTTTAGGAATTACTTTAAGGTTTGATGAGGCTTATTGTCCATTTTTAGGTATATAATTTAGATAAATTTGTATGTAAAAAAATCATTAAAATATATTAAAAATATTTATTCCTTTGGAAATCCTCATTTAGAAGATGGCTTTGAATTCCCTACTGTTTTGGTTTTGTTTTTTTTTTTTCCACACACTGAAAGAATTCAAATCAACATACAAGTGAATATTTCTCTTTAAAAACATCCTGATGATTCTAGAGGCATATCACTCTCACTTTAAAGTTTTATCATTCTGTCTTTAGTGAATGTAGTTCATTTCTATATTTCTTAGTTAGGGTCAAAAAATTGCATATATTTGAACAACAGCCACTGCTTCATTTAGCACAGGAGCTAGTATCACTGAGTATTTTTGTTTGCAACAGTCATTGATTTGTTAACATATTCCATCAGTATGCAAGGAGTAAACTGAAATGGAAGAGGTTACTCAGAGTGTAATGCCCTCTCTGAGTAACATCCCGTAACCTTTCATCAAGAGTAGCAGAATGTATCTCTAAACTCTTTTGCAATAATTTATTTTCTTTTTATTTTTTTTTCCAGCTTGTTGTCTTGATAGAGTTGGTATATTTTATCCTTCTTTCCTTACCTGGATCTTTATGTTCCAAGGCTCTGCTTATAGTTTCTATAATAATATGTACTTCATTAGGATTTGTCTTTCCTTGATTTTCATTTCATTTCATTTCATTTCATTTCATTTCATTTCATTTCATTTCATTTCATTTCATACTTTGCATATGTGGCTGTATTGTGACTTCAAGATGAATAAAATAAATTTGCTTTAGCTGAATATAGCTTCTTTATCTTAAAGATCTTCTACCATTCTTTTCTTCTTAATAGATTTTAAGCATAAAGTTGATAACATTTAAAGAATTTTTGAGATAGAGGCAAAACAATTAGATAGCCAGTACCGTAACAACATGTGAACAGGAAGATTTATGAATAGGAAGAAATTGCTCAGAATAAAGGGCACTGGAAGTTCTAGTGTCCTCCTTTTTTTTTTTTTTTAATTGAAAATATTCTGTCCAATCCCTTTAAAAAATAGCATTTCTTTTAGACATACAGGAAACTCCTGAGAAATAAAAATAAGCTCATTGTTTAATTGCAAATGACATAAAATGTATTTAAAAATTCATTATCTGTGTCAGTACTTTGTTTGCACTGAATGATCTTATAGAATAACAAAGACCCTTAAAATAAAAATAATCAATATCATGAATAAGTGCTAAAAGATTGTAACTAAGATAAATCTTAATGCTAGGTGCCACAATGGGAAATAGGCAATAAGTGTTAAGCTTTTCTGATTTGTGGGCAGTTTAAATATTTTCCACAACATTTTGGTGAAACGCTTAGGTCTATCTCTGACATGACGTATGTGGTGCTGCTAGCAACAGATTTGGAGCAGGAGCTTGTGCTGAGGATGTTTAGATATTGTTTGTGGAGTAATAAAAAAAGGCCATGAACTACAGTGGTTCGCAGACCACAATTTACAGACCACAGATATCGGGCTATCGGCAGGGCCAGTACAAAATTCAGATGTATTTTAAATAGTCATTCTATGCCATCATCATTAAGGCAGTCTGTTAACTCTGCAGCTAATTTGTGATGAAGCTCTATCACTATAATACAGCGGTCGAAGGTTGGCTGCATGCATAAGAAGTTCTGGGAAATTACTTCCTCCAGCAATCCCAACTATTTAAAGACTGCATTTGACTGTTTGCCATTCCTTTCACAGCTCTCCAAGCCAGGAAGTTAAACACAAGTACAGGGCTGAACTTGGCTGCATGATTTGCACTGCCTTGCCAAGACAAATTTGCAGATAACTTCTTCTGTGCCTGCACCCACCCCAGGGAGGCAAAGCCAGAATGCTGATACCATCCCACATGTGTGGAAGGAAAGGAGGGTAAGAGATGAAAAAAGCTGCTCTGGGGCATTGGAAGGCCTCTCCCAGGACTTGATCACCTACTCCCTCGTGGTTCTGACAAAGTCATCACATTCTTGAAGGCTCTGCAGCACTTCGCTGCTGTGGAAAATCTATCTTTGGGTGTTCGAACCACCGAAGTGATTTAAACTAAATGTGTTTTCCTTATCATCATTCTCTACCATCAGTCTCAGAAATACTGTGCAGGAACATTTGGATTTCTATTTTAGTATTAAGGAAAAATATATTTAAAATTTCTCCTCTGATGAAGAAGTAATGTAAAAAAACAACTAGATAAAATAGGGCGAATATTATACAGGCATCTGCAAGTTTATAGATTTTCCTAAAATCAGCACTGGAAATCCAGGAAAATCTGAATTTAGGTTTTACTGAAAGCAAATCTGCTTATGTTAAGATGAATAGCCTACACACAGTCTTTATTCTGGTTTATGCTACCATCATGGGCTGGGGGGGAGGAAGAATGCAAATGTCAATCTCGAGACTTTAAAATTCTAATTTAAGACCATGAGCAATGCCTTTATCATAGTTATACAGAGATCATAATCTGTATCACTATTACGGGGTGAGTGCATCACCGCTCAAAACTGCAGTCAAAGAGCGATTACGGGATTCTATCTAACTAGAGGGCACATCAAGGAAGGACCCATGAGGCTCTCTTCTGGACTTGGTAATAGACAATACCAGCACTAACAAATGTGACGATAGGCAATAATTTTCCTCCCACATCCACAGATGACACTGAAGGGGAAAGGAACAGCCGATACTCTATAAATGGGGTCCAATTTAAAGCGATCTTGATAACTTATAGAAATAGCCCCAAACCACAAGATGATATTCAATGAAGCTGAGCACAAAATACTGTATTTAAGAATGGCAGAAGTAAAATATGAGAAAAAAAAATGGTCAGGCTGCAAGCAGTTGGAAAGGATGAGTGTTTATTGTGGACTAGAGACTAAATATGCATTGAATAACCCAACACATATGCAAAAATTGGAAAGTTATTTGATATTCTCAGCATTAATGATTTCTCAGCTGGGGTACTGACATCTGCTGCTAAGAGAAAAGCCAGACTAACTGCAAAGAATAAGATTTTAAAAAAGGGCAAAGAATAAAATATTTTTTATATATGCTGAGAAAGTATCTGCTTTTTAACCATTGTAAAGCATTAAGAAAAAAACATGACCTATATAGAAACTTGAAGGAATTAATTTTATTAAACATTAAAGAAAAGAAAAAAAATGATGACTGGGAGCATGTTTCACAATATTCAAATGTATAAAAGACTCCTATGAGGAGATTAGGCTCAATTGTACTGTATGTCCATGCAGAGTAATGCAAGAGGTAGTATGGCTTAGCTGACAATGGGAAAATTGAAGTCTGGCTTTTGCTAGTTCATTGGTCAGCAAGAAACACTGAGAAATCTGTCTTTGAGGGAGCGTAAAAGGAAAGTGGAGATATACCTGGGAAGGACCTGCAAAATATCCTTGAATCCATCTTGGGGCAGGAGAATGGACGGGATGATACCTCAATATTGAAGATTGAAGACCCGATGATCCAGCGGGTCTTTTCCAACCTAGTGATTCTACGATTCTATTTCTAGAACAGCTCACATAGCAACTCCCAAAGGTGATATCTAGACATTTCTTTTCCATGTGAGTGCATATTCTAAGAGAATCATTTTCCACATAGCTGTGTGGAAACACAGTGGATGTCTTGGCAGGGTCTCAAGATTGGAATTCTCATTTCTGGTATTATTTTGATTTCTTTTAGATCACTGGAGGAAAATTACTTTTTTTCCTAATGTCTCCAAAAAGATTTTAACCCAAAGGACTAAGTATGAGTGTACCTCAGAGAAATCACCAGATCTGCATATCTATATCACGCTAACAAATTGATACCATAGTATCAAAACTGTTGGCAGGCTAGGTCCCTTCTGATACCTATAAATATTACATTTTGGTATGTGAGGATTGGACCCAATGGTTAATTGGTCTTCTTGACAATTTCTCTGAGGTTGTGAGGCTGACATCACCCAGCCAAATCAAAGGCTGGACATAGGTCCTAGCTTTTTTCATTTTGTGTCCTAGCACTCACCTCTGCTTTGGCAGAGATTTGTATTCAAAGAACATAGTCTTCAAGCAATATCATGCTTGGACGTGGCTATAAGCTCTTGCTATGATTACTGGACTGATTAATCCTGAATATAGTTCCACAATGCTGTGTGGCCCAACTATATCTCAAGGAGACTGGTCACTAAGTGTTTGCACGTAAGATGTCAAAACCAGCAATTTTTCTTCCAGAGATCAGTATGAATGCAGCCAATCACAGAGCACTGGTGGTTCATGTCTGTGGTAATTAATACTATGGGTGATTTCTCTTCTCTATGAAAGTTTGAATGAATTCAGCATAACCAAATTAAAAAGTACTTTCTGACCAATTTGATGATGAAAGAAAATACATTATGGAAAAAGTTTGTCCATGTACTACTGTGTACCACCAGCTGTTTCCTTTCATTTGTATTCAGAGGGCATGGAGCTCTGCTGTTTAGATTACTTAGGGTATTGGCTAAATGGATGGAATGGGACATGTTATTTGCATACTGATTTGTTTTGTATGGAAATTATTTTGAGGAGTTTTACCTTATTAGATTGGGTGTTGTTATAGTGCATACACGAATACAATAATATCAGATGAGGGAGCACTTTTGAAAAATGGAAATGTAAACACAAACAAATACATTCTATTTAATTAATATTCATTACATATTTAATTAGTAAACTCTCATGAATTTAAGGATTCAGAGTGATAGTGGGGAAAAAAACCCTAAGATTTAAGAAATTGTAGGTACCAGGTGGGAGCAGGTATACTAGGTGTGGAGTCACTGGCTGCACCCAGCTCAACACAGAGATGTTAGCTGAGATCTTTTGGACAGGCTACCAAAGGGCTTTGTAGGCTGAGTGCTTAACTCTCATGCAAAATACTTCTGTATTCTTCCTCATGAAAATTTTAAACCTTTACTTAAAGAAGTAAACATGACATAAGGTCTTACATAGGCGACTCGATGTCTGTGAAAGGCAGTATATTGGTTGTAATAACAGGGGATCAGATTTGATGCAGCAAGCTGTTCTCATAAATTCTTGTATGTGAGTGAACAACTATTCAGTAGCAGCTTAATCTTGCAAGTAATTACCTTATGTGTGTCTATACGTATCTCACACCCTTGGCATTCCATAGATAAATACATTAGTGACTGGAGTATGTCCTGTTTAGCTATATATGCCTTTCCACATAAAACCAATGGGTTCTTGCTTCACTGAACATTGACTCAAACATCAGTGAGTATTTAAAGACCACATCCAGAGCTATTTGTGTCCTTGGACACAGTTGTCAGGGGGACCATCTAATGGTGTCATGTCCAAGGCACAACCATTCCAGCTAATTAGCTATTAGCCTGGCAGAAATCTCTCCTCAATGAAGTTTCAGTACAGCTTGTCTTACTTTCAATAAGCAAGTCTGATACAATTTCACCAGCAGTGCCCATTTACTTGTTTGCAAAGCATTGCAAGAGCTTAATTTGTTACCTTACAAAGCCTCTGCCAGACATCAAAGGGTAGCTGATCAATTGCATTTAGCTGTTTCACAGAGGTTTACCTCTAGAAAAACATCAGAAGATTAAAAACCCCAGTTAAACGTAGGAGAAAACTATTTATATTAAACAGCTCCTTCAGTTTTCTAGACTTGACAATCACTTTGCTGTTAATGTGAAGCTCAGCCGTTGTTAGTAGAACATCTGCATTTCTATTGTATTTTTTTAACATGTTAACTAATCATGTAACTGTTGTAGACTTCAGAAGTATTTTTTTTCTGTAACTTGTAGAGTAACTCTGAAGGCAAACCAACTGCAAAGCTCAGAAATCTGCCAGGTGGTCCAAGCAGAGAGAGTGCACTGCTCCTGCACTTTTAGTAATTACCACCGAAATAGTGGGATTTGGAATGGATCTGAAAATGGCCTCTTGGGCTCCAAATCTTATAAAGAATAAAATAGTTGCATTATTAATAAATCATTATTGTAAGCATTGTATTCCACAGCAATGTACACTTTTACCCCTGAGGACTTTTTGAGACACCTTAGCAGTTACCCAAAACTTAGGCGCTAAGCAATGACCATACTATGAAAACTTCCTTTTCTCCAAAAGAAGTGGTAGATTCCTCCTCTTAATGACCCAACTGCTCCTCTGTTACACTCCATAGTCCTCGTGCATGGAATTTAATTACTATGGCTCAACTTTTACTTATTTTTTATTTTATTCAGTTACTCACGTGTTCTTCTACAGGGCTGTGTTTCTCAGTCTTGCAACCAGAGAGCCAGCTCTGAGAGTGTGAAACAAAGCTGAGAACATGATTATAGACAGCTGCCATAATTTCTGCTTGTTTTGAATAGGATGAAAGGAAAGTCTCTTGTAGTTGTGGAGTTACTAATGTTATTAACAACATCTGCAGAAATGACAATGAAATAAGGAAAGGGAGTGAGGCTAGAGATGAGTCTAACTCCACCCTTTTTGCTGCATTGTTCATGTGATGAAGGGTAATAAAGCTTGGAATCCCATTTTACAAACCGACCTGGTCAAAATCCCAGGAGCCGCGCTTGTAGCTGATTAGAAATCTACTTCAGAACCTCACAATATGCCCCTCCAGACATTTTTGTGAGTGCGCTTATGTCTCTTGGGAGACACTCAGCTACGCACTGCCAGTGACAGGAGGAAGGAGGAAACCCAGGATGAGCAACGGGTTTCTCTTTGCAGAGGTTTCAGTGCTTGTGTTCTTTACAAACGAATGGACATGTAAGGACTGTTTTGGTGAGTGTTCAGGAATGGCATACCTACATTTGTTGCTTACTCTACCAGTCTTTGAAGATACGAGCTTTGTCCACTGATCTCAAAGGACTTTAAACTGCAGCTTTAAATAAGTCCTGTAATGTAAGTTAGCTGCATCTTGAAAAGTGTGTGGATTTCCACCAGTCTTTCATCAGATGAATTCTGGACTTATGATCTAGTTACTGATGATTGCCATCTCCTTTTGAAACAGGGGTTTGGCAATTTATATAATATTGTCCCAGAACAAAGAGGAGAAATTTATAGTGGTCCAAAGAACCAAAGTGGCTAATGTAAAGAAATAGTTTTTGCTTTCTTTACTTCAAAGACTTATCTCAGAATGTATCTTTGGTTTCAAATTAGAGTAATCTGTACTGGAAGGCTACCTGGGATGGTAGCCTGAAGCTACCAGAAAAAAACCTGGAATTTAAACATTAACTTTGTCTCTGCCATGATGTCATTTCAAGGACACAGCTTGATCAAAGACTAGTAAAATGAAAAATTACCAAAAGCTCTTAATGAATCAATGAATTAAGAGTCCAGCTCTTCAATTCAGTGTTCTAAATAACTGAACAACGATAGTGACCAAAAGTGCAGATAATTCAGTGTGCAGGACAATCTTGCTTTTGAAACTTATGCTTGAGAGTGCAAAACAAATTAGAACCACTCTGAAGTTCTGTACATAACCTAGGAAGCCCAGCATGATTTACTGCTTCTCAGCTGCAAGTAGTCTCAACATAAGCTTAATTATTTATTTAACGATTGAACCAGACTCACTCTAAACTTCACCTACCACAACCACACCAGTACGCTGAAGCCTGTACTGGAGGCAAACTACAATGGATATTCTTAAAACCAGCTTCTCTTTTAATACAAAAATCAAACCAAACTAATCATGGCAGTTTTTCTATTCTGTATTTGTGTGGGCCTGTTTCCTCAGGTCATTTTTGTTCTTTGGATCTTAATTGATCATAGTGTCTGACAGTCATCATAGTCCATTCTTATCAGTATAAATATTTAGCAACATATTTCAATCTCTCCTCTAGGTCATATGTTATATTGAAGATATTATTGATACTTGATCAAGAGAAATTATCCTCAGTATTTCACTTTCAAAAAGAAACCTCTAAGGCAGTTGGGAAACTACATATTCCAGGTCTTTGGGCTCAAAATACCAGTAAATAGGGATAGTGCATTTAAATTTTTGCTGATTTGAGCACTATGCAGTTTTGCTTACAGTATACTGTAAGTGTAAAGTCGTGTCTTATTAAAATAAAAGAACATTATACTTTGCACAAAAGTATGTAGCCACTCATCGGCAAATGAGGATTGATGCTTTTGGATAGTACGTGTTGGGAAGATCATAAGATAAGCAATTTCATGACCTACAGTACATGTATGGCTCAGATCACAGCTGAGCTATGACTTAGAATCATAGAATAGTTTGGGTTGGAAGGGACCTTAAAGATCATTTAGTTCCAACCCCTCTGCCATGGACTTGTGACACTCTTCTTGGGTTCCCCTAGTGCACTCAGTGCTCAGTGCGCACAGCTTACTTCATGCAAAACAACTCAAGACTGAAAGTAGCACATTAGCATTTGTTCTCATGCCCAGTGGAAGTCCTAGGGCACCCTACTTTCTAAATGTATGCCCTATTTGTTAGATTGCATTGTGTGTTCTCATATTAGTTCTTGTCCTGTCTTGGTTTTGAAGGACTGGAGCAAGGCAGATTTTTTTTTTTTTTTTGAAACAAATATTTATCCAAATAAGGATTCAAGCCTGAGCAGAAGGAACATATAAATTTTAAAAAAAGGTATCTAATTCTATACTTTGGTTCCTTCAACAAAAGCCACATGGCTAAATCCTTTAGCACTGCTTGCTGTTCAATCTGAGATGCACAGACTCTTCCCCGTGCTTTTGTTGATGTTGCTGTTCACCTCCATTGGTAAGAGCAATAGCACTGGTCAAGGCAGAGGAGCTTTCTCCTTCTTCTCCTTTTTCACCATTCCTGTCTCCAATGAATTCTTGTAGGATTTGGAATATTTTTTTCATTATTGAATCTGTACAGACTGCTTTTGTTGATGCCTCTGAGAGAAAGAGAACAGTGTAGTTAGCACAATCTACTTTGTGCTCCTTTGTGGTAATGTGATAATTAACTACCATCTCAATACACTAGAAGCCAGTGGCTGCAAAGAGCTAATTTTGCCTTTCATGCTAGAAATTGCTGTGAGCATTTTTTATCTCTTTTTCTTTTGTTGGGTTATTGCCAAGTAATATATCTTTACTGAGCTGTACATACGCATGCATGTGCACATTTTAAGTTCTTATTAATACCAGAACATCAGGTCACGGAGTTCATACTGTCTGATGAGAGTCCCAGATCAAGCCTCTGCTTGCCTCCCCTCAGGAGTTACATGTTAGGAGTTGTGCGAAGCAGCAGAAAGTGCGAGGCCATTAATCATAGGGAGTAGGCAGACTGGCAGATATGCAGTGTCTTCATTCTCACACCTGTGCCCTGCAGTCAACCAAAATAATTTGGCTGAATTAAGTAGTCATATCAATATATCTATCTTCTCCATTTTGGCATGGTTGCAATATGCTCCATTTCAGCACATAAATTACTGTTGGAAGTTAGTATGGAAAAACAAAGATAAAGAACTATAGAAATTAAAGCAAAAGCAAGAGCCAAAAGGAATTTAGTTTTCTCCTCCCTGCAGGGCTGATTTTCATTCTGCTGACAAAAAGCCATCACACTTAGAGTCCTGTGGCTCTTTTGTCCTTTACTTCACATTTTCCCACTCTGATATGACTGGGAACACAGAAGTAATCTTCAGAAAACATTAGGGTTTTAAAATCAGTTGCAAATACTCAGGATCTTGGCTAGAGTTAAGGATAAGAAATCTATTAGTTTCTCACTCTAAGCTTGGATACTGCCAGCACAGTAGAATCAAGCTCTTCCAATCTAGAAAATTATTTTTTTTCAGTGTGCGTGAGGGAGACAATGTTAAATTGGCTGAAATAACCTGAGGAATCTTGACAAAGGGCTAGATTCTTACACTGTCAGTATGAGAGAGAGTTTTAAACAGGAACAGTTCCACAGAAAGTTTCAGGCATGAGGATACATAAACTATTGTGCACATGAAGGATACCCAAACTTGATCTAAGAGAGCAAAAGTGTTTCTCCTTCATAACTTGTCTGGTAAAATAAGAAATATTATAGCATGCTTTTGTGACTTTTCCCAAATAGTCTATTCATGTTTTCAAATTGTTTGTTAGAGAGCCTTCATCTGTACATTTGAGTTATGCTTGCATGTTCCCAGTCATATAAGGTTTTGTTTAGGGAATGGAAGTTTTAGTTTAAATTTTGGAGTTTCACACAGAATTTGTCCAGGGAAGTGTTCATGTGTACAACTCAAACTGGTGTGATAAATCTAGAGCTTCCTGATATTTTGGTTCCCTGGTTGGTTTTATCATTACAAAGATTTACACTGAATTGCATTCTGTTTGTCTGAAGAAATACAGTGTTGATTGATTCTATTAAATGCACCTATTTTCTAGAGGGCTGAAAGTCACTGCTAAGCAAATCTTCAACATGAGACAAGATTTCTACTTAGTAGCTGACCTTGCTTTACAATTGCGAAAGCGCATGGCAGTGCATGATAATGTAAGTACATAAAAGACCTGACAGAAAAACCCAAAATGCTGATCATTGAGAAATCTAATTATTCTGCTGTTTCCTCTGAAAGCACTTATGGGATTAGCAATGCAGAATATATATTTTTTCCATAGCTGATAAACTAAAGCAATTAGGTAAAATAGAACCACCAAGGACGGGTATTAGGGGACCTTTTT
This sequence comes from Cuculus canorus, assembly GCF_017976375.1. Taxonomy (NCBI): domain Eukaryota; kingdom Metazoa; phylum Chordata; class Aves; order Cuculiformes; family Cuculidae; genus Cuculus; species Cuculus canorus. The sequence continues at coordinate 75,713,895 of NC_071402.1, read as the reverse complement.
ATTACAACAAATGAAGAGTGAAGTGCTCACATCTCTATAACAGCAGTGGCAGATACTGTGTCTATAATTTCTCCTGCACATCGTCCCAGAATAATGCACCCCTAGGTGTTTTGTTCTGCCTGATTTTCCTTTAAGTGCTTCTTGTAAATTATAGTATAGCTTCAAAATGACCTTACTATATCCCTCGGGAAAAACTGTCTTAGCAGTGTGCAAAAAACACACCGTGTAATGTCCTGTGTTTCATGTTTGAATAGTAGAACATATCCTTATCAATTTAAGTAATGTAGTCTGGATAAAATCAGAGAAACTCGTGATCTAATTGAAAAAAATTTGGCCTAAATTTAAGTTTTTACAGAACCAGAGTAGTAATATGTTTGTCTCATAAATGTTCTTTGAAAAATTTTCTGACATTTAGTTTACAGGGCTATGGGGATGTTAGGCTAGAAGAGTAACTGCTAGGATAACTGTTCCATCTATATGTACTGGTAAAATTATTTCCACAGAGAAATATCAATATTTTTTTTTTTACCTCATCTATCAAAGAGTCATCACTTTGACATCCACAGATGACTTTAAATGTAGATATGCTAGATCGTGACACTGACCTCAGTTTATTCTGCATGTAAGTAAGTGTCACCTTTCATAGGCATTCTAAAGAACTACTTTATTTAGCATTTGCTATACTCTTTGTTAGTTATTCTGTCTTTTACGTTGTTACTTTTAGATCATAAAACACTCCCTTTCTAACTGCTGTGCAGACTGTCCCTTAATCTTTTCACAAATCAGAGCCTCAAAACTTGCAAACCCTTTTCATTATTCTTTTCCATGCTTCCAACACTGACAGCGAGACACACTGAGCTGTGCACATCACCCCAGTGCAGAAGCATGTCTTGATTCTGCAGCTTTGGTCACACTGGCTCAAACGAGCTCCATATATTGTTGGCCAAGTTTATGAGGCCACGCATTAACCTTGGTAGCATTTCTTTGACATAATATGTGTGATAAGACAATTTTTTATCACTGTATTATATGCATTTCTACACTTCAGACAACGTCGCATTATCAGAGGAAAGCTGAAGTACTGAAGACAGCACATGAGGAAGAAAGAGGTGTGCCTCTGCAAGTATTTAGTAAAGCCATAGCTTTAGTTCCCTCTCTGACTGCTAGCAGGACATAGAACTGTTTGTTGGCAGCAGCTGGAACTTTTTACAATATATGTGTTCAGCTTTCTGTTCTGCTGATCTCTCCAAATTGGTCAATATGCTCTACTGAGAAGAACTGTCTTTCCGGCAGCAGTAACCATAACAGGGAAAAATATATAGAAAAAGAGTAGAGGGAGGAACACAGGGTAGATGGATCATTTGGCAGCCTAAATCCCACCTGTATTAAAGCAGGAAAAATACAAGATATTCAGCAGTGGTGGAGAGGTGAATTCTTGAAAGGGATAAAATAGGACAAGGCAGAAAATATAGGTGAAGTTTACAGCATGGTTAGGAAAGAGAAAATGAAAAGCAGCTGCAAAAATAAAGGAACATCTGAGTCATGAGTGAGTGGGAGGTGGGAATAGTGGCTCTGCTTGGAGCAGCAGGAGATGCAGGTGGTAACACAAAATTCCAGATATGGTCACAGAGACTCAGGGAGGTGAAAGCAACGCACAGCACTCAAGGAGGGAAGCAAGTCTAAGAGATAGTTTGTGCAATGAAGAATAGAGGGATATAAGTAGTCCTTGAAGCCAATAATTCTCTCACCAACTGGAAGCTGTGTGTAGTCTTCTTTTTATTCTGAGTTTTCTGTCAAACTGCACCTTCATATGCATCTGCAGTCATGTATAGACATCCTGGCTCCTCTAGGAAAGTGTCTACAAAGGCAGTTTAGTTCAGACTGAAAATGTTCACTATTTGCTAGGTCTTCACTGAATTGTCTGTCATCTGCACAGCCATTCCTTTGATGAATTTAATTACAGAATTTAATTGACAAACCTTTTGTTTTTGAAACAGTTTGAGTTGAGCTGTGATTCATTTAGTTCTCCTAAAAGCCAATTATAAGCTGAGAACTCATCTGGTCCTTTCCAATAAATGTGAACGAATTCACACTGGAAATCAGTTACCTAACTTCCCAAAGGTATTTATGCCTTGTAGAAAAAGGAAAAGGAAAAGATTTATGAGAGTGCTCAAAGGACAATGCTGTAATTGACATTTGTGAAAAGAGTAGATTTCTCCACTTTGTATTTCTCGACCTTAGAACTTGGAGAAAATAATGAGTGCAAGTATTTCTCTCCCTTTGCTTTGAATTATGTAACAAATAGTTTGTTTTGAGCCTTCTAGATTACAGGAATCCCATGGAACTGTGGAAGTGCAGGCGAGGAGATTAAGAAATGCAAATTTTTGTTTCAGTTGTCAGCTCCATTGTTTTGAGCATGGCCTCAGTTGAATTAACTGCACCCACGGATCATCCAAGTGCTGAACACCTTTAGGATGCAGCAGTTCCAGAGGGCTGGACATGGTGTATTGGTCTCCATGTTTTCTGACAAACTGTCTGTTCACCAGACACTCTGATCTTGCTAGAATTCAGAATCCAGCCTCAAGCATCATCAGGCCATAATGGATGATATCATGAAAGGTGGCTGGATGGAGAGTTGTAATACAGCCTTCTTGCCAACATGAGATAAAGCTTTCCCTTGCTCTCCTCCCCTCACCTGATCCATGAAATCATACTGCTAGTCACGTGCTGATTCTGCACCAGCTAATTACTGGTAATTAGCATCCAGGCTAATTACTTAAAGCCAAGGTCTTCCCATCTAAACAGATACGGTTCCACAAACACGACTTGACCACTACTGTGAACAAGAAATATTACACTTGAGGGAAATAGCTCATGTTCAGCTTACTGTAAACCTGTTTCAAAGGTTAAAATGTTCACTGTTCCATGTCAGTTTTTAGTTGAAGCGTTTTGAGCAGCAGGAAGACATATATTGTTTAGTTCAGTTTTAGTTCAATCCTACTAAACTTAAAAACGAAAACTTAAAAGTCATACAAAATAAAAATAACAGATTGGTTTTTTAGTTCGTGGGAATTCAGTTCAGCCCCCCTCTTTTGTTCTGCTACACTTCTCTCCAGATTTCTCTCTTCTTAGGCTGAAGAGTTGTGCTTCAGCTAATTTCTTATTGTATTACTGTCAGGGCCCACTCCCAACATGACTGGTGTTTGCTCCCTGCCCAGTTATAGAGGGAGGTTCTTTTAGTATCTGTGTGACAAATCAAAGAGTGATTTTTCAGAGTAAATTCAAATGCAGCATTTGTTTTGGACACAGCCAAAATAACAAACCAGATACTCGTGTGCACTCCGAGTCACAACTTCTCGGAGTTGCAAAAAAAACAGATCCCAATCTGGTCAGATCAAAATCTGATACCCTGAACAGAGCCAAGGTCACTAAGCAAACTTCAGCAGAGCTCAGATTCGATCTGATGCACCCTAGTGCCAAAAAACCAGAGGGTATAGTAAGACGAGTAAAAAAGAGAGAGAAAGAAGTAGCAGGGGAAAAAGAAAAAAAAACAACCCACCACTCCCATGGGGCACAGCAGTTCCTCAGGAAAATATGGACCATCTGGCAGCAACCCCTCCAGCAGCAATTCATCAGGAACATGTCTATTTCAGGCCAGTTGGACAGTCCTTCCTGAGGCCAGTTCCATGGGGTGGGCAGGCATCATTTGTAGAGCAAGTCCATGCCCCATTAGCATGGGAGGGGTGGTCTTGCTGTGAAAGTTCTGGAATCGGGGCATGTGCAGAAGCTCCTTCAGGAAGGTTCTTGAATGTAGGCTGGAGGCTTCAGGGTCACTGACGGTTCAACAGACCCTTGCAAGAATAACCTCTACCTGAACCCTTTGGGTGCAGATACGCAGTCAGCTCTATGTAGAGGGAGCAGTGCCTGCTGCTGCCTCTCCTTCCCCTCCTCTGCAGCAGCCCACCCAGGCAGTGAGCCCATCAGCAAGTGTCGGGGCAAGAGTGGTGCCTGCTCCTATACCTCCCCCTCATTATTAACCAGGAATCATTGTTAACCTCCTACACCTCATTGTTAACCTCCTCCACCTCATTATTAACAGGGAATCACAGAAAAGCCCCTCAGGCACTCGCAGCCCTGCACTCAGACAAGGTTTGAGACACAACATGAGTAAAGAAATTGGTCTTTACAATTACTTCTCAATTTTTCTAAATGGATCTTCTTTATCTTCTCACATTTTGGATGTCTCTAGTTCCCTTTGTATTATTCCTCTGCTCTCAGGGGTATTTGCAATTTCTGTCCATTTGCTTTGAGTGAATTTCATTAAGGTTTTTATTTGTTCTATTCCCTACATCACTAAGACTAGCTCGACAAATTCTAAATGCATGTGTTACCCTCTGCATTATATTTCTTCCTATGAACTCCCTTTGTATAAAGAGTTTTCAGTTATATAGCAGTGATCTTACACAGAGTGGATATTAATTTATTTTCAGACATGATTTAAATAATAACAAACCCTAAAAGTTTTCTTAGACCCTTCCAACTTCACTACCATTTTTTTTAAAAAAAATGAAACAATCAAGTTTACCTGGAGACATTTATTTTTTTTTGATTCTTTCTGCTTTCACCAGTGATTCATTCCTTTTCTTATCCTTCAGCCAGTCACCAGAGACCTTGAAAGTGAAGACTATGGTGTATTTTTTTAATTCTTGGTTTTATTTTGAATCAAACCAATATACTCTTTGTCTGTATGTATGCATGTTTGTTTGCCTGAATCCATAACACCATCTGTAGTGATTCTGCCCAAAGGGCCAGCTACCTTGGTGTTCCTGCAGCTGATAAAGGCCAATAACAGATGCCTTTGTCAGAGCACAAGGGCAAAGTCAACATTTTACTTTACTTTCCCATCTCACTGTCTCAGCCCCCAGCAAGAAACTCGATTTTCTAGGACAGAGGTGTCTTTGGGTGGAAAAGTCTCAGTAGGATTCTTCTCTCACAGCTTTATCTGGTTGCTTTTTCAATCCATACATTCACTAATTCCTGTATCGAGGCATTTCAAAACATTAGGTCTGTATTACGTGAGCGATATTTCAGCCAAATTTGATAGAAGTATATTCAGCTACTCACTTAAAGTAAACTGGTAAGCCTTTTCCTTTAATTTCTTAGCTGTTTTCTCTGATTCTTGGCCTTTTTTCCCCTCAAAATAACTTTGTTTTATAACAGCGCTTGGGAGGTAAAAGCCCAAATGAGAATGAAGCTAAGGAAAGCAATTCTGGCAGTTTATGAGATTGAGACTGCCCAGAATTGAACAGGACTTTATAAAAATGTAACCCAGACCAATTACCCCAAGAGAGTCTATAGTCTTGTGCTCTAATGTAGTCAGACAAATATGCTAAGGAAGAGTAGACTAAGATATGAAATATGGTCAAGCTGCAATTAAATATTTACAAGAGTTTTCACTAGAATATGTTTGATTTATTTCTCTCAAATGGACACTTAATGGACACAGAACTGAGCCAATGACAAACAATAAATTACCCATCTTAGGAGGCACACCACACTGGGACGAGTTCAGAGACAGCCTGCCAGCCACAGGGCTACCTCCTGTCTCCTCCTGAGTTTGCTGGAAGCAGCAGCTACTTAGAAAGTTAAAAATACATTGTTGTGTTTCCCAGTGAATCAAAATAAGTCACGAAGACCAGCTGTTGCTTCCTTACTTCCAACCTGCTCTAATATGCATGCACGTCATGATCAAACTTCAAGTCTGGCAAACTTACAACGGAGATCTCCTTTTTGCTTCTTAATCCCCGTGTGCTGAAACTACTACCATGTTCACCACGGTTCACATAGTCAATAGCCCCATTAAAGTTTAAACCTCAGAGCACCGAACAGTCTCTCCTGATGTAACATTAGCCAAGACTTGTTCATTTATATTGAGGTTTTATCTTGTCTGTAAAGAATGATTAGTTAGTCCAGAGAAAACTATACCTTTTTGAAAAGGGAAATCTTTGCCCTGTTTTCATGCAAATTATAAAGTATTTTTCTATTGCAAGTCCTGATGTATTTGTGGGTGGGTGGAAGAAATAAGGGAATAATAATATTAGAAGTATAAAAATATTTTAACAGGATAGAAAATAAAAACAAATGAAACTTTTTCTATGCTGTTTGAGCTTCTTCTAAAAATATTATGATTTGATGCAATTTCTAGTTTCCTGGATGACTTTGATCTACTTCAGTTACTGTCTTTTAGAAGAAGATTACAGCAGTCTTGGGTTAGTTTGAAGTTGATGAAAGAGACACTACAGAATCTTTTTCACATATTAAGTATACATGGTCCTGTCAGATCAGCTGTAAAGCAAATGTTCAATGTTGCACCTTTCCTAGCTTTAATTATCCACAAAAGCATGCAGATTTTCCGAATAAGAGAAACAGTTTCCTTTTGAGTAAGTACAAAGCCATTTCTGGTAAAGAATGCTATCATGTAGTTAATATATCTTTTATGCGCTGTTTTAAGTCATCACGCAGCAAAAAAGTCAAATTCTGTTCTATGTTCTTTTGTTTGCATAACACCCCCAAATTTTTTATAGATAAATGTATTAATTATGCTATCCAGACATTTAGCTCTGTAAGAGTAATAGTTTAACCAGAGGATGAAACTGCGTTATGAAAGCAGGTGATATTTTCCCACAAATAAAATAGTTATTATACTAAGGGACAGGGAAATACACATTATTTTGGTGAAGGGTGCTTATGGGAGAAAAAGGCTGGTAAAAACTTAGTCTTTATCACTGTCATGATGTTGCCAAAGATTTAGAAATAGAAATATTTTGCATTTTTTCTGCAAAAGGTAAATGCTAAAATTTCGTAATTCAGTGACCTGGCTTCCAAGGAGAGTATATGAAGAATATGATCATAAGCTAACTGTAAAATGAGTGAATGATAAAAATTAGAAGCCAATTATATTGATGGGCCACTTTACCAAGAAAGTACACAGAACAGAAGAGCATTGGAAAAATAAGCAAATTTATTGCTTAAGCAAACATTTATTCAGTTCATGGGAAAACATCAAGGATAAGAGGGTGGCTGAAGACTAGCATACACCATTATTTCAGAAAGCCTTGGGATATACTGTAAAACTGCAAACAGGATATATGAGAAGCTATACTTATTTTTGGAAAAGCCTGCTTTTGAAGCAGCCTAACTACGAGTGGTGAACTGCAGCAATACATTAACATTCACTTCGTGTCCAGTTTGTAAATCAAGTGGAAACTGAAGTATGTTCTCTGTGACATAGTGGTTACAAAAAAGAAAAGGAATCCACTAAACAGACTTCTGTATTCAACAAGACATTAAGGCCAAGAATTAGCCATCTTACAACATAAGTCAATTAAAGGGGCAGCAGTGTCCAATGGGGTCTTGTAGATTCTTTCTGATGTGAATATTACCTCTTTTCATTCTAGCTGCATAGATATAGAGAGATATCAAGTCAGGAAAACTTGGAATAAGGGGAAGGAGGGGAAATGCCATTTTGCATTCTACCTAGAGAAAGAGAAAGTAAGATAAGGGGAATCACACTTAAATAATTTAATTGTTGAATTTCTAGTTTCTATCTCAAACATGTCCATCAGTGTCACACTGTTTTCAACACACATTTATGAATTGGTTATCAACATATCTGTCCTACTCCAATTAAATTACTTATAATATGCCACGGTAGAAATACCTCTTTAAGAAGTTCAGTGAAGTGAAAAACAGAGCATGATAAAAAGATATTGTAAGTTTTGCTACTAGAACTCTGAAGTTACATGCCAATTCAGTTCTGTTTGAGGCAGAAGGGACCTTAAAGATCATCTAGTTTCAACCCCTCCGCCATGGACAGGGACATTTTCCACTAGATCAGGTTGCTTATAGCCTCATCCAGCCGAGTCTTCAACACCTCCAAGGATGAGGCACCCACCACTTCTCCAGGCAAACTCTTCCAGTGCCTCACCACCCTTACAAGAAAAAAATTCTTCCCAATATCCAACCTAAATCTACTCTCTTTCAGCTTAAAAATACCACCCCTTGTCTTACCACTACACTCCCCAATAAAAAGCCCCTCCCTAGTTTTCCTGCTAGCCCCCTTTAAGTAATGGAAGGTTGCCATAAGGTCTCCCAGGAGCCTTCTCTTCTCTAAGCCCAAACTCTCCAAGCCTGTTCTTCTTATAGGGGAGGTGCATCAGGCCTTTGATCAGTTCCCTGGCTTTCCTGTGGACTTGCTCTAACAGATCCATGTCCTTCCTGTGCTGAGGACTCCAGAATTGAATGTAGTACTCCAGGTGAGGTCTCATGAGAGAAGGGTAGGATGGGAGAATCACCTCCCTTGACCTGCTGCACTTCTTTTGATGATGTTGCACTTCTTTTAATGCAGCCCAGCATATGGTTGGCTTTCTGAGGATTGCCAGCTCATGTTGAGCTTCTCATCCAGCAGCGCTCCAAAGTCCTTCTCTACAGGGCTACTCTCAACCCATTCTCCACTCAGCCTGTAACTGTGCTTTGGATTGCCCTGACCCAGGTGCAAGACCTTGAACTTGGTCTTGTTGAGCTTCATGAGGTTCACACAGGCCTATCTCTCAAGCCTCTCCAGGACTCTTTGGATGGCACCCCTTCCCTCCAGTATGACAACTGTGCCACACAGCATGGTGTCCTTGGCAAAACTGCTGAGGGTGTCCTCGGCAAACTTGCTGAAGATGTCCTCAATCTCACTGTCTATGTCTCCAACAGAGAAGTTAAACAACACTGGTCCTAATATTGGCACCTGTAGAAAATCACTTGTCACTGGACTCCACTTGGACATTGAGCCTTTGACTACAACTCTTTGAGTTCCTTCAATTCATTATCTACCAAGTGGTCCATCCTTCAAATCTCTGTCTCTCCAATTTAGAGACAAGAACATTGTGTGGAACAGTGTTGAACATTTTTCAATGTTCAGTCCAGGAGGATGAGGTCAGTTGCTCTTCCATTATCCACCATTATCTTCCATTATCCACCAATGCTGTAGCCCCAGACCCATTATGTGTTTATAGATAAACTGAAATGTCCATCCAGGATCTACTTTAGACAAAACAAACTTGGGAAACTTGAAATTGAAGCCAGAGAATAATTCAGGGCTTTGTTCCCCTATGAACAATCAATATGATGGTTTTACTTCCAATACTCCACTCAGTTCATGTTTTGGAGCAAAGTCTCGCAATACTGTTTAAGAAAAGCAATGGGGTTTTTCTGAGGGATGTACTATTTGCTTGCCCAAAAAATCAGATGACATCCAACCTATGCTGTGGGAAGCTGTGAGCACACAGGTAAAGCCAGTATTATGTGAAAGGCTAATCAACGTCTCTGCTTCTGGCAACATGGGCAAATCTGCCATGGGGATATGGGTGAAGTGGGAAGAAAGCCTATGTCATCAGACTGGGGTCAGGACAGGAAGTCTGAGGAGTGCAGGCTGGCAATGAACTGCGATGAAGTGCCAAGTACTAGGGTCTGGACCATTCCTCATTTTATATTTTTATAGCTAATTATCCTGCTTCAGTTGGCACTCGCCTGCAATGAATTGCACCTTTCTTTAAACTCCAGGTGATGGATCTAGTTTTCTAATAAGTTTTCCATCTGCTTTTCAGTAGTTTGTCTAAGCCATGTTTCCTTGGCTCATTGGGGCTAGATTCCCTGTACGTGAGCAGCACGAAAAGAATTTGGACTGTGTAATTATCTTTTCTCTTTTCATATGGATTCCAGTCTCTCTTTGCACACGAAATTCTACTTCTGGAACGAATTAAGGGTGTGTGATGAAATACACATATTTTCTGAAGGATCCTTTCTTCATTTATAGAAAAAGCTGAAAGGTGTCTAAAGAATGGAAAAGGAATTGGGGGCAAAGAATAAATAATGGTCTCCTGACTGAGACTGTTGAAATCCACCCAGGAGACTGGATTTTAAATGTAAATCTGCAAAAAAATTCTCAGTGTGATCCTGGGCAAGTCATTCACCCAAACTTCTCGCAGGTGTTCTCTGGCTGTGTTTATTATCTTCCGATAGGCATCAGTACAGCTGGACTCATGCTGCTTGATTTGCAGAAGAGCCAAGTACTCTCAACTCAGACTGCAAGAAGTTACATTATTTAAAGGATTTGAAGATTTTGAAATATGGGTTTGTTCCAAATCAGTGTATATTCCTTAGTCTAGATAATTTCTGGTGGGCCAATTTTTACTAAACAAGCAATTTCAGATTGTTTAAATAGAGCTGTTAAGTTTTAGATTGTATTATCATACAAGAAGTCTGCCATTTTTTAAAAGATTCAAGCACCATAAAAATATCAAACCTCAAATTAGGCACTTGACATTCTCAAAATTCAATCCTCTTCCCAAGACGAAATTTTATTGAGTACTGAAAAGAAACCATGTTTGCAAAAAGCATGGTTACAAGAGAAGCAACTATTCTAGGAGATAATATTTAATTTATATTTCCATCACCAATGCTATTCATAGTGACAAGTCAGTGGTGGGCAGTCTTGGGCACACTTTGCTTCACAGTGTTGATGTTTTTAAAAGCTAGGCTCCTCGAGTCTCAAACATTCCACTTTAAATTAATGGTTATTTTCCACATTAATGCATCCATGCCTTAGTTCTCCAGACAAAAAATGAGGTTAATGAACTCTCAGGAGTTTTGTGGGAATATTCAGAGATAACAATATAACTGTAATGACATTATTATTTCTGATTTTTTACTAGGATTTGGATACTGTGCAGTAAATAAGACCTGGGGCCATGTTCTATACAGTGAAATAGCCAAGTAGCTCATCAATAACTAAGCATCATTTATTCTGTGCCATGGCACAGCAGTAGTAGCATGGGCAAAGCAGTATGTGATCATGAACTAAAAGAGTATCGTAAACATTAACACTAAGTAACTCAGTTGAAATTTTACAAGAAACTGAATACCGGTCTCTTTGCTCTGACAGAGTTTGCAAATTAGGGGAGGTTACAAATTACAAAGCTTAATACTGCTGCCAGAAGGGTAATTACAAAAGTTATTTCAATTAAATTTGTGTTGCTACAGACTCTCCTATGCTTTCAGAAAATTTGAAGGAATAGATATGTATAAATGCCATTGGGAGAAAACAGTAGAAATTTATTTATAGTTTGCTTGCTTTTCTAAGACTAATTAAGGAAACCTATACAAAGCATATGCTCCCCTAATGTTTCCAGTGCCAGTGGATTTCAGGAGAAGCTTTCCCTAACTGCAAATGCTTATTTATTAACTCTAGGTCCAGTTGTAGGCTCTGTAATTTAGTTTCAGAATTTCTGATGTGCTATATTAGCCTAAATATTTTTATATCATATTGGAAAGAAAGTACTGAATGCTAGCTATTATAAATCTTTATAAAGTGTGTTTCACTAGGCTTTTAGGTTGTAAACTCTGAGTGGAGCTACTAAAGAACTGTTGAGAACAAGCAAGAACTGTTAAATGAAAAGAAAGATACTGTTGCAAAAAGCCTCTTTCCCTTCTTAAACAACACAAAGAAATCATTTTCAGGGAACCTCCAAGGGGCCAGCACTCAGATTTTCAATGCAATCCAAACATGAGAGAGAGAGGGAGAGAGATGTTTTTCTTTTCCACTTTCCCATCTGTCTTTCCATAAGAACAAAAAAATTCAGTTTGAGACTTGCCGGGGATTTAAGAAAAATGAAAAATGGTTGGTTTTGCAAACACAATGAAGAAATCAGAAAAATTGAAGAATATACAGTTAGCTTTCAAAAGTTTTTTTAGAACTATAGAAACTATATTAATATTTTTGTCATTGTTACTATTATTTCAAATACAGTGTTAGCATTTTCAATGTTTATTAAATAAAAACCTGCTTCCGTACAGAATATTTATATTCACTTGAGGATTAGCTGGCTATAAGGCATTATTTATGCAACAGACCTTCAAAAATAAGATAGAAGACACTCTGCTCTTCTGAATTTTCAAGAACTGTTTGCATGTCTGTGGGGACTGTTTATGCTAAAGAATTGCTTAAGGATTGTGAAAATTCAAGCACTGCATTTGGAATTACTTATTTATAAAAAAAAAGGCATATTTAGACTAACTTGAAACAGAATTTGAATTTCTGTTAAAAGATAATTCAACTAAATAAATATCTGAGAAAAAGTAGTGAACACAGGAAAGACCAGAAATTGGAAGGATCTTTCCAGAGTTCCTGCCACAGGGTGTGTCTATCCCCTACCAAACACACGAAACAAAGAAACTGCCAGTACTGCTGGTGTAGCTGTTACACCAACAAGTAGTGGTAGCAGCTAATACACAAATCTGGGGGACCCCTGGAGAGATGTTCTTTGTTTTGTGAAACTATGGAAGGAGGAAGGTAAGCTATCTTTGGATGAAGCAGGCAAAGCAACGTATTCTTCTTATGCTTCACCTTCAGCTCCTTTGCTATCTCAGCACACTCCGCTACTGTTTTAAACTAAAAAAACAAGAAGACTAAGAAGGAAGCTGCTTGGTAGCATCATGAAATAATATTTTCTAGATCAATGTTACTTCTGCAATATAAGGGTATCACCTTAATACCATTACCAAGGTATAAAAAGCCTGGGAAAAATTGTGTAAACCCACTGATTACATTTATCTGTTTCTTCTAATGATCTAAGGAAATACTAAAATGTTTTGGTCTTTTTTTATAGCAACATACTCCTCTGCTGAACAGCAAAATACTTCAGACCATAACCTTTGATAGAGGGTTACAGTAGATTCCACTTTCTTACTGAAGGCAGTTCCTCAGACAACTGGTTAACTAAATTTAATTCTTCTTTTGACTTTATCTGTCTTATGATCTTTCATTTGGGTTTCATACATAATAGGTGAGAGGAACTGACAAACACTAAATAGACTTACACTGACTGTCTACGAATTGTGCTTTTGCACCCTAAATCAAACACCAGGTCTTAATTCACATAAAACATACTTCAACATTGACTTAAGTGGGGAAGAAACTCCCTGCTCATAGAGCACATCTGTCTCTAAATTGTGAGTTTTAGTATGTAGAAAAAGCCAGCAGCAGATAATTTGCCTTTTTTTTCTAATGATAAAAGAACAGCAGTTGATACATCTGGTTATTTAGCTTCTTCTTCATTTATGGTATCTCTCCAAATGTGCTAAAGAAGTAACGTAACTAAAATAGTCAGTCACACTTCTGAGTGGCTTTTGAGGAAAGTAGTACTCAAGATCCTGTCTGAGTCTTTGTTTCTCTAAATGGTAAGTGAGGTAATTTCTTGGTGTAGCATCAGGTTAAAAATTCCCTTTTTTTTGCTCTGCCAGACTCTTCTAATGTGATGTTGTCCATCTGTAGCACACACTGGGACTAAAAGAAGGACTCAGAGAAGGCCAGCTTACTTTTTACTTTATATGATTAGTGTTATAGCAGATTTAGCACTGCTAGGTTCTGTGGTAAAAATCCTACTGCGGTCTGGCAAGTGTTTCACAGTTGTTTGTGCTGACGTCCAGCACTAATTGGGTTTTGGCACTTTGGAGGACATTTGAATTCACCGTCCACAGATTTGTCTGGAAGAGTACTCCACAGTACCACGTAGTCTATGCACAGACAACCCCTTAATTAGCTTCTCTGAAGCTACTTTCCCACGAATACCAGCTGGGCACAATGTTGTCTGCGTAAGCAGGAAGCATCAGGCTCATTTAATATGTTTTCTCTCAATCCAGAAAGTACCTCAGAACTCACTTTTGCTGCACAGCTTGGCTTTTGCTAATAAATTACAAAAAAAATAAAAAGGAGAGAAAAAAAGAAAAGAAAACTGATAACATGTAGGAGAAAAGTATAGGTTTACTGTTCAACCTTCTTAGTGCTTTAAAGACAGGATTTATCAGGTTGAGTTTGGATCACCAAAACCTGCACCTTTACTCAATATGGTGGGAACAGACTGACAATACTAGTTAAAGGACAAGACAATGATGCAGCAATTTATATGTGAGAGGTGTTACTTATGATGAACATGAGGCATTTATCATTTAAGTAGCTGATGTCAGAGTAAGGAGGCTCATCTGCTTAGACTGAGAGCCTATGGAGAGCAAACAGGTACCACAGCAGGCTGTTCAGGGCACATGCAATAAGTTCTTCCCCTCATTTGCCTGTTGGCCTGTGATATTGCATACTGTATGCAGGCACCTTAGCAAGAATAGCCTCCAAAGGTGTCTTATATTAGCCACTGTAAAGACCATTTTCCCTTTTCTCCCCATCCTGATCCAGTGCCAAGAGACACCACTGACTCATGCTGATGAACACTGAAACACATGACCTTAAAACGCCTGGAGATGATGGGTTATATGGAGACCAGAATGAGCATGAGCACTCTGGGATTAAATCTGTGTCTTCTGGAAGATGTCAAATATCAAGGGAGATAGTAGAAGTAGGATGCAAAGATAAGAGCAGATGGCAGGGGGACTCAAGTTCTCATGTAGCCAAAGCACCTACTGAAAAATAAAGTTGAACCTTGTGGCTGGGATTTCAGGTGGCGGTCGCTTGACATGGTGAGGGACAGTTGTGCATCATTGCTCACAGTCATGCTTGGCTTGAGGGAAAACCGAGGCACAGATGCAAGAAAAATCTTCGCGTGGAAAACGTTTCACTTGTAACTAAGCCAACTTGGACTACCTTGCACTACAAAAGAGATAAAGTATTCACATGGTAGTCAAGAACAGAGGCCAGAAACATTAGAGTTGTCCCAATGACAGCACAGCCTCTAAGTGACGTAATGGCACAAAGCTTCCCTTAGGAATGATCTCTTTTGCTGCCAGATTTCCTAGTTCCATCCTATGTACAGCATTAAGCATATGGTGTGGGAATATAAACAAGAAACAAGTCTGTTTTCTTCATTTCGGATACTATTTCCAGTTTTCTTCAGGGGAATGCAGCTGCAGATGTAGGTATACTAAGTGAGAGGACTGAAGAAATGGAAGTTACCCATGTTGTAAGCAACAGTGAGCTCGTTTCCCCCAGTCACTGTAGATAATGTAGCAATAACAGTGTCAGGAGCCCCCTTTGTTCTCTTTAGCTGGAAGACTAGAGAAGCAAAATCACACCACCACCACTATTCAGAAGAATTCATAAAGGAAGGAGGCTCAAGGTATACAAATCTTCAGAGAAAAAAAAAACAACAGATAAATAAGTGACGAAAAATGCTTTAAACTAGATGATGATTTTTCGAGTTTTTTAGGAAAAAACCCTCAGAAAATAGTCTTTATTAATATTTGCATTCCTCCTTTTAACTTCAGAAAGGCTGCAGGATCCTTCAGGAGACTCACTATATACATTAGGCAAACCAACTGAGCAGTTTATTCTCATTCCATACATGTGCACCTACTTAAAACAAACTCAGCAGAGCAAACATAAATCCTAATGAAAACAAAGTACAGGTATGGAAATTTCTAATTCAGACTTTAATTGTGCTGCATCTACAACAGCTGTAGCATAGCTACCACAGAAACTAATTTACTTCCATTCCCTGAGCTGAATTTCTTTCTTACTCTCAGTTTTACCTTAAAGAATATGGCTGTGATTTCCTTATTCTGAACATTCATAGCGTCACTGAAGTACCTCCAAATTCTTTTAATTCACCAGGCACTGCAACAGCTGTTACAGAACAGTCTGTTGTTATCATCCAAAGATCTCATGAGACAAGCAAGAAAATTTGGTTTATTTTCATAATGGGGAGAAAGGGCATGGTGGTGAAGTGTGGAAGAAAATATACTTTATTTTAGGCAGTTGCTTCTCAGAATAACATGACTTTGTTCAGAGTTAAGTGTTTCAAAGAATAACTAAGAAACATAGCATATTTAGTTGTGGATGGTATATTTTGCTTTTCTTTCCTTCTCAAGGTTAGCAGAAGGCCAACTCTCGTCTTTCCAAACTGGAAAGATGTCTTAGAGCAAAGATGTTCTCTTAGAATCAGACACATCTTGGACGAGTTGCTTATTCTGCTGCAGATTTATTGCAGGAGTTTACATAAGGCATCCAGACTGGACTTGAAAAGAAAATGAAGTAAAAATGCAGCACTGAGGCATCACTGTCACTCCTTGCAGAGTCCTGTGCTTGATGAGCACAGAGACATCATACTGGTTAACTTCTGTGCATAGGTGATATTTTCAAGCCAAGATGAGTGTGTTGAAAGCATACTTAACTTACAGAAATAAGCAGCTGCAGGACAAGACTTTCTGTGATAGCTGTGTGCTTCTTTCTATGCAACAAAACAATGTATAGAGTATCATTATGGGCTTAGATCACCATTGTGTCTTATTAAAAGTAAAAAGTTAACTCATATCTCTGGCAATTTGAGAGACAAATATTGGGCTGTTTGGTGCAGCAGTGTGTTGCTCACAGTCACCTTTGGAACCTATTCTGTTTGGGATTTTTTCTAAACAATTAAAGCATTTTTTATGCCTGAGAGTGAAGAAAGAAATCAAGAAAGTGACTTTGTAAGCCAACTGGCAGGCAAGACGATTCAAACAAAATCCTTGCCTTTCTCCATGTACTTTCCAGCTAGCCGGGTTATAAAACTTCACAGAATTACAGGGCCATTGAGGTTGGAAAGGGCCTCTGGAGCCAGTGAGTAAGACAGAAGTCATTTGGAACTATAGACTTTGCTCTTAGGCTATACCTAAACTGCAGGACATGGGAACATTTTTCAGCTCCCAGATCTCCTTGTCCTGTCTAGTTGCATCCTGATTCCATGTCAGGGTGAGATTTAGGCATGCAATTTTTTCCTTCCTCACTTCTGCTCCCCTGCTGTCATTTACGTGGGAAAAAACTCTTGGTCTACAGGCTGACAAGACTCTATGTCCCTTTTCGTACAGCTCTTCCCCATGCAAGGAGGGCTACAGCACAACCATCCTCTCCCAGCATCAATGAAATGGAAACAGCACTGAGCTTCCTTCTTCCAAAGATAATGTCCTTTCTTCTGAGAACAGGCTGCTGATAGTTTCATACATGATACATTGCAAATCTACACATCCCTGACCAGAACGAAGTCTCAGAAGGGAATTCATTTTGTGGGAAAAGGCTGAGAGCTGCGTTCTTTCTCAAGGGAGAGGAAAACAATTTATGCTGAGCTAAAAGCTTTTGTTTGTTATTTTTAGTCAAACTAATAAATCCTCCATGTTGGCAAAGATAAAAGCAAGGATATGAGAAAAGAAATACATGGACAAAACCATGTCATGTCATGTTAGAGGGAACAGATAGGCAGAGACATATCAGAAAAGGCTCCAAGGAAATAAAAATGCAAATGCTTTCCTACATTTTATGTGATTCTTCTTTTTTTTTTTTTTTTTTTAATTTGATTTCAGGACTGAGAAAAACTTGAAATGAGTCAGTATTTGCTTTTGGGACTGGGCTAGCATTTCTCCCAGTTGTGCTTGTCAATGTATTTACAGCCTGCAGCTAGGAGATCTTCATCTTTGTTTTCATGTAAGCAAAGTGAAGGGAGCATGATGGAGGAAGGAACACAATCACAAATACCAACACCAGTAAAAGCCATAGTCCGGTCAAAGGGATGTTGCCAAGAGATTTAGCAAACCTTAGCTCCCAAAAAATTTACAAGGAAATGCTGCAGATGGGCAGCCACTTGCTGGGAATGTTGATGGGAAAACTTCTACCAATGCATAATGTGGATGGAGAAAAAGTATTTTCTTGCTGAATGAATACAACATGGAAGAAAATGTGTCAAAGAGATATCCTAATGAACCATACAAACTACCAAATAGAAAGAAGTAGCACAGGAAAGCAGTAGAAACAAATAACTGATGGATTTAGACCAAGCTCCCCAAAAATAAAACAAAGAGGAAGAGGAGAAACGGACTATGACTACAATAGGGAAAGGAGCTTTGCATTAGTCACTAAATACAATATTGTAAGAAAACAAATGCTTAATACTATTGAAAGATGTGCACATCAGAAAAACCTAAAGATTTCTACAGTTAGGCAGGTCTAATGGTGTCTTCTGACCAGTTTAAAAAACCAGATCTGAAAAACAGCTATGTTTTACAGTCAGTCTCTGAAACAAAGCGTATAAATGATTGATTCAATCTAAATTAATTCTTTTGATGTGGGCAATCTGCAGTGCCTAAGGACATCCCACCAACAGGGACCGTCTTCATAGAAATAAACGATTGCTTAAGTCAGTTTCTGGCCTTCAGGATAAAATACTTCACTTAAAATGACACTTGAATTCTTTCTTTGATAAAAAGCAGTGTGGATAGTGAGTAATAAAAAAAGCAGTGTTATACAAAACTTTATAATTATAATTTATGTTAGAATACTAGCAACTACGAATTATTACTTTTAGCAAGATATTTTCAGGAGTTTTACAGTGCACAACATATAAAAATTAAAGGTACGCAGAAGAATATGAAATCAGTTAAAGAAAGCTCTTAAAGACCCAAAGACAAAACTGATACTTGTGGAGGTTCTTTAGAATTCGTTCTGGGTCCAGTATTAAAATTCAGAGGTTTCCAAGTCACAGCCTACACAAACCTCAAGGGGTAATTACTAGGAGACCTTCCAAAGCTGAAATAATTGTGAATGTTTGGGAAAACAGAAGTGATTAGGATGATACACAACAAAAACAAATATTAGTTCTCCAAAGAGGATGTATGAAATTACAAATTAAATTATTCATTCTTCAGGCATTCCATGTTGCACCTCTTGTGAGAATTGCTTACAAATGTAATCATTTCTTTGTCTAAGAAGCTTTGATTACAGATGTTGAACATGTGGGGAACTAGTGTTTGTAAACTTATTCCACACAAAATTCACCCACTAGTTTAATCAAGCAAATTATATTTGCAAAATAACTGACTTTGCAGTCCAGATGATCTGAAATTATGAATGTGATTTTTGTAACCAAGTGATAGAAAATGAGTTAAAATAGCAATTGGAAGGAAATTTAATAGTAAAATCCAACATCAATGTTGTTCAAGAGAGTGATAGAACACCAGAATCTGGCATGACAATGTAACTGGAAGAGGAGAAAATGCTACATGACTTTTCAGGGGATGTATGATTTCATTTATCTGGTTTGCTAAGAGGAGACACATCCTGCAGAGTTGAGAGCGCTGCTTATAGTTTTAACTTGGTCAGTAAAATATTGTAATTCATAATCACTTCTTGCATCCCACCTCTCCCCTGAGCACTGTTTTCATTTAAACTTGTTGAAAGGTGAGTGGAATTTCACCCTGCTTCACTTTAATGCTGAAAAAGATCTGACCCCAGGTTGAAGATAGCATAAACTAGAGAAGAAACTGTTGTACAGGTAATTAATACTTGTCAAAGACAGAGACCATAAGATGCATATAACTTGGATGTCACTTGTTTTCATCCTCCAGCATTTCAGAGCCCATGTAGTTAAGCACTAGCAGAATGATGGATACATGTGCCATTCTCAACATTTACACTTAGGCAATGATTGATTAGGCATGAGAAAGGAAAGAAGCAGATAAGGTTCGTACCCAGAAAAAGCCATTCAATAGTCATTTAGTAAGGAAGCAAGGAGAAATTCAGTTGGTCTTTAATTAAACTCTCAGAAGTAAAAAGTTGCCAGTCTGCACTTAATATAAAAAGCAAAGTTGGTGCCTTAGAAAGGAGTACAAAATTACAGGAAAGGCATCCTTATGCTGAGGTTGAAGGGAAAATTGCTAAACGGATTGCTTCTTCCAGATAATCAGGCACTAAAAAAAATAAAGAAGGGCAAGTTACTGTGCTTTTTTGTTTTGTATGGTCTAACAGTAAGAATTATTTGATGCGTTCTATAAAGATATTCTAAAAAATGTTCTTAGTTTTTTCCTCTCCTATTGCCTCTGAACAATTCATGAGCAACAGGAAAATGGGTAAGTTTATGACATCAGCTGTAATGCAGCTGTTTCCTTGAGGGAGAAGTAATTATTAAATGAACAACTAGTTTATAATATGCCAGTGACTAGAAAACACAACACTATTTAAAATTATGTTTTCTATTTCTTAATTCTTTCATGAATTAAAATTCGTTTCATGAGTTAAAATTTAATTCTAATGCCTGGAACAGCAGCTGCGAGAATTAAATAAAAAAATCTCTGTTAAAGTCTGAAACTGTATGATCTGTTTAGAGAAGTCCCTAGATGTCTCCCCAGTCAGCTCTAAGTTCACCCAGGGACTTTTCTGAGTCAGGAATTAATGAGCTTGACACTAAAGTTATACAAGCTTGTCTTAAAAAAAATATAATCTTTTTACCACCCAGAAATTACATTTAGAATCATGAATAATTTAATTTGGAAGGGACCTCTGGCGGCAATCTGATCCAACCTCCACTCAAAGCAGGGCTTGCTTTGATCTTTACTCCAAACTCAAATATAGATTAGGTTGCTTGGAGCCTTGACCATGCAAGATTTGAGTAGCTCTAGAGCTGGCAACTCCAGCTCTTGGTCACTCATTCCAGAAAGCACAAGACCCAGCATTAATTCATGGAAAAGTGTTGATACTGCTTTGTGTAATTTATGGTAATATGGGATTTAAGGCGGAATTGTTTCAATCTTGGTGGAGGACACAACAGAGAAATACCACGTGGCATGACTGCTTTAAGTTGGGGGTCAGTGCCCTCAAAATCCTCACACTTTCTTCTGAACTTCTGTGATTTGACACCACAACTAAACTAATTGAACCCCATGTCACCTATTGCAGCCCAGTCATGGCTGCTTCTCAGTGCCCTCCTGACTGTGCAGGGAGAGGCAATTACCATGCTCGCAGCACTCCACAGATGTGTCCTCTATTGATGTTGAAATTTCTTTCCAGGGGAAGATATTCAGACTTTAGAAGTAGTTGCTTTTATAGAATATATCAGAGATTTAATTTAGGCAACAAGCATTGACCTTGATCTTCTGTGCCCATCTGTGGAGTAAATATGGATTTTTGTGTCTCAGTCATATTGCCAATTGTTAATTCTCTTTCTTCATATATCACTGTACTGCTTTAAAATCCTGAAGTCTGAATGACTTCTACCTCCTTATGAATTTTACATCTTAACTGAAATTCTGAGCTAGCATTTAGCTTTCTTTGGAACTTTCAATAACACTATAAGGAGGTGTTTATCTTGAAAAGTGTCCAAAAAATGTGTGTGTGTATATGTGCCTGTAAGATGCAACCCAATTAATTTGTCTACTAACATTAGATATTCATGAAATCAGAGTTTAGCAGCAGTGTTGTCTCTGAGCTAGTCTAAAAGAATTCAGCAAACCTTTGTAATGGCTGTTGTACAGCCCCCTGCTTTGTTCTTTACTGGTTGTCCTTTTCTAAGTACTGCTTGTGTTTATAATTCCAAATGCTATTGATTTTTTAGTGATATCTAAAATAGTTATAAAGCCCAGCACCTCATGAATTGTGTTTTCATGTCTTAACTGGTTATACTGTATGAGTCATACAGATTTGAAGGGAAAATAGCTAACAGCAGCACTTGTTTTAGATCAAGAGAAGTATTTATCTTGAACTTCTGCTCCCTTTCATGCAAAGAAAATCTGTGATTTGAAAACTAATGTAATTATTTATTTACCACAACAGACCTGGTGAAAACAGAGTCAAGCTGTGTTCTGTGAGTAGACAGACAGCAATAGTTCGTACTCAAAAAATCACCAATAATTTACACTTAAGAGTGTTCTTGTGGAACATGGTAAGAGCTGATAGTTTCACAGAGAGAGTATACTTTTAAGGGACAAAAAATACTATACCCATAAAGAATATATTATCTTATTATACGTAAACTTCCCATGGTACTTCAGAGAACAAGCAGTGTGCTGAAAAAGGGATAAAATAATAATTACAGAGAAACAAATGGGATTGAGACTTGTTTTAACTGGAATAGCTGTTTAGATATTTTGCTCAAATCTCATCAGACTGTAATACATATGAACAAAGATATATTTTTTCCCCTGATAATAAGCACAACTGCTGATCTCAGATGGTGCAAAGAAATACTTCATAGTGGCAGTATTACATCCTTGTAGGGAGTCACAGCGGCAGTACATGAATGAATGACAGCTGCAGTTTGCATGGATATCCAAAGCAGAGTGGTACAGAACCACCGGCAAATATAGAAAAGTCATTTACGACATGTGTGACTACAGTTGTTCCAAACAGAAATCAAAAAACCTCTAACACATAGCAGTCACCAGAATGTGGGTCTAGGACAACTCTCTGTGGCCAACTCTCATTAGCCTACTCTTTGTGACCAGCTCTCTTCCAGGACAACTCTACACAGGGAGTCCCAAATCCTAACCCTAAGCCTAACAGTAACCATGAGCCAAACCCCAACCCTCCTTGCATACAGTTGTCCCTGCAGAGCCTTGACCATGTACACTTGTCCCTCAGAGAGGTGTTCCATAGTGAATTGTCCTATAGAGAGTTGTCTGCTGTTGAGAGTTGACCATGAAGAGTTGACCCAGGAAGGTTGTCCCTGATGAGAGAAGAGTTTGAGGGAACAGGGTAGATTGCACTATTGGTGCCTGTTTTGCAAGAAATATCCTATGCATATTGTAAAGAAAGCTGTTTTCTGCCACTAGATTTAACAGGAACCAACTAAAGACAGTATTGACTTCAGAGCTGAAAGTCAGTCTACACCTGGCACGTGGCCTTGGCACTGCTGTTACAACTGACCCCCTAGAGCTTGGGGCCCAGACACAAAGTATTGGGTGTTTCTATCTTACCACCACCTCCTGCCTGCATCCAGCACCCAGCAGCCCTGCAGCCCTAGCTGGAGTCAAGGCTAAGTGCACTGAGGGGACATGCAAGAAGGAGCAGGAAGAGCAGCACCATATAAGCCCCAGCTCACTGCATAGCAATCAGAAGACTTGTTAAGAGAGGAGAAGTCAAGGCAATTCAGGAAGCATTGTACCAATTCTGATGAATGTTATGTTCCCCGTAGGATGATGTTGTGCATTAAAAGAGAGGCAATAAAGCTTCACACATTTGTGGAGGAGCTGGGAATATTTCAGTTATTGGAAAGAATCATAGAATCATTAGTTCAGAAAAGACCTTAGAGATCATCAGGCCCATCCGTACCTGTCTAGTACTAAATGATGTCCTCAAGCACCTCATCTACCCACCACTTAAACACCTCCAGGGATGGTGACTCTACCACCTCCCTGAGTACCCTGTTCCAGTGCTTGATAATCCTTTCTGTGAAGAAATTTTTCCTGATGTCCAGTACAAACTTCCCCTGACACAGCTTGACAACATTCCTTCTTGTCCTATCACCTATCAGTTGGGAGAAGAGACCAACACCCACTTCTCTACAACCTCCTTTTAAGTAGTTGTAGAGAGCAATAAGGTCTCCCCTCAGCCTCCTCTTCTCCAGGCTAAACAACTGCAGTTCCCTCACTTGCTCCTTGTAAGACTTGTTGTCTAGCCCCTTCACCAGTTTCGTCGCTCTTCTCCGGACACACTCCAGGACCTTAGTGTCTTTCTTATAGTGAGGGGCCCAGAACTGAAGACAGTATTCGAGGTGCGGCCTCACCAGTGGTGAGTACAGGGGGAAAATAGCCTCCCTGGACCTGCTGGCCAGATCATTTCTGATACAAGCCAAAATGTTATTGACTTTCTTGGCCATCTGGGCACACTGCTGGCTCACTTTCAGTTGGCTGTCGACCAACACCTCCTAGTTCTTCTCTGCCAAACAGCTTTCCAGTCACTCTTTCCCAAGCCTGTAGTGCTCCATGGTGGGTTTGTGTCTCAAGTGCAGAACTCCGTGCTTGGCTTTGTTAAACCTCAACCCATTTGTCTCGGCCCAATTGGTCCAGCCTGTTCAGATCCCCCTGAAGAGCCTCCCTACCCTCCAGCAGATAGAAACTTCCTCCCAGCTTAGTCATCCGCTAACTTGCTAAGGGTGCACTTGATCCCCTCATCCAGGTCGTTGATAAAGATATTGAACAGGACTGGACCCAGCATTGAGCCCTGGGGAAAACCACTTGTGACCAGAAAATCTTGAAACATATTGGTTTTGAACATTCAGATTTCTTTAAAAGTGCTTTTGAATGTACATTTAATCTCACACAAATACTTGCACAAGAATAAATTAACCAAATAAAATTATTTCTACATGTCTTTTTCATAGTTTCCGTGGCCATATAATGTACAAACTAATATCTATAATTTTTATCTACAATGCTAGTTGTTTTGAAAGTTTCTGTGTCAAATAGTTTGTGTTTTTCTTTTTATCACGCAAAATACAAGAGCTTTTTTGAAACTGCTGTCCCATTTATTCCTTGATGGGCTATAATAGCCCTAATCAATATTGTATTGGAGTCCATTTGGCCCACAGTATTGTCATTTTTTTCAGCAAATGGGAGTAATTGCTGTCTCATACAAAAAGAAAAAAAGAGATTTATACTGTTTATTCTTGCAATTAACTCTGCTTGTTCTTTGTGCAGATAGAAAGTACTAAAAGGCAGTATTTTTTTTCTAGAACAATTCATCACAATTTTTCCTTGAAAATGTGGGATGTAAGGGGAGAAACCCAAGAATCTCCTGCATGGAAGACAAAAAAATTCAAACCAATTGTCTCTGACCATCTTTCACAAGACTAAGGTTACAGCTCATAGCTGGAATCATTGTGAGTCTTTTGTGCAGATTTCATTCGATACACTTGGAACATCATTGTGGGCTCGACATAAGTTTACCTGGACCACAGCTTTAATATCACTTATGTGTTATAAGCACATCAACTGGAAGGCAGGGAGCCTATACCTTTTTCTCATGGTGCTCCCATTTCTTATCACACGTCATACCAAACGCAATCAACAAAAAAAAATTATTATTTAAAATAAAAAGCTATAAAGCCCCCCAAAAATTTGTTTCCCAGATCATTCCCTTCTTCTATCAGACATAAGGCACCTATTCATAGTGTATCTCTGGACCAATTGGCAGACGGAGAACACGAAGTTCAGAATGCTAGGCTATGCAGAAAATTTCTGAGCACTTTCTTTATTTAAAGGTAAAAATAGCAGGGAGTACATCTTATAAGTTCTTTTTCCTCTTTCCATTTCTGTACCACTTCGAAGTTTTCCTTTAAGTTGAGAGTTCTGTCAGGGTACAGAGTCATAACTTCTGTTTATAAACAGAATCCATTTTGAGCTTGTTAATTTTGCCGTTACACTGAAATACTATCTGGTACAAAACATATCTGTTTTTTCCTCTCTTCTACTTCTAGCAAAATTCTCTGTTTGGCTCTATGGTGTTTCAGAAACTTCTCAAACCTCTTTCAGTACTCTGTATGACTTGGGTATTTTTCCACTACCTGCACTCTTCTGCCTCTTCAGAGAGCATTCATTAAATGTCTCTCAGCTCAGTCAGACACCTTTACAAACTCCTGTGTACACAGCAGATCAACTATGACTCATATTAGATAGTGCAGTGGAAATGTTCAAGGTTTCACCACCAGAACCCTCTGTTCTGCCTCCTTACAGAGGCAAATAAAATAACTTATTAATATCAACTAGCCAGTCTCAGTGCCACTTAGTAATTAATTATCCCTGCTTTTCATTATGTTTTAGTTTGGATTAGACATGGATCTTTATTTCGTCTCAACCATTAGTTTTTTCCCCCTTTTCCTTTCTCTGATTTTTCTCACTTTGCTATGTCAAACAATCTTCATAAAAATAAATCTCCACAGAAAACAGAGACCTTTAAAAGACATTTTTTACTTTTTATGTAAAATCTGCAACCAAACCATAAGATAAACTAAAAATTTATGGAGTCGAATACTGAAAATGGGTTGTTAATTTTCTGTCTCCTTTATTTTTCAGAGAGCTTTTTAGTGATCATATAACAGTGTCTCAAAGAACAAAAATTCCACATTCCTCTTTGTTATGTATCTTTTAACTTCATGGGCATATTAGATTTTTCTCACCTCCCCTCTGCAAAACCAAATTTTGCTCAAACCAATGCTTTATGCCTTTTATTTACAAAGTTCCCTGGACTTCAATGTGCAGGATTGCAGGCATTCTCTGACTTTATTAGTTTTCATTGATTGTTTTAAAGCTTGCTCACCAGTAGGAATGCAGTGCTTCTGTGTACATTTATCCAAATGAAGGTAGAATTAATGCTTCACATCTGTAGAAAAGACTCTTCATGAGCTGGGATGGATGGTCTTTTAGCTAAAGTTATAAGTGAAATCTGCTCATATTAGAATTTGAGATTGCAATTTTTTTTCAGCTAGCAATTACACTGTATCCCTTTAAAATGGCACAAACTGGGTTGTGTCACTTTCTCTGGAAGAGGATGAAATTGTTGCATAAATGCTTGGAGGAGAAAACTGGACAGCTTACCGAGGGAGGCAGCAGAATCACAGCGTAACATGGGGGCTCGCAGTTTATACCAAGAGAGAACATTTTGAGAGCAGCAGGGAGCTAAAAACCAGGGCAGCAAAGTGTAAAGAGAGATCATCATAGAGACCTGATGAGACAATATAAGATTTGCTGCAACCCATGAAATCAGTGAATGGACTGAAACTGAACCTGGAAATGAGGGCACCATGAACCTAGGGACAGTTGAGGCTTGTAAATGCTTTTTCCCTCGTTTGTTTTTTTGGTTATGTTTTTTGTTTATTGGGGTTTTTTTGTGTTTTTGTTTTTGTTTTTGTTTTTTTAACTTTAACTCCACTTTTTGAGCAGCAGATTTGATTCTACAGTTAAACTGTGCTTTTCACAGTCAAACCCACATTTTGGTCTCTCTGTGCTGTGCAGCCTAATAAGTGGGTAGAAAAACCTACAGGTCCTATTTCATCAGACCTAAAGAAGATTCTGTTTGTCATAAAGTCAATACATAATTTGATCTGGAAACCAGTGACTAGCAGCAGAAAGTTACTTCAAAACTACTTTACTTGGGCAAAACCTTGGGCAAGTAAGATCTGATTCTCTACACAATGACCTTTTTATTCATAGGAATTTTGGCTTAAAAGCATTCCAGTATCTAGAGAGGCCAGTATATGTGTTGTGATACCTGTGACTTTCATCTGTTTGCTACTTTCAAAGGTTCTTGATTCATACCAGTAAAAGGAGCCACTTTCACAAATCTTTTGAAACAAGATTTGCCATGAAAGTCAAAGGGAACAAGGTAAGCAGGAATCTTGGCAGACGTATAATAGTTCTAAGACGAGAAAAAGCTTGGCCTTTGCAAATATAATTTCAGAAGTTTGTTTTTTTCCTTTCTGCTTCTGCAAGCTACTGATGTCAATCAGCCGAATGCACACCTAAATGTGAGCTAAACCAGGATGTGTATATATCTGTCAAAAGAGAGACTGAATATTGAGATTCCATCTGTTTGTATTAAATACTAACTTTGATGTAGCAGTCCTTCTCCAAATTTCATCTAAGATGAAGTTTTACCATTTCTTTTCTTTTTGGACAGCCAATGTTATTTTTCCCATTATATAGAAACAGAATAAAACAAGACAGTTCTAAAAGTTTCTAAGAGATGAGTGTCAGATATTTGAAAGAATGCTTGGAAATTGACTTTGAGGGGTATTTCAAGAGACATAAAGGCTATTGCTTCTGACTAGAAGAAGCAAAGGGAGGATTAGTGAAGGAAAGGATGAGAAAAAGTACATATTAAAATAGAGTAGAAGTCATAGTAATGTCAAGTAACAGCTGTTTATTTTTCATAGATGTTGTGTAAGAGATTCCAAGTACAGTTTCATCCAATTTATTTAGAAAGAGGAACCTATAGCTAAATCCCTAGATGGTTTTGTACCTAGTCATTTCCTGAAAGAAAGATTTTAATACCTAGTATACATTTTCAAGAAAAGCTTTCTAATATTTTCCTGTAGCTCTTGTACATGCAGGCTGTCTTTGTGCCAAAACATTGTCTATGCAACCTAGATGAACGAGCAAACACCATTCAGAGGTAAATTGCAGAAAATTATTTTTCCATTAACTGATAATATTGAACTGTCAATTTTGAGGACTAAAGAGAAAAATTAGAAATGAAATCCAGTGTTTCATGCTATAGGAAACAGCATGAGAGCAGGTGCAGCGAAAGTGTCATTCTTCATTCACTGAAAATCACCTATTTCTAACAATGCTGTGTTTGCAAACATCAGAGATGTCAGTAGCCTAAGATTAAACATTTCTGCCTTTAATGATCAGGCCATCTTTTTTTGATGGAGCCAGAAAGGAGAAAAAGAATGGTGACAAGGGCTAATAAAAGACATGAAAACTTTTTGAAGCTGCTTAGAGGTTTGAATTATTCCAAATAATTCTACCAGAAGTGGAATAGTGTGCAGAGAGCTGGCCAACATTAAATAAATTCTAAAATTCAATACTGCTAGAACAGTGTGCTTCACAGCAAGTGTGTGTCTTTGTTATAGTTTCCTATAACACCTACAGGTAAGATTATCTGCCTGTTTCTAATTCAAAGACCTTCTTTGTTATTTAAAATGCTATCAGAGTCTAACTTTTGGTGAAAAATCCTAGAATCATAGAACAGTTTGGGTTGGAAGGAACCTTAAAAATAATCCATTTCCAACTCACCTGCCATGGGCAGGGACTAAGTTAGACTACTAGATCATGCTACTCAAAGCCCCATCCAACCTGGCCTTGAACACTTTTGGAGGGGGGGGGATCCACAACTTCTCCAGGAAACATGTGACAATTTCTCATCACCCTCATGGTGAAGAATTCCTTCCTAATGTCTAATCTATACCTTCCCCCTTCCAATTTAAAGCCACATCCCCCTCGTCCTATCACTACATGCCTTTGTAAACAGCCTGTCACCTTCCTGGCAATCCACAGGATCCCATCGGCAGGGACTGGCCTTGGCTGGTGTGTGTCTTGAGCTTGGAGGGCTGTATGCATCAGGGCTATCCTTGTCAGGGACAGCTTTAATGTGTCTGGGCGCAGGTCTGGCATCTCATTTCAACTTGGGGATGCTGTGGACTGTGAACCCTGAAAGGCAACAAAGAATTCCCTGTCCTGGCTTCTCCGCCTGTCAGGTCCCCTCTTTCTCTGCTGGCAGCCTCCTTCTCTCTCGATCCACTTATTTGTTTTGTTTTGCCAGGCACAACTGTGTAGATCCTGCCTCTGAGACTCTGGGGAAAAAAAAAAAAAAAAGGAGTTCCCAGCATCACCACCCTGCAATGGGACACTAAAAGATCTTCCTTGCCAGGAAAAAAATATTCCAGCCTTCCAGAGCTTGTCCAGGATTTTAAGGTGAGGAGGAGAGAATACAAAGGAGGCACCAGGCGAGGCCTGAAACAACCTTGTTTTGTTCCAAACCAAATTGGACTTGATTTTTTTCCCCTTTAATGAGCTAGTTTGGAGGGTTTGGATATTTTTTAAGTAGTAGCTAGGAAGTGCTCAAGTGGGGTTTACGAATCTATGACGAATCTGAAGAAAGGAAGGAGGCTTTGAGGGATTTTAGGAAAAGTAATAGGATGGAGGTTTTTTTCCAAACTATTTCTAACGTTTCATGAAATTTCAATTTTTTTCCAATATTTCAATGCAAATGTGGGCTCTATCACATTTATTAGCAAAACAAATATGCCAAAAGCATTTATCAGTGAATACACAGACGAGATGTAGCAGCTGCATCTGTCGCCCACAAGGAGGCACCACAGGACACGCAGGATTCCAGCACAGGCATCTTGTGCTGCTGCTCCTGGCCCCCTTGGCCACCCGGGCACACTGCTGGCTCCTGTTCCGATGGCTGTCGACCAACACCACTGGGTTCTTTTCCAACAGGAAGCTTTTCGGCTACTCTTCCCCAAGCCTGGAGTGTTGCATGGGGTTGCTGTGACCCAAATGCAGGAGCTGGCACTGAGTTCTGTTGAATCTGTCACTGTTGGCAAGGAGAAAGTACAAGAAAAGGATGAGGAGAAACAAAAGGAAATAGATAAAGAGAAGTTGGAGGAAAAGGTGATGGAAGAGGAGAAGTAGAAACACAAGAAAAAGGATGAGGAGAAGGGAAAAATAAGAGGAGGATGAAAAAGAACAGGATGGGTAGGAGCAGAAAATTGAGAAATGAGCAAGAGATGGAAGAAGAGGAGGCAGAGGAGGAACAGGAAGAGAAGCAATAGGAAAAGGAACAGGAATAAGATGAGAAGGAGAATGGAAAGAAGGAGGAGAGGGGACAGGTAGTTGAGGAGGAATAGAAAAAAGAAGAGGAAGAAGAAGAGGAAGAAAAGTAAGAGGAGGAGGAGAAGGAAGAAGGATCAAAAGGACAGGATGGGGAAGAGGAGAAAGAAAAAGAGTAATATAATGTAGGAGAAGATGAAGAGGTCTAAGACATTGAAGAGGAGGAGGAGAAGGAAGGAGAAGGGAGAGCACGAAGTAGAGGACAAGGTGAAAAAATAACAGAAGGAAAGGGAGATTGAGGAGAACGAAGATTAAGCAAAATAACAGGAACAGGAGGAAGAAAAGGAAGAAAACCAGAAGGAAAAAGGAAGAGGATAAGTTGGAGGATAAGTTGGAGGAGAAGGAGAAGGAGAAGGAGAAGGAGAAGGAGAAAGAAGGAGAAGGAGAAAGAAGGAGAAGGAGAATTATAAGGAGATGGACTATGTAAAGGAGGAAGATGAACATACAGAGGATAAGACTGCTGAGATACATGAGGAGGTGGAGCAGAAAGAGAAAGAGAAGGAAAAGGAATAAGACATAGGGAAAGAATGGGATGAAGACAAAAAAGATGAGAACAACAAAGAAAATGAAGACGAGGAAGAATGGTAGGAAGAATAGGATGAAGAACACAAGAAAGAGCAAAAAGGTCTGTGATTCCAAAAGGGGGATCTGGACTTTAAATAGGAAGGCTTTTTTTACTCAAAGTATGTGCAGATCTTGTAGCCAATGGGGCAAGATTTTGGTGGTATTCATCCCTCAGCTGGGCATGTCCTTTAGCAGCCCAATAGGTCCTGCTCCAAACACAGGGTTGTCCTGGAGACCTCAATGTTCCCTCTGAATGACATGGATCTGAGCCACATACCTGTTTTGCTGCCTCAGGTGATGCTCCTGCTGCCAAGCCCTGATCACTGCAGTCAGGGCCACTCAGTCATGGAGACCACGGAAGTGGTCTGCACTGACTGGCGTTGCGTAGATCTGCGCTCCTTGTGCGCTGGTGGCACCAAAGGGGAGGGCTGGAAACTGCATCCTGCCAATATGGTCTTCTGAGGTTCTTTCAGTGCCAGCCATAATACCTCAGGCCTTGATTTCAGTAATCCTGCTGTCATAGGTCCTGGTGGCTGTGGAATGAAGAACTTGAAGATGGGCTTCTCGTGCATTCTGGCCTCAGAGCTTGTTGACAGTAGTTTATGTCCAACAGGAAATTTTTCTCCTTGTCCTCCTCTGCAGCTCAGAGGTTTTGCTGCCTGTGCTCGGCTCTGCTTTGCTGCTTGGCCATCAAGCACGGCTTTGCCCTTGGGTTGGCTGCTCACAGCTGGCTTTTTTCAAGAGGAGTCCTCTGGGATGGCTGGAAGCTGCCAGAAAGGACACAACGGGAGGGGAATGCCTTAGGACACAATGAGCCGTGTGCCTGTGCTTGAAGCCCCTGGCAGCTCAGCCGATGGCCGCACTCAACTCAGGAGAGGAAACTCCCTGATCCAGGGACGCTCAGCTGACACGTGGCTGCCCCCGAGCAGAGCTTAGAAGGCCACGCGGAGGCTCACCTGAAGAGCCAGACAGTAAACAACCCTATGAAATGCAGGGCTCCCAGCAGCACCATCCCACCCCTCTGAGCGCTGCCATCATCACTGTTGGGTGGCGATGAACAGTACATGTTTGTGGCTGGGAATGGGCTCTTGCCCCTAGAGTCTTTCCAGCCATCCCTACAGGTGCTGGAGGCCACGTCTTTGAGTCCCTGGAACCCCAATCCTTGTCCCTCTCCGCAGACATCTCAGGAAGCCCTCTTCGTTGCTGCAAAGCTGTCAAAGTGGAGAAAGCTCACACACCTGACTCAGATGCAGCAGATATTCTGAACTGGGGAGTGGGAGTGCTTGGTGAAGACAAGCCCCAAGCCCCAAGCCCAGGCTGGACAAAGGGGCAGCATCTCCTGCCCTGCTCCAGCCAAAAGCACACAGCCAGGAGCCTCCTTCCCTGCCCTCAGGCCCAGAGCCCCCAGGGCAGCTTCTCCAAGCCCCTTTCCCCTCCCTATCCTCATGGTGGGGCCCCACAGGGCTCCTGGCTGGGAGATGGGAATGGCCTGAGATGGCAGGGCTAAAGGGGATGCTGGTCCAGCTGCCTCGGAAGGCTCCATCCCACTCCATGCCCCTGTGCTCTCTCCAGCTCGTGAAGGACAAAGAGCTGAATAATACCTGAAGGAGAGCCTGGTGTACCTGCAGGATGCTCAGGCGGCCTTGCGAGAGGAGGCTGTATGGTTTGTCGGTGAGCCACAGCCCCCGGGGTCCGTCTGTTGCAGCCTGGCCCCAGTCCCCACAGCTGCACTGGCAGCAAGGGGAGCTCTGGGGCTGCCAGAGCCATGGGTGCCCCGTGCAGGGCCTGCGCCTCCCTCTGCCACCCCTGCCCACGATGGTGGGCTTGGTGGCAGCCTCGCCCAGTCCCTCACCCCACCCTGGCACTGCCCTTCCCTGGGGTCTCCCTGCTGAGGGGGAGCAGGGGGTGCAGCCAGACCAGCAGAGCCCGGAGCTGTGCTGCTGGGAGCACGCTGGGGAGCAGGCGGCTGATAGAGCTCTGCGCCCACGGCTTGCCGCGATGTACCTGAGGCACCAAAGGAAGGAGAAGCTGCCTGACATCTGCCAGGGTGAGTAGAGGCAGTGCTGTGCGTGCCGGGGCTGGTGGGGTATGGACAGACCCTGGGCAGCGAGCTGCTGTGCCTTGCCCTGCTTCAGGGAAATGTTTCAAGGGCAGAGGAACATCTTGGGGGCATTTGGGGCCTTGCTGAGCACCAGCTTCCAGCCGAGGTATTTGTCCCACCTGCTCCTCCTGGCCAGGGAAAGGGAAGGGTGGAGCTGGCAAGGTCTGGAGGAGGTGCCTGAGGGTCTCTGCAGAGAGCTGGGTTTCAGCTCTGTTCTCTTTCCTTCTGTTGCAGCCCTCTAGGTTTTGGAGAAAGATCCCCAGCACTCCGTCTTGTGTTTGGCAACTCAGACCGTCTGCATCCTGCTATCTCTAGAGGAGCAGCCAACGTCGTGATGGACTTGGTGGGCGCTGTGCTGCTGGCCCTAGATGGCCAGGCAGGAGTGAAGCTGCACTGAAGAAATGTTGGATGAAAGCTGGAACCACAAGCCCAAGGCCATGGTATCCTTCAAAGGGAATCAGCCTGAGCATGCTGAGTAGACAGTGTTGTTCTGGGCCCTACCTCGGTGTGCAGGACAGCACATCTCCCAGCACACAGCAACTCACTGTTGTTCCTGCATTTCCCCCTCAGTTAGGGGGGAAATTCCCCCTCATTTCCCCCCAAAAGAAGTCATGTTTGTTCACGCCCTGTGGAAGTCTTTTTCTCTAGGGAGGCAGAGGGCAAAGGAAAAGGCAAACCCTGAGGGAAAGGGAATTGAGCCATCTGACATCCAGGCTTTCTGGCACTGAGGACAGGACAGACCCTCATTTCCTCCATGGATCCCACCGATGTCTTCCTCCCCCCTCTGTACCTCTGTACAGAAGGCAGGAAGGTGGGGTCCTCTCCGTTCCTCCCTCCCTCCCTCCTCCCCCCATTCTCCTCCAGAGCATCCCAGAGGAAGGATCCCAGCGTACCCATCACGAGAAAGGACAGAGACACTGGAACAGGTGTCCAGTAGGGCTGAGCAGCAGCCCACGGCCAAGGCCTGACCAGGAGAGTCCATAGAGGCTTTCCAACTGTCCCTGCTGGTGTTGCAGGCCAGGATCTTGAGTCCCTGTCCACCTGATCCCTGTCCCTCTCTGCAGGCATCACCAGCCTCTTCATTAATAATTGCTTCCTAATGTCTACTCTAAATCCTCCCCTTTAAAACTTGAACCCATTCTCCCTTGCCCTATCAGTGCTTGCCCTCCCCAGCTTTCTTGTAGCCCCTTCAGGTACTGGAAAGACGCTATAAGGTCTCCTTGGAACCTTCTCCAGTCTGAACAGCCGCAACTCCCTCTGCCTGTCCTCATAGCAGAGGCGCTCCTGTCCTCTGACCATCTTTCTGGCCCTCCTCTGGACCCGTTCCAAAAGTTCCTCATCATTCTTATGTTGGGGATTCCAAACACTATTTTTTTTTCTTAGTTTGAATGGAAATCTGTCATTCATATTAAATTACTAATATTTTGCCACTACTATACATCACAATAATCTGTTTCATGGCACAGTACATTGTCAGTTAAAGAAAGTATTTAAAACAGGTTACAGGCAGGGACTGAAGTTTGCATATTTCTATTCAACCTGCAGGAAATCAATTTCAAACTGAAAGTATTTACAATGTGGAGAAACATTAATACGCTTTCATAATTTTATTTTGTTATATATCTCAGTACTATGATGTGGGTCTCCATGTGCAAAAAAAGCAATAAGCAGAATTTCACTGTGTGAATATTGCTGTTATACATTAAGGAATACAATGAAAAATCCTTGTTATTCTTCACTTTCACTTTTGTACTTCATTTTTACATAATATTTCTGTGACAATTAGCAACTCTGTCTTGTCATTTCAGATCTTACCCATATTTCCTGTCTGTCTTTCTGTCTTCACCAAATCTTGTGACTTCAGTTTCCTGCTATTAATAACTAACTGCTGATAAAGCTCAGTCTGAAAGTGTCAAATGTAATGCAGCATGAGAAAATTGTGTCTCAGCACTTTCTATATGAATTTTCTTTAGAAATTATCAAGACTATTCTTATCCATCAGGCATATTCATAGGGGAAAAATTATTCTTGTTTTCAATTATATATTCTATATGAATAATTAAGTTGGGCATCAAAAAGAGAAAAACTTATGAAAGCATATTTAATGTCAAAGGTAAATTCTAACCTTACCATTGCTATGGTTAAATTCCACTCATTCTTTCTTTTGTCTTGACAGTGTAGGGAAGCTAAGAAATTACATGACTTTCCCTGAACTATTAAACCACTATTTACCAGGTATTTTTTAATACACAATTCAACCCATCTTATATCATGGTCAGGCAATATCACCTTTAAAGCACAGACCTCTAAACCACCAAGTACAATGGGCCAAAGGGGAAAGAGAAATGAGTAGAAAGGGAACATAGTTTGTTATCTGGAATATTGACTGGGGATGAAAAAGCTGAATGACTCTTGCCACATTAATTATGTTCCACTTGACTTCCAGCAGTCTGAGTTTCATGCTGCAAAATGGGAACAAAACAGTATTTTGAGATGATGAATATTTCTGAAGTTTTTCATGCAATTCAGACAGAAAATGAAACATTAGGTGAAGAAGGTACTGGGAATGAGATGCATTTAAAGATCTGTATAGGGAAGAGAGAAAATCTTTAGGGAAGGGAGAAAGTTTGCTGGCAAGAGTCCTTGGTTTGAGGTGGTCTACAGGATTAATGAGTATCTGTTCACATAATCACAGAAACACAGAAGGGCTGAGGCTGGAAGGGACCTCACCTGATCTAATACCTTGCTCAAGCAGGGCCACTCAAAGCTGGTTGACCAAGACTATGTCCAAATAGCCTTTGAACATTTTCAATGATGGAGACTCCACAGCTTCTCTGTGCAGCCTGTGCCAGTCCTTGGTTACTCCCCCACTAAAAAAGCTTTTTACTGATGTAAAAGCTTTTTACTGATGATAAAGCCTGGTTAAACTAAACTGGATCAGGTAAAGTGGCATAACAGGGAGAGGAATGACTATGCAAGCTGAGTGAACAGGATGAATAAGGTAGACAAACTAATAAATGTAGATAGAAAAGTCACTAAAGCTTTGGTTTTAAAAACCACTTTTCTGCACTGCCTAAAATTCCTTCAGTGGAGGTGCTGATCTACAGTAAATTTAAGTCTATAAATATTTAATATTCATTCGTTGCAGGTACCAAAATCCTATATATCAGATTGAAAATTACTGCTCTCTGAGGAAGGACTGGAAAACAGAAATTGCAGTCCTAAAATCCTTAGTCCTAGCTGTAAATGAAAATATATGTAATGCTTGGGAACAACCCTTACAATGACAGCGGTGCTGACATAAAGAAAGAAAATGCAGTTTTTGGTGCTAAAGAAATAAAAGTGCAATGAATTAAAGCAAGATGGGACAAAAAAAATGCCAAGGAAGACAGAGATTCAAGTAATCCTGTTGTCATAAACCTTATTCACGTAGTTTTTACAATTCTCTGCCTTTGTTCAAATAACCCATTTGAACATGAGCCATGAGAGGATGTTAGCCTGTTTCAATGATGTGTCTGATTCCAACACATTTTCTCTCTACAGGCAACAGAGGGAGGAAATCTGTCAGCTGTGAGAATTCATTGATTTCCACTGTGTGCTGGATCTAAATACAAGGATATAGAAAAAAGCCATTTGAGTAAATAGAGCAATTCTAGCCGGTGGATTGTCTAACTCTTCTTTAAGTTGCTGTATTTCCTTCTTTATATTTCCTGAGTTGCAATCTTCCATAAAATACATTGAGTTTTCTTTTCAATATACAATTTAAGGATCACTCACTGAAACTGATGAAGAAATGGAGCATCAACATAAAAACACAGAAAATATTAGTTGGACTAGGTAATATTTGCCATTTAATGAAATTAGACTTAGATGTCTGGTGTTGGTCTGCCTGGGAGAAGAGATGATCTATGAGACTCTAGTTCCATGCAAACCCTTGTTAGCACTTCCTTGTAGAGTATAATTTCCTATCTGCATTGTGTGACAATGTCACAGCTGTAATAGTTTCTAAATAGGATATTAGCTGAATTTCTATTTCTTAGTGACAGTGTTGCATTTAGGGTTAGGGTACAATATTCTTGCCTTTCTGCTTTCCTATAGACTTCAACGTTGTCTAAATGTGAGGGTATGCCCAAATGGTTCAATAAAATAACTGTAAACAGTCTTGAAGTCTGTATATTAAAAAAAAAAAAAAAAAAAAAAAGCGCATTTATGTTAGGTAATCAAAGAACCACATGCCTGCTTGTTTAAAGTTTCTTATTGCATTTTGGAACATTTTCCTGAATGATGTAATACTTAAAAAAAGTCAGGATTGGGCTGCACCTTTTTTAAAGATGTAATGCTATAAAGGCAGTTATTCTTGCTGTTGGTGGAGGTTATGCTTTTCAGAGTAGCAAAGTTTGAAAATTTGCAGGCAATTCCATCTATTGTAAAGTAATACAAAGGGTTATATATGTATATATCAAAATGGTATCAATATAAAAATTTTGCTTATAATTCTAAAGTAAGATGTGGTCACCAGCTCTATGTGTGGAGGAAACAGACTTCAGGCAGGGACTGTCTGTGGGCTGTATAATGTAAACTGAAGACTTTTACAGACTTTAAAAACTGCTGGTGTCAGGGGCAGACAATATTTTTAAATATGTTTCCTTCTCCTACAGAAGTTCAGAATAGTTTGTTTGTGTCTAATTAAATAACATGAGAAAAAAAATACTCCACTGTGCTCATTCTTCCCTGTGGGAGAAAGGTTGAAAAAAGCAAACATATGGCACACATTAATTACATTCCTTCAGAATTTATTTAGGAAGTGCTTTAATGAGATGAATATGACATAAAAACTTATGGAACAGAATATACTTAATAGAAGTATTAATATGCAGGAAACATAATTTGTGCTTTAAATGTTTAAAAAAATCTTTATTAAAATAGGAGGAAGACTGCCATATGTATATAAAAAAATTCAAGCCCAGATGATGAGTTGAGGAGACTAAAATAGGAAACAATTCTTGAAAGAAAACGTTTTTTTTTCCATTAATTCTTAGCGTATTCTTTGTCTATGTAATGAACACTTACTCTTCCTACCCAAAAAGTTCTTTGCTTGCTGTCAAAATAATCAAAATATAGATAATGAAATGAAAATAAAGTATTTTAAAACACTAGTTTGTATGCATACAGTAGATTATAATTTCTGTTAAGCTAGAAAGAGCTTCAAGGATACTGTCTCAAGTGTGCGTAAAAAGGGCTAGCGTGCCCAGAGGAGAAGTTTGATATTTGGAAGTAGAGGTTCACCTAGATGCTGGTTGGGAAAGGTGACATTAAGCCACTCTAGCCTGTTGGACTCCTAAACTGGTGCCCAATAAAACAATTAGTATAGGTTGAACTAAATCCAGGGCTGCTAGAAGGTGGAATTATTTGTAATGCTATATTGCTGCATTGGAGCCTTGAGCAGCCTATTCTAGTGGGATGTGTCCCTGCTCATGGCAGGGGAGTTGAAACTAGATGATCTTTAAGGTCCCTTCCAACCCAAACCATTGTATGATTCTATGATTGCCGTAGTGTCAAATCCCCTGTATTATAGGTATGTGTTACAGACACTGCAACTTTGTTCTTCTAGAATCCCAGTGGCTTAACAGAAATATATAAGGACAAACCAGAGTCCCATGAAAAAAACCAAACATTAAGTAACAATGTTTCCATAAAATAAACCAATCAAACTTAATATTTCATTCCATATCTTTGATTACAGTGATTTTTAAAGTCCCCTTATAGTACTTAAAAAAGTGCACTGTTAAAAAACCCCCAAAGCTAACAAGCATGGATTTAAATGGTAACTGTGTGCAAGTATCATTATGCTGCCATTAATCTCTTTTAACTATCTGCTCCAATTTTCTGCATGTGCAGAGGCCTTCCCACAGGCTGCAGTATTTCATGAACTACTCCAATCACAGTTGTTGCTATGGTGCTAGGCACTCATACCTCCTCAGGCTTAGAAATCTCGAAGAATCATAGAACAGAATCACCAGGTTGGAAAAAATCTCTTGGATCATCAAGTCCAACCATTTCTATCTGCCACACCAAACCATGTCCCTGAGCAAAAAAAGAGGAAAATATAAAATGATTATCAAGATGGTTAAATAAACAAGCAAGCAAACAATATGTTTTGGAGACAAAAACCCTCCTTGGGTTCATAAAAACCCTCTAAAAAGAGGTTATTACTGAACTAAGCTATTAAGTCACTTCTTGTTAATTGATTTTTTCCCCTCATCATTGCAATGATGCTGAAAATAAGGAATATTAAAATTCCAGTTTGCAAGATTACAGACCTACAGCATTATTTATATGGAAGAGACAACAGGAGTTTACAGAGCAAACAGCTTGTAGACAGTCACACAATGCACCTCTTACTCACTTTGAATTGTAGACTATATTGCATTCAAGCCCTTATTAAGTGTCTGATACCCAGTCTATATCCTCACTAAACAAACATATAGGCTCAGGTGAAATCACTTGAGGCAGAAGAACTATCCTCACTGACATCAACAGGCTTTGGGTTGCATCCAGATGCAATATTTCCTATACGAGCAACATCAATGTATAAAGATAATCTTCTGCTCACTATCAATAAGTCTGTCAGACATCCCCTAGATGCACAGCATAAAGCTAGTTACTGTGTCACAGAGCATAAAACATGTCTAAGCATCAGTGTTTCCTGATTTGTCTTGCTCCTTCTAGGGCACTCCACTATTAATATTTCATTGGAGGCCTGCAGATCTGCCTCTCCAGTGGTGTTGAGTCATTCTACATTTAGTATAAAATACCTTGGATACTCAAATGTCTTGTTATGAGACTGCTAAAAGCATCACAATAGGACTTCTATCTGCACTGCCTGTTGCTGTGCATTAGATTTCTAATAGATGTTATTGATGAACATCCTTCTAGATACTGTCCATAAACTATTGTAGCACCACAATCAGGAACAGGAGCTAGAGATTTACAGAGAAGACGTATTTAAGACTAGCATTATGAGTCATTTCATGTGATATTTGATATTAGCTATGGTTAACAAGTTAAGAAAAACTCATCCCCAGCATGCTCCTAGAAGCAATGAAATAAAAAACTTCATTCAAACATCCTGCATATTTTAACTTAGTGTTGCAAAATCAATCACTATGACCAATACAATCATTCTTCTACACTGGAGAGAAAAGTAAAAGAACCCAATAGAGAGAATTTGTTTTTTTTTTTTAAATTTTGTCCCTCATTACAAAGGTTTTGTTTATGTGTACTATATCTAAATGTACATGTAAATGATATTCTGGTCATTTTATCTGGTCTTTCTTCTAGGAGCATCTTTGCTGTCTTCCTTTTAGTTTAGATTAGTAATTTCTTCTGCATTTTAGTAGGGTTGAATCCATGCTGCAAGAGAACAAAAAAGAGCATGAAAGAGCAAAATGTAAGGAGTCCAATACCAACCTGTATCAAAAAATGGAAGTGCTTATGAAGAATTTTAGACCATAAGGCTTGGCTTACTGTTTGTTTATTCAGGCTATGAGGCCATTCTGCAATGGATTACAATACATTTTCAATACAGAAAGAATGAAAACTTCATGATTTTGGTTTTACTTTCCAAACATATTTTGCATTGTTTGGAGGTGCCAGAATTGTTGCTAATTGTAATGAGGTTAACCAACATTTTGAGAAAAGAGGCAATGTCTCTTAAAAAGAGCTTTCATCTTATACAGCTGTCTTTATTTATTAAAGTTTGAGCTTTTAATGATATATGTTAAATAATAATATAGACGCAGTTTTCCCAAATTTGTTTACGTCATCAGTATCAACGCTGAGAAGGTTCTTGCCTTTCCTCCTGCCTACTAAAATCTTGCTTCATCCTCAAACTCTCCCATCAGAATCAGAGGGGCTGTAGTCCTGAAAAAATCAAAAGTGTCTGTTCAGTGGTGCCCAGAGACAGGACAAGAGGCAGTGGGCACAAACTGGAACACAGGAAGTTCCACCTCAACATGAGGAAAAACTTCTTTAATCTGAGGGTGACAGAGCACTGAAACAGGCTGCCCCAGGTAGGTTGTGGAGTCTCCTTCTCTGATGGTACTCAAAACCTACCTGGATGCGCTTCTGTGCAACTTGCTGTAGGTGAACCTGCTTTAGTAGTTAGGTTGGACTAGATATCTCCAGCAGTCTCTTCTAACCCCTACCATTCTGTGTGATCTACTTGACTTTTGACACAAAGTTTTTTCTGGTGATAATTACAGTAACTGCAAATAATCAACGAGTAGAGTTAGAAGCCCCATGAATGAATATGGAATCACAGAATAGTTGGGTTGGGAGGGACCTTAAAGATCATCTAGTTCCACCTCCCCTGCCTTGGGCCGGGATACCTCCAATGAGATCAGGT
This sequence comes from Cuculus canorus, assembly GCF_017976375.1. Classification (NCBI taxonomy): domain Eukaryota; kingdom Metazoa; phylum Chordata; class Aves; order Cuculiformes; family Cuculidae; genus Cuculus; species Cuculus canorus. The sequence goes on along the minus strand of NC_071402.1, from coordinate 75,672,640 downwards.
GGCCCTGCAACCTAGCCTTGAACACCTCCAGGGATGGGGCATCCACAACTTCTCTGGGCAACCTGTTCCAGTGCCTCACCACTCTCATGGTGAAGAAATTCTTCCTTATGTCTAACCTAAATCTGCCCCTCTTCAGTTTGTAGCCATTCCCCCTTGTCCTATCACTACAAACCTTTATGAACAGTCCCTCCCCAACTCTCTTTTAGGTCCTTTTCAGGTACTGTAAGGTTGCTATAAGATCTTGGAGGCTTCTCTTCTCCAGGCTAAACAAGCCCAACTCTCTCAGCCTGTCTTCGTATAGTCTTTTCTCTATAAAAAGATTCAACACGATGCATATAAAGGAAAGTTCTCCTTCATGAACCCACTAGGGTACTCCAAGGGGATTAAAAATAGAAGGATAAAAGCCAGCTGCTTTTAAGTCAGCAAAGCATTGCAATCAGTGCTATGCAAGCCAGTTGGAAAGGCCCTTGCTTGCATACAAGTCAGGAAACACACAAAATGAGGGAACAGACTGTTCTTGCAACGATGGAATTAAGGGGAAGTATGTGATTTGGGCTCAGTTCTGTGCTGTTCAACATGTTCCTTAACAACTTGAAAACTAATACAAGATCTGAGGTAGCAACATACATCAATGATAATAAATTCTTTGGAGTCACAAAAAAAGTAGGACAATTTTAAAGAGAGCCTCAGAGAATACATAACAGTGAATAGAAGATGAATTCTCCTGTAGGTGAACTTAAAGAGGGACATAGAAAAGAAAGCGTATTTCCAAATGTAAAATGGTGATGAGCTTTGAATTTACTATTGTCAGCCAGGAAGAAAATCTTGGGGTTAAAATTCTTATTCAGTGTCACTCTGGAATTTTCTGTTTTGTTTCCTACATCTTTTAGAATGGCGCCTATGAGTGCTATGGTTCACTTACAGCTTGAAAATGTGAGTTTCTGATTCTCTCACATTTGGAAAGGAGGCAGCTGAAGGCAGATATGATAGACATCTACAAAATCAACAATGTCCCAGGGAGGGTGCGTTCCAATCCAAGAACTAGAAGGCATCAAATAAAACAACTACAAACAAGTTTCAAATAAAGTCAATGTATAAGAGCTCAGTATAAGCAAGTTTGAAAACTAAAAAAGAAAGTTCTTCCCACAAATGGAGATAGATCTGTGGAACTTATTGTCAAAGGATGTTGTAGGTCTTCCCTGGATTCCAAATGGAGGCTGAACAAGTTGACAGAAGAGAAATCTATTTTGTGTTAAATGCAAAGAAGTTTCACTTGGCACTGGAAATCCCTTTCCTGAAAACATCTATAGGCTAGGAACATATTATGGTGAAATATGTCATGTATAGTTGCCTATTCCTGCTTTCCCATGCCAATGTCCTGTGGCAGTTGTTGAAGACGAGATGTAGTCCTTGGTCTGCCACTCTCACTAAAACACAAACAGTGGGTCAGTTAGAATAACGACTGTTTCCATCAGTGGCAGATCTGTCTTCAGAGGTTCTGTATCCTCAGCTGTTTGGATGGAGGAAATGATCATAATTATTTGCAACTTGATAAACGCTGCTGCATAGAAGACAAATTTAGCAAACATTCATCTAATTCACCCAGTGGACCTGCTATGGTCCTCTTATTCATACTAGAATGCATTTCTCCCTAGGATCTGGAAGGTTCATGAACCACCAATGAATAACACTAAGAAGTACATTGCCACACTGAGCTTACATGTTCTTGAAGTAGGAGCTGTCTCAAAGCTTATCTCATTCAAAGAACATCTATTCCCTGGGTTTTGTCAGAGCTATAACAGGCTGCAAATCTTGGATTTGTGACTTGAATCCTTCAAGTCAAAACTAATGTAAGTAATTGATGTAACTAATGTAAAGAGGAGCACCTCTTTGAAGACCAATTAACACGATCTGGGCAACATTCTTCTCAGCAGATTTTGAAAACACCTTCTATTTAGAAGTTGTTTCCTTCTGTACTGTTTTCTTTAGACTTGCTTGGTACATTCAAACAAATGTTTTTAACCTAATAGATATTATCCTAAAACGTAATGATGTGATGGTTGTTGCTATACTTGTGTGCTCCAAGCCAGTCTTTTTACCACTAAATTTCAGATCTTTTCCTTCAATGATCTTGTATTGGTTCAGGAAATGCATAACACTATTAATTCAGTTCCCTCCCTCTGAAAGTTATTATGTTAAAAGTTACTTTTTAAAAAGACGCAATTTGTTATGAATACTGATGATTACATGATCTGAAATAAATACATTTTGTTCCCAAAGTCCCTGAGGAAAATAGAAATATTGCCAGAAATTTCCTTAGGGTGAGCTTTGATATTCTGTCACGCTATGACATTGAGCAACATCCAAATGTTTTCCACTCAGTGATATCAGGCATGATGAATAGTTGAGGCAGTAAACTGTTTGAATGTAAAGGTTTTTTTCCTCCATGGATTGCTGACTTATTCTTCTGATTGCCTGTGCCTGAGAACAAGTACATCAGAAAGCGGGTTGATGTTTGACATGTTATTTGGACCGAAATATTGGGTATTTTCAGATCAAGATGCAGTTACGTAGAAATTCTGCAACAGGCTGCTACCTACCAGTAAAGAAGACAAGAAGAGAGCTTTGATTTAGGACTGTGACTAGAAAATAAGAACTTTTCTTATGTCGCTCTTTGTTAAGGGTGTTTATTTAACAGAATACCTAACCTAACAAATACCTGACATCCCAGGCCTCCATCCTTCCAGATTAAAAATTAGTTTACAAAGTCTATTTTAACATAAACTTTAAAAAACAAAACAAAACAAAACCAAAAAAAACAGAACAAAACCCACATCTTACAAAATTACATCCCGATGTGACATAAAAGCAATGATTGTAGTCCCAAGAGACAGTGGATAAACACAAATAAAATGACAATATGCTATCAAAAGTGCCTGTGAAATATCTCTTTTTTTTTTTTTTTTCTCATTAAGGACTGAAAATTCAGCTAGCTACTTTAGAATATGCAGAGAATAAAAATAGCTACTCTATTTAAACAGTCAGTGGAAATAGCAGAAGATATCTGAGACATTCTCATTATGTATTCATTGAGAGTTCTTTCCAATCAAACATATAAGGACATTGTCAAAGATGGTGATACAAAATATCACTTAGTTTTGTCCTTCTGGTGAAATAGATATCATTTTTTTCTTTTTTTTTTTCTTGTTCCACACTCATGCTTCTGATTATGTGTTGGCTTTGATACATGTGTGTCATCTGGTTTACATATGCTGTGGAACTACATATGAGGAACTACAACTATTATTTACCATGGTTAATTATAATGTAGAACACATCAACTCAAAATAGCTTCCATTTGGCTATGTGCATTTTTGAGTGATTAAAACACTTAGGAATTGTTACCAGAAATGCTGATTCCATTTCTCCGGAACAACAACTTCCGTTATCTATGCAATGTTTGGCTTATGTTTTATGATCTTCTGTATATTGAAGGTAACATACTGTCATGACAGTATTTTTAGGTTTGTTTTTGTAAGAACCAGGCTATTTCTTCATGCTGTTCTAACCTGGTTTGTATGTTGCTTTGCAGGAGATGAAAATGCTGTGTAAGAGCCTGTACAAATAACAGTTAAGAGATAAGCCATACTGAACATGGAATGCTTCTTCTGTATTTCATTAGCAGTCAAAAATACCAACAACCAAAATTTTTCCATAATTTACAAGGAATTGTTAAAATTTTAAAGCCTCCTTTTCACTACAGTTTTATTTTTCTCAGTCTTTTGTTCTTTTTTTAATGGTGTAATCTTATGAGACCAAAAGAATGCAGTTTGCCACCTGGAATGCAATGCTTTCATCATTGAAATTTGTTGCAAAACTCTAGCTGAATTCAGATATCTACTGCTCAGAATGTCATGACCTAATGACAGACCTAAAATATCAATGCTTAGTTTGATTGACAGTACTACAGACAATGAAAGGAGAGGAAGAGAATATGTTTATCGGAAGAATGTCTCCAAAGCAACTGAGAGATATGTCAGTCGATAAACATACACCACCTCTGGTATTTTTTCTTTCTGATTAGCAAATTGACAGTGAACTTGATTTATTATCAGACATTGGGCCTGGGAGGGTGAAAGCAAGAGAACTGTAGTACCTTGCTTTAGGACAAGCATTAAAGTAACTTCCAGAAGAACTGAGAGAACTGAATGTCCCTGATACCATGAGCATCAGGTGACTGTGAATCAGGCCAGCCAGGAGTTTTAATTGCGAGCTTGTCCGAGGGAAACCAGTTTCATTGAATGGAATCATCAATAGAATGTCATAGGCTGATAATCTCACCTCTGCAGAGGGTTTAGTGAGGATTCATTTCTATCTGACATTGTCAAAATGGTGATATATTTGGGGAACAGTTAACAGTATTTTTCCAGTTTTTGCTAATGCTTTACAAGGTACAATGTAAAACAAATATTTCTCAGTATATTTGCATCTCAGTATTTGTATCTCAATTTTATTTTAGAAAGAAAAGATGGCTGTTCGTTCTCTAGTTCTCCTGAAATTTCTCACCCTGTGTATCTGCAAAGGCCTACGTTAGTGTGAGAGAAAAGGCAAAGGGAATCTCAAAATCTGAGCTAATCTTCCTTTAGTTTTCAAAATCTCTGAAGTTTAGAGGTGCCTGGACCATGTTTTTGTTTTGCTTTATGACTGTGTAGGAGGGAAGGTGCAGCTGCTCTGAAATTCAAGTCATGGTTCTGGATTAAATTTAGGCTTTTTGAAGTGAATGGGTTTTGAATTGGCACAATTTTTAACTTGTGAATTTCAACAGCTGAGGATATGAAACATCTTTAAGACAATAAGAGACAGACAACACAGAGGACTCAGGGCTGTCTTGTAGCTAGGACCAAAATGAGATGGGAATTGATGAGTATCAATAAATATCTATCACGGAGCACTGTCCAGAGAAAGAGAGAATTGCTCCAACTGTGAAGGGATAGGAGTAGCCTGAAGCATAGTATAGAGATATAGAGCTGAGATATAAAAAGGTAAAGATTTTATCATTTATTTCAAGGTTTTGAAATTCTGCACAGGCTGATTAATTTCTCTGGGAGACAGCACATGCCATGGGAAAGTAAGGGCTGGTTAAAGAGTAGAAGGTTGTTCAAGTTGAGGAAAGAGAAAAGAATTGTTTCTTTTCATTCATTGATACATTCACTTCTTTTTCTGTGTGGGTCATTTTTATTCACATTAAAAAATGCTCAAAACACACATTTGCTATTGCACTGCAAGTCAGCCTTTGTATTTATATGCAATTGATAAGAAATTTCTATTTTCTGATTTAAGGACTGCATTAGTTAATTTCTGTAGATGTCAAGAAAGATGTCCTTTTCCTCTGCTCTTAACATGTCAATTGAACTAGATTTTTTCCATTGTTTTCTCTGAATGTCAGACATCCATGTATGTGATAAGAATGTACACTTTCAACCATAGAATCCATAGAGTTGGTTGTGAAGAGTCATGTCACTCGATCATTTAGTTTCAAACATGCCTGGCTTCTTCGAGTATCTGGGATACAGAATTATGCCTGCAGAAACTATGGCAAAGATAATGTAAATCTTGGTTGTGGGACAGTCTCCCATAGGTGAGACTGCTAGGTGTTCCAGACTCCCAGTGCTCAGCTTTCTTGGCCAAGATGACTATTTGTGACGTCAATATATAGTTAATAGATGTCTGCCAACAGGGAGCTGATCTATAATAAAGTGTACCTACAAGATAATAACAACAACTGTTGTCTAAGCATTCTTCTTCCCTTAGGACACACACCTGAAGACTGAGAAGAGTATAGTATAAGTTGCTAAACTGTGGGAAAGGACAGAGATTTCTCTCTCTTAGCTAGCAAAGGCAGTCTATCATATTTGAGTCATGATCATGTCGTTAAGCACTTGAAGACACTGGTGATGCTTGGAAGTTATTCCTGAATGGAGGTCATACTACAATTCTAGGAGACATATTAGAATCAGTGTTGGAGGATATTCTGTCTGCCATATAAGCCATCACTTACAGTTAGTAAGACTGGTATGTAATTCAAATTAATTATGGGGACAAGAGTGTGACTGGTAGTCTTCTCGAAGTTGCTTGAAGCTCATTTACAGGGAATTCTTGTGGTTTCAATAGCAGCTGCTGTATGGTGTGGATGGATGGACATTTTAAAACATATCCATTGTGAGTTACAGCTCCCTCAGGTCTTAAAAATAACTTCTATGAAGATTAAAAAACACAAGGGTTCCAAATGTTAGAATTGAGAAGTAAAAGAAAACTGAATGTAACATTGTTCCTCATTTCTGATTTTAATAATGAGAATATTAAATATCATGAGTAGCTCGGATCTTTAAAAGTATCTTAGGTAATAGTAGAACTTGTATAGGAAAAATGGCAGTAAAAATTATTGCAGATAAATACAGCTTAAGAGTTTATATTCATTTAAATGAATATGTTCTATTAAAAGATTTTTTATCATCAAATGAGGATATTTGAAGAGTATAGGAGTTCAGTGTTTCACTCTTAGCAAATGAAAAAGAAAACTATGTATGGAACTTATATTACTTCAGTCACAAAAATGTTGCTTCACTGTTTTTAATAGCAGTTCTATTAGCCTTGTATGTGAAGAATGGCAGCATTTATTTTAAAGTGTTGGTCACATGGGATATTTCATTCCATTAGCTTTTCAGAAGAAAAGCTGCTTAAATGAAAATGAGGTCAATTAATAGTCTAAAATCTGAGAATCCATTGGGAATGACAATACTATGGGACCAAGATCTGTACCACGTTGCCTGGGACTGAGAACTGAAGCACTATCACTGCATTACTATGGTTCTCCATTTGAAAAAAAAAAAAATCCTGTTTTAGGCTTTGCTACTGTCAGTGTTCCTCAAGGGAATAAAGTGCTCTACTCTGTACAGAGCTGAGGAATGGCCTTTCATGGCAGCCTGTTTGTCATCAGGATGGTATAGAAAACCCTCCCCATCATCACAACTGTGCTTCTGAGGATGTTGTAAGTGAAATTGTGTAGTAGAGAACTCATACATACACTAACAGGATTTGCACAGATTCTTAGCATGAGCAAGATTGTTTTATGTGGATGTGCTAAGTGATCCTGTTTAATTTTCTATCTTTTTGTTGCCTAGCAAAAGGTTTTCTTTTCTGATAGATGGTAATTTTTGAAATCTGAGAGATAATAAGTATTCCTATTACAACTGCAAAATTTACCACATTCTGGATAGATGCAACCAATTCTCATAATTCTTTTTAAAAAAAAATCTACCAAACCATAAATCTTACATCAAGGAAACCTATCAAAGTCTTGTGATGGTATTTTTTTCTCCCTAGCAGAATGCAGTCTGCTCATATGAACTCTAGAAATGAAAAAAAAAAAAAAATATTCTCTACAATAGCCTAGAATAGTTATATAAAATATGGTGAGATATTCCAAGCTCTAATTTCTGCTTAATAAACCAATTTATATAACATGGCTCAATCCAGACAGTTTGACTGCTAAATGCATTTTCATTGTCTTTCTCTCAATTGAGCTGTCTCTCTGACTAGTCTTTTCCCATAGAAAGCCCATTATCCCCTAAGAAGATTACTTGAATCCATTTAATTTGGCTGGTTTGAAAAAAAAACCTCACCATAAAGTCATAATGATATGACTAATCAAAATGTACTAACACAACAGAAACTTCATTCTACTTTCTTTTTAGCTTGGGAAGCTCTGCAATAAGCTTTTTCTTTCCACAAATGTTTTCTTTACTGAAGTATTTTATTCTAAATTTGACTTAAGGACCAATAAAGCATGATGGTTGTTCTCAATTTCTCCCTGTCCAGCAATCTTCACTAGTATGAAAGGCATAAGGTCATTGTCCAGACAGGCTGTAGGAAAATGTCCAACTTATTTCAGGTTTGTTGTGCTGGATGGAGAAGTGGGGTCACAATATGTTTTCTTCCAACTGTTCTGTACTCCCCTGAGCATGCAGAAGACTAGAGAACTTGCAAAGTCAGGTTACCTAGCCTGGTTAGATAGTGCTAGATTGTAAAATAGAAATGTATAACGTTTGATTTCTTTTACTGCCTGAACTACTATCTAGGCAATATACTGTGTATATCGTTTCTCCATTCTTCCTAAACTAAAACAAATATTGATTTACATCAAACATATTCAAGGTGAATGTGTAAGTATAGTAATCTCCAAAACACTGTGACATAGCTTGCTATATTCTCTGACAAGAACTGAAGCATATGGAAGGTTTCTGGGATCTGTTTTTCTCTCTCAGTCTCTGAGATGTCAAAATTTGCCATTAGGTGGTTGGAAACATCAGGATAATCCACATACTTGAGTGCAAGTCTCTCCCTTTGGTCTCTACATTATTCCCAGGGAGCTAAGCTTAGAGCTGTTCAGTGCTGTCTCATGTAGCATTATCTTTTCAGAACACAAGTCAAAAATTAACTATCTAAAAGTTAAGCTGTGTTTCAGGTGAGTCATGTAAGCTTTTCTTTATAATGACAGGAATCCTCTAAACTCACCTTAAAGACCTATGAACTAGATTACGGTAGGAAAATGCATGGATTTTTCCAAGTTCCCAGACAATAATTTATTTTTTTGAACTGCTGCCTGAAAAATTAAGAAGCTGGTAAATAATTTTCTTTACTGATCGGTCTCAGTGACAACATTCAAAGAAGTTAATTACTGTTAGTAGTCATGTTCCTGAATGCTCTCCTAGAATACACTAAAAAACAGTAAGGAGTCTTAAGTACCCTGTCTATAGTAGGAAAAACAAAAGCTCCTCCAAAATAAGCATGAGAGTCATAACCTGACTTTAAATATGAAACTCTATGATATTTATTTTCAGTTAGGATTCATATCTTTAATATTCATCAGCTCTACCTCAGTCAAATGTTATTTGCAAGCATACAATTAAACTGAACAATCATTATAGCTCTGATGTCAGCTGGCAAGATTACAGTAATGCTGGCCAAAGTGATTCAGAGCTGACCAGCCAGCCGGCATAGTTAGAAATGGAAGCCCTGCCACTGGGAAAGAATAAGTTTTGAGTAACAGAACAACCAGGATGGAAAAGATGGCTATAAAATGAGTAAAAATCAGTCTTAATAGAGACTGTCTTAGGACATATTAGATTATGTTCCTTCTATCAGTGGCAACTTTACAGTTAAGGGAATTCCCTTTCTTCACTGCTGGCATCAAATTATACTGTTCAAATGTACTGAAGGGGTTTGTGGTCAAGCCTGAGGAGACTTTCAAAAGCCAGAAGTCTAGTTTTCATATTGCAAACATGAGCATATTCCACAGGCTGAAATAAAATACTTGTCACAGGCTTGCATTGCACAGGAACACTGTTTCCCTTTTTAGCCTTAACTCCTAAAGCTGCTTCTGCAGTCCACTTTACTATCAGTGCTCTGATTTAGACAAGTTTATTGCTGTGTTCCTGCAGTCACACAAGAAATATTGAATACCCTCTGCTCCACAGATGTAGTCAACTTTTAACAGGTTGCAGTGCAATGTGAAGAACAAATTCTATGCACCTGACTGAGAACTGTGGTTCACAAGTTCCACTACCATTCCTCTGGAATAAAAACCAATTTCACCCTGAAGCAGCAGCACCTGCTTCTGAAACGTTTGCAAACCTCTCCAAGTTGATACACTTCCTTTTCTAGTCTGGCTGGTAAATTAAAGTGGTGCAGTCAAAGTAAAGCCTTTGACATACTATAACAAACAATCCCATATCCAGTCATCTCCTCCAGTCTTATTCCAGATTTGGGCTTTTCATCATGCATACTCAGTAGGACATATCGCATATTTCTCTGCAAGTGTTATTCTAACTGGCTGGTATTAACAAGGCAGCTTCCTTCTCTCTTAGCTAATCTTAATCGGCATAAGGTCTTCACTTACTTTGCAGCTACCCAGCTAAAGTTTTACTGACATTTACTGGTATTTCCAAACGGAAATCTGGCCTCTTGCCTCTAAATACAATCTACATGCAATGTTACAGGCAGAAGAATTTTCAGAATGTGAAGTTTTAGCATGGTTGTCTGTTTGTATTTGAAATTAAATCATGACTGCAGGGAAACTGAATGAGCTGTAAACTGCATTTTTATCTGTTCTCTAACGCTTATCCTTATTGACCTCATTTGCAATGCAGTGTGTATTTTACCATATATTTCCATGCTCTTCATCCTGTTTGATTCCCTTTGTGAGCAGTACCTTGATATGTGTATTCAACTTCATCCAATGACACAAGATTTCTTCCAACACTTTCAGAAACAAACCTGTAATTCTGGAGATTCCTTAAACAATGACAATCTGTCTTGTAAATATGAATCCTTTGAATGAAATTTTAGCTACTTCTTTCTGTCTAGGACTGTATTCTATATCTCATCTAGATTTATGTAATCTAGGTGATGCTGGAACAGATTATTAATTAGATACCCTGGTCCTAACTACGAAAAGATATTGCTAATGGTTGTTTCACAAGGGCTGGAAGTTGATAGTTATTAAAAAAAGTATTCACAAAAAAAAAGTACTTTAGATTGAGTGGATAAATTAGTGTTAGACAAATAGAAGAAACTGTGGCTGACCTGCAGATGAAAAAAAAAAAAACCAGCAATATTTGTAAGCTAACTGCCTAAGATTAAATCTGTGTGAAGAGCTTCTTTTCAACAATTCAAACTATGCCCAAAATTTTAATACACTTTGCTATTTCATTGATTCATCAGGCTTCTTCTGGTCTTAAACTGTGACTTTCTCTTTTCATATGTAGGATGATGAGTTGTCCTTTTTTTCTTACTAGTCCGTGGAATGGATTTACTGCCTGCTGCAGTTATTGGTGAGGATATGTTAAGTGGCTGGATTGTCATGGTAACAAGAAATAAGCAGTAGCTGAAGAAATAGAGACAGGGTTGTATTTGGAACAATTTTTGTCATTTCATGGAATAATACTGTGAGGTGGTTTATATTACATGTCAGATTTATACTTTGTGGATTATAAGGGGTAATAAATTTCAGAGAAATAAGACTTTTGGTTTTATATGTGCAGAACAAGATAACTATATGTGGAGAAAAATATAATTGTATTACTAGTACAGCAGAATTTCATCTGACATTGAATTGAAGTGTGCGACTTTATATGAAGGAGGCACTACCTTTCATGATCTCTGCTTGGTGACAGAACCATTTTCAGGCTTCTTTTTCCTGTCATCAATAAGGCCAGCACCTATGCGCTTATTAAGACCTTCTCTGCTTCTTTCTCTCCACTACATACAAGCCATAAAATATCTTTTCTTTTCTGGATACAGAAAAATAAAATCTGCTTTTAACAACTTTTCAAAACTCCATTTGCTTGTGAAAGTAATGGCTGGTAGCATTCACCACTGTGAAAATCACTATGGTCAGTTCTGACCCACCCTGACTTGTCTTCTTGTTCATCGGCTGTAACTGCTCTTTTATGTCATAAGCTGTTTTTGTACAGGATGTTTTCATATACTACTGTTTTCATACTACCTAGAACAGTGCCAACCAGTATATGTGAGATATTTATATGCAAGTACAAGCCACTCTTCAAAATAACAATGAAGCTTTTATCATTCCTCAGTTTCCAAAGTTTACTGTCAGAACTGGGTCTTAATATTATATTATTTGCAGGTAATATGAATCTTAATGTCAGCATGGCACATTTCTGTACTTTATCTGCTGAAGTGCTCAGGAGCATTTAGCAATGAGCAATTTGTGATTTCCCATTTGTTCAGTATTATTAGGAAACTACAAGATGTTTATCAATAAAAAGACCAGTGAGCTAAATGTCTAAAACCTTATAAATCAGTTAAAAAGAACCCAGCTCTGATCTTTCATGGCTCCAGTTCTCACTTCATTAATTACTAATTATCTTGACAATAAAAATATCAGTTTGAATAACAAGAAGTGAATTACAATTACTGCTCAAAAGTCTGTTCAGATAAGCATGAAAAAGCATAAGTAATTTACCAGGAAAATTAAAGTTAAAATGCATTCAAAATCCACTGGTGTAATTATTAAGCTAGAACTGTTTTTCTTCATGCCAAATACTATACCCTTTGGAAAATTGTATCTCTGCTAATGGCAGAGTAAAACATGTTGTGATGACCACCCCTGTAGTTTTTGATATTTCAGATAATTTTCTACTGTCATGGTAGTAAATACTTAATTGTGGAGAAGGAAAGAGAAAAAAATAGAAGATAAATAGATTTGCATCATATGTGAACTTTCTGCTGTTATTTTTAATTTCTGCTGTCTGAAGCAGCTCATGAAACTTTACAGTACAGTTGAGTTTGATGCTTTTTGTGAAATGTCTTTTCCACTTCCTATTTAAATATGAAAGTCTATGTTAATGCCACATTCAGAGTGAGGGTTTACATAGAAAATACTTCAGCATGTTTAACGTTATGTCAACATGGTAATATTTTCATTCTACACTAATCTAAACTGTTACTAACTAGTTCTTTTGAATTCCAGAAAGGAGCTGCTGTTTCAAATTCAGCAGAATTATTCTTGATTCTTCACTGTCCAACTGAGTTACTGATGCAAGTACTTGAGGAGATGATAAGCCATCATTGAAGTCATCATTCCAATTTGCTGCTGAAGGTAAACCTCTTTTCCTAGTGTGACAAGATTTCCAACCATGTGCACTGTGAAAGTTTCATGATGAATTCAGAGTGAACAATTTCTCTCTACTCCTCTCTTTGACTCTGACTTCAGTTTGTTTTCTCAAAGAAAGAGAATTAATCTCGCCTAGGCCTGCGTTCCATGTCATATGTGTGTGGCTTAAGGCTCCTTAAATTTAAGACACCTCATAAAAGAGTACAAATGTTGGACAAATATTTTCTAGAGAGCCAGTGAAATTCAGAAAAAATGTTCCTCACAACCAGCCATATCATTTGCATTTTCTTTCTACATGCAAAGCCGTGTCTTCAGCACAGTGAACACCAGTCTGTGACTCATGTCTTTAGTATTTTGACTCAGATTTTCAGATTGTCAGTCTTGCATATTCATGAATAAACTGTAGCTGCAGCATGTTGAGTTTCAGGAGGAGTTTCTAAAATTGTTATTTTTCCCTTTTCTTCCCACTTAAGATCTAAAGTATACATAATCATTAGCTCCAGAAAAGCATTCTGACATGGTTTTACTGCTCAACTCTCAGGTTATGTTAGGTAGAGAGACTAGCATTTCTTATCTCAGCATCTTTCCTAGGCACAGCTTGCGATCATAAATTGAAAAATTCAGGCATTCTTTGTCTTTTGAAAGTATTCATTATTCCTTTTTGCAGTGTTATTCTAACTATGCCCTATGGGCAGATTTCAATAGACATCTCTAAGCTTAAATAGAAAAATAGATGCAAATATGATTTATTTCTTCCTCTGAGGTCATGGAGTCAAGTTTCCCACTAGAAGACAATCACCAACACTGTCAGGTTCATTGTGGCTTTGTCTAGCTAAGACTTATAAACTTCTGAGGATAGAGATGCTGCTTTCTTTCTGGACCACCACTAGTTCCAGAGTTGTACCGCACTCTTTGTGAAATGATGAGAGGAAACTAGACTATCTCACATGTAACTGTAAGTTTTGGGGCCAGAAGAGCCGGACAGTTCACTACAAAGAACAGCCAGCGCATTTTGTGCTTTCCTGCTGCTAGCTGCCTGTCATCTTATTTTTAATATTTTTTTTTACAAACAAATTGCTCCAAAAGTGCTTTTCTACAGCTAAATTTAGAATAATCTCATTCTTAACTCACTGTCATCTAAGAGGAAAGGAATAGGAAATTTGCCATGCTCTGTGTATGGAAGACATGCAATCGCAGGCGTACAGAAGTGAAAAATGTTTTAAAATCAATTTTGACTTTCTTTTTCTCTACCAAATTACCTTTTGATCTCATTTCATTCAGGCAGGTCAGGCATTTGGGTCAGAAGAGATACGAACACCACTGTAGTACTGAAGTGGCAAGCAACAGTTTCAGCACATATTTGCTTGTTTTTTCAGTCAAGAATATTGACATTTTTAATGTTTTTATCTATCCTACTGTTGTTGAAAGTGAACAGAACCCTATTCAAATTCTTTACAGAATAAGAGAAAAGAATAATTTATTTCAATATTCTTTTGACTTTGTCCTCTTTACAGTCTGCTGTATGGAAAAGGTAATGGAAGAGAAGAGGGAGAATATGAGAAAAAGGGAGATCCCCATCTGAAAGAGGCAATGTTATATGTCCTATTAAAAGTGAGATATTCAGTAGAGAAAAAGAAAACATTCTTTTTCTGTCAGTGATCAGTGCAGGGCTTGTGTGAATGGGGAATTAAAACAAGCCCCAGGTAAGTTTAAAAGCACCAATGCCAGACTATGTCAAGGTCATCTTCTGTAGTACTTATTTACGTGGTGAATCTCCTTAACTCTGTCTGCAGAGAAATCACTTTCAGGGGTACTGCCTGGATTAATTCAGACAGTGCACAAGAAGTTAGCAAACACATCTGAATTAATATCTTATTTGCAAGTGTCAAGCTGCAAACCATGTAGGCATCATGCTAAGCATTGATCATGACTAGATAGCACATTTCTAAAGCAAGTTTAATACATCTGTGGTAGCTGTTAAGTGTTAAATAGTATTCTAAGAACATGCTAATAAAAATGCATGAACTCATATGCTTTAATATAGCACCAATTTCCCTGGGAAGAGAGGAGACTAATATGCATAAAAGTTTCACATTTGAGTCCTACCCACAACTTTTCCTGTCAAGTGCAAAACAGCTAGTTGGAGGTTTTGAACTCCAGGCTTAAATTTGCCTTTAAACAAAAGTATATACTCAACTCTCTCTCAAGATTATGACTGAAATATTTCACAGGAGATTTTTACAATTAAGAGAGCATCCTGATAACGATCTTCGCAACAACTGAAATGCTGGTCTTCTGCTGTCAAGCTCCAATCCAGAGGATACATCCTATCTCTGTGCTTTCACTGGCATATACATTCTTCACTCACTTTTGTAAGGGCTGTTCTCTAGTGCAGTCATATGTTTAACAGCTACTTTTCCAGTCATTACAAACTTAATTTCAATAAAGAATAAGATTATTGGGGAAAGTGGCTTGGAAACATTTTCATGATAATTCTGAATTTACAGGCTTCCAAAAAGGATAGATATTTGCTCCTCTCAGGAGCTTTTTGAAGATGTTTAGTCCACATTTGCTTTCTGTGTACAAACATTCATGTGCCTTTCAAGCAAAGACAGGAAACATATTTTCCTCCTTTCAGTTAACTATGGAATAGAAATTTAATTCAGTTCCTCTTGATCACCTTATCAAGACAAAGTACCCCACTCCCATGAGTTTGTTCATCTTTATAGCAAGTTTTCCCTGTTCATTTTGCCCTGGGGAAGAGCTTCTATTGCACCTTAGTAGACTTCCTGACTGTTGAGCTGCTTGTAAGGATGAAATTCTCTCCTTTGACTCACATGCAATAGCTACTGTCAGCTTCAGAGGAACAAGTTCCTGGTGCATGGATCTATCTTTCTTCTAAGTGCAGAACACAAAAAAGGGCTCAAAATGCAGAAATAAAAAAGGTGGCCATAACTCAGAGACGAATTGCAATGTTCAAATGCTGGTAGCACTGCATCCTCTTAAATTAAGGTGATTAAATCAAGAGGAGTCGAGATGGGGGTGTGTTCCAGGAGAGTAGTCTTAAGAGGTAAAAATAAGCTTCTTAATGTTCTGTATCTCTGAGTCATTTGAGCAGAGTATTCCAGTTCTGCACCCAGGGTGTGCATATTCCAGTATTGACAATCATGTGTTATATCAGTAGGTAGGGATGAGCAAAGTTCTCATTTTCTTCCAAGAATTGTTTGGTGGATGGTATTGGTATACAGAAAACCAAATTCACTTATCCGTATGGTCCCTTTACCTGTTCACTAGTAAGAAAACTCAAGTGATTTCTTATATATATATATTTTTTTTTACTAGAGCACAAATGAAATCAACTACAGTAGGGTTTGGTTGATTTCCAGGTATTATTCTTATGATGATCTCTGAGTTTTGGAGAAAATCTGACATGAGAGATTTACTTCCCATATAAATGGGAAGTGCCAGCAAGTCAGTACATAGGTTTCCTCTGGAGATAGTTTTGTTGCATTGGCACTTGCAGTCTTTCTGCAGATTCTCTTGTTGCCAAAGGTTCTACCAAGATAAAATAGGAAAAGGCCACATAATCTTAACTGTTCCAGTATATCAAAACAAATTCAATACCAGTACTCCAACATCTTTCCTTGAAGTCTCTGAAAACCCTATAATTTCTCCTACAGTAGCTGATATGGAAGTCAGAAATTCATCCCAGGCCCAAAACACCCAAATTCACAATGAAGCATCTAGAAGAATTTTTTTTCTGCCATTTTTTTTTTCTTTCTTTTCTGTTTAAAGATGACCTCACAGCGATATTCTAGATACCCGACTTGACTGCCTTCAACATGCTGCATCTGTTGACCTCTTTTCACTTCCAAACTTTTAATTCCCACTTCTTTGAAATATCTGTTTGAACTCAAAGTCCTTGGACCCTATCTGCATTAGATCCAGATATTGAAGCACACTCTGATATTGTCCACTCTTTCTTTTACCTGTTGACTAGATTCTTGGTTTTATTTTCATCTCACAAGTTTTCAAATGTCTCAGAGATTATTTAAAATTCTCCCTCCAATAAAAGATCCTTTGGTCTAATGAAAATTATGTTTATTTCTATCTACTTCGGAGTCCCTTCTTTGAAAAATTGTTTAGATAAAACTATTCACTTCTTCCCAAGTCAATGGATGTTGTTGTCTTACCTCGCATGGAGTGAGGCAAATAAAACCATTTTGACAGGCTGTATGATCATGTAGGGAGCCATAGTTTTCCTTACAAAGAATGAATTATCTCTTTGGACACCACTAGAATTTCTCCCTACTGTTGTTTTTTAATTTGAAGTTTTCTTTAATTAACTTAATTTCTGCAAGTAGTGGGAAATGCACATAGTATGAACAAAACATACATTTTTTCTTTAAAGGATTATGTTTATGTATAATCTTTTAAATACCCCAGTGCTAATAAATAATACTGTTTCTTTATAATTCACATCTCTATCCCTCCAAATCATGGCACTTTCTTCTAGTTGGATAAAATCCAAAAGCATAATACGCTTTTCCCTGAAACACCTCTGCTGTGTGAGCTCTGCTTTTCATAATCCTTCTACTTAATCAAGCCAAGGCAGGTATTGTCTTCCCAAAATCTAGTTTGTATCTTTCCAAACTTTTCTGCAGATCTCCTGAGACGTGCACCTCAAAATTAGTAGCAGCTGACGGATACTCTAGTTTGTATTTGTACTACGGGTTTTCATGTTATTTCTTTTCTTTTGTAGATACACCATAAAGTCAAGGTGATCTCTCAATTGCCTGCAGAAACAGATACACCAAATCCTTAATATGAAGAACTCCTGCTACTTGAACTCTCAGACCAGAATACAATGATCTTTTGCATAAGAAACCTCTTCATCTTATCTTTTCTTTCATATACAAAATAAACTCTTTCTTGAGGGTTAGAAGAATTTTAGAGAGTGAAAAAAGGATTCACATGTTTTCAATTAAGAAGTGTTTTGTAAAAGGCAGTTTAAGAAAACTGCCAAAATCTTCCAGCAGGCATAAAAACATGACAACTTTCAATGACCAATACTATATTACCATTACATTCAAACAGAAATAATAAAAATGACTTCTATTTATATTTAGAGTTTTGGTTGTTTTTTTCAATCACGGAGAACATATTTGTTTGCACAGAGTAAGCAGCAGGTTTTTTAACAGGACCTCCTTCATTGTTCAGAGGTCTTCCCTTTGGGAAAAAAAAAAAAAATCGAGTGCCAGAGGGCATGAACATTTGTATTTCTTCAATCTGGTTTTGCTTCAGCCACAGCTTTAGTAGATGCACATAACCACAGACGACCTTCTCATTGTTGGATCACAAAATGCTCATGTATGAAAATGTACCTGCATCTTCATCATCTTCATTTTCATCTTCCTCTAGATTTATCTTGATATTAACCTGAATGCACAAACAGGAGATGTAGTTTAACAGGGATGACTTTCATTCATGGGTGCTCAGAAGAATGCACCAAATCCAAGCTGGATTTGGATTTCTTTAATGTATCCTTGAATCAAGGTCTTTGTCTGATGTCAGTTGGCATCTCTATTATATTAAATATAGTTGAGATCAGCTAATGAGTTAGCCCTTGAGAAATATGTATTAGGACATATTTAACAGGATAATGAAAGTATGTTATGACTCAGAGAACTCATAGACAAGGTATTTGGAATGTTGTTTAGAAGTGGCACAAATACTTCTTTCACTATTCAAAAGATTTCTTTCTGTTTCTGATGTTAATGGCAAGTGGCTCTCTTCCTTTGGGATCTTTTTCCAGTTTATTTTGGATAAAAAGGTGAAAAGTGAGATGCCTAACGAGTGAGAAAGTAGGAAGTTACACCATAATGAGAATACAATAAAAGAGAAAAATAGAATGTGAAGATTAGATTAAATTAGAATTTAGAGCCAAAACAATGGCACAGCAGGAAATTATGTTCTATTTCTTGGGCCAAGAGAGTAGAAAGCTTATGACAATATATTGCTGAAATACTGAGGGACAACATAAGAACCCTGGGAGACTTGAGAAGAAAACTTACAAATCTTAATATATAGCCGTCATTTTTTGCCAGCAGGTACCAAAGTGCCTACAGTGTATTAGGAAATTAAAACTCAGGAACCATCCAGAATTGTAGAGAATGGTAATAAAAGTGTTTCTATTGATATGAATGGAGAGTGAATGTGAAGGCATGGGTTCAAAATATCAGCAGAAGTGCTGTAAAAATGGTGTGCTTTTCTGACAGCTACAGCACCTAGTCATCAAGAACCTATCACGCATTTTCATGTGATTTTTCAGGACAACCACATCTGAAACTGTGACTAAACTTGGATTGGTCACAAAGGTGGGACAGAATAGAGGTTAATCACAGCTGAAGGGTGTGGTGAGACATATCTAAACCCAGCACACTTCTAGGAAGAAGTCAGTCAGTGGGGGGAGGTGTGCAAAACCTGATGTCCCTTGTCCTACATTTCATGGCAAGTGATCCTTAATAAATCATTCATTAATCACTTAATAAAATTGTGATGATGATGATGCACCAGACCACTTTTCTTTTTTCTTTTTAATTTTTTGTTTAAATATTTCTGCTAGAAGCATTTGCTACTCATGTCTGGATTTTTTTTTTTGAAGAAATATAACTTTTCTCTAAATAGGTTTTTATGGACTGTTACGTGCAGAAACTAGTGAAGAGTTTGTCCCATTTCTGGTATTATTATTATTTTTTTACTAAAGTTTGATTCTTTAAAATATCTTGGGTTTTTTAAAATCACCAGTTGAATCAAATCTTAACACTGTAACTAGCTGGCATTTATTTTAGAAACAGTAAAAACCCTGTAAAGGTCTTTACAACATAAACAAGAAAACTTCTTGTTAACTGGATTAATTTACCTTAGAAAACAACTTGGAAATGTCACCTAATAAGAAAAGAATGAGTATTGTAATTTCAAACCCCTCCATAATGTGCAATCCTGTGTCTTATTTAGGCCTTTGAAACTCTTCAGTTCACATTTTCAAAAGATATCCTACAGCTGTACACATTTATTAAGTTGGTTTGGATTTGTTTTATCAGCGTTTATTTTAAGAAAAATCATTAACTCAGATTTCTTTTAAGACTGTGAATATTGTTTTGAATCCCTTTTAGGATAGAATGTCCTAAATTAATAATGCCTTGGAGGTATTCCCACTTCATTCTTTTCATGACTAATATAATTCATATTTGATCAAACCTTATTAGGCATTTTGGTTTTCTTCCAAAAAATGGGAAATAGACATCTAGGTGTGTGAAGTCAAAATTATACTAAAAATATTCAATGGAGTGGTGTATGCCATGAATGTTTATTGGGGAGGGAACCCCATCCTGGCACTCATGGAGTCTGAAAACTGCAAATTCTGGGTGCTAATCACAACATCAGTTCCCCATGGAGCCCTGGCCAGAAACAGCTAAGTTCACACTCATATGCACATACAGAATAATCCTTCAATATCAATGGGATTGTGTGTCATTTTGCTCTGTTCTGACTAGGATGGATTTCCAGAAATGGTATCTATAATTCAAGTATTAGAAGACAGGCCTTAAAACAGGAGTGTCTAGTTTTATTAAAGCATTCATGTAAATAATTTTGTGTTTGAAAGTCACATATTAAGGGGGACTGGTAAGAAAGGTAAGGATACTTGACATAACAGAGCTTGCTGCTGAGCTCGATTGGCAGTCAACCTCTTAAACCCAGTGATACCAGCACCAGTGTCTCCTACCAACTTGCTTCTTTTCACACCTTCTTTACCCTGAAGACCTAATGCTAACCAGTGTGTTCCCGTTTAAACACCTCTGCCAGGAGGTGCAAACATACAATCAAGTAAACTTCTCTTTGATAATTTTAAAAGGGTTCTTTAGTCAAGGACTGTAAGGATCTTAATTAGAAATTACAATCTGATAATAGAGAATAATGTAACAGTCAAGGCTGTGACTAGATCCAACTACTGGAAGCTGAAGGTAAAAAAAATCAGTGCTGAGCAACATTCTGATATCTCTTATCTAATTTAAAAATTACTTCAGGGAAAGAAGCATGTGTGGCAAAGTGTTAAGCTTGCTAGTGTTGAAGTTACTCCAACTTGGCACATAGAAAGCTGAGGAGTCAAATTCTTCTAACCATCATAATTCATGATGCAAGTAATTTTAACTCAAACTGTATAATTAACTCAAATGATATAATTAGATGTTCAACACATATTATGTCCAAGAAGACCCACAAAGTGCAAAAAGTCATCAATGAACTAGGATTATGATATGGATTATTTACATAATATGTTTAAAAATGTACCGCTGCAAAATGTTTGCATAATCAGAGAAGTCTCTGACAGCCTGGGGTTGTGCATCAAACTAGGAAATGTTTTATAACCGAAATAAAAGGCTGCTGATTCTGTTCTTCCACAATATGACTAACATTCTTCTGGTGAAAATTTAGAGGTAAATGTTACTGTCTAATTTTTTAAAATAAAGGCTTGGAAGTCATTCTTTATTCCCCCAAATTGCTGAAGGAAGAAGAGCAATTAGCTCCTTCGAGCTTTTATTCC
Organism: Cuculus canorus; assembly: GCF_017976375.1. NCBI lineage: Eukaryota > Metazoa > Chordata > Aves > Cuculiformes > Cuculidae > Cuculus > Cuculus canorus. The sequence continues at coordinate 75,651,338 of NC_071402.1, read as the reverse complement.
TATCTTGCAGTCTGCAAGACAATAAGTTATTTCACTGGTCGCGCTTTAAGACTGCAAATCACTTCGTCGTTAGGATGTGGAGAGCAAAAGTCTTTGATTATCTCCCTCCCTCCAAATTACTGGTAGGCTCCTACAAAATACTGTTATCGTGTCTGTTCTGGGTATGTGCAGCTTGTTTTGCTTGTAACGGGCATTCATGCACTGCATTCCTCAAAATACTTTATTGACACACACCATCTATAAGGACTGTGATGCACAGCTGATGTACTAATGGGGAATATGCTACAAAGCAGGGAAGTAGAGAAGACATAAAACTTCAGGGAAGAGATAATGAATGAGGGCAAAGAGGGTAGAGAGGGAGGACCTGCATGTCTGGGTAGATCTGAGCTTTCTGCAAAGTTAAAAGTTTTCTGAAAATATGGTGAGACTATTGTCACTAGAGATGACAAAGAGAAGAAGGATTGTCCTTTTCTTATATCTACTATTTTGTAGTAATGCAATCTGAAGCCCTTCCCTCCAAATGCCCCCTTAAATCAGGGAAACAATGCACCTGAAGTCACAGAGATACTGATGTTCTCAGGTGCATAAAAATAAATATTTTTCTCCTTGTCAAAATGCTTTGGGAGTTCTTGTCAGTAATATAATTGCACTCAGGTGTTGTCCTTTTCTTCTTATTGTTTCTCTTTCTTCCTATGATAAAGCTGAATATATTGTTTAAAACTCACTTCTTGCTTTTACCTTTCTTTTTTCACAGACATTTCATGTTTGAAACGCCTGTTCCTCTGTCTGGCAGTTTTGTTCTGCTGTTGGTGCTGCTTTGTTTTCTTATGAAAAGCTTTGTTTCTTTCTGGAGATCTTGAAAGACTGGCTGTTGATACCCGATTTCAATCATTAAGTTCAAATTAGTAATTTGAGAGCGCATCCTCCTTGTAAACTCAAGCTTTATTGAGAGACGTTGCAAGCACAACTGACATTGCAGCCATGAGCTAATGCAGTGATTTGTTAGTTCTTCTTTGCAGTTCTTAGCTCCTTCTCTTTGTGCGTTTAGCTGTCCAGACAGATTTATTCAGAAGTTGTGTCATTTTGTCTCCTGCTTCTCTCTTCACCACTGACCATGTGCTTACAATAAAAGAAAAAATAGTATTATAACAGTAACACTATTACAGCTAATAAATAATAATTTAACAGGTTTGCTTGCTTTCCAGCGGAGCTCTTGGTTCTGTCTGAGACACTAAGAAACAAGAGTTTAAAAATAGATAGTAATGAGAAGAAATCAGTCAGATTTAGTTAAGTATAATCTTTTGGAATTACACAGGACCTTGCCCTTCCCCATTGGACAAATGGGCCAGAGCCCCTAGTTGATAGTGCAGCAATTCTATTGTCTTCTAATGAATAAAGTGTAATTTGTTCCAATATATAAACGGTTTTATCTAGGATTTGTATACAATGCAAAATCATATTACTGGAAATCTAACACTCAACCAGAATGATAATTTATACTGTGGCACTGTTAAATGATAATAATTTAAACCCTTTATGTAACTTTTGCAACAGACTGTTAACAGTGGTGTTCAAAGAAAATAAAGCCTAATAGAGACACTGCGTCAGTCTATCATTTAAAATATTTTCCATGTGGGGCCTTAATCTCCTAGTGTGCTTACTGACAGCAGATATTCACGGAACGGATGACCTTTCCTGCTCAAAGCAGCCTAAATGGAGGGATGCCTTACTCTAGTCTCATCTCTTGCCCTGCCTTTCCTCTTTTGCTGCTGCCCTTGCATCATTGTGGAGCTCATCTGCACCCCAGAAAGGTGTTTCATCTTTTTAAACCAGAAGAAAACAAACCCATCAGCTAATGCTCAGCTGTGTTCCGAAACTCCAAAGCAAGATTATTTCAGGAAGTGGCAAGACTGGCAATGTAGATAGATGGCTGCAAAGTAAGCATCAGGCAGCAACAGAAATAGGATTTTAACTGTAAGGAATTTTCTTATAGGATAATTAAAGTTAATATTACCCTGTCAAAGCTGCAAAAAGATAAACATTTGGTAAGCCTCCCCTGCATCATAAAAAGAATCACAACAAAAGAATCCTTGCATAAAAAATAAATGCTGTAAAAATCTTTTGGAAAAAAAAAACATTTCAAAACTTGAAGGTAAAACTGTCTCATGAATTAAAACATACTGCAGTATTGAAGTGGACACTGTGTGCCTCATATTACTTCCACTGGGATTGAACGGCACTTGGAAAAAGGAAAAGACATCTTCTCAAGAGCTAATGATAAGTTATATCTCCTTTGATACATTCTGCATTTGACTGGATAAGGAAGCAAAGGTTTACTATACAAGCAGATAGACAAAGACAATAAATGCAAATATATCTGCAATACCTGTAAAGCTGTAATACTCATGTCTTCTTATAGGACACATGCAAGGAGGGTAACCCATGCTTCCAAAAGAATAATGGTGCTTGTAGCCCGCACATCCTATGAGGAAGATATAGGTGTGATGGTAACTCTGTGGATGTGTGGCTTTGTGCATGTTTGTGTTTAGTACTTCTGGGGACTGGTTATTAAAAGATATTTAGAAATTTGTAGGCCCTTACTAGAATTGCAAATGTCTAGTATAGTGATTTATGTGTTGTATTATTGATATTGACCTTGAAAATGTAGATGATTGCTGGTTAGTTTTATGGTTTTATGTAATAAATAGACCTGCTTCTATCCTGATTCCATTTAGACTAAGTGGACTGAGAAATTTTTCCCTATGGCATACTATTTCATCACTTTTCCTCCTTAACTAACTCCAAGGACTTCTTGTCTGTTCTTACATACAATGCAGCCTTCCCTTATATTGATACATATGTTAAATTGTCTTTTCAGGTTGTGCTTTTGGAGACCACACTATTTGTAGAGATATTGTCCAAAACACTGTAATTCCTGCACGAAAGCTAGGAATACACACAATTAGTAACCTCCTCATTCCCCAGCCCATTTTCTGTGATTTGAAATAGGAGTATGATGAGAATGGAAGACAGCTGTGGCTCTTTTTCAAAGAGCATGCAAACCTATACAATGGAAAGGTGTTGTAAGCTGCTACCCATTATTTTAGGCTCCTCTTTCAACAGACTGATGAAAAGAATATAGCTGTCAAGTGATAAGAGACAGATCAAAAAAAGAAACATCTGGAAAAAAGTGAAAGTCTGCATTATATTTAAGGCTTGGAATTACATGGGCAACACTGACAAAATTATTAATTTACATGACTTTCAGAGAACCCAGGGCAATAGGAGATATTAGCTTAGAAATGAAGCCTAGGCAACCCTTTGCACACTCATACCGTGTTGCAGAGGTCTCAGGTCCTGGGGTTTCAAATGTTCACTCCCTCAAGACAACTTTACATGCTACGAATAAAGTTAAGGTACCTTCTTTTGGAAATCAAGAGTGGACTGCAGTAAACTGTTAGCACAGCTTATATTGTTCCAAGCAGTACCCCTTGTTATTATAGTCAAGTTGTTTCAGGACAAAAAATTAATACCAGCTCGGTTAAAATCAGCGTGACTAACAACATTACACACAACCACCTACACAGGGCTTAATTTAAGCCATAGTAAAGGACTAGCAATAGGAACACCGGAGTTTGAAAAAAGGAAATATCCAAAATAAAGGAGACCATTTCTGCTTCAAGCATCTGTCATTTCTAGGTTATCATTTTCCTAAAACACAGATGGCTGTTTGACAGAAAGATTAGAAACATCTGAAAGTATTGATGTAGTGGCTGGTTATTATGCCTCTGCTGAATGTCATTCTATTAATATTGGATCTATGCAGCATATCGTTATAAAGAAGATAAGTATTGAAGTTCCTGTTGAATAACAATCAGGTGTAAATTCCTTCAGGGACCCCAGATGATGTGCAGTTCAGAGGGCTGGTTTGTAATTGGGACAAATCTTGAACAGATTTTCATCTGTTTACAGTTTCAGATTTGTATCAGCTGGGATCCTTTACATATCAAGAACAAAGCTTATCCTCACATTTAACTTGCTTGTTCTAGCTTCGAGGTAAGTAAGCAAACCTTCCCAGTTTTTGGCTCAATAATCAATTGTCACAAATGCCTGCAAAAACATAATTGTTGGAGTCTTTCCTCTGTGCTTTTTATATATTCCCTTGCACATTCAAGTTTCTACTGGTGATATTTCTGCACCTTCATTTCCATGGTTTATGTCTTCCTTTATCATGTGGTCATGTGATGTATGTCCAAGAAGCAAAATCATAGAATCAATAATAGGAAAGTCTAAAGTGGAAGAGATCTCTGGAAATCATCTGCTCCAACTCTAGATTAAGTCACACGGCATCCTGCAAAGCTCAGTCCTGTATATTGGTATATATGGCAAGGTATATTGGTATATATGGCAAGGGAGATGCCATCAGTTCTCTGAACAATCCATTCCAATATTTAGTTGTTCTCATGGCTAATAATCGTTTTCTTACATCCAGATGGAATTTCCCTTGAAGCAACTTGTGCCAATTGCCTGTTACTGTGGATCCCTGTGAAGAGAGTACCTCTATCTTCTCTGTAACTATGTTGTAGATATTTTGAGACTGAATTCCCTGAGCCTTCTTTTTTCTCAGCTAAACAAACACATGTCCCCTAACCTTTCTCTGACTGCTGTGTTTTCCAAAATTTTATGCATTTTGGTGGACTTCAGTGAACCACCTCAAGATTTTCAATGACTCTCTTGAACCAGGGAAACCAAACTGGACGTGACATTCCAGGTATGGTCTAACAAGGGCTGAGCAGAGTTGAATAGTCACACCCCTTTTTCTGGTGACTATAATATTGCTGATGCAGCCCAAGACATGATTTGTCTTCATTGCTGCAAGGGTGCACTACCGAACAAAGCTTAGCATACTGTTCACTAGAACCTGTGGTTCTTTTCAACAGAGCTACACCCCAGCCATTCACATTCCAGCCTACACTGCTGCTTGGGAATTTTCTGCCCTAGGTGCAGGACTTCAAATTATTCTCATGCAATTTTTATTAGCCCAATCTCTCAGCATATTGAGGTCTTTCTGAATTGTGCTTCTTCTTTCCAGAATATCTACCTGTCCTACTAGATTGAGTGTATTCACAGACTCAATGATGGTACATTCAACCTTAACATCTAGCGTGTTTTAAAGATATCGGATAGTATCAGATGCAGTACTGACCCCAGAGAACCTCCATTTGTGACTGTCTGCCAGCCTAATTTTGCGTCATTAAGCACTATCCTTTGAGCTTGACAGTTAGCCAGTTTTGTATCCATCCTCTGGTCCATCTGTCCAGTCTATGTCTTATCAGTTTACCAATAAGGATGTTATGAGGAGATTATGTTAGACATATTGCTATAGCCTAACGTTCACAGTTTTGCCCTTATACAGGGAGGAAATTGTTTTGTCACACAAGGCAGTGAAATTGGTAAATCCTGATTTACCCTTGGAAAAATTTTGTTGGCTTTTCACAAACAGCTTGTTGTCCTTCATCTGCCTGGAAATAGTTTCTGTGAGGACCTGCTCCATAATTTTCCCAGAGACAGAATTGAGACAGACTGGTCTGTAGCTTCTTAAATCTTCTTTTTAGCCTTTTTTGTACGTGGATGTAATACTTGCTGCCTTCTAGTCATGAGGGACTTCCCTTAGCCTCTATGACTTTTTAAAAATGACAGAGAGTTGCTCTGCAGTGATGTCAGCTCCCTCTTCTAGTGCCCTTTGGAGTACCTGCCAGGTCTCATAGAGTTGTAAATTCCAATTGGTACAGATGAACCTTAAATTGCGTGTCCTCTGGGGTTTACCGTTTGTTTTGCTACTGCTTCATGGCATAGTGACTTGGGGGTGAATTTTACCAGTAAGCACTGAAGCAAAGAAGACATTGGGTAAACCAAACTTTCCTATGTCATTTCTAACTAATCTGCTAGCTCCTTTCAGAAGCGAACATATATCTTCCTCGTACTTCTGCTTGTTACTCATATACCTATAATATCCTTGTTAATCTTGTCATCTCTTGCCAGTTTGAGTGCCAGCGGAGCCCCACGTTACTGGTCTGGGCCACCACACTTCCCTAAGCTCAGACATCTGCTGGTCTTCTACCCAATGGGTCCCTTCTTAGGACACTGTGAGCTCACTCCCTGCACACTGACACTTCCATGTGTGGCTTGCTTAGCTCTTGAGTATAGTTGCTACCACATGCTCGCACTGCCCTCACACCAAAGTTTGGGAAGAAATCACTATCTTCTGATTTATTCTTTTCTCAGCTGACTTAATTTTATAGGTAAGCTTTTTCAAATAGTCGAGTCGCTCTCAAACACCAATTTCCTTGAGTGGGAAAAGCAGGGAATAACAGTGCAGTATTTGTTGTTTGTAAGCTAATGGGAGCAATATATATATAGGGCAGAAAGTATATGTATATTCATCCGTAGCAGAATAGAAAACAATAAAAAGTAATTTTTAATAATAAAACAATAAAACAATAAAAGAAATTCTGTTCAATGAAAGATGGCTAAAGATGGCTAGCTATCCTGCTCTACTGGTCGCAAATAACACATCACATTATAGTGGCCATAAAAACTAATGAGGAGCACAACTGTAATTTTTAGAATAAATTCTCATACAACCAATCAAACAAATTCTAGACAAAGTACATCTTTTTTAACCAATTCTCAAAATAAACAAGTACTATTAACAATAGAAATTATATGTCCTGTCGCATTGCTGGCATCTCTGAGTTGTGTGTTTACACATGAGCAAGCTAAATGATTGCCATGAATTATTGAAATTCTCTTTAACACCTGCAACATTGAAAAATTAATATGACAAAGTCTGAAAAAGAGTACTGGCTCTAGTATGATGAATAAATTGAAGCGATTAGGAGTCTGTCAATTAATTCTGCATAGAGATTAAATACTGATTTCAGTAACATATACATGCAAGCATGCATGACAAACATTGTAATAAACATTGCATTATGTTCAAGTGCAGAGGACTCTGTCTTCTTTTTACAGTATGTTTATATTTAAATAATGACAAAACTAGGCCTTTTACTGTAGTAGGTAGGTATGCAATCTTTTGCCATTCAGATGGCATGTGTTGCAGAGTGGTGTAACCTAGCTATTAATGGGCGTTTTTCAAGAAGGAAACAATGATTGGGAAGAGAAAGAATTATATAATACAATATTCTTCATCCTTGCTGTTCATTGCAAAGAATACCTACGGCAGGAAAAAGCAATCTGTCATCCTGAGATGTTTCATACAAAAGCACCTCCAAAGTGTTTTTTAGAAGTCAAAACACGAGATTCCACATATACGTGAATCTGAACATGCGGGAAAGGCAGCAAAAACCTTTCACACACTGGAACAGGACTCCCCTTTCTGCTACATTGTATAGCATTGTCATACCTGGATGAATCTAACCTGGGTTTTTAGAAAACAGAGAACAATTGATGCATATCACTTTTCTGTACCAACATTTGGTATTTAGTCCTCCCAGGAAATGATATCTTTGTTACTTGGGTTGAACAGAAATAAATAGGCTGCAGAAATAGCTACATTCTTTTTCAAAAAAAAAAAAGAAAATGGAGGATACACTTAAAAATCTTCATTTTCTTGCAAAGAAATGAAATGTGGAATAGTCTTTGGCATCAATTGCATTATTTGTTGGCATGATCAACTGTAGTACAGAATTACTAAACAATATCAACTATGTACAAATGCAGTAAGTGAATGATTTTATGTTTAGATGATATTTTTTTATTTGATCTTTCTCTATATTAAATCTCAAATAGTAGCTGACTAAAATCCATAAAAGTTCTCAAACTTAGTTTAAAACTTTGTAAGAATCTAATACAATAGCAATATTTCATGACAGAATTTCATACCTAGAGTATAAAATTATATTGTACACAAGCATGACCACTTTAGTTTTACATAACCAACATCTCTTAAAGTAAAACAGTTTCAAGACTAGGGAAATATAACTTTTCTGCCATCCTAGTTTGGCATTTCAAAGTTAGGGGATTTTTTTTGTTATTTTGTAAGAAACAAGGGGTTTGATTCTGAGGAAGGGTTTTTCTCATAAATAAAACGCAGATTCTCTGACTGTTGATTCCTTGGGTGGTGGAGCTGCTGAATAAAACTTTAGTGATTCTTTTCTTTGCAGGTTCTATGCCAAAACATTGATTTACATGCATAATTGCCACAGTCCCCATTCTTAAGGGGTTTACAGAGAAAGAGTCGTTCTTCCTCAGACACTTCACTACCTCCAAGAGCAGAAATACACAAGTCCCTTTGGGCTCTTGCTGGAATAATGCCTGGCTAACCAGAATATGGGGTGACCTATGAGATTCTCCTTTCTGCTGCTATTTAAGTTGAAAGTGAAATAACTTGCACTTTTCAGCTCAGTCTGTCTTTTCTCCTCAGCTGCTAGACTACTGCATGTTTACCAGAGGTTTCCTGCAATTTCAAAAACAAGGAACTGGGGTTTTTTTCAGCTTTTTCTTCACCCCAGATGTTTCACCGTGTGACACTCTTCCAAAGAGAGATGCAGTTTCTACAATTTTTAATACAGACAGTCATTATTGTATCATTGGCTGAATTTTCAGTTATTAAATGTAGAGTAATTACATCTATTTCCACACAATCTGTTGCTGTTCAGGAGTTCACACTGAATAAACCAATATCTACTAAGTCACTGTGACCACTTTGAAATCTTTCAGATAATGAATTTAATTTTGACATTTTTATTATCCTTTCACAAAAATTCTTTCACAGAGGTCCCTGAAGGGTCCGTAGAAAGTGCCTAATTAAACTTAAGCTGAAAGTAAAGATGGAACACTAAAGTCTGATATTTTGGTGTAGTAATTGTAAGTTCAAGTAAGGATTAAAAACAATGAAGTCTTATACTGCTGGTTTTCCATTGAGCAAGGCATGCATACATTTTAAACCTGTGAAACCGCAATATATCCATCCATTGTATTTCTATGTCCATGGATAAAATATATTATGCAAAGCACCTCTCCGTTTCTTATCTTTAAGGTACAATGTAATTTATACCTGCTGTATAAACAGATTGACTCTATTTGTTCAGTGTAGTTAATTTTAATTAGCGTTTTTTGAAATGTAATCAATTAGACTCTTATTTAATGGGTCAATAGGTAAATGCAAGTCCAGTTACAACACTAAAGAGTAGAGTGGTTTCTGAATTGCTTCTTCCTTATGTAGGCAATATCTAGCGATATGTTTAGACTTTATATTAACTCCTAAAATAGATTAAAAACAACACATAAAATTAGATTTTTAATGCTGCACAAAATTAGTGTTGTTTTCAAAACCAGGGTGAGTATACATGAATTGACCATGCAGCACAAACTGCGTGATGAAAAATCATGTTCACTGCAAGTACATAGCATTAAATTTCATATACTATTAGAAGAACTATTAGGTATTAAGCAAAACCTTGTTAAGAAGATAATTTGGTTGGGTTATTTTTCTTTTTTTTACTGATCCTCCTGTTTTAATTGGATATAAAGGTTTTGATAAAATCATACAAACTTAATTTTTTGGTACTTTTAAAAAAAATATTTAGTAGTATAGAATTTCACCCTGTCTGAAAATCACCAATATTTGCATAAATTACAGAAAATTGACTTTTTATTATAAGGAGTACGTATAATTTTGAAAACTATCAAGCAAGAAAGACTATAGTATTAGCTCTCATGTGTGTTGTGACATGCATGTGTAGTTGCTATGATTATCAGAACCTAGACATACAAAAATAGGAGATGGAGCAATACATTTGATTAAGAACTAGATGTTTGAACTGAATAACATAGTTGGAACAATCTAATAAGGGGTGAAAACTTCATTGCTCACTTTAGTTAAATATTATTGAGAAATAAAGATTAAATTATTTTGGCTCACATTGTCCAGGTCTGGGCTGTGGGAGGAGAACACTGCTCTCAAAACCTCTGCAAAGCATACGAAAGAAACAGAGAAATTTATTCCTACTTTAATCATAGAATCATAGAATCATTTGGTTGGAAAAGACCTTAGAGTTCACCAGCTCCAACAGTACCTGTCTGCTACTAAATCAACATCTTTCTTATAGTAAGGGGCCCAGAACTGAACACGGTATTCAAGGTGCGGCCTCACCAGTGCTGAGTACAGGGAAGAATCACTTCCCTGGTCCTTCTGGCCAAACCATTTCTGATACAAGCCAAGGTGCTATTGGACTTCTTGGACACCTGAGCACACTGCTGGCTCATGTTAACCCCCCGGGTCCTTCTCTGCCAGACAGGTCTCCAGCCATTCTTCCCCAAGCCTGTAGTTCTGCTCAGGCTTTTTGTGTCCCAAGTGCAGGACTCGGCACTTGGCCTCATTAAACCTCATGCTGTTGGCGTCAGCCCATCAATCCAGCCTGTTCAGATCCCTCTGTAGAGCCTCCTTACCCTCCAGCAGATCAACTTTTCTTCCCAGTTTAGTGTTGTCTGCAAACTTGCTGAGGGTGCATTTGACTCCCTCCTCCAGGTCGTTGATAAAGATGTTGAACAGAACTGGATCCAGCACCGAGCCCTTCACATGTCAATAGACTTTGCTGAATCTAGAACTATCATGATGCAGAAATCACATTGATGTACACACAGCACTGACAAAGCACTTTATTTTGGGGGTAAAAAAAGCCTTGTACAGGGTTTTTAAGCTACCTAAATTCAGTCTTGTGCAGTCTAATAGTGCACATCATTTGATGTGAATATGCTAAAACACATACTTCTTATTCAAAATCATTGTTATTCATAAACATTTGAACATATTTTCCAAAGCTGTGAAGTTTTATAAGACTTTTTAACGGTTTACATAGCAGTTTGGGAATTCTAACACCCTGCTTAATAGCACTTTAAAATTTAAATAATGAACAACTTTAATGATCTGGTGGTCTCTCCTGCAGAATCAATAACGTGTGAATAATTGGTAATAAACTGCAGTCTATATCACAAAGGCACTAATTCTTTTCCTGCCCTCAGATTTTACCATGTTTGTCTCATGACCTTCCCTATTTGATCTGACACATTGCCTTGAATCAGTTCATAGGCTGATACACTGTTGCAGAAAAACCCTTTAAATTAAGAATGTAATAAAATTAAGTTCTCTTTTTTGCAGTAGGTACTTACCAGGAGAAGGAAGTTCAGAACTTATTTACTAAACGTGAATAATAAGCTATTCTCATTTACCTTGACTGTTAAATCCTTTTTAGAATATTGAGGAGTGGGTGCACGTGAAAGGAAAAAAGCCCTTAGGGATCAATAAAGCTGGCATCAGATGATTTTCTTCACAAAGTAGAATAGAAACCAGATTAAGAATGAATACTAGTTAGCACTGTTTCACACTTGGCTTGCATTGCCTTGAAAGTGCTTTTGTATATCATATATCATGATATACAAAATATATCATATCTAAGTTCAGTCTCTAAAGGCAACTCCTCTCCATCTGGATGTTATTGTGTTCAAAAGTCCCTGAAGGCTTTTAACTAGGCCAAGTATTATCTGCCCATCAAGAGCTTTGCCTGGAGCATTCCAGAGCTTGACTACTGACTTGTGGAGCTTCAGCCTTCTCTGCCATGTAAGTGCAGATTTCTTGTGAGTGTATTTGATCCATCATGCTCTGTGCTACAGAGGGAACATCACAGGAGCAAGAGATAACGGTTCATAGTTTCACTGATGCTGAAAACATCTTTACCACCTGCTAGTGTTTATTATTAGATCATTATCAGCTTCTTTATATGCTAGTGAAGTGGGAAATATGAACAGCTTTCAGACTTTTTGCGTGTCTACTGGAGAAGACAGTTTCAGCCACAAACTCTTGAGGAAACCTGTCAACCTACCTGCAGGGCATTCATTTATGTCCAGAGTTTTGTGCTGTATGGCTATTGTATTGCTTATGTGCTACAGTTTGTGAATAGGGAGAAATTGGTCCATTGTTCTTTGGTTTGTATCTTGTTTTCCTTTAGATTTCAAAGTTGCAGCCAGAACACCCTGTTTAAAACACAAGTTTAACTTTCTACAATAGGTCTGTAACACAAAAAAAGGATCCAAGAAAGTAAATAACAATTTGATAACTTATAAATTTCTATAACCAGGCACATGAAAGTGTTTGAGTTGCAAAAATTTCACAGGGTTTAGGAGCAGTGCCAGATTTTCCATGTTATTTCCATGGTGGCATTAAAGCTCTTGTGACTGCATGTAGTAGGCTTTCCTTTCCATGTCTGCTGGCACACAAAAAAAGAATGTCTCAATTTTTGGTCACTATGGGAGAGCTATTTGATCTGCGCATACGTACGCATACAATCTAGGATAGCCTACATGCTGGAGCAAGGAAATTTAAAAAAAGGAAAACCAAGTCTTTATCAGTTCCTCTAGCTATACAAAAATATTATCTCAATCTAAATAAAGTGATTTTAAAGCTTAAAACTCCAAACTTTCACAGAAATCTACCCTAAGAAATCTATTCACAATATTATAGGCTTATGATTGAAAGGCATTTGATAGAGTAGAGTGTAGCTGGCAACATGTCAGTAGTGGCAGGGGAAGCATGTTTCAAGAGTGGCTCCCAAGTCAAGCCTGTTTTTTCCAGCATCTGCTGAGTATTTTCCTTGGCTTGATTTTTGACTCATAAGTTTTCTCATTCCTATGCCTCCTCTTTTTTCTCCTGTCCCTCTGGGTGTGTGGGGACAGGGAGGTGAATAAGTGCCTGGATAGGTTCTGCCTGTCAGCCTGTGACAACAACCCCAAGGTAGCAATTTTGAAACTCTGACATTTTAGGCATAGATGTCAAATTTTTGTAATTGTTAATTATTTTTTCCCAAATATGTACAATATATACCTCATTTTTCAACTACTATAATAATTTCAAACTGCCAATCCTCCATCCAAAAGAATATGCCCATCCAATGATTACCTCTCTTTGTTCCTGTGGTCTTTCTGCAATACAATAAAAATGCAATTAAAAAAAATTCTTTACTGTTTTGCATTAAGATTCTTGACTTCAGATTTCATCTTATTCCTTTAACCTTTGTGCTTGCATATTAGTCTGCTCAAGCAGAGCTCCAAATTACAGGATCAGCCCATAATAGCGTTTTTAATTGGCAGGCAGTTCCATTTTTTAGCAGATCTTTCCCATTTCATTATTTCTGAACAGTTTAACTCAACTGACTTTCTACCAGATTATCAGTATAGCAGCAGAAAGCAGTAATGCTTCTTGATTAAAATACAAGCCTACCTGCAGTGTAATTTGAGCAGAATCCTATTGTGAGAAGAGAATTTTACTGGAATTACACTTTTTTTTATTATTTCAGTGCTACTAAAATGAGTTAATGTAGTTGTCATCGATATGACATTAAGGTATTTAGGGTTTCCAGAACTTACGCCACTGCAAAACAGAGATAAAACATGAGTTTAGTTTTCTAACATTTTGTTGCCAGTAGAACAATTTTGAACAACAGAACATTACAAAGCACATATGAATCCAAAACTTCTTTTAAACTTTTGCATATGGCATTTTTATACCAGTCTTATAGTCAACTACTCTTCTAAAAATTATATACAGCAGATGCATTGATATAGGTTTTGTTTTATCTTAAACATTAGAATTGCATTCCTCTGCTTGTAGAAAAGCCAAGCATTTTTTCTACCAGAGCATCTAAAGTTTCACAAAACAATCTTGGCTTGCTAGATTTGTATTTAGATGGCTTTATACATGTAATAGTAAAACCTTACATTTGTTTTTTTATATGTCGTTTATCTTAAAAACCAAAAAACTTGCAGTCACAGAGATGCTAATTAATGAGATTTTAAGTGCAAGACTGATTTTCACATTTCATTTGTAATTTTTTTCTTCTGTTTAGGACTATTTTTTAAAATAAACTACTGGTATTTCTGTTCAGGAAAAATAAAAAGGGTGCTGTGATTGATCTTAATAAAAAGGCTTACAGCAAATAAAATGTACTGTAAATTTTAAGAGTGCTTTTCAAGCTTTCCTTTATAAAAATGATCTTTTGCTCAATATTGGCATGTGCACACGTGATTGAAAAATCTCATCTGGAAATAATTTAAAGGGAATTTTCATAAGAATTATATATAAATGAATAGCAGCTTCGTAATAGGAATGTTATGGTCTGCTACAATACTACTAGGAATGGTATAAAATTTAGTCTATCTACTTACATACAAATGCTGAAAGTAACTATACCTACCTACCACAACCTTAGAACAAACCTGCTAACAACAATATGTGGTTTTTATTCATAAAGAATTATACTTTTATACTAGCCATCTTAGACCAATAGTTATAGACCAAGGAATAGTTCTCACTTTTTAACTTCTTAATTTTTTTAAAACAGTTTTTTCTGCATTTTCTTATGAATTTAAATTGTCAAAGAATAGTAGTTTCATTTAACTATATAAAATCCTTGAAAATTATTCTCTCATTGGAAATTAAGAGTTTAGGATTGGTAATAGCTTTAAGGTACAGTTTATAGAGTACAGATACAATCCCTTGCATGTATCTTAAATATGTTTTTACATTTAAAATTAAAAACTTGCAATATTAGCATTACTGATAGAAAATCTATTAATTAAATGTCCCATTTAGTTTGATTACTTCAGCACACAGTCTTTTTAAATACAAAATAGACATCATAAAAAATGTCCTGACCTCCACAGTCTGTTTAAAAAATGTTTCTCCTTGATACTTCTTCCTTCACCATGCAACTCCTCTCCTCTCCTCTCCTCTCCTCTCCTCTCCTCTCCTCTCCTCTCCTCTCCTCTCCTCTCCTCTCCTCTCCTCTCCTCTCCTCTCCTCTCCTCTCCTCTCCTCTCCTCTCCTCTCCTCTCCTCTCCTCTCCTCCACTACCTTCTTTTCTGCTAGAAATCTCACATATATAACACAGTCAATTATTTTAAAGAAATAAACCCAAATAAGAGAGCTCTGCACCAGTTCACGTAAAACAGACACCCAAGGAGAAAGTATTCCCCACCCTGGTCAATCTCTCACCAGGTACAGATGTGTGCTAATCTCTGCCTCACTAGAAACTAAGACTATTTGCTTGCAAACTCCCAGTGTCCTCCATAAAACTCTTATCAAGAAGAGGAAAAGAAAACAGTCCTGCAACAGACCTAGTGACTGAATCTGACACTAATCCCCAGAATTAACATATAATGAGACTGTTCTGGAATGCCTTTGTTGAGCTTTCAAGCTGCAATTAGCACAGTGTTAACACAATACCTTTTCTGATACTTTACATCAGTGTGTGCTTTTACCAAAGTTATACAGACCCCCTTCATTTCAGCATTTCTGACTTCTGAAGACGCGGGTTTACTGCATTGCTGTACTTCGAAAAGGCTTGTGGGGGTCACATTTTTGCCATCTGTTCTATTCGCTTATTTGGGATGGCTCCTAAAAGCCTGGTGGTAGGTTGTTGTAAGCCAGACCACCACTTTAGAACGTCCCGGGAAAAAATCAACAAGACAGTTTTCAGAGTGCTAGCACCATTTGGAATACTTCAAGTAATTACTGATAGCTAGGAAGCAGAGAAACCTGAGGAGGACCAGAAGGGATGTTACTGAACAACTTTGGGTAGACAAGGCTTCCCAGATGGCTGCTCAGAACAACACAAGAAATTATATAGCTGTAGAGGAGGGATCCTGCTTCGTTTGCTGCCATTCTGGGATACAGGGAAGCCCCTGCTGGAGCCAAAACTATCAATGCAGTACCTGTGTACCAGCTACCAGAATTGTCCTCTTCTGACAGCCCCCAGCCAACCTGTTCAGAAACATTTCTCCAATGTGATAGTTCTTAGTTCAGAGCTTTTAGTGAAGTCTTGTCTCAGCAGGAGCTATGGGACCTTGGTTATTCAAGCAAAGTCTTACCTCTCAGAGAAAGTTAGACCCATCTGTCTCCCATCTCCCACCAAACCTGACAAAAACCCGGCTAATGAATGTATCTGCTGCTGAGCTGTAACTACATTCCCATAAGTCTTCTGTCACTCACATTGAGCACTTGGCAGTTACTTTTGCTCAAATGTACTTCTCCACATTCTATAGTGTCCTTTCATGTCCTATGGCAACTCTCCTTTTAGCACTTCTGCTGTGCTTCTGTGCTGTGACAAGTCCGTGACTAGAATTACCACCATTGAATAGCAATTCTATTTGACGTTACATCAGAGATTAATTTGTTTCCTGAAGCCTGTGCCATGATTGAGAGATTACTCATTAAAAAGTGATGGTTTACATTTGTTTGTCTCCTCTCTACAGGCATTGAAGCAAATCATTTTCAGACTGTTCAGCTGAAATCCGTACTCTTAAAATTAGGTCATTGCCCTGATAAATCCTTCCTAACTGTATATCCAGAAAGCTGATTAAAATCCAATCTATTTGACATTATAATTAAGTCTCACATCTAGTTTACAGTTTTATAATTACAGCTCTGCATCCTGAGAAAAATCAGAGGGCTCTCCTGTTCAGCTGAGGGATCAGAAAGGTTCTGCTGAGAGCATCTGGAGGGAGGCAGTATGGGCTTTTGCAAATACATGGGAGATAGATATGTGCTGCTGAAAGAGGCCATTGATTAGCAGTTCTGCCCAGACCTGTAGATTTGCCCTGCAGGAGCACTGTAGCAATTGGAATGTGAGGGGGAGACTGATTTTTCAATGTGGTTAGCAAGCAGATGTCAGAGAACAAGAACAACACAAGCTGATTTGTTAACAGTGTGGTATGTTCCAGCTCTCTGCAAACATAGAAGCAAACTACCAAGTCTACTGTTACCCTTATTTTGCCTGATTTTCCTATGCTTGATTTTCCCAGTCAGTTTTTCCCTTTTCCATGTCTCTCAAAAAGGGGTGGAGGGGTGAGACAGGAAAGGGGGATGGCTACCATAAAGTCCTGAGGTCCTGTCCTACTTTGAATGCACCCAGAGAAAGTGGAAACTTGTGCCTTTCTTCTTCCAGCTTCAATGACTCTGAAGTTATTTAGAAAGTGAAGGGAGAAAATTGAGATATGGAATCACTTCTACTACAAATCCCAGCAGAACCAGCAACCATCTTCCAGTAAGAGGTACAATAATCCATTATGTTTTCCCTGTTAGACAGCCACTTTAATTCTGCTGGGGTTTCTCCTCCTCAATCAGAAGTTTCTTTTGTTCAGTTAAGGCCTCATCTAACATAGAGCAAACAGAAAGCTGCTCGCCCAGCACTAATACTCCAGAGATTTTGCTATTATAGCATGAGCTGGAGCATGCAGTTCTCCTTCTGTAGAGAGCAGTACAAACTCTGGAGCATGAGTATAATTTATGTGAAACTTCCAGTGGGATTTCTTTAAAAAGATGGCAATATCTGTCCTTACATACTGTAAAGATCAATTACCTACTAATCTGTTGACCACCTACATGAAAAGCAGCATTACACTGTTCACCACTATCGTGCTGTTTGAAATAAGTGGGAACAAGGACCCATGGGGGGGTGGAATTATGCACAGTAATTATTGGTTGTTTATTATTGCATCCAATCAAAGTCTCCACGTGTCCATTTTAGCTCCTCTGCACTTTACTTCAACTTTCTGTTCAAAACACAGCAGAGATTTTTTTTCTAAATGAGCCTTTTGCCCAGGCCATGTACCAGTCCAGCAGTTATTTTGTTCCTACTGGTGGAAAAGTGGAAAAGTTTTATCAGGCTATTAACTTTAGAAAATCTCTGATCATTGCAGAAAGATAAATCTCACAGCTGTTACATGGCTGACTGGCCCAAACCTCAGTTGCATTTGAGGTGTCCCAAGAGTCAGTGGTTGTTTGCGTTTATTGCCTGTTCTATTCAGTTACCATTTTTCATGTTACACAGCATCATTTTGCTACCAGGACCTTAACGTCTGTATTGCACAGCAGGATGAGAAACATGCACTGATCAAATATTTTTCCCATTCAAACAGATGGTGCTACTCTTCATTACCCTGGAAAGCTTCCCAATTCATCCTAGTCTAATTTCACCGTTTGCTTTTTCACTGTGAAAAAAAAATATACTAAATAGCACTATAGTTAGCTCTCCAAATAAACTCATTTGTCAGACTTTGAAATGATACCGCTTTTAGAAAGGGTGTTTTTTCCATACATGACATTTTCATTTGATTTCTGCTGTACTATATGCTGCTTTAAAAAATAATATTAAAACATTTTCTTATACTTTTGTGATCAGTTGCTTCAGCTTTTTTTTTTTTTTAGTGAATGCAAATAATTTTGTAAGGGTATTTTGTTATGCAGCAGAAAATCTCAGCTATGGTGTTTCCTCCTCTTTTATCATGATTTGGTTTGCTGTGTTTACCAGAATATTGTATGCATTCAGATGCTGCACTGAAGAGATTGGGGAGTATCCTCTTATCAGGGCTTTCTCCAGTTGAAATCTCATTTCCTTTCTTGTACGTGCTCCTGTAGAGTGATCTCCTTTCCTAAATGTATTTCTCAGTATTTGCAGTTCTGGAGTTATCTATCCTTTTTATCAAGCAAATATATATTTCAAGAAGATAATAAATACTTCTTTTTTTCAGGTAATCTGTTTTATTGGTGGGCACTAATTGCACAGATGCATATGCTTTTAGAACTAGTCTTTATTTTCTGCAAAGGGTTAGTCATGTTCAGACCTTATTTTACAATCCAGACTAACCAGAACATAAAATACGTATGGTATTACCTCTGTGATCGGTAATATAGTCTTCAGTAAGACAAATACAATTTTTTTCCTCAACATGTCTTTCTCTTGCCTGTTTTGATTGGTAATATGCATCTGTTGCTCCATGAGAATCGGCCCCATCTGATTCTGACAGATTATTTTTCCTTTCTTCGATCATATAACTCAACTTGTCTTCTCCACTTCTCTTTCCCTCTGTCAGCCATGAATGAACAGAATTCATGAGGTCTGTTACCTTCCAACTACAGACACAGAGGCAAAGTTAATGTAATGTTGGCTAACAGGACCACGTTTGGCAGCACTTGTTGGCCAGGGTCAGTTTCATCTGTAAGTCATACCTTCCTGTTGGGAACCTATGAGCCATTCAGCGATTCTCGAATACAGATCCGTGCAGCGAGATGGCGATTACGGTTAACATGAGGAGGTTTGATTCTGTTGTTACCATCATTTATGCAGACTGGCCTGCATTTCTCTTTTTTGCTACTTTCCCTGTGTCTTAGTGCATGTGAAGAAGCTTTGCCCTGCAATCAAGCTGGAGAGTCTGGAGAAAAAGAATATTTAGCTAAGTCAATAACAACTCTCTTTGAGCTCTTTTCCTTCCATGCAATTACTTTAACTGTAGCCTTGTCTGAGACACTCAGACTGAGACAATTGTTCTTACCCCACTGCTTTGTGCAGCCAGCAAAACATTTACAGTTGGTTGTTCTGTGTTTGTATAGGCTCCAGGCTTTATTTCTTATCAATACTAACACTACTGGGAAAACAGTTAAACAACTTCCACCTGGACAACTGTCTAGATCCCTAATTCTGAGGCACTGAAATTTTATGTGTTGATTAAAAATATTAAAGTATTAAAATATATAAATGTAAGAGACTGTGTGTATATATATGTAATTTTCAGCAAATTATTAGACTCATATATCTTGAAGTTATACTGCCTTCTGCTTTACTGGCTTAAGTGGCTCATCTTTCCAATTGTTTGACAACAACAGATACTCATATTCACATAGCAATAAAGACTAACCATACTTACTGAAATTCTGACTTTGATTGGTTAGACAACAGTAGCTAGTTAAGTCTAATTCACATCTATTATCTATGCGACAGCATCATGAGGCAAATAATTGAACATAATCCGTTAGGAAAATAGAAGTAATTGGTAGAAAAAAACTGTGTGTTTATGCTTCAGTAACATACCCTGCACATTGATTGCTAAATTGAATGGATTCCACTGAAAATTTATTTATAATGGAAGCATAACAACAGCAAGTACAGTGCTTACATTTAACTGTTATAATTCTTTTTCCTAAATATGTAAGTGCTGCCTCTTTCAGAGAAAAGATGAAGAAAAGGAGGGCAAGAGAATGAATAAATCCACAGTGTTAAAGCATTGTGCACTCCTGGACATTATTTTGAAGATGTTTACAGTTGAATATTCATGGGAAAAGTGATGCTCTTTCATACAACTTGTGACAGAGGATTAAAAGGAGGAAGCATGCAAGCTTCAAAAAAAAAAAAAAAAAAAAAAAAGAGGAGAAAAAAAAGAAAAAAGGAAGAAGATGCTGGCACTATTTTAAATACCCTGTATGTAAATATTTGTTATTTAGTCACTTTCAGAAGTCAACATGTTCATCTAATTAGTTTCTCTACTTGTTATTAAGTATTTTTTAAAAAATGAAACAAAAATGAGGTCTAAAAATATTTTATCTAGCTAATAAGAATGACAAATTAAGCGTGACTGTCCAAGTGGAAAATAAATCCAGTCACTAGGGTCAAGTGTTCACTGTGCGCACAGGATTTTCAAAGGGGTTATAACTGAGTCATTTCTATTATAATAATGAACTGTTTAATATAAGCTTTCTTCTCTTATTAAATATTTCTTTACATTCAGGAATCCAAAGTCTTCTGAAATAGAGAACTGTACAAAAGTTTGGTGTTATCCTGAGAAAAAATGAAATAAGAAGTAGGAAGCTGGAGAATGAGCAACTATGTGTGAGCAACATCTAGTGGCTAATATCTCATTATGAAGCATGGAGGCACTGGACATGGTTCTAAGCCTATTTTTAACACTGAATTCTTCTAGGAGGAAGTGAAGCATATGAGGGGAAAAGGCAGCAATGCTTTTTGATGCAGCTTCTGAACTAGAAGTTCCCAAGAGCTCCTCTTGACTCTTTCTTCACCTTGTGGCCTCAGGTAATAAACTGCATTTGAAGTATAAGCCTATACTTGCACGTGGCTACGCTTTGGGTTGACTGGACCAAGGATGTGACACTAAGACCTTTTTTGTCACATGCATTATGGCAATGCATCTCCTTTTCCTCAGCACACTGGAACCTGTCCATAACAGTTCTTTCTAGCTGTGCGGTAAGAAGAAGTGTGGGAACTCTGCATCTCTGTTTTCTGAGAGTTGTTTTCGTTCTGCCTGAGCAGAACTCCCAGGTTAGCTACAGGCTGTGAAAATGAGGAAAACAGAGAGAAAGAGAGAGAGAGAGAGAGAGAGAGAGAGAGAGAGGAAGGAAGAAAGGAAGGAAAAGTTTTTTTAAAGGACTTTCTGGTTACTTTGCACTGCCTTTGAAACAGGCAACCCATAACTTCGTCACCGCATCCATTTGGAGAAACAGAGCAGCTCTAGAGAATGAAACCTCAATGCTCTCTTGTTCTTCTTTCTAGAGGGGGAGGGGCAGAGGGGGAAGTCAGTACACAGCCAACCATTAGTACTTTTTACACTTTTGGATAGAAAAGCAACAGACTGGATATCTACACATGTCCATGAGCAATTGTTAAAGCAATGTTAAAAGAATATAGAGAAAAAACAGGTTGTGCTGTATGCCACTACTTCATGCTATCTCATTTTCAAAACTGTAATAAACAGTTAATTCTCCGTGTGAATCTGTTGTAAATATGAAGTAGGAGCACATTATTTCCAGATGTATCAGGTAATAAAAAAAATCTTAAAAAAAATTTATGTATGTTACTGCATGATTGTACCTTATGAAATTACATTCTTCATAATTTACTCCAAGAGTTTGTAGTTTTTCCATTGACAATATTAGTTATTCTTATGTTTCTTCATGATCTCATTCATGATTCCTTTAAACACACATTTTCTGTTGCTGTTTCTACTAAATCAAATCCCAGTCCCTGAGACCTGCTTTATTTTTTTCCCAGTTACATGTTAGAAATGGATAATAACTTGCCTTCCTTTAGTAGAATATATCTAAAATTACCATGAAAATGTAACTTCAGTGCTTAAAACATTTTGTGTTTAAATTGTATGTCCTACTACCACTGTTTGAGACAGAATACTGCTCTGCTTGAACAAAGCTTTGAGTACATTTTCTAATGTTCTTACCTACTTATTTCTTCACTGACTATATTTTGTGGAAACTAACACAGTCAGTTAAAAACATTCTTTCTCATTTACAATGCAAAGGCCTCTCCCCACCATTGTTGAGCTCATTATAGCTTGGCAAGAACACATTATGTGGAATACATCTTCTAACTTTACAATAAATTGAACGCAGCATCTTCTATTCCACTTTATCCTGCTTTTGGGAAGACAGCTCTGCTTGTCTTGAACTAATACAAGTAATTGAAAAGCTGTTTACAAACTTTTCTTGTCCCTTGTTATATGTCCTTCTGGAAAACTTCAAGAGGAGATCAGTTGCATTATGAGGTGACTTCATTATGTAGTTGTCTTTCCCATGACAAATGTTTCTCTGAGAAAAAATGAAGTGAAAGTACTTCTGTATTAACTCTGAACTGTGAACTATCTTTTGGCATCCCATCACTTGATGTATTTAAAAGGCTAACTGAGAAGGCAGCAGACCTACTCTGAATAGGAAGCTATACAAGATGACCTCTAGACGACACTTCAGTTTCTTTAATTCTATGAAATAATCACACACTGAGTCTCCAGGTTGATGTATCAGCCTATAAAGGAATATAGTTAGAAGCAGAATTCAGAGGCTGAACAGACTTCCCAAAACAGTACTTTTCTTCACTGCAAATCTTCAGAATATATCACCTAATTGCCTTCTATCCTCAGCTGTCATTTTTAGTCCTTCATACTAAAGCTCTAACTGAACTCAGAAATGTGCTACTAAGTTTTCTGCGGGCATCTGTCAAATCATGGGACTTTATAACACATTAGAAAGTTTGTTAGTAAAGGGTCAACATCTCTCTTCAGCAGTGCTGAAGAAACACAAGCAAGGACTATTGCAACAGATCAAAAATTAGATATTTTACACTTTCAAAAGGTAATTCACAATATTCTAGCTCCTCACCTGTGTGAATGTAGTAGCATTCAAAAAGCTGCACAAGTCAAAAAGGAAAATAGCGATAAACATAGGAAGAAAACAGGGAAAATTAATTGAAGTGTAGAAGAGCTAGTGCAAGAAAAATATTGCCTTATTGTTAATGTTTGTTTATTAAAGGAAGTAAATTTTCATGTTCTGTAGTTAGTATCAAGATGATACTTTGAGCCAATATTCAAGCAGTAGCCATATGTCTTTGTTCCTGTTGCCAGTGTGTGTTCACTGGTCTTTTACACGTTTGAACCATTACAGCTGTAACAGAACATTTGGGATTTTTTTGTAGGGCAGTTTTTCCTTGGAAATTTTAGAATGAAAGTGAATTGGTACATATTGAGGAAGAACTATTATTTTTATATCTATAAGATCACAATATCAGGTACTTCAAGAAAGATCAAGATCTAAGAAACAAAGGCTCAGGCTATCTTTTTAATGTGTATGAGTACCTGATGGGAGAGACGAAAGAAGGTGGAGCCAGAGCTTTTTCAGTTGATCCAGTTAAAAGGACAAAAGAAAATAGGCACAATTTAAAATACAGCAAATTCCATTTAAGCCTCAGGTCATGTTTTTTTTTATTATCAAGCTGGTCAAAACTCTCTGATTGGCCAGAGGGTCTATGGAATCTCCATTGTTTGGGATACTCAAAACATGACTGTGCAAGGCCAAAGAATAAGAAAGGCTGAACTAGACATCTTCATTGTCCTCTTCTAATCTCAACTATTCTGTAATGCTAAGAGATTAGAATATGGGTCTTGGAAGAGACCAAGACGGTCTAGAAGCAGATTAGGTTTCGAATTGTCTGGGAGAGCAACCAGGACAGAAGAGGAAAAAGAAGGGAAAGGAAAGAAAACAGACTGTATGAGAGGACATTTATATTCAAGTAAATCTTAAGAGAAGATCTGTGAGGTGATCCAAATGAAGTAAAACTACTGTGAAAAACTGTGTGCTATCATACTTGGCACAGAGAATCTCAGATTTCGTTTCAGAGAGTAGCACGGACGGGATCATTCCATGAGTGAGGCTGAGCTGGTAAACAAGGGTGATCACATGGGCAGCAGTAGGGAAGGCTGGGACAGTAGTGGAGACAAGGCTATTACATAGGACCAAGATCTATGCAGGAGACAGAGCTGGAGACAAGCTACCTACAAAGTGTGTTCAAGGTCCATCAGGACACAAGGCCAAAGAGGAGACTAGAGACAAGTACAATTACAGCAGAGTTTAGGCAAACAAACAAGGCTCTGCTCTGAGCTTAGAGGAACAACCAGGCAGAGTGCATGCACACAGATCTTCCAAGTGAGGCTGGTCAGGGCATTTAGGGCCCATTTGTGCACACAGGGCCCTGACATGTTGAGAATTTCTTGGTTTGATGCTTGTCTTTGAAGCTTTCATTTTCTTTAAAACTCAGGTGTAATTTCCCAGATCTTTAAAAGAACAATCAAAATATTGTCACATAGACCTTGCCCATCAGCATGATTAGCACTGCTAGAATCCTTGTGATTAGTACCATTTCTGCATTTGTGTAACTGATGGTAGATCCTTGAGAACAATAGAGACAAGACTTTACCCTTACACATCGGATTTTGTTCACACTCCATTGTTTAACACGTATGAAATATGTTGTGTGTAGTCAGAATAAAAACCCATGAAGGTCTAAGGCACAGTCTCTGGAAAAAAAACCAGAAATTTTACCCACTCTACTCCATGTAATATCCATGGACTATACATGAAATGGGAGTTTTCAAAATTAACTTTGGGTAGTTTTTCACTGCACCAGCAAAAACCATATCCACCACAATGGTCCCTTTTTAGAACATTTCAGGTGCCATTAACAGAGTAAAGCAGCACTGACAGAGCAAAGAAAAAGTACGTTGTTTAGTTCCAATATTGATATCATAGAATAATAGAATGGTTTGGGTTGGAAGGGACCTTAAAAATCATCTAGTTCCAACCCCTGTGCCATGGCCAGGGATGTCTTCCACTAGACAAAAGCCCAATCCAAGCTGGCCTTGAACACTTCCAGGGATGGGACATCCATAACTTCTTTGGGCAACCTGTTCCTGTTCCTCACCACCCTAATAGTGAATTACCTATATCTATTCTAAATCTACTCTCTTTCAGTTTAAAGCTATTACCCTTGTCCTGACATTTCATGGTATTGTAAAAAGTCCTTCTCTATCTTTCTTGTAGGACCCTTTTATTTACTGTAAGTCTTCTATAAGGTGTCTCCAGAGCTGCCTTTTCTTCAGGAAGAACAATCCCAGCTCTCTCAGACTGTCTTCATAAGAGAGGTGCTCCAACCTTCTGATCATCTTGGTAGCCCTTCAACGAGTTCATGTCCTTCTTCGTGTTGGGGGCTCCAGAGCTGGACACAGTACTCCAGGTAGGGTCTCACGAGAGCATAGTAGAGAGGGAGAATCCCTTGACTTGCTGGCCACACTTCGTTTGATACTGCCCAGGATACCGTGGGTATAGTTAATATTGCACCTGTTTTTCATCATCCCATAGTCAAGACTTACTTGCTTGATTAAATTCCAGAATAAAACCAAGTCTTCTCTTCAGCCTCAGATGGAATATCAATGCAAGAATGTTTCATTCCCAGGCTTTACACTGACAGAGTATATAGAAGTGACCAGTAATAGCGACTATGAAAGAAAACATCTGATAAGATTAAGTAATGTTAACACCCCCTCTCCTCTAGTATTTCAGTCAGATATATGGTTTTAAATCCTGAAACTTTAATTTATTATCTCATTTACTGAACAGAAGCAGCTTGGGTGCAATAATACAGTACAGTTCTACTATATGTGAAGCAGTAAAAACTTCTCAGTGTTAACCCTACCAAGGAACTCTAAGCCTGATGTTTAAACCAAGCCGCTCAAAAAGAGTAACTTAAGACCTTTTAATTTCCTGTCGCTTCATTCTCTCTGATTCTACTAACAAGGACATAATTCAGGACCAGTTTTCCTCATCTGGATAATACCAACCTTATGTCAATACATTTAACAAAACTGAATCCTTTCAGAGAAGTACTAAAAGATTTTTCAAGTCATAATGCCTATCAGTCATTTAGTGCAAATGTCGATTGAATTTGAAAGAATGAATTGGAGGAAAAACACAGGGATTTTTTGGGCTATCTAGTCTCTAAAGATGATCAAACAGAAGCAGGAGTAAGAGTGAGAGATATCAAAAGAAAGATGAAGGTATATATTAGTACACTCCGGTGGAAAACCTGTGTCCTTCTTTCATATTCTGTCTAGAAAATCATTCCTTCATTTTTAGAAGGAAATCCTCCACACACACA
Organism: Cuculus canorus; assembly: GCF_017976375.1. Taxonomy (NCBI): domain Eukaryota; kingdom Metazoa; phylum Chordata; class Aves; order Cuculiformes; family Cuculidae; genus Cuculus; species Cuculus canorus. The sequence continues at coordinate 75,624,978 of NC_071402.1, read as the reverse complement.
TATTGAAATAGATGATGGTGAATTCCAGAAATATTATGTGAAGAACTTCATCAATTATGTGAAGAACTATTATCAATACTGTATGTTTTTGAAAGATGAACTCCATGTATGAAATGTTTAACAGCTGTATTGTGTCCCTTATGAATCTGAGGTAAGAAATTAATCCTAAGTGTTTTATGTCATATAAAGGGCAGCAACTGATGACTCATATCTGACACCATTGAAATTGGCATTAATATTTGTCATGCAAAATGTGTGGTAAGAAACTGATTTTATAATCTATCTAAAGCAAATTAAAGTATCAACTAATAAAAAAAATAATTATTATATAAGCATGCATCCATTCAAAGGTCACAATCAGTAGTTCTTCCTTCAGTTCTTCACGGTTGTTTCATTCACTAAGATAAAATACTTTGTGTCTGCATCTGTTATGAACATGGAACTGCTCTGTAATTCTTTCTGCTTTTACAACTGTTTAGTTGAGAAGTTTATTATTCTCGTTCACATATCCTATTTAAGTCAACATATGACTTTTCAGGGCAAAGAACAGCAAGGGAGGACTAGCTCAAGCTGTGTCACTCCTCAGTAGTTGCTTGACAGCACTTAAGAAACCAACTTTGATCAGTGGGCCTCTGTTTCCAAAAGCCTACAGCAGTATTTAAACCATGAAGGGAAGAAGCCCAGGATAAATAACAAAAATCAAAGGAAACATTAGTATATGATGGAAGATTCACTCAGTAAAATAGGACCAATTCTTTGAAGGAACAAGAATTGAATCCAAACCCTCTCAACGGTACCTTAAGAAGTTTTGACATGTCCTTTCTCATAACAGACTAGTGTAGAGGACTTTAAAAAAAGATACCTCTAACCCTTTGCCTCTAAAAGGAAGATAAACATCAGAATTTTTGTTTTGAGAAAACTGATTTATCTTTAGATTTCACTTCAAATGAACTCTTGACATTTTCTAGATAAGAAAATCAAGAATTTTTTTAATTTTGAAGGGCTACATTTTCCTAGACAGATGTTATTCACTTCATGTGTTCATACTCAGTGAAATCTACTGTAATCTGTGAAATCTACAGTGAAATCTACTGTAATCTACTGTAATAATTGAACTTGTAAGGACAAACTTTGTACTTGCATTGGTGCCAAAACTATGAAGCAAGGTCCAGACCGTCCTACTATTTTGTTTTCTTCTAGTGTCTTATGCTGATACCTACCTGATAGTAACTGAGCAACTCAGCATACATGACATGACTTTATGTCTGTTCCATAGAGGCCAATCTTGTCCTTATCACTCTCCCAGAAAGATACATCCTATTCTTGATATGTTTCTGTTTTGCTATGCATTGATTTAAAGGATGCAAAATTGAAGAAGAGCACCCCACACTTGGAACAGAGGTTGGAAAAGTTTGGTAACTTCAGTGTCCCGCAGCAGCCTGGGACTAACCCTTCACAGTGCCGTGCTTCCCTCACAGGTGACTTCAACCATGGCTACAAACAGTACTGTTGTGCCTGCAGGGAGTTACTAACTAATACCATAAAGCTTACTGAGTGTAATTATAAAGCTTTGGGGCATCTTTTTATATGTGCTCTAGTTCACTGGAAGGCTTATATGTGAAATCTTGAATTTGAGAGTGGAAAGAAATGCACTAAGTTCGCAGTAGCCTGCAAAGCAGAAAAGTTGCACCATTTTCTGCTGTAGGAATAAAGTGTGCTTTCCACTATTCTTGATGGCAAATGCCATCGTTAAAGGAGGGTCTATACATGGCAACATGTTAAAACCCACAACTGTACATTTCTGTCTCTTTGTTTTCAGGAGATATTATCCGTTCTTGATGCTCAGTCTCCTCTTTCCTCTCTTTGTTGTTTCTCATCTGACTGTGGCTTAAAGGCATGTAAGGCACAGAAGTTTGGGTTCCCTTGTCACTCAGAATTTTTCAGTGGTTCCTCTAAATGGATTTGTTCAATTCTGAAGGGCAGCTATAGAAAGTAAATGTGTATTGTATAAAATTATTATTATTTCTAATAAAGCAAAATGAGCAATACTGCATATGAAAACCTTTGCTGCAATGCTCTGTTCCACAATTGTAAATTACTTGGAAGCTATTAGGGTGTATCTCTTTGAAGGCTCATGTATATAAAATGCATTATTAACTTAGTAAGTATTTAGTGAAATGTACAGTGAAGATAACATGACTAGCAGAATACAGATAGTGACACTTAACTCAAATTGTCCTTCTCACTGTAGAGTTTTCATTTTTTTGCAAACTATAGAGGGTCTTAGTTTACTAACTGAAAATATTTAGTTTATAAACAGAATGTTTTACTTTTCTCTCTCAGCTGAAATTAATTCATGGTAAAACCTTCCATCATTTAAGGAATAAAGAATGGGTTTTGGACAAAGAGTTTAAAATGTGTTTCAGCATTTTAAACCTACTGATAATAGAAGCTAGGTTGTGGAAAATCATATAAGCACGTCAGGCCACCGTGGCATCTGCAATGCGCAAGGAATGTAACAGGGGCCAACGGGGATGTTTGACCTTTCAAACTTTCAGTTGAACCCTTATAGCAGAGGGATGCTGGCAAGCAAAAGCGAGATAGGTTATACAGTTGCCTGCTTTTGTAGCAATGCTGAACAAGCATCTATTACTCACATTTGTGACCAAAGGTACATATAGGCTACATCTAAACAGACAGCCATGCACATGCATCCTAACTGTGCTACCTGTCTTTTAGGGGTCATATCGTGCACACACCTTCATCTGTGCCTTGTTTTTTGAGGGAAGGGAATCTGGTTGACTGACAAGAAAGGTGCTTTACAACTTTCTAGACAGATCTCTGATAAGGAATGTCAAAGTGTCAGTGCTGCAGAAAACATCTTTACATACACTCACTCTCCATTCAGTACAGGAGATGATGTAGAAGGTGGAAAGAAGTCACAGTTTTTGCAAGTTATCACTTACATGAAGCCAAAGTTTTGATGCTCTCTCAAAAATGGGCCTTATTACTTGCTTTAATCTACATTAATTCTTTTTAATGAGTGAAAGTCTTCCCACTTCCCACCAAGAAATTAGTAAAGACTTTGACACTGTTTCCCACGGGATTCTTATGGAGGAACTCGCTACTCATGGCTTGTACAGGCATACACCTCACTCAGTAAAAAACTGCTTGGGAGGTCAGGTCCAGTGGGTTGTGGCTAGCAGAGTCAAATCCGGTTGGCAGCTAGTCACAAGTGGTGTTCCCTGGGGCTCAGTGTGGGGGCTGATTCTGTTTAATGCCTTGTTAGTGATCTGGATGAGGAGATCAAGTGCGCCCTCAGTAAGTTTGCAGGTGACACCAAGTTGTGCAGACATGTTGATCTGCTTAAGGGAAGGAAGGCTTTACAGAGGGATCTGGACAGGCTAGATCGATGGGCCAATGCCAACTGCATGGGGTTCAACCAGGCTAGGTGTTGGGTCCTACACTTGTGCCGCAACAATCACATACAATGCTACAGGCTTGACAAAGAGTGACTGGAAGCTGCCCTATGGAAAAGGACCTGGGGGTGCTCATCAACAGCCAGCTGACTATGAGCCAGCAGTGTGCCCAAGTGGCCACAAAGGACAGTGGCATCCTGGCTTGTATCAGAAATACTGTGGCCAGCAGGACCAAGGAAATGATCATCCCCTTGTACTTAGAGCTGGTGAGCCCACACTTTGACAACTGTGTTCATATTTGGGCCCTTCAGTACAAGAAAGGCATTGAGGTGCTGAAATGCGTCCAAAGAAGGGCAATAAAGCTGGTGAATGGGCTGGAGCACTAGACTTATGAGAAGTGGCTGAGAGAGCTGGGGTTGTTTGATCTGGAGAAAAGTAGGCTGAGGGAAGAACTTATTGCTCTATACAGCTACCTGAAAAAAGGTTATAGCGAAATGGGTTTCATCCTTTTTTCTATGTAGGAAGTGATAGGATAAGAGGAAATGGCCTCAAGTTGCATCAGGAGAGGTTTATATTGGATTTTAGGAAAAATTTCTTCACTGAAAGTTTTGTTAAGCATTGGAACAGGCCATTCAGGAAAGTGATGGAGTCACCATCCTTGAAGGTATTTAAAAGACGTATACATAGGACACAGGTTTAGTAGTGGACTTGGTAGTGCTAGGTTAATGGTTGCACTCGATGATCTTAAAGGTCTTTTCCTAAATTATTTTTGCTAAATTATTCTATGATTTGAAGATTTCTCTAGTCCTCAGTGTTCCTTTAATTGTCTGATATGTATAAATAAATACAAATATAAATATATCAAATATGTATCATCAAATATATACAAATACCACAAGCTGAACTCAATGACCCTTATGAGTCCCTTCCAACTTGTGATAGTCTATGTTTCTACTTACAAATATAAGATAACTCAGATTTGGATGTTACTACATGACTGTAGAAGTCATAGTACTAGATGAATAGTTACTATCTTGATAAATAGACATGACACTTTTCAAATCACCACTGGTAGAAGTGTATGGCAAAAGAACATGAACTTTCACTATCTGTATCATCTTTAGTCACATCAACAGCTTTGAGACTTTGGGCATGTAAACAGACTTCTTTATGAAAACTTGGTCTTAGTTGTTTCTATGTAATCAAATCTTCAGAGTCTCCTAACTTCATTTTTCTTTGTACTAATCTCCTGCAAATCCTCTTTTGAAAAACTTCAGGTGCCTGGAGAAGATCAGGTTTTGGAAAGGATGTAAATATCATACCTATGCTGACAAATGATCTGAATGTCACATTTGTATTTATTCTATTTTTTGTTTATGCTAGGGTAGTACTAGAAAGAAGCAACCACAGGCTTGTGTGCTCTGCCACGTACAATTAAAATACAGTGCCTGACTCAGTGTGCTTACAGTATAATCAGCAAAACTCTTTTTGCCAGTATATGTTGATTACTGGCTGTGTTGAAGAGATACATGTCAAATATACAAACTGAAAGAGGGAAAGCTTGGCATTTCTCATATATATTTGAGTAATTCAAATAATGCAATTTCAGTGATCTATGAAGTATCAGTTCACAAGGAATTTGAAACAAATCAAGGTTTTTGAGTCACCTGGGGAAAAACAAAAGAAGTTTTATTCTGTTACCTGCAGTGAAACATGAAATTATGGAAAGAATTATTTACAACTTCAGAGGTCTCTATCTATTCTTATTTTGCAATAATAATACTGCATCTATACCTCTTTATAACTCACTTGATCTGGTATTTGTCTTCCATTCTCTAATAATTCAATTCCACCTTCATAATCTGTTAATATTGCAGACAATTCCCAAACTGATGGCTACAAGAGCTCTTCAGTGATCCCTGTATGTATAAACCCCTTGTTGGTATTATTGCAGGAAGTGTTAGGCAACTGAGACTTGAGATTTGATGATAATTGTATAATACACTAGCCAGGAACACGGTTTATTAAATCAAGACTGGATTAAAAAATAGTGCAGAATATATACTTATTTTTGTATTGAGACTTGGAAAGAAATAAAGAAGATTTTTTTGGTGGTTTTAGTATTAATAAGAGTTGATCAGACATCCACAACATTCAAATTTATCTCCTTTTATCTTTGTCTCAGCTCTAATTAAACAGGACACATGCAACCTAAGATGAAATAAAATATTAATATTAATCTGGTGAAAAGAATAAAAGTACTCTTCATTCTATATATCTTTTTTTGCTTTAGTGAATAAAAGTATTTTCCCAGTGTTACTCTTTAATAATTTCAGCTTTAATTAATTTCCTAATTAAAGCTCTTACTATCTGGAGACACTATCCATTTGGAAAGAACAAATGAAAGCAGGTTTAATAGGACAGAATTAGATAACACAGTTGTAGAAGTTCTAAAGTAAGCTTAAGCTTCTTTGAAAGAGACTGAGACAGTGACTGATGAAGCAATGAGAAAAAGACAGAAAAAAGATTTTAGCAGGAAAAAGAAAAGAATATGTTTTACATTTGTAAACATTGCCTAGCTCTTGACTATTTTATATTAATCATGTAAAATTTTTGTCCAGTACATATATCTTCTCCGAATGAGCTCACAAAATATGTGAAATATGAAAACAGAAAATTAAAAATATATGAAAAAGAAAATGCAGAGTTATTAAAACCCCCAAATACAAACAGAGGAATTTCTTCATAAAGTGAGTGGATTTTAATTTTGTCCTGCTAGTTTAGGTGCTTGTAGATGTAATTTCTTCCCTAATTAACAGATGTAGGAAGTTAGCAAGTACAAAAACATTATCCAATGATACTATCCTTTTTGTTTGTGAATAAATCAGAAGCAAGCAAAAACTTGAGTATCACAGTCACTTATTCTTTGAAAAAACCAGATTTGTAATTTTGCAAGGAGTTCACTGATCTGTTTAAAAATCTCAACACAAAATTTATAGCTTGGAATGAATCTGAATACTGGGTAAGTACACCCAGTTAACAAAGGAAGCTAATACAACTGAGCAAATTATTCATCTTCAGTCTAAAACAGCCTTGCTAAAATGACATTACTTCCAACACTACAAATTTTAAAATGATTAGGTTGTTGAAATTATTTTTCTATTCTCATTACACCTGTAGTAAAATTCTCAGACACTCAGCAGTTTTGTCTGGCAAAATTATTACTGCAGTCTGAAAATACAGTCCTTACATATTGCAGTCAAGAACTACATTGAAAACTGCATGCCTAAAAAAGTTATGTACTGTAGTTTTACTGAAATGAAATTATAATATTACTGTAAATCTTCAATATTTAGTATGAAAATGCACTACCATTTTATTTACTGCTGGTTTCCGTATAAATTTGTCCATGATGTAATAGGAAAAGAAATCTGTGATGTGATCATTATATACACTAATTTTTTGTGAGGAGCAAAATGAGCAAAATGCATGGTCTGTAAAACCTCCTTGCTGTGAGCATAATTGCTGTGTAACCAGGGTGTTCAACAGAGAATTAACAGGACTCAAACTTCAGGGGTGTAAAGGATTAGGATATTTGTGAAAACTGCTATTCCCATTAGAAACAGTCTTTCAAATTTAGGAATGGGAAGACTAGAGACAATGTGAACTATTTCTATGAGGTCTAAATTGTTGGAAGGACATGCACATTCAAAATTATGAAAATTCAAAGGAGTGCAAGAAAATTTTAAAAACCTTGTAAGTACAGTACATAGTAGAGATGTCTCCCTAAAATATCTAAAATGCCTGTTTCCACATAATGAAAACATGACAACAATTTGATAACTGTTTTGCACTTGAGTGGGATGCGAAAATATATCAGCTTTTGGTATGCTCCAGAGTCCTTCTTGGACTCAGTGTTAGAGGCTGTGCATTTCTCTGATGTATTAGTTTACAAAAGGTGCTTTGTTTTTCACATCTTTTTTCATCTTGGAGCTACACAAGATAGTTGATTTGTCTTAAATACACATGATAAAATGAAATAGTCACAAAAAAATACATCCTTTTCCTTGTAGCAATTTATAAATTAGTCAGTGTAATACAAAAATATAAATAAAAATTTTGTGATATAACAAGAACTATATGTTCATGTTTTATTTTAACTTAGTTGGCTAAAAATAATTTCGCTTTGAATGAGCAAATGTTTCAAATCTTCCTTTCAGAAAACAAAGATGAAAACAAAACAAAAGAAAACAATGCAAAGATTGAATCTGGTGGAAAAAAACAAACTATTTTTCTTATTGCATAGATACATAGACAGAAATTATATACGTCAAGACACAGATCACTTCAGTGTGTACTTTGTCACGATACAGAGGAAAGAATAGTGACATATCTATGCAATCTTTTTGATTTTCAAGAAACCACTGGCTTCCACAGGCTATTGAAGAAACACAGTTCGCAAGACATGTAAAATCAGAATTATCCCAGATCCTGTATTGGATGAAAATCCTATTCTTATGCATAGAAGAAACATCCATGTGAAGGAGGACTGGAATTTTCCTACTTTTAAATCCAGAATTAACTCACATTATCATATGGAAATACTAATTAAGGAAAATCAAGGCCATAACATATACATACATAAAAAGAAACACAGGCAATAAATAAGTATTTTCAACATTACATTGAATCCCAGTAAAAAATCTGTCTCAAGAGTAGACTCTAATTTCAGAGAAAATTCTTTGTAAAAGGCATACCACTTTCTATCTACAGTTATACAGATAGTGTTTCTGTCCAATTCTGTTTTATTAAAACTAAAAAAAACGAAGGACAAATGGAAAAAGAATTGGTGGCACCATCTCATAGTTAATATTTTATCTCACATCACAGTCATCCAGCAAGAGAGAAAGATATTTGAAATAAAGTTAAGTCTCAAGTTCCTCTCTGAAACATGTAAACTAGCAAGGAAAAATTCTGTTTATGTTATGTTCAATTGCTTCTGCCCATTTAGAAGTTTGCAAGCCTGTCATTTCAAGTAGAAATAGAACAGCAGTTTCACAAATCTGAAAGTTCCTTTTCATCTCTTTTCCATTTTAATTTAGTGAACTATAAAAAAATATGCTTAAGCCAAGACACACAAATTCATGTGAGTAAAATCTGGGGCCCACAGGTACAACTGTCTGTCTCGTATTTGCTGATTGTTGGTCAACTGCTGTTCCAGACAGTGAATTACTGTGATTTATTCCTCCTTTTCAGAGGGAAAAAAAGTAATCCATCATTGAACTTTCAATATAAAGTCATGAGTCTTGCCTTAGTGGCCTAAATTTGAAAATAACTCACTTTTATGCCAGTCAGAAGTTTTAGAAGGCAAATATAGATTAAATCATTCAGTTGATAGTGTAAGGTCATCAGATTTAGAGCCAAGGTTTCTCTTATGCTTCTAGACCTTCTTTGTGTTCCTGAATAATTTGTGTAGATGTAATTTTGAACTTTTTTTATTACCCGTAGATTGTGCTTAAATTACTTTATTTCACTTTTGCATCTCAAATTCAGAAGTGATCTCATTTTTCATCAAAATATTTTAAAGCTAATTGGGTATAAAAGCATTAAAAGAAGAAACTATGGCGCGTAAGAAACACATAATTAGGAAGCTAAGAGTTTTGAATGAAGAGCTCGGTGAATTGATGCACATACTATGCATCGTGAACATATTCTTTACTAAAGCAGATTGAATCATCCTCAGAGGCTATTTGTTCTTAAATTCAGCTTAATATTTCATTTTACCACAAGGAAGAGTATAGAGGCTTGTCTAAAACAAGAAATGGCCCAAGACAAGAGTGTTTCTTAAAGTTTTAAAGACCTGATTAGTCTTTTCTTACCTGCATTACCTTTGCGCACTTATTCTAATTTCTTAGGGTTGCAAATAGATGAGAAAAATACAATGAAAGTAGGAAAAATGACAGAAATTCTGAAACAATGTAAAAGACTGTATCTGATTGAAATGAAATGGTATTACAAATGTTTACCTTGGCTGTGAACCTGGCCTACTTTTTTTATAATGAAGCCTAAACAAACAATATTTATACTTTATCAAGATAATTCATTCTTATCCATTCCCTAGAGGAAAAAAAACCTACAACAACAATAAAGGTAATGCATATAAGTTTTTGTTATTATATACACCTTATCCAACTTAAGACAACCTTAGGAAAAAAAGAGGAAACAAGATGAAGACCAGTCTGTTGACAACTAAAGGAACAGAATGTCAACTTCACTTGCAACTTAATGGTGGTGTTCAACCAGTTTGCTATCAGTGTTTTCAAATCAAGGAAAAATACCAAAGGATTGTAATAAGTTGCACAGATTTCCCGTTCTCAGAAGCTGGCTCTGGTTTGGATATTAAATCCACAGCTCATACAAAGCTTCCTTTCTATAAATATCAGCCTCTCTACTGGTGATGCGTGGAACATACCTGGCAACGTAAGATATTAACATCATCCATCAGTAGCTTTATAGTAAATGAAAAGGTTTCATCACTTTCTTTCTGTTGGTTGGCTTTCCTAAAGGCCAAATATAACTTAGCTGCCTGTTCACATCTCAGAGAAACTGCCGGTCATTGAACATGTCTCTGTACATAACGATTCATGTGAGAAATAGTTGACATTTGCACTGGCAGCAACACAACTGGTTAAAGCATTTTGACTTAATTTCTAATATTTCTCTGACCAAGAAAGGCTAGATTTTAGATACAGAGAATTTTATCTCAAACTCCCAGTGCTATTGAAGTTCTCTGTTTCTCCAGGCAAGCATGTAGATCTATCGTTATTTGACTGTGTAACAGGGAAGAGAAATATTATCTTGTTAACATGCCCCCCTGACTGATAAGCTAATATATTTTGATGTGTGCTAAAAGAACTGTGAGGTAGAAGGTGCATGTACATGTATAGTTACATACTTTTAAAATTAATGCTTTCTCACTAAATAAAATGAAAGAAATGCAGCAGATAAAGGTAAATAACTGCTAAGTTTTAAATTTAATCATAATAATGAAAGGATTTATTCATTCTCTCTTTCTACAGTTCAGAACTAAAAGGTCAACACATTGTTCAATATGTCACAGGCTTTTCTACATAATAATTTATCAGACCGGTAACTAGAATATACAAGAACAAAGGATTTGAAGATAATCACAATTAACTTGATCCTGTTGTTCCTCGTTTTTTATGAAGCAAATTATGCCTTGATTCTTTATGGATCTGTACAGTAATTGTTAAAGAGCACTTTTAAAAAGACTGGCTGCCAGAAGGGCAGAAGAAACAGCTTAGAGGACGGTAATGGGACTTAGAAATAGCAGCTTTTAGAAGGCTGTGACTTATCATAACACGTATCTTACTGCTGCAACTTAAATAAGGGCAGGGAGGTGGAGAAAGTAGTTCACTTTTGTGACTGGACTAGAAACTAATAACACCAATTCACAGAAGAGTAAAATTTATATGGCAGAGTTCATATTATTTATGATTCATGGCAAGGAGCAAGTGTTGCCATGAAGCTTGTTCTAATAGTTTATTAACAGTTACTATCTTTATGCATAGCTAGATCAATAAGCTAAACAAAATATGGACTGTTTTCTAATTCAATATGCTTGTTTATGCTCAGTGGGCACTTGATTTCAAAAAACAAGAAACTGAAACAGTTTTGTATGAGTTCCGGAGAAAGTTTGAGACTTGCACAGCTGAATCATGGAGAAACACAGAACTGCAATTTCTAGAAGTTTTTATGGGAAGACTGGTTAATAGCTTACTTCTTCCCAGTTGTGGAATGAATTCAGTTCCAAATTTATTAGGTCAACTACAGCACATTGGAGTGTCTTGTATTTTTACCGTCAGTTTATCGACATTCACATAGAAAAGTGTTTGTAATCAAATCTTAAGCAAGGAATACTTGTTAAAAAGTAAGTGTGTTGATTTAAACTTCTACTAAATTCAAATATGTTATCCACTTCTTAGATGTTGCAGGCAAATAAAAGGGAGTTGGAGTTGAAGTTGAGTATCACATTATTTATATTTTTTCCTTTAAACACACAGAGATATAGCTGAAAGCTGCAACAGCATAACCCTGCTAACCAGGATTTTCTGTTTCCTATCAGAGCCGAGTAAAGCTCTGACTGTGTGACATGGTGGAAAAGGCCATTTTTAGAACGGAATGTTTTAATATCATCGTTAGTACAAGTCTCGTATCTATTAATTTACTGCTGTCTCCTAAGCAAAGAAAGCTCTCAGAAACAGATCCAGGATGTAAGCTAAAACAAAATACATATTTAATTGTTATAGAGGTTTAAAGCTGCAAAGGTGATCCTTCATAATGCAGTAATTTGCACTAGGAAAATCCTGACCAAGCCAGGATTATGAGAGATGTGAGGACTGGCTCCACCCGCAACTTGATAGAGTTTAAACTCACTCGTTTAATATCCTGGAGGGTGCTAGGCCACTGGCAACTCTGAGTGAAAGCACTGAAATTGATGATTTTTCTTAAAATATTCAAAATGCAGAAGACTAGAGGTGGAAATTGAGAAAAAACAGTAAGCATGACTTTGAAGACTAATGATTAAAAAGGTAGAATCCAGGGAATAATTACTGTCAAACTCTATTCAAAGACCTGGTAATGTGCTCCACATAATGACGCCATCTGAGAACAATGCTCTGGTTTCCCATTGAGGATATAATTTTTGTCATGCTTGAACCACTCTGTTTCAGATATCATTGAGCCAAAGACAAAAGGAAATGAAGGATGTGCTCTGCAGACCCAGCAGCTGGACTAGTAAAAGTCCAGTGGAAGTACAGTTACTGTCTACACTACTCAGAAACATTCTTGTGATTAGTTTATTGCTTACATGTCCACTTTATTCTTAAAATTCCAACATTTTTTCTGTAAGTATACCACATAAGATTTTTTGGTTTACCTATATCCTTCTGTGATAACTTTTGCAGTACTTAATCTGCAGTGTACACCTGTGATTAGAATCTGCTGTTATAAACATGTAGTTTGTACTGACTGCGCTTTGTAGAAAGGTTATAAAATCTTATGGCAATAAAACATTTTGTTAAGCATCACCACTCAGCCTCCCTACTGTCTTACAAGTAATACAAATTGCTTTCTTCTCACACATTGCTGATTTTATTCCATTTTTTTGATATCATTAACACATCTAAGTATTAAATCTATTAATGAAATCCTAAGATTGTGGATTTCACTGGAAGTACTGATCAATCGGTAGCTAGGCAGCAATGAAACCAATTTACTTTAATATAATTGAAAACAGTCTGCCTATAGAAGATGAATGAGCTATAATTTAACAGCTAAAAAAAAACCCTCTATTGAATTACTGAATTTTTTCTTTTTTATACAGAAGATGCAACATAGTAGCGTCTCAGAAATCATGTATGGTATTTTGTGATATTTGAATAACTTCAAGGTACCCATCTACCATAAATTCCAATTTTAATTAAATTAATTATGGGAATAAGCTAAATTATTTTTCATTCTCAATATACTGAGTTCCATGAAACAGCAACAGTAAGGGTAATGGGGTGAGACTACCCACATTCACACATTGCTGTTTTCAGAGGGTTCTTTCAATATGATCCTTTTTATCTAGACTGTGCAAGTCTTCCTGATAGCATTATATTAATGTAGCTTTATTGCAGAATCAAACAACAAATGCTTCAAATTAAAAAAATTTCTTCCTTACTAAGAAAAAATGTTTGCTAAGAATGAACAAAAGAATGAGGCTATTAATCATATAACAGCTACAAAATGTGTGGCTCATTCCAGGGAGGGTTGTTGTTGTTCTGAGAGTGATGCTATTAGTTACTAGAAAAATGCATCAGGAGTCATGCAGCTGCACACAGTGACGGGAGTCCTGTTTCCTACCAACTCATTGTGAGCGTGCCCCTCCAGAGCTGCTCAGACTATTTACTGTCTCTGGGATTTGAACAGAATGGCAAAAGATTACTTTGTTTAACTCAGTGGTAAAATAAATCAGTCCCCAAATGAGGACAGCTTAAGTTAGCTTGATGATTCTTGGAGTGAAAGTTGCACGAGAGAATTTTTTCAATCATATACACTTAGCAATTCAATGCAAGATTTTGAAAATGCTGGATGAGTACTTCTTTGCAGTATTGATGTTGATGTTCGATAGCACCTGAAACACCAGTAAGGATCCAAAAGACTGAAATAAAAAAACAACATTGTTCTTATATCTTGAAAGAGAGAGAGACAGGCTAGAGAAATGGTGTGATAGGAACATAATGCAGTTCAAGACAGAAAAGCGCACACTCCTGAACATGTGGAGGAACAGCTCCACACACTAATATATCCTGGAGACCACCCCATTGGAAAGCAGCTTTGCATAAAAGTACCTGGGAGTCCAGGATGGTGGACATCAGTCGGAACATGAGCCAGCCACGTGCCTGTGCCACAAAGAAAGGTGATCATATCCTGGGCTGCCTTAGGCTAAGCATTGCCAGCAGGTGTACCAAAGTGTCCTTTCTTCTCTTCTCAGCATTGGTGGGGCCATGCCTAGAGTGCTGGGTCCAGTTCTGGGCTTCCCAGTACAAGAGAGGCGTGGAGCTACTGCAGAGAGTCCAGTGAAGAGCCACAGAGATGATAAGGGTCTAGAGTATTTCTCATATAAGAAGAAGCTGAGAGAGCCAGGACTGCACAGGAGCTCAGAGAAGAGAAGGCTCAAGGGAGATCTTAAAATATGTATAAATACCTGATGGGAGGGAACAAAGAAAACTGAGCCAGGCTCTTTTCAGTGGTGCCCTGTGACAGGATCAGAGGCAATGGACTCAAACTGAAACACAGGAGATTCCCTCTTAATATAGGGAAACATTTTTTTACTGGAGGCAGGGTACTGAGCATTGGCTCAGACTGTTCAGAGAGGCTGTGGATTCTCCGTCTTTGGAAATATTACAAAGGCTTGTGGACATAGTTCTAGTCAACCAGCTCTAGGTGGCCCTACTTGAGCAGGGCTTGACCAGATGATCCCCAGAGGTCTCTGCCAACATCAATGGTTCTGTGTTTCTGAAGTGGACAAGACTTTAGTAGTTTAATCAGCTTAATGTTCATGGTAGGCAAAAAAACCCCAAATACTAGCACAAGTCTCAGTCAAGAATTGAAGGAATGAAATATAAATGAAGCATATTGTGACAGTTCGCATGTGTTTTGGTGAACGTTTCATATTATAATAAAGATAGGTGTAACCAAATCATGTAGACTTTTATGGAGGGAGACAGACATGGATTTTTTTCATCAAATCATCTGGGCATTCTAATAGGAAGAAGATTTAAGCGTGGAATGGAGAAATCAGAAGAATTGTTGAAGCTGATTTTTAGCACAACATTGTTTACTCCTTTTAGCAATGATTAGAAGCGAAGTTAGACCTTATAGATGACATAAAAACTGGTTGAACACTAAATAAAGAAGAGAATGAACGGGCAAGACAAAATATTCTAAGTTTCAATATGGCCAGATATATAGTTGGCTCTTTTCAAAGAACAGAAGTTGTAGGTGAAGGTTGGATAATTTTGTATATTTAATTTAAGGGTTCACTGTTTTCTCCCATTATCTACATGGGTTTTTTTAGTTGTGAAAGAGGCAGAATGAGAGTTTAACAATGATCATAACAATGTCCAGCTTATTTTTAAGTGAATTTCTCATTATTCAGAAAGATGATTTACAGATATCCTTCATATAATTGAAAAAGCTGCCAAACCTTTGAAAAGTACTAATAAGAAGTCTTAAAAGCAAATTCTTTCTTAATATTTGGCATTTTGACTTATAAAGGTTTCTTCTGCTGCATCTTTACTGAAGAGGCTTCTAAAACAAATATTAAACAAACCAAACCAAAAATTGTTTCCATAGAACTATTCAAATCGTGTTCTGTGCATTTTAAATGCCAATCATTATTTAAATACTTAATATAAATGTTATTTAACTATTTAATATTGTGCATGAATAGATTAAACTGATATAATTCTAGGGCAATTTATTTCACCAGAAGCACTACAGAAGCTCCTAGCATGATGATTAGCCCAAAGGAATAAAGTAATACGCTGATCTAGAGACACGGAATTCTCAAATGGCAAGAGGTTAAGTCCCTTACTCCTGAAACTGGCACTGCAGCAAATGCTGAACACAATGAAGGTGTCGCAGCAAGAATGATTAAATATCTGAGAGATATTTACAGAAAGATATCTTCCAATTCCACATAATGAAAAGAAGGATAATATTTTTCTTCATCATAGCCTTTCCATATGTGAAAAGAGAAAGTATACTTTAATTTATTTTATTATAGGAGCCCATGGTTGAAAAGGGGAAAGTACAGACCAGAAAAAAAAAAAGTTGTTCTATTGTAGCAGTTACGATATTTAACCATTAAACCAATTTTTTTTTCCCAAAGCGATGTTAGATCCCTTTTTCTGTTACGGCATTTTAATTGGGATAGAAATACAAGTATACTCCTGTCTTAGACATGAAATCAGACTACGTTATCACAGCAGGTCACCCCAGTTTTCCAACCTGTGACCTGAACACTATCCATTGTGGAATGCTGATGAGACACGAATCGTAATCCAGAGGAGTTACATGGGTTTTCCTCAATTTTTTCTCCTAGTTGTTTTTTTGGGTTTTTTTTTTTTTTTGAAAAAGCCAAGTTACTCACAAGCTTCAGCTTCATATATAACACTCCCTATAGGCTGCTAGATTTAATTCTACTAAAGTGGAACCCAGGTAAATTACAGCATACAATCTTTCCACAGAAGACTGTAATGTTCCCAGAAAAACTGAACGCGTTTTCCTCAAAATATCACCTAGGTTACTTATGCTTTAGTATCAGTTTGCTTTTCTTAGTCACTTTGTTTATTGGCTTTTTTTTTTCCACTACTAAATCTTCAGGATTATACATTCTATACTGTAATTATATGAAGATGTAATGAAGATCAATGCTTCTAATAAAATAAGAAAAATTGTCTTTTACAGATAACTTAATGCCATTTAATTTAGTGTGTTAACAGATATAATTCAATTCAGTCTAATGGACTACAAAATCAACATTTATTACAAATAATTTTCAGCCCTGCATGTAGCCCCATGAACATATCTGTGTTACATTCATTGTGATCACTTAGATGATGCACCTTAAATATCACATCGTAAGTAATTATAGTTTAAACTCAAAAGGTTTTATGTAGAATAGTGGACAGTGTATATTTCTGTTTAGGAGGCAGAAGTCTCATTTGTACAACTTGAACACATACATAGATCACTAAAGTAATATTTCTGGTGTGTGCACATTTCTGCATAGAAAGATACATTTTCCAAACTCTTCATACACACAAACATCTATTTCAGCTCATGTTTTGCGATATGCACAGCATTACATGCATGATCTGAAAAATAAGGCAACAGATAATGTGGCGCTACAGTGATGTGAACTCCAAATCAAATATATAGGGCTAGTACAAAATACTAACAGTAAAATATTTTTCTCTTATCCGCTGTTTACGCTACCGTCTAGACCTCTGATCCCAGAGAACTTAGACCTGATAAGTGAGCTACCCAGGGTTGGTGACTCAGCAGATGCTAATTTATTCTAGACAGATTATTAAATCATAGAATCATTAACACTGGAAAAGACCTCTGAGATCCATCAAGACCAACTGTTAAACCAACTCCACCATGCCTACTAAACCATGTCCCAAATTGCCACATCAGTATTTGTAGTGCCTTGCAGAGAACGTGTATATTCAGCTAGTTAGGCACAGATATTAGTAACTTAGCAATTAGAAATAGTTGAAAGAAAATATAATCCACTGAATTTTTAAACTTACAGTTGAATCCCAATAAAACAGAACTAGAAAGGATGTCCTAGTTTGGCACAGGCTGTACAGGCAATAAACAACAGGAAGAACCCTTCAGCTTTTTGATAGTAGGTAACACTGTTCAATATTTATCTTTTCCTGTCTGTGCAGCGTTGCTGATTTTCCTACAGAAAAATTAGATGCAAAAAATTATATATAGGTAGGGATTTTTTTCAGCACATGGCTGACAATTCCATTTACTTATGCTCATTTTCATGGCTTTTATTTCAAGGGCAAATAGAAGGTGAATTCTCTACTGATTCTTGACCAGTCTCCTGTGAATATTTACTGAACATCAAAGGAAAACAACAATGTTCCCTGAAGCTACTGTCTCAAAAGACATGAACTTTCTAAACTGTCATGCTAGGATGCCATTGCAACTTCTTCAAACAATGAGAAGAATCCTTAATGTCTTAATCTATTGCTGACTTAGTAATAAAAATTAGACTGTGCTACACCTGCAAATATAAGGCTAACACAACTACTAATTTATTTTTTTTTACATCTTGCTTGCAGCATGTTTTTTAAGTAATGAATTCTTGGGGAGAAAATGGAGTTCAGCAGTGATCTGCACACTGGAGTCAAGTGCACACTAAATACGTTTGCCAAAGATATAGGAGGATCTGTTGGTTTCCTCAAGGGTAGAGAGGCCTTACAGAGAGATCATGAGAGAACAGAGTACTGGACAATCATCAGCTACATATGTGTGATTCTTAGAACTAAGAAATCATTTTCCCTCACTGAATTAGTCTATTCATAAATAATCATATTTCAAAAAATGCAAAATACGCAAAAAAAAAGAAAAAATTTACTAGTGAAAACAACTTTAGCAGCCCTGTTGCTGTCTCAGGTGTGAGAATATAGAAGGATTTTTCTTGTCTTTCACGGACTGGCAATATTCGATAAGGCAACTGGTTGTTTTAACAGTGAGGATTAAATGACATGTTTATGAAAAATTTATTTATGAAAAAAGAGCATAGAAACTATTAGAGAGCTAAATTAGGCATTCAACTACTTTCATTTGCAGTGTCTTCATTCACTAATAACTGAAAACCTGGATAGTGTGGCTTTCGACTAACATTCCTTATGTTTCATTTACATGTCACTCTGATTGAGAGACAGTATGCTGGTAAGATAATTGCTTGAGATAATAACAGGCCGTATGTTGTAACTGAGAGATTTTATCTGCAGAAGCCCACTGTAATCAAAAAAAAGCAATGAGAACGTCATCATTTACCTTACAGGGAACAAGGCTATACTTACATTTCCAGTTTTATGTATTTGGCACCTTACTAACTTCATCCCTGTTAGTTTGCATTGGCTTTTACAGTTATTTTCAAATTCTTTCAAGAGCATATTCAGCACTTCAGCATTACAAGGAACATTTCCCAGAGTATTTACTGATCATTGAACTATAGCACTATGATTACAAACCTGTTTTCATACAATTTCATGTCACTTGAAAAGATTGATGTGAGTGCATAATATGTTTCAGCTGCCTACAGTCATACAAATCTGCAAGTTCTCCTTCACTTGTGACCTCTTTCTTCAAATACCTCAATTTCCTAGACTTAATACTGAAAGTCTAATCATAAAATGCTCTGAAAGAATTTTCCTCTGGAGCTATTCTGAGATTTTTCCAATTAAGTTAAAATATGACTGACGCTACAAAGGTCACATATTCCATCTTCTCTTCTATAACATCACAATGTCAGAGTAGTGTTTATAATAGTATAAATATATATATATAATAAATATACATATAATATATATAAAAATGTATATAATACATATAAATATACCATATCATATTCTTTCATCCTGTGGGGTTTTTTTAAGTTTCTTTAAATTATGATGTAACAAGATTCCAGTGTGTGAAAGAAGCAAGACTAAAAAATTAAAAAAACAACAAAAAAGAAACACCAAAACAAGCGTTAGAAAAAAGATTTTCTCTTGGAAGACACCTAAATTACTGCTATCAGCCTAACTTCCTAAGTAATCACAGTCTATAACTGCTGGTGCACACATGTCCCTTTTACACTTTGAACTCATTTAAGATACTAAAACAAAGTCCACCTATTGATGATGTATACATAGAGCAGAGAACTGTCATCACAAGAAAGGCTGTCTCATTCAAATGAACATCAGAGAATCTAGTTACAGGATACTTTCACAGTGAACAAAGTTTCATTACTGCTGTTGCGCACAGAATGAACTGTTTGATTTAAAAATTTCAGCTTGATTAAAAGACTGAAAAACTTAGGAAAAAAAACAAGCAGAATTTTCTTCCAAAAATAGACCTTGGTTTCTGCCAGAAAATGCAAGAATGAAGAGGTGTGGCTTTCAATTAAAATCTGTCTTTAATATCAAATTTTAACGGTGTTTGCTTGTGTCAATGTGGTTTGATTTTTAGATGTACAGCTAATTTGTGTGAAGTTCTTCACACAAATTAAGCTTCATAAAATGGTCAAAGTCTTCAATACTAAAGAAACCAATGCTTGTATTTATTTTTAGCTTAAAGAAGGTCTTTTGAAAACTAAGGTGTATTTCTGCAGTTGCTGCTTGAATATTAAATTTAGGTAAGCTATACCACGCTTTGCCTATGCTTTGATTTTCCTTACAATAAGATACTTTTACCGTAGCCACATTTTATCCCCATATCCATTCATTTTCATCTTGCCTGGCTATATTTCTTTCATATGAAATAACACTAACTGTCATTGCATAATAACTCTGTTGCTAGTGACCTCCATTAGTTTCTTCTCAAAGATAGAGAAGTTGAAATCTCATTTCTTGGTTGCCAATGGCCCCAATTAATATTTTTTGAACAAAGTTTTATATCTGCTTCAGAGGGGAGGTAAGAAAAAAGTCTGGTGGAAGCAGGAAAGCTATCAGATACTATCATGCCCCTTCAGCACGTTTACTGAGACCTGATCACCAGATCAAAGTTTCTCAGTAATGAAATCGAAATGTGGCTTCCTGTACACTTGTCAAAGGTCTGCTGTCAAAGTAACCTCACTGAGAACATTTTGTAAGACTGGTATAACCTTTTTTCAAAGTCTGGCCATTGGAAAACAAAGATGTTAACGTGGAATGGTGTATAAGCATAACAATACCTTACACCATCAATGTCACCCTGGGTGGTTAGGGTTTCAGTAAGATTTATGAAAACTATAGTCAATGTTTGACGGTTGACACAGGACTCAGGATGATAATAAAACACATAGAAACAGTATTTTTTCCCCTCTTTTTTTTTTTTTAGATAAAGATTTTCGAGATGGAGTGTTCATGTATTTATTGGAAAGCATTATATCAAAAACAGCAGGAGGAAGGAGTCATCCACTGGAGAGTTTTATGCTGTCACTCCACTCTTATATCGCTAAATGCAAGGTGCCACATATTGTGTTAAAAAAAGAACCAAGAAACCTCTTAAGAAATAAAAAAGAAAATTGGGATAAGCTTCTATTGAGAGAAAGAACAAAGTACAGGAACTGCTCAGGGGATCACTAAAGCATATTTCTTCACTGATGGCTCAAATTTACTTCTGGATATTACGTGATTGTAAAAATTTCAAATGGCAGATAAACACAAGAGCCAGTGCTAGGCTGTGGAAGAATAAAGAAAATCTAGAGAAAGCAAGGAGGAATTCATAAGAGGCTAAACATCTCTGAAGACAGAAAAGAAGAAATATTTAAGTACTTTGTGTAGGACACTTGCAAAAAGAAAGCTGTCACTGTGTTGTTTTTTGGGGTTGCTTTTTTTTTCTTCACTGTGCTGATGATAGAGGAATTATAACTTAAATGAAATTCATCATTATGGGTGAAAATGACATTATTCTGAGAAAACACCATAACTATTCCTACCTGCAGTGAAGCATACCACAAAAGCGATAAGGCTGCTTCAGTAATCACTTCCAAGCCCTTGATCCCATGTGGGAAGCAGGATACTAATCAGTTCAGTTTGCTGTGTCTTGCTTTGCACAAAAAATTGCAGGCAGTGTTCTTACCCTAGATAAAAATAACTGCCTGTTTTCAGATTTGACTATCAATCAAAATACTCTGTTTGCTACATCATATGTCCACAAAAGTGTTTGTGACAGTATTAAAGCATGCACAGAACAATTCTGTTATTTTTAAGAGCAAGAACGCACACTGAGGCTGGTGAGAGGAAGACTGGGATTGAGATTTACATCGAATTGTCATTTCCTATGAAAATTCACTGTGAAAGAAATGGATTTTTTCCTCAGACTTTTTAAATTATTTCAGTGAGAACCTTTCAGAAATCTCCACATGCTTTTCAGGAGTTTTACAGGTACCTATTCCTCTGATTAAACATTTGTTACACATAGTTTTCCTTTTATTCACTGTAGATCATTCCATTTCTTGTGAAATTATTTTGAGGGTTTTTCTCAACAGTTGTTGGAAGGTGTTATCCATTAGCCTGTCAATAGGATACTCAATAGAGTAATTTTTTTAACTGAACACATCATGACATGCTGGCAGTAGTTTTTCAACTTAACACCCTGATTGAATTTAATATTAATAACATTAGCATTCTAGCTGTGTGAGGAAATATAATGACACAGATTATTAAGCTTCATGTTGGACGGAGGAAGCTGACTGTCTGTAGAGGTCAGGAAGGAAGTTTTCTTTACTATTTTCTATCATCTCACAATAAGTTGTTGTATTACCCAGAAGTTCCTTTTCATCTAGAATATCAGATTCAACCTACCCCTCAAGGGAGAAATTAGCTAAGATGAGACTATTTTCTGCTGTTTTATAGGCAATCTAATATTTTTCTTATGACAATTTATTTTTTATCAGTGTCTTTTAATATCAACCTCATGTTCAAGACCTTACATGTTATGACCATTTGCCTCACTGAATTGCACAAGAAACACATATCTCCTATGATTTCTTCATTTTGGTTGAGAATGCTATTTTATTTAATGTTCTACACCCTCAAAATCACATGCCAAGGAACTAGAAAGTCCCCTTAGTAAAGCAGATAAAAAATATTAACTATTTTACAATATATTTGTCGTGTGTTTTTTCAGTGTACACATATATATCGTGTCATTTGTAGCATTTAATTTCTGATGGCACAAACCAGTGTTCTATAAACACTAATCACGTATTCAAACATGCAGAGCAGTTCATTCTATAATAAAAAAAATGCCTTAAGTAGAACAATCAATTTATTTTCTTGTTATTCATACAGATGACTGTTAACAATATTCTAAATCCTGACAGGGACATGAACTGATACAAAGAGGTTTGTTTATAAACATGTAGAAATGTCTTCCTATCTCAGAGGCGTATTTGAAATACAAATACTCTCTAAATCAGTTGATATTACTTTGTGAAATAATTTCTGTCCAGTTTAACACAATGAAAACAGTCCTAGCTGTGATTTGTAGGCTGGTTTACATACCAAATGTTTGTGGGTGCTGCAGAGATACAAGGCAACAGCTTTGTCTGTATGCCTTAAGACCCAACTGTCTCCTAGGCATAGTTGAATATGGTGGATTTTGGGATGCTGCCTGGTGCACTAGAGCTAAGCACAATGGAGTATAATCACACAGAATCACACAGAATCACCAGGTTGAAAAAGACCCACTGGATCATTGAGTCCAACCATTCCTAACACTCCCTAAACCATGTCCCCAAGAACTTCATCAACCCATTCCTTAAACACCTCCAGGGAAGGTTACTCTACCACCTCTCTGGGCAGCCTGTTCCAGTGCCCAATGACTATTTCTGTGAAGAATTTTTTTCTGATATCCAACCTGAACCTCCCCTGACGGAGCTTCAGGCCATTCCCTCTTGTCCTGTCCTCTGTCACTTGGGAGAAAAGGCCAGCTCCCTCCTCTCCACAATCTCCTTTTAGGTAGTTGTAGAGAGTAATAAGGTCTCCCCTGAGCCTCCTCTTCTCCAGGCTAAACAACCCCAGCTCTCTCAGCCGCTCCTCGTAAGACTTGTTCTCCAGCCCCTTCACCAGCTTCGTTGCTCTTCTCTGGACACACTCCAGAGCCTCAACATCCTTCTTGTGGTGAGGGGTCCAGAACTGAACACAGTATTCGAGGTGCGGTCTCACCAGTGCCGAGTACAGAGGGAGAATAACCTCCCTGGACCTGCTGGTCACACCATTTCTGATACAAGCCAAGATGCCGTTGGCCTTCTTGGCCACCTGGGCACACTGCTGGCTCATGTTCAGTCGGCTGTCAACCAGCACCCCCAGGTCCTTCTCTTCTGTGCAGCTCTCCAGCCATTCTTCCCCCAGTCTGTAGCGCTGCATAGGGTTGTTGTGCCCCAAGTGCAGGACCCAGCATTTGGCCTTGTTAAACGTCATGCCATTGGTCTCAGCCCAGCAGTCCAGCCTGTTAAGATCCCTTTGCAGAGCCTCCCTACCCTCCTGCAGATCCACACTTCCACCCAGCTTAGTGTCATCCACAAACTTGCTGAGGGTGCACTCAATGCCTTCATCCAGGTCATTGATACAGACATTGAACAGAGCTGGACCCAGTACTGAGCCCTGAGGAACTCCACTTGTGACTGGCCTCCAGCTGGAGTTGACTCCATTGACCACCACTCTCTGGGCCCGGCCATCCAACCAGTTTTCAACCCAGGAGAGTGTGCGCCTGTCCAGGCCAGAGGCTGACAGTTTCTGAAGCAGAATGCTGTGAGAAACTGTGTCAAAGGCTTTACTGAAGTCCAAGAAGACTACATCCACAGCCTTTCCCCCATCCAGTAGTCGAGTCATTTTGTCATAGAAGGCAATCAGGTTAGTTTGGCAAGATCTGCCCTTTGTAAACCCATGTTGACTGGGCCTGATCACCCGGTTCTCTTGCATGTGCTTCATGATAGCACTCAAGATTACCTGTCCCATGACTTTTCCCGGCACTGAGGTCAGACTGACAGGCCTGTAGTTCCCCGGATCCTCTCTGCAACTCTTCTTGTATATGGGCACAACATCAGCCAGCCTCCAGTCTAGTGGAACTTCCCCAGTCAGCCAGGACCTCTGGAAGATGATGGATAGGGGTTTGGAAAGGACATCCGCCAGCTCCTTCAATACTCTTGGGTGGATCCCATCCGGCCCCATAGACTTGTGGGCGTCTAGCTGGGCAAGCAAGTCTCTAACCGCCTCCTCTTGGATCATGGGAGCCTCATTCTGCTCCTCTAACTCTTGGGTTTGTAAACAGAAGGAACAACTTTCTTTGCTATTAAAGACTGAGGCGAAGAAGGTATTAAGTACCTCAGCCTTGTCCTTATGCCCTGTCACTGTTATTCCTTCTGCATCCAATAGGGACTGGATATTCTCCCTCGTCCTCCTTTTCCTGTTAATGTATTTGTAGAAAGACTTTTTGTTGTCTTTCACAGACTTAGCGAGTTTTATTTCTAGTTGGGCCTTGGCCGTCCTGATTTTTTCCCTGCACGATCTCACTTCGTCCCTGTAGTCCACCCAAGATGCCTGTCCTTTCCTCCAAAGCACATAGAGCTTCTTCTTATTATTGACACATGTTGAGATCTCCCTGCTCCACCAAGCTGGCTTTTCCCCCCGCCGGCTCCTTTTCCGGAACACAGGGATGGCCTGCTCCCGAGCTGCTAGGATTTCATTTTTGAAGAGCGCCCAGCCCTCGTGGGCTCCCTTGCCCTGAAGGACTGTTTCCCATGGGACTCTGCTAACCAACCTTCTGAACAGTCCAAAGTCTGCCCTCTGGAAGTTTAATGTGATAGTTTTGTTAGTCCCCTTCTTTATCCCACCTAGAACTGAAAACCCTATCATCTCATGATCGCTTAGTCCCAGGCATCCTCCAACCGTCAAATCCCCAACAAGACCTTCTCTATTTGCAAACAGCAGGTCAAGGTGTAGTGTAAGGTGTAGTGGCCTTCTGCTCTCCCAGTCCTACAGACAGAAGGCTGCTGCTGCAATGCACACATAGCCAGACACACGGACCAGCATGGTTGGAGAGCAGGGACTTTTACATGCAACCTTGCTTTGCACAGGTTGAACGTGGTGGTTTCATACTTGCCATAAAAGTGATTCTTTCCAGACTCCACCCAAATTAGTCTCAAACGCCACAAAGAAACAGAAAATCTATAGAGATCTTAATTTGTGAAGCAATAGTGTAAAATGAGGCTTAGATTAAAGTATACTATGTATCACAGTATTGGGTTATTCAAGAGTCTCTGTTACGCAGCACTTCCTTTTGGACTCAGAATCTGTTAAAACAAATCATATACAGCTTGAGGCTCGGATATTTGTGAGCAATCCCCTGAAGTTATCTCAGACAGGTCTTGAAAAATAGCATTGTGGTTTTCTATTTCCAACAGAAGATACCTTTTTTCTTTATTGATGAGTTATTCATTATATGTGTATATATATGTATATCCTTCTTTTTGTGATGACCACACTTTCTGCAAGTTTTCAGTAACTACAGCAGAACTCTTATCTCCCCTCTTACCAATCTACTTGATGTTTGTGAGTCTTGAGTCAACAGAAAACTGTTGCGTTACTTGCTGTTTGACGAATGGGAGCCTTTGGGGAGGAAGATGCATGTATCTGCCATCAAAGTCTACTAATGACACCTCTTGGCCTTATTTTGAGTTTCACTAGATGAGAAGTCAGCACATCCTGTAATGTATGAATAGTAAAATCTGAGCACTGATGATTTGGACATAATTTAGAGAGAAGTTGTTGAAATGGCTAAACAGCTGTGAGAAAACTGGAATAAAAAAGAAGAGAAATCTGGCTTCTCCTTAAGTACTTTGGGGACACTTTAAACACAGATTTTCAATAAGTTCAGCTAAAAAGCATGTCCTGAGTTTTAAGTGACTAGTCGGTAAGTAAGAAGTACCATGATGAGAATGAGCACAGATTTCTTTCAAAACAAATCTGTAAGATTCTGCAGGATGCACAGCATGAAGGACTCAACAGACTGGCTTATATGTTGGATGCACCTATGAATGCAAGATGAAAGGCACTTACTGTGATAGCCTAGAGCAAAATAAAAAGAAACATGCATGACATACACACACCACTAAGTCTGACTCCTTTCTTACCATTATCTTACAGAACTGTAAAATCATAGAACAGACCAGCTTGGAATGAAAAATAATCTGTTCTAAACTTTCTTGGGAAGGGGAGCCTAGATGAGGTTATCTAGCACCCTGTCCAACTACATCTTGAAGACTGTCAGTAATGGGGACTCCATCACATCCCTTGGAATGTTGTTCCAGTGAGTGATTGTTCTCACTCTAAAAAATAGCTTGCTTGTGTTGAAATAAAACATCGTTCAATGCAACTCACACCTATTGCCCCTTTTCTTCTCCATGTGTCTCCCTGTGAAAAGAGAGCTTCCATCCCTTGTAGCAGCCCTTTAAGCACTGGAATATCATGCTGAAGTCCCCCCAGAGCCCTCTCTTCTCCAGGGAGAAAAGCCCTGCCTCCTTCAGTCTTTCCCAATAGGACGGATTCTCCAGTCTTTTGATCATCTTCATGGCTCTCCTTTGGACCCTCTCCATTTTGTCCACATCTTTCTTGAACTGTCAGGACCACAATTGGATACAGTACTCCAGTTGTGCCTGACAATCACTGAGTAATGTGGGAGGATCGTGTATCTACCTCTGCTAGTGATGTCCGCATGGATGCAGCCCAGAATCTGATCTGCCTGTATTGCTGCAGCAGCACACTGTGGACTGATGTTCAGCTTGTTGTCTACAAAGACTGCAGCTCCCCTTCAGTAAGGCTGCTGACCTGCCACACATGTACTACCCTGTACTGAGCTCTTCAAATATCCCATCCCAGGTGCTGGACTTTGCACTCATCCTTCTTATATTCCATACTGTTCTTTCTAGCCCACTCTTCCATCGTGTCCAGGCCTCTCTGTAAGATGGCTCACCCATCTGATGTGATCACCTCACCACTCAGCCTGGTGTTGTCAGCAAACTTGATGAGGGTGCTTTCAATCCTGTCATTCAGGTCATTTATGAAGATGTTGAACAGTGTGAGGTCCAGTATCAATCCCTGGGGGACCCCACTCGTGACAGACTGCCAGCCTGAGTAAAGACCATTGATTAACATCTTCCAAGTGCAACCTGTTAACCGATGTCCTTACCTATCTCACAGACCATGAATCCACTTTGTATCTTGTCAGTTGGTTCAGGAGAAGGCTATGTATATACTTTGCTCAGGTGTAGGTAAGAAACATCCACTATGCTCCCTGTGATAATAGAAGATGTTATTTTGCTGCAGAAGGTGATTGTGCTAGTCTAGCATGGTTTATCTTTTGGGACGCTCTTCACCAGCGTGTCTGTCTTATTTCATTAGTTGCTATTTGTATGTATTGAATTGGCACTTTATGTTAGTCACTAGTTGGTTCAGGGATTATGTTATTCTGAATGTTGTTGTTTCCTTCTTTAGGTGAATCCTTAAGGTTAACTTTCTAGCTAGGGAACATAGGCAGTGAAAGAGAGTGAGCCTTACGTCAGAAGGAAAAAGAGTTCTTGTTGTAATCTAATTCCAGAATTACTTTATCTCCATGGCAATCTGTTCTTTTTTCAGTCTTTTCTTTCCCACCTATCAACCATAATGGGAAGAAACTGGAGACAGGATACTACTAGTTACTGCTTAATAGTGGACTCGTGTTGTGTTGCACTTACCTCTTCTCACTCTGGTAAAGAAGAGAATGCTGTATTCACATTCTCTGCTGAAAAATCCTTCAGGATACTGTATCCTGAAATAAAATAAAGTGGATTGTTAATTATTAATTCTCCCCACCCTCTGGGCTTTCAGTGTTAGGAGGAAAAGTGACTGGTTTTATGATAATAGATTTTAATTCCTAGTCAGATCATTACCTGCTTATAGCAATGCCAGGTGTGGGGAAAAACCACACCAGTCCCCCAGGTGTGGGGACTGAGATAAAGCATGAAGTTGGTACCAAGCATATTACAATAAACTTTATTAAAAACACCACGTGTTCTAAGCTTGACACACAGGATGATAAGACCAGGCTGGGAAATACCATCTGGGAATCAGTGAAAAGACATATGGCTGAAAACAATCATAGAATAGACAGATAGACAATAGATGTTGTGGAACAGACAAAACCAAAAACATCCTGTTTGTCCTAAGGTCGGAAAACCAAGGAAGAGTATAAAGATCTGCCCAAAGAGAGAAGCCAGTACTAAGAGAAACAGTACTAGTACTTTCTTAATTTGACTCCTGTATACCAATCTTTACCGGTTCTTTTCTGCTTGGTAGGTGACAGAGCCAAGACTTTAACTTACCCAATATATTAGCAGTGCAGATTACTCAACACCTTCCTGTAGACCATCTTTTCAAGAACCTCAATAGACCAAGAGCAAGCAGAACACATTTGTGTTCAATACTATGATTTAAAATGTGCTGCTATAATCAGGAGAGGCGGAAAATTTCCTCACTGAAGAATTGTCCCTGTCTGTTACGTTAACTAGTTTTCAGTGATGAAATTCACTGAGTTGAGCAGTCCAAATTCACTCTGTACACAGGTTTACAACTCATCATGCTAGAGCCAAGAAATCTTTGTATAGATGAGCCTATTTCTCTGAACAAGTTCATAACCTTTTCTTGACAACTTATATAGCAATTAAAAATGCTTTCTTGTATGCGGTGATATAATTTGTTTTGTCACAGTGCTACATTTCTGTTAGCAGAAAGAACATTATAGAAGCAATAAGACTGGTCAGATCTAGAACTATAGAGCCATTACATCGCCAGTAGTGAAGCTGTACACATCAGTATGCTCAGAAGGATTACAACATTTTGATCTGAAATCCAATGGAGATCTTAGTTGCTATCTCAGACTGAAATTACAGTCTTGAACAGGAAACAGCATCTCAGCAATCTTTGCTAGTCACTTTTTACAGTGAAGTCAGGCTTTGCTGGTGGCTGTAGTGCTTCTTTTTCTGTATGTATCAGAAAAATAATCTCTTCAGAAGTCTATTTTTTCCTCCCTTATATAGGAGTCCTCAAATATGCAGACTGGACTTGCAATAATTTATTTGAAAATTTCAGAAGTTGGAGAAAATGTTACACAATTGAGACTGTTTCACAGCTGAAGGTAACTTAGTCCTTCATTTACCAGGTTTTTAATTGAAATCATACAATCCTGAAAGGATTTATTTGAAAAGTAACTCCTGC
The DNA here is from genome assembly GCF_017976375.1 of Cuculus canorus. Taxonomy (NCBI): domain Eukaryota; kingdom Metazoa; phylum Chordata; class Aves; order Cuculiformes; family Cuculidae; genus Cuculus; species Cuculus canorus. The sequence goes on along the minus strand of NC_071402.1, from coordinate 75,595,457 downwards.
TGTCTCTAATTCTAGCTCCTACTTCATGAATGGATAACATCAAAGATGTATCTCGTTACTCAGGACCTTGCCCAGTGGAGTTTGAAGATCTACAAGGAAGGAGATTTCACAGATTCTCTGGGCAATGTTTCCTAGTGCTAAACCACTCTCATGACGACATTTTTTTTCCCCTATCATCATCCAAACATAGGAACAACTGGCCAAGTATTTGTATGTATTGCAGAATGATATCTAAAGGCTAACTAGCACTAAACAAACATAAGAAATAAATATTTGCTGCTACACTGAGCTATGGGAGAGGAGAGGAGAGGAGAGGAGAGGAGAGGAGAGGAGAGGAGAGGAGAGGAGAGGAGAGGAGAGGAGAGGAGAGGAGAGGAGAGGAGAGGAGAGGAGAGGAGAGGAGAGGAGAGGAGAGGAGAGGAGAGGAGAGGAGAGGAGAGGAGAGGAGAGGAGAGGAGAGGAGAGGAGAGGAGAGGAGAGGAGAGGAGAGGAGAGGAGAGGAGAGGAGAGGAGAGGAGAGGAGAGGAGAGGAGAGGAGAGGAGAGGAGAGGAGAGGAGAGGAGAGGAGAGGAGAGACAGCTGCTTAAGGAACTACTTGATAAAGGTTTTGGGAAACAGCTGGTTGCTCCTTAATGACCTTCTTCTTAAAGGGAGAGAGAATACCATTTTGTCATTTGACATGGCTAGCTAGTTCTTGATTCTGACAGTTCTTGCCTTCAAAGCAGAAAATCTGATCACAAATGAAGATCGTAAGGCAGTTGGCATGAAATTAAGCCAACAGACCACAACACCCAGTTCCCATTTGAATCATGCCTGTAATTTGTCTTGTAACAGCATAAATGATTTAACATGGTGTTAATTTCCATCATAAGCCATTTTCTGCAACAGTATTCTCTTTTTCTCTTCGAGAGATATACTTGCTTTCCCAGTTAATGCTCAAAATGTCATAAATTTGTCATACTTAACTTTCTCCGCTCTGACAGCATATAGAAAATTCATTAATGTTTTTGTCATGTGTGGTCAGGCTCTTTCCTACTTCGATGTCCCTTCTAAAATTGCATTAAGCCACTCAAACATCGAAGAGAATACTAAGCAACCAGTGATTTGACCTTATCAAAGAAATATCACATCAAGAGCTTGAATCTAGAAACAGCCAAAATACTGATTTGTTGTTATAAGCATGTGCAAGAAGCCTCAAGGTTTATTGCCAAGTCGTATGAATTATCACACAGAATATAATCATATGCCAATTCCAATCATTTATTGCTCCATCCCAGTGATGTCAATGCTGACAGAACATCCTAATTTTGTCTAGCACTGATCTAGTTCATTGGGTTTTTAACATGCTGTTCTCACAGGGAAGGTTTACATCTGCTTAATTAGCAATTGCCTGAAGCTGCCTTCCTCAATAACATTTTAAAGTTCTTTTCTTCCAGAACTGTTATTGATTTTAAATTTGAAGCAGTGACAGATCTCCTTCATATCACTGTAAGGAATGTGAAAACATCTCTAGAAAATATTCAGCAGCTTGTATTTGTGAGGGCCCCCAACTCCTGCAAAGTGATTAGAGGAATGTTCTGATCCTCAGTCCAACTTTGCCCTCCATACTGAAATTAGTGCTTCTTTTCTATTCTCTTGAGCAACTTCTTTATAGCCCCAAGCTGCGCACCCCCCTCCCATCTAACAGGATCTAAAAGACATCACTCATCACTTTAAATGTGACCTACATTTCAAAAAACGAAAAGAAATGGAGCTGCCTCTTTTCACACTGCTGTATGCTGATAGAAGCCCTGCTATTCAATGTGGCCTGACCTGTTGTGTTTTTCACAATCTCCACCATCAGCTGCAAGTCCCTGTCTGTCTTCCCCTTCCCTCCTTTCATCTTTGTGTACCAAACCTCTATTAACTAAATTCTCTGCTCTATCTAAGCCATCCACCTCCTCAGAAGAATGATGAATTTTCACAACTATTTTTCAATAGTGCTGATGTCAATCAATGACTTTCTTACTGATACAACTTTAAAAAAATGGAAAACCACTATCCACTTTGCCATGGATTCAAGGATGATGCATTATTTAATTACTCTCCCAAAAGGGAAAACATTGTGCCTATCGTCTGCCCCTTTATACTGATCAGAATAATCTTCCATGCTTCTTCCAAGCCTCTGCTTGAACCCTGCCTTGGCAACAGGATTCATTTTAAGTTCTTTGTCCTGAGCACTTGCTGATGGGAAGCTGGTCTGTGCATTTGTATTGATAAAACACTGGGCTGTACTCAAAGTCCAGGTTCATGGCTTGTTTATATTCTTTCTGTTACCACTAGGATCTTCCTCTGCATGGCACAGCAGCACAACCGCCTTCCCTACGGGCCAGTCCCCATCCACCTTTATGCTGACAAACCAGAACTGCCACCTAAGTGCATTGCTGTCAGAGGCATCATGAATTATTCTTGCAACGCTCTTGATTTACAAATGAGGATATTAAAAATTCACTTTCCTTGTGTCTATGAAGCAAGAATTGCGCATACAGGTTTCCAAGCCTCTGCTAAGAGGTTCTTTTAGTTTTCTCATCATGGTCACCTTTCAAAGACTTTTCAGACATTGGCCACATGTATCTCAGTTTTTCAATATTTCTGCTGCTATAACCACCACACCAAAACAAACCATTTCTCTATGTTCATTATTATGAATAGTACAGACGTTGTTCCTCACAGGTATCTAGGCCTTGACTAATGACTTCCTACTTTCTTGCCTGGTAACAAACCCATGGACAATTAACTCTTCCTCATTCTGCCTGAAAATTTCAATAAAATGTCTATGTCTTTCTTTTAGTATATATTATTACTTAAATGTTATATTAATTGTGAATGCCCCAGGCAACTGAACAGGTTGATGACTGTGCCGTGGCTTTGAATGAACTGTACAACCTCATACAATATTAAAAGCTATTGGACGCACCAGATAACAGTGTGAAAAACTGTAAAAAGCTAAAGAAAACAGTGTGAAGGATGGCTGGACATCACAGATGGCTAAGGGAAAGTCAAATGATGAACGTGGCCACACTTTGCAGATCATGAAAGTGGAGTATTGGAGATCTCTGGGGCAGTGGAGCATTGAAAGGCAAAGTGTCCACATAGTCAGTACTATCATGTATGGCTAAGATCAAGGTAAAATATTGGAAATACAGAATTTGGGTGTAGCAAAATCAAGATCAATAGGGAGAAGGAAATTAGGAGTGAGGTGTTAATTTGGGAAGAAGCTGGAGTGGAGAAATGGTGGTAAAAGAGCACTGAAAAGCAAACTAAGAAAAATGGGAAAAGGATTAAAAAAATACAAAATCAAAATTATTGGTGCTGTCTGGGGTTGTCTGCAGAATAGTCCCATGCTTATTTACTGCAGCTAGAGTGGGATAACAAAACAAATCTGATATTCTAACCATGCCACACATGTCAAAAATGCTTCCACAGACAGGAGGAATGGGCAGGAACTTTACCAATCTGTCTGGAAAACACTTGAATGAACAGATTGAGCCTCATGTTATTATTATGTCAATGCCAATGACAGACCTGATAATATCAGCATCTTCCCAATCCCTTATTAATAGACTATTATATCCTTTACATTTTCATCCTAATTAATGAAAAATAATTTCAACCTAATTAATGGTTGGACTCGATGATCCAATGGGTCCTTTCCAACCTTGTGATTCTGTGATTCTGTGATTCTGTGATTGTTTCAGGCCAAACAAACATCTGCTTAGAAACCCTCTAGGAAGCAAGCTAAGGAACCATGAAAAATAAATGTTAAATGTCAGAATCACTGTCACATTTTCACATTACTGATTTGGTGTAACATTAAGCCCTCACACATTCCCAGCTCTTTACTGGGCAGATGCAGGAAATGTAACTTTCACATTTTGCTTAACACAGTATCTGTAGAGCCACACTTTCCCATGTTCGCCTTCAGCAAACATTCACACAGAATAAATACCCACAAATTTGATATAGCAACCCACTTAAAAAAATCACTACCAGTCTGCAGTACACTCATGCCCTTTTTATCTTTTTTTTGTTGATTTGGTTTTGTTTATAAATATAATATTATTACTCTGTAGCTTGACATTCATAAAACACTCCTTCCCAGTTCAATTACATTTCTCCTAGGCAAGGTGGAAACTTTGTTTATGTGAACAACTTTGCTTTGGGGACTTTGCTACTTAATGCTGTTGGCTGTGAACATCCAGAAGTATAAGTCAAAAGATACATGACCTGATTTGTGCAACACCAAGATTCTACTGTTATTGTTTGGGTAAAAGGATCTGACAGTACTACCTACAATTTAAGTTTCCCAGCACCTCCAATGGAATGACTGTTTCTATATTTTTCTTTAAGTATAAGAACCTACCAATGAAATTTAGAAAATGTGAAGCCAAGGTAAGAAATGCCAGAAGACTGTTTATTTAACATCGTCTTATCCTTTTCTCCACATATAATTCACAATATGATCTCTGATTTCATGGCCACGTTTTTTCCTTCAGTAGGACCCTGTCTTACTCAGTACACAAAGTAATGTTACTGTAGTAATTCTTTGTCTTTAAATAAAGGAAGTGCCTACTAGTAGAATCTTTGTCTCTTTTGTTGCTGAAGGAATGATAACAAATGAGAGAGGAATTGCAGTACCATAAAAGATCACTAAAGCCATCCACTACTGTCTAGAAAATTGCCATAATGCCCTTATACCACACCAAGGTTATCCTTTGTTGCGTGATAAACTGAAATATTCTTAAAACATGGGATGTATGCAGCCCATGTTGGCAATCAATCTTGGATACTATCAATTTCAACTGTATTCTTTCTTGCCCCGCTTCACAGAGTGGAAATTATAGCATTTCCACATGTACTTGATTGTCTTATCTATTCCCCTTTCTATGTTCAGACAAGCAGCTGGCCATGCTGATTTCCTGACAAAAGCATGAGTCTACAATATTGTACTCTCAGCACTTACTTACTTGCGTACATACACTTGCAATGAGCTCCCTTCTGCCTTGTTTTGGTTTTTTTGAAGTTTTTCTTGTCCATACTCATAGAAACAGTTCTTACTGACTACTTACAGCTTTATGTACAATGTCATTAGTGCTGTAACAGAAGTAGCCAGATTTCTGGAACAGCCAGATTTCCTACCTGGAGTATGTTCTAGTTTGAGCTAAAGCAGAACCTATTGTCTAAATTTTCAGTCAATCTTCATCTACAACTTCACCTTCTGAAAAGTTAACAACAAACTTTTCAGACAGTGTCTGCCTCCTGAAGCTATAAGCATGATATTTATCACCAAGATAATGGGACATTGGTATGTAGATAGGCCACTGCTCACACTTATTCCTATGTAAATCAAGGCATCCCAGAGTTGGTGGAGAAGAGTGTGACACCTGCAGGGAGGAGTAGACACCTAGGAAAAGCCTAGTAGAAAACCTAGGAAAAAACAGAGGAAGCATTCTTCAATGTTTGGAACAGACCACAGTCTATCAAGGATGGTCTGCCTCTTTCCTCAGTGCATGAGTTTAAGAATAGATGATCTCTTCGACAAAGCCACTTGCGGATCTCCATTCTTCTGCTAATGAAGCAGTCAGAAAGGACCCCTGCAAAACGGGAAAAAAAAAAAAAAAAAACCTGTTGCCTAATATCCATACATCTCAGCATACATATTGAACATACAGCTCTTTTCAGTTGGCAGCTGGGGCAAATATAGGCTAAAAACAATGTGTAGAATAAACTCTATAGCGTATTAATGTTTCATTCACCCGAAGGATATGCTTATATAAATGATCATTTCCAATAAAAGATGAAAATGATGGTGATAGGATCTATCTAGCTCAGAGACAGATATGCTGTTAGACTTGTATCATGTGCAATTACTGTTAGAGCAGGCTGCAGTAGAATAGACAGCCACCAATGGAAGATAACAAATAAGTTCCCAGTGGGCATAAGAATGTTTCTCAATGAGAACTAATAAGTACTAGTTTAACTTACTTTAAATTCATCTATGCATTCATATATTCATTTATGCTCTTGTAGTTACTGCTTAACCTTGAGTAATTTTGGTAACATGCTTTATTTAATGAGTGTATGTGGAAGAGTGAAGATTAATTCAAGAGTGAAGGTATTAATACAATTTATCCACTTCAAAACTATTTTTGGAGAACTATTCTTTCTGACGCACATCTAGCTTATCTGCTTCGGTGGCACTAGAAAGATCAACAGGTATAGCATGTCTAAGTCACATAAAACATAATTACCACATCAGTGCAACAAAAGCATTGTTTCTGCAAAACTAATACATAAAGATCTTATCCTAAAAGATATAAACAGCACTGAAAGTGATTGCATCATTGCTTCAGAAACTGTTAATTGCTGATTGAAATGCAGCTCCTCATACGAAGGTTCTAATTGATTTTATAAGCACTTTCAATTAAAACACCAATAGAGAAGAATAAATGTTGAACATCATTTCTTTAGGTAAGTAAGTATCTTAGAATTATTTATATTGCATATTGCTACTAGAGGTGCTTCATCCGTAGTGGTCCATGACCATGAACCATGACAGGGGCAATTTCTCAGACAGTACAAACTGTAGTAATATCAGTGACTTCATTAGCATTAGGACAGTGTACAGGGACCCCATCCCCACTGGGTTCTGATACCTCATAATTACTGCTGATTGTCAGCCCACATGCAGCGTGCAGAATTAAGGAGTTTGGTTCCAAGGGTGCATTTAGCCCCCAAGCTAAAGTAGCAGTACATAATAGATACATAGTACGTTTCTCTGCACTCCATTGTTAGTAAGTGATGTCAAAGAAATCAGTTCTATCAACAATGGGCACGCTGCAGGGACTCTGCAAAACTGAAAGGTGGCATCCCAAACTGTCTTTCAGCTCACAGAGAAGCTCCCACAGAAGCATGGACACCTACTTTTCTTAGAGTCATAGGTTCTGTCTCCCAACCTGCATTATCTGGGTGATAATCCAAGTCTTTAAATGCTTTATCCCCTAACCTCTAATAACAGCCTTACTGCTTATTATCTAATGATTATGAGACCCCAAGCTTTCTACTGCACTAAGTCAAGTAGGTATTGACATGAAATTCTTACTGTGTGTAGTTATTGACATCTGTGCATAGTTCTCTTTTTGAAGGACTGACTCAGAGCACTATAATCTGGAAACTGAAAATGGGCTGTCAGTTATGTTACAAAATCTATCAAAACTCTCACTGTCACGTGTCATAGTTTTAAGAGTCATAGCAAACTTTCTAAGCAGAATTGGACATAGTGATGAAAATCAACTAATGGAAAAAGAATATGGGACATTAAGAGAGTTAAAAATTTACAGTATGAAAATTATGTACCAGATCCACACCTGCATGAGTTTCACTTAGATTTTACAAGGTTAAAATATCATTTTTTCTCATGCTTGATACATGCTTATTTCAGAAAGTGTTGGCCTTAGATTTGAACCTATTAATAGCCCTTTACAATCTCAAATAACACTGAATTGACCTGTGTTATTGCAATATCTTTGAAAAAGTTAGCCCTTCATTAGATATTCCCACAACTTGACATCATACATTAGAAAAGTTATGTTTATGACCTTGCCTATTTCCCTTTGACAAGAAAAAATATGTTCTTTTATTTTGTGTGAACTTCTCTTTTTTGAATAATTCCTTTAATTGATTGTAATTCCCATCACATCTCAAGAAGAGTGGATCTTGATGCCACTACCTTTGATTCAGGCTGATTTTGGAGGATTTATTTCTCTGATCTAACAGCTGAAGTCAAGAACCTTTAAAAAATTACACCTCTGTGTTTTGTCTGTCAGATCCCATCCTCTTAGGACTCCTTTGGTTTACTCTTTCTGTGAAGTTCGGCTTGAAATTGGGCTTGAAATTTGCTGTAGTTATCAAACACAGAATCTCTGCTTAGATATTAGACTTCATGACCTCAAATCCACTGTTCTGAGTCAAAGTATGAAAGGTCTTTCTGTATCGGATGGTTCAGATCAGTATTCAAAGACTTTCATGACTACCATTAGAGCAGAAATTTCAGGAATTAAGGAGCTTTCTGAAATAAATTCAATCAACTTACCTTGTTTTTCCTTCTAATGTGTCGCAAGAGGCCTAATAGAAATTTATTAAACTATTAATTAACAACTTTGTCATACTTGTCTTCATGTTCATTAATATATGTTGATTTTCGTTCAGCAACATCAGAAGTAATCTTTTGATCTAGCCCTGACAAATCAAGATAATTGCAATTCCCTTTGAACAACATGACAGCGGCCCTGCATAAGCATACAGTCTCTTTTTTTCTTCTTCTTTCTTGTGTCTCACACACAAGCCATAAAAGGACAGAAAAAAAAATAATCTTTTTAGTAGTTATTCACTTTATGCATTGGCAAGTCTGCTGAGGCTATGGACTGGTCCAAGGCAAAATAACATTTTCTCTGAGCAAGTATTTCTGGTTGAAACTTGTCTTTTCCCATGCAGTTATATGTTATTGACCATCCTCTGTTGTAAAATTCTGATTTGTGGCACAGTTGAGTGGAACTTTTCACATGTGACTGTATATTGCTGGAAAAGAGGCCTCAAAAGAACTTTTCCTTCCTTTTTCTTTACCAGTGGTTAGTCTGCTCATGAATATGCTCTAAAGATCAAGTATGTTATATAGGAGATACTGGAGTTCATATATTGGGGACAGGATAGGCTGATGGACAGGAGTTTTGCTTGGCACACGCAGAAGAAATATTTGGAAGATTTTAAACAGTTTATTATAGAATGCTTGATAACAATATTTATGGAAGAAGAATTGTGGCTCTTTTATATCTTAAGTATGTAAAGTTTGTTTCATTCAGAAATAAGTATAGCCAGGAGAGGCCTCTTGGGTTGCTTCTTTTCTTGTCACAGACAACTACATCAAAAATGTCTCTTCCTAAAACTAATAAGATTGTCTCAAAATAGCCTTCTAATTTCTAAGTTACACTTTTTCCCTCTTGCTTTATACCCATTGTTCAATACTTCTAATAGTTGGAGAGTCTAACTATTCAGTACAAATATTTACCCATTATTTGTTGTTCTGTGCTAAATAAACTATTTAGTCATTGTGCTACTCAATTTCATGTGTACCTTTTCAATATAACCTTCAAAAATATTCTTTTCAACACGTGCCTCACTCCAACCCTCCTGTGCATTGGCCTCCAGACTTTGCCTCACCAACTTCATGTGCCATGGAGTTTGAATTAGTTTGATGGTATAAGGAATTTAGATCTGAAGGCCATTTTTAGCAGTGTAATACAAGCACCGACAGCTATTGGATTACATGAGGTCAATGAAGTTATTCGGGACACTTACAACACTTCCAGTAAATTCATGCATACAAGAGCAGTTGCTTTGTAGAAAAGTTTCATGACAGTGAAAAGGATGGTGTAAATACAAAATACCAATGCCATCACTGCTTCAGTTTAATACAAATCCCCAAACAGTGTACAACTTCTCTGATAAAGGCTTAAATAATTTCAAGAGCTTCTGTAACTAGTGAATACTTTGTGACACACAATAAAAGACTGCCCTAGAGTATCATTAGGGTGTTTCCAATTTCACATATACCAAGACTAATTATAGTAATTATCTGAAACTACTCAAAAACTGTGTCATCTTAGCCAGATATCAGATGTTACTGATCTCTTGAGTAAAACAGAATAAGATGTTATTGAACATTGTGCTAGGTGAATGATTTAAGTTTCTAGCGGGATAGGATACATAAAGATTTTTCACATAGAATATTATAGGGTTACATATGGTTTAGTCAATAAAACATAAAATTAAACATATGGAAAGGCCAAATACTCAGACTCCTTCAAGAGGACTTAAGGTAGTAATCTTTCTTTACATTTTAGGACTGCAGGCATTATTTTAGCTTTTCTCATCTATCTAGAGAAAAATCATAAAGAATGTAAAGATTTTTATTTCCAAAGCAGCCACACAACAATCTAATATTAATGTTTGTGCACAGAACAAAACTATTGTGCAAACTATTCTCAGAAAATGCGCACTTTGGGAAGTTCTCCATAACTGAATATGAAATATTTAACTATGCTCAACTGTGGATATTTTGCCTTCGGTCTTTACTAGGATACAGAAGCAGAAAGAAAGCCTGAGGAAGCAAAGATATTGTCAACAGATTCACCACATATTAGCAGGATGACATGCAAAATTAAGAAGGGTTTTGTAATTGCTGTTATTACTTTTCTGGAAAGCTAATAAATGTAAAGAGGTTTCATTTTTTAAAAATAATCCCAGTGGAACACACAAAGCTTAGAAGTATCACCATGAAGTAACATATTTTATTAAACTATTTTGCAATAGTATTTTATTCCATGAGCTGGAGGCATAGATTGCTTTTGCAGCAATCACTAAAAGCAATTCAATTACATATTTACAACAGCATTTACCAGCAACCTCTCTATTGCTCAAGAAAGTTCTGTTTAGAAGCAAAACTGTTTCATTTCAAAGGGTATCAGAAAGGTGTGCACTCTGAGTGCTGCTTGCTCTCTATTATATTGGTGTCAAAAATGTTGAAACTGATATGGAAGAGTGACTGAATTGTCAAAGGCCTTGAATTACAGTTTTATTCATATATTTCAATATTAGAATAACTCTAGAGGTAGACTATACTTGCCACAGGGAGCAAGGGAGAGTAGAAAGGCCTTCAAAAATTGCTAAGGGTTCCATTAGGGTGATTCAACGCAGTAGTGGGTAATGTGGGCTCCCATGTCTTATAGCCCTTGGTGTGCCAGGTAAACTCATCTAAAACTAAGGAACTTGCAGAAAAACCCTGCTTCTTGTTTATTTTAATGTTGAATCCTACTCCCGTGCAGAAACCTCAGGGCTTCCTTGCAGCTATGACTTTCACTGTATGTAGAGGATTTTCCACTTCCTGGATAACAAAAGCCCATTTCTTATGGATCAAAAACCTTGTTTTTTTAGTCAGCTCTGCTAACAAAAGCAACTAAAGTGAAAATCATTTGTGCTAGCCAGGTACATTATTTGTGAAATATTTATCAGAATGACTCATTCCTTATAGAAATGTGGAAAGCGCAGAAACATGTTAATTCAATTTCATATGCACTGAGTAGCCTCACAGTAAAGATTCTAATGCTATTTTTGTTCCTAGTGAACACCTGATCAGCAGAGATATTTTGTGTTTAGAATTGAAAGGAAAATAAGAAAATCAATGAGTTCACAGACTGGCAGTGTAGCTGAACCTCACTCCAAACTTCAATATGTTTTACATCACTTAGAAACTAAGAAATCACATTTCCTCAGTTTAAACAATTAATCTTTGGTTTCCTGCAGGATTTAAAAGTTGTGTAACACAGGAAAAATGGCAGCCCTTAATGTTCTTATCCCACAGTGGTGTAGGAGAGAGAATGCATAGTATAAAAGTTATATAACTCATCGGTTGAGATAAGGATAGTTTACTAGGTAAAGCAAAGGTGGCACCTGCAAGCAGAGCCAAACAATAAATTCATCCACTACCTACCATTAGTGAGCACATGTTCATCTACACGAAAGCTGGGCTCCATCGTGTGTTAATGGTTACTTGGAAAGTGCTGTAACCCTGAACATTCTCCCTTTTTCCTTCTTCTCCCAGCTTTATATGCTGAGTATGACACCATATAGCGTGGAACACCTGTTTGGTCAGCTGGGGTCAGCTGTCCTAGATGTGTCACTCTCCAGCTTCTTGCCCACCCCAGCCTACTCACTGAACAGTGTGAGATACAAAAAAGGCCTTGAAGCTGTGTAAGCTCTGCTCAGCAATAACTAAAACATCCCTTTGTTATCAGCAGTGTGTACAGCACAAATCATAGCACCATATAAGCTATTATGAAGAAAACTGTCTCTATGCTAGCCAAAACCAGTACATAGTTAAAACAAAAAAGAATTACTAACAGCCTTTAAGGAAAGTATGAATTTGCCTGCTTTATTAAGACATTTTAAGTTAGGGCTTTTCCTCTTTTTCTCTCAGTTGTAGGTTAACAAGCGACAAGTTGCAATGTATTTGCATACAAAACCGTTTTGAAATGGCACTTTAAGACATGGTCTGCTGAGTTGCTGAGTTGCATCTGTGTCATTATGGCTGGAAAACATGATAAGTATAGGCTTCTACCATGTCTTCTATCAAAACAGCATATCAGCCTGAAAAGTGTAGTGTGGTTTACAGTAAATATGTATACATACATCTGTCTGTACACAGCCACCCGATTTTTCTGTGTCTCTTTACTATGCTGTTCAATAAGAATTCTTCCTGAATATTAAGAAAGATTCTCTGTTCAAAGCAGAGTTCGGGCTCTGAACATTTTTAATGTTTTATACGACAACAAAGCTGCCTGTTTAAATGAAACATGAAGAAACCTTCACAGCAGGAGATTACTGTGAAAAACTGATGCATTCATCTGACATTTTCAGATGTGTTGCCTGGAGTTACATCCAAATACTTCCTGCATTGTTGTATTGAGTGCTTAGTCCTGTGCAACAAAACAGAGATAACATTCAAAATGCACATAATTATATGTCTATTAACTTCTGCTTTCAAGTGAGACTGTAAGAACAAGGCTCATAATGATGTTGCAAATCATCAGAAAGTTCAAGAATTTCTTTGCAATGGAAAATAAAGATCAAAGCAAGGTAATTCTTAACTCAGTTTTTACCCATAAAAATATTGAAAAGTTGAATGAATAAAGAAAGAGCAAAAGTTTGACTATCTCTTAAAATGATGGATGGAATAAACATGTCTTATTTCCTCCTGTGTTATACACAACATTGTCTTTTAATGTGTAAGTATTCAAGCTCCACTGATACCTTTCTTAGTACTGTTTGCTGGTATATCCTGGAATTTGATGGATACGTTCGGACTTGGGGTCACATCTCTGATTCCTATTTTCAAACATATTTGATGTAAGTCTTCTATGCCTTGCAGTTTGCTCCACCATTTAGCAATATTATGTATCAATGTCAATTTAAAGGAAATGTCCATCTACATGTATTTATATAAGAGAAATCCTAAACTAACGCATTGGTTGTAGGTTACACAGGCCTATGTGGCTTAAGATAGTGACTCATTAAAACATGTCATCCTATTTTTTCTAAGTTTATTTTGCTTTTGCCAGCTACTTCTCATCTATTTCTCAGTACTTCCATGTGAAAAACTAAGCCTCTTTAAGTATGCCAAGGAACAAAATAAAAATCTGGATGTTTAGCTGTCCTTCAAGCCCTTTCTGATATGCATATCTCTGCAAACTTTGCTTTCTTTAGAGGAAGAAATATATCCAAATGTTCCCATATATCTTTCTCAGTCTTTAAAACTACTAAAATAAAATGGAATCTTGACTAATAAGGGTTACAATATTTCCTATTAATAAGAAATATGACAGTCTGGGATAATATTATAAGAAGCCAAAAATAGTTAATGTTATTGATACATTATTTGAGGAAGTGACGCTTGCCACATCTTGGAAAAAAAACTAAAGAAAAAAGAGCCCATATAGTTTATAAATTGCGTTTAGATGAACATTGAAAGAATCCAAAAGTCCACCTGAAATTTTTAAAGATGTCCTGGAAATTTTAGTGTATGTTTTCTGAGACTGTTCTACCATGAGCTGTGGATTCATAAGTAAATGTCTGAATGCATCAACGACAGACTGATATCCAGCAACTCCTTGTACATGACAGAAAGGGAACAAGGACTGTGTATCCACCTCTGAAAAATGAGGAAATAGACATTCATTGATAAAAAATAATTACTGTACATAGTGTGTTTTGGATCCCTGAGTGTCTGATGTGTTAACATCTCCAATGAGATCAAAAAGAGAATGGAATTGTGAAATTTTGCACTGTATTTATATTCATATTTACCTTATATGAGGGCTCCTCTGGTCGTCAGTGAGAGAGAAGAAAGCATTGTTCTGCTTCCCTCTGAAACACACATGATTATGAGAACTGGAGGAGTGCAGTAAGATGGCATAAAGTGGGATTATAACGTCTGATCTCATATCTATGCATGCTTAAGATTGATCTGTTCACCAGTGGGCAGTGAATGGCAGTGAAACGTCCTCACAGGTCAAGCCCTATGAAATCTCCTTTTAAGAGTGTTGTCTGTTTCTCAGAAGTAAGTGGGAGTCACAATTTCAGAGTCCAGAGGTGCCTAAGAATGCTCCTGACTCTCTACCAACAATAATTGCCACCTGCTTGCGGATCTTTGAGTCCATTGGTGTTTGATACGCACAGGCAAGCCTGTGGAATAACTGTCCTGTGGAGTTTTCCATGGATTCCATGCCTCAAGGTGACAGTTGCCTGTGGGAGGAGCAGACTCTGTGGGGTCTGCCAATACCACTTTCTTCTCTTCCACCTGTGAAATAAACCTATGACTTTTGCTGCTGAACTCAGCTGACTATTATTTTTGAAGCGGTCCAGTATGAGGGAGAAGGGTTGAGCTTGAAGCAGGTGTTAGAGAAATTCTCAGAGGGTCATGATTCTTGTGTTTTGCTCCACAGTGTTTATTTCCTGCATGTATTTCTATTTATGAACATGTTGCCTGTAGCAGCTGGAAAAGTTGAAAAAGAGCAGATAAAAACCTCTACCACAAGTCTGGGCCCAATTACCTGTAGCACAGGAGCCTCAGGGAGGTGTGATGCAGCCTATACCTTGCAATGAGATGTTCTCAGCTGAATGTGAGACATGGCCCCCTCCCAGATATACACAACTCCCCTTGCACAGAGTTAGCATTCTAATTTGTACATGGAAAGTCAGAAGGAAAGGTTCAGGCCTTACCCAGCACATCTCCAGAGGTGCAAAGCTTCATAACAGCTCCTTGTCTTTGCAGACATGGAAAGGAGAAGTACCAGCTGTTCCTACTCTACTTAATACATATATTCTCCTTTTTTAAGTCTGATATGATGGAAACTTTATTCACTGCTTCCACTGGTCAAACATCTAGTGTCACTGGGTAGGGCCAACCACCACCACTGTTCCAGCCTGCTATACCCCTTAGCATCTTGTAAAAAATGTATAAGCACCTAACTAACTGCAAAAATCTCACATTGTTATGGCTATGTATGAGAAATCTCAACAAAACAGCCTAGGTGTGAGCACTGCCTTAATCACCCTCAATGAGTCTTTAGTAAACTTGATTTACATTTTAGTTTTTGTCTGCTCTGTGTTTTATCAGTGTTCATTCTCTGGCTAAAACTGTTAAAGTAATGTGCCTGTGAATTTGAGAGCACCCAGAGGACTTCTTACTTACAGGAACATCATGTTTGACCTACTGCAACCATGCTGATATAATCTGGCTTTGGCTCTGCAGCATAGACATGAGTGATAAATTCCATACAGAGTCAATTAACTATTAACAGACAAATTTCATGTATTCTTCTCTTGGTACAAATATTTGCATTTTCATGTTAATGCCAAAGTTAGGGTGACTGCAAGGATTAAAGCTATAACCATGACGTGCTGAAGTAGTACCCTGTTCCACCTCTGGGTACAGGTATAATACTTTGTATTTGTGTCCTCTTATCTGCAGTGTTGGTGGTTTCTGGGATTTAATATTACCAGCTTTCTTTAAACTGCAAAGTCTTAATTGACAAAGCTGTGTATGCATCCCTATAGGTCTCTGTATATTTATCTAGCTATATGTATATCGAACTCAGCTACAGAAAGCTGAAAGCGAGCAAGTATTTTAAGTACAAAATTAAAATAAAAGATTAGGGGAATACCATGAAGGGAACACCTCAGGAATTCAAATAAAAACTTTACCTGGTGATCGCCAACGTGAGTGAGCTAGTCATGGACATCAAGATTGGAGACTGCGTGAGATGTAGCGATCATGAACTGGTGGAGTTTGTGGTCCTGAGTGTTATGGGTCAAGTGAAGAGTAAAGACAGGACCCTGAATTTCAGGAAAGCAAAATCAGCTTGTCAAGGAGTTAGTCGATAGGACCCCCTGAGAAGCTGCCCTCGTGTGGACAAGGGACCAGAACAGACCTGGCAGATCTTTAAGGACAAGAGTTCTCCATCCCCGTGTACAAGAATTCTGCCGAGAAAGGCAAGAGACCTGTATGGCTGAGCTGAGACCTTTATGGCTGGGCCATGACCTGTGACTCAAACTAAAGGGCAAGAAAGAAATGCACAGTCAGTGGAAGCAGGGGTTAAGTATCCTGTGAAGATGATAGGGAAACTGCCTGGTTGTGTAGGGTTGGGGTCAGGAAGGCCAACACACATCTGACAAGAGATGCAAAGAATAACAAGAAGGACTTCTACAAGTACCTACATCAGAACAGAATGGTCAAAGAGAGTGTACCTGTCCTGCTGACTGAGACTGCCAAGCTGGCAGCAACAGATGAATAGAATGATGGAGTACTCTACAATTTTTTTCCCTCAGTCACCACTAGCAGCCTCTCTTCCCACACCTCTTGAGGGTATGGCCTGGAAGATGCACACTGGGAGAGCAAAGTCCCTGCCGTTGTAAGAGAAGACCAAGTTCGTGACCACCTGAGGAACATGGATGTACATAAGTCCATGAGACAGGACGAGATGCACCCAAGATTTCTGAGGCAATCAGCTGATGTCGCCAAGACACTTTCCATGATATTGGAAAAGTCACAGCAGACAGGGGAAGTGCCTTGTGACTGGAAAAGGGATGACATTGCACTCATTTTTAAAAAGAGCAGAAGAACCCTGGGAACTACCAATCTGTCAGCCTCACCTCTGTGCCTGGGAAGATCATGGAACAGATGCTCCTGGAAGTTATGCTGAGGCACATGGAGGACAGGGAGGTGATTGAAGGCAGCCAGTATGACTTTTCGAACACCAAGTCCTGCCTCACCAACCTAGTGGCCTTCTATGAGGGAAGGACTACATCAGTGGACAAGGGAAGACCCATGGATGTCATCTATCTGGACTTCTCTAAGGTCTTTGACATGATTCTTCTCTCTAAATTGGAGAGATATGTATTTGATAGATGGACTATCAGGTAGATAAGAAATTGCTTGGATGGTCTCACCCAGAGGATAGTGGTCAATGGCTCAATGTCCAGATAGAGATCACTGAGGATCGGTGTCCCTTCGGGGTCTGTTCTGAGACTGGTATTGTTTAAAATCTTCATCAATGACATAGACAATGGGACTGAGTGCATTCTTAACAAGTTTGCTGATGACACCAAGCTGAGTGGTGAGGCCGACATCTCTGAGGGATGGGATACTACCCAGAGGGGTCTGGACAAGTTGGAGAAGCGGGCTAGCGAAAATTTCATGAGGTTCAACAAGATGAATTGCAAGGTCCTGCATCTGGGTCAGGGTAACCGTCAGACTGGGGTGTGAAGAAACTGAGAGCAGCCCTGTGGAGAAGAACCTGGGCATCCTGGTGGATGAGAGGCTGGACATGAGCCAGCAATGTGCACTTGCAGGCCATAAGGCAAACTGTATCCTGGACTGCACCAGAAAGAGTGTGGCCAGCAGATTGAGGGAGGTAATTCTGCCACTCTACTTTGCTCTGGTGTTACCACACCTGGAATACCGCATCGAACTCTGCAGCCTTCAGCACAGCAAAGGCATGGAGCTGTCCAGATGGGGGCCACTAAAATTTTCAAAGGTCCGAAACACTTTCCCTATGAATAAAGACTGAGAGAGTTGGAGTTGTTCAGCTTGGAGAAGACTCCAAGGAGACCTTATTGTGGTCTTTCAACACCTAAAGAGGGTTTATAAGAAAGATGGGTACAAATTTTTTAGCAGGGCCTGTAGCATTAGCACAAGGCATAACGGTTTTAAACTAAATGAAGAGAGGTTTAGACTAGATATTAGGAAGAATTTTTTTTCTGCTGAGGTTGCCCAGAGAGTTGGTAGATGCTCTATTCCTGGAGACATTCAAGGTCAGGGTGAGGGGGGTTCTGAGCAACCTGATCTAGTTGAAGATGTCCCTGCTCACTGCAGGAGGGTTGGACTACAGGACCACCATTGTCTTTTGCAATCCATTCATTCTATGAGTCTATGATTCTATGGAGGAATCTATGAAAAACCCCATGCTTGTTCCCTTCTTTCTGAGAGAATGATGAAATCATCTGCTGACATTTGAAGAGAGTGCAGAAGAAGGTGAGAAACAAACTCTCAAAATGAACAGTAATAAATCACTGAAACCAGATGGCATTTATCCAAGAGTTATAAAAAATGAATGGAGGAAACCATAGAACTATAAAGGTTGGCATAGTGTCTCTTGCTTGAAATTGTCTTGGTCTGACATCAATTTTTAAAGAGGTTTCCAATGTCACTCTGGGCACTTCAGATCTGTAAACCTGATGTCTCTAAGGACCACATAGTAGGAACTTTAATAAAAAAGAGAATAGATGAGCACTGGTAAACATGTTCTAGTTAAGAAAAGTCAACATAGAATTTTTTTTAAAAATAAGGCAGAACTAGACAGAATCACTAATGTTCTTGGAATCGGTAAACAGGTGGGTAAACAAGTCATATTAGATTTCTGGAAGACTTATAAAGAGCCCCACCTACAGTTTTTTAAGGAAACTAAGCAGCTATGGAATAATGTTGAAGGTCTTCATTTAGACAAATAACTTTTTTAAAAGAAAGAAAACAAAGGGAAGGAGGAAACAGATAGTTCTCACAATGAAGAAAAATAATCAGAGTTCTTCAGGATTTGCTTAACTCTCTGGGCACTGATGTCCTTCTCATCTCTTATATGACACCATATCTGTATGGCTGTTTGTTGCTGTTATACTCTTCCTTGAAATCATTCTCTGCTTATAGTTTTTCATGGATTCTTCTCTGAAAAGTCTTTTGTCTTCAGTATTCTACTTTATTTGTCCATGGAGAAGTTTTTAACTTTATTTTATCCCTAACTTTGTTGGTTTTCCATCATTCCTCCTTTCTGTTCATTCAGAGGTGGGACATCATCACACCTCATTACGTTTTCTGAGAAGTGATGTGATGTAAAGACACATACAAATTTTCATCATACTGAACCACTAAGGTTCTGCCTG
Source organism: Cuculus canorus (assembly GCF_017976375.1). NCBI lineage: Eukaryota > Metazoa > Chordata > Aves > Cuculiformes > Cuculidae > Cuculus > Cuculus canorus. The sequence continues at coordinate 75,576,371 of NC_071402.1, read as the reverse complement.
TACAGATCATTAGCCATAACCTTGTCTAGCACTGTGAATATTTTGCATAACAGAAGCATACCTATTGTTTTTAAAAGGAGCTGGACTCATCTTTGGAGTAACTATCAGAAACATGAATGAAGCATGCTTGCCTTGATCTCTTTATAAATTCATTAATAGTGGCATTCAAATCTGTTTCTCCTTTCCTAATATTCCAAAACTAGTGAAACAGAAGGGGAAATTAAACCCATTTTTCCTTTGTTCCTGCTGTGACATAAAAGCACTACAAGTGGAACTTAACTACCCTCACTATCCACTTCATTCTACTCTTCAAAGAAAACCATTTCCTAATTAAAGATATGCTGCAAATTTGGCATAAACATACTACAATCTTGAGGTACGACAGAAGAAAATATTTTTATCAAATTTACTGTTTGTTAAGGGAGAAGAGAATGTCCAGCCAGAATAATTTGCAGATTCATTTGATTCTGAAATACAAACTAAAAATAGTAGCAGCATAAACAATCTCAAGTTTCAGATCTTTTCTTTTTATTTTCTCCTGAAACAGCAAATTAATTCAATTATTTGGAAGAGGCCATGCATATTTAATGTGACAATTTGGAATGGGAATACTACCTTTTAGTCTTGAGAATTCTAATGATGTCATTAAGGTTGTTTATAAAAATCTACAAAATTAAATGATTGCTATTAAACATCCTCTTCTCTGCGATGGAGGCTAAATGACTCCTGGGTCTGATAAGAGGAAACAGTCTTTCATTTCTAGATCACTGCTTTGAATTTGAGCCAGGCACAACAATGAGAAGTTATTATCAACCTAAGACAGGCAGCATGCTTTATGAAAGGGGTTTATGATGTCAGGCAGTTTCCTAGGGTTCTGGTACCTTCCTAGGAAGTGTGTTTTGCATGCAGTACTGCTCCACAAGGACATTAAGATCAAGCTACAGACTAGCCAAGAGCACAGTCCCTACTCTGCAGAGAGAACTTAGTTTCAAACATCATTGAACTTCCACCAAAATTAAAGTAATTTTCTAAAACAGAAAATACTGACCTCTATAATTTGAGTTGTTTATCCTTTTGAGAAAAAACAATCTACAACTACAGATAAAATTGCTTATCTAATGGAGGGAATCCTGAAGAACATCCCTGGGTGTGACTGCCCCCTTACACTCTTGATCTGGACCCTAAAGCTGACTCATTGACTTGATTTCCTGACTTGACTTTGGACCTGTCTCATCAATTTCCTACAAAGCACTGAGCTATGGCTGACCCTGGTTATTATTAATATACAAGAAGGGTTGCAGAGAGGATCCGGGGAACTACAGGCCTGTCAGTCTCACCTCAGTGCCAGGGAAAGTCATGGAACAGGTAATCTTGAGTGCTATCATGAAGCACACGCAAGAGAACCGGGTGATCAGGCCCAGTCAACATGGGTTTACAAAAGGCAGATCTTGCCAAACTAACCTGATCGCCTTCTATGACAAAATCACTCAACTACTGGATGGGGGAAAGGCTGTGGATGTAGTCTTCTTGGACTTCAGTAAAGCCTTTGACACAGTTTCTCACAGCACTCTGCTTGAGAAACTGTCAGCCTCTGGCCTGGACAGGCGCACACTCTCCTGGGTTGAAAACTGGTTGGATGGCCGGGCCCAGAGAGTCGTGGTCAATGGAGTTAACTCCAGCTGGAGGCCAGTCACAAGTGGAGTTCCTCAGGGCTCAGTACTGGGTCCAGCTCTGTTCAATGTCTTTATCAATGACCTGGATGAAGGCATCGAGTGCACCCTTAGCAAGTTTGCAGATGACACTAAGCTGGGAGGAAGTGTCGACCTGCTGGAGGGTAGGGAGGCTCTGCAAAGGGATCTGAACAGGCTGGACTGCTGGGCCGAGACCAATGGGATGAGGTTTAACAAGACCAAATGCCGGGTCCTGCACTTGGGGCACAACAACCCTATGCAGCGCTACAGACTGGGGGAAGAATGGCTGGAGAGCTGCACAGAAGAGAAGGACCTGGGGGTGCTGGTTGACAGCCGACTGAACATGAGCCAGCAGTGTGCCCAGGTGGCCAAGAAGGCCAATGGCATCTTGGCTTGTATCAGAAATGGGGTCACCAGCAGGTCCAGGGAGGTTATTCTCCCTCTGTACTCGGCACTGGTGAGACCGCATCTTGAGTACTGTGTTCAGTTCTGGGCCCCTCACCACAAGAAGGATGTTGAGGCTCTGGAGCGTGTCCAGAGAAGAGCAACAAAGCTGGTGAGGGGGCTGGAGAACAAGTCTTATGAGGAGCGGCTGAGAGAGCTGGGGTTGTTTAGCCTTGAGAAGAGGAGGCTGAGGGGAGACCTTATTACTCTCTACAACTACCTGAAAGGAGGTTGTGGAGAGGAGGGAGCTGGCCTCTTCTCCCAAGTGACAGGGGACAGGACTAGAGGGAATGGCCTGAAGCTCCGTCAGGGGAGGTTCAGGTTGGATATCAGAAAAAAATTCTTCACAGAAAGAGTCATTGGGCACTGGAACAGGCTGCCCAGGGAGGTGGTCGAGTCGCCTTCCCTGGAGGTGTTTAAGGAATGGGTGGATGAAGTACTTAGGGACATGTTTTAGGGAGTGTTAGGAACGGTTGGACTCGATGATCCAATGGGTCCTTTCCAACCTTGTGATTCTGTGATTCTGTGATTATCTCTAGACTTGAACATAACCATGGCTGTGGCTCACTGACTTGACTTCCCTGCTTGACCTTAGACCTGCATCATCACTGCAGACTTGTCAGGACTCGTGGCTGGACCTTTTGACAGTTGTCAGATCTGCTCAGCTCACCTTGATCAAGTATGTGGGCCCATTCTCTTGTTAGCAACATCTATGACTTTGACTGCTTTGCTATTGTTCAGGCTCTGCCCCAGCAGTGCAACCTGCCCTTGCTATTCCTTGACAATGTGTTTTGGGCATAATCAGCAAGGTTTGGGTAGCAGGAGCTGTGGGACATCCTGTTTGGATGGAGGTGATGAATCATTCTGTGTCAGCCACAGCCAGCTTCAGCTGGCTTGGAAAAAGCCAACACTATCCCAACTTCACGCCAAAACTTCAGCCAGAGGAGAATATAGTGCCTCTGTTGAAACAAATTTAAGAAAGGGCTAGGGGTGCAAGGCACAGAAAGGTCTCCTGCTAGTGGCAGGAGACACAGGAGATGTGAGGACAGTGAAAAATATAGGAGCAGGGACATAGAAGATGGCATTTTGAGGGGCACAGCTGGAGACTCAACCTTGGAAGGAGGCACTCCTTGCTGGAGCAAGTACAGCCTGAAGGGACTGCAGCCTTTGATGCACCCAAGGCAGACCACAGGAAAATGAGTAAGAAGCAAGAAACAGCAGAAAAAAACCCACTGTTTAAGTTGTCTTTGTTTCTCAGTACTTGAATCAGTAATTAAAAGTATATGTTATTTGACAATAAAATACATTCAGTGATGTTCCCTGAGCTGAGGTTTGTTTTACTTATGATACCCTGTAAAGTGAATGATATCAAGTTACCCAGAGTTGTTCTCAAGAAAGCTATGGCAATATTCAGTCTCCTAAGGTCCTGGTGTGATTTATGTTTAGAAGAACGTTATGCTTCTAGATACTCCAGAGACTTCTCTTTAATGACAGAGTATAGCTGGGTGAAATCTTTTGCATGCAAGAGTAGTGGGCAAAGAGGTTACCTGTTCAGAGCTTCTTTCTGAAGCTTGCCTCTCAGTTATGATTGTTTAAATGCTGGTGTAGCCAGTCTCTAATCTGGTACTGCAAGCTACAACAAATCCCTACCATATATATCTAAAAATATATAACATCATACCAAGACTTTAAGGATCAAGGAATACCTCCTGGAGTAACAGATGGCAAAAAATCTCATTTCCTTGCAATATTAATACACATTCTAGAAAAAATGAGTGGATGACAAATGATGCCACAGTACTGTTATTAAATAACACTTCTCTTCACACAATTTGGTACTTTCAAGATCTGATACGTAATTTCTAAAAATACAATATTTTTATTCAAATGATTATTTATAGAATTTGGTTTTAATTTTTGGTGTAAACATAAGAAATTTTTATTTCTCTGAAGAATTCTGTATTTATGATTCTGAAATGAGCTGAACAAATGTCACTGAGATAGTTTAAATGGTTATATTGAGTGCTAGCGGCTCCCAGGGAAACTTTTGAAGTACATAGTATGTCCTTGTTTATATTTTTCACCTTTTCTCTGAGTTATAGTGTGTTAACACAAACTGTATGAAAGGATCATTCTTCAGTTGCCACAGCCTCTGAAAAGACAGAACTGGTTAATGATTTTATTTCTCTTTACAGAATGCTTCCATTGTGATGTTATTTAAGCTATTCTTTTTCTTTTCTCCTTCCAGAGCACCATTGGAAAATTGCAGTGGTTATAAATCCTTCGCTATGGCTTTTCAAGCTCGAAATGCCAAGGTGCGTTCACCATTTACCTCAGTGGGCCTGCTCATGGCAGCTATTAAAATTGAGGCAAAATATTTATCAAAGTCATGCAGCATTATTCTGATGTATCACTGCAACTACTTTTGTAAATAACCTTTACAACATCAGAAATGTAATCTACTATTTCTAGTGTTTAAACACTTGTTTTATTCTCAAACTTCTTTGTCTGAAGAAAAATTTTAAATGGCACGTCAGGAAATTGTTCGTAATCTTCAATTGTAAACAAAGCTTGTGCACAGACTACTGCCTGGAAGCAAATGCAAACACATGACTCCTAGTTATTTCCTACTGTTAGACTTCTCATGAGTCCTACAGTGGAGTGATCTAATCAGCTTCCTGTGGGAAACTTGGTAAAGTTGTGGGGAAAGGAGCTTCAGAAATCCCACCATATAGGTGGTATGGTTGAGGATGCCCAAGTTGCTGCTGCTCCACTTGGCACACTCCTCTCAAACTATTTCATCAAGTCTCCCATATTTACTTGCCCTCATACTGTGCTCCAGGCAGTGCTGTACCACTCCAGCATCACATCATAGGAAAAACAGTACTTTGAGATGTTAGGTAGCATCCATCCATGCATGAAATCCACAAAGGGAATTGGGGGGGGGCTATGGCAGAGGTTTCTACCCACAGACAAGTTGTCCAAGACACTTATGGGTTTGCTGGTACTCAGGTTTGCCACTTCATTGTAAGCAGCTTCCCACAGCACTAAGGAGAGCTGTTCTAGTTAAAATACAAAGGCAGCTACACTGAAGATTTTGCAAGACTACAGAATCAAACACTGAGCAATGCCACAACAGCAGTGTCCCCATTTCATAAGGAGAAGCTCACCTGTTTAGATATCAACTTTGCTGCCTGAGTTGCTCAAGTTCCAAATTAAAGCTGTTTTGCTCTCCACATATTTGTGACCTTCCTGGAGCTCCTGGCGTAGCAGCACATATTTCACTAGGCACTGTCTCTCTGAGGTAATCCCTGCCTGCCCCAGCTGGGCCTGCTTAGAGCAGAGGCTGTAACCCGGATGGTCTCGGGTGATGTCTCCCAGCCTCAGCAATGCTATTACTCTGAGATCAGCACTGGAGCAGTAGCTTAATTCATAGGCATTGTGGTGGTTATTAAAAGATGTAAGGAACACTCCTCTCTACAGTGGGCTCTTTGACCCAGGAATTCTTACTTCCCAGCCACTCAAACCCAGTGAGTGCACGCTGAGATCCCTGTGGTCTCTCTGTCCCATTGTCATAGCTGTGGACATCACTGTGCCTTTTTGCAGTTTTAACCAGAAGGAAGGTTAAGCATGTATCCTGGACAGGCACACACGCGCACACATATACCTGCAGTTGCCACAGTTTATCTGCCGTTAGCAATATTCAGGTGCCACCACCAGAACTCACATAAAACTTAAGTAGAGAAGCACAGAGACCCCAGTCCTGTTCCTCCCCTCTGGCTGATCAGGATTGGAGTTCAATTGTGGAAACACGCACACCATCACTCTTTAGACTTAAAAGTACACTCATGTTCATGGCCCTCAGGCATCAGTGTCTGCTATCCATGCCCAGACCCTGGGCTCCCTTACTCACTATGCAGGTCTGCACACTGACCAGTTTAGTCTGACATTCTTTAGCAAAGCAGATGCATGCACACAAGCACACACTCAACTCTCGGTAACCCAAGAATCACACATCCCTCAAATACTATCACAGGCTCTCTCATCCTGCCTAATATCAATACTTGGGTCTCAAGCATGACAAGATCCACTTGTGGTCATTCTTTGAGACACTCACAGAATTTTATTCACTGGGGGAGAATAACCACACTTAGTTCTTTCCAGTTCCTTGAGTTTAGAACTCTCACTTAAACACACCCATTGGTGTCCCTCCAGTAGCTAAGCACAGAGCTACTGTCCATGTGACCTTAGGTCTTTTCTCCGGTTGTAAGCATCCAAAACTCTCTGGTACGTGAGTGTCTCCAGATACTGGTATATAGACCCTGCAGCACTTACGCATATGGTAGAAAGTGGATTTACACAGGAAAAATTGCTAAGAAAATTCATTTCATTGGAAAATAAGATAGGCTGAGGTGAACAGGACTCAGATAAAATCATCGACTGACTAATAACCTGTTTATATGACTAGCCCCTTTTCTTGCCCTTTTCTCTGTTTTCTCATGCTCATTCCTCCTGGATTGACCCTAGACCAATTTCTCTGCCTTTGCTCCTTCCCTTAAACTTTCCATAACAAGTTTCATGAAGTCCACGGGGCCCCTCAAGCATTCCATAATATCAGTCTCGCTTCCACCTTCTTATCAGTTACAAAGTTCAGGTTGACTGCCTTCAAGACTGTGCCCAAGTAGTTTTCAGTTGCCTTTTATCCACTGTCTCAGCAGTTCTGGTTTTTGTTACTATCTCCATTACCACAGATGTGTCAGGTTTGTGTCTCCTTGTATTCAATTTATCATCTTTCTTGTTATTTATTATTTAATTTTTGATGAATAGTTTTTAACCAAGTAACTTAATGAAGCAGATGATCTCACGTTCCCCATACTGTTGCAATGATCAATCAGAATGGTCTGCAACTGAAGTCCAGGATGTGACTTAGTAAGTAGTTTTCTGTATGTGTCCTTTGATTTCTAGTGTGTCAATGGTGTGATTTTGCTACATGAAAGTGCTGTATCATATACTTTGTGGAGACTGGATGGACCTACCGTACGGCCTCTCCAGACTCCACTGTGGCAAAGAGTGAACACGCTTCTATAGCCACACAAACACAAATAGAGAACATTTACGTCTCTCTGTCTTTTCTGCTCCGCATCCAATTATGGCAGCAGATTCAGTCTGGACATACAAAAGCTAGAAGATCCAATCCTGCAGCAAAATGCAGCAGTTGCCACAGTATCAGTTACTAGTAGCCTGTAGAGCAGCAGAAGAGGCAGCGGGAAGCCTGCTTTCACTGTAGGCAGCAAATACAGACTACCTGGCTGCCTCATTCTACGGAGCTTACTGAAGCAGTCACACGTCACATAGGGAGCTAATAAGCATTGAACACATTGTGTGTTGGTCTAGAAAGGAATCTTGCTGAGTAGGCACAAAGCTCTTTGTCATCTGGTACTGAGGAAGATACTTCTCCAAATGCAATGCAATATGGATACAGCATTTCTCTCTAGAGTGCTTTGAGCAATATAGACATGAATGAAACCCCATGGCCAGTCCTGAGGGCTAGGCAAACCTCTCAAAGCCAAATATTGTCAGCAGCATACACACAGAAATGTTGTATTTAAGATAGTAAGGAAAAAAGAAATATCCCAATTTCTTTCTTTGATATATTTTTCTTTAAAGTACCAAGCAGATCATATACTTTGTTCTTGATCAGTTTGAGACACTGTACAGAAATAAAAATGCCCCATGTAGGTGGAAAATAAAGCAAACCAGATGAAATAATACCCTCATTATTTTTGGTGCTGAATTGCAATACTACATCCTGTTATAACAGGATGATTTAGCTCAGTATAATACTCCCAGTTGTCTTATTTTCTTGTTAACAATGTTTGTTTCTCTCCATGGCTGAAGTAACCCTTCAAGATTCTGCGAGACCGATGTACAGGAAATTCTGCTACTCAGCGGTGACTGCTAATGGGGGAAACACTAAGTAACTATTCTTCTTCATCCACAGTTTATTATCTACAAAATAAACCAGCATTTCCTAGCGAAAGGGAGCAGATCAAAAGCATAAGAGAAAAGGAAAAAAAGGCAACAGTTGAGAGGGTGGTACACATTCTCTGCATTTTTTTCAGTGAATATGAAGAAGATACATAGATGTCTGTGATTAGGCAAATCAACTTTCAGACATTTTCCAAATTAAGTGTAGAGTACCAAGGTGCTTGCGCTTCCACTAACCTTTGATTAGCACTTGGGCTGTAATGTGTTATGGTCCTGATCTGAAAGTAGAGGCTCTAAAACAAATGCATGTGGCTAATAAGAGACTGCATTTTTTTAATCAACACAGAAGGCTTCTGCTGCAACAATGTAAGCAGATTTGGATTTACTTGGAGTTGCAGCAGAAGGAATTTGGAGGGCTCAAGTCTTCTCCAGCTACTGGGAAGAATACTCTTCAGTCCACTTCCTCTTCCCTTTTCTTCCCTCTTCCCTCTCCTTTGCAATGTTTAGACTGGAGCTTCCTGCCCTTTATTTATGAAAGTTAAAGGCATGGAAATCAGTATTTTTGTCATTGATTTCAATCCTTCTCACAGGCATTCTCTTGAGTTTCTCTGACACAAACATTTCAGGAACGTAATTCAGAGCCACAGCAGGAGGTGGTCTTGTGTGCTCATTGATTAAAGCAAAAGCCTCTGTATAGGCATATCGGTGCATGGGTATGTGAAAAGAGAGACACAGATCTTTCTGTTCTCACATGGCCTTTAAAAGACGTTGATTTGAGCCACAAACATCTCCAAATATCTCTGATTTTTCCAATGTTTAAAATCAAGATGTGACTTTAGTTTGAAACAGAATTTGATAGTCTGAACATATATCTACCTTCCATAAACATTTCAGCTAAAATTGAAGCCAAAATAATGCTTTTCAAACTATCATGAGAATGACTGGTTCTCCCATAGTTTTGTGTCTGTTATATTGGCTGAAAAAGAAAAGTGAAATCATTGATCTAACTTGTCTTTTGAACACCACTTCTGGAGGGAACTGCTTAAAAACAACATTTGGAGAAAGCACTTTGATTTAAGACATTGTTTCAGACTTTCATACTCATAAATTCAGTGAACAAGTTATGTTCTTCCTTTTGCAGCATTCTACTCTTTTTAACTTCTGACTCATTAATATTAATAATGTTAATTCAACAAAAAAACCAAATATAATTCCATTTTAGATACTTGAACTACATTGGATTTTCTTTAGCTTTCAGAATGTCACTCACAGATCTTCCTCTGGTAATTAACAATAGGCTAAAACGTTTTCAAAGACAAGGTTATTAGTGAAATGGCACAGCCCTTTTAAGTGAAAATCATTTCAGAACAGTTCAGTACTCTACTGGAAAAGAGACAGATATGCCTTACAGTGCATATCCTGGGATTAGATATGGCATTCATTCCCAAGGCTGCTTATCTTAACTTGATGAGCCCAAGACTCAAGTTTACGATCAAGTAGGGTCTTTGAGTAGATATTTTACACATGCAAATTTTCTTGTTGTCTTCAGCATTTCCCATCCATAAAATGAGAAAGAATGCTGTTATTCCCTGTGACAGAATAAAGGAGTCACTTAAAGCTTATAAAGATGGGTTCATTAAGCATTTGCATATCACAGCGATAACCACACAAAAAAACATGAAGACATTATTATTATTATCACAGAGGGATTTGGATGTGATTCAGCAAACAAAGCACGCAGCCACAGGCTGAATGAGTATACAAAGACATATAGGACAGCCAGTTCCTCCCTTGAGCACCATCTATTCTGTGTTGCAAGGCCCTGTTCCAAAGTCGGTGATTGCCACAAAAAAGTTCCAGCTAACAGCGGTCAGTTGTAGACTAGCTCTTGGTGAGAAAGGCACCTGCTCTAAAATTAGCAGAAAACCGTGTCTAAAAACTTACAGAATGTACTCACATAGGCAGGAAGGATCCTTGAAAAACAGAATAATTTGAGTTTGAAGGGAGGTCTGGAAGTCTGTAGGTCAGCCTCCTGCTTAAAGCAGGGCCAATTTCAATGCTAAAACTGGTTTTAAAACAGGACTTTATACTCTTGAGATTTTAAAATCAGTGACATCTTTAAGGCCACTGGGCAGCCTGTTCCAGTGCCCAGCTACTCATTCCAGAAAACCTACATAAATAATCATCCCTCAGATAGCTTTTATCTTTTTGGTGTTAGTTTTTACATGTATGCTTTTAGAACACCTGCTTTTTCAATTTCATATTTTCAAATTCATATCCTAGCTCATATGTATTTACGGGTAAGATCTTTGAGACTGAGTTGCACTTTACACAAAGTGACCATTCTTGATTGGTGAGTTAGGTAATGTGTGTAGCATCAGCGATAAAATTAGAACCTAAAGTAAACAGGATACAGTCATATTTCATATTAAGTAGTACATTTGGTGTCTGAAGACTCTGTCCTTTGCTGCATTAAAAGATTCTTTGTCCCAGAGATAAGAGTGGTATGTAACCTCCAAGAAATCACTGATGTAAAGGAGAAAAGCTTCACAAAGGCCCTAATGCAAACATTTCCTATGCTACGACACTCAGAGAAATGAGATTGCATACCTTTTGATTTTAATGACACACAAGGATGAAAACTGCACGGGGAAGAAAGGCAGCTCTGGAATATAGCTTTTCTGTCAATTAGGTCTCCTTAATATCACTGGGTGGTGCAGCACCCCTATTGACACAGTCTATTGACTACAACAGAGAGTTGTAGTCTGCCTTCAATGTATGTGCAAAATGAGAGTACAGGTTTTCCTTTTATAAAATTTCTTTTACAGATTTCACATTCTTGAATTATTATTATAAAAATAAAACAAATTAATTTCTTGTTGCCTGTTTGATTTATAATTAAGTAGAATTTTATATTCTGGTTTTCATTGCAATGCTTACTCTTGACTTGGTAAAATTTTTAGCCAATTTCAAAAAAAGACATGATCTAAAAACTGTAACCAGTCCATAGTTTCAGACAGTTTGCATAAAGCCTCATTTTCTGGGGTGTTTGCTTTTTGTGGACCTTTTCATTATCATGCAAATGGAGTTGAGCCTTTTTGCAGACAATCTAATTGTTAGCATAACATGTCCTCACTATTTGTATAGAACAGCACTTTGCATGGGGCTACTATTGAGAGTAACAGAAAGCCATATAACAGCATGAGTTTTGAGAAAGGTAGGCTATTTTTTATCAAAGGCTGCGTATACTGGGTATCAACTCCAGTCTAGAATCACCAAAAAACCTCAGTGACCCTAAAATGTACAGCTTTTCTGGAGTTGGAGCATGCACTGTTTCAGCAACAACATTTGAAGTCTTCTTACCCCAGTGCTTTCAGTTTTGAACAGGCTTTAGCTCTTAAACCTTAAAGACAGTATTATGATATGCCTGCATAGTTGCAGCAGAAAAATTAAGATAAATAAAGCATGATTAAAATAGCAAATGGAAACCAAATTGATCTCCTCCTAGCTAGTAATCGGAATGCAAAAGCTTAAACTTTCATCCTGTTTCCAAACAGTAAATCTTATCTTTTCAGAAAATGCTGCCAATTTAACACTGTTGAACTTTGGAATACAGCCATCCACACATAAACACATTTGCACATTATTTTTTGTTGGCTCTTTCCAAAGCCATATGCTGGGGATTTTTTTCATTAAAAAAGAACCTCAGAAAAACTTCCAGTATTCACATCTTTCAAGGTTCTAAAATGTCAACAAAATACTAAATTAGAAAGAATAGTTTTCTTCTTGTCTCCAATGTTGTAAGAAATGCTTTCAGAGTGGATTTTAACAGCCATTTTTACTTGTTTATGAAGACAGTTTTCAGTGCTATGCAGTAGTTTGAAATGGAAAAGAAGACATAGGAAAGTGACAATCATGGTTTTGATGCAAGAAGGATCAGTCACTTCTAAACCACATTGACAGGAACTAAACAGTCCATGTTCCTTTGCCAGTTGCCCAAATTGTAATCCTCATCTAGGTAGCATGGACTGTCAAAACATCTAAAGATTGAGGGTTATTTTTCAATTTCTGACAATATGCAAAAATTTAACGCAATTGAGTAGAACAAATCTGAAGTATCAGAAAACAGTTAATATTTTTTCACTGTCAACTTTCAGCTGAAAAATGCACCCTATAAATGTATAGGTTGTGCTAACTAGGAATAGATTAGACTACAAGTACCATTGTGCTCCAAATATAAAGGAATTTGTTTTCTTCTGTCATTTAATTTTTTGGCAATAAACTTGTGGTTTATTGAACTATATTGGATTCTTAATGTGAATTTACCTCTACCAGTCATTAGGAAATGATCAGTCATTAGGAAATGATCAGTCATTGTCAAACTGTATATATATTTGCAGGTTATTGAGCTGTTGTCATTAGTGTCACATATATTTAGCTGGAAGAGAGGAGGGCAGCCTACGTTCCTGTGGCTTCCTTGCACAAAAGCATTTAAACTGGTAGTCCTGGCTTTATCTGGAATAGAGTTAATTTTCTTCCCAGTAGCTGTTGTGTTTGGGATTTAGTACGAGAATAATGTTAAAAACATATTGTTTTAGTCCTTGCCAGGTAATTTTTATGCTCAGCTGGCACAGAGGTAATTTTCTTCCCAGATGCTGCTTTGTTTTACAGTTAATATGAGAAAAACTTTGAAAATAATCTGACATTTTTATTATAGTTGTTTTTAAGAAATCAAGAACTTTTTCAGTTTCTTATGCTCTGCTCTTAGGCAGGTATACAAGAATCTGTGAGCAAGAAGAGCTAGGCAGCTAAGCCAAGCTTATCAAAGATGTGTTTGACATCATATAATGTCATGCTTAGTATATTAGTGGGAAGCTGGCAAAGCGCCAGGGTCCACTGCTCTGGGATCACTGCTCAGGAACTGTCTGGGTATTGGTCTCTGCGGGTGGTGAACAACTGTATTGTGCATTGTTTTTTTTTGTATATATATTTGTATACTTATATGTTGTTATTATTGTTGTTATTATTACTACTACTACTACTACTACTACTACTACTACAATTACTGTCTCTTTCTTTTGCTGTCCTATTAAACTATCTTTATCTCAACCCAGAAGTATTGCCCTTTTCTCCTGATTCTCCTCCCACCCCACCAGGGATGGGCGAGTAAGAGAGCGGCTGCATGGTCCTAATTGCTGGATGGGGATAAAACATGACACTGACTTCTATAGTCTTAAAACATTGCCCAGTTTACCAGGCTTCTAGTTTTCTGGAAAGGTTTCAAAAACGTTTTCTTGAATCAAACCAAATATTTATTCCTTAAACAGGACAGAGAAAAGGAATAGATGGATGGTTTAGCCATGTAGTTGGTCTCCATTTCAAGTCCTTGTTTGCTTCAGTGGTTGCAAGGAACCATGACCCAGCTGCCCGCACTGGAGAGGGTTGTGCAAAGCTTTTTCCCGAAAGCTCTAGCTAAACATTTTCATGCTTTAGTAAACATTTATAACAGTAGCTATACAGAGTGCAATAGTGTCAACAAAATAGTTTGTTACCTCTCCCCTTCTCAAGGTTAATGCATAGCCTACTGGGAATGGCACTCCCAATGGAGGCGGAATATAAGTTTGACAGCTATAACTAGGATATGAATTTTCAGATCTTAGCCAGTGGTTACTAGGTACAAGCAGACTGAATACACATCAAGAGCATTTTCTGTTGCTCCTTTTTGTTATGTTATTAATGCTCTATGTATTGATTTCTTTCTATTCGTTGTCTTTGTTGCAGAATTGGAAAAAAAAAATATTTTTATTCAGACCAGATAATACATACTCATACATCTTTTTTTTTGCAAGGACACACCACTATGTCATCTGCTCCTACAGTTCAATGGCATGCTGTACACTTACTTTACAAAATGTATAGTATTAGTAATCGTAGTCTAATCCTAGGACTGAATCTATTTTTTTGTTTTCCTCCAAGCTCCTTCTGTTCTATGCTTACAACATTTCAAACGTATTTTCCTGCCAGATGGGTAAATTACTACCTAACTCTTAAAGGTATCATCATGGCCTTTAGAAACATCTTTTTCCCCCCTTGTTTTCTTTGTCATTTGCAGAAAGCATTGATTATGCCTGAAGATTCTCGTTGGTCTCTGGTGGCAAGATGGCTCATTCCTGTCCCACAAATTTTCCTGTTTCTCCAGATGAAGAGGTTAAGGGTTGGGGATGACAATGCAACAGAAGCAGTATAACTCAGAGTCCTTTAACAAGTTGTACAAACTTGTACACACTTTAGCACTTGATCTAAAAGCCTCACAAGGCTGATAATGCTTCATATGAAGTGTGGAAGAACATATTTTCTCTATTTCATACAGTTCAGTTCTTTCTTTCCTGAGTGTTATTTGGGCAATGATTATTCTAAGTGGAGACAGCACAGAAATCTAGATGTTGGGGAGTGACAGATGTACTGTCAAGAGCATACATGTGTAAATGCAAATACAACTATGGTAAAGAATTCTGTAGTATCAGAGTGAGCAGTACTTCAGTGTTTGCTCTTTTCTTCTTTGCAGAAACTTCTGCATCCACTTTCCTCCCTGTTGCCATTGATGGAAACACTTGTAGCCTCATAATCATGTCTCAAGCTGTGCTTCAGTTTGGATGTGAGTCTGTTTCTAGAGAACAACGACAGCTGGAACTGGTGAGAGGCTTCAGGGTGCTATTGCTTGCTTCCACATTAGTGGACACCTTTGCACTATCATCCCTGCCAGCTCACCTTCACGGTATTTAGTTCAGCTTTGATTTCAATCTGACAGTTTTTCTCCAAATACTGTTTTTAGCCTCTTCTTCTTCCCTCTCAAAGCTTCCTGTAGAAATACTGACTGATTACAGTGGTTTTATATGAGACAAGAAATACATTGCTATAGAGCTTTCCAGCAATTTGATTTATAGCAGTGCAAACACTCTGGTAATTGTGTGTAACAAGCTACTGGTCCAGACTACAATATCTTGCACTTATTAATGTTGGGCAAAACTCTTTTTGCTTGTAAAGCTTTTCTGAGTCTTACCCACTCTTCTTGGTTCACTTCTGATGCATTTTTAAAAGGATGCTTTGTCACACTGGAAAAATTGTCTGACGGAAAGTCCCTCTTTATGTTGGGCCCTGAGACAATATATTTAGAAGCAATATTTTATAAATATTTCCACCTTTTTCCACCGCACATATTCTCATCAAAAATATCAATCAATGTTTCTAGTAAACTTTTGGAATAAATTATGTCATAAAATAATAACATTCACTGTTCTAAAGAATTTTATTTATCAGTTTGAAACATGCTATGATCACATGTGAATTAGTCTCCTTTCTGGATTTACTTCTCTCTTTATTCTCCCTCTTGTTCTGTCTCTGCTTTTGTATGGAGCCAGGAGTTTTTATTTGCTTTCTATAGCAACCCATTGTTACAGTTAATCTAGAGTCCAGGAACACATTTGGTAGTTAATATTCCTCTGGAACTGGTATTTGTCAACATATGATACCACGTTTCCTGCTATCCAGTATGTTATCTTCAGATCTCTGAAACACCTCCATCTACCTTTGTCTGAATAGCATCCCACCATCAGCAAATACTTCCTGCTTGTTATTTATTAGCCTTTCAGGCTTGCTAACACACTTTAGAGTGATCCAGAAGTCAGTTGTGTTTTCCCCTGTAAAAAGAGTAGAATCGACAAAATTCTTGATTCCCAAGTCACAAAATACCACGTGGAAGGAATGGATGTAAATCTTAATCTGGAAGATGTGAAAGAGCTGGAAACTGAATTGTCAAATTCATCAGCTAGAGGAGAAGGATAACCACAAGCTGTTTCTGCTAGAGAAACCAGGAAATGAACAGGATCCTTTTTTTCCCTTTTCAAACAGTGATTGCTGTTCAGTTAGCCCAAGCAGGTAGCTTTGTTCTCTGCTCAGTTTCACACAGAGTACAGTGGCAATTTGCAAGCAATTGCAAACTAGGAAGAACTGAACGAGTACTGGAGTAACAGGTAATCTGGATAAAATGGAAATAATAGAAAAAAAATAGAAACAGACTGAAAGAAAAAGTAATTATATTGCATTTAGATACAATTAAACAACTGTTGATATGCATGATAAGGACCAGTAGGACAGGATCTGAAGATTATTGTACCATAAAAACAGTGAGATCCTATTGTGGAAGAGGAAAACATACAAATAGGAGTATAACCTGCAAGAACAGTAAGCAGTCCTCCTGGTCTACATGATAAGGTTTTAGCCACAACAATGTTCACGTTACAGTGTTGCTTTTTTCCTGGAAGGTCTTCATAAAGTTGAGAAAGAAGGACAACAGTTAGAATGAAATCCAGAACTGGCTTTGTTTAGCCTGATGAAGAAAAGACGGGGGGAAAAAAGGACAACAGCTTGCAAATGCACAAAAAGCTGTTGCTAAACAGAACAAAATAACATCTCCCACATTCATGTGACTAGTTGAACAACATGAAGTCTTTACAAGAAAGGAGAAGCAAGTTGTATGTTAGGAAAAACAGAATCCTTTCTCACATAGATCACTAGGTGGGATGGCTGGAGAGGTTGAGAAGGCACAGGACCTCTATAAAACAAATGTCTGCTGTGAATTTCTTGGGGCCTCATATAGTTGGGATTTTTCTTGCCCAATTCCACCTGTCAAAAAGCATTCACATTCATTTTATCGTCTGGGAAGCCTTCACAGTCAGTGGAGACAATCTTAATGCCAGAGGAAATTTATCTTATCCTAAACGAGATATCTGTACTAGGTAGGGTGGAAGGATGTGCCCTTGGTTAGCACAAAAGGAGTCTGGAGGCATCATACAGTTTTTGGTCATGTAACTGGCTTCTATGGTATTTTATGAATGGCTGTAAACCAAAATAAATGTGTGATACTCTTTAAAAATCATTATATCCTGATTGTTCAAATGTTCATCTTTGGAGCTGTCAGTGAACATATGGAAAAGTAGCTAAATTTTCCTGCGAGTGAATGGAAAAAATGTATGAGATCATGATTTTAATCTGTTGTTTTTCATTTAAATGATCATACAAACACTTTTCAAAATAACTGAGGAACTCTTCTTTTGTTCAAAATCTTTAGCATTCAGCTTACTCTGAAAGACATAATTGTAACAGCAATGTTTCATTACATGCTACTTGCTCCTGTTTTGGAAAGCTTAATTTGTGCAGACAGACAGAAAAGCTCTAGGGGAACTTTTGTGACTGTCTACACACTGAAGAAAATGAATGGTTTCAGAGAATAACTTACAAGAACTCTATGAAAAGATACTGTCATGTGCTGTACAGTTAAATAGTCTATCTGCATTCAAAAGTGCAAACAAAAGCTAATGTCCTTGAAAAGTTTATTCTCCATGAGTGACTTGACAGCTTTTAACAATTAGCGCAGAAAAAACCCAACATAGTAAGAGATATGGTGTGGAGGTACACTGATCCTGAAGAAAGAACAGAAAATCCAGAAACAACTTTCTCACCGTGGTCTGACTTTGTAATGTTGGTCTAATGGCAACATCTTAAATGTTACTTGCTTCAAGTAATGTCCTTTTGCAAGCAGTTCAGATAGGAGATTAAAGCAGGATGTGTTAAATCTGTAGGACTATGACATATGACATTTCTTAGATTACAGAGATAGAAACATTTTGTCAAGAAAACGCCATACACATGGCCGTGTGATCCTTCCACTGGCATCATACTAATTATTATTGGTGGATTCACAGGGGGGTAAACCTGGATCCCAGATGTAAAGGAAAAACCTGAATAACAGAGCACAAGTGCCCTTTTCCTTTCACTTTTCCTCCCTGAGCCAGACTGCTCAGACAGGTTTGCAGTCCAGCAGCTACAGTGCATGCTAATGAGTGATGAATCCATACAACAGTTACTCAATTCAAGTTAATAACACAGAAAAGATTTCCTTTTACCAGTAGCAAGTTCACACAATGCTGACGTGGAAATACGTACTAACTTCCGAATTCCCAATGCACAGCTGTAAACTGTAAACTCTTTCTCACATCCTCCGGCTACAACAAGAAAACCTTTGAAATTATTGATCTAAACCAGTAGAAAGAGAAGATGAATTAAGCATACCTGAAAATAATTACTTTAGTATTAGCTTGACATTCACACAGCTAGACTGGAAAGAGACACTTTCTTCAGTACAGAAGTGTAACAGAAAATTAGATTTTACCCAGGCAGAAAAATTTACAGTTTCGAATCCAGAAAAACATATGCTTACAAAATTGACCATGGGTATAGTAACTGATCTTGGACAACTGCAGTGTAATTGGCTGTCATCCCTCAAGGACTTCATCTTAAAGTTACAAGTAAAATCCTACTAGACCAGTGACTTGGAAAAATGTCATTACGGCTCACGGTTTTGGTGATAAGGTTTGTGCAAGATTATGACTGAAATTGTATAGGATATATACCTTATATGACAGCATAAAAATTTACCAGGATGGTGAGCCTCTACTAAATTGGAAGGGACATGCTGTTTGGAAGATCACTGTGAAAATTTTGTCCACATAAAGACACCTGTAAATCAATATGATGTGCCTTTTTTTTAGTTAGAGAAAGAATCAAATCATAAATAGTAGCATCATAAAGTGTCTTACACGTGACATTGTTGATATAGTAATAGGTGGAAGATAGCATGTGAGTGGAAACCTGTGATAAGTGTTGACCTTTGTAACGTACAACACATTATCCTAAGGATGGAAAAGATGAACTGTGACTGCATCTATCTGCACTTCAAAGATGCTTTTGTTTTTTCTTTTAACAATATCTTCAATAAGAAAAGAGCAAAACACTAAAGAGTGGTTTGACTATAAACCATTTCTGTGTGTATTTCACGTAGTTTAATACAGGAAAACTAGAAGATGCCAAAAAGCGATGGAAATTCAAATTATTATTAAAAAAAACACCTATTACACCATTCTTTGTAAAATGAAACCATGTATAATCTCAACTAACATCCTGGGAAGATTAGGGTTGAGATTTAGCTGCTCTAACTTTGGCCAGCTTTTCAGAACTATCTGGTCTATATCAGATATCCACATTCAGATATGAAGAATCTAACCCTGTGATTCTCTCTTTCTCTGCATGGCAATAAAAGGAGTTTAGACAACATTACATTATTACAATGCTGCAAAATGTCTAAATGCAGTCCAGTAAATGTCAGTCTAAGAAAGTTTGTCTGGATTTGGTAATTTTAGAATTGTTTGCATTCCATTAATGTAAACAAGATGTCTATGGAAACCAGCCTGAAAGTGGGCCTCTTGCACCTCAAAAGTTTTCATGTATCAATAGAAAACAGAATGTCTTTGTCTTCTATTCTCAGCACAGTATACAATCTGTAAGGGTGTATCTATAGGAAGGAATAACTGTGGGATGCATGGGGAAGCACTGCAAATGGGCAGTGTCTTCTGCACATGGGAAAGCCTATTTGATCAGACAAAGCACAGGACTTATGAGGCTGCCCAAAACAGTAGCCTGAAACATGCAATATTGCCTTCCACATACGTAGTTTGAACGAGTGCTACCCTTCAATTTTTAATTTGTGTTGTAGTGAGCAGCATGAGCAAGTATTGATTATCAGAATTTATTACCTGGGAGATACATCAACTGTTTAAGAAATATCATCACGATTTCAGAAATTACTAAAAGAAGAAAAATTGAGGATTTACCCTACAGTGATGTAGGGTAAATCTGAGAGTGATGTAGGTTAAATCTGTAAGTGTACTTTCTTTCATCTCTACTGTCAGTATATCAGAATCACAGACTACCACCATAAACACCAAGCTGAAACAGATTACTGCCTATGAGACACAGAAGTATTATGGCCTGCACAAATATTTTTTCATTCCAGCCCCTGGGAATGCTGTTGCACTGTATCAAAGAGCCTTCCCAACCATAAATTCTCTGTTGAGCTAATAGAATTAATTTAACTATTAATTAATTAATAGAAGTAATTAAATAATTAACAATTCATAAGTCTTTATTCATAACTCTTCCCTGTGAAACAATGTCTTGCATAAACCGCAGTTTGCTCATTTAAGCTTAATCTGTACGGATAAAGGTCAAACAGATCTGTGTGGACCATACGTCATAATTCATTGGATTAAGCCATCACCACTGTTTCAGCCTCTGTGGGTCAGTCGGCCAAGTGTGTCATGGTATCAGCATTTGAAGAGAGCTGTACAAACTACCCTCTCAGAAGATATTAGCATCAATTCCAGCCGTCCACATAACACCACAGAGGCTGCTGTCTCTTATGTGCTTATTTTAATACAACTGCCAGGCAACGTTTAGGTGCTGTTTTGCATGAATAAGAATCTTTGTGCTAAACGTGGCTTATTCTCCACTTTGACTCTTGACTTACATTTAGCATCTTTTCTGTATATCATAGTGTATTATTTCCATGCCTTGCAGGTCTGAAGGTAAAATGGTGCCCAGCTGTGGATGTCTGTCACATCATAGCATTTCTTGCCTTTGGTTCAAGCTCAATAAAGCTGTTAAGAGGTTTACAGGGTCACAGCAATGTATGCTAGGTGATAGTTCATCAATCTGCTCTTTTGTATTCATGCAGAAAAAATAAAACCTATTGCAAACTCAGTTGCCAGTATTCATTGGTAATAATTTGGTTGACATGAAAGCTCAGCACATACATGAAACAGGACCTTGATCTTTCTGCAGGTAACTTCCTAATCCATTGCAGGATTCCTTTGTCTGAATGATGACTAGGCTTCTTGAAACATATATCCTGACTAATTAGGAGTCTTGCTTGTTTTGTTGCTGCATTTTTTGTGACTGCTGTCTAGATTGTATTTCTACAAAATCATCAATTCTGTAAAGCAGTCCAAGCTTCTTCTAAAAATACGTACCACATCAAAACTTTAATGAATCCAAGTATGTACAGAAATGTTACATTCTAGTTGCTTATATTAGTGGTGGATGGTTTATGTTGGCCATGATTTCAACTTTGCTGTCATCTGACTGTATTCCTTCTGAAAACAGGAGAGATTTCATGTGATTAACTTAGATTTCTGAGGACTGGATAATATATTGGTTGAACTTCACGTAGTCTGTTTGGGTGCTTGGCAACACTTGCATTTCTAATTGTGTTCTGCCTGAGCTGATGCTGCTTTTATCATACCATCAGTTCTTTACTACACAGTATCTCCAGAAGTTTTATTGTTCTTTTGCTGAAACTTTTTATTAACTGGCCCTAATGGAAAATATATACAAAAATGTTTACAGCACCTGGGGAAATACTTGAGATAATTTCTCATCTAAACTAAATTGCATATATCTGTCTTTGTTATCTATAAGAATATTTTTAACTGGCTATTTGGCTCCAAATATGTGTCTATCCAGAAACAGAAATATTCTAACTCAGTATAGCCTTGATAAAAATGCTGGAATCCAAACAAGTGCTAAAAATGTAATTTCTCTAAGCATAACAAACCTTAAAAAATGTAAGATTAATAATAAACTCTAATGCTCAACCAAAACCAAAGAATAATTATATTCGTTAACCCTAACCCTACTGCAAAATTAAACGAAGCCCTAACCATAACTCTAACTCACACTCAAACTCTGAAATTTTAAACCTACCCTTAGTCTTACTGGAGTCGAACTCTGACTGCACCCTAGCTAAACCACAAAATCTAAACCTAAAGCATAACATCTAAACCTAAAGCATAACAACAGCTTTCTTTTAATCTTAAACCATAACCTCATAAGCTATCCCGAGCACTAACCTAACCCAAAATTTGGCTAAAGCCAAACCCATATCCTAATCTGAACCCAATCACTGAACTCTAGTTCAGTATATAAATCTGAACATTAAACTGTAACTCTAGCTGTAAACGCCCCTAACTCAAACCCTATCTCTGAACTCTAAATATAAATCCAAACTATAACCCAAATTGTTGCCTGCAAGCATAGCCATAACTCCTAAACCTAATCCTAACCTGAACTCTAGCTTTACTCTACCCAAATCCATAATCATAATTGCAAGCCCTAATAATAAACCAGGCCATAACCCTTAGCCATACCCTGTTACCCTCACCCCAACACTAAATCAAATCCCCAACTTAACATTAAACACAAACATAAAACCTAACCTAAACTTTTACATTGAATCCTAACACTAATGCTATAACTGAGTTTAGACTTAAGTCTGTAGAGGATAAGGCTCAGAGGTTAGGGGTTTGTGGTTTGTTTGGAGTTAGAGATTTAGGGTTTTTATTATGAGATGAGTTTTACTTAGGATAGATTTTGTAATGCGGTTAGTGGCTGGAGTTTGTGATAGGGTTTAGGGCCTGTGCCGGGGGTTAGGGGTTGATATTAAGATTGGCATTTGGCATAGGAGGTGCCATGGAAGAACAAATTTTTAATTAAAATGTACTTAGAATATTTGAATTAAAAAAAGGCAGTAATATAAAATCACTAGCACAAGAGAATTTTCACCCAGGAATTCCTAAGTAACTGTAAAGTAGTGGGACTAGTAGCTCAGGTTTGTAACCTACCACATAAAACTTCCAGAAAAACAGAATATAGTGCTAATTTTTAATGACATGGGGGGTGTGTGTGTTGTATTGGGTACATCTAATGCTTATACAGAAAGACCAGTGGCAAGCAAGATTAAAATTATAATTGGAGAAGTCATAGATAGATGTCAGGCACTGGAGAGGTCAAGAAAACTTTTGCAGTTATGTTATTTGTCATAAGTCTCTAATAAAACCTATGAAGTGTTAGTGAGGATAGAAATCCTATTCATAAAGTCCATTGGCTTTTCAAAAGCCATTCAACATGATTGTTCATCAAATGCTCTTAAAAAAAATATCCTATGATGAGATAAGAAACAAGTCCTTCAGATAACTGAATGATGATTAATAGTTTGGAATTAATGATCAGTTTTCTGCATGTATTGAAATTGCAAGTATAGTACAATCTGCTCGCCATATTCATAAAAGACATGGAAGTCTTGATGGATATTGAAGTGACAGATTTTGATATCTCAAAGTATTTGGGCTACTAGAGACAACCACTGAATGTGCAGGAAGACCTTCTGAGACTGAGTGATACGGAAGAGTGAAGGAGTAGAATGACAGTGTAAAACGGATGTAAAATGACAGAGAGAAACAAAAAACTCTATATTCAGCATGATTGAATTTGCATGTGTGTTAAGGGATAACTAATTATTACCTCTTAGAAAAAGATCTTCAAAGCTCTACAGAAAAGAAAGCATACTATTAGGCAAATCTAGGGATAAAATAAAATAGGGCAGAAAACATGATAAAATGTGATGATGTGTACCCAGTCTTGGAATACTATATGTAGTTCCAGTACCTTCTTCTGAAAAAGGACAGAGTAGAATCAGAATGCAATGAAAGGAGAAGGTTAACCAAATAAATGAAATAGCTTCAGTAGAAAATCAAGTTAAATAGACTAGTTGTTTTTGGTTTGTTAAAGAGAGCAGGGTTATGAACAGCTGTTTGGTTTCTCTTCCAAAATAAGTACTAGATGATAAAAAATGCAACTAGATTCAAATGTAGTGTAAAGAAACATAACATATAGTTAAACTCTGAAAACACTTTGCTGTTGACTGTTCTAGTAAAATCAACAGTAGTTTAGTAAAAGGCTGGCTGATTTGTTGAAGAAAAGTTGATTGTTCTGAGAAATACAAAGACATCTCTAATGCAGTAATCATAATTTACCAGAGACTAGAATTTCCACAGTATAACAAAATACTTTCACCTACCTATTTATGGCTACTAGACACCACTGGAGACAGAATGATAGCCTAGTCATAGACTTTGATTTAGTCTAGAGTGATACTTCTAAAACTTCAGGTTTAATAGAATGGATAAGGAAATAGAGTAGAGTGAATGGGAAAAAAAGGAAAGAAATAAGTGAATGAAAATAATAGAATAATGAAAAATAGGTTGGATCATGGAACGGAGAACAGTGAAAGATGAAGGAACCAGAGTGCAGTGATGGAGAACAAAAAAGGGAATAAAATATGGCAAATAATAAAAATATCCTTCAGCACTCAATGAGCTCAGATTGATAGAAATGTAGAGAAGGGCTGCTAGGGTAAGCAGGAGAACAGAGGCATGCGTTATTGGAAGAGAAAAAAAAATTGCAGTTCAACCAATCTAACTGAAAATTGAGTAGAGATATGACTGTTTTACATAGATATGTTCATATACATCAGGAGCATAAGCTGAAGGACAACGCCATCATGAAATGAATAGGTGTATAAGGTAGCCATGAATAGATCATAAATGGAAATTCAGTCAGCAGAGAAGTAAGGCTGTGAAACCGTCCTTGAGGAAGAACAGTTGAGATTCTTTTAAAAATTATAAAACACTGTGACATGTTAAACCAGGAGACGAGAATCAATAAATCCAGTGGTCCATTACAGTTTTAGGTCCCATGTTTTAAATACCATAAGAAATTTAGAGGGAAAATATTTAAGTCTTGTCTCAGGTTTTTTTCTGGGGTGGGTTTATGCATCTCTGTACAACATAAGAGTAGATTCATAGAATGTAAAGCTTGCAGGGACTGTTTAGCTACCTAGTTTGGTGTCCTGTCAACACAGGCCATTACATTTCTCTCACCTAACTCCCTCTTGAGTGCAATAAACTGTCTTTGTCAAAAACACATATTCCAGGTAGGTATCTGTGTTCAGCTAGAAGAATTCAAGAGACTGAAAGTCCACCATTGCCTTCAGAATTTTGCCCCTTTGGATGACCATTTGCACAGCTAAACATTGCATTACTTGTTAGGTACTAGCAAAGAATACAACAACAGCTGACATTGGTAGTGGAAGACAAGAGGGAACAAGAGAGTTTCCTGGAGGTAGCCCCAGTTTGAATGTTATGCACAAAGTAATGAGAAGCTGTAGAAGGAAAATCTGGGATAACAAGAAAAATATATACTTCCTCCCCTAAAGATGTCTTTTTTAGATTATGGAATTGCTGGCAAAGGAACAGGCTGGAAGAATGATAAAAAATTCTTAGCCAACAGAAGGAGGACAGGAGGTACTTACAGATCTCTTCTGTTTCACGTATTTCTGTTCACTTGGTTCTGTTCAATGTGTTCATGTCATACATGACCATGTTATGTTAAAACTGAAATGCAATGACAAAACTAGATGTCTCTTCAAAAAGTATATCAGACTTATAATACATTAAGAACATTCTTGCAGAACTTCACATTCCAATTTACCTTAATGTATTACAGAGTTATTACCAAAACATATGATTTTATTGAGAAGCTTGTTGGGTTTTTTTCCTTCATCTAGCTGCACTTTTAGAAGATTTGCTTATTTTATTTGTTGTTCAAATAAAGTAATGAAATCAAATAAGGAGTAAATTCTGTATGATGGATAAAAACTTGTCTGTGGAAGAATATCACATGCTAAAATAGTATCAGAAACTCAGCCCAAATATAGCTGGAAAATATTTTTCTCTGAATATGTGACTATGGAAATAGATGTAATCTATAAACCAGATGTTCAATTTTTTTAAAAAGTAAATTCCTTGAGGCTGATTCTATTTCTGCTTCAGTAAATACTATTTTTCTCTTTACTTGAATCGGTACACATAGCTAGATGACGTTCTTAAATATAGTAAACTAAACTATATAAATCAGTAAACAAACACACATACACGTAACTTAACAACAAAATAACCAGAAGACCATATGGTGTATTTCTAGGTGTACATCTTTAGTCATCATAGGAATTTTAACATTCCATGAAAAAGTGTGCATGAACACCACTCACAGAATATCAAATCTGCTGAATGGGAACTTGACTCAAAAGGATATTGTTGGTTTGTTGTGTAACAGACTCCACAGAAGAAATCCAGTTTAGTGATTTTCTTGGTGTGTTTAACAAGGTGGTGGAAATCTGCTGTTGCAGAATGCAGTGGATTGTTGAAAGAGCAGCAATATTGAGCAGTGCTGGATAGGTGGACTAAGGAAAACACGACTTTCTGACTAGATAGTCCTACAGTGCTTGTAGCAATCAGTGTTGTTGTAGCAGGCTTCTCACTCATAAATCATCAGAAACATCAACAATACAAAATGGTGAATTTTTAAGAACCTGGAGCAATTCTAATAAAAGAGACAGTCTTAAAATGCTCTTGCCTTGTAGATATGAAGACTGTGAGGGGGATTTACAGGGAATAAAACTAGTTTTTTTGTCTTCAAGTAGTGTGTTCCTCTTCCTCTGACCTTTTTCTCATACTTCAGCTGCTCGGAAAGAGCTGCATATGTACAGGTAAGACAGTAAACATTACAGACAGAAACAGGATTGTTGAGATACAATCAGCAGTATCTCAGTATTTCAAGGTCAAAATAACTAACATGGAAAAATGCAAGATCCAAAAGAAGAAAACAAAACAAAATAAGACTAATCAGGATGGTCAGTCTAGTTGGGACATCACTGTTGTAATCACTGGGTCATTAAGTGGATTTGTCAGAGTATCCAGTTTTGGCTGGAGCTAATGTAAGACAGCACTCAGCAGCAACTACTTTCCAGTAAGGAAACTCCTCCCGCCTTGTCAGACCAGCAAAGACTCTTCAGTCATTTCATCAGGATGGTGAGCATGGTCGAGTTTAGCCTAGTAGCTCATCACACTCCTACTATCTTTGGCGTGTGCATTAGCCAGTAAACACCTGATTTACACTTTTTGCAACAGTGGAGGTTGCACCATACCAAGTTGTTGCATGGCTATGGCTCAGTCTGTGACACTGCTTAATTGAATGCATGTTTACTTGAAAATATATGGAATCAATTACTGTCATGCAACATGGATACCAGCATGGGGATGTGACTCTACCTATAACCCAGAATTCCAAGTAAAAGAATTATATAAGGTAATGCTATTAATCTTCTATATCTAGAGTTCATATTTGTTAGAAACCCCCCTGTTGAAAGCTGAGATATGTAGCTAACTGCTGCATTGGTAGGAGATGAGGTACTCCATAGTAAGATCATTATAACATTCCTTTAAGGTCTGTTCAAGAATTTGATGATACAGATGCTCTTCAAATCTGTTGTATGGAGTCTTTCTGCCTCATATTTCCTTCCTTCCTTCCTTCATGTAAAAAATGCACTTTTTCCTCATTGCATTGTCAGACTTCTTTGGTTTGCCACTTGTACTTCTTCCTTGACAATCTCGTATCTCTGAGTGACAACACATACGAGTCACACAAACCCATTGTATCCAGCTTTATGAACTTCTCAAAACCTGCATGCTGTGACAATTTATATCACTATGGGTGACTGGGTAGATGAAGGTGATTCGTTCATGTCATTGCTTTGATGCACAGTGGTAAACCGTGTTTCGTTTGCACAAGCAGGACTCCTGCCGGTGAAGGCTGTCAGCTCTGTCATTGGGTCGGGCATCATTCAGTGTTCTAAGTGTAGAGGTGTTAATAGAAATATTTCTTCCACATCCTAAGGAAAGATTTTACCTATCTAACCTCCCTGTATGGTCTGAATCAGATTTTAATGCATTGGGCTGTGCAAATATATATATGGTTGGGGTTATTTTTTTTTTAAAAAAAAAAGAACATAGAAAGGACATAAAGCTTAGAAAAGGGACAGAACAGTGTCTAACAAACTACAGAAACCAGAGGGATAAAAGTGAAGAGTACACAGCTCTGCACTAAGAAGTGAAATATCTAGGACAATTATGTGAAATTTTGTGATAGAAAATATAAGTGGAAGATAAAAAAAGCCAAAAACAAATATGGTAACAAAAGCAGCATTTCCTGGCACTTCATAAAAAAAGTAGAAAACTGCTCCTTCCCAATGTGAGAGGAATTTTTTTTTATAATTTCATTCTGATAATATACACGGAAGTGGTAGGGAAATATTTGGATGTTAAGGAAAGAATTTCTTTTACCTGAGATGGAATGCTCTTTTTTTTTTTTTTTTTGGTTC
This sequence comes from Cuculus canorus, assembly GCF_017976375.1. NCBI lineage: Eukaryota > Metazoa > Chordata > Aves > Cuculiformes > Cuculidae > Cuculus > Cuculus canorus. Next base: position 75,548,240 of record NC_071402.1, on the reverse strand, counting down.
TGAGCATGTTTTGATATGTGAAACATTCAGAGAAAATGAATAAGCAAAATAATTTTAGAACAAATTATCTAAATATTTGGTGGGTTTTTGTCCTTCACTGAACATGCTTAGATATAAACAGACTTTCTGTTCTTCCCTGGAAGGCATGAGATACCTTTAGAATATTTCAGAAAGAAGGAGGGAAGGTAAACTCTCTGTTTCAAAGGCACCAGGATACTCATTTGGGAAGATAAACACCCAAAATCAAGCTGCTGTTTTAAACCTAGCAATTTTGCCTTTACAAGAGAAGTATGCTAGGCATAGCTCTAACCACTATTTTATTTTCAGGCCAGAAATTTTCCTTTTCATTAGGGATGTAAGATACACTTACACAAAGCATTTCACACGATTAGTAACAGAAAACACAAATGAGAAAAAAAAACCAAGACTATAAATAATCATATTTCTGACATTTTTTATGTAGGTAAGCATTCAGACCATAGCCGAAAAGTGACATGAATCCAAGCTCATAATGTATTTCAGGAGATATTTTTGAATGATACCTAGAAATTTGAGAAATGATTCCCAGCAGAACTAATGGAAACTATGCCTCTAATTCCACTGTATTGCTTTCAAAGTCTTGGTCACTGAATTGTCAAAAAAACCCAAAACCCCTAGAATGTTTGAGTCATATTTGCAAAGAAACTACAGTTATCATCACAAGCTCAGTTTCAAAGTTGAGGAGAAAAACTGGATATAGTCTTTGGGTAAAGTTTTCAATTAATCCTAATCTTTAGTTTAAAAAGTTTATAACAAAATTTTGGGATTTTTATAAAATTAATTTTTATTGATTTCAAAATATGTGTTAAAACACCACAAATTTAGAGACCAGTGACATCAACATCTGCTTCCCTACAGAGACTGGGCTTCTCTCATTACAATGATTCTTATGCCTACTCTGCATAAAATTTTTTCACAGCATGTAATTATTTTACAAAAAAAAAACACATTCAAAATATCTAGGAAACAAATACAATTTCAGCAGAATAAAAGTTCATGTACAAAATGCTTCCAAAATTTAAACATTGCCATATGAGTAACACCTAAGAAAAATCTCTTTTCATCATAAGCAGATAACAGAGAAAGATTTGAGCAAACTCTGTCATTTACCTAGTGTTCAAGTCCTTGACCTCAACAATCTTTATAATAGCCTGACATTAAGTTACAACATTCCAATTACTTCAGTTAGTCCACTCAATTAGATAAAACATATGAGGACAATTAATGTGTCATCCCTCTTCAAGTGAAAATTTACATTACTTTCATAAATATTATTGGGTGTTTTTAGATTAAAATAACTTCTTATATCTGAAAGTACTACATGTGTTGTCTTAGATGAGTAATTTAAGTTTTCTGTCTAATTCTCTTATTTTACTGACCTTTGCCGCACCTCTTTCTACATTATACCTGACATCACTCTGCTTATGAAAAAGATTAATAATTTGAAGGAGTTTGGGTATGTCAGCTCGGTAAGTCATTTTTTTGCTGACTTAGCGCAATGTATGCTGAATTACTACTTTCACCTGCTCACTGGAATCAAGACAAATGAACGGAAGCATATTTTGAATATTCATCATTTTTCTAGCAAGCTTCAGCCACATGAGAAACTGTTTAGCATGCACAGAATGGTTACAATTAATTTTTATGTATTTGGTTAAGCTTAACAAGCCCTTGCTTCATAGCATAGTGTGACCACCTCTAAAATTAAGAAATAGTTAACGTACTTACAAGATGGATGTCAAATATAAAAATAGTCAACATTTCATCTTTGCCTAGAAGTGTCATCCACAGCAAGTTATAGGAATGGTTTATTTGCTCTTGAAAGCATTAGGGTCTGTTTCGCTAGACACTGCGTTTTTGAAACCAAATGAAAAGCATCATTGGATAAACCACGACACAACAAGGAAAAAAGTGCTGATGCAATGATCTGATACAATAGACTATTTCCTTGGCTGAAACTCCAAAACTGTTTGGATTTTTTTTTACTGGGTATTTATATGCTTTCTTTTCCGAAAAAGTACATCTTACTTATGGTTGTAGTTTCTATCACATAGTCTGAAAAAAAAAAAAAAAGCAGTGCATCTTGTTGGGGCATATCTATTGCTTGGTTTTGTAGTTGCTTCTATAAATATGGCTAAATGCATGTTAACTTTGCACCTTAACAGGAATTACAAACAAATTTCATGATGGTACACCAAATAAGCAAAACTCAATGGGTTGCAGTGGGTACTGATGGAAATGACATTTACATGTTCAATTTTAGATCAAACTACAATACGTGGAGTAAAGAGGAAGAAGGTGGAAAAGAGAAGTGAGGTTCAAAGTAATAGCATCTCTCATTTTAGAAAATAATTAGATCACACACAGCTTATAAGTTACCTAAGAGAGTGCCTGGTTCTTGGAAAAACGTTCCTTCTAGATGCTGCAGAAATGGACAATGTACCATGAAGCCAGCAGTTATTACCTGGTGGTCTTTAAACTTCTAAATAATCATCAATTAGTAATTGCTTTAAAGCCAGGAAGAAGTATACTGTAACTCTCAGATGCTACTGAATTCTAGAATGTACTTTGCTCTAATAATCAATTTTTTGTACCATACCGTCTCTTTAGCCAATGAAATTAAAGTATTGTCAGAGAAAAAGTGGGACACAAATCAAAACTTATGCAACTAGTACACAGGGTCCTTATTGCTATGGTTGTATGATATTAGGATCAATTACCTTGCCTCCTCCTGGCCAGAAGCCTCTGTGTGATTTATAAGGCAGTTTACTAACAGGTTGAGAAGAAAATATTTATAAAATGGGAGACCATAAATGAAAACTTGGTGAGAATAGTGGAGTTCCTTTAAAGCCGTGAGTGTTTTTTTTACTATTATCATCTTGGTCTTAGATACATTCATACAGAACTGAAATTTCAGTCTCTGGCCATTGATACTAGAAACCACACTAATATCTAACTGTGTATTTCAAAGCTAAACATTGATGTGTTTTCGCGGCCAAGAAGGACAATTGTATCCTGGAGTGCATTAAGAAGAGTGTGGCTGGCATGTTGAGGGAGGTTATCCTCCTCTTCTACTCTGCCCTAGCGAGGCTGTGTCTGGAGTATCGTGTCCAGTTCTGAACTCCTTTCTCTAGCAGTGAGCCACAAAGATGGCTGGGGGACTGGATCATCTCTCTTACGAGGAGAGGCTGGGAGATCCCGTTCTGTTTAGCGTTGAGAAGACTGAGAGGAGATCTTATCAATGCATATATATATCTAGAGCAAGTGTCAAGAGCATGGGGTCAGACTCTGTTCAATGGTGCTCAGCAACAGGACAAGGGCCAGTGGGTACAAACTGGAGCACAGGAAGTTCCACCTCAACAGGAGGAAAATCTTCTTTACTGAAAGGGTAACAGAGCACTGAATAGGCTGCCCAGATTGTAGAATCTCCTTCTCTGTCGATATTCATAACACACCTGGATGTGTTCCTGTGCAGCCTGCCATAGGTGAACGTGTTTTAGCAGAAGGGTTGAACTAGATGATCTCCAGAGGACCCTTCCAACCCCAAGAATTCTGTTATTCTGTTGTTCTGCAATTCTGTGATCTGTGTAGTTCTAAGAATTAGGTCACTTTTACAATGGTAGAAGTGTCAAATGTTTGCATTCCTTAGATAAACTAACGTGCCAATGGCATTTTTTTTCATTATTTCTTGTTTGGTAGAAAAAAGTCAAATCTTTTCTCTTTTTACATTGAGCTTCCAGTTTACCTAAGTGCAAATGCGTCTCCACAGACTTGCTAGTTGTGCTTGCAATTCCCTTGCTTTCTTTCACCCATATTGTAGATTTGCAACACACACTGAAAGCAAGATCTAGATACTACTTAGATTTTGTTGTACTATCCCAGTCCTAAAGCTTTCTTCTTTAAAAAAGCTCTTAAAATCTTGAGGAGTGGACTGCCAGGTTAATTCCTTCTCTGTTTCCCAACTCTGCATCTTGATGCAGCATCAGGGGAACAGGATCTGTACCTCATCCCATGGGAAAACCCATTCAGGGTATATCCAATGCTGCACAATGTGGGAATCCCATTACCTGTAGCGACATAAGATTTAGTCGTGGTCTATATTTCTTTTTTTTTTTTTTTTTATTCCATCAATTTATTAAAATCTTATTAAAACCTTATTAAAATAACCATTTTATCTATTTTATTAAGCTTTATCCCTAAGACCAAGAAAGAACCTGTGCTGTTGCTCTCTCTCTCACACTCCTTGTCCTGGTGTGTAGCAGTTGCAATCTCTGCATTATCATCTGTCAAAGTGGCTGCAGAAAGGGTTCTGCTTCAGAGGAGTGCTTGTCGGCAGCACTGTTTCTCTCCCTCCTCCCTCCTAGTGTGCACAGCGTGTAAAGTAAACTCCCCAGTATGTTTCTAATTTATAAAAGACAGAAAAGGGGAAATTTCAGTCCTCATTTAGATTTTCTACTGATATGAGTCTCCTCTTTGTGGCCTCATGCTGAAAATAAACAGGACCTTTATTCATTAGGGCTGAAAGTGGAATTTAAAAACACATATGATCTTCAGCTAGTTAGTGGAGGGTTCTCCCTTCTTATGACAGGAAACAGGAGATGTCTAACTAGAGTTCATAGCCCAGAACTGTCTGAAGTACTTAAATAATTAGAATAGCATAGGCTGAGATCCACAGTTTATAGGCATGAGCATCCAGATGGACAGTAACCTGGCAGAGGAAAAGAGCAGACAAATTGAAAACCGAAAAATAGAGGCTGAGAAGAAGCAAAAAACATCTGCAAACCAAAGACAAGGCTTTTTTTTTTTTTTTCAGTGGAGGCTTCAACCTTATTTTCTCAGACAGAGAGTATCGGTTCTGGCACACCTCCTAATTAACATCCTTCTTGGGAAAATTCTCCCAAGGGTAGGACTGTGCAATGATCATTAGCCTGAATCTCAGCACAGACCATGGTGTAACCCAGGAAACAGAAATAAACTCCCTAAACAGCCCAAGGTTTCGCTTGTTCTAATAGTAGTGGCTATGGTGTAGCTGTGGGGTAGAACACTTAACCACCAGGATGGGGGTGATGTTAGTGAAGGACAGGAAAGAGGCAAAAAGTGAGATGAACTCAACAAAACTCAGTAATATATATTTTCTCTCCAGGAATTCTCTTTTTTAACCCCTACCACCGCAGGACAGTCCTTGGCGTGGCCATAACTTCATCATAAATCCTCAAATCCTCAGAACTTCTCCTCTCAGGGCTGCAGAAGACTTTGCACCACCCAATGCCTTCCCCACAGGCTGATGTCCTCCAGTTGCTCTTTTATTATCACTAGTGGGTAGCACAGCAGAGGTCTAAATGGAAACAGGAAGAGGCAGCATCCCCCTTTCCAAGTCACTGCTACATTGCTAAGCGGCTCTAACACTGCCAATTTTAGCAGCATGAAATGGAACAAAAAATTAATTCCACGTATACACAAATTTAGCTTTTGCTGTCTGTACTTTACAGCCTACTCCTTTTTAAAAATAACTGGGCTTTTACTCTTGCTAAGGGTCAATACACCTTTCTTTTTTGCAGAACAGTTGTTGAGGTAATCCTTGCAATCTGCTTTCAATCATCCTAGATGCCACATCTCAAAATACCATGGAATTTATAAGCAATATAAAATGCTCAACAATTTCAGAACATTGAATATTTCTTATTATAAACTGCGTAAGAGTTAAAATTCCTTTACCCAAGGCCAAGTGTATCAGTTCCTTAGAGACTAAATAAATGACACATAAACAGGTTAGACAGATCCATTGTCAGGATGAATTCATGGGCTTGATTCTTGTTTCATGATATATGTATACAGCTTCTATTCATTGCAGTGGTTAACCATTTGCCCTTACACCTATTAAAATGAACATTGATGTAAGAACTCAATGGCAATTGTATTTAGGGGAACAGGGAGGGAAAAAAAAAAAAAGAGAATTATTCTGAGCTCAGCAAGAGCCATGAGCCACTATCTTGAATGGGACAAGATTGTGCCGTCATGTCTCGAGCAACGCTTTGTATGTCTACAGATAGTATCCTATAGCTAAAGGAGATCCTATAGCAGATAAAAACCAACCATATGACTGTGAGTTGTGCTGTGGATACTGTTCACTATGTTGTCAGTGCTCTAATAGTTCTCAATGGCCCTGACCAGGCTCAGCCGGGGCCTCCACCCCTGTGTGTGTTCAGGGGCTCCATTTCCCTTCAGTTCTGCTTCTGCCTAACCATGGATCGCAATACTTCAGCAAATGAATTTGTGCCTGACCATCTTTCCCAGTGAAAAAAGTGATAGCAAGGATGGAAAAAATCTGCAAGACTTGGCTCACAGACTTGCTGCTTCAAGGAAGGTAGGTCAAGGAAATTTCTTATCTTTACTGAGGACTGCTTTATAAATATCACAGAATCACAGAATCACCAGGTTGGAAAGGACCCACTGGATCATCGAGTCCAACCATTCCTAACACTCCCTAAACCATGTCCCTAAGCACTTCATCCACCCTTTTCTTAAACACCTCCAGGGAAGGCGACTCGACCACCTCCCTGGGCAGCCTCTGCCAGTGCCTGATGACTCTTTCTGTAAGAAAATATGTACAGGAGAAGGCTGGAGTCGGTCTGTGAAGGGGTTGCAAGGACTCTATCTTCTAGAAATTAAGTATCAGTGAGGAAAATGATGTTTAAGACATTCACTATGAGTCCTGCACCACCTTACCTCTGGCAGCAGTAGACTTCAGAAGCTGTCCTGATATTATTCTTTCCAGATTTTGTTCCTAGGTTTTAAATCAGAAGATGAAGGATGAAGCCTAATGACACTAAAATAAAGATTAATTTATATTAATTTTTCAAAATTCTGTTTCCGTAGTATATTAGAAGCCAGAAACTAATGTCAAATTCTGCATATCTGCCCCTAACCAGCTGAGGAAAACAGTGTGGGGGTTCTTAGTTGCGCTTCGTTACTGGTGCTTTGCTACTGTTCCTGTTGTTCAGTGCCATAGCAGGCTCAGTCAGAACCAGAGTTTACTGTGTTGTGTCCTGTAAAATTCAAAAGCCAGAGTTTCTGCTCTAGAATTGATATATTCAAAAGCTAAAATCTGACAAGGACACACTGCAAACATCACAACAAGACCAGAGGCAGGAGTATTAAAATTCTGCTTTCACTGAAATCATGTATAATTAACAGCAATTCAGTTATTTGCTAAGAATCAGCTTGCAAATTAAGACAAGGGGTATGAAAAGCTAGCAGAAATGCTAATTGTATATACAGTTCATATCACTTTTCCAGACTATAAATCTTCATAGTGGTGTTTGATCCCAAATTCAGTTCCAATTGGTCTTTTCTTAATGTCTTTATTAATTTTCCCTTGTTTATTGCTGTAAATGTATCACCATCTTCCTGCTCACTGAGGTGAAATTGCATCTTTTTTTGTTGCTGCTGCTTCCCAGGAGCACGAAACACAAATGAGTTACACCTCATCAAAGCTCACATTTTATTTTCATGATATAACTAGTCATGTTTCCTTGCTGGGACATAATTCAACTCGCAGATCTCTCATCAGTCTCCCTCTCTCCTTGACACCTGTCAACTCTTTGTACTCTCGGTGAAGGTGTTTAGTGCATTATTACTCCAATCTGAGGCAAGTCCTTGGGAAGTGTCTGTCAGTTGGGTATGTAAGATCACGGAAATACAAACTTATACCTTTCTCTAAGCCACTATTCAGAGATGATGACATGAGTCAGAATATTAAAGCTATAGTAGAAATAACTATTAAATCCCTTACACATTAAACAGACAAATCATATTGTAACATGTTCTGAGTATCCTGATCCTGCAGTGAGCTCAATGAGTGTATGGACAACCTTGAACTGCTAAATTGGCATAGCTGGCTGTAAGATTAAATTTTGAATTACATGAAGTCCATGAAAATATTTAGAATGTGACCAAAATATTGTGTTGTTTTTTTTTTTATTTCAGTCTCTGACGCAAGGCCTCCAAAAAACATTCTTCACCATATTTATTACCTGGCATGTTTTAAAAGGCGGAAATAGGCAGCGTGAACTAACAGTAAAGGTTAAAAAAAGCAAAGCTAAGATAAGTTACTGACAAGGACTGATGGCTTAAGCAGAAATGTCGCTGATTCTTATAAGTAAGCAAAGGACAAATGCTGGACAAATGCTGTCAGGTGAGATCATTACATTTTTGACAGAAAATTGGGATGTTCAATATTTATGCAGTGACTTTCTAGGCATGTGATCTCTCCTAAAGTTAGTGTAGCATTTCTAAGTTATGTTAGATTGACAGACACAGGGAAGTAAATGCTCAGCACAGAAAACAGGGAAAGCAGTCTGGGATCAGGGACCTCAGGCCCAATCTGAAATGATGGAATCTTGGAGCAACAGAACCATTTAGCCTCCAAACTGTTTCAACACTTGGCCTCTGCTGAAACTGCCAAATAGTCATCAATGCCAGTTATAACATCTAATTGCATATGCAGACAACTGTGAGCGGAGAACTAGCCACCATCTACATTTAAGTTGTCACTAAAGAGCCATCATTCAGCAGCATGCCTTGTAGACAAGCTGTAGAAAAGCCTGCCAGAGCCTCAACTGAAATGGACTTTAGGTTTACTTCAATAGGGTTTTTACCTTTTCAAATAAACTAAAAGATGCTGCGTTGAGCATAAGCAAACAGAAAAGAATGCATCAAACACCTCTGCAAAGAAGAGTAGCTACAGAGGGCTTTAAAACTGAGAAGATACAGATAAAGATGTGGTAGACCATTGGAAAATGAAGCAAAGAGGCAATCGGATCAACATGACCTCAGAGATGGAGTTTTACAAAGGGCTAGATGATGTGTGCATTTGGAAAAACGGCAAGTGAAAAAGGTGATGATAGTCATTGAAGAATATTATGACAGCCTAAATGGGAGATTTGGAATAAAATGGTGAAACTTTATTTTTAGAGGTGAACTGGGGAAATGTTGAACAAGAAAAAGCAGCAGCACAGGGACATCTCACGGCTGTATGATGTATATGAGCAAAACACAGCCTTCAAGTTTTGTTGTTCAAAGTTGTCAGCTGGAAGAGAGACAGAGGGAAAGAGTAGCTATGACAGAAATTTAAGGCATTAATTTTTAGTCATACCAAGTTAAAAGAGATGATGACTCATCCCAAGTGAGATACCAGGGATGCCAACATCAGCAGTAGAAAATTCATAAATCAGCACAGAGCAGATGTGTATGGATGAACTGTCAGAAATAATGTACTTAGCTGGAGAAACAGAGAGTGAAGGATAGCATTTTAGAGTACCTTAGAGACAACCCAAGGAAAGGGATGCCACCAAAATAGCTGATAAAAGACAAACAGTTAAAGGAAAACAAAGTGAATGGGCTATTATCTGAAAACAAGTGGCCTGCACGAAGCACCAGCAACCTTGCTAACAACTCTCAAAGAGAAAAAATAAAGCCAATTCTCCCAAATGCAATAGCTTCTGACACATTACTGGGTTCTGCTTCAGCTTAAGGCAGTACTCAGAAATCCAGCAACAGGATGGCAGAGGAAAATCAGTAATATCCATCTTATCTGAAATCAGGAAAGATGACAGTGTATTTGGGGCTCTGATTTTGGGGCAGAAACAAATATTACAAGCAGTACATAAGTACAACACACATTTAGAGGGGGGAAGTGAGGATGTACACATCACGCCTGAGGAAAAGAGTGGAACATCATATGAAGACACTGTACTTAAACTTTCTACTTGTTTTTAAAGTTATTATTTCTATTATTACATATATTTCTATTTCTATATTCTATTTTTTATTTCTACTTGTTTTTAAAGAAAAAAACAGAACTCATCTGAGTTGGTTGGTGCTATAGCTCACTGTTTCACAAATTTCAGGTAATAAACAGCATTTCTAAAAGTATTAGTCCATCTGTTTCCTAGAAATAAATGCAGTTTATGAGTATATGCATATGCTTATATAAAATTAAGTCCATTTTTTCCACATGTATGTCAAGAGAATAAACGATAATATGAAGGAGAAATAACTTATAGGTCACAGAAGAAATTTTTAATTGTGATTATACAGAAGGGCAACTAGAAAGGAGTCTGGAGTTTTAAATTTAAGGATGCTTGTTGTCTTGAAGCACTTGCACATTTGGAAAGAAACAGAGTGTTCTGTGCAGGGAATGATAACTACAGTAGTCCACAAAGTTAAAATCTTGCATTTCACTCTGCTTGTTGCAGAACATTACCAACTATTTGCTCCAGAAATGTTTGATAATCACCTTGCCTGAATTCTGCATGGCTCTAGGGCCTTCACAAAGGTTTTGAAAAAAGGAGAAATACTTTTTGGGGAAATTTTTGGTACCATAGAAAACGAATGCTAACGGTCATCTGTGACATAAATCCAGCTTTCTGTAGTACTGTGATTAGACTTAGTTTTGTGCTGGAAAAATCCAGAACAGCCAGTGTAACAGAAACAGTTCCACCTGTCAGTTGTCCTACTGCATTTTTTGTAACTTCTTGTGTATTTATCCTCCAAGTGCCTGTCTCCATATAAATTTGTTCTACGTGTTACGTTAAAATAAATTCTTTTTTATCTCAAAAAAAATTCCAATACTACTGTGTCTAAAAATAAGTATTTAGTATCTTCCCCATGCTGAACAGAAAATAATGACGATAAAAAGATATAATTCTTCTTAACTGAAAGATAAATGGACTATGGAACAACTTCACAGGAATCTCACTGTTAAATGTCTTCCATTTAAATGAACTCCACCAGTAGCTTCTGCTGAAGCAACAACAAGCCTGCAGTTATTTCTTCCCAGTTAAGGTTTCAATAAAGTTTGATTGGTATATGTACACTTTACTGAATCCATCAGTAGAGCATGATAATCAATAATTGTGAAAGTAAGCTGCTATTTTAAAAACATCTTCCTCTCATAACAAATTTGAAATACTCTTAGATAATAGTCTGTTCATTTTGTATGTTCTAGAAACAAAAACTCAAGTTGCATCTATCTGTTCATTTTTATTTAATGTGAAATACTTGAACAAACAAACAATTTCCAAAAACTAAACAATCTCCTATTCCTTATTTTCATTACACTAAAATTAACCTTCACACTTCAAGATAAATTAATTCTTAGAGAATTCAAGCAGTTGTTATTTTATCAAAATCACTTAGCAAAACTAGATTTGAGTGTTAAGTGTAGAATACAAAGCTGAGCGAAGATCAGCATAAAACTGTCCCTCAGGGGTTTTGCACGGAATACTGAGCTTAGGCACACATCATGAAAATTTCTATGCAAGAGATGTACTGTGAATTGTAAACACTACATCACAAATCTGCTAGCTTCAGCCTACAGGCTTGCTTTCTTTTTTGATAGGCCTTTCATTGTTGGTTTCAGAAGACACATAGATATTTTTCTCTCATACCTAGCCCAGCTGAAAAGTTAGCCAAGACACAGCATTCCACATTATTTGGTTTTGAGTCAGTTTGTTCAGTAAAGCTAACAAAGTCATTTAATGAGCAAATACACCTCAGTATGCATGGGTTTGTCATCCTAGTACTCAAAAAGCTATTGTGGCTTGAATGTTAAGGACAGTGTCACCCATTCTTCTCAACTGCTTTACCACAAAACTTTTATCAAGAATAATTATCTTTTTCTGTAATAAGAAAACAAGAACAAAGTAAGCTGTTACTTCTGAGAAATGTCTTTGGATATCTAGGCAATAATGACAACTTTATGTCAACCCCCAAATAAGTTAAAACCTGTTCCAAGCTTTAAGATTTTGAGACTAAAGTTTAAATAAGTAATGAAATTTAAAGAATGGATTGTGATTTTTTTACTTCTGAATATACTTTTACAGCTATGTACTTCTATCCTGTGGATAAAAATATCAGAAGGAATGTGGAGAATATCAGAAGAAATCTTCTCTTCTAAATACTGCCAATAATTTCAAAAGCAATGCTTACATCTGGTTCATGGTCCAGGCAAGAAAAGAGATAAAGTAGCTCAAGATAAATCCCCAGAAATTCCTCCTCTTGAGTATTTCGTACAGGAACGAATTGATTGCTTATTTTGCCAAGACTTGCTTGAATCTAGTCACTCCATCCACCCAGCAGGGCTTGACTTGGCTAGGCATCCTAAGACCATCCCAAGACAGCCTAAACTACGACAAAGTTTTCTTGGGAACCAGACTGGCTGGCACAAACATGCTTTCATTAGCTTTTTAGCATCAGTAAATGGGGAACATTTCTTTCAGCAGCTATCATGTGATTAATTGCAAGTTGGTATGCTAACTGACATTAATCTAAAAAAACCCCTTCCACCTTAGCGTAAATAGATTGCTAAGGGCTAACCATCGAAGAAAAAAGCCAGATTTTAAAACATCAGATGTTTGTCAAGTGCTAGTACTTAGCAATGAGTTTTGGGACTCTGAGTTTTGGAAAAATGATCAGAGATCTTTGAATTTCTTGCTTTTTCACAGAATGTGGTCTTTAAGTAAACCAAAGGATTTTAATATCATCCAATCAGTAGTCACAGGGAAGCTCTATATAACCAGCTGTGTCCTGGACAATGTGTAGGCATAAATGCATCAGAGCTTATGAATGTCAAATTTTGCCCATTCAGTTCAGCGTTCAAAATTGTTTCAGATACATAGATAAATTCTTGATTAGACTGACATTTTAGGATGTAGTTGTGCCCGCACTGTGTGCTTTCAAATCAGATTTATATGTGGAATAAAGAAATCAGGGACATGAATGATACTAAAGAGAGACTGATATTCATCCAATGCATTTTAACTTAATAAGGTCATAATGCAGAAGCAATAGGTGCATTCTTAGAAATCCGAGATTCAGTGTTCTCTAGGATGCAATATTTTAGAGTATTATTTTAAATAAAATATCCCAATTACATTTGACTATCCATTCCTATTATGTTTAATGAGCCAGGCAAGATGAACATAGACTGAAAGATAATATTGAAATACAGCGTTATGTATATTGTATATGCTATCTTGATGTTAAATTTCTATACATGAGTTCAGCCTGGAGAAGAAGGTTTTTGGGTACATGATCTTATCCAGATAAAATATTAATAATAAATATGTTCATTAACTATATAAATAGAAGTTCTGTCCTATCAAATATTTTTTCTATTGATTTTCTGAATTACCTTAACACTCACTATCTGATTCCCAACCATTCAGTGTTTTACCTTTCCTTTTTCTTTTTTTCTTTCAAGTTAATTACTTGCAAATTAAGTTGATACATTATTAACTGGTAGTCTAGCTATTTAACAATCATTTCTTCCAGGATGCAGGCTTTTACAATTTGACTGTGAAAAAATAATATAAATGAAATCAAGATCATGCTGTCTTCCAAAATATATCATAAACAGTTCTGTTTTAGAATAAGTGCTCATTAACTTCCAAAATTAGAGGAAATTTAATGAACGCATTTCTTTCCACAAAAATATTTTTGGCCATTCCAGAAAACACGTCTAATGATTTTCTGTCTCTTTTTTTTATTTTATTTTAAATCTATGTGCTTGTTATAGGTAGGCACATGGAATATCAATGAGGTAGTTATTAGCAATTTGAGCTTTTTGTCTCTGATAAATTCACTCTAATTGCTAATGGGCATTTTCCATCATCTTTAGTGTGAAATGGATGAGGAAAAGTGAATATATATGAATGACACATCCCCTGTTGACCACTTGCAGCTGAGAATGACCACATGACCCAGAAACAGTCTTTATGGACCTACCTTTATATGAGGGAGCAGGAGCTTCAGGTATGAACAGCACCTGTTTTACATCAGGTTTTACACTTCTCCTTTCTTTAAAGTTCAGTATAGAAGAGCAGCTTTGGGGGTTTAGGCTCAAAAAGCTGCAATATCTTGTAAAACAGAACATTACTTCAGTCCTTCACTAGGAATTGCTCTGTGCTGAAGAAAGCATTTTGAAAAATCTATATTAAATTTGCATATGAGAATCTTATTTGTTTTCCCTTCTGCCTCAGACTTTATGAAACTTGGTTTCCTGTATATATTCCTCAAACACTTTTCTGGCAGATTTCACCTGATGGTTTCTGTGGTGATACTGAAGAATGAGACAGCCCGAATCACTTCCATTTTTCAAATGTGGTGTTAATAGAATTGCCTACTACTGATCACTATAAAATGTCCCTGGATTTTTCCTTTCTAATTTGCTTAGCTAAATTAATAGCAGCTAAGTTCATGTCCTGAATATTTTTTTTTCTGTGCTCACAATTTAATTCATTTGCATAAAGCAAAGGAGGAAACATTGACTAAACTTTCAGCAATTTTAATAACCCTTGAGGTCACATCATGATTATGCTAAGAGACTGAGGGGCAGGTACTAATATTAAATAATCATATTCATACTAAATGGGCCACAGATTCATGTTTGGATTAATCTCTCACAGGAAAGCCAAGTAATAGGCTTGTGTGGTTTTTTTTTCCCCTTTTATAATACAGATGCAGTTTTTAAATATACAGCTACCAGTGAAAGAACACTCGTTTCATTTCGTATCCTTACAAGATTTCAAATATTCATGTCTCAATTTAAGTACAAATACTTCAATTAAGAGAAAAAGTGTTATCTGCCTTTAGAATATTCTATTTTTGAAGATTTATTCTTCATTGATCAGCCAGATTAAATAAGAGAACACTGGTAGGAGTATTGTTTTGGTTTCTTGGTTTGACCAGTTCAGGTCTCTCCTGCACTCACAGGTGCTTCTCATACCTGTCTAATCTCCTTCCTATCCTCTCTCCAACATTCGCATTCTCTGTTACAGTCTCTTATTCTGCCTAGTCCTAGTCTTCTCTGTAACCTACTTCCCACTAGCCAGGGAAATCTTTCCTCTCTTTGCATTTTTACACCAATCTCTCTTTTATGAGATTAGTAGTCCTGCTAACTCTGTTGCTTCAGTAACAAGCTGGAAGTAAAGCACCTAATTGAAAACTTTCAAACATTTCTATAGGTGAACATCCACTAAAGTCAATAAATGATCGTGATTCTTCCACGCTTATTAGAATAACCTAATTTCTGGCAGCAAATGTTGTTATTCCGGTACTAGCAGAAAGGGTAAACCATGTTGCATACTGTATTTTGGAAGTCATCAAATGAGAATGTGCACTGCAAGACAGTCATTGAGTTGTTTGAAAGTCCTTTTTTTTTACAGGTATTAAGGTTAGGATCTTCTGCAATAATACAAAGATATTCCAGTTCAGCTCCAGTTTTGCTGAAAAAAAGAGAAAAACTGTAGAGGTTTATCTTTACAACTTCCAGGAAAGTAAAAGAAAATAGTGTCACTATCAGACTAGCATCTTCAGTGTACCTATGTGTACATGTGAGAAAGTAATTTGTGATACAGCTTACAGGCATAGATATGAGCACTATGATGGACCCACAGTCTATGAATGTATGAGCTACGCTTAGGAAGGCACTTAAAATAAGTGTACAAAAAAAGTCTAAGATGCACAAGTGTTGTCTCTATCACTTGATTCAGAAATTTGGACTCCTTTACTGCTTTCCCCACAATTTCAATTCTTTGCACCCTTCTGTCAAATTATCTCCATAATAGTACTATACCAACCTCACTTTTATAAATGGTGCAGTAAGCATAAACACCATCAACCTACAAACTATGATGTATAGTAAACTTGAATGCAGAAACACCTACCCATATAAATCAGCTACAATCTGAATCATATGACAAAACATAAAAGATAGAGGTGAACTATCTTGCATCATTGTATTTGGTTTGTGATAGTCACCATATGAAACTAAAGAGCACTTTTGTCCAGCAAAGATACCTAGAGGAAAAGATCATATTCCTAGGAGTCCCTTGAACACCACATAAAGAATTATCTAGCTATAAGGAAAAAAATCCCACTTAGCATATACCATTCAATCCTGGAACTTGCATAGAAAGTTATTAAACTGAGCCTCTATTGGAGGAAAATCCTGGAAAGAAATCTTTCCGCAGCCACATTCCTGGGCTTTTAAACAGTTTCTCAGCCTCATGAAAACAATAAACAAAAGCAAATTCTTCATAATCCCAAGTGCACTGATTATAGAGTGCACCTATGCAGTGAAAATGAAACTTGCTAACGTGTCTGTACTACTCACTGTGAATACTTCCTCAAGCAGAACTATGAGCATCTCTGGATGCTACGCCTGCACTTGGACAAATGTCCTGTAAAATGTTTCATCCAGTGCACCAGACATTATCAGGACATATAAGTAGTTGATATTAGGCAACCATTATGCAGCAGCATGAACTCGTACATCCAGGCTACGCACGATGTAAATATCCAGCTGTCAAGGAAAGACATATCCCAGAAAACAATTGCCCCATTTCCACCTTTACAGAGGTGTTTTCATCTCCACAAAGGAAATATAACAAACAACTTCTAAAGACAAACCAAAAACCTCTCTTTATAGTATGTAACAAAGTCTCACTCCAGCATTGAACTCTCCATATTCCACAGATTACAGACTATGTTTCTCTTTCTCTTAAATGATCAATAGCTATTCACCTCTCTCAGCTTACCCTGTTCTTGCTTTCCCTCTCTGTGTTTCTGTCCCTCCCAAAGTTCCCTCTTCTCTCTAGACAGCAAGGTCTATTTTTTCCAGAGATGGTTTAACTTGCATATAATTAAGCAAACATTGTTTTTAACAAACTAATTGTTTTTAACATGTATTCTGTTTTGAAAGCTGTTACTTCTATTTCGAGACTTGGCAGAGGCCCTGCGTTCATGTCCAAGATTATCTTTTTCCGCAAGAATATTAGTAAATCTAATAAAGAGCACTGTCTCTGCCTAGTAAAACTTATCCTTCCTACGGATTCTCAGAAAATCATGGCAAAAGGGTAAAATATTCTCATAATTACTTTTCCTAAATAGTTAAATTTCCTAAATAAATTTCCTATATACGTTTCATAATGCAAAATTTATGAAGTTACCATTTTTTAGCTTGTGCTGTGTAATATATTCATGATGGACTAGCAAAGACATGAATAGTCAAGTTGGAAATTTTTGCTGACAGTATTAACATATTCAAGATAATAAAGAAGGGGAATGATTATGAAGCAGAACTTGATACTGAGTAAAAGGGCAATAAAACCGTAGATGAAATTCAGTGTAGATAAATGAAAAATTATGTACATTGGTAAAAACAACACAAATTTTCTTTATGGAGTGCTGTGCTCTGATCTGATGAGATTGTGGGGTTGTGATAGATGGTTGGATTAAAAAAGACATTCAGCAATTGTCAAGACAGAAAATTAAATGTTAGGGACTATTAAGAAAGTAATAGAGAATAAAATAGAAATCATCATTATGTTATGGTATAAATCCATGGTGCAGAGCCTGCTGAGATACAGTGTGCAGTTTGGGTCTTTCCATACAAAGGGTAAGCAGAATTTGAAAGGGGGAAAAAAAAAGCAGTGTGAACAATTAAGGATTTGGAAGGTATTTTGTATGAGCAATGATCAAATAGATTAAATAGACTCTCCAGGCTAAATAAATGACAAAGAGCATAATGATGTGGCTATAAAATGATATGTGACATGGAGTAGGTAAACAGTAACAAATTCAGTCTGTCTTCCAGTTTAAGAACCAGGGGCAACATATATGCCGTACAAAATAAGCCAAAGGGAAAATCTTCCCTTTGCGTGCAATGCACAGGTGAGTTGTGAAACTCCTTTCTTGAGGATATTGTAACCGACAAAAACTGACATTATTTCTAAAAAGGATTGACGGATGATAGAAAAATACATTGAGGGATATTGACTTCTTCATCAGCGTTAATTCAGAATGACTACCCTCTGGGTAAGCTATTTGTCAAGGTGATAAATTTTTAAGCATCCAGTCACTTTTGATGGCAGCTGGAATGTTAGACAGAATGTTCACATTTCGGTAGTGAAACCTTTAAACTGATAACCTTGGGTTGGTAGTTTTATACTACCTGGCTCTGACTCACCAGCACTCTAAGTCTCTCGGGAGTTTTAGCCCAAAAAGCTTTTGCAAAAGAGAAAGCAGAGTGGTGCTTGCCATCTTGCAAACCATACACTAACCACTTTGATTCAGTATATACAAAGCATGAGTTTCCACAAGCTGTCACAACCCAGGCAGGTCAAACACCTTTAAAAATTATACATGAGCTACAGAAAGCTGATGTCAGCTTGCTTTCCGTAATGTTTGCTGTTTCTTAGGAAAACAGCACATTTTAATTAAACACTCTATAAAGGCTTCAAATTAGAATTCTCAACGTACATTAATTCTTAAAATTATTAATGCTATTAATAGGCTCAAAAAATATTGTTCTTCCGAAATATCCCAATACTTATGAGCTCAGCTTAAATTAAAGCACACTATTTGCATTATTTATGTTAAGAGCTTAATTTTGTTTCAGTGGCATTATTCATTACCAGAAAGATTAAGATTGGGCTCAACAAGTCTCTTAGCTGCCTTTTCTAGTCCATGGCTGAACAGTATAATTCTCCCAGTCCTGAAAGAGAATTTGACTGCAGTGCAGTCCTGCACATATACAGATGTGTATTTATACATATAGGCACACATGCACATAGCTGTGTGGTTGTCCACTATTAACCCTGAGCTAACTATAGTAAGGTCAGGAACCTCTGGATCTACCGCTCAGAAGTCTTTGGTAAATATAATGATGAGGCATTCTTAAAACCAAACATTGTGGATGTTTAAGCAAAGTATTACCACATAAAGGACTTTCAAAAAAAACAGCTAAGTTATCTTACATAAATCTCCGTTGTCCTGCAACCATGATTTAAGCAAACCTCATTTCTTGAAGTGCCCTGCAAAATCTTATATCTCCACGTCTTTTCTCCTTAAATAACTCTTTGCTTTCTCCAGAGACAATCCTTTTCAAATTTCTCTTAACTTCTTTTAAAGTTTGTGTGTTATATTGTTGGATTTCTTTTAATTTGTGTAAGGATAGTTTGCACCTTCTGTGGCATAGAAGGAATGTATTTCCATCATTCTGTTCAACACAGCTTAGGGACCAGGTTCTTGGTCCATGCACACTGAAAACATCTGCTAGTACTGAAGAAACTGAGAATCGGGTCTCCAAAAGTCATACCTAATTCCACTTCAGCCGCCCCTTTTCAGTTCATGTCAGGTTTCACCTTTTTATTTCTTGGCCTCTGATCAAAAACTAGATAATTACCAAAGCAGCATGGAACTTGGATGATTGACAGATAACATCCCGTGAGAGAATAAAAAGCTGTATTTTCAAAAGATGAGAAAATAAAGATAAGTCAACAAGAAGTCAAACAGCAGGCTTCCAACAGGGAGTGCAAAAAGTCTTCCAGACCATCAAGTCAGAATGAGTCTTTGTCAGCTGGCTTCATGAGAAGTGACAACCTCAGCTCAAAGTATTTGATTTGCTTTGGATCATTTGTTCAACATATGAGGCAACTGATGCTCCAAGATCACTGCAGGAAATGGGAACATTTAGCAAGTGCCTTCCAGAACTGCTTGAAAAAAAGTAGTTGCAGCTTTGCTTGAGGCTGTTGGACAAACGGGACACAGAGTACAATTAAGCGCTCAATGTATTTCTTTGTGACTACTTGGATTGAGTAAGGAATAGATTTGAGTTGACTAACACAGACAGACAAACACTCTCACACCTGAAAATATACATTGGAAAATATACATTGTTGCAATGAAGTGTTTAATCCATCAAGCATGGCTTTTGGTATAGTCATTTTTAAGGCAATTCTAATAATTATTCTTATTTCTAAATTATATTTTAAATTATATTAGGTAGGGTACTCTAGGAGCTAAGTTTTTGTTTGTTAGGAATGATGATTTTATCAGAAGTTTCTTCACGGTGATGTTATTGCAGTTACTCATGTCTGCAACAGTCAAAACAGACTGGATTTACTAATTCTACAAGTTCAAGATGGCAAAGCCATCACAAGTTAGTAGTTGACACTCCATTCAAAGTTACATTTTCGGGGCTGCAATGGTCCCCCTTAGTTATATGTCGAAGAGTAAATTTCAAATAAATCATAAGATCCAAACCCAAGCCCTACCATTGCAGTCAGATTTTAATAAAACAGTCTATATTTCGGGGACTTGGGCAGTCTGATTTAGTGGGATGTCCCTACCCATGGCAGGAGGGCTGGAACTAGATGATCTTTGAGGTCCCTTCCAACCCTAACTATTCTACGATTCTATGATTCTGTGACCTCTAATAACCTGCTGTGCCCTAATACCTATAGAAGTCTTCAAGACACAAATCTGTTTCTATCAGAGATGTCTGCATTTGAGAAACTGAATTCAAAGCAAAACCTCTACTACCTACCAGGTCCATTACATAATTTGAAAGTAAATAAACATGAGCAGAATAAGAATTTTCTTTTTACCCAGTGCTAGCCAAGAGCTAGCCCATGTTCAGATGCAATATTTTCCTTTCTCTACAGCAGAATAAGTTTTCCATGATATTTTCTGATCTTAATACAGATTAATACAGATCTTAATACAGAAGGAAATTTTTATATGTGTGTTTGTTTGTCTTAGGAAATTTTAATCATGGTTTGGTCTGACATGAAATCTATCTGATACATCAGTAATAAATATTTTCTGGCTTTCAGGACAGCTTCCTGTGTCAAATGATCACAAGACCCCGCTTGGTTCATGAAATTATATTCTGTAATTGCAGCAGATTAGAATCATGCAGTGTGCTAGTAATCATATTAAAACACGGTATGGGCCTTGGGTTAGCAGATCATTTTCTGATTTTTAAAACCTACAACAGTAAAACCATAGATCTAACTATATAGGACCAAATACAGGTCTGGGGAAATAAACACACTTTAGAAGCCTGGTGCTTTATTTAAATCCATATTAAATTTCTATTTAACCTACATCTCAGAAAATGCACAAAAATATTTTCATAGTTCTCAAAGAATTGTTAGTACTGTTTCAGACACGAATGTAAAACGTATGTGAAATTGAGGTAGACAAAACCAATGAGGAAACAGAAAATAAATTCTGCAAGTCATCAGAAACGATTGTGTTGGTATACTGCTATAATACCCATGTATATATGGCTGAGGGAAAAAACACTCAACAACATTTCTTAACATTTACTATAACTCTGGGGAAAAAAAACGTTAATAGGCTGTGTCAACATCCTAAACACCATTTGCTATTACAAGTATATTTCCTGTTTTGAACATCAACCAAGTGCAAGTATTTGCTTCTCCAAGTGTTTTGAAATGCTATGATGCATTACTTCCCTATATATAGAGAGAAAATAATTCTGGTTTAAGTACCTTGTCTTTCTAATGAGAAAAGAAACATACTGGATTCATACACGTCATACAGGCTTAGGAGCAGGCAAAATCCAAAACAATATTTGACTGAACTTTCAGTATTATTTCATGTTCCCTGGATGGTGCCAGCACACCTAAGAGGAATAAAAAAACCCATTATTTCTGTCACATTTTCTCTATTTATAAATTGGAGTAATAATTTAACTTAAGAGCCAAGTGACATTCTTTATCCAAAGTATGTCTCTTAAATCTTAGGCAGTCTTCATGCTGTTCCACAGGTTTTCTGCCCAGCCTTCTAGTTAAAAGTCTTGGCTGAGTATTCTGTATATTAAATTTCTTCTTTTCACTAAGAAGGGAAAAATGACAGAAAAACGGCTCCTGAACCGCATATTATTTGAGCATAAATCACATCCATTGTTAAGAGATGTCCAAGTTCTGGGATGAGGAACCTTATCCATGTTTGGATAAGAAGGGAATCTGCTCTACTTAGAGTTCGTAATACTGGAACAACCATAACTTCTCAATGTTGTTATCCATCTGAGGAACCTGAAAAGATATAAGTCCATGGGACCTGATGAGATGCATCACAGAGTCCTGAGGGAGTTGGCAGATGTGGTTGCCAAGCCACTCTCCATGATATTTGAAAAGTCATGGCAGTCAGGAGAAGTCACTGGTGACTGGAAGAAGGGTAACATTATGCCCATTTTTAAAAAGAGTAGAAAAGACGACCCTGGGAACAACCGACCTGTCAGCCTCCCCTCTGTGCCTGGGAATATCATGGAACAGATCCTCCTGGAAGATATGCTAAAGCACATGGAGGACAGGGAGGTGATTAATGGCAGCCAGCGTGGCTTCACCAGAGGCAAGTCGTGTCCGACCAACTTGGTGGCTTTCTATATTTGGGTAACCACAGCAGTGGACACGGGTAAACTGACAGTTGTGATCTATCTAGACTTCTGTAAAGCCTTTGACACAGTCCCCCACAACATCCTTCTCTCTAAATTGGAGAGATATGGATTTGGTGGGTGGACGGTACGGTGGATAAGAAACTGGTTGGAGGGTCGTATTCGAAGAGTCAATGGCTCAAAGTCCAGATGCAGATTTGTGACAAGTGGTGTCCCTCATGGGTCCGTACTGAGACCAGT
Organism: Cuculus canorus; assembly: GCF_017976375.1. Classification (NCBI taxonomy): domain Eukaryota; kingdom Metazoa; phylum Chordata; class Aves; order Cuculiformes; family Cuculidae; genus Cuculus; species Cuculus canorus. The sequence goes on along the minus strand of NC_071402.1, from coordinate 75,525,691 downwards.
GCTGTTCAATATCTTTATCAATGATATTGACAACGAGATTAAGTGCACTCTCAGCAAGTTTGCGGCTGGCACCAAGCTGCGTGGTGTAGTTGCCATACTGGAAGGAGGGGATGTCATCCAGAGGGACCTGGACAGACTGGAGAAGTGAGCCTGTGAGAGCCTTATGAGGTTCAACAAGGCCAAGTGTAAGGTCCTGCAGCTGGGTCAGGGCAATCCCTGTTTTCAGTACACAGAGAGGGATGACGTGCTTGAGAGCAGCCCTGCAGAGAAGGACTTGGGGGTGTTGGTCGATGAGAAGCTCGACATGAGCCGGCAATGTGTGCTTGCAGGCGAGAGAGCCAAACGTGTCCTGGGCTGCATCAAAAGCAACGTGGCCAGCAGGTCGGGGGATGGGATTCTGCCCCTCTATTCCTCTCTTGTGAGACCTCATCTGGAGTACTGTGTCCAGTTCTGGAATCCTCAAAGTAAGAAGGATATGGAGCTGTTGGAATGGGTCCAGAGGAGGGCTACAAAGATGATGGGAGGGCTGGAGCACCTTCCCTACGAGCACAGGCTGAGAGAGTTGGGCTTGTTCAGCCTGGAGAAGGCTCAGAGGAGATCTTATAGTGACCTACAGGAAAGCTGGAGAGGGGCTATTTGTAAAGGCTTGTGGGGATAGGACCGGGGGAGTGGATATAAACTGGAGAGAGGCAGATTTAGACTGGACATTAGGAAGAATTTCTTCACTATGAGAGTGGTGAGAAGCTGGAACAGGTTGCCCAGGGAGGTTGTGGATGCCCCATCCCGGCAAGTGTTCAAGGCCAGGTTGGATGGGGCCTTGGGCAGCCTCATTTAGCGGGATGTCCCTGCCCATGGCAGGGGGGTTGGACTCAGATGATCTTTAAGATCCCTTCAAACCCTAACTATTCTATGATACTACGATCCATAAAATGCTGAAATAGTCACCCCAAAAGAACTGAACTAGAAATGGAAGAATATAAATTGAAAAAGTAGAGATTGAAACAGGACTGTGTATCTGATATATGCATAGTTTTACAGCAACCAGAGCCATCAGCACTACTAACAACGATGAGCTTTGTATGCCAATGTAGTTTTGAATAAAAATATAAACAGCTTATGATTTTATTCCCACTTCCCAATATTTTTGTCAAATATAAATGACTTTCAGATATATCCATGTTTAATCTGAATAAAATACCTGTAAAAATTATATGCTTATCTTCACACAAAGTCTTGGATCAGAAGAAGTATTATTTTACCTGAACATAGGCAACCATGAAATTACAACAAATTAAATGATATATTTCATTTGAGATTGAAAAATTGAAAAAAATGGAATTGAAAAAAAGATAACATTTAGATTAAGGTAAACAAACAGATTTCAAAATTTACCCTGCCTATAGAGAAAAACAACACAATTTTGCTACTGCTTTTTTCCTCAGCATAGTCACTTTGACCACCATCACTGAGTCTAAATAAAATTTCGGTAAATCTGCCTGTCACCTTCAGTTCCTGGTTAGAATAGAATTTGCAACAAGAACTGAAATCAAACCAATTGTTCCCCATTCCCTTCTTGCCCACCTCCCGCAAAAATTATGCTGAACTCTGTTCACATCATTCAGTTTCATTACGTTCTCTCACATTGCTTCTAGGAGTTCACAGCAAATTTTGAAAGTCCTAAATAAGATTTAACATAAAATAAAAGATTTTCACTTTATAAGTTGGATTTTTTACTTCACCTTCCAGAGTACTGAGTTTGGCCAAAGAAATTCACAATGGTCATCACAGCATAAATCACTCTGTCTCTTTGCCAGTAAAGCTCGTATTAGTAAAGTTAAGACTTGATCAGTATGTCTGTTCATTTCTTTCTATCCCAAAGATATCTGACACATTAATAGCAGTCTTTTTTGCATTAGCATGTAAAGTAGAAATGTGAATTATTATAAAGTACATGATCCCATATTTCATAATAATAAGCTTAAAATAAACATGAAAACATGCCCACAGTTACAGTTCCCCATACAATGGACTCTTTTATAACTCTCAGACTTCAAATTGAGATCCTCCTTACTGAGACAGTAACTCTCACATCTTATATACCTCTTCTAATAGCTGCTGACAAGAAACTAATCCAAAGCCTCAATCCATTTCTGCATCCGTGAATCACCAATCCAACCAAGAGTCATTAAGTTATTGGAAACATTCTACATACCTTGATACAGAAAGCTAGAAGTATGAGTGTAGAGGTAGTTCTCTAAGAATGTCTTACATGCAATGGGTAAGTCTTCACCTGCTTCTTGTGGTGGTTCCTGGCAAATGCAAGATAAGAAATCTTTATTTTTCTACAAAATCATCTAGAACAGACAAAAGAATTTTATTGTTGCTGTCCTGATTTTCCTCTTAAGAACTATTTATACTTCCCTTGTGAGACTGCTTACCACAAAAGTCTTCCTTTCTATGGTATCTTTCATTATTCAAAAGCTTGATCACCTTAGTACTATTTTATATGCTTATCCTGAAGACAAGTCCTAATGCAACTGATACATAGACAATCTTGTTCTGTGATAAAGTATTAAAATTTAGAAATGTTAATTTCCCTTTCCCTTCTTTTTTTCCGATCTTGTTCACAATGATTTCTCAATGAACATGTCTATAAATTCTGACATCAGCCCTAGTAAAGATACAATGTTTATGCTGTACAGTCTTAAAAGAAAATATATTTCATATAACCTGAAAGTTCTATTTTAAAAAGCTATTTTTTAATAAAATAAAAATTAAAATTGAAATGTCTTCAAGGAAACAAAGCTGCTGAACCTTATTCTCTGCATTTGTGTATTCAAGAATGTATTCCAGAATGGCTTATGTGGCAACCACTTTTGGTTTTCTCTTTGCTTATTTATGTATTTTTTAAAAAATTAAAAAAAATTCTCTGTTGATACTGCAGAAGATATTTCAACTAGGAATACAAGGAATATAACTTTGAGGAAGTTACGAGAAACCAAATATAGGGTTAAAGATGAAAATGGCACCTCACACATAAACTGCTTTGATGTTGCATTAACACAACACAGTTGCAAACTTATGCTCTGATGAATACCCCAGGCAGCCTGTTCCAGTGCTTGATAACCCTTTCAGTGAAGAAGTTTTTCCTGATATCCAATCTGAACCTCCCCTGGTGCAGCTTGAGGCCATTTCCTCTCATCCTATTACCTATCACTTGGGCGAAGAGACCAACACCCACCTCTCTACAACCTCCTTTGAGGTAGTTATAGGTAGCGATAAGGTCTGCCCTCAGCCTACTCTTCTCTAGGCTAAACCCCTCCACCCTTCCCAGATACTCACTCGGGTTCGTACCACAGCTCCTAAAATGGCCAGGGTTAGGAGAGTCTTCCAGCCCTTTACTGTGCCACTTCAGGATCTGAGAAGACCAACAACTTCTAGACAGCACCATATGAGCAGAGAAACACTTCTCCGGTAGGAAGAATACCTTGTGCCTGCACACAGGCAAGGCACAAGGAGGCACCTGGTAGTGCTCACAGCAGTTCCAGTAGAGCCCCAGGACAGATGGGTCCACAGCCTTCCTAGACAATGCCACAGCAAGGACAGTGATCTGCCTCTAGTCCCTTCCCCAGTGCTTTTCCTCCTCATTATCCCTCTCTGTTTCCTACCCTGTTTCCATGTCCCAGCTGCTGAACAATCCTGTATGGAATCTGCCTCCAAGCAGCTTTTCCAGGACATAATCTATAAAAGAAAGGCACTTCCACAAGTGCAAAGTTTGTGCACATGGAACACGGGTGCCTGCAGCAGGAATAGATACAGACAATCATACACTGAATTGTGTCTCCAATTCTGCTAAATATTATTCATTTACTGTTTGGTTTGGTTCTTTCTTTGGTTTATTTGGGTTGTTTTGGGTTTGTTTTTTTCCCAGAAATCCAAAGGAGAAAATTCTATGTACAACCCCTTTCCAAGGCTGCCCTAATTTGGATTATGAGCTCCCTGAAGATGAGACATGGGAAGCAGAGGCTGAGGAATGTAGGGACACAATCAATATTGGCAGGACAAATGATCTGCTCTGACCTCAGAAGTAATGGCTTGATGCAGCTTCTCTACCACACAGTTTATTGAAGCCAATATTTTTTAACGATCAGTTATTTCAGTTATTTTTAAGTGCTTGCAGTTTCTTTCAAGTCATAAATACAAGACTTGTTATTAAACGATGGGCACTTCAACCTACTTCTCAGTTTTGATCATTTCTCATAAAAAAACCCCCAAGGTAATAGTGAATATTATTTTAAGTAAAAACTAACTGCTAGATGATGGAAGAGGCTGCCACTTTAAGAATAAAAGTATTAGGCAGATAGGGTTCATGGGTTCACACTGACATAAATTCAAAAGATAATGCATGCATTTATTTGGCACCTGGCAATAAAAAGCTAACAGGGGCAGACAGGTAGAAAAGATCAGTTTATGGATAATCTCATTACAAGGTGTCCTTCAAAAAGAGAAAATGAAATTTACATTTATATCTGTATTAACCTAATCAAGGCAGATAGTACAGAATTAAAAATCTGACTTAGGGCAGGAAGAGAGACTATATAAATAAATAAATTCAAACAAAAATCTGTGAATTTGTTGCTCTCTTATTTTTTTTACAGTTCTTTTTGTCTTGTTGGAAAAAGGAGAAATCTTGTGAGACCTAGATCTTTTTGTCTTCAAAACCTCACCCTCTGTGTCAGGGAGGAATAAAAGGATCAGTGTTTAAGGATGTCCCAGGGTGATTATGACTTTCTAATGGGAAGGTTGAAGCAAGAACTACCATTTATTTTCTCTGTTGGCAGATTGCATGGCGCGGACGCTAGTATGAGTCCATCTTTGCTACATGAGTTGTGACTTTTTTCTTGCCAGAACATGAGTCCCTTGTGAATGTTGCCTGTAAGCCAGGTCAGAGTGCTTTGTATGGGAGGTGAAGAAAAAGCAGCTGACTTTTTTATCTATGTCTCAAATTTTTTGGTAAACCTATTTCAAATCAACGAAGGAAGAAATGTACTGTATATTTCCCTCTAAAACATCTTTACAAGAATATATGTAAATGTTCCCCAAGTAGGACACACAAAGTTCAGTCTTAAAATCTTCCTGAAATAATGCTGGTGGCGTTTTGAAGACTAAGGAGTTGGAGATCATTTCTCTTTTCTCCTCAAGAGCTATTTGATTTTTGGTCAGTATTAATTTCCAGGTTAATCTGCAGCATGCTGCACTCCTGATTTCCAGGAAACACCTCTGATCTGTCTGGTGTTCTGTCACTATCAGAAAAAAATAATGCAGTTTTAGGGATATTTCAAAACTGTAATTTGTTTTAACTAATTAAATCTGCAGTTCACTAACTAAATCAACACAAACTTACTCATATTTAAGCCTAACATTAATTTCAATTTATTTTATGCTTCTTACAGTATATATTTTTTAATGTTACATAAATATATCCTAAGAACATACAACTGCCTTGGATGTTGTCTGGGCAAACTTAGAGGTAGAGGTGGACACTGTAAGGAAGGACCTCCATCTGTCCATAATGATTCAAAATTAATGAAATAATAAACTCAGTGGGACAGTAATTTATCCCTATAACAATGCTCTGTCTCCTGTTTACCTTTGTGTGACACCTGTAGCCTATAATCTTAGTTCCAACCAAGACTGCTATTTGACATTTAAAACTCATATCTTTTCAAGGATAGAGTCTATCCTCAAAGCTGAAAGTATTCACAAAGTCATGAAAATTGACATTTGGTGGGGAAATAAAATGTGTCCTTTACTATATGTGGTTTCTAAACCGTAGCTGATGGTGTGTACATCTCTGGAAATCTTATCAGGGAACTGCAATAGGCAAATACTGCTGCTAACTCATATATAATGAATAGTTTTCATCTTTAAGTATCCCAGAATGCTTTGCATTATTTTTTTTTGCATAAATTCTTTCACTTATCAACAAAATCCTGCCATTTTGGTGATAAAATATATTTTGTTCCATTAATATTACAGATAATATTTACAAGGATCTTTGCAAAGACAATTTACAGAAAGGCTTGCTTTTTAATACTCTAACTAGAGTGAAAATTTAATTAGCAGCATGGAGGTAATTATTTTAGCAATCTCAAAGAGGATTGGAAATAGTCTTTTAACACTCAATTTTCTTAGTGTTTTCATTTGGTCTTGATACTATTCAACCAGAGACTGCAGTTCAAAAGCATTAGATGCTAAAAACCTACCAAAGCACAACATCCTGATGTTCTTTACAAAAATCATAAAGTTACCATGCTCTCTTTCATAAAAAAAGGCAGTTCTACAGAGAACAGGAGAAGAAAAAAAATAAAGTATTCCTCACAGATTGGAAAATATCGATCCATCAGAAATAGAGCATGAAAGAATGATTCTACAATTTAGGGTTCTGATGATTCACCTGAACTGAAATAGAAAATATACTAAAAGGCAAATGTTTCTAGCTAGCCAATGCCTACATAGCTAAGCCTTTTTCATGACAAGAGGAATGCCTACAGTTAAGACTAAAAGCTGAGTTTGACAAAACAGAAATACAAACCAGCAGACTGCATTCCAATGGAGACTTCTCTCCTGAAGCTCATTGAGTCCACTCTGCTGTCACTTTTATTATTGTGGTCCTAACCAGGTTTTGGTCTAGCTTACTCCACAACAGGAAAGTCCTTGAAACTTCAGTAAAGTTACATAAAATTGTAATAAATGTTTCTTTTACAGCTCTAGTTCCAAATATTTTCTTATAATCCCATCCGGAATTAGTAACCCTTAAAATGGATTAGGTAAATCATATTTTATGCTATCCATTACCAAGACATGTATTTGCCAGCATTCACATAAGAGTAGTTTGATATATATTCTCTACTACAAGAAAGAAGCTCTCAATATCAACACACTTCTCACTTGCAAATCATACAAATTTATTTTACATCAGAGAACGAATCACTAGGGATTGAGAAATTAAATTTAATTCCTCTGTTCTTATAAAAAGGAAAATAAAGAGCTTTAGCATTTCCCCTGATTCCTTAAAAATGTGCTTAAGGCGTAATTGATTAGCTTTGAGGGGGAATACTTAGCAAAATTAACCTTTAAGTTGTCAAAGATCAAAATATTAAGAACACCCACATAAAATGCTGCACAATTTAAGCTTCAGTTTTATATATTTTTACTACATCTCTGAGCAGATGGGTAATTGTTTAAAACTAAGCTGGTCCACTGCTTTCTCAACAGATGTACTTCTTTCCTTTAAAAAAGTTCTAAAGACCTGACAGATGGGAACGTCTTCAGAAGGCTAATTTTTCCAAAATCACAGTTGCTGTGATTTTTAAAAGCACAAATTTCGGAATCATTTGTTTGAAACTCATGTTTATCCTATGCAGTTATTAACACAGAGGTCAATTAATAGCAAAATGGCAATTCAATGCAGTTCTAATGTTGGAAGGAAATTGAGTTACATTTGATGAAATTTGAAGAAGTTGGTTAAGGCAGCAGAAAAAATTATTAACATACATTTAATTTGGTAGAGCTATTAATTTTTTTAAGCTTGTCAAATAGAATGTTTTATTACATTTTGCTTTTCCAAATGGCCTACACAACAATCATTTGATCACTACCAGCCTGCTTCAAACTGCAACCTTCAAACTGCAACCTTGACTGGTGTCAAGTCATTTACCAGTTAAAATCGAGTCATTCTCTAATATGACTTCTTTTCTAGGTCTGACATTTACTTTAAAGAAATGTATCTCTGCTATCATATTGTTTTCCTCTCATGAGCATGACCTTTCTGATATACTCAGAATGATTCTGTAATGACGTATACAGTAAAACAGAGAAGAAAGAAGACAAATTCAATATAAAAAAACCTCATTATTAAAAAAATAAAAATTAGTGTCATACTAATGCATGTGAGAGGCTTTCCTTTGTGATTTATATTTTCCATGGTAGACTCTCAGACTGAAATATCACAGGATAAGCTGGCCCTTGTCAGCAGTACACGAGAGATTTGTTTTGTAGAATTTTTCCCCATCCTCTTCTCCCACCCTTCCAGAAACAACTTCTTTATTTCCAGTGTCAAATTCATTCTTCAGAAAATATTCTATTTTTTTTCCAGGTTAAATCAGCTTTTCATCTTTGCTCTCTCCTCTGCCAGTGTCCTGTGATAGATCATGCCTTTCCACACAAAGAACTCTGAGATTTTTCTAACAGGCGATGGACTTTCTGTGGCTATTGATGGTGGCTGTGGTAGTCTGTATTTTTGCAGTTCTTCCTTGGAGGAGGAAATTTATTGCGGTAAAGAGAAGAAAAAGTTAGCTGTGGAATAACTTCTGCAGAGTAATGGTGTGTTATACCTAAAGTAAGGCTGAATTGGGGTCTGCATAGAGCTCGAATTTTAGGCGCTCTGTTTTTACTCATACTTATGTTAACAGCAGATGACATAAGCAGCAATCAGAACTAACATCTTCAGTAGTGACTAACATGACAAGAAATTCAAAGAGTATGCATTCCTGCAAACTCCAGGTTTGCAGGTCAAACCAGTCGTTCTTCCCTTTAGCAGCTGCAATGACTGAGAAAGACTGTGAAACAGTCATTGAAGCACTTGCCAGGAACCAACATCTGTCTCAGTCTCAGTTTCAGAAAAGGGTAAAATGTTGCTAAAATCTGCTTTAGAATTTTGCGGAGGCCCTTGGAACAACTTTGTACCCCTCTGCTCCTTTCAAACCAGAATCCTTCCCTGTTCGGCCTGGATGCTTCATCAGCTTTTTCTTGCCTATTCGATTAGAGACACTCGCTGAAACAAACATGCAATCCACAACATATTTAGACCTCTTAGTCTGTAAAAAACTAAGTGAGGATCAACTCAACTTTCTGCAACAAGAGCCGACTCTTCCCTTTGTTCTTCTCAGCCTTTCAGTCAATTTGTATTTCCACAACGAGGGTATCTAGTGTCATTTATATGAAAGACTACACCCTCATTCATGTTTCCGTAATGGTGATATAAGTTCCTTCTTTAGTTCTCTGGGAAATATTTATGCTTGCAAGACAAAACAACAATTTCAAGGAAAGCTCCAAGGGCCTTCAGTGTCCCAGCGCCTGACCAGCTTCATGTAGATATTTTGAGTTAAGTGTTTTTAATACTCAATGTGAGCCAAAAGAACTGATTTTTAAAAAATATATAGGAGACATCCTCTATAAAAAGATGAAAAAGCATTAATTTATTAATGCACAAATTGGAAAACGTCTTTTCCTTTATCTAAATATATTCTAAGATTGTATTTAAAAGAATGAAAAAAGTGGGAAAGGACAGCAGAAATTATAAAAGTTCACTGTAAACAGAAATATAAAAGGGAAAAGCAGTCAGAAGTGCCCCAGTTTTTAGAGGTGAATTCCAAATCCTCCACAAGAATACTCCTCACCTCTCACAGGATTTGCCTTTTCAGTCTATCTAATCTTTGTAACAAATGGAACTAGTGCCTACTCCCTAAATTAAACAAAACTCTCCAGCTTTTTTGGCTCTTGCTAAGTTACTACAGTCTGTCATTGCATGCACAAACTTTTAGATGTCACGTCCCATATGGGCTTGTAGTGGAACGAGTTATTGATTTTATCTCTGTTTATTATTCTAGAATACAATTCCTCATCTGCGTTGCTGTATTTGAGACATCAAAATCTGATCTCTAGATGCTGGTCATCACCGAGGGCTGAGCTGTACCTCCCCAGCCTCCTGCCACTCTCCAGGTAACTCTGAAACACAGGTCAAGTGTCTGGGAACAACAAGGTAAAGAGAGGAGGATGTATTTTTTAATTTTCTTTCCCCACAAAAAAACCCACCCCATATCTCTACCAGCACGAAAGAGTTACAAGTCTTGGCAAAACACAGATACCTGAATGCTGTTTCTTTTTTTTCATGTGCAGGTAATGCTTGAGAGTTCTACCTTTTTGGTTGATGTACTTTTAGAAATGGCAAAGCCTCTTTTGGCTGTTTTCCTTATCAACAAACGGAGCCTTGAGAAACCCCTGGCTGACTTGACTCCATATCTCTCTATAAGGTGAGAAACACTGGTGCCTTCTACAGCTGTGTTACACACCACAGTGAAGATAAACTCTTTCCAATCTAGACCCGTCCTCATCACACAACACAAAGTACAATCTGGAACAAAGAGAGTTTCAGCCCACAGTGCAGGTTATGGTAACAGACGAGATTCACAAAACAAAGTTAAATACACACACTTGCACACAACTACTTGGAAGGCTGTCGTGCAACTGTTTTGGTGCTTGGACTTGGATATGCGTTTGGGTATGATCTCACTCCATCAGTTTCCATTCAAGAACATGTAACAAATCAGTGTACCCTTCCTCAATTAAACCTTATTCTCTGACAATTTTTCAAGTGTGTTAATTGTAAGGACTCTTGATGTACCAGCAATATGATAGGAAGACGCAAGAAATTAAATTAATAGGAGAATGAAATAAATAGCAGTTTTCCTTAAGTTGACATTCATATATCTAATCCTCCAAATGACAGTTTGGGTGAACCTGGAAGGCAAAAGAAGGTAACTTGTTGTATGGCATCAGGAAATCAGTGTCTGAGATGCTTTGGGGGCTGTTTTTTGAAAAAAGGGATATAGAAATTTAAATGTATAAAGAGTTAAAGGAAGAATACAAATGCAAAATACAAGGTTGTCGTCTGGGGAAAACTGTTGAAACAGGACTGCCACATATGTATTAACTTCAATTATATTACTTTGGATTTCCATCTGTTTAAGCATGACCTAACTCTGAACATATCCAGAAAAATTAGTATTAGCCTAATTTTGGTACAATTTGCACTAGCTGGACTAACTGTTTTAGCAGAGCCTTCAACTTCTCAAAGTTCTCAGTATATGTTTTTGGCATTATTAAAAGTGTTGGAAACTCCACTTTGGCATCCCATTTCTCTCTAGTTTGTAGGACAGGCTGTAGACAAACTTCGGATGTGTTTTGCTAAATAATTTTCATTGAGCTACAGAGATAAAACCTACAGGCTAAAATCTAAAAGATACAGATTAAAACTTACATTAATTTGTGTTCTTTGGGTACCAAATATAGAGAAAATATGATATTTTTACACTATGGCTTCTCTTAGGACTCTATGTCTCATCAGAATCCGTGAGAAAAAACCTCTGAGATCTGCTGTGGGAACATCACTGAAGCAAGAGGAGAAAGATTTACTTCTCTCTTTCTCCTATCTCTCCCTGAGCATACATACATAAATATAAACTTAACTGTGTATACATATGTGTACATTAGAGAAAAAAATGCGGAGATGCTGCTGCTGAATGGCATAGAAAGTCTTTAATTCCTGAGAAAATTGCTGGCAGACATAAAACTGGAGTGAGGGACGTTACTTCTAGAATCGCCATCCAAGAGAATATAGGCTTCAAAATGAAGATAAGGTAAGGTTCAAAAGGATAATAACATAGGCTGCGGAATGAAATTACCCAGGAAGCAGGCAACAGTAAACTGGGAATTTCAAAAGACACAAAGGAGTCAGTCCTGACCTTACACAACTGTTTAGCATTCATCTGATGCCTGTGGGGTTGCTCCTTAATTTGCCAGTGGTACTGATATTAGGTCTGTCCTCAGGGTAGTAATTTCCATCTTATCTTCCCCACGAATTTTTTCACAAACAACAGAGAAAGAGCTATGTACACAGTGATCTCTACACTGCATGGGGTTGGAGTCACAAAGGTTCACCATGAGGGGAACATGTTTATCAGTAGTTTATTCCTGCACTGGAGGTGGGTATTCTTCACTTAGTAGCAGGGGCAGTTTTATTTATGTCAGTTTTAGTGGAAAAAAAAGAGCATGAAGTGCTTTGTAGTGGGAATAAAATAACACACACACCCCTTATCCATGGTCTAGCTTCTTGTTTCAGAGAGTGAGCTATATATGACTCCAGTATATATTTGTTTTTTCATCTAGAGGACTTCGGCTCCTGCTGTGACACGTGCCTTATAGACAAGGTCACAGAATACGCTACACGTCTAAACTGTTTTCTAGCCACAGACAAACACAATCTGCTTAATGTCAGCCACCAAGTATGTTAATAAAGCTACAGATACTCCTGCTGGCATTATAGAATTGAATTTTCCAATTCCTTTTCATTGAACACATTAGTTTCTTAGAGTCAAACAAGAATTCCATCAGAACAGGAGCAAAATCCACCTTTCATTCATTTCTTCACTTGTGAGTTGGGTGGTTATTTTTGAAGGGGAGAGAAGGTTGCGGTTGTAGTTTGCTGTTTTGTTTGTTGTTTTTTTCCTGCAGGTTTCACTAGAAACATTAGGAAAACTGTGGAATACGCTATTGAACAACAGTGCAAAGATGTAGTTTTGTTTTGTTTTCATACCTTTGCTGTTGGTCATTGTTTTTCTAATACATTTGAAAGCTGCTCAGAATTATTCACAGCAGGCAACTGTCTGGGCTTCACTGACTGCAATTCTTTTGATGCAGGGACCAGACCACTAGCTGATAGTGGGTTTTTCCTCATTATATTTGAGTTTAAAAATTAGTTTGGGAGAATAGAAACAATCTGAAAATAACAAATTCAAGAGATTAAAAGAAAGATTTTTCCAATTATGATTTTATCAAAGGGCTCTCAGAGCTCTGTTTTATCACACAAAGAGCCAGAGCCTGTTAAAATACAGACTAACTATAGTGAAACATATGTAATTAGACTGGGAAATGGCCTTAAGGTTTTAATCATAGAAATATCATTCAAGCACCTTTTTAATTAAAATAGAAAGTATACTATAAATTGGATGAGGAAAAAATGAAATCCTTAATGCTTACTGTTCTTATCCATTCATAAAACAAGAATTCATGTATCTGAAATTTCTGGGTGCTCTGTTCTTTGGCGTTTTTTTTTTTTAGTTTGGTTATTTGCTTTGGTTTGTTTTTATTTTTGTTGCTCTTTCCTGTTATTTCTGAATTCCAGTTAAGTTTTTACTCTGAAAGTCTTTTGTCATTACTCCAATTATCTTTTCTGTCATCAAACCTATTTGCAAAGAACATGCACAATATCGTTTGCTCCTATTATCTATGTTTCCTGACTGGCAAAAATACATCACCAGCATTCCCTAGGTAGACTGTGCATGTTGTATCTGAGATAATTGCATTCTTAGTTTTCCATTTGCTTTTTTAAAAATAAAATATAATCTATTAACATGTTTTCTGCCTGAAAGATTCCATTTTTTTCTGAAGGACACTGTGTGGACATAACTGTGTATAATGAATAACCTTGCATTATATACTTAAATCAAATATCACCAATAATTCAGTGAAAATATTCCACTTACAGACTTATGAGAGGAGGCTAAGAGAAACAGATTTTCTTAGACTGGAAAAAAGCAGTTTGAAAGCAGCTGGACAGAGATGACACCATACTTTATCAGAATTGCAGAGAGGACAAGTCAACAGCTGAAAATCAAAAAAAATCAATTGAAAATAAAAGTGGTTAAGTGCTGGAAAATGCTGCCTGCAGAAGTTGTAGCATCTTCATTCTTGGGGATTTTCAAAACCCTCCTGAAGAAGGCCATAAGGCACATGATCTAGCTTTGGAGTTAGCCCTGCTTGGAGCAAGAGGTTGGACTTGATGTCTTTCAGAAGTCTCACAGAGTTACAGATAAGCAGTGATAAAACTGTTAACATAAACTGGGGAGAATAGTTTTTGTTACAGAAAACATAACTGCAAATAATAAGAGTAACTTCACATGCTGCTCAAGTGCAACTTACATTAAACAAGTCTAGTATATTCAGTTCCATAGGCCCATGAACTCCATCTGGATCTCCTGTTAACAGCGTTTGCTGATAGACTTATGGACCTGACATACGCAGCCTGTTTCAAGAATTTTTATAAAACCTTTTCTAATACATATAACAATACGCCAATGAAGAAACAGAATACACTCAGGGAGTAAAGGGCAATCTGAGAAATAATGCACAAAACTCAGTTTAATTTTAAAAACAAACAAAAAAAAACTCCCAAAAAGATCAACAAAAATGAAAGTGTTTCCCAAAGAGAGTTCTTGACCAAACCTTCCTTTGCTCCACTTCTGTTTGGGCTCCTGGCAATAATTCACTTTTGCTGTAATTAGGTGTCCAGCTAAAAGAGCGTGGGCATTTTTTAATACTTTAGAGACACATCAGAGATGTTCAGAATTTTTTAGATACCCTACAGTGTTCACAAACAAAGCACAGACTTTTAGAAAGCTGTTTTGTCCTAGCATCTCTACACAGTCATTAGAAGTAGGAAGGTGCTCCTTAACAAAATATGGCTATTTCTTTGCAACATCTTGAATGTAGCTCGCCCTCCATGCTCAAATTCCTGTAGGATTGATATAGTAAATTTTCATGTGGCAAAAAAATGAACGTGACAATTTGGGAATGTAATTGTCACTAACTAATATGTCCATCATTCACTTAGTTACAACATCATTTTTTACCTAAAAGGCCAATATGAAAAGATAACTTTAAATTCTTTATCACCTTCTTAAACTGCTTCTCTGCCTATGTGATGGCTCATCAGATATATTTGTTTACATATTGATCCGGCACAAACATCTCTTGTGCACAGAATATTTATGCCAATGGAGAAAAACAGTTACAGGGGTTTCTGAGTCTCAAAACATTTCTTTTCTTGTCATGACTTAAACATCCAACATTCTGAAAATTAAAGCAGTTTGTAGCAGTATTATTGCAGGTGTGGCAAATGTAATTGAAATGCCACCTTTTTATGTGAAATTTGTAATGTAGATACAGTTGTGAGACATCTGGAAAGCAGAAGTTACCTAAACATTTTCTGAGCCTCCGCCACTGAAACATGAAAAAATGTAATCGAAACTGCAGTGCCATCTTCTGGAGTATGGCCATGATTCTGACCTTTGAAAAAATACCATTCTATTCATAGGTGATGCCACAAAGGACCCCAAATTGTAATGGGAGTGATAAAGAACGTGTTAGCTTGGCGGTTTTCTTCCCTTTTTCCTATTTCATGTTTCAATAGAATACAACCCACTTCTGAGTTCTCCACTTCTGTGCAGTTGTTTCAGAAGTATGTGCTTTTAGCTGCCCATTAAAAATCAAGCTTTATCCTTTCTCTTTAAATACTAACCAAAAAGCCAAAATTGTGAAATTGTGAAAAAGCATGGTTTGATACTAGATAAAAAGGAACATAAAAATCACTTTAAAGCAGTATAGCATGCCTTGGAAACACAAACTAACCTTTTGAAACGTGGCACATAAATTAATACCTGATATTTTCTTTTATAACTCTGAGTGATTCTCAGTGAAAACACACATTGAAAGTGCCTATTTTAGCAAAATAAACTTAATAGCTCCTTGCCTTTTCTTGTATATCCCAAATTTCTGGGGTGAAAATCCAACTACATGTAGTTGCAGGGTCTGATGAGATATTGGAGAATTGTCACCAAATCTGCTATGCTGAGAAAACAGAGATACGTGGGTCCAATGCCAGTCTATGTTCTGGGAAGTCCTAGAGAAAGTGTCTCCCCTTTTCTGGCATAGGATAAGGAATAGAGGCTAGAAAAATGTGTCCTGGGTCAAAGAGTCCCAGAAGAGAGGGTTAGATGTGACCTGTGGATGTCTTTAGTCCAAGCTTGTACTAAATGGAGGATTAACACCAAACTATATCAGGTTAGGTGTGGCTTTGTTCAGCCAAGTCTTGAAAACCTCCAGGGACGGAGATTCTACAGTTTCTCTGGTTGACTGAAGAAATGTCCAATCTAAATTACTCAACTTGCAACCTGTGGTTGTTGTCCCTTATTTTTTCTACCACAACTAAGAAGATTTTCTTTGCAACTCCCCCTGAAGCAGTTGTAGACTGCTATGAGTTTAAACTACCATTTAACTTTCTGTTTTCCAGATTAACGAGTCCAACTCTGTCAACCACTCTATATAACTTCTGTGCCCTGGGCCCTGACCATATTGGTAGACTTTCGTTGGACCCTCTGCAGCCTACTGACATCCTCCTGAAATGAATTATTAAGTCCGTACCCCTCTATTGCAATGTACCATGTAACACATGAACAGTTCAGAAGGTGCTAAAGAAAATCTTTTAAATGCACCTGACACCACACAATCAGTTACTCCCTACTGAAAGAATGCAGCTTTGGGAGTGGAGTAGAATTGAATTCCAGACATGACAGAGGCAAAATGGAATATACATACAGTGTACTGCATTCAGTGAAAACACAGAGAAGACAACAAAAACATGTAAAAGACAGTCATAGTCCTTATAACAATGGGGGCAAAGAAAGGACAGACAGGAATTACTCCAGCACTGTAACCCCCAGTTAAGGACACTGTTCCAGATTATCACTAATTAAGGCCCAACAAGTTCCTTTGCCTTTGGTAGAGTGAAAGCACTGCTGTTTGAGTTGCTGTTTACTGCATTGTTGTTATTGCAGTCTCAGCAATTCTATTATCTTTTCCTGTATAGTTGGGTTTATTAAATGGGGTTTTTAAAGAGCAGCCTGTGTGTCTGTGTGTTTTCTGATCCAGCCTTGTTACACGACAAGGTAAATGATACTGCAGCATTTGGTCAGAGTAAACACATTGGCAATATCAGTAAGCTCTGTTTAGTATTCAGAGTGAAAATTCAGTCTGTTAGCACTGCTGCTGTGCTTTTAGATACCACCTCTTCTGCCTTCATGCTGTTACTTGTGAACCAAAACCTGAGGCCCACCACTGGGTTTCATTCTTTGCTGTTTGCGGTCTAGGTGTCATTATGATTGTGATATGTGCCTTTTCCAACCGTCAGTGGGAGACTTCCCAAAGTCCCGCATTGTGTTGAGAAATGTCTTATAATATTAATGTGAGACTTTCTGTAGGAGTTGTAGTCTAGCTAAAGACAGACAGAGAATGTAAATTAGAGGTAGAAAGAAAACATAATTCCCCAGAAAGTTTAATAAAGTGGGTAATATCCTAAAAAAATAAGTTGCAAAAAGTAGTAGTACATTGAACACATCTCTGGTGTATTCTTTTTTCAGGAATCTACATCTCATCTCTACAGAACATTAGCAAAATTCACCAGTTCTGTGTATGAACAGCACATTAAAACATTTTAATCTGTTGATGTTTCTATTAACTATATAGGTAGGGGAAAGAAACATGGCATCACACATATCATCTTATTTAGCCTTTAAACTCCATTTTTCCCCCCCAAGTTTACATAAGTACTGTATATCAAACTCACTTAACTTAAATAAATCACTGACTGTTCTAAGAATTTAACATCTGTGTTTTTAATTTATAATTCTTGTCTACCACACCTGATTTTCAAACCACTATAGTTCCTGTTGCATAGTACTTCCTTAGCAAAATGTATAACAGTGTAAAATACTTAAAAACTTTATAGCTCTTTTGCTAAAACAACAGATATTTTTCTTAAACACAGGTAACATTTTCTGTATTAGAGATTAGACCATGGATGGCAGGTTCTTTTACAGACCATGTTCTATTACATGGCTCACTAGAGAAGATGCAATGTAATATTCACCTACATTTCTGATGTATTTCTTAATTAGAACAAAACGATTAAGGCTAAAAGCATGTTCAGAGGAAACCAGGTAGAAAGTTTCTCTTTTATTAGTTCATAGCTATTTGGAAATTCTCTGTACCTCATACCTGATTCAAATGTTGGGAAAACATGAGTTTCTTTTATTCAAAACTGAAAAATCCATTGTCATACATATAAATAATTCAAATATTCAAGTAAAAGAATATTTCTGTAAGAGTTTGTGTATGATACTACTGTGCATGTTTTTGCTGCATTGCTCTAGGAACAGTTTGAGGAGGAAAGGATAGCAAAAGAAATGACAGGAAAACCAGAGTAACTGCAGTCATAGAATCATAACATCATAGAATCATAGAATCATAGAATAGTTTGGGTTGGAACGGATCTTAAAGATCATCCAGTTCAAACCCCCCTGCCATGGGCAGGGACATGTCCCACTAGACCAGGCTGCCCAAGGCCCCATCCAACCTGCCCTTAAACACCACAGGGATGGGGCATCCACAACTTCCCTGAGCAACCTGTTCCAAGTGAGGGAAGGAGCCCTGGTAATGAGGGGCATGGAAAACTTTGAGTTACAGAATATCTTCTTCACCTCTTTTATTTTTTTTCTTTTTTTTTCTGGCAAGAATTGCCCTCAAATACCAGGACCTTCAGACCTATGGGAAAGCCTGCAGAAATGTAGACTTACCCTCAATAGAGCAGGATCATCTTAGGAAATAAACCAGACATGAACAATTCCATGGGACGTGACAGAATGCGTCTTTGAGTAATAAGGGAGTTGTCATTATGAAGCCACTCATTATCACCTTTGAAAGGCCATGATGATGGGGGAAGGTTCCCAAGTACTGAAAGAAAGCAAGTGTCACTCCTGTCTTCAATAAGGACAAGGAGGACGATCAAGAGAACTACAACCCAGTTAACTTTTCTGTATTCCATTGAAAGTTGGTAGAGCAAGTGGTTGGAATCCATTTCCAACCATATTAAGCACAAGTTGGTCATTGGGATTAGTCCACATAGACCTAGGAAGAACATGAAAAGCCTGACCAACCACCTTTCTGTGATGAGAAGGCTGGCTCAGTGAAAAAGTTTAGAGGAATGGATGTTGTTTATGTTTACTTTAGCAAGACATTTGACAACATCTTCCCTAACACCCATAATAAATTCTTCCTTTTTGTCTACCATAATTTCTTCCTACTGTCTCAAAGATACAGATTTGATTTTGCCTGTTTTGTTGAGATCATCCCTTGCCCTCCAAACTGAATATTCATCTAAGAACCTATTCTTACTGGAAATTGACAGACATGATAAACTGGATTTATGCTGTCCATAGCTTGCATATGGAACATGCATCAGAAGATCTGAGAATTAGGATTACGTAATAATATTGACAATGGAAGGATAATCAAGAAAACAGGTATTTTTCAACCTGCATTGACATAGTATGAGCTTGCTAATATAACCCAAAGTCAGGGCGACATTGATGTATCATACAGAGTTACTGATAATTGAACAGCAATAAGGCAGCAGTAGCATTTTAAGAAAGAATCCAGATTTGTTTGGTGAACGTCTGTGTAACATGTTTTTTTTTGTAAAAGTAAAAGTTGCATTGATTTTGATAATTAGGGAAGAGTCTTCTATGTCCAAACACTACCATTCTTTGCTTTCTATATAAAAGCTGGCTTGTACTCATTCACATCACAGCTGTTGTGTTCATACAATGACTCCACATGTCAGGTTATGTAGATGACTTTGTTGCACTTAACGCAACACGTTATTTTATTTGGAAATTTCCGAAAGTGACATTAAAATCAATGAAGTGAAAAATATGGAGGAAGCACAGATAATTCTAAAGTTTTAAGAGGCTGGTACTTTTGAGACAGTAGAAAATAGTCTAGCTCTCCTGACCTTTATCTTAAAAGTTATAAGATCAGCAGTGTGGGAAAGCAGAGAGTGCAACCAGAGATGAGTTTAGGTGAGACAAGAGAGAGAAACTATAATAAGGAATCAGTAAAGGACCTGAAAGTGGAGAATGAATTCTACAGAATGTCATGGTTATTGATGCAAAAACACAGCAGCATTTGTGTTTGGCTTTGTGAATAAGTGTCCAAGATATTTCTACTTCTTTCTCAAATACTAGATCAGTCATTTGTACAATTAAGTATTAGTTTGGGGAAAGAAGATGTGGTACATGGGAGGAGAGCCAGCGATCTTTGTTCTAGCAAATGTCAAATTTCAATCTAGAATTGGCGTTGAAAATTGAAGCTGAACCTTCAAATAGCAAATATTAAACTTCTTAGCTCTTAGAAAGGAGTGGAATATAGTGAAGGGAATATCATGATATTCTAGCTTTCTTCCCTGTCCTTTTTCAGTAATTTGTACAATTCAGATAAATTATCATCAGTCATTTATATTCTCTATAATCCAATTAAAAAGCAGCATATTCTTACTTTTTTGACCATTACAAACACACAGTCTATTCAACATCTGAAAGTGGACTTGAAGATATAGCCAACAACTAAAGTCACATCTCTTCATAGCCTAATAATAGTTCAGTTTTTTAAGGCTTTTTCAATGTAAGACCACTACTTTCAACATATGTCAGGGAATCTGCAGATATAAGTAGCTGAAACAAGCTTTTTTGTACATCTGTGATAAGACAGTAATTTCTTGGTCATGCTGATAAAAAATTTGCTGCATAATGTACCTTTCTGGCTAAGAAACTATATAGCAGGTTCTGAGTTCTCAAAAATTAAATAGGAAGATCAGCTTAAACAGAAGTTAAAAACCCAGAAGTTCCAGCTAAACAAAATGTGAGTAGTTTCAAGCTTCAAAGCATATAGCTTTTTTTTACAAACAATATACACCAGTGCAAGTGTTTTTATGAAATGCAGTGAGGCTACTTAATGCGCAAAACTGAGGCTGATTTCTCTCTGGAACTAAAAAACACATTCTGCATGTGAATCAGCCTTATGCTTATAAGATGTAGAGCTGAAATATCTTACGCCTGCCTGGGGCAGCTAAATTTTTAATCGCTCTGGAAAATTAATCTGTTACGTATATTTTTATTAACACATTATATTACAGCTATTCTCAGAGAATGTAAAATAATAAATGCATTAAAACGACTCAGGATAGTCACAGTCTGAAGACCATTAGACCATTAGACCATTAGACCATTAGAACATTCTGAACACGAGCCTTGATAACAAGACAGTTCCTTACTTCTTAGGCACCAATAGCCTGGACTCCATTCAGGTCAAAGCTCAGATGGTAATAAAATAAGGGTTTATTTCAATTATAATTTTAATTTCAATTTGCAGCCAGTGCTGCTGCAGGTTTCTTCTTTCATTGCTGCAGCTCCAGAAGTGCAAAAGCACAAAGTCTCAGACTGCTCAGTCTAGGCTTAAATTGTGGTTTTCAGTGGAAATCTGAATACAAATGCAGACTAAAGGTGGTACTCCAAACAGGGAGTTAACTCCACAGGCTTCAACATTCAACTGCCCTGAAAACATGCATAATCGCAGAAGTAGAATGCAAAATTGTTATTCTGATTTATACTGTACTGCCCTTGTCTAGTTTTTATGTGGTCAGTTCTATTTGGGTTCATAAAGTGAAATCATGTGGGAAAGAAATGGGAAATTAAGAGCAGGTTATAGCAAAAAGCCAAAGACATCAGAAGAGAGAAAATTTTATAAGCCATTATGTCCATGACCCAATAGGAAATCATTTTATTTAAGCACAAAACTATCGGTTCATATCAGTCTTCGGAGTCATTGTTTTTAGTTATTTAACCAGTTAACTACATTTATAGCTGAATTGGAAACTGATTTCTTATTATTGCAAGTTCTTTTGTCAATATATTTCAATATACTTATCTTGGAATGACCAAAAATCAAGAAATTAACTTTAAAAGTAAATATGCACCTCATTTAAACTTCACACTTTGAAAAAGCTGCTTCAACATGCAGAGGGTATCAGTGAAACAGATGTCATTTCTTTTATAAAATTAGAGCTCAAAGTCTGACAAATGAAAAAAAGTTAAAGTTTACACTGCATTTAGTCTGAAGAATCAAGTGCTCAAAATTCAGAAGAATGCATACAACAATATGGCATTGCCCGGGTCCTATGGCACACAGTCGCAGAAAATAAGTAGGATGTGGAAAATTGCCTTGGAGGTGTTCAAGATTTGTCTGGATTGTCATGGTTGGCCTGGCCTTATTCTGGCAGTAACCTTGCTGCAAGTCAGAGATTGGATGAGCCACCCCCGGTGGTCCCTTCCAATCATACAACATCTGTGATGATGCAATGAAATATGCCTGAGCACTGTAAACTGCTGCTGACATTGGTGCTATCCAGGAAAACAAAAATGAGGATCAGTGGTAATGAATGGAAGGAGCCCAAGTATAGGAATGAAATGTCCGATGCTTCATATATCTCTGTTTTTTTAATTGTCTCACCACGGCTTAGACTCCTTATCTTATTAAATCAGAAAGGAATATGCCTGCAATTAGTTAGTGCTTAACTTAACCTAACTACCAACTCCAACAGAAACAAAGAAATTTTCCCTTGGAGAACAGAGATGTGCATAGCCCATTGCCCAGTTGTTCATGCTTTTGTTAAAGGAAATTAAAAAATGTGTTTGGTGGTTCTGAATAGTAAACTGTCTTTGCCTTCTTGTGCTCCAGCCTATCATTGCAGGATAAAAACCATGACATATATAATTCAAACTATAGCATACCTTGGACTGCATTTTCAATAGGGTCTTCTGAACAAAACTTTGAGTTTTGTGACAGGTATTAATCAAATTCGGCCAAACAAAAGCTCATTTTGGAAAACCTGATAACACACAATATATACACCAGGGTGATTTTCATACAAATAAAAATATGTTTAAAAATATGTTCAATCTTTGTCTTCTGAATGAGACTAGTACTTAAATTTACCTTAGCTGCTGTTGAAAAGTAGAGACTATAACCATTCAGGAATGCCTAATACTCCACACAACGAGCAAAGTATAACTGCTGAGAGCATTACCACTTTTAGAATAACTTTTATAAAAATGTACACCTGTTAGTACTTTCAGTACGTGACCTATACAACGAAATGAAAATGCTCTAGTTTCTGGGTTTCCTCTGCCTGTCAGCCATGACCTTTAAAGGTGAAATTTCAATCAACAATGTTTTTCAATAAAATTATCAATATTATCTTGCATTATCCCAAAACATCAGGAAATGTTACTTCTCCTAATTTATAGAAATGTAGCTTGTCACACAGAATCCTTGTAAGAGTTGATGCGGAAAAGATCAAATGTTTAGAATGGAATTCAAAGCGTACTGAGGTCAACAGAAATATCCAGCAGCATTTTTACCTATGTGCCTAATTTGCATAAATCTGGCCTTTAATTTTCTAGCAAATTTTATACCTGTAAATGTAGACCACACAGTTTAAATAGTCACAGGTAGAGCTATATATAGCTACCAGGTACTGGTGATAATTATACTTTCAAATAGTTCTACAGTGACTTTTCATGAACACCTTTAAAATCTAATCTATGTATGACATAACAAAGCACAAATAGAAAAAAAAATTAATTACATGATCAAGTCTGGAGAACTGAGCTTCTTTTTCCCCATTTTATCCATTGAGGTTTCTGTCCAGTGGATTTGTCAAGGTGTGGTTACTAGACATTCTGTTGATAATTTCTGCAAATATTTCTTCTTTAAATTAAACAGTTTTTCCCAGTAATCCGTTTATGTGTAAAGCCCATCACATTTTCCTACATACCTCGCTATCAGAACATTGTCCATACTAACTCCTTACTTTGTACATAATTTTACTATATCTTAGATCTGAAAGCGAAGTGACAGGACCTCATTAACAGGCCTAAAGCAAAATAGGTGACCCATGGATAATTCATATTGCATTGTTATGTGCACTGTTTAATCTGTAACTTCTCACTACCAGTAGAACTGTGCTGTGCTATTTTTAATACATAGAGTGTGAGAAAATGTGTTGTAGTCGCGTTATGGATAGAATTAGGCTGTGCCATGTTAATTGTAGCTTTTCCAGCATACACAGGAGGTGAAAAAGAACAATTTCTGGCTGACCAATCATCACGAGCATGAAAACTGTGTGAAAGGAGAAGAACTACACAGGAATTCTGCACCTCAACAGCCCCTTAGTTCAGAGATAGGAGGTATCCAGCTGTCTTCTTATCTCCTTTCTTGAGCTCTGGCCAAAGCTGCAAGAGGGGGTGGCAACAGGTAGCTGAAACCAGAGATTCCACATATTTAGAATGATGTGAGTTGTTTATTTAAAAATATAAAAGCTGGACTCTCTTGCAGTGTCTTTCGAGACATCACCTACGAGTGGACACACTGCGTAAGAACTCCCAGTTGCTGGGACAGGTTCTCCAAAGCCTCACTGTAAAAGGCACTCCTCAGTGACTGCACATCTGTATGATGATAATAGGGCAATTGGTGATGTGTCTACGTGTCTTTCTTAATTACCTTACTTATTTTCTTGTAGTAATGATTGGATGCATTGCCTTTAAATTTGTTATTGTTAACTTGTTGTTAATTGCTTCTAATCATTTGTTACCTCTCTTGTTTCAATAAGTTAAGTAAAATGTAATTTCACACAGTAATTGAGAGTTTGGGCTCTGTGGTTAACACTTGTGAGTAGCAAAACAGAAAGTGATGATATAAGAGCAAGTATCGGTCTGTATTCCACAATTTGAGTGTTTTCTGCTTTAAAAGATCAGGTGACTCGGATATTTCCTTGGTATTATTTCTGAATTTAGTATTTTCTTCTAAATAGCCTATCTTCTTATTTATTGAATTTTGCAAAATGTTAAGTATCTCCAAGGATGAGAAGGGATATGATTACTCTCTATAAATGCATCATTTGAAGCACAGGCTCTGGGAGAAAATAAAACCACCTAATTAAGCTATGGGATATGCTTTGACACAGAAACAAATGGTTCTCTGTTAATGAATGCTTGATTCTAGAGGTTTAATTCTACTTCAGGAGTGAGTTCTGCAACAGTTTTTTAAGTGAGACAAGTGAGAAAACACATAATTGGTGTTACAAATGGAGTTTCTATTTAAGACATCAGGTTGTGTCACTGTCTGCAACAGCAGGACACTGGTCTCAGTAAGTCAGGTGACCCCCTCTTACTGTATGTTCCTATTCATTTTGACACTAAAATTAGGCAAGAAAACTTTAGCCACTGAAGTACTAGCACTGCAAAATTTGGAAAGCTTTTCACAATGGGTGATGTTTATATTACTTTCTAAACAAGTAAAAATTACTATATTGCACAGAATTTCCTCTCATAGTAAAAATATTATCTTCTGGTATTTTACATCCCAACTAACATTATGTGACAAGTGTAGAAGCAAGTTGGGAATTATTTTTCCTTAGTGTAAATCTGTTTTGATGAAATGTGTATCAAAACCACACACATACATTACTGAAGACAAGCGTTTGAGAGGAGGAAAAAGTATTAAACTGATTTAAATATTTTGTGCTAAAATGCAAAAAGTATCATCTCAAGTTACCAGCTAGCGTTGGGTTATGGACATGCAACTGCATGGGGAACAACCTGGAGTGGAACTTCAAATTAAATTTTCTTCTGAGCCTTCTGTTTCAGCAGCATACTTGTTTCACTTGATTGATTTGACTTATTTAATTTTGAGTGAGCCCTTCTCTCCAGTGAACAGCTGATGCTATTTTTATTTTGTCCAGGAATTTTAAGGGGAAAAACATGGCTGATGATTTATATCTTACTCAGCCTTTTAAGCTCTTTTATCTACCCACTAATCCACCTTCAGGAATTCCCTGCCTGGGAATTTGCAGAACATATGAACTTTTCCTTTCAGTTGCATACATCACCACTGGTTCTTTTAATCGCTGAAGTTCCCTTTATTATTTATACTGTGCCATTTGACGTGAGAAACCATTTAAGATGTTCTACACAAAGTTTACTCATTGCTCATATGGTCCAATATTTTGGAAGTATGTAATAAGAAAAAAAGGTTGTGGTATGACCAAGACAGCAATGCCTACAAAAGCTGCAATTTCCTCACACAGGATGTTGAAGTGTGGCAGTGCTACGTTTACTGCTGAATACTGTAATCTTGCAAATCATTCCATTAATTCACTGCACCAGAGCTCCTGTTGAAGATTTCCTATGCTAGACTTTGTACTGTTGAGTGTAATAAACAAATCAAAGAGAAGTAATACATTTGATCCATGATGTATTTTAAGTCAATATAAGCCTCTGGGCAGAGTTGTTAATTTAACACTTGTAAACAGTGAATCAGAGAGGACTTCATTAGCAGAGGTAAGGGTAAGAACCACTACATGATTTCAAGGATGCTCTTGCCTTCATTCTCTGCAACAAGCAGAATGTCACTCATGGGAAGAAAAAATAGGTGATTACAAGAGAAGCTGACTCAGAATGAGAAGTCTTGAGAGAATATCTGAGAGGCTTTTTAAAAGCTAATGGCAACTGGAAATTGTGTCCTTGATTGTCCAGTATTTCCTTTCTTAAGGCTAAGATACGTTTTGCTCATGAACTTTGCACTAGTTATTCCTTCTTAAAACATCGCATTTGTCTATTACGATAGAGGACACACTGGCTTTACTTAAACCTCTGATTTTTCCCACTTATTAGCCTCCACTGGAGCAATTAATTAACCTCTGTGAACTTCCATTCCCAATGTTCACATTTGGTTTCAAACTGCACCTAGGGAAACAATATTTTGTGGGCAGGAATTTGATTTCACTAAGTACTCTCCTTATTTAATTCTTTCTTATTATGTTTTTCAACTTAAATATCTGAAATTTAAATAGCATATTTGCGTGTAAGGACATAAGGATGTCATGAGACATTTTCCTGTGTGAGTCTAAGAGCTACTAGCAGCTGCACCACAGCTAATTTTACAATAGTTAGAGTTTAACACCAAACACAGTATCTGTAGCTTAATAATTTGATAAGGAAAGCAACTATTTCGTGAACATTCAAGAATATTAGAGAAGTAACCTTTCATTGGTACACAGCACTTCTGAAAGAGCAAAAAGAAGTACAAACAACAAATTGTCTGCTTTGATACCCAGCTTCCTGGTATCTGAGTAACTAGGCCCCAAGTTCTGAATTCCACTTCATGAAGGAACGTGGCCACTATTAGTCAGGCTCGATTATGGAATTAGTCTTTACTCATGGTTGCTCTGGGTGGTGTTTCTCCTGCAGGTTGTGTTTCTCCTTCTTCAATCTGCTATGCAGAAGGCTCTGTGGTGCCCACTGGAGTAGCAATTCCTCAGAGCAGCAGTGCTTGGGATACAGAAGTTTTCAGACCAGTGAGACAAAGAAATAGAGTAGGAAAGTTCTAACCAGCTGGAAGCCTGCTACAGAACCAGGTGCCTCCAGGCTGTGAAGGAGAGCAGAGCAGACCTATCATCTCAAAGTGGCAGAAGAGAGGTGGGGTGGGGATTTGAACAATCCAGCATTGAACAATCCAGTATAGTCTCTGAACTGGACTGAGACAAAACCTGTCAGAAAAAGCCATTTTAATGTAAAGTTTCTTTCAAAGATGCAGCCCAGCCCAAGCATATAACACAACATAAGGTCCACCACAGTGCCTATAAAGAAATATAGCCTGCACAACTGCAGCCTTCTCTGCAGTGTGAGACAGCAGGTTCCCAGAAACACAATAATGTTGCTGCTTACATCTTAACCCATCTTTCCTCTTTCAAAGAACTCAAACAACCTTCCCTAGTGCACCTGGGAGTTCAGTTTTGTACAGGTAAGCACTGTTAGCACCCACAATCTCCTTGTTCAGTGTATCTGTTGTGTATTTTCAAAGTAAATAAATGCAGTTGTGGGTCAATAACCATTTTTATACCAGTATGGAGTTAATTCATTTAGAGATGCAATACACTAGCAACACAAGTTATGAAGCAATAGCACAGCAGGCAACTTGCATACTTGTCTAAACTGTGTTGTCTAGGTGTGAGGAAAGTGTCGTTTTTGTCTCCTGCAGATGCCGTGTTCAGCCATCATTTCACTTACTGTGGTTCATTTACTGAGAAAAATGTGATATTTTATGTTGCTGTCAAAAGTAGCTTTTCTTATGATTTTTTTTGGGTTTTTTTTGAGTGCTCAGGTACCAGGACTGTTTCCTTGATGAGTTTGTAGCATTATAGAGCATCACTAAGTGGGACTGCTTTTGTCCATTTCTTCTGCTCTGAAATCCTTGCCATCTTAGCTGTTAAAAAGAAGGAAAAGACTAAGAAGCAAAGGAAAAATCTACTCAAAATTTGATTAATGATATTTATATTTGTTAGACACATGGCCAAGAACCAGTTGCACACAGAGCACATTTAATGTCTGGCTGAGAAAGTGTTCCATTACATTTATTCCATTTAAGACATCCCTCATATCAACAGTGCATCTATTGTGATTGAAATGTCAGGTTTAATAGAGCAATATTAACGTGCTGGTTGTGAGGAGGGGAAAATAGGGTGCTTTATCATATGGTCTCACTTTTATTTGTTTATGATTTTAATATTCATGATGGGCTGACAAGTTTATGAGTTCAATTCTGGGGATGAAAAATATGAAAAGGGCCTGTGGGAACATAGATCCTGAAAAGATTTCACGTTTAAATTTTGCAGACACAACTTATATTCATCAACACCCCCAAATAAATGATCAACCTTTAAAGTCCACAGGGATGGTTTCAAGCTTCACTATATTGTAAAAACATGTCAGCCAGAGAGTCCTTAGCGAGCAGAAAAAAGTGTTGCAGTTAGTTAGATTTGAAGGTCTCAGGACTGAAAGTTATGAAATAAAAATTATAAATGCCGCAGCTGGAGTTATCTAGACTAGAATTTACAATCTTTCAGGAGTACAAGGTGAAAATGGAGAATGTGGTAGCATGATAAATGGAACTGATCATATCTGTGGCAGTATTTTGATCTTCAAAAGACCAGAGGGCTTGGATTTTGCTGATAAAGCTTGCTATAATTACTTCGTGTCATTCAAACTCTGCAGCACAAGACAGGAGAAGGCTGCAGGTAATATTGTTATGGAAAACAAGGGCTTGTGAGCCTTCTGATCACCTCTGCATCGACGACAGGAAAAAAACAAGCTGCAACTGATGGGATTTGCACTGACAAGTAGGTTTTCACAGTTTCTCGTGATTCCGGGATTTCTTGGGCTTTCAAGCAGCTTTTGGAAATAAGGCTCATGTATCTCTCAGACACACTGCCTTTAAGAGAGATTTAACTTCTCTGGTTCAGTGAGGAAAAAATGAATTCTCCAATATTAAGTAAATTCTACTGTAAGTGTTTAAGGCCTGTGTTGATTTGCTACAGTGATTCGGCCTGTATCTTCTAATCTTTATTAGTTGATGTATGACTTTAAACCAGTGATCACAGTAAGCAGGAGCACATAAAAAAAGGATCCTTCTCCATGAAAAGCTAAAGCAGGGATTTCTGTATGTGACATCTGGGATCACCAGACCTACTCAGCACCCCTCTGAACCTGCTCTGCTTTAATTTCTGTTTGTAGAGGGCAGGTTAGTTAAGTAGCCTAAGAGGGGCTGTCTGTAGCATAAGGATTCTAGGTCATGCAACGTCACCTGGACCCTTTGAGGACTAAGAAAGGATTCTCAGAAATGGAATAAAACAAAGTGATGCCAATGCTCATCTGCCTTTTGAGTGAAAGGCATTGTCTGGGAGGCTGCAGTTCCCACTTCCCCAAGGGTTGTCTCCTGCCAGATGGAAGAAGTATAGTGCACGTACAAAACCCGCTCACCAAAAAAGGAGACAGGAAGATCTGGAGTATTAACCCAGAACCTCATTACATGAAGTGAGAAGGATCTGGAGTAGCTACAAATAAATACAGGGTAGTGTATCATTTCAAAGGCAGACTACACCATCTAAAGAAAAATCTTTTCAGCAGATGATAGGGAATCCAAGTCAGACTGAGTGACTGCACATGTCCAACTTAACCACATTTTCAAAGTTCTCTTTACAATTTGACTGCTATTGGCTAGCAAAACAAGGTTTCAAGATATCCTGAATTCTAGAAGAAAGTAAGGAAAAAGGATTAAATCCAAATCCTCTATTTAAATTTCACCCTTCATATTCTCAGTCCACTTATTTCTAATCCGTCTCTGAGAGAGAAGGATTCTCGAAATGCACAGCTTCTGTAAGTTAGAGACCTACTGAAGTACCATCTCAAGGAATTTTTATCATCACTACACAGCAAAGCTAAATGAACTTACACTCTTCCAGAAAATGATAACACAGTTTTTCTATGATTTACACAGAGAGGCAAAAAAGAACAAACACAGGAGCACTGTTGTCGTTTTTTCTCTGCAGTAGCAGTATCCAGTTCTTTGGGATGCAGACAAGCAGTGATTCTTAAGGGCTGATTAACCAAATCCTTACTGTGTAAGGAACCTATGAAAAATATGGATTCTGGAAATAGCAGTTCTTGTGGAAAAAGAAAAGAATATTTCTTCCTGTGTTCATCTTGAAATAGACTGTAATGAATTTGAAAGACCACATGGTGGTCACTTTGTTCAGCAATGGTATAAAAGAAAATCAGGGTAAATTATTTGTTGGTTTTAGTCAAACTAAATATGTAGGCACACCATATTTATTAGTCTGAATATTGCTACAATATGTTGCACCACTGATCACTAACATAAGAAAGATATATCATCATTGAATTTCTAAGGTGCATGCAATTACCTGAGACCTTCTACTAACATCAAGATTAGACCTGGAATTAGCTCTCAATCACCTCCTCAAAGCTAGCTAAGCAAATAGATACACCAGGTACCATTCAAAATTATTTCAAAATAGTTCAGAAATAAGATTCAGTACTTAAGATTTTTTATATAATAAAAATCTAAATTATTAATACCTCATTTTCAAGCATTCCAGTACCTACTGTAGTGTTAACTATCACCATCTCTCCCTCACCACAGCCACTGTCACTTCTGTAAAGGCTAAAACACAACTACATAAAAAAACCTTATATCAAAAAATGATATAGTTTACCTTAAGGCTATGCGGTTTGTGGGAAGCCCTTGTCTTGTTTGAACTTGTCAAGTCTGACTTGCTGAAAACACATAATTTTCAAATGCTGGGTATAGTGAATGTGTATCTATATATGCACAAAGGTATACATTACACAAATAATATATTAAATACTTAGATATATCTTGATTTTTTATTTGAATCATGGTTTCCCTGTGACAAAAAGAAATGTAGGAAATATAAATGTTTATTCAGTGTTTTTTTAAGTCTGATTGCATATCTATTAACTTTGTTTCCTTCTACACCTTCTACACAAGATTTTGCTGAAATTCATCTTTTTTAGATCACAGGTCTCATGAGAATACTTTCTAATGTGGTGCTTCAAAACTTGTAATATCACCAGGAACCTCTGAAGTACATCGTCACAGAAAATGCCTAAGAAGAAACATTTTTATCAGTAGTTGTTTTTAATAGGTTCCCTGTATCAGTAGAAAAGTCTGTGTCTGCTTGACTGTCTTACTGGGAATTAATTTCAAAGATTTTGCCTAGTATTTATCTCTCTGGAAAAAAACCCACACATGTAAAACATCAAATATTATAAGAAATTTCTGTTCCTAGGGCCTTGGAGTAGGGCAGTGAAGGGCTTGCAAAAGCTTCAGCAAGTTGCACTAAGTTATGGCAGCTGTTTCACAGAGTTTTCACTCAACTTCTAGGCCAGCATAAGTCTATTCAAACATAAAAGTGAACACATAAAACTTCTCCTTTCACTGAGAAAAGAACAAGCAGCTCTTGAGACAACGAGAGAGAACAAACTGATGCAAGACAGTAGGACCCCTTAGGAAGGAAAAACTTGCAGGAGAAAGCATAGCCAAGTGAATAAACTATGCATAAGAGGACGGAAAGCTGGAATAATAACCCAAACCGCTGGCTGAAAGCCCCAAGTCTCCGTCTGATGCCAAGCATCTGAGTCTTCTAAAAGTCCCCAATACTGAATCCCAGCTAATACAACTCTTGCCTGTTTGAACATGATTGAAAATTCCTATCTGTTTTGTTAAGCTGCTCTCATTTGATCTTTATCCGTGTATGTTTCTGCAGTTTACTACAAATGGAAGTCTTTTTTATCTTGCCAATGCCAATGAACGTTGCCTGCCAACCCACCAGATGAGGCAGAACCATTTACTATTCGACATCAATCCTAACAATACCTGAGTAAGAACAATACAATGCTTACAGGTAAGATTGCGTTAGTATTTGATTGAATGGTGGAATGGAGTGAGTTAAAAAAGCAGAGATCTAGAAACTGTCTGAGAGACTGCAGAATTCACATCTCACTATTGATTAAGCAATCAGAACTGGAAAGTTAGAAATGTGCCTTGTAATAAATTGGTAGACTGAAATGCACAAAACCAACAAGAATTTTAAACTGGTTGATTTTTTACTGTACTGGACATTTATTTACCTTCATTGCTTTTTTATGTGTCATGTTATATATTATGTGAATATAGTTTATTTATACTTGGATTAGTTGAAGAAAACATAAGTGAAATAGTTGCACGCTAATCCTCTTACCATCTAAAAAAGTATCCCAAAACAACGACAGTTTTGAGGTGAACTTACAGTTAACTTCTGTAAGAATGCCACATTTTCATATGAGACAGAGAAAAAACAACTTCTTAAACAGAGAAAGTAAAAGGTGACAAACCCTTTAAATTGTAAAAGAGGGCAAACAAATTTCAAAAGCTCATGAACCACTTTTCCCCCTTTCTATTGTAGTCTTCCCTTCAGTTTAATCAAGAACTTTCTGGGCTGCATGAATCTCTGTGCAGTCCTTTCAGGCCTTTGGGTTTTCATCTCTTAAAGCGTGGGTTTTGTCTGCTTCCTGTTCCTCCCAGTAGTCTCCCCCTGTGAGCTGCAGGTTCCAGTTCTTTGCCTCTGCTCTTAACTCAGTGGTCTCCAAGACCCTTCCCAGGAACAGTCTCAGATGCTCACAAGAGAAAGGACATTCTGCCCTGGAAGGTCAGATCCACTTATTTGCTTTTTGAAGGAACTTAGAACACAAACTGAAAACAAACCAAATTAGCGGATGTTCTCCATTGCACTCTGCAATCCTTTGGATGCAATTTGAGTTGTGATCTAATTTGAGCATTCCCTGTAGTTCACTGTTCTTCATATAAACAAAAAACTCTTTTAAAAAAAAAAAAAGAAGTGCTGTGCCTTCTGCCTCATAGCAAAACCATATAGGAAAAATTCTTAGAGTTTAGAAGGTAATAATTATTTATTAAGTTGTAAGGTTTGTCTAAAATGAACATTTTCCCCCTACTCTCCACTACCAATAAGCTATAAAATAAACTGGTTGAGTTGTATTGCCTTATTTTCATCAGATGCCCCTGATGGGTTTTTTTACTTCTCACTTGGAATATTGTCTTTTGAAAAGACACAGCACCCCTGAAAGCAAAGAAAACACACGTAGAAAAGCTTAAAACCAAAATATACCATTTGGTATGTTTAAGTACTGTTTTTGAATCAAACATTCTATAAACACAGTGCTATCCTTCTGGACAGTACTGCTATAAGTGATCTTAGAAATAAAGAAAATTTAGTAGGACCTAGA
The DNA here is from genome assembly GCF_017976375.1 of Cuculus canorus. Classification (NCBI taxonomy): domain Eukaryota; kingdom Metazoa; phylum Chordata; class Aves; order Cuculiformes; family Cuculidae; genus Cuculus; species Cuculus canorus. The sequence continues at coordinate 75,492,398 of NC_071402.1, read as the reverse complement.
GATAGAGCAGACCAAAGGGAATTAATTTTTTTTTTGCCAGCAGCACATTACTGCCTTCAAATTTGTTTTCTTTAAACACTAGAACAACTGCAGAAACTTTGCACAACATTATTTTTAAGAACTGAATTGTTTGGAACCAGAGATGAAGTTCAACAGGGAGTGATGAGATTGAGTCCACTCATGCAGCCATGAAACTGTTTCAAATGCCTTTCCCCTTCCCCACAATTTTTACTAAAGCAATTTCAACTTTAACAATGGTTTATTTAATCAAATTTATTTTTTTTTACTAGTGCTTGGTAATACCACTAACAAGTACACTGAAGTGCACCAATTCCAAAGAAAACCTCTCCAAATCCAGCACATCCAACTTATCCCGAGGGATCACAAGCAAACACTCGGTCTCTTTGGCATGGCTCACAGCAGAGCCATCACTCTAAACCTTAAGAGCAACCTTTCTAGGACTGGAAAAGAGTCACTGAGGGCTGCAGCTTGACTGGGAATTCTGTTCTCCAAGGTGTCTTGATTTTTACTGCTGCTTATAATCTCTCCTATTACAGGCCTCAATCAAGCATCAGGTACAGCGGGAAAAGAGTGATGGGAAGACATGCAGGATCTATTGAGGAGTAGTGAAAGGGATTTGGGCAGGGATAGTGGTGTTAGTTCCGAGTACAGGACCTATCAAAGACAATAACTTGGGGGAGCCTGAAACAGCAGAAAGGGTTGTCAGAGCTCAAAGCAGACAAGAAGGATGGCTGGAGTTAGAGAAAGAGGACTTGTATGAAAGCAGCTTATCAGGGAGCAGCAGGGGGACTGCAATAACACAGGAAACAATAATAAAAAAACCCTAAAAGAGTGAAGAAACATGGAGATAAATACAGAATAAAGCTAGAATGAACTCGCCTGAGAGTGCAAAACAGTAAAAGATAGGAAAACAGACATTTCAGATAAGCATAGAACATTCACGTCAAAGAGTAAAAATAATATTTATTTAGTTTAAACTATTTCTGCAGATTCACTGCAAATTTATCTCCCAGTCTCAAAGACCACATGGCCAGTGAAAAGAGAGACTGTGTAATATGAATCCTCATGTTCAATTACTAGGTGTTCTTTTTGATGTTGGGGCTGTTTCAGCCTCTGCCAATGCAAGTATCTTCTTCCCAAGTCCAGGCTGCCACCTTAAATCTTTGTCCTTTATTGCTGCTTGTTCAGTCTCCCGATTGTCTCCTGCTACAGAGGCCAGAAACTCAGTCAGAATTTCTTCTCTGGAGGTCCTCAGATACACACAATTGGAGGAACTCCAGTGTTATCCATGTTTGATTTGACAAAGAGCTACACACTATGTGCATCAACACCTCTTTTTCTTTTCTTCTGTCTCCTTTAGTGGCAAAAATAAAAACTCTCAAAAATGCAAAAGCCTTTGAAGACTGTAATCTTCTGTGAGTCAAATGTTTCTTCTAGACCGTGAACTCTTGCAACAGGTCAAGAAAAAAGTTTGAAGTTTTGTGACTGCTCTCCTAATGATCGTCAACTGCTACAGCCTAAAGACTTGAATAACACACAGTTTAGAGTTGCTAGTTTAAAAACAGATTCATAAGTGCTTTGGTCTTCATTCTACCATAACATTTTGTGCAGAATCTCTTTCAGAAACCACCAGGGCTCAAGTGCTGCCTTGTCATCCCTTGAAGTTGCAATAAGCGGTGCCAAATTTTGAGAACTCCTTGATGATTTCCAACAGTCTGAGCCAGACAAGCAATTGCTCTCTCTCCACATGGATTGCCAGGGTGGAATATTAAACTAACCTGAGCATTTGTTTCTGGTCTACTTTTGTCAGAGTTGATTTGTGTGTGAAAATTCCCAATGCTCAGCCTGCATATTCAATACGTTTCTTCAGTGAAGTGTTTTGACTGATCTGCTAAACAAACATCTGTAGGGACTTTTTAGATTCAGGGAGAACAGCATGAATTCTCACTTTTTGAGGAACTGGGAAAAAAAACAGTGATCGTTACCAGTATTTTTAATATGCAAGCAAAGCATGCAGGGGTCTTACTTCATGTCAGATGTTAACTGTTCACTTCCACGGGTCAGGAAAGGCTATTCTACCCAACTGTGTGTTGGTATAATTGTCCAGGCTTTTTATTGCTTTTCTAGTAGATAGCTTTGACAGCTGCTGGATATGGATGATGTGACCAGTCAAATTAATTATTTTAAAGTAATTTGAAGGTAATTTTTTTTTCTTATTTCCTATTTGAATTTGGGGAGCTTTCCCCAGGAATTTGGAAATTATGTTTTGGATGTATGACTATGCATTCCTAGCAACACAAATGCAGCTTTATTAACTTTTAAAAAGGAAAAGAAAATGTGGAAAGTGATTCAGTTTCATTATGAAGCTTCACATGAAATTAGTACAAATAGATATTAGATCCCTTCTTTTCTTGAGTAATTCTACTTAATAATAAGACAGATAATTCTTGCAACATGAATATCTGACTTTGGGTATGATTTTAAAGAAATACACATAAATCTTGTAGGTACTGTCCTCAAAATGGCAAACCAGGAACTTAATTCAGCCTTCCATTCACTCCACACACTTAACAGCACTGTCCTGGTCCAGAGGACAGCACATCATCCCTGACAAAGGGTTAAGAAAGGGTTGTCAGTTCAGACACAAATTTATTTAACCAATATTTATGGGTAATTGAGTCTGATGAGAAAATGTTTTCTTCATCATCATTCTCTGATTCTTAGAGCCGTTCTGGGTAGATGAAAGGAAATTAGAAATGGCGGTTTTGTATGAGTCTAAAACACTAATGCCATGCCTACAGGGTAAGTCACAGCAGACTTACTGGCAATTTTCAATTGAAAATATGCAAAAACTCAATGATTTGTTACTTCTAACACTCTTCTTTGTGTTACCACAGACCACTATTCTAGTGTAACTGTAGTAAAAGTTATAGTGTTTTCTGGAAAGGTTGCAATGCAATAGCAAGGTAAATACAAAATGCAGGAATTATCATTATCATGTTTACACAGCTTGGATTCTGGACCTACACACTTCTCCAGAGGCCGCATAAGAAATGTGTGGCAGAACCACAAATTAAAACAGATTTTGTTAAAACAGATTTTTGTACAAAAGCTTTACTCAGAAGGCTATTCTTTCTTTCATGTTTTCTCTGTACTCATCAACAAGAGTTAATGGCTTTTAAATACTGAAGGAGGGTGCAATTTGCAAGTCATGATTTTCCTGACTGATGCTTATTTACGAAAGACAATGCTTACAAAAGGTCAGCCAAAAAATAAATAAGTAAAGCATGTGATGACAGAAATAATCACTGGAGATAGAGAACTCTGGCACTGGATGGAAAATCTGACCAGTAAATCATCCCATTAATACAAATACACATGACATGCTTTGATAAAGTCTCTGCGTGTACAGATAAGCTTATTCCAAAAACCAGATCATTCAAACAAGTTATTAATTTAGATAAGGGGGAAGGCAACTAAATGTAAAATTAAATGTGAGGGATTTAGGTTTTCTTTTGAATAGTAAGTTCTCAGCCCTGGAAAAATCTCTCAGGTAAACTAAACTATCTCCAACAACCCACAGGTCCTCTACTACAAAAAAAGTAGCATATGAGTGAAGCTAATGTTGTAGATTTCATTTATACACTAAATAAACAATACTTCAGCCTATTCTGCAACAGCTTCTACTTTTATACTGAGATCTCCATCTTCCTATTCTTTTGGGACTTCTATCACTTCATCACCCCCAGGCTAGATATAAACAAGTAGCACAGAAGAACCAGCATCTACGAACTAAACCACAACCAGCTTCAGTAATTTTGTAGAATCGTAGAATCATAGAATCATAGAATAGTTAGGGTTGGAAGGGACCTTAAAGATCATCTGGTTCCAACCCCCTGCCATCGGCAGAGACATCCCACTAGATCAGGCTGCCCAAGGCCCCATCCAACCTGGCCTTGAACACTTCCAGGGATGGGGCAGCCAGAGCTTCCCTGGGCAACCTATGCCAGTGCCTCACCATCTTCATGGTGAATTCTTCCTACTGTCCAGTCTAAATCTGCTCCTCTCCAGTTTATACCCATTCCTCCTCTTCCTATTACCCCAAGCCTTTATGAATAGCCCCTCCCCAGCTTTCCTGTAGGCCCCCTTCAGGTACTGGAAGGTCGCTATAAGATCTCCTCAGAGCCTTGTCTTCTCCAGGCTGAACAAGCCCAACTCTCTCAGCCTGTCCTCATAAGGAAGGTGCTCCAGCCCTCCCATCATCTTTGTAGCCCTCCTCTGGACCCATTCCAACAGCTCCATATCCTTCTTACGTTGAGGATTCCAAAACTGGACACAGTATTCCAGATGAGATCTCACAAGAGAGGAATAGAGGGGCAGAATCACTTCTCTTGACCTTCTGGCCATGCTTCTTGTGATGCAGCCCAGGAAGAGCAGAGATGGGGCTAAGAGGAATTTGAAAAAGTACAACATGAAGTGTGGAGTATAAAAATATAAGCCCATGAGCAGATGATTGCGGTACAACTGTGCAGTGAGTTTATGCACCAGCCTGTAACAGAAGAGTAGGACCACAACTGTCCAGGGCTGGGTACGTCATCTATGGAGTGTTCTGTCAGAAGGACCTTCCAACATCTATGTGCCACAAAAGACAGAAAAGTAATTTACAGCATTATAGAATGGTATACATCTAATGAGAGGTTAGTGTGGGTATCACAGTGCCAATGACCTCTCCTTGTAATGCATTTGACTAAGACTGACTGCTGTCTCTGAAAGAAGTCGGTCAGACAGGATTTTAGCACACGGGATCTCTCACTCAGAGACAGGCTCAGATGATGGGCTTCTTCTGATCAACTGATTATGGGAGATGCTAGCAAGGTAAATAGCACCTTTCCAGGAAATTGAGAACTTATAAAATATGATTTTGCACAAAAAAAAATCAGTAACAACCTAAATTAATCTGTTGTCTCTTTTCCATATGCTTATCCCTTGTTTTGGGGTTTTTGATGCCTTTTCTTCTCTATATTGAGAATTGCACTCACCAGCTGCTCCCCACTGTCACCATATAACAGTAATTTTTCCATAGTGAGTAGTCAACCAAATCTGCAAGCACAAAGAATGGGAAATAAACCAATTTTCATAGACCACGAGGCTTTCTGTCTTCAGAAAAGTGATAGTTCAATCTGTTTTTTTGCGTACTTATGCAGAAGAGTTAGACAACAAACCTTGTACCACCAGCAGGTTACTCAAATACCAAGGAAGGTTTTCCTAGCACATAATGAAGAAATCTTTGACAATATTTTAATTTTGCTTCATTCTTTATGTAAACGTATAATTTTAAAGGGGTCAGTCTGCAGCAATTCATCACAAGTGGACAAACCAGGTTGTTTCTTTAGGACAAGCTTGTTCATGCAGTTTATAAATAATTTATGTTAAGATCTTTTAATTCGAACATTGTCAGTAGAATGTGACCCTAAATAGTGAATATTGCCAGAAGCAGGTCACTTAACCTAGAATTCACTTTATTTGTTTACTTGGGGTGTGACAGGGGAGGCCAAAGAGTCACTTTCAGCAAGCCTAAGATGTGCCCGTAGGGTCCTATGCCTCAAAACTGTTCTGCTCCTTTTTAGCTGTCATCTGAGTGCAAAATTAAGGCTTAACATTTGGCTTCAGGGCACAAGAAGCTTAGGTTTTATTTGCTTTCTTGGGAAGTATATTTAAGAATGTACTACACCTCTTATTTTCCTGCTCCTTTCCCATCTTTCCCTGAAATGCTTCTCCAACACAGATATGCAAAGAAAGCCAACATAATTTTATGACTTTAAATTATTTTTAAACTACATATCACAAAACCGACAGATTCACTTTCATAATTATTTTATTATGTACTCAATCTTGATGTAATAACAGCTATTCTAAAATGAAACTCTGTGTCATACAGCTTCAGTTTTTAGAGAATGTGTTCTTAAGGCATGCCCACTCCCTTCACTTTCCAAAACACTGAAATCTTTCCACATTATTTGATTTAGAAAAAGAAGTAATGTCACATCTCTCCACAAAATCAGTTCTCAAAAGATCACAGGTTAAAAAAATCACTGTGATTTCTACTCATTCTCTTGCTTTGGTTTGATACGTTATTGTTTTACATAATAAAATTTATTTTATCACTTAAATTAGAAAGTAAATAAAAATCAAGGTAAGTTATTAAAAAAAACATAAATGAACACAAATTTGTTATGCAAATAATATATTATTTTATTATTACTATTACACATACTCCAATTCCGTAATCATCTTGGTGGCCCTTTGCTGGACATCTTATACCCTTCTTGCGCAGGGGAGCCAAAAACCAGGCACACCAGACCAAGTATGTCTCCCCAGCATGAAGTAGAAGGGAAGGATCACCTCCTTTGGCTTGCTGGAAACACCTTTCCTAATGCAGCCTATGATGTCAGCAGCAACAGCACACAGATGGCTAATGTTCACCTTGCTGTCCATCAGGGCTCCCAGGTTTTTTCTATAGAGCTCCTTGTCAGATGCCTAGCGCTTACTATACGCTGGCGCATAGGGTTGTTCCTCCTGATGTTCAGGACTTTATATTTCCTGTTGTCAAACTTCATGAGGTTGTTCCTCCCACTTTCAGGACTTGGCATTCCCCTTTGCTAAACTTGGTGAGATTCCTGTTGACTCCATGCTCCAGCCCGTCAAGATCTCTCTGAAAAGCAGCCTATTCTTCTTGTTTATTAACCACTAAGATCCCTGGCCCAGCTGCAGTATCTGCCAACTTGCTGAGTGTGCAGTCTGCCCAATTGTCATTAATGACATTAAGCAGGCATGGACCCGGTATGAGCCTGGGGAACACCACTAGTGGCTGGCCTCCAGCTGGGCTTTGTGCTGCTGATCACAACTGCCTCAGCTCAGCAGTTCAGCTAGTTTTCTATCGTTGTCTATTCTTCTACCCTATACCTCATCAGCTTGTCTAGGCGGGATGTTATAGGAGGCAATGCTGAAAGCTTTTCCAAACTCAAGATAAACAACATCCACTGCACTCCTGCCATCTGCCAAGCCAGACATCTCATTGTGGAAGGCTGCTGGGTTGTTCAGACATGATTTCCCCTTCATAAATCTATGCTGACACCTTCAGAGTGCCATTACAGTTCTTTTGATATGGGTAAGAGACCATATCTCTGCCTGCAACTGCAGCCACAGATTCTCTACTTGTTTCTGGTGTGATGTTTCCCCTGTAAACTTTTTCAGATGGTAAGATATCACAATCTGTAAAGAAATATGTCCTGAAAGCAAGATCTCGGGATGAAGTGCAATTTTACAAGAAAGTGGACAAAGACTTAAAAGAAACCTGCTTTCATTTAACCCAGAAAATTTGCTTCTACACACACTACCTCAGAAAGAGCTCATCTGAGAAAATCACATTGTCCTAATACCAGGAGAATATCTGCGAGTGCTGACATGCTGATAACAGGCTGTCACATAATTTGTTCCATCATGATTCTTTCTGGTGCTATTACAAAAACAAGCTTCATCTCTTCCATTGCAAATATTTCACTTGCATGGATTTGATGTACTTATTACTTCCCCCTGTGCAGTGGAGTAAAAGGGGCGATTTCTGAACCAGTGTCCATATTCTTTGTTAATGTTTTTCTGGTTTAGCAAGAGATGACAACAGTTGATTATTCTCTAACAATTAATGTTCTTTTAAGTAGAGAAAATGTATTATTATGCAGCAAAAACACCAGCACATACCACAAAATGTAAAGTAATATTGACAGGAAAGACAAGGAATTCAGAAGATACAATAGACATGAAGATTGTTCCTTAAGAATAAGCAATGCTTCTGAGAGCAGCTCTTTACATAAATGAAGTCACTGAATAGTTGTTTAAATATTAAAATTATGGAAGTTAAATCTTATCTAGTGAGATTTTGAGTCATGAACCTCTCTTCTTATTATTCGTAAGACAGGAGAGAAATCATGTGTAGTCAGTAGTATAGACACATTCAAATATTAGAGTCTTATAAATTAATTTACCTCACCATTTTCTATTAATCAAAGAATATACCTAAAAGCACACTTGCTCTTTATATTCAAAAATGTGTCCTGTCTCAAAGACTTAAAATTATGCTGTCTAAAATCACACCTATATCCTGCCCAGTTTTTTATACTCAATGTTTGTTCTGCATCATGTCTTACACAATATTTACAGTGTTTATTCCATGCCTAAGAAAAGGAAGAATACCACAAACTATAGAAAAACAGCTCCTCTCTCCCTTTCAATTGATTTTACATATGGTGGAGAGTAGATCAGCCCATGGAAGCTCTGATCAAGGCCTGATCTCATACTTGTCGACACATTTCCACAGAGTGTTTCACATTTGGTGTGCCAGCAGTCTATGGTAGAAATGCACCTGGGTGGAAAATTTCCACTTATCCTAGAGCTAACGACTGTGATATCACTCAGGTCTGCTCTTTTCCCCTGCTGCTTCCTGATGTCAATAGGACTTAGAGCGGATCCTGAAAAATTTGGTGGAAGATCACCAGCAAAGCTGTAAAACTTTCTAAAATTAAATCAGAATTTATTAAAAAGAGACCATCTTCCACTCTTTTCCATTAATCCTTTCTGCATAACTGTAATAGTCTTAGAATTTGAAATGGAAATCTAAATTCAAAAAAATTATACCAATGTATGTACAAATACTTATCCTTCTGTACATTTAGCAGTGTTCAAGATTCAGGTAGACAGCGCTCGAGCTGACTTGAGGTAGTGCTTGCGATAGCAGTGCTCTGAGCAAGAGGTTGGCTTAGAGACCTCCAGAGTCTTCCAACCCAGAATCCCCAATGTTGCCTTACTTTCATCGTGGGGGAAAAAAAACCAAACAGTGTTGGAAAGAGAATCACTTGTTTAAACACCTCTGAGGGGTTCTAGTAGAACATATCATGAGATAATATCTTCTGAACACTGAAACAAAAGCCTCACTAAAATTAACGAACTGTTTTACTGAACTGTAGCTTCAAATATAAAAGAATTACATGAAAATATAATATAAAGTCAAACTAATTTCACAGTTTGGTTTAAGTACAATTCAAAATAATGATGTATATTTCCTTTTGAAGGAGACTATAATTTTCTAGTTAATACATAGTTTTAACATGAATGCAATGAAAAATTTGCACTTAAATCCAAGAATATTTAGTCAAAGCTAAATGTGCCACAGGTATGAAGAAATCAGTCAGTATTTATATTTTATTATTTATCTGCTCTAAAAGCTTCCATGGCATGTAGCTTGACTTTCTGAGAGAAAAATGGTCTGCATGGGCCAGATAAAGTAACAGGCTACAAGGAGAGAGATCATTATCTCAAACATTTTAAATTGAATCCTACTAACACTTGGCTTGCAAACTGAAAAAACAAAGACCTGCCTGCCAATATTTGTTAATTATTTGGATTCGCTAAATCCCCTGTGCATTGGGAAAAATAGAGAACAAAATTGAAGTGCACATTTAAATACACAAACTTTTCAAGACTGAAGGGTGAACTTAAAAAAGTCCCGGAGTTGTACAGTACCACAATGTAAAAAACCTTTGAACACTATTTCTGTGTTTCTGTGTGACTCATAATGGAAACGCACTCCAAGTGTAAAAGAATAAGAAAGATTCAATAAGAAAAACAGGTCCTGTTGTTGTCTGAAACAGCAATGCCGTACATGGTGCTTCCTTCTTCGTCACTTTGGGTGTTAGACTTCTGAAAGTGCTAACAGAGTCATCTTAGTCAGCCTTGACCAGTTCCCCACAGCAGCTGATAGGAAATCTGCTCAGTTTTATGTATTCTCTGTACAAGCATTATCTCTTGGCCATATATACTGTTTTTATCATTAAGAATTGCTATTTGTTAGTGACTTTTATTCTCATCTCCCAACTGCAGGAAGGATAGTTTGCTTATTTTCTAGCTCATCTGGGCACATGAATGCATACAGGTAACTGTGTTTTGCATTTATCCTTATGTGATTAGGTATAATCATTTTATAGGATCATCAGAGGATTTAGATTGAAATAGAACTCTGGTTGTCCTTCCTTTGCTCCAGACGAGCTTAATTACAAAGCTGGACTGGGCAGCTTCGTAACAGCAGAGATTCCATCTCTGGTCTGCACGCTCCATCTAGTGCAGCATTTGAAATGCTCCACTCGTAGTGGTAGCTTCCCTTGCCCATGCAGAATTGGGCTGTAACAGGTCTTTTTAACTAAGTTTTAAACTTCTCACATCCCTATCATTTCCCAGTTCTGATAGAACATAGTTTTGCAGAACTACAGAAGAAACAGCAGTCTCTGAGAGAGGGAAATGAAAAGCTGGGAATATCCACATGGGAATCACGATCACATGGAGAGAAAGTGCAGATGTTAGCCTGTGCTTAAGGAATATGACCAGCTAGAAACCATCAGGAATTCAAATCTGACAAAGCTGATGATTCCAGGAGGAACATATCTGTATGATCCAGCACAGCATAGCTGCAGACACCCAAGCAGTATATCCCAGACATATCACTCCAAATATGTGCTCATTATCCCTGCTGCAGGGCAAGATTCATTTGTACAGTACCACGCACAAGCTCAGACAGCCCTATCTCTTTCAGCAGCTTAGTCAGTCTGGTAGCCCAACTGCACAACTGAACATGAGTACCTGTTGTGCAGAAAGAGAACATAGCTCAGGAGTGAAACAAGAAACAACAACTGCCTGTAAGGAGGTTGTAGAGAGGTGAGTGTTGGTCTCTTCGTCCAAGCGATAAGTGACAGGTTGAGAGGGAATGGCCTAAACCTGCACCAGAGGAGGTTCAAATTGGACATTAGGAAAAATTTCTTCAGTGAAAGGGTTATTGGGCACTGGCAGAGGCTGCCCAGGGTGATGGTTGAGTCACCATACCTGGAGGTATTTAAAAGATGGGTAGATGCAGTGCTTAGGGATATGATTTAGTAGTGGACAGGTATGGTTGGACTTGATGATCTCAAAGGTCTTTTCCAACCTAGGGATTCTGTGAGTCTATGAACATGTTACATCAACTTAAGTAGTTTATGGACTGCAGTGTTAAACTTTCACAAATAAACAAAGAAACTGTTACAGTAACATTTTGTATACCTGTGAAGCAAATTGTTAGCAAGAAGGAGACAAGTTTCTGTGAAATTTGGAAAGTTTCGTGTAACTTGGCATTTTCAGGGCTTCTGTCCATAGAGTCTCAACAGTGAAGGTTGTTCTGCTTCTCAGGGATGTTCTGCTGGCCTAGACTGAAGGAACCTGCCACAGGCAGGAGGCCTTGGGGTTGGCAAACCAGTTGTTGATGCCTAGAGTTCACCAAAAGAGCAAAGTGGGTAGAGACTTCTCCAGTTCCAGAGAAAAATGGACAGATAGGATGAAATGTTGTGATGGAAAAATCTCCCCTTGAATAGTAGAGGCAGCACGGTTATCTGTGGTTGCAGCAAGTACAGACACTGAACATATATCAGATTTGCCGATTCAGTGGAGCTGATAACACAGAATCAGAATACTAAATATAACCAGCCTCACTGTACAGGCTGCTGACATTTACTGACAGCAGCAAGTTCCCACTTGAGATCAGTACAGAACAGCAGCTTTACTGGAAAATTTTGATCCAAAAAAGAGGCTGGTACATTCTCGGTAAACAGATTAGAGGAAATCACCATGATCTATTTCTGTGAATTAGTTCCTGATATCCATATCTCAATCATAAATGTAATAGTATTATTGCAGTAATCACCTAAAAACTGGCTTTGAAGATGTCTTAGCTTCTTGTGTACCACCATAAGCCTGAGCTGTAAAAGTTTCCTTCTTAGGTATTTTATTGTTTACTTTACTCAGTTCTGGTGTCTGACTGCAATATGTAAAAATTGTGAAAACAAAAAAAGATATCAGAATTTGAAAGCACAACATTTCCTATCGATCCCTTGCAATGAGTCTGACAGAGCAAAATTAGGAGGTGTGGGTTTGGATGAGTCAGCATAGGCATGGTTAATATAGGAATGGAAGAAGCAGCAGTCTGTATGCATTTGGGGGACCAGATTTGTTACAGCTGTCTGAAGATTTCCTGAAGACCTCTTTTGGGAAATGGGCTTAATTCTGGTGTCATGTAACACACAGTTGCCAATGTGTCTCTTACCAAAGAGAAGAGAACAAACATTCTCCTTTACTTGTGGAAGCCAAGCTAAGTTATTATGAAGGAGATGAGATAGATAGTCTTCAAACTGTAATTCTGAGTAGAACAAAACTCCTTGAAGAAATGATAGTTTAAGCATTCAAGACTTTCAAGCTGAAACCTTGACCTCAGAGCAGAAATCAAAATCAGGATTTCCTTTAACACTTGCATTTGTCCATTGTTCCTCTGAGTGAAAGAAAACTGCAGGAGGAGCTACTTTACATGACGTGCTTAGCTTTTCACTAGAATAGTATAACTGAATGTCCAAAAGGCCCTTTTTCAAATTATAAATGATAAAATGACAGTAGCCATTTCAGACACCTGAGGCTTCTAGGCTTTTCATGGAGTACTTGAGGGAACATTCATGGAGATCAATAGAGGACTTTTAAAGCTTTAAGCTTTGGGTCAGTTAGCAAAAATGACTGCTTTCAGAATAGCACAACATAATAGGTGAGTGAGTTCATCTCCCATTCAGTTGCAACTTTTGTATTTTAATGTATAGGAAATGTTATTACTTAATTTATCAGATTTTATATACAGCATTTTAAAGAGATCAACTTGAGTTTTATGTTGCTAACGTTACAACTGTGTGCAAAGTATTTTTCATTATTTCACAGACAGATCAAAATGCTTATTTAACCACTGCTGGTACAAACAGAGTCTGAAAGACATAACGAGAAAATAAGAAAGAGGAAACATGGTTTACTAATACATTTGCAGTAAAAATTAAAAACAATAAATAAACTCCTAATAAATAAGTACAAAGTTGATGGATGTCTTCAGGTTATTGTGCCCAAACTCGAATTTTTCATTTTAGCTAATTTAGGAATATTTTAGAACTGTGCAAATGTTTCTTTTTCAATACACACACAAACAAACATTTAGTTTTTCCCACCCTCCATGAAACTCAAAATTCATTCTTTTACAAATACTGCGCAAGTTTATTACCCATTCTGAATGTGAATGAAAGCAGCTGCATAAGCTTTACCACAAAAATTAGTTTTAATATCTCCAAATTTAGATTTTTGTAGAAAATTGAGAACAGTTAAATTCCAAAGCCATATTTAAATAAGCTCAGATTATATGAATGTTTTAAGGGTAATTTTAACCCAGGCTTTTAGACCAACCTCTTACATTTCAAGGAACTGACCATATTGCTTTTTAAAAAAAGCATAGACATACATGAAACTTCTCTCTGCTAGATGTCAAAACCAACAGAATCATATACTGCACAAAACTATTACCATTACATTAAGTATTTGAAGACAGATGACTCTTAACAACTATACTTGGCAATAAAACAGATTGACCTACTTAGAGGTAATAAAAGTAGAATACATTTTAAATACTTGAATTGTCTGTTCCAGTTCTCAAACTGCACGTACTCCTGAAGATGGTATTTCTCTCTGTAAAGTATCTGTTGATTTTCTGGCAGCATCAATTGCCTCTTTGTGTATTATCCGAAGCCATAACTGAGGAGGTAACAGGATACACTATAACTGACTCTTTTAATTTGTTGGGTCTTTTTTTTTTCACTCACAGGCAGAAAGCATCTGATTTTCTCATATGTCCAAAGAAATAGAACTGATGATTATTCCTCTGATTCTCTTCTGCAGAAACTTCTCCCACATGTCAGTGTTTTTAACATTTTTGCTTGCAAATTACTTCAGTGCTGAATTCTTGTCAAGAGCAAGAGCACTCTATACCACAGAGATTTGATTTTTGCACATATGTTTTTATGTTGTTAAACCTAATGGGCTCACACTATCTAGGAACCAGAGCAAGAAATTCATGGATTTCTAATGTTAACAAGCAAGTACTGATGTGAAGCAAAAGTTATACCATCGTTCAGTCTGAACTAAATGAAGAGTTTCCATCACTAGGAAATCTGTCTAGTTAATCAGTTTTTCTCTCAGAAGAAGAAATAAAGATGAGGCAAAAAAAAAAACAAGCACAGAATGTCTAGTATTTCACTATGCTGTAGTTTAATCCCAGCCAGCAACTTAGCACCACACAGCTTCTAACTCAGCGACTCACTCCCACCCCCCTAGCTGGACAGGGAAGAGAATCAGAAGAGTAAAAGAGAGAAAATTCATTAGTTGAGGTAAAGACAGTTTAATAAGTAAAGCAAAATCCGTGCTGGCAAGCAAAGAAATACCAGGAATTCGGGAATTCATTCACTGCTTCCCATCTGCAGGCAGGTGTTCAGCCATATCCAGGAAAGCAGGGCTCCAATACATGTAATGGTTACTTGGGAAGGCAAATACCATAATTCTGAATGTCCTCTCCTTCCTTTTGCTTCCTCCAGCTTTATATGCTGAGCATGAAACCATATGGTCTGAAATATCATTTTGGTCAGTTGGTGTCAGCTATTCCTCCCAACTCCTTGTGAACCCCTGGCTAGTGGGGTGGCGAGAGGGACAGAAAAGGCCTTTACTCTGTGTAAGCACTGCTCAGTGGTAACTAAAATATCCTTGTTTTCAGCATTTCAGAATTCCAAACATAGCCCCTTACAAGCAACTATGAAGAAAATTACCTCAATCCCAGCCAAAACCAGCATATACTAGGGTTTTTCTTAACTTTCCCTAGTGAAATATTCAAATTCTTACCATCAAGGCTAGTAATAATATCTACAGTTTTTCGGTCTTTGGAGATAAAGAAGGGATTTCCCCAGGGCAGAATCTGAGAGCACTGCACTTCAGGAATAAGACTAATGTTCAGATTGTCTTTTCTTTGTTCCTACGATCTGGAGAGCTGACCCCAGGTGATGACCAGCCTAGCCGCCAGCACTGCCTGTTGCAATGGCAGCACCCTAGAGTGACTTGCCTTTGCACTAACATAAGCAGAATTGCAGGAAGGAAACACAATGTATTTGTCATTCATACAATTTCATGCCTCATTTTTTTTTTTCCTTATATTTTTGTTTCCCAAAAATTAAAGCAAAAAGATTGAAAGATCGGGTGAGTTGGCTTCCTCATTTACAGAAAATTACATTATACTACCTTAACAGATTATTAGAAGAGTTTTACTTAATATGCTATGCATCCTATTGATCGGGTTAAGAAAATGAAAGCAACACAAACACACACACAAAATCCTTTTTATTGTCTCCCAAAACCCAAAAAGCAATAAATGTAGATAAATAGACTTAAGGCTGAATGTTCAATTGCTTTTGTGCAGTAGATACACATGTTTTATTTATACCAACTACTGGTATCATGCCTGGTTGGTTTGCATCAGTGCAATCCCAAAACCATATATCAAACATTACACAGAGAGTTTGTAGTTATCTAATGGCACTCAGGAAGCATTCTAAAATTGTATCAAAGCTGATTTATTCTGGTATGTTGGCATTTCCTACATATGGTATTCCGGGTAGAAACAATGCTTGGCTAATAGCAAACCCACACCCTTCAGAAAACTGTTTTCCTCATAATAAAAAAAAAAAATCATAGCTAATTCCATCCCAGTAACATCCTGATAGGGATCCAAAGTCACCTCCATCATGCTGTATTTTTCTCACATGGCATTTCATTACAAACTGTCACTAGAAGAAAATGTATTAATGCATCTTAATTCATATTTCACTGTAGGAAACAGACATACACGTGTACACTCACATGCACACATACTATGATACGACGATTGTCTGAACTCCAAATGAGCACCTTTTCGGAGAGCAAACAGTGACACTGGTCAGTTGTGTCTTTCCACTTGAGAAACAGTATCTCCTGGGAACTAGAGTTCCTAAAATCTCTTTGGTTTTGTCCTTTCCTATCTTACTGCAATATGCCATGCTGCCCTACCAAGACTGCAAGGTTCACTCCCATGATGCTGCAAACTTCAACACATGTATAGTGAAAGGGAGTTGCCCTGCTTCAGGCGGCTCCTCTGACATTTAGATCGAAAGATGAATTAGACTCTGCAACTTATATCATGTTCATAGCGCCATAGGATAATTTGAGTTGGAAAGGATCTTAGCAGGTTTCTAGTCAAACTCCCAAGTGAAAGCTGGGTCAACTGCAGATCAGGTCTTTCTCCAGTCCAAACTTGAAATAAACCAAAGATGAAGGCTGCACAGCCTCTCTGAGCAACTCAATCCACCATGTGACACTCTGCATGGTGAAAAGCCTTTCCTTACGTTCTCCCTGAATCTTGTTTCTTTCAACTTCTGCTCCTTGTCTTGTCCTCCTATTATTAAACACCACTTTGAAGCTTCTGTTCCCATATTTTACTGAGTCATAAGTATCAGATAGCCACTATTACATCCCCCTAATACAATCTTTTCTGTAGTAAGGGGCCAAAATTGGGTACAGTATCTTAGATGTGGTCTTACAAGTACTGAGTAAAGGAGAATATCTTCTTCCCACAGGCTACTTCCTCTTAATATGGTCCTTCTGAGCTGCTGAGCCTTCTTTGCTGCCAGGACAAACTGCTATTTCATATTTAGCTTGGGTCTACAAAGGTCTCTGAATCTTCTTCTGCAGAGATGCTCTCCAAACACTCAGTCTTCCGAGGAAGCTCAGAAGCTGTCTGGGCATTGGTCTGCTGGTGGGAGGTGGTGAGTGATTGTCGTTGCACCACTGTTTTGCATTTTCCCCCTAACGTCTTTGCTTCACATAACAAACCATTTTTTTCTCTACTGATGATTTTTTTTACTTTTGCTCTTCCTACTCTCTCTCTCATCTTACTGAAGGGGAGGAGGGGTGTATGAGAGAGAGGTTGTCTGATGCTTAGCTGCTGACCAGGGTCCGCCCATAACACTTAGATACAGAAATATTGTGGACAATAGCACCAAAAGTCTTACTAGAGTTAAGATAAATTAAATCCACTGCTCTCTCCTTATCCACAAATACAGTCACATTATTCTAGAAGGAACTCACACTGGCAAGATATAATAAACCTTTGTTAAATCCATACTGACTTTCTCAATCAACTTCTGCACAGAAATGTATCCAAGAATTGCTCCATGATTTTTCCAGAGAACGAAAAGAGGTTAATGAATCTGTCACTCCTCTAGTTGTTCTTTTAGTTTGTATGGAAGCTGGTGCAATGTTTACTTTCCTTCAGTCACTGGGGATCTTCCCTGATCTCTTCATGTCAAAGACGGTGGAGAGCAGCTAGTTCTCTCAGCACTTTAGGATGCAGCCTGTCTGGTCTAGGCTTGGATGGGTTGAATTCTTTCAAGTAATTCCTAATCTGATCAACATCCATTATCAGCATTTCTTTCTCTTTAAAGAGAGAGGCCTGGAATACTATGATGGTGAAGGCTGAGGCAAAGCAGCAACTGAGTATCTCAACCCCCTGTATTACAAATGACACTGCAGCACCTGCCCTACTTAAAAATGGGCCACGTTTTCTTTGCTCAGAATTTGTTACTAATCTAGGATTTTCATGAAGTCATTAACTTCCCATGCAAGTGTTAGCTCCTGATGACCTTTGAATTTCTCGATACCATTCCTACATGACTGGGCAATGTTTCTAAAATCCTCCTTTGATGCTGAAAAACAAATTTAACACATATTTAAATACTAAAGCAAAGCAATGAGAAAGAGTGGGTGGGAAAGGAAAGAGAATAAAAGAGAAATAAATAAACTCAAATGATAAAATGCCAAGGACAATGCCAACTTTCTAAATCCATCCAAGACAACTAGAAGTGTAAATAATGAAGTCCACTTCAAAAATCCTGCCAAGCTCTGATATGTGTCTATCTCTGGGAGAGCAGAAGCACATTCTGGAGAACATTCATCAAGGTTTCCCTAAACTAAAGCCCATCCAGGCCTAGAATTCCAGCTCCCAAACTCTTTCACCACTTGACTACCTAGTCATTGCAGTTGCCTAAAACTTAAACACTACAATTAAGCCATACTAAGAAGCATAGATCCAAGCTTGAAACAAAAAGACCAGTTTTGAAAAACACGTTGCTTCTTTTAAAACACTTTGAAACTCATTAGTGGATTTCTTGGGTATTTTTGATACCTTATTAACAGCAGTTTCATGCAAAAGATTATATCTCTTAAAAGAAAAAACCAACAGAGCATCAAGATTGCTGAATCTCTTTTTTGAGATGTAATTTTGTGGCTACACCAAGATTCTGCCTTACCTTCTGCTGGAGATCAGTCCACCCATAGGCCAATAAAAAAGATTTCTGCTACAAGGGTTTTAAGAGGCTATTTCAGGCCCCAGTCAGAATATATCATCAATCAAGAAGTCTATCTGTCATTGCTTCTGAAATGAAGCTAATTCTACCAACTGAAAATAATAAATAGAAGTGCTTGTTGTTACACTCGTTAAAGTCTTGCAATAATTTTCAGCTCTTCTAAAACTGTTCTGAACTTAAATCAATGGACGTTCTCATTATGTTTTCTCTCCTACCGTTTTCAGGTGATCTTTCATTTACTTCTGAACATTGTCATGATCCTTTCAACTCTTCTTATAAAGGTCATCACAACAGCTCTCTCTTTATGTGTGTTCTTTCTGTTTGTCTCTCCATTGGTATAGTACCAATACTATTGATGCATGTCCATATGGGCAGAACAGCACAAAGAATATAGCCATTGAAATCAAAAGAGTAAAACCAGGCATAGCTCTTGTAGTCTCTGATCCAATCAGTAAAAATAAAACTGCAGGAAGAGTAGAGGAATACATCAATAATGGTAGGTAAGTGGAACAGACTGAATGTAAAAATTTGCAGAAATGGGATGTCAGGTACTCCCTAGACTAGAACACAAAAAAACAGGCAGCAATGGATCATAATTATTCACTGTGACACAAAGAGGATGAGAGACTGCAAATAGAGCACTTGATCATCTGAAATAAAGACACAATGGATTTCTTTTATGTTTCACCCTTAACATTATGATCTTTTCACTGATGATTTCACAAAAGACTTGTGTTCCAGAGAGTTTTTGCCATCCACTCACAATCTCTAATTTAGGACATGAGAACACCATATTGATGCCCAAGCACAGATTTCTGCTGATAGACAATGTTATTTGCTTGGAAGTTCCATTTCTTTTCACTCTGATGTAACATCATATTCTAACTAGAGTAGCAATTTCATCTAAAAAAAATGTGACATTTTCTTTCCCTAGTAAATCTGTGTTATCTTTATTTTTTACTTTCTACAAGACAATGTTAGACAACTTCTTTTAATGTCATCCAGGTTGCCATTTCCAAAAGCATTTTGCCCTTTTCATCTTACTCCACCTTAAAGAAGGTAGGTATTATGAACACCATCAAAATGTATTCTTTGGCACTGAAGCTGTCCCTGGCCATGGCCATGAGTGATGTAGTCTTCATGGAACAGGGTAAGAGTGTTTGAGGAGTATAGGGGGCTACTGTTGATATACTCAGTATCATGCAATGTGGGGACACAAAGTGGGACACACTCATCTGAAGATGTGAAAGAATTCACTGAAGGCAGATGCACATGCCACTCTCCGAAAACTAGCTCACAAGGAACATAAATTGCCCAGAAAGCACTCATCCTTTAAAGCAGGTGATTGACAGCGTTAGGTCAAAATATTTCCTACATTGCTGAATTTGGTGGAATTTTTATCTAATTTTGACTGCAAATTAAAACTGACCACAAGACAACAGAGTCCCCAGCAGCTGACAGCAGTGTAAGTTTCCTCTGCTTCCTTAAAACGCAAGTCCATCTGTGGCAGAACTGCATTTATTGTATTTCTCTACTACAGTTTGCTAGTGGACATAAACTGGGCAGTCTGTCTCAGAAAAGCCACTGTGTTTACTCTGAATGATGCAAGCAATGAATCACAGGAGGCCTGTCAATAAATCTCAACCCCAGCACACGGCAAGGAGAAAAAAAATCTGAAAATTAAAATCAAGTATACTGAAAACTAAAACTCATGGCTCTTCAGATACATTATTCCCACTTTCATGATCCTTCTTCCTTTTTCTTGAAACAAAGGCTGATACACAGACCATGGGCAGATTTACAACAAAAGAAATCTGTTTACACTATGTTAATCATTAATTGCTTATTTGCTGCCTTGCCAGGGGCTGATTTCCACGCACATACATCCTGCCTGGATGATGATAAGAACAGGAAAAAGAGGATGCACACTCTGTCATCTTTCACACAACCAGTGCTGGAGGCGTGCATGTTATGTGTGTATATTTTTCATTTCCCTTGATAGGATATATTTGACCTGGAATTAAATAAACCCAAGGGATGACATCACTATCTGCATCATATTCACTATTTCATCAGTATAAGTGCTAGAGAAAACAATAATATTTGCATCACTCTATTTTGAATGGTCTGTCAGAGACCTCTGCGTATCCTCTGCAGAGGACAACCCAGAACCTGCAGAAATTCCCTGGTATGAGTCCAGAGAAAATAATCAATTTATTAACAGAAGAATAAAGTATTCATCCTATTAAAAGAGGGGGTATTTCACAGCAATCATGTCTGAAATACATAACAAGAGATAAGAAAAAGTTCTTCCACTGCCGACTCCTGGCTTTCAGCCATTTCTATATGCTTCTTCACAATTCATTGCAATAGAAGTCCCAGATCTCTGTGAGAGGTAGAAAAGACAGAATTCCAGCCTAGATGCTGCAGTTGGAATTATTGCCATGAAACACAAAAGTGCATGGAAAATATGAGATACCTTCAGGAGGGCAGAATTGCCTTTGCAATAAGACATGTTCAAATGCAAATATTTAAACTGTCAACAGGATGCCTTCTAGAATGAGAAACAGTCACAAGTATGTGCGGAAGAGAGAAGAAAGGTTATCAGAAAATAAGCAGATGACAGAAGTCTATACATGAAGGTGGAAGGGCAAAGAAGCAGGCAAGAAAATAAGAGATTAGAAGCAGAAATCAGTTAACTTTTCAAAGATTCCACACAGTTACATTATAGAAAAAGACCTCTTTAGTCTAGTTTTTCCACACAATCGACAGTGAGAGCTGACATTAAGGCATTATGCAAGAATCAAGAGGCAAGGAGTGATCATTTGAACATCACAGTTACCTGGACCTCTGTGAGCAAATCTGACTATCCTCCAGTGCTGCGGAGCCTCAATACATGACTCTAAAACCAGCAATGTACTCATTCTTCGCACAAGACCAACAGTAAAAATACAAAATAAAATTTTGTTTATTAGGCTAGATGGAATGTATATTTTGCCTCACTGAAGCCTGTATGCATCCTTTTTGCAGCCTGATTCACAGTAAGTCAACCAGCTTGTTTTCAATTTAGCTCTGTTGAAGACGAACTTGTCCAGGAGCACTGGATGGCAGAAGTTCAAGTTATACTTTGAATATTCTCTTTTAAGAGATTAATCTAGCCTTGGAGCAAAACAAAGCAGGAACACAAAACAAATGTGGTCACATACCAACATTTAAGATGCTGCTGAAAATCTTATAATGGGAAAATACTGTTGAATTTCAACATATAGTTTTATTAGTGATCATTTTTAAAGCAAACATCAGGAAAAGGGAAGCAGCTCTACTGGAGCACTGGCTTTGTGCTCCACCCTGTCAGGGTCCCTCTAAAGGGCAGTACACTTATCTTGTCTAACAATCACAACTAAATTCCCTGTTCTACATCATCTGTCAACTTGTTCAGCATGCACTGCCCCATTCTCCAGGCCATTATTGAAGACGTCAAACAGGACTTGCCCCAGTGTTGTCCCCCAGGGGCACACCACCACTGACTGGCATCTAGCTGAGCTAATCACAGTTTACATCTCCATTGAAATCCAGCAGTTGAGACAGTTTTCAATCAACAACACTGTTCACACCTTTAGTCCATATTTCATCAGTAAGACGGCATTGAAAGCCTAACTACAACCGAGATCAAGTGACAACCACTGCTCTCCCCTTATCCAGTGAGCCGTTTTTCCTCTTTCAGAAGGTTACCACATGGGTCAGCCACTATTTCTTCATTATCCATGATGACTAATCCAGGGCACTATTTTGCCCTTAGACGTGGTTTCCAGATGAATTTTCTTTTTCACCTTCCTGAGGATCAAGGTGAAGCTGACCAACCTCTAGTTATTCAGATATTCCGTTTTGTCCATCTTGAAGACAAGAGTGACCACCACTCTCCTCAAGCCCTCAGGAACTTTTGGTTATCATGACCTTTCAAAGATAATCTAGAGTGGACTTGAAATTTATGTGTTAAATACACAAATAGAAACATTGGATAATAACCTATTTACAAAATACACTGGTTTGCTCATTCCCTTACATTTTTATAGCAATGTTAGCTGCCAACATGCAACTCTACAAAAGCCTTTACAGTTAGTAAGATTAATATAAGCAGGATCAGTTGTTTCTTCACATATGTGAAAGTCCCTAGCATGCTATAAGCTCTATAAGAAACAAAGAATGAAGGAAATAAATATTTCTACTACATCTGTACAGCAGTTTACAGATTTATCCTTTTTATTTACTATTTGTGCACTCAAAAGTTCTTTATCTCCATAAAATGAAAAAGTAAGGAAAATACTATTTTCTTTTGATAGCACTGAATGAATAGAGGAAACTGCCCAGATGTTATTTTTTTTCTTGAAAGTGTTCATCTGACATTTTCTGAATAAAAGTCTACATATACTTTAACAGTAAAATACAGCTATGTAAAATGTTATCCAGACAGATATTTCAAAATAAGTCTTTTGTGTAAAGCAAGGACAAAAGTTAAAATGAGATATTGGCAATGTATAGACATAGATATTTATATTTATATAAATGTGTATGTATGAAGAAAACAAAGATATTTTACATAGCTCATTAAAAAAGAAAAAGCAAACCAACTACAAAGTGTTGAAAGAATTATTGTCCCCATTTCTCATGAGTTCTGAACTTGCTTTTGTAGGAAGTTTTACAAATATGAAAAATGTTTCCATTTACCTTAAAACGCAATATTATCTTTGTGCAAAGCTGTAAGAGCCTTAACAAACTCTCCCATTGGTAAGAAACATAGCCACTTCTATTTAGGGATTAGCTTTTTGTTTGAGAATTCTAAAAAAATAACTTTTAAAAAAAATCAGTGTGCTGTGCTTCTGATAGGAACAGATGTTTTAAAAAACAGCTTGTGTGAAATTCTTGGGCACTCAATCATTTATTTTGAACATTTTACAGGACTTCTTTCTTCCCCTTCTATGTGTGTTTGCTCTAACTGTTGTTAGGCAAGGAAAATCTAAAAATTTACTAGTATCAAGCTGTGTTTCCATTGGCACCAATGCCACCCCTTTCAGCATGTTTAGGAACCATAATATGAAAAACAGAAAGAGATTCTACCTTGAAAACAGCATTTTGCCAGAGCCACAAAGTGTTTTCCGCCTAAAATTTCCATAGCTCATACACTGATCCTTTCTCATCTCTGCAGAAAACAAAAATGAGTGGCATAAAGAGTGGCTTAATCTGTAGGAACCTACCCCCACCAAAAGTGCAGTATCATCTTAGTCTCAAGAAGCAGTGGTCTGCAAGAATCACAAGCAGGGAGTTAGCGTTTAGCCGGGAGACGCAGCAGTTTATACTAACAAATGGGAAAAGACGTGTTCATACACAAGTGCCTATTTCAGCAGCTGGTCTTGCCCAAAAATGCTGAGTAGTCATAGCCCTGCAATTTTGTCTTGGATTGGTAGCGTTCATAAATCGAGGGCAATCGACACCGTTTGCTCATGCAACCTGGAAAACAATGAAGAAGTACCATTGTGCCACCGGTGAGGAGACAGGACTAGGAACAGCCCTCCTGATCTTCTAGTAAGTTGCAGTAAAATGAGTTTCTTTAAAAAATAAGGAAATGCAATTGATCATTTAAGCAATACTGTTAAGAGTAGATTAGAAATTAATATCCCTGACTGATGGAGCTTTACAAAATGGCTGTTTTCGAAATAGCTGTAGAACCTATGCTTTTTAATAAGCACAATTGGCTTTGAGTGCTTTGTCAATGTGACAAACCTTTTCCACCAGAAGTGGAGCAGTTATTCAAATGCTAATGAAAGTGAATGTAATTTGTAATGGTGCTGAATCAACTTTTCAAGACTGTGATTTGCATTTGTATAAAGCTCCATTTTTTCCAATATGAAACATATTTGAATTGGGTTTGAGAATAAACAAATTGACATACTGCTTTTACCATCAAAGTATTTTGATTTCTTTATGATAGGCAACCGTAACAATACTGAGTAGTTTTTTATATTTACACATTTTCTTCAACTGCAGAGCAGGCTTTTGAGATTCATTAAAATAGTCTACAACTCTTGTATTAAACCATTGTGTCAAATAGCTCAATTTTCAGATCCAAACCAATTGTTCATACCATTCTGCTAATCTACCAGCAGTCCTGGCAGATGTTACACTCATTTACAAGAACGGCCAGAGAGAGGATCCAGGAAACTACAGGCCTGTCAGTCTAACCTCAGTGCTGGAGAAGCTCCTGGAACAGGTCACCTTCAGTGCCATCACACTGGCTGAATATTAATGGGCTGAGGCCAACAGGATGAGGTTCAACAAGGCCAAGTGCAAGACTCCTGCACTTGGGATACAACAACCCCATGCAGCGCTACAGCCTTGGCGAAGAGTGGCTGGAAAGCTGCCTGGCAGAGAAAGACCTGGGGGTGTTGGTTCAGTCTGGATTGGCTGAACTTCTGTAAAAGCCAGTGCCTAAGAAGGAGAGGAGGTGCAGGGTGAAGAGACCCCAAGTTCTCCGAGACTCGGAATCCTCATTCTGGTGGAAGCTCTGTGTTTTGCTGTGGTTTTACTCAACCTCTCCACTTAAAATGGGATTTCTGGATTAGTGCAAAACGTCATGGGAAAAAGTCAGTCCCTTTCGGCCAGGCTTTGCTCTGACCTTCTTCCCCAGCTTCCAAGGGCAGTAAGAGATCAGGAAACCCATCATGAAGGGGGGCAGTGTAGGTCAGGCAGCCTGTGTGCCTGCGAATCCACGCTGCTTGGAGAACAAGTCTAGGGGTTGGAGAACAAGTGTTATGAGGAGTGGCTGAGGGAACTGAGGTTGTTTAGCCTGGAGAAGAGGAGGCTGAGGGGAGACCTTATTGCTCTCTACAACTACCTGAAAGAAGGGTGTAGAAAGGCGCATGTTGGTCTCTTCGTCCAAGTGACAGCTGGTATGACAAGAGGGTATGGCCTCAAGCTGCGCCAGGGAAGGTTCAGATTGGACATCAGGAAAAACTTCTTCACTGAAAGGGTTATCAAGTACTGGAACAGGCTGCCCAGGAAGGTTTTCAAGATAACATCCCTGGAGACATTTAGAAGATGGGTAGATGAATTACTTAGGGATATGATTTAGTGTTGGACAGGTACAGTTGGACTTGATGATCTCAAAGGTCTTTTCCAACATAGGGATTCTGTGATTCTATGAAACTGCTAAATGCATAAATATGCAATGAAAATATCCATATCTACATCACAGAAAATATAATTTGCAAGCATATGACCTCATGTAAACCATAAATCTCAAAGTTGAGCTTTAGGTGGGTCATTTCAGATATGTTTGCTGTAAGTGTCCTCTTACTCTTCTTTTTAAAATAAAACAGAATAATAGACTGAATATTAATGGTTATTTAAGTGGAATTTAGCACTATACACAGCTGCAGCTGAGTTTGTCCATTCAAGCAGAGGACTTGTGAGTCAGATACATTAAAAATTATCAATGACATGTTGACAAAAGTTTTAAATGCACAAAGTCTCCAGGTATAGACACCTGGTATCATAGCCACTACTTCAGGGATATGATAGTGCCACTGGGCACTACTTTAGCCAACCTGAGTAAGTATTTCTGTCCTCAACAGCACAGAAATACTATCATCTGGGAAGTAGTATTGATAAGGCTACACAATAACATTTAGATATAACATGCAGTGTATGTTATAAACATATGGTTTATATGGCAACATCTTTATCTAGTAACAGTAATTGCTACCAAGCAGCATAGACTATAACTGTTGGAGAAGTATTTGCATAACATTCAGGAATGGTTTAAAAAGAATTAGGATTTTCAGAGTATTTACAATAACTAACAGTACAGTACCTCAACGGTTAATGGAAGAATTCACATAAAATATGCACAGGTGCCCCTAAGTCTTTGGCATTCCATATCTCCTGCTCTAAACAAGAAAATGAATGACTGCAAGGAACACGCAGGAAATTGAGGAACACCTAATGTGCAGAAATGGATTATTTTATTGAATATATCAATAGTAACACTTTCACTGTCTTGATCAACTATAACCAGCTGAAAAAAATCTGAACAATATAACTTGCCTCGTAAATGCTCTTAAAAGTCCTATCAGAAACTAATTATCACTGCTAGGCTCCATTAAAAAAATACTCTGAAGGCATAAGAAAAATAAATTAAAATCATGACAAAAGAATGAAGGGTCAAGTGAGGAAGACAATTCCACCAGAAGAGATATCTTGCTGCACAGATATTTCTATGGGCAAGAAAGAGAAAAATCCTTCTGTCCCATGAGTCTCCCTAAGAGCAAGACATATCTCAACCTAAAATGTAACAGTGGATGCAGCTGACGGGAGCAATAAAAAATAGACCTTGTCAAAAAAAATCAAACAACCAGCAAACAGACAAAGCTCCATGACATGATTTCAGCATGTTCCTGAGTCTAATCTAAGCAGTACCTGGGCTTCAGAGACCTCCAGCACACAAGGGCACAAGAGGTACTGCCATGTCATGCTTGAAGAGATGGTGGCATCTGCTAACGTGTCATCAGCCATACAGCTATGTTTACCAGAACAGTACAAAGG
The DNA here is from genome assembly GCF_017976375.1 of Cuculus canorus. Taxonomy (NCBI): domain Eukaryota; kingdom Metazoa; phylum Chordata; class Aves; order Cuculiformes; family Cuculidae; genus Cuculus; species Cuculus canorus. The sequence continues at coordinate 75,465,408 of NC_071402.1, read as the reverse complement.
ATGTCACGGGAATAAAAGACTCGTGACTTCACTGAACTTTTCCTTAGCCCTATACACATGACCAGTCATTTCTGAAACTGGGGCAGGGTGAGGAGCAGGCACAAGACGTCTTCTACAAAATTTGTGTTTGGCCTTTCATGTATGAAAATGCACACATTCCCACATGGCCTCACCTTCAGTTAGACTGGATGCACAAACACCAGGTGGTAAAACATTAAAAAAAATTAAAAATCACTAAGTTTTGGCAAATATAAGCTTGGGGTTTATTTAAAAAATACATTTAAAAGTGCTTTCTTTCAGGAATGTTCACCGTTACACACATATATGCCAGTGTGTGTCAGGCTCTCATCTGAACTGAATGACCCCAGGCCCAGTCAGCAGTGGTTCCTCTTGCTAGCTGACCAGATTAAAGGTCATTAGTGGAAAACATATGCATACCTACCTGCAGGATGGGTCCAACCAACACTGACAGACACACATACTACGGATCCCACCAGTAGCTGGGCTTGGACACACACCTTACACAGTAGCTGGCCCTGAACCCTGCTCTCCTCAGTTGCCTCATGCACAGGCCCACACTCTTGCAAATAGGTCTCTCCAAACTCCAGACCCCATGGTTTCTCCAGCAGTTGTCCAGAACCTCCTGGCCCTTCCAGCAGCCAACTCCTACAGCTTTCTTACAAGATACTTACCCTGCTGGCTGGCTACTCTGGTTTGATTCTCACCGACTACGCACATACTCTCACATACCCGTTGCTGGCACCTCCTACATATCAGTCCCAGGACAGAATTTACGTAAAGCACACCGGAACCTACACCTTCCCCAGAAGTCTGAGGCTTAGATTTTCCATCCCACTGTTCAAAGTTACTCAAACATATGGTTAAAAACCACGTCTGCAATTTTGGAACGTAATGAGATTTTCTGTGATATCAGACAGCAATTATTGAGGAAATGCACAAGAAAGATAGATCTATGAGCTAGTCAGTAACATGGCACTCGAAGTAACAGCACCTCAAGTCTCTGTTTGTTTCCTTCTTTGCTTGGGCAATTCAGTAGCCTTTGCTTGCCTGGGTTTCCCTTCCTAAAAAAAGAAGGTCAGTGCATTTGCATGGTAAAGTTTTGGTAGTGGGTGGCTACAGTGGTGGTTTCTGTGAGAAGCTGCTAGGAGCTTCCCTATGTCTGACAGTCAGCTCCAAGATGGGCAATGCCCAGCCCATCAGTGATCGTGGTAGCACCGCTATGATAACATATTTAAGAAGGGGAAAAAAAATTGCTGCACAATGGCATCCAGGAGAGAAGAGTGAGAAGGTGTGAGAGAAACAACTCTGCAGACACCAACCCTGCACAGTGAACTCTGCAGACACCAACCCTGCACAGTGAAAAAGGAGGGGGAGGTGCTCCAGACACCAGAGCAGAGATTCCTCTGCAGCCCACGGAGAAGACCATGGTGAAGCAGGTGCGTGTCCCTGAGGCCCATGGAAGTTAACAACAGAGTGGATACCCATCTGCAGCCCAAAGATGACCTCACACCAGAGCAGGTGGATGCACCCAAAGGAGGCTGTAGCTCCATGGGAAGCCCATACTGAAGCATGCTCCTGGCAGGACCTGCGGACCCATGGAGAGAGGAGCCCACATTGGAGCAGGTTTGCTTGCAGAACTTGTGACCCTGTGGAAGATCCATGCTAGAGCAGGCCGTTCCTGAAAGACTGCACCCATGGAAGGGAACCACACTAGAGCAGTTTGTGACGAACAGTAGCCTGTGGGAAGGAATCACATTGGAGAAGTCCATGGAGGACGGTCTCCCATGGAAGGGTCCCCACACTGGCTCAGGGGAATAGTCTAAGGAGTCCTCTCCCTGCAAAGGAAGGACCAGTAAAGACATGTCATGAAACAACAGCAACCTCCACTCCCTGTCCCCCTGCACCACTGCAGGAAGCAGATCAAATGGGAGTAAAATTGAGTCTGGGGAGAATGGAGGGGTGGGGGTGTTTCAAGATTCAGTTTTTATTTCTCATTATCCCTCTCTAATTCGATTTGCAATAAGTTAAATTATTATCCCCAAGTCGAGTCTGTTTCACCTATGGTGGTAATTGGTGAGTGATTTCCCTGCCCTTATCTCAGCATACAAGCCTTTCGTTGTATTTCTTTCCCTAGTACAGCTAAGGAAAGGGAGTAAGAGTGGCTTGGGTGCGCATTTGGTCTCCAGCTAGGGTCATAGAATCATAGAATCACTAGGTTGGAAAGGACCCACTGGATCATCGAGTCCAACCATTCCTGACAATCCCTAAACTATGCCCCTCAGCACCTCATCCACCCATCCCTTAAACACCTCCAGGGAAGGTGACTCGACCTCCTCCTTGGGCAGCCTCTGTCAGTGCCCAATGATCCTTTCTGTGAAAATTTTTTTCCTGATGTCCAGCCTGAACCTCCCCTGGAGGAGCTTCAGGCCATTCCCTCTTGTCCTGTCCCGTCACTTGGGAGAAGAGGCCAGCTCCCTCTTCTCCACAACCTCCCTTCAGGTATTTGTAGAGAGCAATAAGGTCTCCCCTCAGCCTCCTCTTCTCCAGCCTAAACAACCCCAGCTCTCTCAGCCGCTCAGACTTGTTCTCCAGCCCCTTCACCAGCTTCGTTGCTCTTCTCTGGACACGTTCCAGAGCCTCAACATCCTTCTTGTGGTGAAGGGCCCAGAACTGAACACAGTATTCGAGATGCAGTCTCACCAGTGCCGAGTACAGAGGGAGAATAACCTCCCTGGCCCTGTTGGTCACGCCGTTCCTGATCCAAGCCAAGATGCCATTGGCCTTCTTGGCCACCTGGGCACACTGCTGGCTCGTGTTCAGTCGGCTGTCAACCAACACTCACAGGTCCTTCTCTAGGCAGCTTTCTAGCCACTCTTCCCCCAGTCTGTAGCACTGCATAGGGTTGTTGTGCCCCAAATGCAGGACCCGGCCTTTGGTCTTGTTAAACCTCATCCCATTGGTCTCAGCCCAGCGGGGTCCAGCCTGTTCAGATCCCTTTGCAGAGCCTCCCTACCCTCCAGCAGATCCACACTTCCACCCAGATTAGTGTCAGCAACTCATTGCAGAGCACTTCCTAGATACTTCCTCACACTGTATTTTTTTCTGCTTGCACAAATAACTGCCAAAAGTAAAGAATGGTCAGAATGTTGAACAAATAGGTTACTGCAAAACCTCAACTCTAAAGTTTTCTTTCAATGCCTATCTCACCCTGTCATTCCAACATCTGAAAGCTTTACTACACTCCATGCTACTCCTTATCAGATTTTCCTGCAGAATTCTTTTGAAATAATTTTCATTCTTGTCTCTAAAATGCTTTGTGGTTTAATGCAGGGGGAATACCACCAATTGGGTTGAACTGCTTAGCAAATAACATTCTCAGATTACTATATCTTCCACTTAAAAAGATGAGTTTAGTATTGTGTTTAGAAAGCAGTTATCATTACATATGACAATCCACTGCAAAAATCAAGTTGTTGAAATAAAATTGTTGAAGTATCTGGTCTTCTTTCTAACAAGGGCATTTGAAGTGCAAATAGGTGAAAGACCGAAAACGTTGTTCATGCATCTCTTCCTAACCCTCCTCTCATTCTTCTTCTAACTTCTAAACTTCCACGTTGCCTTCTTGTTTCCTTGTATGAGAGAATATTTTAGGCAAATTACTGTTTATTCCCTGGGGCGAATTCTTATTTTGTTCTGCCTTATGCATAATCAAAACCACACGACTTATTCCAAGTCTTGTGGTTGTCTGGTGATTGTTAATTGGTAGGTAACTAAAGATAAAAAAATATAGCAAAAATATGGTGATCACTTAGAAAAAATTTTTTAAAGAAGAAACATTCTAGTGAAGTGTGTGGAATTAAGGTTCTGATAGAACTTGTGTAATGATTATTTAAATACCTTCCAAGGGGTCAACTACAATTTTGCACAGAAATTCTTTAGCAGGGCAGTTCTATAAATAACTGTCAAGTAATCTCTGTGAAGAAAAAAAAAAAGCTCCACAGAGAGAGATGGATTACAGTAATTGCAAACAGTGCATTTTTTCATCTTTGGCACACAGACATTTTTTGAAGCTAGCTGGCTGGCACTGGCTTTATCAGACAGCGTAAGCTTCTAGCAGCTTCTCACAGAAGGCAACCCTTCAGGCCCTCCATTACCAAAACCCTGTCACAGAAAACCAACATACATTCAAATAAATCTTAGCAAGTCAGTAATATATTTGATGGCACAAAGATTGGTGTGTGAAGTCAGATTTACTCTGTAGCTTATGTATACGTTATAGGAAAAAATATATGACATAATGTAAATAAACAATTACACTTGAACAAGTGCAGAAGTTTTTTTCTTTCTATGTGAAATCAATCTTAAAATCAGAGAATCAAGGCACTGAGACAGTCCACTATGTAATGTAGTTAAAAAGAAACATATGCTTCAATAGCTGGCCTGATTTGCTGTTGTTTAAAAGGCTTCTATTCCTGTCTGAAAGGTCAATACAGAAAGGTGACTATAGACAGCACTTTTTTTAAGCGTAAGTGTGAAACAAAATCTTCTGTGTTACAAAGGCATAGGAAAAGCTAAATATTTAACTCCAAACATCCTGCAAATATCGTTTCGCTTCTCGAAGCGTGGCCAAGACTTTCATTGCTTCCAATCTGTCAACTTCCATTTCCATGCGTAAAATGTCCACTACAGCATCACTTACACCATCAGCCATGCGCTTCTTGTCTCTGAAAAAAAAAACCCAACCAAAACTGAGGAAAAAAATGCATAATGGTGTATTTTTGCCTTTATCAACAGCTTCAGAGTCAGGACACTATTAAGGAAAGAGACACTGAAAAAATTCCAAACACAATACAGTCTGTAGGTCAGACAAGATTCTCACTGAGTTTTCATGTAGTTCAGCATTGACAGTAAGGGTTTGTCTCAATAAAATGTTACAAAGGTTTCAGCATGCTGTAATTTGTAAGAAGGAAACCCTTGGAACCCTAGCTGAGTTGTCACAGAATAACTCTTTCCTTCAGGGGAAAATTGGACTTGCTAAAGTATTTTTTGTTACTATATCAACATATAGTTCCAATAAAAAAAACCCAAACCCCTCACTTATTAAGGAAGCTATTTTTAATACAAATAGTTGACATTTATTTTTGAAGGAGAAAGTATAGACTTTGGACTGCATATTCAAACAATTGGACCATTTATCAACAAAATTCCTAAAAATCTCAAACCTCCAGGTAAGTTAGCATCCACAAATAAAATTTCCCACTTGAAAATACATTACTGACGTGGAGCTTTAGCATTCTGTCCTATATAAGCCTGGAACACAGCAGAGGACTGCTGCTATCTCAATGCTGTGCAGTTCATCATCACATATATTCAAGTATCTCATTTTCTCTAGGGAAATCTATCAGATTGAAACCTCCTATAGCTTAATTGAACACTAAAAAAATGAAAAAGAAGTAGTAAGTGACCAGAGCAACAGAAATAGACATAGTGATGGTGGTACTTTCTTTTGGACAACCCTAAGCCTTTCTAAAGCCTCAAATTTCTGCTTACTTTGTTCTCTTTCTGAAACAGTCCATCTACTCACCCACATACATAGAAGTAACCTCTCTCTTTCAGCAGGACTCTGGCAACATCCTTAGCGTAAAGCCTAATGACATCTTGCACATATTTAGGTGGGGCTACTTCTGTAGTTGAAGAGTCTCTTGAGAAGCAAACCTTAAGATGAGTTAATGTGCCATTTTCAAGAAAACATCTGAGCTCATCTCTGAAAGGCAACATAACCTGTTAGTAATGACTCCAGGAAAAGTACTTTCTCATGAATACAAAATTAACGTTAAATAACAAACTTGCTTGAACAAATAGTCTCGATCTTGATGCCGACAACCAAAAAACAGCCATGTCTCTCCAAATTCCCTGTCTGTATGTTCTTCTCTGAGCTTCTGCCTAAACAGACAAGGAAAAAAAAAAGAACATACTTGATAGCATGTAAATCCAATCCTGCTTTAGAAAGTGCAGAATCTGAAACACCGATAACCTAATTCTCATTTAAAGTCGTGGTTTAGTAGACCTCTGCACTGGCAGAAATGTGAAATCACAGTCAAACCCTCCTCTCAGTTTCCGGAGTGCTCACTTTCATCCCAGTTCAAAATCAATTAACTTCAAAGGTTTCTTTTTTATCACAGTTTCATATTGGAAGAGTTATGTAGGAATGATATAAGATGTGTTGGTTATCTATAAAACTTGCAACCATTCCCACCCAAATATTCCACTCCAATTCTTTGTTTCTTCTGAAAAATCATGTTTTTACACGTTCTTGGTGATGAGGTACCTTTCACTTTTTTAACAAGCATCTCTTTGCCTTGCAACAAAATAATGCTGCTGAAATTGGAAGGGGAAAAAGGGGATTTACCTTCCCTCAAGTACAAACTTAGAAAAAACAACATTACTGCTCATTTAGTGGGTTCAGGTGCCAAGCTCCTGATCTTAAAACATCAAAATCTGTAAACACACAGAAAGAGGGGAATATGAGAGAAAACTTGACAATTCAGCATGCCGAGGCGTTTAATACAGATACCACTTCTGAAGGAAATGGATTTTGAATAGCAAAGTTAAGCCAACCAATGCTGTTTCCAAAAACTAACAACCACTTACAGGGCTTCCACTAGTAACACACAGATAAAAGATTTAAGTTCTTATTTATATTCCTGCAATCTACCCAATTCCTTGTATACCCACTATGGCTATTAAACACAGTCAGATAAAAGCACAAGTTTTACTCAGCTGAAAACCAAATAAACAAACAAGCACTGCCTGTTTGAAACTAACAAGACTTTCTAAAAAGAATAGTACTGTTACAAAAAGTAAAAAAAAATATTAAATACAAAGGTTATCTATATTTGTACTCAAAACCTGAGGTTGTACTTCTCTCAAAAGAAAAAGGCCGCTTTTCAGGTAACAACTCGGTACATACCTATGTTGTAGAAAACCAATAAATGGTGAAATTCCTGTTCCTGGACCAACCATGATAAATGGGACAGATGGGTCTGCAGGTAAGTGGAAAGTATTGTTTGGACGAGCAAAAATAGATACCTAAAATTAAATTACATAGAATGCAATTGAATAATATTCTTAAGCAATGAAAATGCCATGAACGTTTTAGAACTTTCAGAATAGTTACATATTGTATGTGTTCACATGCCCTTCCAAATCTTGAGCTTTAGAGTTTATTTTTAATGCCATACAAATATCTGAAATAAAATTTCACACCAGTTTCTGAAGATAACCCAATACTCCACACTATACTTACAGACTTATTAATCAGTCTGGAAAAAAAATAGGCAAAACCACACAAACATAAAGTTTCTAAGTATGAAAGTTGACTATACCATAAATTTGGGGAATATTGTTAACAAAATTCATGGAATTGGTGTTGGTACTCAAAGGGAAGTAAAGCTTATTGCTACTATAGGTAAGTTAAACCTTGTGGACATCTAAAGATATTCCAGAGGAGGCAAAGATTTGTTTATAGTGAATTGAAGCCTACTGACACTGAACTTGCCTTCTTAATTTTCAAAAAAAATTTTACATGATGTCCAAAAATGCATACAGGTGAGGGGAGTCAGGTAACTGTTTACTGACCCTGGAAAACAGTTTATAGCATTCTATTGATAAAACTCTAATTCTGATCTTCAGATCTGTGTCTGAAAGAAAGTCTAAATATGATTTTCACAGGAGTGTCACAATTATTCTCTGAGGTATAGGTAACATAGAGAAAAGGAGAGATGGCTGTTTTTAATTCTTTAAAAGACTAAGCAGCATCCACAGCAGAGCTTCATCCATTTAAGTCATAAGCAAACATCCAATTTATATTGCGTACTAATTATGACCGGACTTGAATTTACTTGCAAGTTTAAGGAAGGAGTGAAGCACCAGACTGAGGCATTTAAACTCTGCTCTGTAAATCTAAGAGGTTTAGTACTACTCATTTCTTATAATTTAACTTGCTATAGATACTACAATGTAAAATAAGATTACTTTTCTGGTTTGATGATAAAAAGTGGCATAATTCTTGCTGCAAGGGGCAATATTTGTATTTCTGTTATACTTTTTATTTCAAACCACACTTGAATTAGGAGATAATTTTCTCTATTAATAATTCCAAACTGGTCATTCCTTTAAAAAATACTGCAAATGGTAAACACATTTATAATGTCAAGTGTTTCCAATTACTCTAAGTTATTTTTGCATAAGATCACACTCATCTATTTTGTTTTGGAATTCCACATATTTCTGCAATCTATGTGTATTGCTACACATTTATCTATGTTGAATTCTAGATTGCACAGCAGATGCAAATAGTTCTGAACTTTATTCAGACTCATTTTGTAAGAATCCTTTTCACTCCATCTCCTTTTCATGTTTGATCTTTAATACATTGCAAATCAATTTTATTTTTAATAAAGAGATGTAAATACTGGAATAAGATATACAACACACATATTAATCAGTCTGGTTTTTTGGTTAGTTTTAAAAAGATAGCTTTCATGGCTTTTCCATTTTGCCAGACTAACATCTTGAACTACTGGCACAGTTTTCTTGTAGCTAAATTCTACACTTGTTTCCATTTTTCTTAATGAAATATAGCTTAGACTGGCAGCAGTTATTTTGTCATATTAATTAGATAATAGAATTCCAAGTTTTTAATAATTAGCTCATACCTAACAAATTTGAGACTTACTAATTACATAAGATTCTCCCCTGCAAAAGGAAGAGGCAAAAAAAAGTACCCTCTCCTAATAACACCCACTATGCCAAATCGTCCTTGATACACATCAGAAATACCACAGAAGACTGTCTGCTGTGTTGTATTCAGTAACTTGGCATTTAAAAACTGTGTGAGACTTGACAAGATATGATTTACCCCCTGGTATCTGCTAAGCTTTCCTAGAAATGACTAAGGGCCTCTCTCCTACAACAGTAACAGCCATAATCATTTAACTGCACAGTGGTATTTTAGTCCATGAAAATATCTCCCAAGACTCGCTTAAGACCGCAGAGGGGTGGAAAACAAACAATGGTCTTTCAGCAATGCCAAGTTTAACTGCTCATGTTTTACTTTATGTATACTTTAGTTTAACAACTTAGCAATGAAATTCCAAAAAAATGTTACAGAGGGAAGTGTAAACTGACGAGTAGGCTAGAACTGCAAGCTGAAGATGCTTACTGCCAAAACACCTGCATTACACCAGAGCAGTGAGAAAAAAAAACCCTGCAGTTGCCTCAAACTTGCATAAATTTAATGGTTAAGGAGTTTAAATCTACTATTTATACCTTTCCAGTTGCAGGTCTTCCACCTTTTGTATCCGGAGTGCTTCTTTTGGGATGCAGTAGAGGTGCAACTAAGTCAGCAAGCCAGCCTGTACATACTCCTTTCCGTGAGACTGGTCTAGCGGGACAGGCTGGAAACTCCACAATATTAAATACGAAACACAGTTTTCCTGGCTGATATAAGTTTGAACTGCAACAACAAAGTGTGAAAAAAAAAGAAAACCCAAACCCTCAGAGAAAGCTGTACAACCTTACAGATCCATTTGCAGCCCAAACTACCTCAGCTGAATCAAAATGCTCAATATTCTCCCAACTTTGTGATATTTATATATAGTTAGAAAACATCATAGGGTTGGACACAAAAGCCAGTGCCTACAGAAGGGAATTCAATTCCTACCAGATTCACAGGTGTAGGAGCTTATTCTTGAGAACACTACGAAAGTCTTGCCAGATACTTAAAACAATGTTGTCTGAAATAGATAAACCCGATGGTTTTTTTGCAATTGGTTTTAACTTTCATTCCTCTGTTTCTTCTTTCGATCATAATACATGCACTCTTAAGGAAAAAGCGTACCTAAATTACTAAGAAGATAGAATTTGAATATTTCCTTACCTTGACACTGAATAATATCTGGCTTGCAATTTGGGTAGATGTTCTGGAAATAAAACCAAACAAAACCAAAAAAGAATACATTATTATTTGATAGAACCCAATGAAACTGAAAATATCACATGAGTGTTTACACTACCGAAGATTACAAGCCTAGTATAACTGTAATTTTCCTCTATCAACATTTAGCATTTGTAGTTCAGAAGTAAGCTATTAAGACCTGAAATCTATCTATAAAAAATATATTTTTTTAGAATTTACAGAACATCTTTTAGAGATCCTATAAAACGAGGCCACAAAAGCTAATTACTTGGGTTCTGGGTAGCTAATGGACAGGGTGAAGCCTGACATTTAATTTTTCCTACCTTTCATCTAAGAGTGCTTTATAGAGCTCAAAAAGCTCTCAGAATAGGAACTGCTTGATTGAAAACTTCCTATATACACTGTGCTAGAAGCAGATGTGCCAGCTCAATTTCAAACCACCATGAGTATCTATTCAAGTTATTTAAATTAGAGCTAAAAAAAACAGAGGCAGCAATTAATTAGGCGATTTTTCAGTGAAAAACCCACTATATATATATCACACACACATTTATACCTATGCATGTATGTACATATTAAAAAAGGCCAAACTCAACAATGCCTTCAAAGCAAAAGCTTGCATACAGACTGCACATTTTGGCTGAGGGGAAGAGTGTATTAAAAGTACTCACTAAGTGAACAATGTGGTGGTGTATTGTGACAAAAAGGCAAGTAATAACAGAAATATCGGGCATAGCAAATGCCAGAAAACATACAGTGGAGAAACAGGGTAACACAGAGCTTTAATGTTTTTTTAGTTGCTTTGCCACATGTATCATCATTTTGCACATGTTCCAACCAGTACGGAGACACTGACATATTCTTAAGATGCTCTGCTACATAAGATAGTTGCAAGTCAGAGCTAAGAAAAGCTAGCTAAGTGAAATCACTTCATGAAGACACCAAACCCATTCAGCACATTATTTTTCTAGGGGAACAAGTTTAAAAACCTTTCAAAATTTCCATTTATTCAGTTCAGTTACTACAGCACGTTCAATGCAACCTTTGAAAAGTGAAGTGTATATGCTTTCACTGTGAAAATTCATATATATATATATATATATATGAAGCAGAGTTTTGGATTTTTTTTATATTAATTTATTTTTTTAAATCCCTACGTTGTACTAAGGAGAGACTTGGGGCAGGCATGGAGAAGACAACTGCAAGAACATAAAAAGTAATTTTTTTGTTTGATACCTTGAAATGTATTAAGAAATTATAGGCTTTAATCTGGAAAATAAATCAGTATTTTCAGATGTATTTGAGATCGTTACATTTGGAGTCTCATTCCTTCAATATTTCACATAGGGAACATAGTGAGTGTATTGGACATTACATAAATACAAATATACTGGGAAAAGCTTTCAGATTTAGCAGGTAAAAGCCCCAAAAAAGAACCTGTAGGCAGTGAAGTCAGAAGTTGTAAACACCTGTCTTCTTCATTTGTAAGAGTGGATGAATTGTTGCTTAAAGACTCCGATCCTGCAGACACCGTATGCTTATTTTTACACACAGGAGCAATCAGAGTGAACTGAAGCATAGGTATGTACCTAAGTGTTTGCAGAATGAAAGCCAAAGACTATAAACTGGAGAACAGGGCTTTGTTCCCCAACAATTGTTTCAGTTTAATCACTACAAATACTGTAACATTTTCTAAAGCAGTTAAATGAACAATTGATTGTCTTTCTGAGAAACCGAACATTTAGTCCAATGCATTTCCAGAAACCAAATCTAATTAAATCTACATCAGTCACCTACCAATTAACAGGTTAAGTGAAGGCTTGCAGCTTGGAAAAGCATGAAGTAAATCCAGCAAGCAAACATTACAATCTCTAATAAATCGTGTATACTCAGAGGCTCCTTGTTTGCTGCAAAGCTCTTGAAGTCTCCTTTTTTCTCCCACATCACTGGTACATTCTACAAGAGCTCGCAAAAATGCCTGCAGGGAAGAAAATAGCAGGGAAGAAAATAACAGTGAAGGGTAAAAAACTCTATCCATTTGGGAAAATGGACAGAAACACGGGAAAAACTTGAGATGCCTGGCAACAGGAAGCAGTCACCTGACAGGTTAATAGATAATGCAATTTATTTCCCAAAGCACACTTTCACCTACTATGAAAAAATTACATTCCTTTTTTTTTCTTTAGTTGCTCCTCTAGTGTGCAGGATGAGGTAGCAGTTCAGAGAATCCTACTTAGAACAACATGGGAAGAGATAAATAAGCAGACACAACCCATTCCTTGATAAATCCTATATTTATGAAAGGCTTTCTTATTTATGCATTTGCACTTTAGTTAACAGCTTCATAACACAAATTAATTCAAGACAAAGCCTTATTTGATAAGTTACAGAAGCCAGGAAAGTAATAATAAAAAGTCTTAGTAGAGGTATTACTGTAAATAAAGTATGGTATTTAATGAGTCACGTAAATGTCACTGTGGTGTTTTATTCCATACTTTATGGCAACATAATGGTACTGCAAGCTTTCCTTAAGGGAAAATTAAATTGGGCATTGTTAAATAATGGAAAAAACACAGACATAAACAGATACAAGCTTTTTTTCGATAGCAAGGTGGAAACAGACAAGTGCATAAAAGTGAACCAAAATATGAACTGTATTCAGGTGACATATTCTACACGAAAGAATACTCAGAAAATAATTTGAGTGTTCTCAAACACTGAGCTTCCAGACAATAGTTTTGAGTATAAAGTTAACTAAAGCATATTCTACTCTGACCAGGTAATAAAGCAGATCAGTTATAAAAAAACTGGCTCAGGCAATATTCCCTAGCCAGCACTCTCTGCCTACCCTTACTGTCGTGACAAATTTTCAGTTATTAAATGTAGGCTTGAAAAGGTTGAAACAATAGGAAGTTCCTCTTCTCTTCTGCTACAAAATCTATTAAATTGAGTTACAATGTCCTTCCAAAAAATTATTTCCCTCAAACCCAATGAATGCAACTGTTTAGCTTCAACTTTCATACAAAGTTAACTTTAAAACGTGTTTTGACAATACCAGAAATCCACATGCATTTCTAGTTGCAAGATTCCTTTTTTTTCCACAGGCACAGAATGCAAGGAAAATAATATTCACACACTGTGAGCGTTGTGTAGGGAAATGTAGATGTTGTCAATGATGTAATGTTGTAAAATGATGTAAAATGTAAAACGATGTAATATGGTAAATGTAAGAAAATTGTGGGTTGTAAACAAGAGATAATTGTAGGGCAGCTGCAGCTGAGGGATCCTGAGAGGTGGCCAATCACTGGGGTAGCTTCTAAAGAGGTGATAAGGGTGTATAAAGCCTGGCATGGCAGAGTACTTAGGAAGACCACTCAAAGGAGGAGTTCGGAGTAAGAGAGAGCAGCAGAGAGAAGGTGAGAAAGTTAGGGCACTCCAAGCAGGAGCTCAGAGTTAGAGCAGCACCCAAACAGAGGCTGGGTATTTTCAGTGACAAAACTTTGTGGACATGGGTGTTTGATTAGAAAGAATGATTTCTCCAAAAAGCCTACGACCAGCTTCAGTCAGCCTTCAAGTTATGTGGTACCAAATATCTAGTACTCTTCTGTTTACTTCCAGACTAGTTATGAATCAAAATACTGCATAACAGGAATACAGTTTTCAGTATCTCATAGTTTGCCAAAGTACTACAAGCCAGATTTCTCAGAACAAACAGCAGCATACAAGCTAACAATCCTTATTCACCAAGAAACATAGTAACTACACACAAAGCAAGGACAGATCTATAAAAGTCTATACAGATTACTAAGGATCTCTCTTTAAAAGAAAAAAATATATAAACACCTTTTTGGGAATTGCTCTTATTTCCAGACACCAGGTTAGAATGAATCTCAAAGTGCTTCTTTCAGGGATGTGCTGTGGATGAACAGCTCCTAGTTCAGGGGGAGAAAAAAGCCAATCAAAACTTAAAATATGCATCTATTACCATCTTAAAAATGTCACCAGATTTCTTGTTCCTTCATGAAAAGCAAGTGTGCTAAACTGCACTAAGTTCTGTACATTTGAGCCCCAGCTGGTTAGTGGAAATTATCAACTAAAAAGCAAGACAGTTTTCCAATGAGTATCAATTACTATTTTCCATAGAACAGTCAAAACTTAACAGGAAAGCAAAAAAAGAAGAAAGCAAAAAAAAAAAAAAAAAAAGAAGGGTATGAGTGTTAAAATACATTCTGTTGCCAAACCATTCAAGAAAAGCAACATCCACATTTCTTTTACTTTCCATCAGTAAGCACTCTTGAAAATCAGAACATGCTGAAGTTCTCTAATGATCTAACCAAAGGTGTATACAGCCAGAGCCAAGCTGGAGGTTCTAAAGTCCAACAGATCCACGGGCTTTCTATACAAGCAAATAATCAATCCTGTACTCCGTACAGGTTCCACTTCTGGGAAGGAGGTACACTGACATCCCAACTATCCTTTCATGGAGTCAGCCAGGATGCAGCCAGCCTTATCAGCCCCATGACAAGTCATGCTAAAGCAGCTATTCTACTTCCCATTCTAAGCTAACCCCAAAAGCAATATAAGAGCATTTATGTGACAAAACATCTTTAATTAATAATGCAAATCCCAAACAGTTTAATTACAAACTCAACTTGTGTTTTGGTATCTCTCTTGATAATTTTTCTTGGCTTCAACTTCTACCTACAGATCCTTAACTCTTTTCACAGAATCCCTAGATTGGAAAAGACCTTTGAGATCATGAACTCCAACCGTACCTGTCCACCACTAAATCATATCCGGAAGCACTGCATCTACCCATCTTTTAAATAGCTCCAGGAATGTTGACTTAAAAACTTCCCTAGGCAGCCTATTCCAGTCCTTGATAACCCTTGCAATGAAGAAGTTTTTCCTAATGTCCAACCTGAACCTCCCCTGGCGCAGTTGAGGCCATTCCCTCTTGTCCTATCACCTATTACTTGGGCGAAGAGACCAACACCTACCTCTCTACAACCTCTTTTCAGGTAGCTGTATACAGCAATAAGGTCTCCCCTCAGCCTCCTCTTCTCTGGGCTTAAACAATCCCAGTTCTTTCAGCCACTCCTCGTTTTCCAGCCCCTTCATCATCTTTGTTGCCCTTCTCTGGACACGTTCCAGCACTTCAATGTCTTTCTTGTAGTGAGGAGCCCAAAACTGAACACAGCATTCAAGGTGTGGCCTCACCAGTGCTGAGTACAGGGGCACAATCACTTGATAACCCTTTCAGTGAAGAAGTTTTTCCTAATGACCAATCTGAACCGCCTCTGATGCAGCTTGAGGCCGCTCACTCTCATCCTATCACCTGTCACTTGGGAGAAGAGAACAACATCCTCCTCTCCCCAACCTCCTTTCAGGTAGTTGTAGCGAGCAATAAGGCCTACCCTCAGTCTCCTTTTCTCCAGGCTAAACAACCCCAGTTCCCTCAGCTGCTCCTCATAAGACTTGTTCTTCAGCCCCTTCACCAGCACCTTGCTACAAAGAACAAAATTTACTTTTAGAAGGTAAGAGGATTGGCATAAATACAACACAGGAAAGAGGCACTTTCACATTTATATAAACCTCCTTTTCTTGAATATGCTGACAACATGTTACAAGAAGTACTTAATCCTCTTTCTAGGATGCTCCTACAAGCAATTAAAAAAAAACTTAAACCCCGTATTTGAACAACAGATTTCACATCACATTGTAAATAATTTGTTCTGTCCTCTCACTTGAGCAAAGAGAGATTGTAAACAGAATTCAGTGGACTCCCTGGTAAAGCCTATGTGGATATGTTCTACAGAATCTTACAGTCCCTCACACCAGAAGTGGGAGCTGCAGGTTCAAGATTTTCCCAGGTACTGCCAACTGGACCTGTAAGAATCACTCTTCTCTTGCCTTGTAGCCTGCACTTTAATAGTGCTGCTGAGCTGCACTTATAGCTCTGCAGGATGGGGTAGAACTCTTTGTTGTTCCAGTCTATGGGTAAATTGGTTCGCATGGCAAGATTCCCATACAGGCACCGTGCAGCAGCACTAAGTCTTCTACTTAACGACTGCAGCCCTCTTTGGATTTTGTGAGGTGCTGTGCAAGGAGAGATTTTACTTTTAAGTGGGAGATTGTTAGGTTATGTGAGTAAAGACTCAACTCCATAAACAGGAAGGAGCACAGAGATGGATGAATGTCAATGCTGGGCTCAAGTTCCCAGTCAAAACCTAACTCATCTGCAGTAAAAACACCAGTGGCATTCGATGTGTCCACACTTTTTTTTAACGTATCTTTGTGACTTCCAACACGCCTCCCTAAAATTATAGCTGTGTCCCAATACTAAAAATAAAAATGTTCAAAACTATGTATACCAATGACTACTGACACAGAACAGAGTTATTTTTTCATGAGCAGTGTATCACATCGTACCTTTCTTTTTAGTGTCCTGCTTAACTTTTACACAAACGAAGTACTCTCCTTTTTCAGAAAGCCCCAAGATTTGTAGAAGTTCTTCCACCTCATTGGTATTGTTAGGACATATTATACAGAAGGCATCTCCAGGATGGTAGTCAAACACTGTACCCTGTTACAAAATATGAGATCTTTTCTATTAAATAGTACCATAAACCCAAAGCCAAAAGCATCCTCATTTCTAAGAACAGCAAACTTCCTATTATCTCAGTCAGATGAAGTCCTATGTTCTTTTACTCTGTACTAGCATTTCACTGTTTAGTTCACATTAGAAACTAAATAATTTTATGTTTTCTTTTCAAGTTTAACCCTACTAATTACAAAAATCTTCTCCTATCTGGTTTAAATATTTGGACAGTCTTTAATATAAGAACTGCTGAGCATCCTAAACAGAAGGAAAATAAATGTTATTAAAAGGATATGTTATATAATCAGCCCAGATCATTAATTATTACTGCTGTGCCTTATTTTCTGGCTTGAGGAGAGAAAAAAAAGTCATAATTAATGCAATTTTGCATAAAGATACATTATCACTAAAAGAAAATTTGCTGGTTAAACTATTTGATGAACTCTGAGTGTAGTGACTCCAACTGTTTTTATTTTCTGGAGGAAAAAAAAGAGGAACAGCAAGGGAGGAGCATAGTGAGGAGCATAGAGAAAATTAAACGGTATCTCAGATGTTAAGATCTAGAACATCAGCCAACTAAGAAGAATCACACGCCCAAGAGCCAAAGCATTATTCAAGGTTCTGTCTGTTCTAGAAACATACGGCATTATACGTGCAACATTGTTTCTCTTATACAACAGGTAAGTGCCCTGCATACACAGGCTGTTGAGAATGTGAAGAAAAAAAGGCATAAAATGTTCAAGTTTTCAGTGTAAGCTTATGACAGGACAGATGTATACATATAAATATATTAAAAAAAAACCATATCATCTCAGAGACTCAGTTGCTTAAAACTTCAGAGACTTACTACTGAGATTTAAAGATGTCTATGAAGATTTAGACAGATTAAGCTAACAGGGTCCAAGAAAATTTAGTACCAAAATCATAATATCTCAAAGGCCTAATTAGACTAATTTGGAAAATCACTCCAAAGCAACCTATATTCCTTTTAAAGATTTCATGTAAAGTAAGAATGAGCACTTCCTGCCTTTCATCTTCAAATCAGTATACAAAATATGATCATCCCTGAATGAACAAGTCTTTACATCTAAGGTAACAGAGGTTGACAGTTTGAGTAGTATGTTAACAAGTCAGAGCCAATGAATGCCAGAGGAAGAAGGAGTGCTCAGAAGCTAACGATTCTTATCATTTGATCACACTAGTTAAATTATTACTTGTGTAGATTACCTGCCACAAGGAACACTCATGATTTTCTATGCAGTTTCGAATATCTCCTAATCTGTGTAATTACAAACTGAAAGACTATTAATTTTCAATATTCCCTGCCCGCTCTCCTCCCTTCAGAAAGGTATCTCAGTCAATACAATATCCATGGAACAACAACAAAAAAATAATTTGACATTTTATTTCAGTTTTTCCTTCCATGGTGTCACCTCTTTCAGAGAACAAATCAAGCTTTACATTTACTAAATGGATCAGCCTTAGCTAAAACCCTAACACTCCTGTTCTATGGGGAATTATTTTTTCTTTTTGAACAGTCAAATAAATAATTTCCCCCTAGTTATTGAAGATCACACACACACATTTCACCCTTTATTTTAACCCACTAAAGAAAAAGCCATCACTAACTTACTGCAATATCAAGTTCTAACAGCAATGCAGTTTTTATCGCATCTTCTCTAGTGAGCTGAACTGCATTTGTAATTGGCACTTCAAAGGTTGCTCCCTCTGAAATCAGTGAGGACAGATGTGGATTCTGAAAAAGAGGACACGAAAGCATACACTTAAAAATGCAAATCAGCTGAATGACAGCTTACTATGACATACAAGAATTGGCTTTCGTACAAGTTTGTTCGAAACTATCTTAGAAAACAATTCAAAACAAAGAGGAAATACATGAACATTCAATAAACAAGAGTGTTTTGCTCTACATTTTTAAAAATCATACCCAAACAATAACAGGCATATATACAACTATAAAAAGTCAGTAGGCTTTAACAGTCTAATGGGCCTAAACTACTATCAAATGCAGCTAGCTGTTTGCTTTTGCAAAAGGTGCCTTGAAAATAGCCAATTAGTGAATGATGTTTATGCTAAAACTCCAAAACCTTCCCATTTAATTAAAGGATTACTAGGTTACAGAACAGGCATAAGAAGTAAGAACAGAAGCTATTGAAAAACACCACTGCAGATTTACAGGTTAAGACTACAGGGTTGCAAACAAATCTATTATTACAGGCAATTTATAAGAGAAATCTTAAAAAACACAGTTAAATGTGGAGCTAATCAGGAAACTCCACACTACATAACAGCATCATGTTACACAAAAACACCTCTACACAGGTGAAAAAAACATGGCCAAAGGATTGTTAATGGGCACCAAAAATAATTCCAGACCATCTCTGTCAGAGGCTGTCACTTGAAAATCAGACTACAGCCCTCTTTTCTCCATCACTATTGCCAGGAAGCTTCATTCAAGATCAACACAGACAAAAAAGAAAAGAGGTGGGAGATATTCCAATCTGTCCATAAGAATGCTCTATCAAATGGAAAGTAATTATTCTATCAATAAAAGAACACTGGTTAATCTGATGAGTCTAAAAAAGGAAGCCAGGAGAATCACTTGAGTCCAATAGTCAGTTTTTTTATTCTCTTAAAATTTTGACATGGTGATTAAAGACTTCAGTTATATCAAGTTATTGTGCATCGGCTGGACGGTGATAACTGTCTACAGACATATTTCCTCCAAGTCAAGTTCTCAACATAATGAGATGAAGATTTAAGCTAAATTGTATATCTTACACTTGCTACAAAGGCTTAAGATGCAGACCATTACTGCTCTACTATTAATAAACAATAGCTTGTTAACCCTGAGATTCAACAGCCCAGGAGACTGAACATAAAAATAACCAGAGAGAATGTGTACCCAGCCTTCTTTAAATGGCAGGGAGTCTCTTTTTGGCAATATCCAAATCTCAAATTGATGTATTTCAAAACAAGCCAACTTCAGCTGTGCTTGGCAAAAAATACAAAATACCCATGGTTGTTGCAATGTGAGATAGGAGAAAAGGAGATGAATTGCAAGGTCATGTTCGGTTTTACAAGTACAATAAAAGGGGCCTCCTTGTTGACAAGGTCTAGAAAACTATGTCAAAAAAAGTGGCAAAGGATAAAAAAAGTCAAACCTGCATTTGATTCCTTCCAAGGCTCGAGATAACCATCCAGCTCAATAAATGAAATCTGGATGATAACATTCAACTTGTCACTGAATCCCAGATTAGCAGATTAAGCTTTTTCAATTTGTTGTTTGAAAGTAAAAGTTACTTTTTTTTCTATTTACAGAAAAGTTAAGGCATCAATATTAGGACCTGACCAATTATTTAAAGAGATCAGCCTGAATCTATGCAAGGACTTTAAACTAACAAAATGGGCTCTTTTATCCACTGTAGCGCCACTTTCAACTCGAGTACAAGGCATTAATTGAAGAGTACCTCTACATCATAAATCTTTAAGTAATTTAGATTATTTAACTCAATTATCTGAGGTTAAGAAAACCAAAATTATCTTGTGTTTAAATTCATACACTCTTACATAGTTATATTACTTAGACTAAATGATTTTTTCAACATTACCATTAACAATCTCAACAGAGAGAGTGTCAGGGCGCTGAAGATACTTATGGGCTTTCATGGTCTGGACCAGCCTCACCAGAGGACTCCACTCCTACCTCTGCTCGTGGGCCCAGGAGCCCCATCTCAGCTCAGCCTTCGGTCTTCAGTCCCTGTAGCTCAAGCTACATCATAGGGGTAGCTGGTCAGCAGGTCAGCCACAACCTCACCCACAGCTGGCGACATAAGCTGCTGTTCCAGGGTCTAGATCTGTAGACTGACTTTCTGGCTTGACACCAGACCTGCCTCATTCCCACCAACTTGCTTCATGGTGTGCACACTTTGACGGATCCTGACTGCCATCTCCTGGCATTGCTTAGGTATGGGGGAATCTGACTGTCCATCCTCAGTTCCTGTCTCCTTGTCCTTTAAAGGACAGCCAGACAGCCAGTCCTCACTCCTCCCTCACACGGATAACCAAAACATCTGCCCTTTCGCAAGCAACCAGAAAAGTTTGAGTCATGCTTTCCAGCTCATTATGAACACCAAATATGCCACCTGGAACTGATCACCAGCTCATGCTAAGCACACTGGCTTTTGATCTACAGCTCATTTGACATTTCCAACAGTAAAACCATGATCAAGTTTTTACAATGACAAGTTTCTCTGTTATTAAATATACAGTAAGATTTTGAGCAATTTTACACCCTCTTAAGGCATTCTACAAAATACTTTTTCAAAATACTAAAAATCTGAACAGAAATTATACTATAGGCCTTTCTACTGGAAAGTGTTTTCACTGTCCTAACATAAGATTTTTAAAAATAATTTATATATATATATAAATAATTTATATATAATATGGATTTTTATTCTTCCATTCCTGGCACTGCAATGACAAATTATTACTTAGCTAAATTATACTTTGACATAAGTGCCTTTAGCTCATATGTTGGTAACTACATTTTCAAAGTATAATTCAGAAACCTCCTGCATTCAGAGACTAACCTCCTTTCTATAAATATTCACTTGTTGTGTGTAAGGGTACACAGCCGTGTTCCTAACAGAGCTGGAGACTTTCATCATTCAAAGTGAAGTCCTTACCTCACCATGAGTGTCGTGAAACTGCACCTCTAAATATTCTGACGGCAAGGCAGGAATATTAAGAACAGACTGAGAGACAGGAGGGACAGAATGAACAAGGGAAGGTTCGGTGTCTCTAGCTGAAGGCACAAGATTGATGTCAACTAATTTCTGTGACAGAACATCACAACTCCTTGCTCCTTCATCTTCCAGCTTCAAGTTCTGTACTGTTGAGCTTAAGTTTAGTTCATGCACATTATATGGGGCTGCAGAGAGAGAGCTAGAAACAGCATCGACATTGCTGCTCATGTCTTCTTTTTCTTTTTGCAATAGAAATACTTCTCTGAGGGCAAGCCAAAGTCCATCAATCCAAGGATCAACCACTAATTCCAAGCTGCGCAGAGAGAGAAAAAAAAAAAAAGAAGGGAATGAATGAATTATTGTGACTTACTGGCCTGCTAATTTACAAATAATGAAAGGACGACAAAAGCTTCCCATTTTTAATACATACCTACAGCTGTTACTAAGATGATTTTTTTCTGAAACAATATTTTCATTTAGTTATTATCACGATGTAAATTTGTGGAGTCTAAAGTGTATAACGGCCTTGATCTTCTTTCAGTTTCTCATTTTTATTTGGTTGTGCTGAACTTTATGACAGGAAGTGGGAAGGATATGCAATTTTTCATTGTGCAATGCCAATAGCTTACACTAATGTTCCATTTTTATTATTTTAGAACACAAGCTATAAGTTCTATGTTTATGGCGATGTTTGTGTTCAACTTCCTTGTATCAACATGCACAGAACTGATATAATCTGCAGTTAAAAATAAATAAGCTAAGACTGCAGCCTACCGGCCAGAAAGAGCAACAGAACAGGAAGGGTGTTGTTTTCTTACATAACTCCTCTACAGCAACCAAACCCTAATCTTCTTACAAAATTTCACTACTACAGTGATCACACACAAAAAAAAAAAAAACCCAAAACAAACCACAGAACAAAAAAAAGAAAAAATGGCTATCTTACAGAACAGAGAAAAAAATAATTAAAAAAACACTGTAGGATTTGCTTAAAGCAGCTCTACTGTAAGATGTGAGCCTGGATAAAA
Source organism: Cuculus canorus (assembly GCF_017976375.1). Lineage (NCBI taxonomy): Eukaryota > Metazoa > Chordata > Aves > Cuculiformes > Cuculidae > Cuculus > Cuculus canorus. The sequence goes on along the minus strand of NC_071402.1, from coordinate 75,443,007 downwards.
GTCTGATATGTATGCAGAAAGAGATCCATTACCTAGTGAAACAAAAACTTATGCTTAATAGTTTAATTTAACCATTAAGGCAGATACACTTTATATAGGGCTGCAGAAGGCTCAGGATTCATCCTCAGAGTGCTTCTACCCAATACAGTGATTTCAGAGAACTTTATATACTCAGAGGTGTTTTCCTATTCATATTTTCCCATGAACTGACAAGCATACTTTAGTCCTAGAATCTCATTGCATATCCAGGGGGAATGAGATCAATCCCACCCAGAGCCGTTAAGGTGTAGCCATATCTGTGTGGTTCATCTTGTTTTTTAACACACTGCAGTTGACACTCCATCTCACCATTTACAAATCACCATTTCACTAGTACCACACGGGCTAGGAATTGGATTTATTTTTATTAGCTTCAGGAAACAGATAACATTTTAAAACCCCTCCACTTATTGTGGACTACTTAAGTTCTAAAACTTCTAAATACCCTCCGTTTTTCCAGATGTTTGCTCACACTTTAAAAATGCAGTTTTATTTAATGACAGTTGAGACTGAAAAGGCATACTGTGTTCAGATAGGACTCATTCCTATGAGGTGCTGAGTTCAACTGATTCTATGGAGTTCAGTACTTATAGCCAAATTCGCACGTAATTATTGCCTCTTGAAGAAATTAAATTCAAAATTGTTCAGCTCTTACCCCACACAATCATCTGCTAATCCTGTGTCATAGAAGTGCTGGGCACCAAGTTCTTGAAGCAGTCTGTCTACTGTCTTCCCACCATTACAAAAGAATGTGTACTCTGAATCTCCCAGACCTAGCAAGTTCAAGGAAAGAGGAATCATGTCTAACGTGCTACACAGACAAATATCTGCAAAGACAACACAGGATTTTCTTGCAGACAAACAGAAGAATGTGATATAGCAAAGAGAATATTACCAGGACACTTTTATAACATTAAATTTGTTTGTCTGAAAGTAGAGCCGAAAAAGTGGTTTCTCCTTCACAAACATAGGACACAGAACTTCTCTGGAAAAAAATTGCCTTCAATATTTCACATTTCAGAAGAATATTGCTTTAGTTCGAGGTTCTTAATAAATACAAAACCACTCTACAGGAAAAATATAAAGAACTAAAAGAATAAGAAAAAGAGTGAAACTGATGAACTGCATGTGAATTACAAAAAAAAAAATTCTCTCACCTTCAGGTTGGAATTTTTAACACGTGTCAAAAACAAAAGGTAGAAAGTATTAAATGTAATTCAAAATTATTCAAACTGTGGGAAAGAAAAATCAAGCATAGGAGTAATTTTAAACAATATGAAATAAGAAATGAAGAAAAATGTGCGCAAGGGAATCCAGTTCAACATCCTCCTCCCCAGGAATCCGAGACTTCTTTGTTGATCATCATTTTCAATGCATAGGGCTTTCTGACATATGACAGTTGTGAAAATGTTCTGTTAGAAGATCTTTGCTATCAGTTAAAAAGGTCAGTGGTCCTAGGAGGTATGTTCCAGGAGGACCTGAGATTTTAAGAGATCAACGAAACAACTGACCCACTCTAAAAGTGATTAACTACACAATCTGATCCTTAACAGATGCTTCTCTAACAACCCCAAAGACCCCTCCCTGGCTGCCGTAGTCTTCACAAATTCTCCAAGTAATCCACAACACTGTTTCACTATCCTAAACTACTGCAATTTTCCACACCCTGACCCTTTCTTATGTGAAGTTTGGAACAGCAGATCCTTATTATCCCCACCTAACAATGGACTGTCCCTTTCTCCTTTATAAGAGTCTTTTCTTTGCCTTTTCCTTTTTTTTTTTTTTTTTTAAGAAAAAAAAAAAAGAAGACCTGCTCTCTCTCAGGAACAGTAGGTATGGACAAGCTGAAATGTACACAACGAATGTATTTTAAGACATAAGTTTTTACAGTGGAATAACACACCATGTTATAACTTAGTCACGGCAACAGTATTTGTTACAAGAAAAATCAATATTAATACAACGGTTATCTTTATATATGCATTCATTCAGCTATGAATACATTGCCATTTGACAAACTCTGATGTGTTACTATGCAACAGGATAAAGTCTTCTTAAAATGTTACATGGCTAGGATGCATATATTCCAGACTTTCACATTATATATTCACTAGAAATTTCCTTCTAGTAGGTACTTTCCTAGAATCAAGAAGTTTCCTCACTCCTACCTATCAAACGTATCAGGTAAAAATAACTTAGGTTCAAATAGAAGTTTCTGGACTTTGTTTAAACACAACCAGAAAATTAAAAAAAATAACATTACCATCAGCTCAAGATGTATCAGATGCATTTTGCCAAGTCAGAATTTTGCATATCAGTCTGATAGCCTGAAGTTATATTACTCTGTTGACGAATATGACATTCAAACTTATTGCAAATTTAAAGGGATGGGATGATATTGAAACCTTATTTTAAGTAACATTTTATATTGCCTTTCCCTTTGTAGCAAAAAATGAGTTTCCTTTCCCTTTGCAAAGGCAAGGAAACTCATCCAGTCACTACAGACTAGACAAAACATTAGTACTTCAGCAATTATAGATAGCTTATATATTTTGTTTATGCAAAGAAAATTAAACTATAAAAAAAATTAAATTGGTAGCTTACATTCAGGTTACTTCCGTGACACTTCTCCTTTATTTCTCATAGAGAACATTACATAAAAAAGCTGCTCACATTATAGCAATAAGTTTTCATAAGCACTTAACCTCCTCCCCCCACAACAACCTATTCATCAGTGAAAAACACAAAAATTATTTACTGACAGACAAGTGCTGCAATAACATAGAAAACATTAAATCACCTAGCAATCCATACTGGAGATGTGCGAAATGATCAGGTGGCAAGGTCTTGTCTTGAATTCTCTTTACAAACTTGCGGGCAGTGTCTGGTGGGTCTCCAGTACCAGTAGTAGAAATAACAATAACTACAGGATCCTTTTCTGTTTCCAGGTTATACTACAAGTAATAGAACAAGTGAGTTACAAGATGCTATTTGATGCCTATTTGTGGCCTTAAAATATTATCTTCCACCCTTGCTTTTCTCAAAGGTACACAGAAAAATGTTTCATCCCATCTTACGCGTACTAAACCACAGCAAGTCTTGCAATCAATTACAATGTTGGGTATGCAAGTTATAATCTTGGTTGGAGTTTTCAAGACCAGACTGACTGGGGACAGTCCCCAAGAACCTGCTCTGAACTCAGCAACCCCTGCTGTAAGATCACCTCAAGAAGTCTCTTCCGACTTGAATTATCCTATGACCCTACACACAAACGCCGAGGGACAGCACTTTGTGTAGTCTAGCACACATCCAAAGAATACTCCACAACTGCACTCAAGACAGGTTAAATACACAACTCCTACAGTATTTGCTCTGTCAATCAGAAAATGTATTTTTGTGTATATGATCACAATCATACAGACATAATCCCAATAATTTCACATAGATAACTGGGGTGTGGCCGTACAAACTGTGGGGATCATTTCTATGTTCCATTAGGGATCACTTTGTTCTATGTCTGGTAACTTTAGTTACATTTGACCTTAACACAAAGAAACCCTCTCTGCTTTGAGGGAACTAAGGTAGCTCTGAACAGAGAAAATCAGTCACTGTGCTCTACAGTCTAGTTCATTTTGGCTCCCTCCCCCTGTCCACAATTCATTTATTTCCTCTTTTCAAATATCAACCTTTCATATTTCCACAGTTTTATGAGGGCTACTCCCATTATACCAGGTCAACAATAACTGTCTGCATTTGGGATGTGAATCAGTTCCGTAAATTCAAGTCTCATGCAAACATTTCTTACTTCTGAAGTACAAAGCATTGTTTCTTTGATTATTCCAGCTTTCCACGGACAGCAGGCTGCAGCACTGTGACAGTGTCACAGTCAGGTCACCCACACAACACGCTCTTTCACAGCATCCCTACGTGTTACACGGGTTTGAACCAATTGGACAGCTAGCAACCTACTCGAAAAACAGCTCCACAGAATCACAGCTACCTTGTCTGCCCAACCATAGGTCACCTAGTCCCAACCCATGCTTCATGTGGGACTAACCACCAGCACTATGTTATGTCAGCTATGACTCTAGCTGAATGTTGAAAATGTCTAAGGGTAGCAATTTCACTTTTCTAGGCAGCCTCTTCCACCCAGAAGAACTTCTTCCATTAGTGCCAAATTTGAGTTTATCAGGCTGCACTCAGTGGATTTAGCCTCCCATTCTGCTGCCAAGAAGAATTTGGCTCAAGTAGGCTTTTATGAGGTCAATCCTTAGCCTCCTCTTTGCCATAGTAAGCAATCCAAGCTCCTTTTAGTGCTAGCTCCCCGTAGGTTTCAGTTTAAACTCTCTCCCAGCATTCTAAGTTCAATAAAATAATAGGGTTATGGGAAAATATAAATAAAGGTTGCAAGAGATGCTACATTTCATTTCAGTTTCAGTACTGCATTTCAAAAATTCAGAGTTCAGACTTACGTTGTAAGCACTTCACTCAATAAATCACTCAAACCTTATACCCTCCTTGAGGCATGTAAAGAATTACCCCTTACATCTTCAATCCAAAAAGGTTAGGAACATAAAGAAAGAGTATTGAGGGATTTTGCTATTGTCAATTTTCCCAAAGCTTTCCTGAAGAACCTAAAAACAATTGCATGGAGCAATTACCATCTGGAATAGCGTCCTGCCTCTAACAATGGCCAAGAGTAGGTATCTAGAGAAGTGTAAGAGAAGGCAGTGAGCACGCAAGGTTATTCATGAAGTTGTCTGCCAGACTTCAGAAGTTTTGTCTTTTAAAGTTCAGGTGAACTCCAAGTACCTATAAATTCTGAAGACTTCCAAAAGTGAACTACCAGTTGGGTAGAAAAGGGACTCAAAGGTCCTGTTGCAACAACCCAGAGTTTCAAAGCTGCCACAGCTAGTTTTATAAGTACAAATACAAGAGCTTCTGCAGTGACCTGTCACAGATGACTACTGCTTTTACAAACAAAAGCAAACCTGGGTACAAAATGCGAAGGTTAATGTTCCAGTAAAAAAAAAAAAAAAAAAAAAAAAAAAAAAAGTAGACATCTTAGAAAGTAAAAGGTGGTATATTACAACAGAGGTATGACAGGCTAGCTAAATTCTTGCTTGCTTCACTGCATATTCTCCTCTGCAAATTTAAAGGCCTTTTGGAAGCAGAATGATTGTGGACAGATTCCTCAAGAAGAAAAGTAAAGGCCATCTGGGATTTGGAAGGACATAGGCCCTGCATTGACTTGTGTAAGGTATCAGGAAGTATGATGTATTACTAGACCAACAAGAAACTCTCACTTACAGAGGTAAAACCCACAATTTTTTACTCTACCTTCCACTTCCTCCTATATCCTTGGTGTTACACCTTTGTCCCATTCTTTCCTCTTCCCTTCAAAAATACTCCTTAACTGAGGACAGCAATGGCACACAACATCAGAGAGCAGCCCACTCAAGCTGTGCGTGATTGCTGAGGGAAAAAGATGGGATCAGACAACTAGGTGATGTCTTATTCAGAATAATATGTACTGTAGTAAATGTGCTTGTTCAGACAACTCATCCAAGGCTGACTGCATGCACTGTGACACAAGATGATCTCCATTTAGCTATTTTATTGCTCCTACCTCACTTCATTTCAGTCTTTCATCAAGCGTAAAATTGATCACAGTAACAAACCAAAGATTTATGACATTTTCCCACCTACGAGAGTGTAGGTGAGAGACACTACTTGGAAACTGCTAGTGTTTCCAAGACTTGAGCAGTATTTGACCATTAATTTTTTCATGGAAACAGGATCAAATTATGTCTGTTGATCCTGCAGCTGCCTGTTCCATCCATATACCTTCTGAAAAATACCCAAAAGCTGCATAAAGAAAGGCCTTGTAACTGACCAATACAGGAACGTCTTCCTTGCTCACCTAAGACATACACACACCTCTCTGAACTGTGCATGTAGTGGAATAAACTCTCAGCTCTAACGTGCCCAAAAGAATTCACAGGGGGCCCCGCCAAAATCAAACAAGCTCAGCTCCAGTACCTTATGGCAGCATGCCTTCCCCTCCCCAGTTACATTTAAGCTTCCTAAAATTCCCTTTATTTACAGGTTAAGGAAAAGCTTAAATGATGAAACCTACAAAGCTGCAGAAATTACTTTTTTCCTCAGCAGCCAGTTCTCACGTTCTCAATTCAATACATCTTTCTACCTCATCAATAACTCATAGGTCCAGGTTGTCTCACCAAAAGTGACAAAACAGATTTATTCCAGTGGCAGGCCAATAGCAGGGCTAGAAATAGCCTGTCTATCACCTTCCCGAAACTAATCTCCAAACCCGTCAAAGGCAGAAGAAACGAAATGGAAGAATGTAAGGACAATCTTCACATTCCCTTCTGGCTGCATAAAAGTCTCTTTGTAACACTTTGCTACATACCCTATGAGTACGCCTTCCAAAGCAGATGTTCGGCTACCCAACATGTAGTTATCCTCAAAAAAGCAACTTGCTAAAGGGGAACTAAATTATTTTTATGAACTTCTCACATTTTTAAGTGCATTAAAAAAACCCTCTTTCAGGTACTATCTTCTTCTCATTTCACATGAAATACCAGGCTATCAAGTTTTGGGGTTTTTTTAATATTTTTGATTGAGGATATAAAGTTGGAAGTACTTTGTGAAGGAAATTACAGTCCATATTGCTTTTAGTTAGACACTAACAGCTTTCAGATCCTTACTCTTGAATAACAGCAAATAATAAAGAGCCAATTTCTTGCTCCAGTCAAGCTTTTTATTCCTTTCTAGAGTATTATACCCTGAGAATATGCAGTGTGAACTGGAGCAAGTGCGTATGCTAAGTAACTCAAGAAGATCCCACAAAAGCTCAAGGTCATGCTGGATCCCATGCTTCTTAATAAAACACAGGACTTCAATGCAACACAAAAACAACAGGAAAAAAAAGCATCATTTCTAACAACAGGAGAGATGACCGCTAAATACGGAATTGATTCACTACTGCATACACAAACAGTTTTCAAGAAGTAACTGCACTGTTGTTAGAACAAATGAAAGCTATATTAATTTAACATTCTAATAAAGAGAAATCACAATGAAGATATACCTCTGGCAGAAGGCTATTAAGAGTCTGTGGATATTGGTCCAAATTGCTGATTCATAAGAAACAAAAATTTAAAACAAGATAGTATATTTTAGGTGGTTGCATGTGCTCAGCCTCCACAATTTTTAAAAGCCACCACTCAAACATGTGAAGAAAAATGCAGCTCTGAAATACCTATTATTCAAAACAGCATGGATTATCTCACCTTGTCCATTTCACTTATACAGTGTATATCGGCTTCAAATCCATGGACACCTGCTTGCTGCCATATTTCCTCAGCTATGGCTTTTGCCTGCCCCTTTTGTGTTGCATAGAGGAGCAAAAATCTCCTTTTTAAATCACAGCACATTTCCTAAAATACAGCACTTCTTTTTTTTTTTTTTTTTTTTTAAAGGACACTGCAGGGGAAAAAAAGAAGAAAATAAAAAAGAATTTATTGCACACAGAACAATAAGATTTTGCTTTACTTATTACTTTAAATACTTTAAAGGAGAGCAGTATTGGTGTCTAACTTGGAAATGCGGCATCTAGTTTGACAAGAAGCCATTTCTCACAACAAAGCTTTGCAGGCCTTGTTGCAAAGGCTCGTGGTATTGGTCATATGTACTATAACGCCTTGATATTGCAGTAATATTGCAGTATGCCCAGTATCAATAATCTAGTTTATAAACACATGAGAGAAACTAGTTCAATGAAAATAAAAACTATTTTTTTTGCATAAGTTACATTTCCCACTTTGAGTCAGTGACCGCTTTGGTCACTTTTCTGACATGTATTTGAACACAACAAAACCTCACAAACTTAGTGAAGTCAAACTACAAAGAAAAAATAAAATTCTCAGTTTCTTTGCTGAAAACGGTATTTTTTGCCTGAATGTCTTCGTGCTTTACTGTCCATCACTTCAATATTTTAGAACACAAACATTGTTTTTCACTTCATATTTCAAAAAGGATCTCCTTACACAAGTGCAACTGCAGAAGAGACTGTTAGGGCTTTTTTTTTTTTTTTTTCCTCCTAAAACTAAGAAAGCATCTTAGAGAAATCTGCTGTAGTGTGAAAACCACTCCTTCACAAAGTCTGGCAAGCAGTAGGAGAAATGAGATGCATATCCTTACCCATTCCTCTGTCTCATGAAAGTTTGGATGCAAGAAGTTTTCTTTCATGATTCTGACATAGAGCACAACAAATACAAGGACAACTTCAAGGAGCAGTGAATAAAAGAGACAAGCAGAATGTCTCTCATATGTAAGTTACACGTTAAACTTCTGTCAACATTTTGTCACTGCTAGGGAGCTGCAGTAGAACTCAGAACTACTTAGACTCAAAACTGAGTAATTTTCAATTCCCAACTTAAGATGCCTAGGGCCAGTTTGTTGTACTTCACCTATTGCTCCCACAGATTCAATTACAGAAAGCATTCAGTGTACTAGCCACACACACTGATTTATGGAAACCTGCGGCTAAGTAATTTGAGGCATATCTTTTCCCTGTTTCTCTCAAAGGAAAACAAACATAAATCAACTGCAGAAGACGAATACTGCACTCTACTGATATGGCATGATATTTCTCTCCATAGTATTGTGGAAAGTTTCTCCTATTACAATTTATGTTTTTTTAAAGCCTACTTGTAAAACAAAACTGGTAAAACCAAGTGACAGTACCTTAGGGTACAATGCCTGTACCATACATGAATTCCGTGAAACTTATAATTACTAAAAAAATTTAAGACTTCCATTGTATTTTCTTCTACTACATTTTCCATGACGTTTTCACTTTAAATTGATTACATTATATTACATGAAAATATTAATAATTACCTTAATGGGCACTTGAAATACATTCATTTAAATAACTGACTTCATGTGCAGCTGCTCAGAAAATGCATAAGCCAAAACAATCCACAAAGCGACTTTTCACCCTCCTTTTGCAAAAGAAATACAAAGAAACTGGATGACACAAAAATTATGCCAGTTCATATGAACTACAATTTAAACAGACTCAGATCCCTGAAGAAATAATACAGATTTGCCCTAGTCATGTGCTATGTTTGCACTTTAATTAATCTCTTGTCACCAGGTGGCAATGCCTGGCTATAAATAGAGAAAAGAACAACAAAGATGAAGTGGCATTTCATTACTATATTCTGTCTCATACCTCAGAAAGGGAGAAAGATAATCAGTTTTCCACTGACACCACACCACAGCACGGAACTAGATGATATAGAATCACACAATAGTTTGGGTTGGAAGGGACCTTGAAAGTCATCCAGTTCAAACTCCCCTGCCATTGGCAGGGACACCTCCCACTAGATCAGGCTGCCCGAGGCCCCATCCAACCTGGCCTTGAACACCTCCAGGGATGGGGCATCCACAGCTTCCCTGGGCAACCTGTGCCAGTGCCTCACCATTCTCATCGTGAAGAATTTCCTCCTTATGTCTCGTCCAGATCTGCCCCTCTCCAGTTTATGCCCATTGCCCCTAGCCCTATCACTACAAGCCTTTGTGAACAGCCCCTCCCCAGCTTTCCTGCAGCCCCTTCAATTACTGGAAGGTCGCTATCTCCTCGGAGCCTTGTCTTCTCCAGGCTGAACAAGCCCAACTCTCTCAGCCTGTCCTCGTACGGGAGGTGCTCCAGCCCTCTGATCATCTTTGTAGCCCTCCTCTGGACCCATTCTAACAGCTCCACATCCCTCTTATGTTGAGGATTCCATAACTGGACACTGTATTCCAGATGAGGTCTCACAAGAGAGGAATAGGGGGGCAGAATCCCCTCCTTCGCCCTGCTGGCCACGCTGCTTTTGATGCAGCCCAGTATACGTTTGGCCTTCTGGGCTGTGAGCACACATTGCTGGCTCATGTCGAGCTTCTCACCGACCAGCACCCCCAAGTCCTTATCTGCAGGGCTGCTCTCAATCACAACATCCCCCATCCCGTATGAAAACCGCGGATTGCCCCGACCCGGGTGCAGCACCCGCAGTTGCCCCTTCGGAACCTCACGAGACCCTCCTCAGCCGCCGCCACACCCCCTCCATACGTACGCGGGGGTACGCGGCGACACGCGCTGCCCAGCGCACGCCCGCTGCTGCCGTGCGGCGGGGCGGGGCGGTCCGAGTCCGCGGGCGCCGCAAGCAACCCGGAAGCTCCCGGCAGCCCCCGCGTCGCCCGTCATGGCGGCCGAGGTGAAGTAGCGGCGTGGGGAGAGGGTGGGTGTATGGGGGCAGCGCTGGGATGGGGAAAGGAGTGCGGCGATGCCAGCCCGTCCGTCGCTGCTCTCTGCGGCTTTGCCCCTGGGTCGGGGTAACCCATCGCCCCCCGTGTCCCGGCGCCATGCGGGGGGAGCGGGTGTCCCGTCCTGTTCCATTCCCCCTAGTGTCCTTGCGGAGGCTCGCTGCCGCGGGGTCTCTGCCCGCTGTCACGCAGGTCTCGCCCCTTCCGACAGTTTCTTCTTCTCTTTGTATCGCTTTCGTGCGAGAGGGAATATCCCAGTCCTTTGCAGACGCCTAAAGGACTTTTTTTTTCCGGTGTTTTAGTGACTGTTCGGCTGTTCTTCAAGCTGTGTATTTATGTGTGTGTTCTTCATGCTGTTTGTTTATGCGTGGTGTTCTCCCCCTAGGTATCTTCTGAGAACCCACTTAATTCAGAATGGCTTTGATTAGCCGAAAAAGTTTCCAGTTTTATTCATCCAGCACGCCAGCAAGCAGGTCGATTTTGATGACTCTCAGCAAAACACTGAGCTATATCAGTGGGCAGCGAAAGCCCCAAAACTGTAGCCCCATAGCCATGAGGATCCTGTATTTCAAAGATAAATCTCAGTATGTGTTTTGTAGGAAAAAACATGTGCAACTGCGGATACAGTCTCTTCCTGTTAATGAATCTGGGCATCTTTGTGGAGATACTGGGAGCAGTCCTAAATCTGAGAATGAGTGGATGGATGAACAACTGTTTTTCAAGAAGTTGAACAGCTTTTATACGTCAGAAGAGATCTTTGACTTTCTTAGCTCTCTGGAAGTTATGTCTGATACTATTGCGTCAGGAGCCCTGCAGAGGATTTCTGAAGTTGAGGTGGATGACAATGGTCTGAAAAACCCTGAAGGAGTGTTAGAGAATAAAGTTTTCAGGGCATTATGCTTTCAGTTTGAAACTGAATCCTCAAAACTGTCAAACACTGGGCTGCTGAGTGCATTGCAAGCTTTGATAAAACTACGTATAGATCCCCAGAGTACGCTGATGGCAAATTTGCTGTCAGAGGCTGAGGAACGACTTGGTAAAGGACAGTTTACTGTTAAAAATCTTTGTGCTCTTGGGGAGAGTTTGCTTGAGTTGGAAGGCCCAAGTTGTGTGATGCTGGAACAAATTGTGAACCGCCTGCAAGAAAAAGACATTGAGAAGTGGAGTCCTAGTGAAATAGTGATGGTTTATAAGATGCTGCAGGTGATTGTAAGGGAAGGAGAACAATACCAAGACTTGCTAAATAGATTGAACAGTGTCACTTTAACCATAGTTTCTCAGCTAAGCCCAAAGTTCACAAGTGTAATACTTAATTCACTCGTTGTTCTTCATCAGACCCAGGCAATTCCTTTAGTCACAGCACTGTGTAAACACTCTGTGAAGCATGTTCCCTGTTTCACAGGTGTTGAACTGGTAAATATACTGGAAGCCTTCCTATACTTTGGACATCGTGAACAAATTTTTACAGAGGCACTGGAAACACATGTTCCCAAGTCCATCTTTACCATGCATCCTGAAACAGTCAGCAAAGTCATGCAATATTGCTGCCAAAAGATGATCCTTTCCAAGCCCATCTTTGATGCAGCTGCAGCAGATTTCATTTCCAATGCGGACAGATTTACCACTGACCAGATTGCTGAGTATATTATACCATTTGGCACTCTTAACTACCTCCCACCAAGTGCTGCTTCCTTGTTTAGGAAGCTCGAAAATGTACTGCATACTCACTTCAATCACTTTCATCCTCGTACCTTGCTGAACTTGCTGCACTCCTGTGTCCTTATTCAACGCTATCCAGTAAATTTTCTGCCAAAAATATTTAGTCCCTATTTTCTGCAACGGCTTCAAGGTAAGGAGCAGTGTTTCTCTTACTACATTCTGTATTTTGTTACGTGGTATCTCTTATCAAGAACCCTTTTATTATCAATTAAATCTGTCAAATTAATAATGACTTGATTAAAGTGACTGGAGGATAGTGATCAGGAGGCCAAAGATTGTTGCTTCCTAGCCACAAACTTCCTAGTTTCAGTTTATATCCTCTAGGGGTGTTTGAGCATTGCAGTGAACAATCTTAAACCTAGATTTGAAATCTCTTCAAAATTTCATTAATTCTTCTGCTTTTCTAAAAAAAACCCTGACTCTTTGTCTTTCCCATGTTTGCTGTAAAACCATACAGTTTTTAAATTCTAAGTTATTCTGTGCAGGAAATGTGTTACTTTTGACTCGGGCTCTTTAAAAAACTTCTTTGCCTATGCAGTCACTGATGTGAATACTGACACTGAAATGAGACTGTGTTACAATGAGACTGATAACACTAGGAAAGCTAGAGAGAATAGTTATTGTGGAACTACCAAAGCCGAGACCAAAAGTGGTAGAATCTTAATGGCAGTGATAGTGCCATTAAACAGTTGGAATGTTTGGAATCATTCTAAATGGAATGGATGCTTGAGTGACAAAATGTAGTACAGTGAATCTGTGTTCATTTTTCTCTAAATTGTTGTCTTGACTGTCACATGAGGGGTGTGGCATAAAGGTGGAACACTGGATAGTGAGTTTTGAGACTTGACTTTTATTCTGGATGTAGCCCTCCATTTGCTTTGCGGCTTTGGGCAAGTCACTTCACTTTTCTGTATCTTTTCCTTCCCCTACAATTTGCTTTGCTTACTTGGATCTGGTACTCCTTAGGCCAGTTTTACTTGGGGCTAGCCCAAAGGAGCATGCATTTAAAAAAACGATTAAAATACTCAGTACTGATTGTGAAGGTAAAATAATTACCTCCTGCTTGTGCACTGATGGTTAGATTTCACCGCCTAAGTCCTCTATGACTTTGCATAGTCCTTATTTCTGATATTTTCCTAAGCATCCAGACCTGAGGCTCTGAGGGCAAGGTACATGATCACAGTTGTCAGAAAACCTGTTCATATTCTTTAAAATTGGGACCAAATTATGACATGCAAGGAAAGTTACAATAACTGCTCTACAGCTTATTTATAACTGTGTTACTGGCAAGCTCACCTGCTACTACAGAAATAATCTATTGTTATATTTAAGAAAAATAATCTAAAGATCGTTATAAACTTTGGTCAAGATTGGTGCAAATTCTAGAGAGAAGTGAAATGAAGCTTAGCATTTGGACGAAAAGAATTTGAATTACTATTATTGATAAGAATATCTTACGATTATATACACAGAATTTGTAAATCTCAGGCAGTATAAAATGTGGTTTTCAAATACTGTGATGCCTTATGATTCAAATAAGGTCCATTGCATGTAAGTGTGTCTCGCTTTTCAGGTGGGGCTAAGGTAGAACTGAGTCTGGACGTATGCTCTCTTCTCTACTCTTCTGTCAGGACAAGGATTATTGTATTATATTCTTGCTTCCAACTTTGTTGTGTTTCTCTTTCATTTTGTATTAGTATCAGCTTGTGAAATGTGAAAAGAGTAAATGGGTAAAGCTGAAAAAATAATTTGCACTGCATAATTGTTGGCTTAATTAAAACAGAAGTTAGCTCTGAACCAGTAAAACGTAACGGCATTATAAACACGAGCAATTCAGGATAAGCTAGTATGAGTTTTTTAATTATCTAGGTAAAAACGTAAATTGAATTTTAAGGCTCTCATATGTTTCAACAAGACATAAAGATTGGCGCTTTGTCCTGGCTTTTAAATTACTTTTAATTTAGAGCCTGATGTAGTTATGTGGTGCCATTAGCATCCCCTCTGCTGACTACACTTCTCTGGTGGATGCTTCCTGTGCCCATCTTTGTTCTGTGCCCTGAGCTCTTTTCCTTTCTGCATCTGAACCTGCACTACAGTCCCATCTTTGGCCCCATGTCTTACCATACTGCTGAAAACATTATGAAATTTAAAAATTTGCCCCGTGGCTTATCCCATGTTGTCCAGGAGAGCTCAGAGTCTGCTCCCGCCTGCTTCTAAGACTGTCATATCTGCAAAGACTGCTTTCACCTGTTTTTTTCCCCTAGTCTAGTAAGCTTCTAGAACATCACCCAGACTGTTGCATATTCCAACACTTTTGGATGCAGAATTTATTATGAACGCCACAGTTGTAAGCTATAGATTTTAAGTAATTCTTTCTTAGATAGTAAAGCATATTCAGTAGCATTGTAGGGATGCATAAGCAATGCCTGGCAGATGAGAGACTTCTCTAGATGTTAGCTAAGATTGCTCTGTTAGTATGACAGGTCAAGTTATCAAAGTGATTAGAAGCTTTGGTCACTCAGTTTTCAGCTTTTCAACATGTACTACCCTAAGGGGTTGATTTTTAGGAAGCAGACATTCCTCGTGTCCTAAAAAACGGAGTGTCTTTTAAAGTTCTCCAGCTGATGCTCATAAAATGAGAAACCTCACAGTACAAGTTGTTTTGAATACATTCTTTTAAATCAATAAAGGTATTCTTCTAAAGCGGTCAAAGCTCAGAACAAGAACTCGAGAAGATGACCTTCATGATTAGCATGTTACACTACACCAGGTTTTTTTTCTGTAATAATACTTTGCATGTAACATGAAAGATGCTTCATGAAAACACTTGTAGACAAATCTCCAGAAATTATTCAAAATTATCCACTACTTTCATACAAAATACAAACACCTGAGTGAAACAGTGAGATCCTGAGGTTATAACTTGTGGAGAAGGGGTTGTAGGAAGAAGAAAATGGGATATTTCTCCAAGACCTCAACTCAAACTTATTTCTTCCTGTAGAACATCCTGCATGTCTCAGATCCTAAGTTTTTTTTGTGAAAGAGTATGACAGTCTTAACTAAGATCTCATTAGCTATATATTTTTTAAGTTGATATTGCTGTACATAATTTCCTTGCTAACTACATCATTTCACAACTGATCTTTCTGTTTGTTCAAACAATGATGAAGAATCATAATCATCAAGTAGCTTCTCTGCGTGTTAAACTGAGTAGCTTTTGCTAACTTCTGCATGATGATTTGTGCAAAAATACTGTGTTGAAGGTACACCTGAAAGCCCAAATATTGTCATTTCAGCTCAGCCACCTGGTTTGGACAGTATTGTTACGTCCCAGCTAACCCAGCTTTTTCTGACTGTCACCCTGGAGTGCCCATTCTATGAGGTATGGTACATACAAAACCAGAACTGGTGCTAACAAGAGGTGCTAAGGTCATTAGGACCTCCTTAATAATTAATGGAGGACTGTCTTCCCTATACAAACATTGGAATTAGCTGAAACAGCTTTTTTTTTTCCTCCTTGATGAAAATATGAAGCATTTCTAGCTGTTTGATTGACTCGGTATATTTTTATATTTGATAAAACTGACTAGCTCAAAGTTAAAGTGCTTTCTGTGTTTTTCTGAGTACTTTTCCAACAACTATTCATTTTTTATGTTTGGCTTGTGAAGTCTTGGAGCACAAAAGGGATCAGGCACTTTGATGTTGGCCTGACTGCAGAGGAGTGGAAACAGTTATGCATTTCTCATGAGCAATATGTTCAGCATGATAGCATGGAAGCTTGCTGAGGATGTTTGGGTGGTTGGTTTGTTATTTTGTTTTTAAAGTTTCCAGAAGATCATACCTTAGACTGTAAGTCTCTCAATAAACATGGCTTTGAAATGCACAGAATACATTTTGCTACATTAATAAGAGGTAATAACAAAAATGTTATATCCCTTTTTTTCTTTTGTTTGATTTGCTTTTCTGTCATCGTGTAGGGTCCCAAACTCCTTCCGAAGTATCAAGTAAAGGCCTTTCTCACACCTCGCAGTTCTCTGGATTTTTACCTCCTCAAAAGGGTGAAGACTGGGTTACTTTATTTACTGAAAAAAAGAATTTATTTTGCATCAGAAGTATCAACCCCATATTTCTATGCAGTTGGTAAGTAACATTTCTTTAGATCAATAGTAAAATGCATGCTTATGCTTTAGACTCAGTTATTTTCCAGAAATAAAAATGATTGGTTTTATTCCCTTTATGGACATTTTAAATTGTGCAAATGCAGAAAAACTAAACTGGAATACAAAGCTCTGTGGAAGGTCTGAAATGAGGAAGCATCATGGGAACTTAAAGTAAATGCATTTCAAAGTCAGAAAGAGAACAGGGAGGGAAAAGAGCTACATTGTTACTTGGAATTTGCATAGTTGGTCTGCAGTGAAAATAGCTCCTAACTCTTGTATCTTGTATCCTTTATTTCTTTTGCTTGCTTTAACAGACTGGAACAGGCTGCCCAGGGAGGTGGTCGAGTCGCCTTCCCTGGAGGTGTTTAAGGAACGGGTGGATGAAGTACTTAGGGACATGGTTTAGGGAGTGTTAGGAACGGTTGGACTCGATGATCCAATGGGTCCTTTCCAACCTTGTGATTCTGTGATTCTGTGATTCTGTGATTCTGTATCCTGTATTTTTACTATCAGCTCCTGTTTTGCTTACCCTGTAAAAAACTAGTGTAATGTAAAGCAAAATGAGGCAATGCCACTTGCTTGATCTCTCTGCTTTGGTGGAGATACTTCTCTTTTGGTAGAGAAGGGGAGAGCTGGAAGGTTGTCAGCCCTCTGCCTTGCTCAGCTGGGCACCTTTCCCCTTGGCAAGAACTATTGACTACATATAGGCAGTGGGGATTTGTGGGCTGAAAGAGAAGAGTGAGCAAAAAAGAGTGTTCATGTGCCAAGAAGTGAAACTGAGAGAAGGTAGTGATGAGGAAAGATGTGTTCCCAGGAGCAGAGGATGATAAGGTGATGAGGGCAGGCTCTCTTGGACCCACTGGTCACCAGAGGGATACAAAAAATATGTGTGTGTGTGTGTGTGTGTGTGTGTCCAAAGCCCTCAAAATTCTAGAGGATCTAGCAGCCCAGCAAGGGCCATTTAGCTACATTGTGGGTTTTAGTGGACTTGGAATATTGCTTTGCTGTTAGCATTCTGAAAGGCTGAAGTGTTACTTGATTATCACTCATTTCTGTTAAATAACCTCTACACATATTTTGCAAGCCACTGTGAATCAGAAAAAAGCATTACAATAGTATTTTAGTTATTTTATAAAGCAATGAACTGCAAGAGGATGAGAATTACAATAGTTTGTTATATGAAATCAGTTTTAATGTCATTTTCATTTATACTAGACATTGAGATTAAATTAGATGAAGAAGGTTTTGTATTGCCTGCTGCCCAGTGTGAAGAAGTACACAGACGGTAAGAGAAAAAAAAGAAATCGCTGGTAAAATGTTGGTTAACATTGACAAAGAGCATGCAGAGTGAAACCCTGGCAGAATGTAAGCTAAATGAACTTTTTCTGTAGCTAAACAAAGTTTAGCTTTCACACCGAAACCACTGACAAAAAGACAAAGTTGGCAAAATAAATGATCTGTACTTTTTCCTCACTGTTTTGCCTCCTAATTGTACAGTGTTAGACAGTCTCTTTACAGTCAGGATCAAAGTGATTCTGATTTGGCTTATAGTAATGTATTTTGATGTTCTGTAATTCATTTTCAAATTAAAAGCAAATTAACTTTAATTGAGTGTGTCTGCATAGATTTAACATTTAAGTTCACCAATTTACTTCTCTAAGGAATCGTGTAATGAGGATATTTGCTACAGATGCTCATTTTTATTGAAAAATGCATAGGTGTTTAAAAAATACATTAAACAAGTTTTATTTTGAAAAACTGTGGATACAAAGCTAAGCGACCTGCCTGTGTGGTATATAATATAGGTTCTTTCAAAAATCCCATCCCTGAGCGTTTAAGAATGGACTTCGGTTTTGTTTTTTTTTTTTTTAATTACAGCTCTCATGTGTAAATAAGGTCACAAAATACTTAACAGACTGAAAATTTAAGCAACTTTTTTACAATGAATATTATTTTTGGTTTAAGTTGTTGTGATTTTTTTCACCAAGTAGAAAAAAATACAGTTATAATCCGTAATGCTGCCAATGACACATATGGATTTAACTTAAACATATTTAGCTTAAACTTAAAAGGTACACTAATAAGTTGAATAAATTTAGCTGCTGAAATGTTTTCAAGCCAAGTAGTTTTTTATGTTTCTCCTTCTAGAATTCAAGCCAGTTTACCAATAGTAGCATTAAAAAGATCAAACTCAATTATTAACTTGTAATTAACTCTTTGTTCAGAGCATATAAATAAGCTTTTCAGATCAGTTTTATTAAGCTCTAGCCTTTCCCCCTCACACCCTTAAGATGAGCTAGGTTCTGAACTAGGTAACTTCAGTCCTACAACGTCTAATTCTAGGAGATACTGTCTCATGCTTCTTAGGAACTGCAGGGGTTGTGGTAACTGAAGTAACTGATTTTTTTGATACTAAATTTGTTTTTGATTTTAGAATTGCCCTCTGTGTTGATGGTCGAAATAGATTTTGCATTAATAGTCATAATCTGCTGGGAGAAGAAGCTATTAAACAGAGACATCTTTGCTTACTTGGCTATGAAGTTGTGCAGGTAAAGTCCAAAGACAGTGGTTTGCTTTTGCTCTGGCTAACAAAACAAGTGAAAAATGATTATTTCATAATGTTTAAAACTGCAGTTGCAGTTACTTCCCAAGGCAGATAGAGTCTTGTCCTTTCTATATCATGTTTACTCTGCCTAGCTTCTGCCTTTTTTGAGGGTATTACAGAAATTCCTTTCTATTTCTGCTTTTGTGTTTTGCCAAATTGTGGCTGCTTGAAAGAGTACTCTGCTCTGGAGTACTCTTCTCTACTTCTCTGTTCGGGCAACTTACGGATTAATAATATGTTTAGGATTAAATATTTAAGTTTAAAATGGAAACATCATTGATGTGTAATTGTAAATGTTGGAACAAGATGATCTTTAAGGTCCCTTTCAACTCTAACTATTCTATAACATCAGTCTTACACACCTGTTTATTAAAAAGTATTTCCAGCAATCATTTTTGTTTCATTTCCAGATTCCATTTTTTGAGGTAGAGAGTCTACAAAATTGCAGAAAAATAGCAGAATATCTACACAAAAAGATCTTCCCTCATACGTACAGACTTGACTGCTGACACTGGAGAATACAACTAAATCACTGGTTGAGTTCCTGGACTATATACTGTAAATATCGTACATGGAAGAACAGTTCTGTTTTCTAAATATCTCCACCTATGATGATTTGAGCTTTTGAATGTGAGACCTTCCAATATTTGGAACAATTGACATGTAAAAAGTAATAAAGAGCAACATATTTTCTTAAGTTTTCTGTAAAAATTTATTCTAATTTAACTGATATAAGTGCCAGACAGTCAGTGCTGGGTTTCATTTGTCTTTGCACTGGTTCTAACTCACAACTGCAGATGGACAGATGTGACTATTCAAGGATACTGGCTGGTGCTGCATATCCAGGATGTGTCGTGCTCCTACTCATCAAGAATATTCTTGACAGTATCAAAATAAATTATGCACTTAACTCATAGCTGTTTGTATGATTTCCCAGGTATTTCATAAAACTAAAATTTGCAGTAGTTGCACAGGCAGTATTGGCTTATTGCTCATGTTTAAGATATACAGTGCTGTTCACCAAAGCAATGCCTTACAGAAAATGAGAGTTTCTATTAAAAAGATTTGGCCTACTTTGTAAAAGATCAACTGCCACATGGTAGGGAACTTACACAGCTGTCTCTGTAGGAGCTACCCTGTGTTCTGGGTATGTACTATTCATAGTATTGTCTTTGGTGACAGCTTTCGCTAAGCTGGATAAATGTATGCACTCCAGAGTTCTGTCAGTTTACAGCCTGCCATTCAAGTCCAAACTGAAACCCATTATGCTGTGAAGTTCCAAAGAACTCTGTCCTATACAGTCCTTTTTTTGTATGAGTATAAATTCTGGCAGAAGGGTGGAATGGAGAACTGGAACCAGTAACTACTTCAGCAGAAACAAGTGTGCCTTGACTTCATTCAGTGTTGCTTTACAGAGGGATGACGGGAAGATAACATAGTCTTAGTTCCAATCATGTAATGTGTAGTTGATGAACTGTCACATAAAACACATTTTCAGGCTAGCTTGTGAATCCTGTACTGTGTGGAATTACTGCTTATGAGTAGCAAAGCAGAATTCCAGCATCACTTTAGGTAATACAAAAAAAGGTGAAACTTTTATATCCCAGAAGTTCTATATATTTCACCAATAGATACAGAATGTGGCTCTTTTTTCCTTCCAAGGCTACTGTTAATAATTGGTGAGTTGCAGGTGTCTGTCAATTGCCCCAACAATCCCTGGAAATTTTTGGATGCAAAATCCGAATCCAAAATAAGATTGTATCATGCTGTACATTCTGTTCATGTTAATTTATTGCATGTTTAAAAACCTTACTCGCAGTAGTATGAGCATTGAAAGATGAGGACGCACAAAGAGATAATGGTAACCTAATAGTTGTCATCGTAGCAAAAGAGAAATTGAAGGAGAATGACTGAAACGTCTTTGCAGACATTTAGAAGGAACTTCTCACTAATACAGAAGAAATAATCGAGGTATTCTTTCAACACTAACTGAACACTGAAGGGAGAAGTAAGCCACTCAAAACCGAATCAGACATAAGCAGTCAAAAGTGGGGAGGGATGAGAAGGGGGTGACAGAAGCAAAGAAACGAGAGAGAGAAACGGATGCTCATGTAAACGACTCATGCCTTTTTCCACAGCGGAAGTGAGTTTGTGATGCTTCTTTCTCACACACACCAGAAGGTGGTGGTGTTCTCAAACAGATTTGATTTCCTGTAGTTTTTCACACAGATGGTTTGTAAATATAGTAAGACTACTTAAAAGAAGTAATTTGTACTGACTGTCCCAAACTAAAAATAAACTGTCTAGATTATTGCCATATTCCATCTCATTCTTCATGGGCATACATTTGATACTGGTTTTTGAAAAACACGTATTGTTAGAAAACATTTTCCTCTCACTTTGTTCTTTCTGTGATTCCTTTCATTTAGTGCTGCTGGATTTGGTTATTGAAGTATTTATTGTTGAGAAGGAGCGTAGCAGTTACTGCCCTCTTGTCGCTAGCTTATTGAACACAGAAATTTGCAGCTCATGAGTAATGAAAGCAATAAACACTTAGAATGGGCTGCTCGGTGGGCTCTGCTTCTAACATCAGGCTAAACAAGTAATATCGATTGCCTAACTTCCTACTTATCCAGAACCTATATGAAGTTCTTTGTTTTTATTGTATTTTAACTAGAAGACTCACTGTGTTCACAAATTATATAGATTTCCTATGTGTAGGTACCTGGCAGAACTCATGTCAAAGCTGTGGACTTCCAGTCTTTGTTCTGATATGACCAGTCTGGCTGTCGTTCCTTTCTGAACAATACTGCCTCAGCTTTAAATAACAGCAGGATCAATGGCTCTTGAGAATCAAGCTGATGCATACCCTGCAGGAGATACTCCTTTTCATGAAATTACTGTTTAATTTTAATATTGGATTCAGTCAGAATGCAAGGCATGAAATGCTTAAGCGAGTTTAGGCGTTTACCCTAAACATGCTTTTTAAGTAAGTACTGCTCAAATCCTTGTTTACTCCATCCTTTCTACCACACTATTTAGTGCTTTTTCTCCTAATGTTAATTTTTCCTTTTTTGCAACATTGGATACAGAAGCAAAGATGATTTTTCTTGTGCCACTCTTGAACAGATCAATCCCTCAGACACCATTCGTGTTGTGAAAGTCAGTGAAATGGATGTCTGAAAAGACGAGATTTTGTCTATTCAAATGCTAACTACTCAGAAGTTCCCTTTAGCTTGAATTCCACTAGAAGTCTACTGAAACTGCCAAGCACTTCTCTAAATCAGATCATTTCTTTACTTGCTCATTTATGGGCAAGCCCATCCACTTTGGAAAATCGGAGCTGAATCCCTGTTTCACCTATTATGCAGAAAAAATAACACTTAGCAATTTTGTAGCAATACTGTAAAGATTAAGAAGTCAACGACCACTGACACGTTAAGGAACAAGCTTGCTTGAATGCTAAATCTGTAAATAGTGTAGAAGCACTGCCTAAAACAGCTGAGAGACAGCTGTTGACCAACAGGCCTCATTTCCAGTCTTGCTACCTGAATGTTCAGCTCTTGCTGATGCTCTTCATCGTGAGGTTTTTATGAGACTGTAAGGGGAAAATATGCACTTGAAGTAGCATGAAGAAAAGTACAGCTGTTATTTCATCCAATTTTTAGTCTGGATCATTCTCATTTACTAAAATGTAGAGGAAAAGGCAAAAGCATCACATTGTTTTTTGATGCAAGGTGGGTTTTATTCCATGTAAATATTGCTACTGATGACAAGTACAGGACATTTAACGTGAATCCAGGCTTGAAGAAGGTTTTTCCAGTAAGCAGGTGATGCCATTGTCCCTGTAGAGTTCTGCCTGCAGGTGATTAAATCTTGCATGATCTTTGATTGGCTGCTCAATGGGTTTATTTACGCGTCTCCCATACTCTGAAGATGACAAAACAGCAACAGGTCTTGCCATTTCCTGTGAAAATATAAAATTCTCCTTACAAGTAAATCACAGAGCAAATTCTTGCCCATTATCTACTGCTAAATGTGCTGTGGCCAGGGGCAAAATAACAGGCAGAACTCTACAGCATCTGCAGTATGGAAGTATACTTATTAAACAGTAATCTGTACTCTTACTGTTCCATTCCTGACCTAGTTTTTCATGTATATTAATAAACCATAAATGTATCACTAGATGACAAGATTATAAGATATGGAGCTGTGCCATGAGTTACTGTGGATGGATAATTTTTTATACACTTGGACACACACAACACACACACACAGAGGTGGTTGCCTTGTGATTACTGGCAAACTGAACGCTATATTACTGGAAATTTTTTTATTACCGGCAGATTTTCATTCTCTTTTTTTTTTGTTGTGCACTGACTTGCATGATTCACTGGAAAAACAGGAGAGATTTAATTTGCATCCCCTGCTACAGGAACACTTACCCTGCTTGCACATTTCAGTGAAACCATGGCATGAAAAAAATCAAAGTCTAAAGAAAACCCCTGAGCAACCACTAGTCTATGCAAGATTTCCCCAAAGGACATAAAGCATATACTACTGATCTTTTTGCACAGTAAAAGATTTCACTAAAATGCTTGTAGCTGTAAGATTGCCAAATTAACTGCTCTGCAATGGTGGAAAGTGGAGCTGGTGAAAAATAACTTGACAAATAAAATATTATTTTAAGCTTGTTCTTCGTAAACTGCACTTTCAGTGACTGTGCAATTACTCTCTGCAATCTGCAGTTCCTTCCTGTGCTACAGCAATAGGGAGCTTTGGAGTCAGAAGGAAAAGACAGGATTTATTTGTTTTCTTTTCCCTAGCCAAAGGTCTCAGATTTATCAGGCTGCTTGTATGTTTCCTCACTGGCTAACACAGAAAGCCTTGGTCCCCAATGTGTTTACCTAGTCTTATAATATAAATAATAGCTACAAGGAGATCAAAATGTGAACACAGCACCACAGTTCAAGTGCAAACAAATGACTTCTTTGCTACAACAGATGCAAGTCAGAGCCATATCAGTGCTTATGATAGAACTTGCGAAGCACATGACCCCATGTATTTCTTGTGAGGATGCAGGTGGCAGCAAAGATCCAGGGGTCTCATAGCAGGGGCAGTCAGATGCAAGACATTTCCAGACTCACAGACAAAAGTAGACCTGAGATTCTCAGGAAGACAAACCTTATTTTTTTAAAAAAACAAAAACAAGACCAAAAAACAACGACCAAAACAAAACACAAAAGCCCACTCCAAAACAACCATTCATCCCCCAACTTTCCCCCTACCTTTCCTGCCTACCTCACTCCACCTCATTATAAGCTATTCAGGACAACAACTTATAACCCCAGCAGAATAAAAATTAAAATCAAGAGGAGTGGCAGGCAAAAATAAGACCATTTCCTTCCCATCCCCTGTTGTGGATACATGTTAAGAAAGGAGAAATGACAAATTCTTTGTACCATCAAGAAAGACACTGCTAGTGATACAGGGTTTCCAGTGCTAACAATGGGGAGCAATATGCAATTCTGATAGTTTGTGTGCCCTTTAAGCAAAGAAGATTTGGTTTTCAGCATCCTTGGTAGCTCAGCACTGACTGTACACAGTGTCATTTCATCTTTGCAGGTTCGGCATTCAGCAGATTGGCTAAGAAGTGTTCTGCTCCACACCTTCGCAGCATGCAATTCTATCACTGTTAATGCTTGATATCAGCAATGGCAGCCTTGTGCAAACACTCTGCTGCAGTCACTGTGCTATGTGTAGCTAAACTGAGTATCTGTGACTATTGTTGGATTCCCTGGGTGCAACCAGGTTCTTTGCAAGAAAAAAAAGGCTCACTTGTAGTGGTTTGTTTTTTTCCTCCCTTCAGTCGTAGAAGAAAGATGTGGATTGTGGCCTTTTTATTTATTATGTTCTATAATACACTTGTTAGTATTATATAAAGTCTGTGAGGGCCACTGAGGTAATTAAAGAGCAGGAGTTCAGTACATGACCTGCACTTAGTTGTGGGTAAATCCAGTATTGGGTGTCATCACGTGCAGGAGGATCATGTTGTAACATTTAACAGCTGTGAGTTTGATGTGTCTCCATGCTAATTACAGGGCTGGATTATGGGACACATGTTCAGGCAGAGTCCCTTGTGTGCACTGCCCAGCAGAGCTGGTATGAATTCTGGCCCATACACGTTTGCTTTAGGAAGCAAACTGGCAGGAAAGTGAGTTTTGTTGACACTGAAAGGACACAAAAGCTCAGTAAGAAACCTTAGCTCTACACTGATAAACTGTTTCTACACAAATTTCCCAGCTGGAGATTGGACATTGGTTGTATTTAGTTCAAATAAAAAGGCTCATTTTTAATTAGAGTAGTCATTTACATGGCTTTTGGCCTCACACAGATTTGCAGTTGAGTTATTAGGCATGAGCAGGTGATGATAATGGGCAGTCCTGGGAGTCCTTAGGGAGCACTTGATACTCTCTGCATTGTCTGATAGAGCTGAAGAGCATCATGGCTATGCACTGAAATGTCTAGCATATACAGCTGATAGTGAGAGGAATCACAAGCAGTGGCCTTTGTCCAAAAGTCTCAGCAGTTTTATTACACAGCAGTTACAGTCATTTTAATACTTGTCTCTCTCGTTTTTTCTCTCACCTCTATAATCATCAATACGTGCAGCCATTCTTAGCCTACCCATCTCTTTACATCCCATGAACCCATCAGGGTTTTGAGGCCATTAACATACAGAGGTTGCACTTAATTTGGTTTTTGACAACCTCTGCCTCTGTGTGTGAGAGTATATATGAATACATATGTATGTTTGTGTATTATTTAGATATCTCTATATACATTATAGTATTTTTGTTTTCAAGGCAGCTGTTTAAAACCATGGCTGCATACTTCCTTAGCTATCAGGCAGCAAGCACACCAAACCCAGACTCTGCTGGCTTTGAAATACTTTGGCCAACCTTTTCCAGGTATGTCCATGGTCTTTGACCCCTCCTTTGCACTAACTCCCTACAAATTTCCTTCCTTCAAGGCAATTCCTGCAAAAATTTGTGTAACAAACTCGCTCCCTTCAGAGACTTGAGGTCTTTCAGCAAATGCTGGTATAGGGAGGGTGGATGTCACAGGGCAGTGGTTGAGTTGGGTTCTCTGAAACCACTCCTCTCAGAGAAGAGTTTTCAAGCATCACAGAAATAGCTGCAGGACCACCTGAACTGCAAATGCTCAAGAGGCACAGGCAGTTCAGAAGTTACCCTCAGTGACCCTGAAGCTCTGTAACAGAAGGTTTGCCTCTCTGTGTGTATCCCTTTCCCCGTACTTCAACTTGCATATGGTTTGTCACTTGGAAATCTACAGGACGACAAAGAATAAAAGCTAACCCTCTTCAGTGGCCAATGCTTTCTCCTAAACCTCCAGGCTAAGGACAATGATGTCCTCCTCCTGATTCCTTTGCTGCACTAGGCTGCATTATAAAGGATAAAACAATGCTTACAGTCTCCAGTCAAGTAAAAATGTACAGAATACCATTAACAAAGATAATCAGGAATTTATCAAAGGGTTACCTCCTCATTAAAGTTAAGACCACGACTCTTTGAGTGTTCTCTGTCACATCGGTGAAGATATTGGTTGTAACCCTCTGGTCTTTTAAAAATGGCATCATAGGTGAAAACAGCTCCTGTCTTGAGAAAAGAGGAAAAAAATGGCTAATTCACAGTATTGCTTAACTTTACAAGTTACAGAATACACGTAGGCAAACCAATACTTAAACAACGCACATACAGCATTAGATAATGAGAACTGTAATATTACCGAGCTACCATTAGCAAGTTTGGGTCACTCTTTTGGAAGTCTGCAACAAAAAAATATCTAATGTCATGAGATATCTTTTTTTTTTTTTTTAAAGTCTGTTCAGCCCAGAAATTTCCCTTGTGGTAGTTTACTTATTTTTTTGACCCGTATCCTGTTGTAACTTTCGCAAATTTAACTGCTTGTTTGTTTTACTCATCTGAGCTATGTATAAACAGTTAATAAATTTGTCAAATGATCTGGCACTGTGATGTAAAAGGTAAGCAGGCAGTGTCAAAATTCAAATGGAATGAAATAGATAAAGGTATCCTGCAGTGGAATCACCAGTTAATTTCTGATTAAAGCAGAACTGAGAAGAGTTTCAAAACATGCCTCAGTGGTAATCCCACGATCCAGCAGTATGCATATATCTGTTGAATAAAAATACAGCACACTGAAAGCCAGAATATTATGGTATTTATGATACCTGTCTACATAATTGCATACAAGTAAGCAAGATAACAGATCTAATCTGCTAACAGATACATTTGTGAAATCCAATCGAGAAGTTCTCTCATCAATGGAATCAAAGGAATTTCAAAATGAAAAAGATTTTCAAGGAAAGAAAAGCAAAATCCCCTGTTCAAATACCATGTCAGTTGTCAATGAACTTCAATAAAAGGTCCATACTCTGCTAAACACATCAATCAATCACTGGTTTCACGCATGTCTGACTACAACAAATTAGTAAAATTGTACATTTTGTTGGGCTTTTTTTTTTTTTACCTCATTTTACATGCCAAATTTAGCCTTTGAAAAAGTCTTGTATTTTGAGTTTTAAAGTTTACAAGTAAAGTCAGGGCAGCTATTATGGTTCCATGAAAAGGAAACATTAGTTAAGACTGCTAGTGAAGCACCAGGCTCACTAGCACTCTTAATCACAGGCTTCATTTGAAGGGTGTCTGCATTACTTGGTTCTGCTAAAAGGAGAGATGGTTTGATATTTTTAACCTATCCATCCCTTCATTTCTCAGAAACCATCAGGCCTCACGGAATTTCAGGCACATTCAAGAGCATCCTGCCTCTGACTTATCACTTCCATTATTATTATTGTTTCTGTGCTTTCTTGCTTGTCCTTTCCTTCCCATGGTACTGGTTCCATTCAGAATTTCAGTGGGCATCTAATTTGTGATCACCACTGGTGCTATTTGCTCCTTTGTTTTTCTTCATGTGGCATTATTTGCCCATTATTTGTTACCTGTATCAGAGCATATACTTCACTTTTTCCTGAAATTCACAGACAGGTAGCCACCCTGTTACATTAAACACTAGCCCTATCCCAGATGATCTGCTCAAGATCTTCCACCAGATGGCTGAAGCAACTCTTCTGTGCACAATATACTGATGACTTTTTGCTGTTGTTTCTCTTTGTTCTTAAATGGTGACTTAGTTGGCTCAGAAGGCAGTGGTGGTGAACTGTTTCTCAAACCCATCAGAACAAGTGAATCATGTGGAGCAGACAATAAATTTACACTCAGAGTAGGCATCCTCTGTGTACTGCTACTAAAGCCAAGCACTTCATTAATATTCCAGATACACATAAAATAGGTAAAAGCTTTCTCCATGTCACAGAAGAGGAAATACCACACAAGCGGGCTACAGTAAGCTATGTAAAGTAATCAAGTGAGTAACTGTTTGCCAAGAAAGTAAAAGGCAGGAATTTCTGGCTTCTGGCCATGTGCTGAGCACATCTTCCTCTAGTTCTCTCTGCTTCAGTCTCTGAGATATAGCTGGTTTTAGGTATGTAAGCTGCCAAAAAGGAATAAAATTCCCTTTCCTTTATAAATAAAGAATTTCAAATGGTCTAATTCCTTAATTGTGCAGAAGAATGAGTTGAATCTGCTTCCTCCCCTGTGGCCAAGGCCTGTTCTGTGAAGAAAGCTATTACACAGCTGTTACCACTGTTTGTTTCCATGCCACTGGAGCAGCACTTTCTACAAACCAGGTCATCTGGAGTGTGAAAGCAGAGTTTAGAACATAAGCAAATGCTCTACCATATGGCTGCTAATTCTGCGCAGACGGGACAGACTATGAGCTCCACCAGCCTCAAGTGTACCATGCCAGCCCTCTGACCCGACCTAGCCTGACTCTTCTTGTGCTCTACCTACTGTGTTTTGTTAAGCATGGCACCAACTGCGCCAGCTCACCTTTGGCTCAGAGCCCCTTCCCAGGGTAATGCTGAAATAAACACGGATGACTCCGAAATTATGAATCTACCTGTCTTTTACAGCAGAGCCACCCAGTCAATGCATGGTTCGCTGCTGCCTTAATGCCCAGTGCTGTGGTCTGCATCTTGCCCAGATCCCAGTGCTATGTAACCTGCAAACTCTCACAGGTTACCAGCTATCACTGCCGAGGGCTCTCCACATTCAGCAGCCAGTCACTTGAGTGGGAAGGGGTGATTCACGGGGTAAATTTATTTAATTATAAATAAATACATGTTGCCATAATACTGCTATATTACATTGCTATGATAGATATTTTGGAACTTTTTTAATGCCAGTTTTGAGGGAGAAAAGCTGTGAGTTCATCTCTGAAAGCTGTGAAGTTCATCTCATATAACTGTTCAGAGACAAAAAGGTTTACTACCCAGGAAGCACAGCCTGACTGAGGTTGAAGGTGCAAAACTCTTTTCACTTCTGATTCTAAATACGACAGCTGAGAGAATGAGGGAAAATGGTGATACAAGGCAGCACAGAGTATAGGGGCAAAGCTCTCAGCTACTGTACTTGAGTTACTACATGTTACGTGTCAGCACAACATCTTCAGAAGCATTCAGTTATCAAGGCATATATTGCTGTTACTGTTTGGAATAGCTCCATTGATTTTCTTTGTTAAAGCTGAGCACACAGGAAAAATTTTTGCCATGCACATTGAAAACCTTTTCCCACAACTGAAATTAGAGAAGTTTCTCATTAAAGGGTCCCCAAGAATGTGCATTACCAGAAAAAACACAGGCAACGCATCCAAGCTGAGTGACAGACAACGCTTTTCCTAATGTTTCCCTAAAGATGTCTCACATTTCAGTGATACTATGAGGCCTGTTGGTCATAGAACTACAGAATCATAGAATGGTTTGGGTCAAGAAGGACTTTAAAGATCATCCAGTTCAACCTTCCCTGCCATGGGCAAGGACATCTTCCACTAGATCAGGTTTCACAAAGCCTTGTCCAACCTGGCCTTGAACATCTACAGGTGAGGCATCCACAACCTCTCTGAGCAACCTGTTTCACCACCTCACCACCCTCACAGTAAAGTGAGGACCCAGCACAATGGTAATACTGAAAATGCCAGCAAATAAACTCTCTAAGACTCGTTTTGGAGTTTTAGAAAGCAAACACCCTTTAGTCAGCACTGGGCAGCATGAGGGAGTGGATCTTCATCAATCGTGTGCATCGAGACCACAGCTGGTTACAGAATATATTTCCTGCTTACATG
Organism: Cuculus canorus; assembly: GCF_017976375.1. NCBI lineage: Eukaryota > Metazoa > Chordata > Aves > Cuculiformes > Cuculidae > Cuculus > Cuculus canorus. The sequence continues at coordinate 75,412,863 of NC_071402.1, read as the reverse complement.
TATATGTATAAATTTTCCCAGAAATCTTATGCATATTCTATTGCTTTCCAAGGTCTAATTATAATGTTATTATGAACTTCACAGCAATCAAATCTCTTGCTAATTTGGAGCTGGCTCCGGCTCTGTCTGACCTTGCGTTTGAGAAAGGGAAAGACTGCAAATAGAGGTGATTATAGAAGAAAACACATCTGTTGAGCAGAGATCACGCTTCACACAAGGCATAACAGTGCCTGGAGAAACACTACTTGAAAAAAAAAAACACATGCTATATAAAAAACATGCTATTGAATCATAGAATAGTTTGAGTTGGAAGGGACCTTAAACACCATCCAGTTCCACCCCCCCTGCCATGGGCAGGGACACCCCACTGGATCAGGCTGCCCGAGGCCCCTTCCAACCTGGCCTTGAACACCTCCAGGGATGGGGCAGCCACAGCTTCCCTGGGCAACCTGTGCCAGTGTCTCACCACCCTCATTGTGAAGAAATTCTTTGTTACGTCCAGTCTAAATCTGCCCCTCTCCAGTTTATACCCGTTCCCCCTGGTCCTATCACTACAAGCCTTTGCGAACAGTTGTTCCCTCCCAGCTTTCTTGTAGCTCCTTCAGGTACTGGAAGGTCACTGTAAGGTCTCCTTGGAGCCTTCTCTTCTCCAGGCTGGACAGCCCCAACTCTCTCAGCCTGTCCTCGTATGGGAGGTGCTCCAGCCTTCTGATCCTCTGGACCAGTTCTAACAGTTCCATATCCCTTGTCTACAAATACAGTTACATCGATGAACTTCAGCTTAAACCAAAACACCCCACTTCGTGTCCCAGTAACTTCTCGTCCTGACGGCGCTGCTCCGCGCAGAATCCCAGAAGGAAGGGTCGTCCGTGCGAGCGCTCCCCGGCTCTGGCAGCTCTCTCTCCCTTCCCTCCCTCACCTTGGCCTCCCGGTGGAAATAGCTGAGCTCCGGAGGCCCTTCCCTCCTGGCCGGGATGCAGCTGAAGGCGGAGAGGGCGCAGACGGCTCTCTGCCGCCTGCCCCCCGCCTCGCCCCCCAGCCCCTCCTCCGGCCCTGCCCGCCGGTGCCCGGGCACGCAGGGTGCAGCCATGGGGGCCGAGCAGGGGCCCGCAGCGCCTCGAGCCGGTGCGGAGCATCTCCGGGGGCGGCCTGGCAGGCACCGGTCCCCGCCGAACCCTAGTGGGGCTCCGGGCGTTCCCAACTGAGCGGTGTTAAAACCTACAATCATAGAATCACCAGGTTGGAAAAGACCTCTTAGATTATCGAGTCCGACCATTCCTATCTGCCACTAAACCATGTCCCCGAGCACCTGTCTACCCATCTTTTAAAAACCTCTGGGGATAGTCACTCAACCCCGTTCCTGGGCAGCCTCTGCCAGTGCCCGATGACCCTTTCTGTGATTTTTTTTTTTCATGATATCCAGTCTGAACTTCCCCTGGCACAGCTTGAGGCCATTCCCTCTCATCCTATCTTCTGCAGCTTTGGAGAAGATGTGAACACCCACCTCACAACCTCCTTTCAGGTAGTTGTAGAGAGCAATAATGTCTCCCCTCAGCCTCCTCTTCTCCAGGCTAAACAACCCCAGTTCCCTCAGCCGCTCCTCATAACACTTGTTCTCCAACCCCTAGACTTGTTCTCCAAGCAGCGTGGATTCGCAGGCACACAGGCTGCCTGACCTACACTGCCCCCCTTCATGATGGGTTTCCTGATCTCTTACTGCCCTTGGAAGCTGGGGAAGAAGGTCAGAGAAAAGCCTGGCCGAAAAGGACTGACTTTTTCCCATGACTTTTTGCACTAATCCAGAAATCCCATTTTAAGTGGAGAGGTTGAGTAAAACCACAGCAAAACACAGAGCTTCCACCAGAATGAGGATTCCGAGTCTCGGAGAACTTGGGGTCTCTTCACCCTGCACCTCCTCTCCTTCTTAGGCACTGGCTTTTACAGAAGTTCAGCCAATCCAGGCAATGCAGTTGGAAATCTCTCACGCACAAACTCTCAGGTAGGAGGCACCAAAAGTATCCCTTGGGTGCAAATCTCTAACAACATATTGACTCTAAACTTGCTCTACTCTGGTAGCACCTGGCTCCGAGCTCTGATCTTTTTACCTCACAGTCATCCTGCTTTAATACATACACATAACTATGCTTACTCTGCTGCTTGTAGCTTCACACGTAGCTCAATTAACATTTAAGATGGCATTAATTGAAGCATGCTATCTGGGTGCAAATCAGATTGTCAAAATCCGTGACTAGCTTGGTTTGGTTTAGCTTTTTTTCTGCAACCACAGTGGCAGACTTGATATGCCATAGGCAAAACGTTACTATCATTATTGCTATTAGTATCTTTGGACAAGCACTTTTTTTTTGATCGGAGGGCTGGAGCACCTTCCCTATGAGGACATGTTGAAAGAGTTGGAGTTGTTCAGCCTGGAGAAGAGAAAGCTCTGAGGAGATCTTCTAGCAACCTTTCAGTACCTGAAGGGGGCCTACAGGAAAGCTGGAGAAGGGCTATTCATAAAGGCTTGTGGTGATAGGATGAGGGGGAACAGGTATAAACTGGAGAGGTGCAGATTTAGATTTGACATTAGGAAGAATTTCTTCACCATGAGAGTGGTGAGACACTGGCACAGGTTGCCCAGGGAAGTTGTGGATGGCCCCTCCATGGAAGTGTTCAAGGGCAGGTCGAATAGTGCCTTGGGCAGCCTGATCTAGTGGGATTTTCCTGCCCATGGCAGGAGGGTTGGAACCAGATGATCTTTAAAGTCATCTTTACTAACCAACTAACTAACTAACTATTCTGTGATTCAAAACAGCACTCTTCTAGACATGTTATTTTTACTAAACATCTAAGATTAATTTGAACACCCCCTCCCAACATTCAGTCCACCAGAGATCTTTGCAGCTAGTTCTTTTGGGCATCATTGACCCATTCAATAATTCAGGTCTACTGATGTAAAAAGTCCTATCCCTACAATATAGCTGGCACTCTCCTATCACTAGCACACTGGGCAATATAGCCTCTTGCTTCTTCAAGTGCAGTGTGGAGGTATTTATATTCTGCAGTCTTGGGTGGGTGGGTTTTTTAATAATTTGTGACAATTCCCATCTGCTTAGCTAATTACATCCCTCTACCAATTACAGTGCTCTTCTTTTTGCAGCACGGGCCAAATTAGTGCAGCGTAAGCAACCAGTGGAATTGAAAATCTAACAGCTGCCTTACATCAGCTTCCTACGCAGAAGCATGTTTGCCACTGTGCAAGTGCTTTTTTGTAGTTTAGTCCGAGCACCAAGAGATAGCAATCCCATTTATAATAAGCAGCTCAGCTGAAGCTGCAGCTATAAATAGAGCTGCAAGAAACCGTTCACTAGAAATCTCAGCTGAGCTAGGCAAGAGCTCTGAAGTCAGATTGGAAATGTTTCTCTCCAGCTTTCCTTTTCCTATTCACATGTAGCTCATTTTGATTAACATTTAAGATGGCATTAATTGAAGTGTGCTATCTGGATGTGATTCAGATTGTCAATAATACTGCTGGATGCTTGTTACGGATTTTTCCTAAACCACTCATTTGAAATAATTTGAAACAATGGTTTTCAGTTCATTAACTCTCTTTAGAATTCTTTGAATCTTACAAAGGGTTTTTCTTCCTGCTCACCTTTTGCAGACTCTCCAGAAGCAGGATATGAATGCCCAGGCATTTTTGTTCCAGTTACATCCAGACTTAAATCATAGCCTGCTGCTGTGGTACTATTGTGTCTGTCCCTATTATAGAGTAGTGTTGGAGGTCAGTCTGTTTCTTTAGTAACTGAAATGTGAATGTGTAAACGAATATGAAAGGACAATGGAGCAATTTTAATCTATACAGTCAAAAGTAAGCAGTCAAATACAGGTGAGTTCAGAGACCAAGGTGTTAAAAGTTGCTTTGATTCCATGTCTTAAGGAGGAGAAGTTCAATTGCCTGCCTTTTTAGGGAATTGCAATATTCCTTTCAGGTTCCACTGCTAAGGTTCCCGAATTTTAATTATGTCAATATATACTTCAGTAGTCACAAAGGTATCTCAGGGGCAGGGTGACTGTTCTGAAATGTCCAACTGACTTATGGAGTAACTTTGCAAGAAAATTCCTAAAAGGAATTTATTAAGCAAATAGTAATGAGGGTTGGGGGTGGCAGGCATGGGGGGACATGAAGATGATGACAGGAGGACAGGGAAGGGACAGGCACAGGAGGACAGATGACATATAGCTGGACAGGTTATTTATATGCAGAAAAAAACCCACAGTAGCTGTTTTGCTACTGGAGGCTGACATACCTGTTTCAAACTCACATCACTCAGAGCTGAGGTGGCTAGCCTGCTGTCAAATTAAAGCTTCGCAATTCATCTTCTGTCCTTGCTGTTTGGCCTCCACATATATCAGATTGCCATGTGCTTCTGAACCTCAGCTGATCCTCAAAGGAGAGACAGCCAAGTACAGCATATGATGGCCCTTGAAAAAGAGGCTGAAAGAAAAATGGCTCAAAACCTCTGTCCACTTTCCACTACCATAGCTTTAGTCCAAGCCAGTCATTTCACACAAGTGCTTGTTTCTTTTAGACTCTAAGTCAGTGGTGGACTGCTTGTCTCAAATGGGAAGGTTTTTCAGAGGTTTTCTGAAGGACATGAAGACAGATGTACATCACCTGCAGAAGTCAGCACACCTCTTGCAGTCTTCAGGGTTTCTTTTTTGTTGTTCAGGAGTTACTTGAAAATTTTAAAATTTTCTTTGAGTATATCTTTTGTTTCAATAATTCAAATAATTCTCTGCACAATTACTATGACTGAGCCTTGATCTGCAGATTGTAAGCATTTCTTTGTTGGCTTGTGACTACAATTTCACCTTCTTGACTAGACAATTAGGCTTTTCAAGTAATTATAATAGTTTTAATTCTAATAATTTAAAAACAATAAAAATTATAACTGGTTGAGTGATATAATTTCAATCATTATTTGCATGCTGACTGGATATTCCAATTCACTGTCAGACAATTATTCTCTTCAATAACCCTCTTGGTAAGTAGAGTAACACGCAATTTTATACATGAGGTGGACATTACTTTATAACAATTGTTATTTGTAACACTGCTTTGGAATGCAAGCATGAAAATTTAAATCCCAGGAATGTCAATCTTTCAAAATACTTCACATGCATATTTTTGCTGTCAAAATTGAGATTTTCATGAAGCATCTCAATGGCCACTACAAATACATTTGAAAAACACTAAATAAAAGAATTTCCAATAATTCTTGGCAGAATTTTTGTTTTGAATAGTGGCAGCCTACAACATAATGTAGTTCATATCTTCATAGCTGCAAACAGGATGAAAATGTCCTTATCTTGCATTTTGACATATTAAAAACTACATTGACTGGAAAAAACCCTGCCCCAAAATGTGACATTTTTTAAAATTATTATGTTCACCTTTAGGGTGAACCACCTACAAGTGACTTATACTCTGCTTTTGACAAATACATACAAATTTGAAGTACTTCAACGAACAAAACCACTCTCTTAATTACATGTTTTATTTAAGGCACAGGTATCTCATTCTACATTTGTTTATTCTCCAGGGTCACTCCACTATTCTAGACAAGAAAGGAAAAATAAAACTCAAAAGCCCTAGTCTTAAAATTGTTTGGGTTCCACTTGTAAAAAAAGATGGAGAATCTGCTATCTGAAAATGAAAAATTAAAAGACCTTCACACAGAAATATAACCAAAAAGAAAAACCACATACCAAAGGACAAGGTAGCAATTGTTTTTAACAGTGAACCTGCTGCTATATAAAGCATCCTGACAACATAGCTAATTATTCATCCTGATGTGAGGTTCTGAAAAGAAAACAGGACAGACGTTCAATAGCTCTACCTTCAGATGCGCACAGTTGTGTATTTAGAAACAAACAGGTTGAACTCCTACCTGTGCCTCAGTGCAAAAAGGGAAAGCCTGTAGAAATTTTTCAAAATAGAGGAAAAATAAAGGAACTTAAGGAGAATGAAAAATGCTTTTCAGGCAGCATAAATAAGATGCTAATGTCTCTCTTTAGAAACAGCATCTAAATAGTGTTAATTTACAGGAAATTCTAACTACTTCTGTAGCACTTCATAAATTGGAGCAAAGTGTTGATTTTAAAAAAAAATCCAGCAGGCTCCTCAGGTGTTCCCATTTGGATTTCATTTTCACAGACCACAGTGAAGCACTCATATTGATCTTTTGGCTGCTGCCTCCAGGTGATACATTTGCATTGTACTTGTGGAAGTCATGCTCTTTGTGGTTCACTAGTAAGTTATGAACCATGGCACCAACACAGAAATCGCAGAACTTGAGCCTTACTGTGATGTAGACTGTATGGAATGTCGAATACTGATTTGTATGGTTTTCATAAAGCTTTTCAAGTTACACTCAGGTACATGAGCAGTGTCATATGCAGTAATTGAGGAAAATGAAATATCCACAGGAGAGGAAGAAAAAGAATATAAGAACTCTGGGTCAATCTAGACAGGGGAAAAATAAAATACTATAAACAGTAGATGTAAAATGTATTGGAAGATAAAAAGTGTTTATTGCATACAAATTGCTTGTCAGTATTAGAAAGATAATAATCATACTCGGCAACTGAAGGCCAGGGAGAGGACAGTATGAACCTTTCTTTTTCTGGGCATCGTACTGTGTATATAATCATATTTTGCCCATTTTCTTGTTATTTATCGGGATTTGGCTACAGGAATCTGAATGCAACTACAAAATGACTGAATGAAAATACCAATGAAACATGAGTGATGAGAACAAGGGCATTTCCAACATGCTCTTGGAGGGCACGCATATATCTTTATATTTTGTTGGACCAGTCAGTTCATGACCATTCAAATGTTTTAGCCTTTCACATGGCTTGCAGAAATATAATACTGTTTAACTTTTATCAAAATCAGAGAAAAAAGGCTATCAAGTTAGGTACCAGATTAGCTACTGATGCGCGAGAATACAAATGAAAAGCAAAATCCTGAATGTACAGGTTATACCTGAAAGCTGCACATAAGTATGACAATACAATATAACTAACTTTACATAAGGGCTTTTCATCCAAAGTATGAAATGATTGCTTTGACCCATGATAATACCAGAATGATTTTAAGGGGCCAGAGTATATTAAAAATCAAAGAGATTAAAAATTGTTTTATGTGTTCCTCGGACAAATTTATAGTAAATGGAGAGGAGGGATTTAGAAGTCTTAAGTGTAACTACAAATGATAGCTTCTTTTAGCCAATGACTGAGACACTGTTTCTGCTTGCCATGTGAGCTATTGGAAAGCCTTTCACTCCATTGCAAAATTATTTAATTTAATTAAATGATTAATTAAAAGGAAGAAATCTTATTAGACTAGGCACCTATCTTGAGAGTTACTGATCAAAAGTTTCCAGCTCTGGGTGAGAGGTCAAGCATGCAATTTTGGACATAAATAACTTGCATTTTGGTTTTAGACTAACTTAAAGGGATCAAAATTCAAATTGTCTTTCTGACTGCAGATGTAGGCATTTTGAAATATACCGCCATTCCAGTTTGCTAGTGGGCAGATCACTGCTGTGAGTAAACCACGTCACACTCAGTGAGACTGTGGTCTCATGCCATTTATTTATGACCCACAGTTTTGAGAATTCCTTCTGAAAGGACATTAATGCAATACAAATGTAAATATATGTTTCAGGAATAAGAAAACTGAATATTTTTACATTTCCATAACATGCTAGACCTACTCATGCATAAATTGACTTCTATATTCATATGATATCAGTCAGAAAAAAACTCTTGTACTTACATGCTCTTCTGTAAATAGGAGGATTTTACTAATTTTAATCTTCTTAGGATGTTATGACTAAAAGAATATGTAAATTTCAAGTACTAATTATAGCAAAGCAAAAATTAATCTTTTCTATCTATGCTTCAAAATTCAAAGAAGCATAGATAGTAATTACCTGCTTTTTCAGTCTTTCACTTGGCTAGTCTATGAAACTCCACAAGTGTGATACTTTTGGATTTTGCAAGATTTACATTAATTTCAAATATCCACCAAGTAGTATTTTTTGTATCTTCCGCTCATACTCATGTCCCGATAAATTAGAGTATTTTAAATATCCCATGAAATCTGGCATTATAAAGGTTAAGTGAAAGGCATGCAAAGGCAAAAGAGGTTGTCAATGTACAAAACATTTCGTCTCTTGTACAGCTTCTCCTAGTTATTGTTAGAGCATTGCAGGCCAGTTGCAAAGCAGCAACACTACTGCTGTCTCCAGCATCCCTCACTTTGCTTGTGTTTGTGGACTTGAGGTAGGTCTTCTGTATCACATAGGGAGTAAATGACTGCAAAGTGCCTAGGATGCCACCCAAGACTGAAGACAAGAGAGGTGATTCAATTTCTGAAAGGCAATAGCAAGCCTAGGAGATATTAATGACTCAAGCTATTGAAATAGCTGGCCATAACCTGCCTTCAACTTCTAACTGCTGAATAAAAAGCAGCAGCGGCAGCAACAGAGAACGTGCAGGTTTAAAGCGACAGAAGCCATGGAAGGAAGCAAAACCAAGAGACAGCAACAGTAAGACAAAGTACATATAAACTTTTAATGAATTAACCTTACAAAAGACAATAGCTTCAAAACATTTGACACGTTTGTACAAAACTATTCCAGCATTGTTAGTTCTCTCTTCAGAAAGAATGCCAGCAAGCCACCCAACGTGTCCCTGGCTATGAGATGCAACTGGTGATCACATCCAAATCATGTGTGGACAGAGTAAACTTATTTACAAATACTGTATATTTTAATAGCAGATTAGTGGATGCTATTGGGGAGCGACTGTATTTTCAAAAAAACACCATGCATCAGAAAATAGAATGCACCCCTAGCTTTATTGCCTTTTTTTTCACTGCATTTGTCACTAACATCTCTTTTTAGTCCTTTCAGGATGAGTTATCTCCTTTTAATTCCTGTTCCTTCTTTCCTTGTCTTTGAATAACAGTGCAAGTAGCAGTACAATCTTCCAGTCCTATAGCGTACATTGCAACTGTCCTTGAACATGGGAAATCAAGGTGCAAAACGATGGCTCATGGGACTATTCTGCAGCCATATTAAAATAAGTGCCACATACCAGAAAATAGCACGCATGTTACGGGCCAAAATGTAGTTTAAAAGTGCGTGATACTTTCCTGAAAATATGGTACTGATGAAACGTACAAGCATTCTTCAAGATGCCACATTCCCTTGTGAAAGGGATCTTGTCATTTCAGTATGTACAAAGTATGTCTTCAGTTCTCCTTTTCCTTTTACATTTATTATTCCTCTGCAAGTACTCATGTACCCCAGTGTTTGCAGGACATTGTTTGTCTCTTCTGTAACCTGCAACAATACAGTAATATAACCATTATTGACAATGGAGCAAAGCAGAATCTTCTTCCAGAGCATGAAGAATTTCTGAGAAATTATAAGGGGTTTGCTATAATGCTTATAAGGCCTTTAAGGGTCTCAAGTGAGGTTTGAGCAGCTGAGTTTTCAAAAAGTTTTTTGCTGAATGCTGATTCTAGTCATTTACGTCAAGTATCATATCAGGTATATAACCATTTCTCTATCTAGGATTCCAAACTGAGGGCTCATAGACACACACCGACACTAGGGACAACACTCTTCCTCATACTGCAGTTTTCTCAACTTCAGGAGCTGCTTTTCATTTCAGTAGACCCAAGCTTCCCCAACTTTTTGCAAATGCAAAGGCTGTGTGAATGAAGTGATAGTAAGACATTAGCTCATCTGTCAGATCTGCTGTTGCCATTTTCTCACATAACTGGCAGTGAACTAGACTTTAGGCAGTTCTGCCATTTTAGGTGAAAGTCCACTAGATCAGAAATTGTTCAACAGACTCAGACAGACTGTGTTTCTTTGTGAAGCAGACAACTATTTGTAGATATCATTGCTTTGATATCCCTTCTGTTTTCACTTTTGACCCACAGTTGGTAACTTTACCATTATTTCATTCTGAATAGTTTCAATCATAGATCTGGAGTGCTTTCAATCCCATGCTGGGAACCCAAAGTGCTAGGCAGCACGCTAGGCAGATACTTAAAATGTGATCCCTGACTATGGAATCACTGGAAAGTTAGTAAATTGAAGGCCTTTTCTATACAGGTCTATCTATAATCAATACAGATAATAATATACAAATATTATTAATCAGCATGATTCATTAAAGAGGAAGTTTTGTGACTGCTTTACGGATTTAACTTGATGTACAGCAATTGTGGTAATTTCCTTTATGTAGAAATAATTAACATCAGGAATGCCTTTCAGACATAAGGTAACTAGTATTTTATGAGTCTAGAAATTCGAAGAATAGAAATGTGTCTTCCCTCAAATCCTCTTTTAATCTAGGGCTGCATTTCCAAGCAACCCAGGACTTCCTCCGTGTATTTTTCTATGGGGTCAAGACAAAGTTGATTCTCCTCCCATCTTCCCTATAATCTTATTTCAATTCTTTATTTTCCTGCTGAAGGTGTAATTCTTTTGAAAGGTACGGATGGAACGGGTAGGTAATTAGTTTTCTGTAGGTATTCTTGGCTCCAAAACACAGATCTGTTTAGTGTACAAATATGTGATGTTTTTTTAAGCACCAGACTCATAGGTTCATGATAAATACTAGCAGAAACCAAGACTTACCTGTATTTTATCTAAGACTCCAGTGCTGTCCATCCTGCTGGCCACATTTACTGTATTGCCCCAGATATCATATTGTGGTTTTTGAGCTCCAATTACTCCAGCTATTACAGGTCCGTGGTTGATACCTGGAAAACATCAGATCTTAACACTGAAAAAGAAGATCCACAAAACATGAAACCCACAGTGCACCTAATGACACGTCAAGTTGGTGACTGTGGTATTTGGCTCATGCTGAATAGTCAGTGCAGCAACCAACAGTCTATTCACAACCATTTACAGCAGAAAGATGTTAGTTATAAAAATGCCAAGATTTAGTTCATCTAATTTTAGCTATACAGCTCCATCCCATACTGAGTAAATTTGATATTTTTAACCATTAGTATCCTAATAACCTTCTACAGCCTTTATTAGGTAGATAGCATGAGGAACACACTGTGGGAAAGCAGCAGCTTCTGGGAAAATGAATACACATAATTTCCTTTCATTTCTACTTGTAGTGAAAAAGGGTTCTCCTCTCTGCAATAGTTGATGGCCAAATCAAATTACTTTTACAGTATTCTTTGCTTCTTAAATGTAGAATAAGCTAATGCTGGAACCACCTGAACCACCACTGCTGTTGGTTTGAGTAATATCTTGGGGGCTGGAAGCCAGCTTCAAATACCTCCTACTTCAAGGATACTCCTACCCATATCTCTTAGGAATGTTTTGGCCACCCAAGCATTCTGGGATGTGCTGTACTATGTCATTCCCACTTGTGCGAGTCTCCTTCACGTGACACATGTGAATGCTTGTTGGGGCAAGGCTGGAAGAGTAATACTCTTGTATCTAAAGCGTCATTTAATTATTGCATGAAAAGGTAAATACTGTTCAGCAGGGCAGAGAGAGAATATCTCGCTCCAAAGTATTCTACAGTCTGGGCTCAAAGCATTCTCCAGGGAACAGGGATTCTCGTGCTTGACCAGCCTCAGCTACGAGCAGGAACCATATTAAGTTCACCTACAACACAGACAAATGTTCTAAGGATGAAGCATATGGAAAACAACGTGTCATCCTCTATTTTGTTCTGAAAAAAAGCAGTACCTGTGGAAAACTTGCTACAAAATCATGTATGATCTTGTCTAATAAATCAAGCACCTAAGCTAACAGAAGGGGAGGAATGCCTGAAATGTAATGTAGGTGCTTCCCTCCTTTGCCTGGCAACATCAGGGTAGGCTGTGTACTTCCTAAGGCACAACTAGCATTTCAGGCACTCACAGAAAACGAAGATGGAAAGCTGAGACCTGTAGTAAGTTGCAACAGTTCTGGGGTTAGATGCTGGCTGAGGAAGACTTTCACAAATGGCAGTTTGGATTTAAAACCTTATAGCAGGGATTGTGTTGGAGGGAGATGCTCAGATGTTTCAGTGGCCGCAATTGCTATGGATATTAGATGCTTTCATGGACAGGTGGTGGTGGGAAGCAGAGAAGTAAAAGGAAGATGGAAATTGAAGATCTCAGTTGTGTCTATATCGGATTAAGATGGCAAAAGTGTTAGTTTGGGGCCTGTGCCCCTTTATAGATTTAATCATTCCTAATTTCATGAAGCAAAGGAGTCTGACTTCTCCAGAGCCTATAGTAAACTCTTCAAAAATCACAAGTAAGTATATTTTTTTCCCCCATAGAAAGTTTGCTTCATGATCTTCACTTTAAGGCAGTCAGTATTGCTTTAATCAGTTTGTGGATTTAGCCCTGACACTCAACTGCTCTTTATCTTTACATTCCTGATATCAGTATGTTTGCAAATATGTGGCACGTGTCATCTGTCTATGGCAAGAAGAAAGCTTTTATTCTATAAAGAAATATGATATCTCTACATGTTTCTTTTAAACCTATCAATTTCTGTAACACTTTGAGAAGCAAGCATACTTCAGATTTGCTTTTCCATTTTTTAACTCTAGCAAGGAATACAAAACACACTGGCAAAGCAGCGCCCTCAGGAACACATGAATATTTCAAGTCAGAGTTTTGCCAGTGGATGGCACTGTGCAATAAACATGAGAGGAGACACAGAAAGGAAAAGCAAGCAGCACAACAAGAAAAAGACAAGACAGGAGAATAATTGTTGGAAATCAAATACCTCTGACATATTTACAGGATTTATGGGTTTCCAATATTTATTTACTGCTTTCATTTCACACTTCCCAAATTACATATTGCATTGTAAAACTGCTGTGTACTGCTATAAGGAAATAAACATTTTAGAACATATGGCTCTTGATCAACTCTGAATTCATTTATTTCATCATCTTTTCCACAGCTCACTGCAGCTGCCTGTTTCTTTTTTAAATACCATGATGCACAAGTAGAAGCAATTAGAAGCTGAAATATAAAAGATACCCCTTTCAAGCATAAACAACTAGTCATCTTTGCTCTTATTTGTCAATAATGACAGAATAACAAAGAAGAGAACTATCCTCCTTTGTCTAGCATTGGGAAGGAAAGAATGCTTTTTGTGTATGCTTGCTTGATTTTAGTATATCTAAAATATTCCAAACCCCAGTCTCACTGGCCCATTATAGTTCTTGTCCCTCAAAACCATTTATATGGCTTTGTAAAGTCCTGTCTAGAGTGTTCTTGTGTCCTTTGGTATTGATAAGATTAAAAAATGTATGTGGTTAACAACCTGTAGAATAATTATTATGAAGTGACCATAAAACAATTCAGAGCCACGGGAATGTGGTTTTCAACCACTCTTAGGAATACTGCTCTTTTCTGAGTCCTGCCTTAAAACATTCCTACAAGCAGCTATAGTTAATGGGCAATACCATGTAGACTGCCTCTAAAAAGGGTGAAGATAGTGCTGTTTACTTTCATGGCCCTTTTGGTCAGTCCTATGGACACCTTAATCAGCTGGTACTTCTCACAAAATTCTCCCCCTCTTCCATGATATTGCCATAAAAATCGCATGATACATACCCACTCGTAACTTGAAGTCATTGAATGAATGCTTGTTTATGACATCCAGTTTCGCCACTAAGGCAAAGGCAAACTCCACCATGGTTCCTATGTGCATATACTGTCGTTCAGGTTCCTGAATTTAAAGAGACAAGCAAACAGAATAAACCCATTTTCTTCAGCCTTAGTTGCTGTGAGAATACAACCAAAATATGCTGATCACTTCAAAGCACTTAAAATCTTAGTTATGTTCTGATGACAGCAGGAAGCAGTAAAAAAGTAATGAAGAAGATGGTGCCCTGCGCAGCATCAGTTAGGTCAAACAACGGCCAATAGACCAGGATGCATTTTGCTTACACAAGCAGGCACGCTAAAGATGATAGATCTAAACCTATGTCTAACCTAATGTTTTGATCGTCAAATAACTGATTAGGTGCTAATACCGCAGGCTCTCAATACTTGTTTGCCTAGGATTTGCTCATTAATTTTCTTTACATGTCTGCTTCAATTTTATGCCCTTTAATAATAAATAATGCTTGTGGACACCTTCACAGAGACTCCTCCCTCTCACTGTTGCACAGCTCAGCACTTTAGTTAATACTTAAGCTGCAGTGAAATTCAGAATTTTAAGAGCTCCTCCACTAACCTCATCTGGTAGGAAAGCAAGCATCTCTGAGAACATCTAATAGACCTGAAAATGAATAAAATACAAGAGAAAGAGAGGAAGAAGGCAACCTATGGCCCCCAGTTTCCTAGTTTAGAGAATATATCGCTTATAAAGTCTATAGACTTAATGTCTCCTCATATATCAACACTGTAGCCTGATTTCTAAGTATTGTTTTGAGTCCTCTCAGGCTGAGAAGAAAATCGATTTTCAGGCTCCCAAAGCCCAGGGTGAGATCCTGACAAAAAATGATTTCAAAAGAGATGGACTCGCTGATTTCTATCAGAAATTACTGAATCTTCCTCATTTCTTGATATAAAATGACAGAAGAGATGGAGAGATGACAGCTTTGGGAGATGATTCATAGAGTAGATGCATCAGCCTAGGTGGGACAGTATTGGTGCTTGCCAGAGCAGCTGTTCAGATGAATCAAGTCTTTTTCCTTTGGAGTTCACTCCTAACTAAGACAGATGGTTTCCTGTTCAGTTGATGTATTCAGTCCCCCTCCTTGGGCACTTAGTCTTCTTTGGGTGCTTGTTTTAAGCTGGGGGCTGTTCCCAGTAGTATGCCCAGCAGTCAATCATTGCAACACTAGGTACTGCAGTATCTGTGGATCTCTGGGTGTCTGGACTGAAGGCTGCTGACCTTTGGATTATTTCCTTTGAAAATGTGTACTAAATCACAAAAGAAACACTAAAACTTGGATGACTCAATTCACAGCTTGCAGAAATAAATTAGACGATAGATTTCTTCCTGTGCATGCACTAGTTTCAGTTGTTATTGAGAGATCCTCTGTCTTCTCATCTCCAGTCTACAGTTCTGCATTTCCTTCATCCTCTTCACCTCCCTGTATTAAGTATCCGAGCTAATTTAAAATAATTCTTTTTTTTTTTTTTCCCTCTCAAGATACTTAAGGTCTACAGTTCATGTGTTAATTGCTTCTGTCTAAAAGAAATATGAGTTTGGCAAGAACACATTAATCCTTACCAGAGAATGTGTTGGTTTATAATTGTGCTCTGTCTGTTGCTAACCTGTAGTACTCTAAAGATCATGGCAAAAGCAAAGGTTTTTGCTTCAAAGTTATGAATTGCTTCTCTGAACTTCATTTCTACTGACTGCAGTTCCCAGTCCTACCCTCTACAGATAACCTGAAACAAAGGAACATGTTTCCAGTGCTAAGTCTGAGTGTTGCATAGGTGTATGGTTAATACAGCTACTCAGCCCTTCCAGCTTGCAATGGAAAATACTCATTCTTGAGGTCTTTTGTATACTTCATAAATCTAGTTCTGCTGCAGCAGCAGCAATAAAATGCTGTATTGTGTTTAGAGTAGGAGGCTTGTTTCAGACTTAGCAAATACAGAGATGGCATTTTCAAGCCACAATGTGAAGAACAATAATTCACAGAGACTACGAAACAAAAGTATACGCTTGTCCAGTACAATACAATCTATGTTAATAAGAAAAAAAATAGGACACAATGTTATACATACAGTTTAATGAACAGAAATTTAGCTTTCATTTTAACATGTTTTTTTTATTAAGCAGAAACCTTTTCCTGTACCTGACACTGTTCTTGGTTGGATGTAGCACTCAGTCCTGTTGCTGCCATGTAAGTGCTTCCAATGGTCTTTATTTTTTCAACTCCACTGAACTTTGGCTTTGACAATAACTGTAAAACAAGGATGGTTATTTGTTATTCAGGTCAGCAGTCCTGTTACTCTAACAGCATTCAGAGCATCAATTCTTAGAATAGTCTCTTAATATACATCAAGTAGCTTCACATATGCAGAGTGAAGGACTTCAGGATGGATAAAACAATGGTTACAGATGGTCTCCAAAGAAAGGGAATTTCTGTATGCTAAAATACTTTTTTATTATAAAGGGACTGTGAATATAGTTATCTATAGAAATGAGAAAATTCCGCCTTATTGTAAATACAGCTCTTAAACATCAGTGGACTTTGATATTGGAACTGAGTCTCCATAAGAGCAAACAGTCAAGCTTAAAGCAGCTTTCTGAAAGTATGCATCTATGCCAATGAGATTAAAATCTAAGGGGTTTAGTTAATATCCTAGGTTGATTTGAACATTCCAATGTTCTCCAAATGGATTTGCTGCTAAAATACCCTCTATAGCTGCAGACCCACAAATCTAGACTGTGTTCTCCAAGTCATGATATGATTTTAATGCCTTTTTCTGATATATTCGGTACTAATAACTTTCTTTAAGACAAATATTGTTCTCAGTCAGACCTTTACAGCTTTTCCCAGTTAATCTGTAGGCAAACTCTGTACCTGCTTGTAACTTCAGAGAGTGGAATATTAAAACTTAACACAATACTTTGAGTTGCTCATGTATCAGCTAATAAATGCTCTATATAAAGACACCAATACAGATCAAATATAACATGAAGCTGTACTTTAGGGGAAATAGATTTATGTACCTGACTTCAGGCACTAGTATTTAGAAACTAGTTAATATATGGCATGTATTAAGACTACCTCTTGAACTGCAGTTAAGACTACCTATTGAACTTGAAATTTCTCCATCAGATATACATGTAGGATTCTCATTATAGCTAATCAAAAGCAATTGAGCATGATATCAGAGAGCTGATTTACCCCAAATAAATTTATTCTTTCTTTAATACTCCCTGTAAGTAATTTCCATGTGACACAAATTTCTTTTCTGACAACTCTTCAACTCTCCCTCTCAAGTATGTTTGCTTACTGATGCATATTCTGGGTTATTAAGATTGAAACCATACATTGATTGTTGTTAGAAGTACATACATCATCAAAGTCAGCAATGATTTCATTTAGCAGCCTGAGACACTCCAAGCCTTCCTTATTTACATCAGATTCTGTATAAAATTCCTTGAAATCCGGAACAGAGGCAAACATGACACACACGCAGTCATATGACTGATGATATAGATCCTGTCCAAAAGAAAACAGAACAGAGAAAAGAAATTATCTGTCATATCCAGTTCTAAATAAACATTTCCTTATTAATATGCAGTGTCCTGATTCTGACAAGGGAGGAGCTGCAGTGGCTGGAAGACCTTAGATGGTGTTTGGGTATATTTTGCAACTCTTAATTTTAAATCGTGTATAGCCTGTTTGTTAAAGAGACTTAACATATACAGGTGAAAATATTTTAGTGATTTAAAGCTACATTTTTTTCTTCCTGAGTATGAACTCCATGAACATAAAATGTTCATTAATTTATTAGATAAGACCCATTTCTGAGGCTTCTCATGTACTGAATTTCATCTGGCTTGCACAGCTAGAACTATATTTTGCAGAATAATCTCTAAATCATTATTAGCTTCTTGTATTATTGTTCTAACTAGAAAACTGAACAAAATCACAAATTCAATGTACTACAAATGCATAATGCAACACAATCCTGACAGTTCCTAATCAAAAACGACAAGATGCCTAATAGGACAAAATAATTGCAATTTTTTTTCCCCTAACAAGGACCTGAGGCAAAGGGAAATAAGTCACCTGAACCAAAACTTATTAATGACAGACTCTCCTCTGCCTTCTGTGACTACTGAAATGGGAGTACCTCTGCTCCACAGGAAGATTCTGGTGCTAAAAAAGACCACACACAAGCTGCAGCCCTTCCCCCACCCCCACTTCAGTTTCCTCCCTACTGTCCTTAAACATCAGAATATCTCTTCTCTCAGGATAAATTCACATAATGGAAAAAAGGAAAGAAGGAATAACTATTAAACTAATACTTAAAAAGTAATATCTATACACAAAGCAATAAAAGATGCTGTAAGCTACTATAAAGTCAAATTCTGTTTGAGTTATTATGTAAGTGAAAGAAGGATTTCAATGCTCGTGTGAATAAGGTGAACAGAATTTATTCTCAGATTTCAAGAATCATTACAAATTATTTCCCTTTTACTTATCAAACCTTTTTTTTTTTTAATTTAACTCACCTTATGTTTCTTTTTGAAAGAATGTGGCAGATTTCTACACAGATCATAGAATTATAGAATGGTTTGAGCCAGAAGGGACCTTAAAGATTGTCTTATTCTAAACTCCCTGCCATGGGCAGGGACACCTCCCATTAAACCAGGCTGCCCAAGGCCCCATCCAGCCTGGCCTTGAACACTTCCAGGGAGGGGGCATCCACAGCTTTCCTGGGCAACCTCACCACCCTCATTGTGAACAATATTCTCATTACGTCTATTCTAAATCTGCCCCTCTCCAATTTATAGCCATTCCCCCTCATCCTATCACTACAACCCTTCATAAAAAGCGCCCCACTCCACAGATTTCTTGTAGCCCCTTCAGGTACTGGAAGGTCGCTATAAGGTCTCCTCGCAACCTTGTCTCTCAGCCTGTTGTAAGGGAGGTGCTCCAGCCAGATGTTTACAGACATACTGAATCTTGGTGAAGTATAACTGAAAAATAGAAGAACTATAGGAAAACAGCTGACTGCCTCATCCCAACATAGATGTGAGAGCAAACATGAGAATAATAGTGGACAAGGAGGAACATGGGCGGCTGGAGGAGGCAGATGATGTGTTACTAGGATTTTTCAGCCCCTTTATTTTCTAAGGAATGCATTACTACAGTATCACTGAAGCTCCACCATGCCACTGGGGATGGATATATTCAGTTCACCATTCTTATTTACAATCTTATGCTGAGCCACTTGAAGTTGCCCATCTCCACCTTACTTCCAGCTCACAGCCATATATACAACATCAGTATCACTTTAAAGGGACATGATTGTGCAAATGAAAAGCAACTAAACAAAATATCTAAGCCAATGACTTCACTGTCAGATCACTTCTAAACTTCAAAGGAGTTCTAGATTTCCATTGTCCTCTTCCTGAGACAGAGGAACCAATATTGTGATAATATTTTTCTGTCATCTGCTTTTCCTCCTCCATAAACAACTGGTTAATAAATTCAACCCATATAATAAAGAAATTAAATGGTGGTGAGAGGGAACCCCCTTGGCTGGATGACATCAATTAAATTTAGGCAATTTAAACACCCGAGTGAGGCATTTAATCTGAGGTCACAGTCAGCCTATGTGTCCTGTATTGTCAGTACGGCAGAAATGCTGATTTTGAAGATCATTTTAATGACAGATGGGCAGAATCACCTCAGATATTGTTTCTCTCTCAGTCAGTTATGGGGAAAAAGGCTAAAGGAGCATGTTTTTCTTCATGTAGGCACTCAAGAGGCATGCCTGAAACTACAGGATGACTCTGACTCTAAGAAACCCAGAAGCTCAGGCCCCAAATGACCTCACTTTGCTCCAGTCTCTCACATTTAAAACCAGGTCCACTCCGTGATCCCGCACTGGCATATACTGGCAGATATCTTGTGTATGTATGCATGTATGTAGGCTTGGTGCAGACATAATCACACTAGCTTGAAGTTAGTTATGTGGAGCCATAGAAGAGTAACAGGCTCACTCCTCAAATACTTAGCTTTTGCAGTCTGCATTTTGCTTCACACTACCTCCTTCAAATTTACTTCAGGCATGTCTGTATTCAAGTTACAGTAACATTTGTATATAAATATATTAAAAAGTTAAGATCTGATGTGCTGAGTGCTCTTCTTAGACCGATTAGCTGAGTACGTGCAGAGATTACATTCTGTAGTTTACTCAGCTTTCCTTCTATTTTACTCAAGTCACCTTCCCTGTAACTTGATTCCAATTGTGGATGAAGGAATTCAAGCTGCACACACGGTGATCCTGATTAAAAGTGGACTGCATCACAAATATAAGGCCTGACTAATACAGAGAGGGAAATTCACAGTTCTATATGAAAGACTAGAGGGAGATACAAGAGTATTCATAGCAAAATGTAGATCATTAATACTCAAAACATGGACTATTACACATACTTTTGAAACTTGACCAAACAAAATAAAATAAGTTGTATACATTTGTGATTAAATTTTTTTTAATATTGTTTATATTCCTACTAGATGGAAAAATCCAGTAAGTTAAATCTAGCCAAATTAATAGTATAGTTATAATTATTATTAATAAAAATTGTGTTGTCTCAGGGATTCTGTTAATTAGTTAGAAAAATCAGTTTTTTTAGTTAATGAGATAAACATTCGATAACAGCTGTTTAATTTTCTTTATTAAATCCTGCTGATTTTGCATCTTAAAAATGTAAAATGTGCTGTAATTATACTACTGATCAGATACTGGTTGTAAATTTTGTGAAACAGAAAAAAATCTAGGCACAGAGGGGATACTGGGGCAGTGCTATGTTGAACATGGAAACTAATGCTATGTAAAGGTTGATTTGTGAACATAACTTTAAGTAATAAGAATAAAGGTCTGTTAAGAGTTACAGCTGAGCCCTTACAGGAAAAGGAGATCAACCATACAGTGCTGCATAAGACATTACTGATTAATATGAAGCAGAGACGGTAGAGGATGGATTCATTTTATCACCTCATAATACAGGAACCAGAAGACAAATAGAACATTTGAAATTAGAATAAGGGAAAATATTTTACATATGAGATAGAGAATCATAGAATCATAGAAGCATTAGGTTGGAAAAGACATTTGAGATCATCAACTCCAACCATACCTATCCATTACTAAATCATATCTCTAAACATCTCATCTGCATGCCTTTTAAACACCTGCAGGGATAGTGACTCAACCACCTCCCTGGGCAGCCTGTTCCAGTGCTTGATGACCCTTTTGGTGAAGAAATTTCTGCTAATGTCCAATCTAGACTTTCCTTGATGCAGCTGAAGGCCATTCCGTCTTGTCCTATCACCTGTCACTTGGGAGAAGAGAACAACACCCACCTCTCTACAACCTCCTTATAGAGAGTTGTACAGAGCAATAAGGTCTCCCCTCAGCCTCCTCTTCTCCAGGCTAAACAACCCCAGTTCCCTCAGCTGCTCCTCGTAAGACTTGTTCTCCAGCCCCTTCACCAGCTTCATTGCTCTTCTAATGTATATTTCATTGCTATTCAACAACACGAAAGACGAGCTTAGAGGGTTAAAAACATGACTGCTTATGTGAATACTAGAAAAATGCATAAGCAGGAAGTATAAAAAATATCTGCAGAAGCAAAATATGTCCATACAGGTAAAAGCAGAACATTCAATATCATCTCAATCTTAATCTGTCCTTTGAACTTTCGCTGAAGTATCTAACACTGGATTCTGCTGGGGCCCTGCAGTTGACTGGACTGCTGCTGGGTGGCAACTCCTGCCTTATTATGATTGTGACTGAAAAAAAGGTCTCTCTTACAGACATTAAATGTGGAGCCCCAATTAGCTACTAGGAAGTGCCTTTGCTATCTTCCCTGAAAGCAGATGTGTGCCCAAAATAAATCATGGCAACTTGAACAATTCATAGTCATCAAGAAGAGAAATATGACTGAGCAAGAGACAGGAGCAGACATTCAAACAAAAGTGCTATTGTGACACAAGATCAGTGCGCTGTATGCTGTTGGCTGTCCACCCATATGGCTGTCAAATTGCCCCTAAGAAAGGGTTGCAGCCCTGACTGTCACAATTACAAATACAAATCTTTTTCTATAACCAGAGTTATCACCTCTTCTTCCCCTCCACCTCAAAAATAAATGAACACATTGTATGTGAACAGTTGTCATATGCTGAAGCTCAGAAACAGTGTCCCATTTCTCTTTTTCCTCTCTAATGCTGGGGCAATATCCTTCCTTACTAATGCTCTATAGCATAGTACCAGCATGGAAACAACAACAAATGGCACTGTTTATCATCAGACGAGTAGTAACTGTGACTGTCACAATAAATGTCAGAGAATTTTAAGGAGGCATTCCCAGATAGTTTATTTCAATCATTCATAATAATAAAGGCTGTGGCAATTGGGTGTCTTAAATTTCCTATGAGTACACTTGAAACTGTTAAATTTCCTATGAATACACTTTCTAAACTGTTTAATCAGAAAAATTAAATGCAACAGCATACGAGGAAGGAATGGCCTTGCTTCTTCCAACAAAATTAAAATCATTCTGTTTTCTGCAGTCAATCATTTTTTTTCCTTTTTTTATCCTTTGACAACATCTGATTTTCTGTTGGTTGGCTCTCTTTACTGTCCCCTCTTCTTCTAAAGTGGCTGGAGACCTTCTTGGAATGGAAGAGGCAAAGTGGTTCTATTCTACCTCTTGGAAGGGTATGGCAGTCACCTTCTCTGGGGAAGAATTTCTGCTCTAAGTAGCATTCTGGCTCCATCCTGCAGCTAATAGACAAGGATTCCTCTTACTTGCCAGGTGGCTTACAGCACAAAAGGTTCTGGGCACTTTTCACTAATATGGGGTCTGGATGCTGAACAGCATGAAGTAAAAAGCTGCACAAGCCAGGTGAAAGTATATTTAATCCTGCTTTTCATTTTATATTTGTTCCTTTCTTTTTCTCTCTCAAAAGTACCCTGTTTAGTACGTAGCATTCAGATTATAACCAGAAATCCAGTCCCAGAGGTTCTGGTAAAGCAAACAAACTTTTATTACTATTTATTCTTAAGTACCTTTGCTTTTACAATATCAGTATTAGTCAATGTGTATCCTGTTATGAAAAGGCCAGTGCTGGTCACCTAAAACTATAGCCCCGCTGTTCCCAGTTAATATTTATCCAGTCATTTTTTTCCTCTTTCATTCCTGCTGCTGTAGCATACTATATGTTCCTTTTTCTCCATACAGCTGCATGCATAAAATTCTAAGAGAAGTAGCCTCTGAAAGAGACTATTCATACATTAGATTAATTTTCATCTCAAAATCTGTTTTAAGCATAAAACCATATTAGCATGAATGTTTGCAACAAAGGAAAATGTGGACAATTTTTCAATTCAGTATCAGTTTCCTAAATATCCACACAAAGACAACAAAGGCTTGATCTACCCTAACAGATACACATACATGCACACAGAATGTTCTTTAAGGTTCAACACATCCTTTTTGACACTGAAACAAATCTGAAGACATGACAGATGCTTATATTCCTGAACATTTCCAGAAAAAAAAAGCTTCTTCCCTCTTTGAAAACTGTGTGTAAAGATAAACAAAACAAGGAACAACTCATGATTTTTTTTTTTTAAAGGGATGCCACTAAATAATGTCAAATTATCTTTACTTCATCTGACATGATAAGATTGGAGAGCTCAGCCCATTACAATTTCTGATGTCCCCTAAATTTACTAAAACACGTACCAACCTAAGAATCTTGAGGGGTGACAATATAAATCCAGTTGCCAATACAAAGGTGAGCAGATGGTGTTGCTCTGCTGGGGAGCTCAGATGGAATAGCACATAAGTGAGAAAGCAATCTCCTGATGGTTTGCTGTGTTTAATGCCTGAACTGACAACTGGAGCTGAGCCAGCCTGGCTCCCAGCCAAGGTCTTCACTGAGTTCAAAGGAACCCCACCGCAGTTTTCATTTGATATTAGTTACCAAATGAGTATTTGCAGGCAGAATTAATATACTGATATAAAGTTCTGATTAGTACCACTTAATGCAAACTGCAGTGAAAGGGAAGACATTGTCCTTTTTGACTCAGGAGATCAGCATGTAATCCCTAAAGCTGCCCTGTCCCCTCTTTTGTCAGTTTTGGAACAATTGTCTGGTATGCACAAGTAATTCAAACTACTGCATTTAAGATCTCTAGGACTGCTACTCTCTCCAAATGCTTTTATTTTTTCATCTTTTTTGCTTTATTAAAGCTGTAAAGCAATATTAGGAGCAGATCTAATTTCCACCAAAGTCAACAGGGATATTTTGGTTGACTTTTCTGGTGCTTGGATTAGTTCCGTATGCAGTAAGTAAACAGGTAATTCAGTGTTCAGAATCTCCTTCCAGAATTAACATAGTCACTGTTTAAGGGAAAAGACTAATTTTCACTGCAGTAAACAAGGCCTACCATCACCAGAAGAAATTCAGAACCTGGGTGAAGCTCCACTCTGATCACAAAGAAGAAAGAATCTGAATACATATTATTTAAATTTAAAACCATGTTGATTCAACAAACCCCTTTCTCCTCACTCTTTCCTCCCCTTCTTCAAAAGGCACAGTGCATTGCCACTTAAGATAATTTCACACTTTTTATTAATACTTCAAGGTACTAAGGTGCATTCGGTACTATAAAGCAAGCCTTTCATGTGGGTAAGGGGCAATGGAAGTGACTGTAAATCTATAATCTCACTGTGTGGACCTACTGTTCAAACCAGCTTTAAGTGCTATTTCCAGGATACGCTGCTTTCTTACAGAGTAGAGGATATACAGAGATGGCTGACCTCATTCTTCAGGTTTCTTGCCAAGAAGTGTTCAGCTACGTGGGCTGGAAGCACATTCTCCAGAAGCACCCGATTTAGGTTCTCCATGGTTTCAATCTCTTCCCGCTCTTTTTTGAACTTGTTCTTCCACAGGAAGTCTAACCTACAGTAATATTCATTCTGTTACAAGAGGACACAGAGGTAAAGAAACAATAGGCATCTTGTCCTGCTGGAGTACAGGTTTAAGAGACAAAATAAGCATAGTACACACCCCAGACAAGGCTATTATTTGGTCATCCAAATACAATTCCAGGTCCTACAGAAATCGACCCCTAAGCATGCACTGTGACATATGTTTAATCGAACTTCTAGGCCCCCCAACAAAAAAGCCTGTGAAAAAGATAAAGTTACAAGGTGCATTAAACAACAGAAGATTTATTCATTCTCAAGATTTAATAGAAATTATTTCCAGAAATCAAACACTATTGTGGAAACAATTTACATTTTTGCAACTTAATGTAATGTCTTATTTATCTGAAGTGTAGAATTTCACTTAAAAATCACGGGCACTTCAGGAAAACTCAAACTTTTATGACCTTGAACTTACATCATGCAATAAACCTGCTAAAAAATGGGCGGTACAAGAAAAAACAGCTTATTGATATAATATACTTTCAGTTTATCAAGTCATTATCAGAATGGCCCAGACAGTTAAGCCAACCCAATTTTAGTTTTGTTGGGGGTTTTTTGCTTTGTTTTTGTTATTTACACTGCTTTTATAATGCTTTATCCTTCTTTTCTTTCGGTCCCAGAGTTTTCATAATAATTATTTTAACATCCCAAACAATAGCAATAACTGGAACTATGTGGATATTTATGACATTCTTGGAATATCAGTATTTATGGAGATGCAATACTGCTAAAAAGATATTGAAAAATGAATAAAAATGCATTTTTTGTGGACCTCTCTCTGCTTCTTTTCAATACTGCCAATGTTTGTCATAAATTCTATAGCATTATTTATAAAGTAAAGCCTCAACTGGCCTGACTATCTCACTTGAGCTGATATAAATTTAGAGCTATTTCAGCGTAGTCCAACAGTTTAACCCTATCATGCAGCCTGACTGAAGACTATGTTATTAACTAGGAGAACACGATTATTATGTCAATCTTATTGAAGAAAAACCTAAAAATGTTAAATAATACTCTTAGCAGTCAGTAAGCATTCACACCAAAAGGAGAGTAGTTCTATTGAGCAATGGCTGTCACAGCTCAAAATGATGTATAGATATTTTGTTGAGTTCACAGCCAAAGCTAGAATAGAAAGTTAAAATGAGATGGCATTAAAATGATTTGGTAGGATTTTAAATATGTGTATTATATATTTATACATCTAAGTTCCCCACAGAGATGATAAATTCAAATGCCACCAACTGTATTCATGCAGAAAAAATCCAATAAAACCTAGGATGCCAAAATTATTTGCATAAAATGACAAAAGTAAACTGGATGTCTGGCATAAAACTGAAATTATGTATCCATACATTTTACAAACTTTGTATTGAAAAGAAAAGGTGTTAGATAAGATGAAGTCTTCAAAAAGATATATTTCTTCTTTAAGAGCTAATATTAAACAGATAATTTATTTACTGCTTTATTATTTCTTAAATAAAATTTAGGCTGCCACAAAAATGTCAGAAAACTCAGAAATAAAAAAAAACTAAAGCAGAACATATTCTACAAATTGCTTTGAAATTACAATAAAAAAGTCAACATATCATGTTTCAAAATGCCTATTCAGACTTTTAAAAACAATAAAACCTCTGCCTTATTAAAGCTTACTTTACATTGTGGGTTTTTTTGTTTGTATGATCCAGACAGTTTAGTACATACATCATTAAAGATCCTGTTCAACCTCTGTAGCCTTTTAGTCATGAAACCCAAGATTGTTTCTTGCTTTACACATTATCCCCAGAACCTTTACAACACATAAGAATGAAAATGTCTCTGAATGGCCCTTATAGATCTGCAACCACAATGGCCTTGAGGTACAAAATTTTCCTTTTTCACCTTGTGGTGCTTTATTTGACAGTACTTTCCAGAAGGTGAACATAGTAGAACGCCCAGGGAGGAATAAAGGACATGGCACTCCCCCCAGCATCAGAGAGCAATTTGCTTTCTCCAAGACAAGAAACTACCATGCAATTGTGCAAGGCAATGCACTGCAACCCCAGAGGTTCAAGTCAGAGGTAACTTCTTGGGCAAAAGCAGTTAAGTGCAACAAAATCTGATTCATGTCTCATTGATTTCACAGAGAAGGGTTTATCTATATTTTTACATTCTAATGAAATAGTCACCTGGTTCAGTATTTGCCTGAATGAGGCAATTGATTAATTCTCCTCACTAAAAGAATGCTATGTAGAAAGCTAAGATAAACAGCTCAAGAGTAGCTGCTTGTGCCATAGGTGGCATTCAGCAAAGAGACAGCAAGGGCAGCATTAAAGCAGGTAAGACCACAAGAAATTAAACATGAGTGTTCATTAAAATGAGGGAGCTAAGGAGATTCCACCTCAGAGCTATTACTTACACATAGCAAGTCTAAGAAACTGTCTCAACATGGAACGTCAGCAGAAGATGTCTTAGAGCACATAAGTAAGTTGATCATCAAGAAGTCATCAGCTCTAAAGGAACCAAAATGAAAAGCTGCTGGTCTAAAATATATGGTGCGTAGCCTGATCATTCAAAACAGCCACAGTTCCAGCGAACTGAGAAATGGTAAAGGTATAATACAAATCTTTGCAGCAGAAGTAGGGTGACCCTGGGAACAATACAGAAGGTACTTCTGGGGAAAAAACAGTGCTGAGGAAAAGAGCTATTTAGACACATTAGCTAAGGCTGATACAATGGTGAAGAGTTGACATCTCTTCTGTAATCATGCCTTCACCTACTACAAAGAAATCAATGGGCATGTGAATAGGAGTGAAGTTTAAAATAAGTTTTCATTAAATTCTCTCAGAAGAGGCTCTTGAAAAGACTACATTATCTAAGAAGAGAAGAATTCTCTCACAATAAAAGCTCACTGAAAAACAGAACACAGACTACAAATAAACAGCTTTCATGGCTGGGAAGTTGCTGTAAACATCTGGGCAGTAAAATAGCTAATGAAGTTCAGTGTTGATAAACACAATACAGCCAATCATGAGAAAAACAAAATATTCATCAGAGTAATGAAATACACGTAATTTTAGTACAGATGAGAAAGGAATTCACAGGCTACGGCAATACTGGTAATACAACATAGCCATAAGAGAGATTAAATGCTCAACAATGTTTAAATATGAGTACAATCCTTACACAGCCTAGTCCATACCAGTCTGAATTCTCCTCAGCAGTGCCTGAGCAGGATGCAAGAGTCACCATTCTCAACATATCATCTGCTCACTGCCAGCCCGTTTTCAAGTAACTCTATCTGTATGCGTGAAGAATGAAATGCGTCACTTAATCTCAGTGCCCAGGAATGTTTGTAGCCTATGCTAGCACGACCATAAAAAAAAAAAATAAGCACTTCTACTTAACCAGGTGATAAGGGTCAGTCAAAATGGGTTTAGGAAAGGTAGGTCCTGCCAAACTAATCTGATCACCTTCTTATGACAAGGTGACCCACTTAAAGGATGAGAGAAAGGCTGTGGATACAGTCTACCTGGACTTTAGTAAAGCCTTTGACACAGTTCCTCACAGTATTCTTCTTGAGAAACTGACTTCCACTGGCCTGGACAGGTGCACCTTCTGCTGGGTAAAAAACTGATTGGATGGCCAGGCCCAAGGAGTGGTGGTAAATGGAGTTAAATCCACCTGGAGGCCAGTCACAAGTGATGTCACCCAGGGCTCAGTTCTGGGTCCAGTTCTATTCAATATCTTGATCAATGACCTGGATGAATGGACTGAATGTTCCCTCAGTAAGTTCGTGGATGATACTAAGCTGGGAAGAAGCGTCCATCTGCTGGAGGGTAGGGAGGCTCTACAGAGGAACCTGAACAGGCTGGATTGATGGACTGAGGCCAAACGGATGAGGTTTAACAAGGCCAAGCGCAGAGTCCTGAATTTGGGACACAACAACCCCATGCAGTGCTACAGGCTTGAGGGAGAGTGGCTCGAAAGCTGCCTGGCAGAGAAGGACCTGGGGGTGTTGGCTGATGGCTGAGTGAAATTGAGCCAGCAGTGTGCCCAGGTGGTCAAGAAGGCCAATAGCATCTTGGCTTGTATCAGAAACAGCATGGCCAGCAGGGCCAGGAAAGTGATTCTGCTCCTGTACTCAGCACTGGTGAGCCACACCTCAAATACTGTGTTCAGTTTGGGGCTCCTCGCTAGAAGAAAGACACTGAGGTGCTGAAGTGTGTCCAGCGAAGGATCACAAAGCTGGTGAAGGGGCTGGAGAACAAGTCTTATGAGGAGCAGCTGAGGGAATTGGGGTTGTTTAGCCTGGAGAAGAGGAGGCTGAGGGGAGACCTCATTTCTGTCTAAAACTACCTGAAAGAAGATTGTAGCGAAGTGGGTGTTGTTCTCTTCTCCCAAGTGACAGGTGATAGGATGAGAGGGAATGGCCTCAAGTTGCGTCAGGGGAGGTTCAGATTAGACATTAGGAAAAATTTCTTCACCTAAAGGGTTATCAGGCTCTGGCATAGGCTGCCCACGGAGGTGGTTGAGTCACTGTCTCTCGAGGTATTTAAAAAAAGGAGGGTAGATGAAGTGCTTAGGGATATGATTAGTAGTGGACAGGTATGGTTGGACTCAATGATCTAAAAGGTCTTTTCCAACCAAGCAATTCTATGATTCTACTTTCTCTACCTCACTTCTGGCTAATCACTCCCATTCTCATTTTTCAGCCACACTGTAAAAACAGATCAGGAAACAGAACTGGCTGAAAGCCAATCACTTTTCTAGGGTTAATTTTTAAGCCTGACAATGTCACTCTTCGGCCCTCTGGCAGCTGTGCCAGTACAAATGAGGTGATACAAGGATAAGAATGAGCCACTAAGGGCTTCTAAGGTCTACTTCCTTCAGTAGGGATGCTGGTTGTGCAGCTAGAAGTATTAGTTGAACCTGAGAATTAAGTTGGCTCATGTGAGATGTAATGACATACTGGCTCTCCCTCTCTTCACCTCATTCAACCAGATACAAACATTCACCCTCTTGGTTTTGATTAGGACAATTATCTCTCTGACCAATGTTGAGCAGGTATGCAGATCCTGCAGATGTTGAGCAGGTATGCAGATGCTTTGTAGGAAAGCATTCGCTTTTTCTTTAGATGAACTTCATGGTTACTAACTCTGGGAACAGAGGAGCACCAATGCCAGCTTAAGTGAAAGACCACCCTTTTCATCAGTGATTATTATCTTCAGCATTGTTAAAATAATCAGATATTAAGAGAAAAGACATGTTATTGCCTGCAAAGAAGAAAAACGCAACAGCAAAAAGACAAATTACTTATATGTTACCATCTATGGAAGAAAGGTAAGGATTAATTTTACTTTGCCCACACTGCTAAGACGGCTAAATAGTGTTCTGCAAGTGCCGCTCAATGAAAGTAGCAAGCAGAAAGTTTAAAATCATACAAGAAGATGGACATTGCCACGTGACTTCTTATCAAATCGTGAATTTCATTATTACACAATGTTGAGAAGACTAGCAACATAAAATGAGTTAAAAAAGTGTCAGCATAACAGAAAGTAGAGCAACCAATAGCTATTAAATGCTGCCACAGAAATGCTGACCAGTAGCAGGTGGGAAGCTGTCCCTGGAGGGATCACCCTATGCAGGTTCACTTCCTCCCCTGTTTTCTTCCCAAGCATTTGCTACAAATCAGTATCACTAACAGTAACTAAAATTGGCAGATCTTATGCCAGGTATGTATTAAAATTAGTTCATAACTTTTCCTAGTTATCATTTAGACTTTGAGAATGCTTGAAAGCGCAAAAGTTTTTCTCTTCTTCTTCTTCAAAGGACAATAAATTAACAGAAAAATCAAAGGCAACAGACCGAAAAGCCACAAACAAGTGGTATTGTGGCAAGGATCCTAGATCTATAGCTCTGAAAATGACATCTTTTTGTATTACAGGATCATTTTTCTGTTGGTGTGACAGGGAAGAATAGAGTTGTTCTATGCAAAAAAAACCCCTTTCTTGTTAATGTGGCTGAAATACTTTCCTTATCTAATGAGGATGTTCATTCTCTCTGTTTTTCTTGGTGTTGCACCCATCACCTCCATGTGACAACTTTGTTGACAGGGACTAAATGTTCTCAACTGATGTGATGTATTAATTTATGCCTCTTTATGAATAGAAGTAGCTGTGCTCCAGTCCCACTCTTTGCT
Source organism: Cuculus canorus (assembly GCF_017976375.1). Lineage (NCBI taxonomy): Eukaryota > Metazoa > Chordata > Aves > Cuculiformes > Cuculidae > Cuculus > Cuculus canorus. Next base: position 75,381,897 of record NC_071402.1, on the reverse strand, counting down.
ACCATCATCAAATGAGCAAACTCTAATATGGTGCTGGCAGCTAGGCAGAGGAAGAATGTTATTTCTAAGGATGTTCCACACTACAGCAAATAGTGGAGAAGCTGCCAGATATGATTTTTTTGGCTACTAACCTGCAGGGCCTGCTTGGAAATTCAAATGACAGTCATTAAGTTTTGGATTATTTTAATGTAAGTGACTGATTGAAAGACAGTATGTAATAAGATTCTTCCCAAGGCTGCAGGCTATGTGGTACAGGCTGTTCGTGAGATTTCACATGGATTGCCTCTTCCGTCTCAGAGCCCTGTCTTTTGCACTACATCGCTCCTGGCACAACAGGTGGAATTGTAGCTTTTAGTCATGAATCATGTACAGACCTGAGGATTTAGAGAGAACTACCCTTGCACCTGCTCTCAACTTTGTAAAGGATAAGACTACTGACATCACATTTGTACTAAAAACACACAACCGGGTAATAAAAAAGTAGTTTCCTGTTGGGTCATAGTTATAGTGCAACTGCGGCCTCAGCATGTGGTACACTTCTGTGTGCATGCTACATTGTTTCTGTATCTGCATCAAATGGTAATAACTGTGAAGAAAATAGCTTGTAATTAAGCAACTAGGGAGACAGCAGATGGATGCAGACAGATTGGGAGCACACTAGGAAGCTATGAGACAATATTGGTCAGCATGACAAGCAATAGTCACAGCACACTATCAGCATAACATCTCAATGACAGTCATTGGTGAGTTTAAGGGCATATTGGAAGGTAATAAGAAAAAATAGCTTTTTAGAGGCTTTGGACACTCCTTTGCAAGGGTGTGGGGCAGAACGGAATAAAGGTGTTTGTCAGAAAATCTAAAAAATGTTTGACAAGGTGAGAGGCTGCATGTCGAGGCTGGCATTGTGTCCAGTGATACAGATGAAGAGAAGTGTGCATCTTACCTGTCTACCCAAAACTAGTAATGTGATGAAGAATATAAACAAAGAAATTGAGCCCATTGTCTTCAGGTCTTTCAGTATCCCTGGCCTATAAAATAAAAACAAAAATAAAGCAATCTGCTCAAAAGTTTAAACACAAATACTTTATCACAAGAATAAGACCACAATTTATTCTAATTTCTGGTACTTAAACAAAGCTATTTAAATATTTTATGCTTTATTATTTGATGAAATATTTTTATTTCTATGACGTAGCTTTGATTACTTTACTACATTACATGCATATGTGCCTACATTTTGGAATCCAGTAATAAGATGAGGATTTAATAAAAATAATATCCTTGTTTACTAACAAATGGAGAGTATTTGATGTTAATTCTCTGCAGACAGATCAAAAAGAGATCTTTAATGTAATAACACGGCTTCCATAATGGAGAGCTTGACCGTATCCAATGAATGTGAACAAACAGTAACCGTAGCATCTACTCCCAAGATGCTTTTTCACCTCAGAATCATAGGTGGCACAAACTAGGTCTTGTACAGAATTTAGCAAAAACTCTGCTTTGGGAAAAAGACACCAGAAGGACTGGAGTTATCTACCTACCTTCTGAGAGGTGCTGTAGCATACATAAATGTACTGTAGTCATCCAGCATGGGCCCATGAGTGTGCAGAAGGATAACATTGTAGCTCACCAATGCAATCAGCATTATCACCATTTTCAATTCATAATTTATCCTCAGGAAAACAGAACAGGAAATGAGTCCTAATATGCAGCTGTATATAAAATACTGGCAAAGAAAAATGAGACAGAAAATATTTAGAATTTGGCCTTGAGTAGGAAATTATACATAATAAAATGCTCAGCCTAGTTTAAAACTCCAATTATTAACTGACCATTTAAGCATGGAATCTATCACAACCTGGAACATTATGATTTACAGACAGTCAATAACAACCAGATATTGGTATTTCTTAAAACAGACCCTTTTTTCTTACTAGGTTCCAATTCACCCCAAACTTCTTAGAATCCAGAATTTGCTCCTCATTTATAGTTCCTAATTTTCATCCCTTGCCACTTTTGATTTACTTATCTGAGTAGTGAGGAGCACTGCTGGTGTTGAAGTCTAATATAAGAACCTAATGCCAGCAGACTGACAAAAGATTTATTCCTGTGCCACCGCACAGTTTCCACTCATGCCTGAGTTCAATAACTACCCTCTATATATTACTAGTATAAGGGTCAAGGTAAAATGTCTAAAGATCTGAAACCAACAATTTCACTGCCTATTTCACTGCGGTATTTGTAAATTGATGAAATATATAGTTGTCATGAACCTCACAGAAACACAATTTTACAAACTCTAGAAATAAAGCTAAGATATGAAGAATATAAAATTAATGACGTGACCCATGTATAATATCAATATTAAAAAATCCTTTTCTCAAATCCTCCTGAGTTATGACTAGATAAGAACATATCCAAATGTTAAAAAAGGACATTTCTTTCCTATGTCGTATGTATCAACAAAAATGTGTATGGTTGAAGTTCAATTTCTGTAAAGCTATTTTCTCTCGATTTTTCCTGGAAATGGGTTGGAGCATCAAAATTAATGCTAAAAGGGGAATGCTACAGTCTCACTAGAATCATTATCTTAGTCCTTAACATACAGCACCTTTGACAAAGACACTTCCTGAAATTACAGTCCTGCCACTTGTAAGGAAGTTGTCTTTTTTGAAACTACAAAGCATTCTATTTCTAGATATGCTAATTTCAGGCTATCGTTGACTTGTTGATGGCAGTACTTTTGACAGAAACTGAATTGCTGTACACTAATTTTGGAGGATCACCAAGATGAATAATTTTCACAGCACCCATCAGACAGGATCGATCTGCCATCTGAATCTCTGCTGTTACTCTAATTTGCTTGGAGATCTGCTTGAAATAAGAAATAGAAAGAACTGCTCTTCAGAATCACAGAAAATAAAACTTCTCTGGTGGCTGCATTCCACAGGAGGTCACACTCCGAATTCAGTGTTATGCTGTTAGGCAAAATTAGCAGCATCCATGCTTCACTCTGTGAGGCATTCTACTTGTGAAACTAGTTTTTGAAAAAGAAACAAGCAAATAAAAGGCAGTGTTGAATCCAAAACTGGATACAGTTTGACAAAGATCAAGAAAATTCCAAGTGCAATAGATAGCCTGTTAGTGTTCTATAAACCACTAAATGTTTCACGTGCCAAACATGTGAAGACCTGACTAACATCTTAGTTATACAAGGGAAAACAAAGGGAAAAGATACAGTAAGAGTTTTTTTTTGAAGAACAGCAGACTGAATCTTAATAACAAGTATTATTTGTGAAAACTGTATCCTACAGATTCATGTTGAAGAACTTACTGGTAGAAAAGAAAACAATATACCTTGCAAGGTGTACAAAACTATAACAAGCAATATAAAAAAGATGACTAGAAAATCTGCTAATTAAAAAAGCAAATAAGTATATAAAACCCCCCAAATATAAATAAGCATTGAAACAATTTATTTTTATGTGCTTTTGAGTGCAGAGGCTGAGAGAAGGACTGCATTGTTTTTTTAATAACAAGGATAACTTGATGCCAGGGCCAAAAGAAGACATGGGCACCTACCCACACCTGGTGGCATTTAGTTAGCAAGGTTTGAAGAAACTCATGCTCTGCTTTTGCCTTATCAGAGAAATGTTGGAAAGTTTGAAGTGCTGCAGTTACTGCAACTATTTTTTTCCAGAAGGATTCTATACATAATAAACATCTTGCTTTTGTGTGTGTCTAGGATTGTTTAGTTTTACATAGTGAATAGGTTTATGTAAAACGTATTGTGTGGAAATCGGCACACACCATTCTTGTAGTGGTCTCAACAGTTCTGCATAGAGATAAAATAATCTCCCTTCTCCTCTTACTGCCTCCTGCTTATTCATCCAAAGACTATTGACCTAATTGGCGCAATATACAGCTTGCTACGTTCAACTGCAGGTCTTTATAATCCCTTTAGGAATCATTGCTCTCTAGGATACAGATCCCATTTTCCACAGGAGTGCCCTTCCCCCTCTTCTTGCATGTGCCACTGCACTTTGGTTCACACTAAGATATCTTCTTCTAATCAGCTCAGACCTTTTAAACAGTTTGTATAGTGGTACATGAACGTTGTATTTCCCCCTCACCCCACATCTTAATCAAATATGCAAAGACAGAAGTGTAATGATCACAGATTTCACATTTACTGCCAGGTCAATGATGATACTGGTGAATATTTTCAGGTCTACCATTAGTTGTTGTGAAACTTGTTTGCAGATCAACCTGGTTTCCTCACTGACAATAATGTGGAGCTTTCAGTGCACAGCCTGCTTTGCAGTCTCTGTGTGTTCTGATATCTCACAACGCTCATTTGTTGGCATGGGTGAGCTACACTTCTTGGTTATGAGACTGCTTCCTGCTTTTTAATCTTACATTAATTCAAACTTCTATTTTCAGAGCACTAACCCCCTTTAACTTCCCACTTCCTTCAAATGCAGTTGCAGGTGACTGAAAGAAAATTAAGCTTTTGCTCTAATGATAAAAACTGGTGGGTGTTTAACTTCAAGCAGACCTGGCAACAATCAATTTGGTATAATCGTTGTAAACAAACAAAAAAAAGAAATGTAAAATGAACTTACCGGTAGGAAAAAACAGTTGTTTTGTATACCCCACCGTGTCTGATTACTCAAATTAAGAAAACTTGTGTTTGATGAATTAAGAACTGAGGGAAAAGCTTTCACGGCATTATCCAGGAAAAACTAGAGGAAAAACAACATATAATCCATTAGGTTGTCAGCTGTTTAAGGTCAAAACAGAGAGGGGAATTGCAGAAGAAGAGAAAGTTTTGCCAGTAATCATTTGACTTTGGTACTTCACCACAAATTGAAATAGAAAAGCGAAAATGACATCAGTTGAATATTTCTTCCTGCACCTTCAGACAAAACCAGCTTTTTTAGCCTCCACCTGACACTTTCCATTTGAATAAAAAATGAAAGGTTCTCTGTTATGTTACTTTAATATATCACAAGCTCACACACTAGAAAGAATGATGAAATAAATTCAATATGAATAATTTCTGGGTTTACCTCAACTGAACCTCCTATCTAAACACAGAAGGAATTTAAAGAAAGAATAAGAAGTCTTTACTGAAGCTGATTCACATAGATGTAATCCTTCTCATAATAACAGTGATGGTACTTATATTGGTACTTATCTCGAAACAGAAGAGTGGAACCACTATCTCTTGGGTCATCAAATTCAGCCAAATGATATCACAGGTAACACCGTCAACCCTTTGATGTACCGATCCAGTGTTTTCTTAAGGAATTATATTTGACTACATTATTCCAGTGCTTTGAACTTCACCAACTGACTGTTTCTAAGTTTAACCAGTATGTATGGCCAGTTCCCATGTTTTTTTTCTTCTTTTTCTTCTTTTTCTTCTTTTCTAATGTCATCCTTTAGCTCTCAGCTACCTCCTTTCTATCCTTAGTATTTACATTGCCAACATTTAACACCACCTCAGCCTTCACGATGCTGAATTTTTCTAGTTTCATCTCAGCAAACAAGCTCTTAATTCTCCTAATCATTCTAGTAGTTACCCTCTGTATGTATGTCTTTCAATACAACCTTCTGTGTTGTTCAATACAACCTTCTGTGTGAGGAAAACCGCAAACACACTTCCCACAGGTTTGATCAGTGAGTTGTGCAATAGCATTAACACTAATTCTGCAGAAAATATGTTTCCATACATTCTAGAATGACAGCTCCTTTGCTTGCAGCTATAAAACCTTAATAGCTCATCTTACCTCGTGCAAAGCATTCTATCTGGCTCAGACAGATCATGAACTTACAGCAGCTTAACACATTGCTTCACATTGACAAAATCCCAGACACTAACATCCTCAGCAAACATTAGGTAGTTTCCTTTCATTGGGGCTCACTTAGCTAAATGTAGTTTATACTTAACATGAGTAAGACCAGTTACATGGATAGTTATTGTGATTCAGCTGAGTTGTCATTAAACTCAAATAACTAATCAAAATCCTGAACTCACTGCATGTCTGCCTGAGGAGCTTCTGTCTTGTATGAGAATTTGTCTGTCAGACCAACCATGATCTTTCACTTTGTACTAAATTTCATCCCATTTTTTTTCACTCAAATCCTCAGCTGAATTCTTCTGTTCTAAAATCTCATGCCTTCCCTCACAGACATTGCCTATCACCTTAACTTCATCAGGAAATTTTGCAGTCTGTCTCATACACTGTATATGAAAATCCACATCAGGCTGACCATTGCAGAGCTCCACAGGTCGCCTCCCTCCCACCCATCGTGCTTTGCACACAACCAGTTTGTAACCCACCTTAAATCCTTTCCCTATCCCCATTTTTACTTATTCCCTAGAATAAAAGTGATCAGTTCACTCAGAATAATCAAATCTAGATCAAAATAATTTATTGATTTACTAACACTAGATCTGGTCAGCCATAGCTCCGTGTAGCCAAGCTCTGAAAGCATCCAGGGAGGGAGACCCAACATCCACCTTTGGCCACGTGTCCCAGCACTGTACTACCTACACAGTGACTTTTTTTTTTTTTAAAAAAAAAGGCTATCCAACCTGCTAAGCCACCACCTGTGGTCAATGCCTTGATATGTTCTGTGGTGCTGCTGAGAAGAGTTTGAAACCATTATTACTCTAACACCTCTTCAATAGAAGCAGGATCAGTTATGTGCTCATGAAGGTGACTAATATGTCTTCCCTTACCAAGACTTCTTCATAAGAAGTTGGCATGACCTAACACAACATGCAAAATGGGATCACCTTTGTCTGTACAGTTGCACTTTCAGGTTGTCTTCGTTTTTAAATATGCTTCTCTGACTGTTTTTGTGCAGCTACACATAATTAACTGGCCATCAGTTAACTCTACATTTGGGATCAGTATCAGTAACACAACAGATATATCACAATACCTAAATCACACCCTACAAAAGGTTAATAAACACCTGCAAATTTCAAAACATCCTTCTGTAACTGATCCCAAAGAGAAACAATCATGCACAGACACAGAATTAAATGCCCATCTGCCTCTTCTCACAGTTTCTGTGCATTATATGCACACACTCCCTCTTCTAGGAGTATGGGTTACTGTACTTGCACACCCCTCCTGTAAGAAGATGTGGGTGCTCTAGCTTTATTTGCCTTTATTCATATTGATAATGCACATACTGGTGAGAAAGCACCCCACAAGTTCAAGTGCATCAACAAACCCAAGGTGTGGTTCCCTGCTTGTCATGGTCCACACCGTCTCCTCACAGCTGAAGCACAGGCAGCTCACAGTGTCTGACGGGGAGGCTGCTCTTGCTGGCTGAGGCAGAGGTGTGATGCCCCGGGGGGTGACTTATGACAGTGTCAAACCAGGTTTTGACAGTCAGCTGTTTCCACTCCAAAGTCTCTGCCTCCTGTTATGAATTCCCACGCTGCTTTTATACTTTTTTCCATGCTATTTCCTCCTCTGCTTCAAATTCCCTCTGAAGTGCCTTGATTCCTCTTTAACCCAGCTGATACAGGAAAAGTTTTAGGCAAATGCCCTCCAGACAACTTCAAGTATTTAATCCACCTTCCTGCCCCCAACTATTTACACTGACATTCTTATCCTAATAAGTGTTATTAAACAGGTCATTTGCCAAAGGCTGGCAAAGAGTCACCACATCCCACCGATAGTACATTTACTCTTTTTGCAAACATGAAATAACTGTATTTAGTTTCAGAATGCCATCCCACACATGTCCAGAGAGAAAAAGATTATATACCATGAAGAATTCAATTATAATATGTATACATATGTACATATATATATATTCAAATACATTCATATCTTCTAAAGCATTTTAATTTTGGTTTTGAGGTTTGTACAGGGCATTTCTGACCTGTAAAAGTGACCTGTATACACAGAAGGCTATATGAAAAGTGACATCTATGAATACATAAATAAATATAAAAAGGAAAGAAAAAGGATATGGAAATGTTGTCATCCACCATGAGCCAAACAGCACTTATTTCTGAATGATGTGTTTGTACTTGTCTTTCTTGTCTCTCATCAGTTATCTACATCTCCTATCACGCTTTGGAGATATATATTGTTCTCCAACGTAGTATTTTTTCGCAAGAGACAGCTCAGTCCTACTAAGCAGTCACACCTACTCAAATGACTCAAATGAAAGCAATATTTTTTATGAATACCAATGTTTGCCAGGGAACATCTGATCGCATTACCATTAAATTCTCATTTTAACTTCAGATTCTAACAGCTTTTTCTTTTCCTATGTTCATATAATCTGCAATATTCAGTTGTGAGTTTCTTGCCTCACATGATGAAAATATCTGCTGTGCTGCTATTTCTTTCAATAGGAGCCAAGTAGTGACAGATCCCCCCCCCCAGAACATGGGATAAGCAGGTTTGTGCATCTGTTCTTATCTGACCAAGAATCTGCACAAGACTACACAATTCACTAGTTTAGATTGTACTAAAAAAAAAGCCAACTTTCTCACCAAGGTATGTTCAACACTTCTTTACAGTCCACAAAGAACCAGAAGTAAGACTTCACAATGAACACAGTCTGATAGCACGTAAACATGGCCAAGTTGAATGGGTTATATCTCACCTTACTAAGCAAGAGGGCAAGATTTCCATTATAATATGCATAAAATAGCATCCTACTGAGAAGAAGGAAAGGTGGTAGAATGTAATATTAAGTGTACTAATCAAATGCACACAATAAAACGTGCAAAGTTTGAATAGCTACTGTGCGAATGGTTTGACCCTGTATCAGCAGGCAGGAGGCAAAGAGCTGGGAAATCCCCCTTCATTGAACTACTGAATCATAGAGTAAAAGGCAAAATGAATTGAATCAAGTGCACAGAGAGTTCAACTGTGGTCATCAACCTGCAGTAGCACGATGTCGTGCAAACAAATAGTACTATCATTTCATGTGCAAAAAGAAGGGATAAGCTACCTCAGGAGAGTAAGAAGTGTGCTTTCACACACCAGCAAGAAACCCCACAGCCCAGAGGTAAACTCTTTAGGAAGCAGGTGCTCCCAGAACGGCAGTTCTGGAGAGGAGGTGTGATTCATCAATGGAAATACATAAGCAGTAAAACCAAAGGTCTGGCATGCTACCAAAAAAATGCAGCTCAACTGAATGTACAGTTTATGTTCATTTGAGCCCATCACTGTTTTCTCTTCCTTATTATACAACACCGGAAATGGATTTGTGAGGACTGTAAGATAAAGTATAAAACCTGTCTTTATCACCATTCTCTCTCCCCACTACCTCCTTGCCTCCTATGAATACGCAACTAAATTTTAAATTAATTTTCTGATGTTCCAGAAGAGCTGTGCAACGTCCTCAAGACACAAAGTTCTACAGTTTTTGTTGGGTTATTGTAAACAAAGTTGTTCATGTTTGTGCCCTGCTCTTTAGTTCAGCAGAAGACAGAGTGAGAAGTATATACTTCTAACTATGCAAGTCTGGTATGTGATTGTACTAGAGGATTTGCATTTTTCTTAAAACAAAAGAAATGAAGCAATTATGCTTTTGTTGATCATTGGTCTTTTGTTTGAAAATCTAAGTCAAACATGCAAGGATGTCCTTGTTAATTTTTAATTTTTCTACCAATTCTCCAAATATCCACATGGCTTATGAGAACTTTCTTCTCAAAATGCCTATCAGTGCTTTATTTGAAAAATGCCGGTTGGTTTGATAGCTGAGTCAGGAATTTATCCCCAAATCCACACATGAATGCTCCAAAAATAATATGGAGAACCCCAAATTCTGGTATCATTCCTTGTCTTCACAAACTCCTAAGCAGAATTTTAAGGAGAGCCTGGAACATGAAGTAATTACCTGGACTAATAAGTATTTTTTGAATAAATAAGGGGTGATGCTGAGGCACTTTAAGTTGGAAAAGAATGATGAAGATCCAGAGAACACTGCACTGCACTGAATATGATTTTAGAGTATTTTGCCTTTGTACAAGATTTTTTAGCTTCCAAATGCTCATGCATCTATGTTAATTGGTGTCCTGTGATGTGTCTCGTTAATAGCAAAATTTCTCAAAATGAAGATGTTCGTTAATTTTTTATAAAAATTTGTGTACCAAGTGAAACGCATAACGATCTATGTGTCCCCATGTATTCAGGCCCCAGCCTCCCTGCAGAGGCAATGTGCAGTGGCAAGCAACTGCCTTGTTCAAAGCTCCTCATAACTTTTTGTAAGAGAGATAAGGAGCTTGCTGGGCCTTTACAGACTTAGATACCATCATAGCCTTTGACAAATACAGTATTGTTCATTCATATAGGTTCGTCTTTGCTGGACTGTGGGGCAAATGATCATGTGACAGCATGCCTCACACACTTGAAAGACACCAGAACTGCTGTAAACATTATCTCAGGATGGTTTGTGCCAATTGCTTGCTATCTCACCTGCTAGTGCATCTCTGCTAGTCCAGTCTACCTAGACTGATACTGATTTTAGTAAGTTTCTTAAATTCTCTCTACAATCTGGAATGGATTTGTGGTGGGGTCTTGCATGTACAACCTAAATGACCTGACTGCAACTGAGCATTCCCCTTTCTCCTTCCAGCTCCTAGGCAAGGTCCAGCCCTAGACAGCGCAGGTTTATTCTTCTTAAAAGAAATGCATTAGGCACCCTCCTATTCTGGAGGAGGGCTTCTTCATTGTGCTTGTCACTGTAGGGATATATAATTACAACACATCTGCCGAAGAGCTTGCCTATTAAAAATATAGCACTGAGCAAGGCCAGCAACTGTATTAATAGAGTTAGCTACACTAAAGGAAGGTATATTAAATAAACAAACTGCCTGCTACGAGAATGGAAGCAGATCTTCTCAATTATTTTTATTATTAAAACACAAGATATCAGCCATGACTAGAAGGAGAATGGTATGGGTCCAATATTTGCATAATTTAAGACAAACCACGCTCACAAGCATACATTAAACAATGGAACAGAAATACACCTCTGTCAGTCCGTATGTTTCTAAAGACATGTTGTTTCAGAGAAAATAGTCCAGTTGCTCAAAATCCAGTGGGTGAAAGACAGGAAAGCAAGTTAACATCCTGACCCTGAAAGCTGGTAGTCAAGGCACATTCCTGGGACAGTATAGCCCTGAGATTCTGTTGCTGTGCCAAGAACCATTCATGCATTTGATGCAGTAGTGACTGAAATAAGGAGCTCTTTCAGGGTTCTTTCATCATGCCACTTTCACTGAGATCACATGAATCCCAGAGGATGGTGAGGCATAATCATTTGATATATCGTATACAGTCATTCATTTAGCTCCCAGAGTTGATCCTTTGCAGTCATTCAGCCCTACTGTCTCTCTGAAATGTCTAGATTGTTCTCTGCAGTATGGCTTCTCATGTTCTGTTTAATATAGGTCAGTTTCACAAAAATGGTCTTCCTCACCCGCTGATTGTTGCTCTCTATATATGGCACCAGTTCTAATACTCAGTGGAAGCAGCATTAGTCACCCTGTCCTTTCAGCTAAGAAGTATTTGAAACTTTTGTCACATTAACTGTTTTTCAACTTCCTTCCACTGATCATGACTATACACCTCTTAAACATGAACACTAGATTCAGATGTCTGCTGAAGCAGATAATTAGAAATAAAATTGCACCCCCACTCTTTTCTAGTGTCCCTTGACCATAAAGACTGGGTTTCATTTGACATTTTGGTCTTAATTATGATTTATTGGGCGTGGGATGGTTACACACTTTTCATCTCCATTAAATCTTAATGGCTACATTTTGCCTTTTTTTTACTGAAAGAGTTCATGGAAATAAATGCAGTTAATGGACTCTGCTATTAAGTACACGTTGCTTGGAGATATAATAATGATACTTCAGAGTTTCTCCCACAATTTGCTATTAATATTAAGGAAATGCAAATTTCACAATCACATTTAAAGTAATTTTTGCTAGTCAAACTATTAAGGTTTAGTTTCAAGGTGGGAATTGTATTTAAAATTATCATCTTATGAATATCATGGAACATGATTATTTGTAATACTGCAGTCATTACCGATAAGGCACAAAAACATTAAAATGCAGCCTATTAAGTTTTACTGTAACCTTCAGTCCATGGACTTCACTCGATTTATTTTTTTTTTCCAAAAATAATGTACTGAACAGCTACTTTTTTGCTAAAATGTCTTTTACTAGTTGATGGCCAAATCTGAAATAGTCTACATACAATAATAGAACTTCATTCTAAGGAAGAAACAGTTGATGATCGTATCTTCTTTCCCACTTTTCAACTTAATCAATAACCATATGGTTGCATGAACTCTAATTCGAAGTATACTTTAAACTCAAGTAGGTTACTTCATTTCTTCTTGAGCATTTATAGAGTTCAAAATAAGAGAAAGTCTAATCTGACTGACATTTTAAAAGCTACTACATCTCTGGTGTTTGGCCTGTAGTATGCCAAATAAATTTTTTACTTGGCTAAAGGTTATCATTCACAAAGGCATACAGTCTTTAGTTGAGAATGAGATGTGATGGAGAATCAACAACTGTTCACAATAATTTGTTCCATTCCTAACTGCCTTTGCTACTAAAAAGTGAGATTATTTTCTCATTTTCCAGCCACTGCTTCTTTGAGTTTTCTTCTACCAGCCTTAAACACTAAATTCAATTAGGCAAATTTTTCTTGAGCATGCAATTGTTTTTGAGACTATCTATCTCCTCTCCTTAAAAAAAAAAAAAAAACAAAACAAAGAAAGTACCAACTTTCCCCCCAAAAAAAATCAAGAAAACAAGAGTCGGATGATTCAATTAAAAAAAAAACTGAGAGAAGGTCCTACTGAAAATTTCAGATATGCACATTTAAAAGCCCACGTTACATCATTCTGACCATTTATCCCATATACTGCTCATCCCATGAGACAACACATCTTTCAGAATAAACAAAGACATTAGGATTCAGGCTTTTTGCAGCCTAATAATGGAACTCCTCTGTATTTGCTGTGGCTACAGAAGAATAATAGAATTACAGATTTTCCCTTTTAGGAGAGGAGAGGAAAGAACAGGTTGAAATGCCTAAAGTAGAGGTAAGTCCTAACAAACCTGTAGTTCAAAACTTTCAAAGTTTCAATGTAACTGATTTTTTTTTGTTTTTCAAAAACCAAAGACAAGGATGTGCAATTCAATAATGTATATGTTATGATCATTTTGTGATCCGGAGAGGAGCATCACAAATCTGAATAAAGCTTACTTTGTTTTGCACAAAAGTCTTCCACACATCCTGCAAAGAGATGCTTAATTCTTTGAGCAATATTCTGTTTTTCTAAGCAATGCAGAGATAAGCAAGGGATCTCATAATTCAAACCTGGGATTTAACTATGTTTTATTTCTTATAAATTACATTTTTCTCTAACAAACTGGATCCAAGTTCTTGCTGAGTATCCAGTTTGGAGAGGTCTCCATTATGTTCTCTGTTGTTCTGCTTTAGGTTTCTGTCTCTGGTAATCATTATGTTCCTGACATAGCCATGGGCCATAAATTTGACATCTGAACAACTACTGAACAAAGAAAAAGATCTTATAAAAACAAAAAAGCCAAGAAAAAAATACCCCCTTTTCCCTTACCATGTTGAATACTGCCATAGTTAATATTATAGCAGTGGTTGTCAATGTCAGAGTGATCCGTGGCCAAGGACGGTTCGCAATTATTCCAGATGATTTCAGGATCCACAACAATGAAGCTGATGCTTTCTTGCTACATTGCTAAGTGCAGAGAGTTTAAAATAGAAAAAACCCAAAAGTAGTTATTTTAGTATATTTAATTACTATAAAGAAAGGCAGAATTGAAAAGGTTCAAGATTGAGGGCAGCATTAATCTTGAAACACTGGACAGAAATATTCAGTATTATGTTCTCAAGATCATGATTAAACATGAAAGTAAATGCAAATACAGTTAAAATATCTGCCATTATAGAAAATCTGTTCAATAATTATAAATTACAAGTGCCTTATTAAACATTCAATATATATTATTATAAATAGCAAATAGAGAGTTTACAACAGTGTCATTATCTCTCATATCAGTAAAAATCAAACAAACTGATCTCCCCCACCTCAATTGAAAGAGCAATGTTTAATACAGTCAGAAAACTTCAAAAGGTAAAACATGACTGCACAGTCTTCAACAGAGATGCAGAGGTCTCCTCACATAGGATAAAGGCTGTACACACAAACATATCTCTGGCAGTCTACAAAATAGCAGGGTTTCTAGGCTTTTCTTTAATTTGTTTGAAGACTTGTTTGATAATTCAAGTGACAGGAAACAGAGCAAAGCAAATCCACACTGTTCAGTGAACAGAAAATTTTTCTTCCATCAACAATAAAAACTTTGACTCATTCAACCTCCTTCTAAGAATACATTGCAATAGCCTCCATTCATAAAAGCATATTGCCTAGAGGCACAAGATGCTCACAAAGAATAATCAACCGTTTGTAGCAATTCCAATAAATAGTCATATTCCCAAAACTTCAGCAATGAGGCGATAACATTGTCTTGAAGCATCTTGTGCCCTTTGCAAATGTCAAATTCAACTGTACTGAAAACTCTGTTAAAACTAAGCAATAAAAAGTTAAGAAAAACGGTAGTCCGAAGTACTCACTTATCAACTCATTTTCTCTATTTATTTAACATTATCAGAAAACACTCTACATGTTGCTTTCACTCCAGCCACATCACTCAGCAGAGAACAGGAAGTCTCTGAAATGAGGACTCAGGTACTAAAAACTACCCAGTATAGGATTAATTTACAGCACTTATCAATTAGTTCAGGTACAATAGCTGTGGTACATCATGCTAAATTACACTATGACCCAACACATGTGACGTAGTTTACATTAAGGTCATTGTCATACTGCACGTAACTATTTCCCTCCTAATTACACACTATTTGGACAAGTCCACTGTATACTTAGAACGTTTTTTACATATTGTTTTCTTTCATGACAGGCTTTTTTGCATAGTGGATTGGACAGTTTCAGAGATGTCAAAACAATAACTGGAATTTCAAGGATGGGCAAAGACAAGGGAAAAAACAGGCAGCCTTATATACACATCACTCTTCCCCCATATTAAAAAAAAACAACAAAAAAAACCAAAAAAACCAAACAAAGAGCAACAACACACAAAATCAAGGAACATGCATTTTTAAACAAGAAACTTCTGCCCAGATGCCTTTTTGAACTTTCAGACCTTGTTCTCCAACAACCACAAGTGTGCCTGTGGATAATTACAATCAGGATGTGCATATGCTCCACTAGCAAATTTCAGTCCTGATTAGCCAGAAAGAAGGAACTAGATCAATATCTAAATTCATGAATATTACTTTCAAAAACTTCTCAGACTTTTCTACTTTAACAGCAGTGCTTCAAGCTGTTGAATTTGAATTATTTTCATGTTTTTAAAATAATCATTGAACAAATTGTACTACAGAATTGCTGAGATTACTTAGCAATGTCCACTCTGAGAACTACATTTATTGCTGAGGGCTGCTTTATTGCTTTCCGAGTACCTGTATACATTTGAACTGAGTTATGTGGCTTCAGTACCAAAATTCCTTGCAATAATTCTAGATTTGAACAAAGCAGAGACATGGATTTGATGAATGGACCATTTGGTATATAAGGAATTGCGTGGATGGCCAAACTCTAACAGTTATGGTCAATGGCTTAATGTCCAGATAGAGATCAGTGAAAAGTGGTGTCCCTCAGGGGTCTGTACCGTTCATTATCTTCATCAATGACACAAACAATGGGATTGAGTGCACCCTCAGAAAATTTGCAGATGACACCGAGCTGAGTGGTGCAACTGACATGACTGAGCGACAAGAAAACATCTAGAGGGACCAGGACAGTCTTAAGAGGTGGGGCCATGTGAACCTCATGAGGTCCAATGAGGCCAATGGCAAGGTCCTGCACATGAGTTGAGGGAACCCCAAGCACAAATACAGGCTGTGTGAAGAACAGATTGAAAGCAGTCCTGGGCCGAAGAACTTAGGGTATGTTGGTTGATGAGAAGCTAAACACAACCTGGCAATATCCACCTTCAGCCCAGAAAACCAACCGTGTCAGAAGAAGTGTTATCAGCAGGTCAAGGGAGGTGATTCTGCCCCTTTGCTCTGATGAGATGCCACCTGGAGTACTGTGTCCAGCTCTGGATTCCCCATCATAAGAAGGACAAGGACCTATCGGAGCAAGTCCAGAGTAGGGCCATGAAGATGAACAGAAGCATAGAACGCCTCTCCTATAAAGACAGGCTGAGGGATTGGGCTTGTTCAGCCTGGAGAAGAGAAGGCTCTGGAGAGACCTTATTGCAGCCTTCAGATACCCAAAGGGGGCCTGTAGGAAAGCTGGGGAGGGACTTTTTACAAGGGCATGTAGTGACAGGACAAGGGGGAATGGCTCTAAACTGAAAGAGTGTAGGTTTAGAATAGATATAAGGAAGAAACTCTTGACTATGTGGGTGATGAGGTTCTGGAACAGATTGCCCAGAGAAGCTGTGGGAGCCCCGTCCCTGGACGTGTTCTAGGCCAGGCTGCATAGGGCTTTGAGTAACCTGATTTAGTGGTAGGTGTCCCTGCCCATGGCAGGGGGGTTGGAACTGGATGATCTTTAAGGTCCCTTCCGACTCAAACCATTCTATCATTCTGTGAGTATATGACTTTTTAAATTTCATTAAAAAGCTATTTTTTCTGTTTCCATTTTAAAAAAAAAATGTTCTCTGGGCAGCTTTATCACTAATAAAAGTC
This sequence comes from Cuculus canorus, assembly GCF_017976375.1. NCBI lineage: Eukaryota > Metazoa > Chordata > Aves > Cuculiformes > Cuculidae > Cuculus > Cuculus canorus. The sequence goes on along the minus strand of NC_071402.1, from coordinate 75,365,056 downwards.
CTAGAGAATAAAATAAATGTCAGGAAACAATATATCATTCAGCCAGTGTGATTAATCAATTCAATACTTCCAGCTGCTATTGCTAAAATTACAGATTTTGCAGGCTGTGATCTGGAGAAAAATATGAGTGTTGCTAGACTGCAACTTCAAAAATGAAGTTGTAGATAGTTCTTTCCACTTGTAAAACAGAGGCATACCAGAACTCAGTGATGTATTTGACAGGTTGTTTAATTCATGGGTCTGAGTTCTGGAGAGTAAGGATCATTGTTTATTTGGTACGTCTGTCATGACCACCTGGTTTGTTACATAGATGACAGGTCTCCCTAATAGCAGAGAGAGCACCCTGCATAGGATAAGCCAACAAGACTTCTGAAAGGAAAGTTTTTGACAAAATGCTGATTCACTCTTTAAATCATTGAGTAGAAATTCCTTGGAAAACGTGAAAGAATACACTGTTGATCAGTAATTCTCTATGTGAATTAGACGATTTGCTGAAATTTGTTTCACTTTTGAGCAGTCTAAGTTCAGTCCATACAGAGTACAACTGCAGTACTGCTGAAAATTTAGCAAACTCCTGGAAGCAGAACTGGAGCGGTGGGATGATCATCACATTCAGGCTCTTGATATAACTGGCAGCACTATGCAGGTTTATTTTGCTGATTCATTAGCTTAAGTCAAACACTTTTTCATGTAAATGTTATGTCTTATTTGCAATTTTCTTAAGAAAATGGCAAATGAGCTGAAAAGAAGAAAGTAATCATTTCTAGAAGGCATGCAAGAAGGGTAAGATATCAGATCTCAGTAGCATTAGCTTCTGTGTCTATTCTAAGTGGAGCTGGCATAACATGGTTCAGTGTTTATCATTTACCAACTAGAAATAATAGGTATTTGTAGTATGAAAGGTGACTAATGTATTACCTTTTCATCTGAACATGTTGAATTCAATATGACAGCTTAGTGTGATGGTGAGTAATAACTTATTTTGAATATTCAAGTCATTAAAATGTATCCTGTGTTGTCTTTCCTAACATAAAAAAACCTACTTCAGCATTTAACAAAATGAATGCTGTCTTTCTGAGTGAGATCAAGGAATTGGTGTGAGAATTAATTGTGACAGCTGTGTGTAGATGAGACAGTGTCGCAAGAGCTGTCACACTTTTACACATACTGGCAGAAGTTGGAACATCTTCACTGAAGACCTCTTATTTACACAAAGTCAGTGAGTCCTGTTTTCTATAGTTCTTTTAATTTTGCATTAAAATACAACTTAATATTTTACTAATGTTGGTGTTACTAAGAATAAAGAGTAACAAAAAGCCCCTCAAGTCAGGTGGTTTTTTTTTTTTTTTAAATGCTCATTTTCACTCAGACTTGAAGAAGATACCAAAGTTCAAATGCAAAGAACTGGCTGACAGTGATTACACTGTCCTAAGCTTGGAGAAGAGGGATTTTTGTATAGCAACACAAGCTTACACTTTACATACTTTCTATAGGTCCTATTGCTGATAAAAAAGGACACAAGTACTTCTAAATGAGTCCTATCACATCAAGTTTTCTAACTTCATGGTGGCACATGTAAACCTAAAGCCAGGGATTTGGAATCATACAAAATGCATCAGGGTGAAGAGTCTATGGTACAATTGGTCTGACAAAAGCTAGAATCCTAAATAAAGAGACAACAGGAAAAAAATAAAGTCAGTATCACGTTTTTTAGTTCACCACACTTTGCAGTGTTTACTGTACTTCACAAAGAATCATACTAAAATGGCCATGTGCTTCTGGCTGAACAGAAGCCAGCAGTGTGTCCAGGTGGCCAAGCACAATAGCATCCTGGCTTCTATCAGAAACAGTATGACCAGAATTAGGCAAGTGATCATCCCTCCGTACTCAGCACTGGTGAGGACACCTCCAATACTGTGTTCAGTTTTGGGCTCCTCAGTACAAGAAGGACACCGAGTTGCTGGAGTGTGTCCAGAGAAGAGCAACAAAGCTGGTGAAGTGGCTGGAGAACAAGTCTTATGAGGAGCGGCTGAGGGAACTGGGACTGTTTAGTCTGGAGAAGAGAAGGCTGATGGGAGACTTTATCACTGTCTACAACTACCTGAAAGGAGGTTGAAGTGAGGTGGGTATTGGTCCCTTCTCTCAGGTAAGGAACAAAAGAATGAGAGGAAATGATCTCAAGTTTCATCAGGGGAGGTTTAGATTGAATATTAGGAAAAAATTCTTTACTGAAAAAGTGGTGAAGAATTGGAAGAGGCTGCCCAGCGAAGTGGTGGAGTCACCATCCCTGGAGATGTTAAAAAACCCATGCAGATGTGACTCTTCAGGACTCAGTTTAGTAGGCACAATGATGTTGGGCTGATGGTGGGACGTGATGATCTTAGAGGTCTTTTCCAACCATAATGATTCTATGATTCTATTACTTACTTCAACTATCTCATTCAAAGGAAAGAATACAGTAGTAAGCTATATAAACATTTCTTCAGCCACTCAGAGTTCAGTCCTGGCACTTCCTTGTTGCTTTCCTCTTTTGAAACAACGTAAAGTCAGTGTGTTATATGCTGTTTTAAGAGAAGACATTCTCAGTCGCTCCTGTCAAAGTTTTCTGTTTTACATGAAATATTTGGAGTGCCACTGGTTTTGAGAAAGAGGAAACCTGAACGACTTTTTAAACATAGTACCTGGGGCACTGAACTAGAGGAAAGAGTTCTGAATGACATGTCTGCGTTGACCATCTTGATTTCCAAACAAGCCACTACCACCCCAAAATTTCCTAACACAGAAGCAGCCCTGATCTGCAACTATACTGCAGCACTTACAAATCATGGATACCATCTCCCATATAATACATGTAAAAGAACCTTCAAAACAATCTGGATGCTCTCTGCTTTTGTTCTTTTTATTAATTAACCGCATGAGAAATTGTTTGCATGTTGGTCTGTTGGTATTAAGGAGCACATTCTGCTATCTCTTTATTTGGAGGGAATTTACAATCTCATCTTGGCCAAGGACGCTAAAAGGCAACATTACCAGATATGAAAAAAAAACCAAATCAAGATAGTCTAACACATCAAAAATACTAAAAGATAAGTTATTAGCAAAACTTCCATAAGAAATGTGTGGTTTTCACCAGGTTAGGCAACCTCTTCAGTTGGTCAGAATCACCTTACATGAAATAAGCAAATAACTCAAGGAGGAGTATGGAGAAGGATTTTTGTTACTGAAATCAGTACATATCTGACAGTTCTTGAAATCTGAATATGGTACCTAACTCAATAATGATGGAGTTGCCATAGCAGTGCCTGTGCCACAGGCTGATCAAAATGACTTTTAGGTTTGATAAGCCTCTTTTATGGACCTTGTTGTAGCTGCCAGAGTACCTCTCTGGGTGCTTACTGCCTTCCTCCATGCCTATCTTAATCTTAATTTACAAGAGAAGTCTTACTATTGAAGGAAGTGAAAGGCTTCAATCTTTCTTTCAAATCTGCATTAAGGCAGACACATCAGAGGTAAGATACCAGGCCAAAAAATTTTCCAACTACTGCTGGTGCTGATATTCCTGTTCTTGCAGAGCTTTAAGTTTCTTTGGTGTACATAGTCTTTCTGTTAAGGACATGTGCCACTTGCCTTAGAGTAAAATAGAAATCCCTCCAAACAAAGCTAAAGATTGTGTATAACTCTGTCTACAGTGGTGTGGCATAACTAATAAATAACATGCTCTTTTCTAGCAGGGACAGGACAACTCACATACTGGCTGCACCTTTTAGATGAATTTTTCTCAGCTGTGGAGGCAACTGTTTTCTGATGTTTGTTTTGTTGCTATTGTGTTTTCCTAATTCTTTGGTTCAATTGAGTATTTAAAAGAGACTATAAACATGTTCAGATGAGGAAAGAATTTTTTTTACTTCTAATCTTCCTTTTTAGCTGATGTAGATAAATAGGCTTGTAAGGGATAAATATACGGAACAAATAGTCATTTCCTATTAATAGAAAGTAGCTGGCACAAAGATTATGTGGTGTCAATTAAGTGCATGCATGTCCCAGGTAATGCAAAGAAACTTTTGAGACAGTATTTTAATCAGTGCACAAAGAACATCTGCTTGAGACTAACAGTGCTTCAGCCGGCTACCTCAGCTATGACAGATTTTTTTTCTTCCTGTGCTTACTGTGTTTTTTTTCTATTGTTTGCTTTACGCTTTCTATTCTCTCATTTAGCTAACTAGATCTCTGTTTCCTTGCATTCACAACAGAAGGTAAAACACATCTAACAGTTACCAGGTCTAAGGCATTTCATACTCACTCGATGAACTCATCTACACTTCAAGAAGATAAAGACACGCAGAAAATACATGATCTAAAGGACAGCATCTGTCTGCATGAAATTTGGGAAGGAAACCTCTCAACAAAATTTGAAAGACAATTTTCAAAATTAATGAAAAAAAATCTACATTTTAAATACGAAAATATAAGCCGAAAAGGATCTTTAAGACCAAGAATACTCATAGTCTTGAGATTTAATTTTGAATACTGTGATTACCTAAAAAAAAGTAAAGAAAAAAATGCATAGGAACAAAGAAGAAATTAGACTATAAAAGAGATAAATCTATTTCAAGTTTCGTTATGTATGCCAATTTTGGCTAGGATTGATGAAGGTTTAATGCCCATGGGCAAATGACTTTTTCTACGAGAACTGTCAACCCACTCTGTCCTTGGCCCGTTTGCCCAAGACTGGCACAGAATGACACACCACAAAGGCAGGCTCTGGAAGTCTGCAACCTTGTTATTTGTGCTACTACTCTGCCACACCATTTGATGGAAACATGCCTATTCTTATTCAATGGCTGATGTTATCACTCCAGAATAGATTGTGTTGGACTGGGCTGCAACACTGTTGAACAGTAAAATCAACTAATAATAAACTCAGAGTGCAAGAGTGAGCATAAATCACTTCTTACAACATTGTAATTAAATTCCACTAGCGCTAGTAATTTTAGCATTGCAGTCTGGAATTTCTTTTCATTTACCAATTAAATGAGAACATAGAAGCTTGTTCAATGTTGGTTTTTTTTGTGTGATGTACTTTGCAGTGGGGACACCCGTTTATATTTGGTGAAGACTGAGTGGGCAAGGTGTTGAAGCATTTGGGCTAGTGCGCAGTGCAGTGGCAGCCAGGTGTCCTAACCTGAACTCATTTTGATGTCTTTGCCAGCACTACAGGTCCCACTCTATAAATTTTATAAGTGTCATGTAAATATTTGACTGCTACTGCAAGTTTATGTACCAGGTGCAGGAGCCCAGGTTGGTGGCGGTGCCTACAGGAGCCAGGGCTGCCCTATGCCAGACACAGATGGTTTCAGTCAGCTCCAACAGACCCACTGCAGGGCACAGTCAAGGCCCTCAGCCGTGAGTGGGCACCTTGGGGAAAGCCTGGGTCAGGAAAGACAGAAAATGTTGGACAGAGAGATGAAGAAGGAACAAGAGAGGTGAGAACAGCAGAGGGAACACCACGGTTGCAAGGAAGAAGAGGAGGAAGAGGAGGTGCTCCATGCTGGAGCATATGTCCTCGCTGCAGTCCATGGAGGACCCATGTCAGAGCAGGTGGATGTTCCTGAAGGAACTGCAGTCTGTGGGAAACCCATGCTGCAGCAAGGGCGAAGTGTAAGGGAAGGAGAAGCAGAGAGAAACACCTGTGTGCTGACTACCCTTTACCTCACCTTGTGCTGCCTCAGGGGAAGTAGAGGAGACTGGAAAGAAGGAGGGAATCTGAATTTGGAAAAGGGGGAAGCAATGGTGTGGCTTTCATGTTTCCTTTTGCTTCTTACTACCCTAATCTTTTTTAATTGGCAATAAATTAAATTAATTATCCCCAAATTTAGTCCACTTTTTCTATGATAGCATTTGGTAAGTGTTCTTCCTGCCTTTATCTCAACACATGAGCATCCTGATCCTACCTTCCTCCCCCACCTTGCTGAGGGCATAGAATGAATGAGCAGCTGGGTGGGTATCTGGCTCATAACCAAGTGTAACCCTCCACATGTCATGTATCAGGGTCAGTAAAGCCCAACAAATTATCTTGTTTGTGGATTTTTAGAAGAGAGATATTTTGAGATTTAAAACTAATTATGTGCAGGTGTGTATATACACAAGTACGTCCACATTTACTACGCACATTCTGTAAGGGAATCTAAAATGTGTCCCTTTAGAAATAGAGGGGGGTAGACCTCACACTGGTAACTCCCTCACCCCAACCAAACCCAAATGGGATTAGGATGATAAAGTTGGATTTTGGTTTATATCGACACTATAGTGTTCAAACCCAGATATTGATAGTCTGAGAATTTCAGGCATTTCCTTCTAGAAAGAGAGCATTTATAATTATGGGTCACATACTACAACGGAAATGTTATCAAAACATAACATAGAATGGTCACTGTGGTTAAAGCTACGAAACGATACTTGCATTTTGATATGAAGGAAGAAATCTTAGGGAGAGGACAGGAAAGATAAAACTACTGTCTCTTTTGCTAGCTGCCTCTCATCCATCACCTTACAGAACTACATCCATGCTTGTGAAGGAAAGACAGCATTTCATCAACTATGGTTGCAACTTATTTGCTGAAAGGCTTCTTAGCAACATAGCTTCTGCATTAGAGCAGCTGAACTCATAAAGACATAGACATAAATAGCTCCTCTTCAAGCTATTTAGGTTAGAACACAACATTTCATAAGTAAGTCAACAGAAAAGCAATAATTGGTCTCCATTTTGGGGAAATATTTATAGTATGTACAAGATGTAGGACAACCAGCACTGAAAGTAGGTGTTAGATATTATTCAAGTGGTATGACTCCTTAACTCTGACTGGGGATATTTGCTTAGCTATCCTTTTAAATGCAGAAAAGTATGCTTGTATTCCTCCTAGGAAATATTAATAATGAAAACCACCAGGAGAGTGTCAGGAGGGTCCCAGAACTTCTTGATACCATTTCACTGGCATCTCTTTTTCCTACAAGACAATGGCTGGCTTTATCCTGAATGATTTTTATTTTTTTTTTAATCTGCTTATTCAACACTAGTACTCTGATTCCATCATTTTAGTCTTATGTCAATAACAAACAGCAATCAAGCATGATATTACAGGAGAACTAATGTTTGCTGTTAAGTAATAGCAATACCTCTAGGACCTCATTCTAAGGATTTAAAATATTTAAAAATGCTGTTGCATTATAGCTCAGATTAACTCCTGAGCAGTGGCAGCATTCCTGTCTTATTGGAAAGACCACTGAAATGTAGGCTACTTTTTCTTAAAAGCACGTCCTAGTTAATCACAAGCTTCACAAGGGAAGAGGGAGAAATTATGAAATCCCTCTTCCTCTGTTTCTTGCTTCAACTGCCTTGCCACCTTTCCTTACTGATTTACTGCATAATGATGTAATTGGCATTCCCATGTGCATGTTTTCATTTTTTATAATTTTTTTTCTCTCAGCCTTCTCTATGGGAGCTTGTGGAAAAATGCAAATACAGATAAGGAGAAGTGTGGACTAAGGGACAAGTATACAGATAGTTTTATTCTAGATAATATGACAAATTCAAATTGCATTCACTTTCTAACAAAACCTGAAATAACTTGTTCTAGATAGAGTTATATGTTGAATCTATTTGAGAATAACTGAACAGAGGACGATACTACTTGTGAACTACATTGAGAAACCCTTAAAGTTTCGCCCAAATCCTGAATTAAATGAAATTCTCAAATTCAACATATTATTAAGTTCACTAATAGGCATTACAATAAAACATGGACCACTCAACGGCAAAATTAGAATGTTACTGTAAAATTTTTATATATAAAATTAAACTGTCATGAAATATTCTCTAAACTCAGAAAATGGTCTTACACAATACTTAACCAAATATGCAGTCCGACAAATTAAAGCACTCATGAGTCACATCCTATAAGCACAATAGCAAAAATTTTGAAAACAAAATCAATAAAACAATAATGCAAACCTCTCACAGGATCCAGCTTCATGTGGGAAATAAAATATCGATGTAGATACAGATAGCTATTGCAGTGGCATTTTCTGTTTTTCAGACAAATGAGGACATTTTACGGTCAGCTAATATAGACAAAACAATGTTCTCAGAAGCCTGAGCGTGCAAGCCTTTCTCATTTAACTGGTACTCTACGAAGGCAGAGTGACTTGGCAAAATCAGAACATATTATTTAAAAGAAATCATTAACTACTGGGTTACATTTCCTTGAATACCTACCAAAAGCTGTCCAGCAAAGCAGATAAACAAAATGAAGGATAGCAAGAGAAATGCAGTCCCAAATGAAATTCCAAGAATAGATGTTCTACAACAAATAAGAATGCAGGTATTAATATCTCCGTTACACACATGTAGCATGACTCTTCTTAGTGTGTAATACCGATGACAGGAAAATTACCATGTGCATGGTGCAACTTCCAAACATCAGTAGTATGGAACACCACTTCTGATCCTACCAGAATTATAAGACTTTTCCCTGCCATCTTCTCAACTCAGGAATGATTGAAATTGCTTTAGTTCTGACTTTGCAAAACTATTACCATGAGAAAATAATAATTTTCACAGAAATAATTGAAGTGACAGAATGCATTAACCGCAGCAACACTTTGTTTTGCTTTTAGTTTAGAAAGCAAGAAGAAGATCTTGTATTAAAGAAGATCCTTATTGCTTCATTTTTATGCTGTTGATCTTAAAATAATTTCAGTCTAATAGATACACAAAATAAAATTGTTGGTAGAGCACATTCCTCCTTAAGGTAGGGAAAGCAATAGCATGGGGCAATTATTTCCATTGTTGTGGCTAGAAACTGTGATATCTGTGATGCTGCAGTTTCTCAGTCAGCACGGGCCTTACTATGGTGACTACTGTTTCATGAATGGATAGGGATTCCATATCTCTGAAAATTTCCACTTTATATCAAATTTGACTGTCTGGCCAGTAGGTTTTGAAAGACCAGAAGACAAGATGGGAAGAAAAACTAAACACCATGAAGAAAAGAAAAAACTACAACAGAATTTGAATGAAAAAATTGAATAATCTATAGTCTTCCTGAAACCCTCCTTGCTTAGTGTTCCAGCTCATCCTGGTTTTGTGCATTGTAAATAGGAAAGTCTAGCCAAAACAGCATCACTGGATACTCGGTAAACAGAAACAAGGATGCAGAAACAATCTGGGCATGCATTCATTCTGCATATGTGGAAATCTCTCAATATGAATACCACAGTAGAATATAATTGCTCCATCAGGCACCATGCAAGAGCTACTTAGTACAGCTGCCTAGGGAAGAATGCAGTAGGATTATATTTAATGATTGCCAAGAAGAGTTCAGGAGCTCTGGATCAACTGAGTTGTTTAAGCAAGGGAACTAGATGACATCCTAAACTCCCTCACCTAAGCATCTGCTTTCAGTTTTAATCGCAGGTTTAACATTTTTACAGAATTAAAAAGTATCTCTAAATTCCTTTATGCATCAGCAAATATCCAATTTTATCAAACCGTGTACACTAGAAATATTGGTACGACATTTTAGAATAAGTTTTAGAACTCTTCCCACAAAACCATAATAAACATTACTAATTAATAATAGCATACATCTCTGTTCTTTAGAGATGCCTCCTTAATTCAAATATGTACTGCTTAGAAAGTACAAGACTAAAGATTTCAGAGCAGAACTCTACGGATAAATTCCTTTAAATTACATACAAATATTGGAAAACATTTTGATCTGTGTTAACAAGAGTGTTCTAGAAGCTATCTTCAGGAAAGAACAAAAAAAAGCATTAATGTCAGAAATCAATTTTATGCCACATTGCTGCCATTAAAAGCATTTTGGAGAATAATTTATGAGCTTTCCTGCCAATCATTCAGAGAACCTCTTATATGCTAAGTATTCATCAGATTTTACGTTGACGTGAACAGCTGATGAAAAACAAACAACTGACAATTCACAACATATATTAATCTTGAAATAATGTTTCTCTTAGAAGTTATTAGAAAATAATTATTGCTTATGCTCTCCAAGGATTTCTTATAGAGACTGAGACAGTAAATTGTACATCAGCATGTGCAATGCTGCATTCGCTACTCTTAGGAATTGAAAATCTAGTAAGCAACAGAAGAGATGAAAGAAAAAGTATATAATTAACAGGCTTGTTTTTCATATGTGCATAAACATTTTCAATCATGTACGTCCTTCAATAAGATTCAAGAAATCATTCCTGCATTTCAAACTATTGCTATCCTTTCTATAACATGAAGGAAACAAAAAAAGTAGCCTTCACAACTTAAAAAAATGAATAGCCTTATGACTAAAGTTTGAAGTGTAAGAAGAAATGAAGATATTTGTAAAAGAAACTGCAGAGCAAGAGAAATAAAATTAACATGGCATAAGAAGAGCTTATGCAAAGAGTACTTAATCATGTGGGCCACAGGCAAGAACAAAAGGTCTTTGTGGCTGTTTTACATGATCAATGATGTTATGGGGGTGGCACAAGAAAAATAATTACATAGCAAGGTGAAAAAGATTCTGATTAACAGGGCAAAGAGAAAAGGACTGAGGATAAGGAAAAGGAAAAGTGGTATCTTAGAATCCAGATTTGAGTGGTGGACACAGAGGAAAAAAAGTTGTAACCTTTTTGCTCCTCACAATCCCTTCTTTTCTGGGAACAGCAGGACTTCTGTTTCAGTTAAGCTAAGCTGAAACAGTTTCATGCTGCTCCTAGGCAGAAAGAAGTGGACTGAAAGTGCTATAATGGGAAGGAAGAATACTAAACATTAAGTGCCACCATAAACAAGCCTCATTTGAGGTAACAACCATATGAAAGCCATAACACTTTTGTTTTGTTTTGTTTTTGGTGACTGGATCATTACAAAAGCTGTACAGGTCTTTACTGTGTCAAGTCATCAAATGCACTGCACAAGTGACCAAATGAACTATATTGACAGATCCAGGCAAACTATTTTGTCAAAAGAGCACCTGGCATCCGTAAAGCCAGCTAACTTTTTACCTGCCCCTTCTTACGCTTCAAGGAGTGATCTAATTTCTGAAAGGTCTTCTTTCTGCTACAGTGCTGCACATGGAGCCCTGACAGGACAAGCCTTGTCAATAACCAACAGAGGGGCAGAGTTTAAAATTAAGGAAACAATATGAGAACTTCCCAGGCTTCAGATAGTTCCAAGTCTAATTTATGATCTTGGCCATCGTTTTCATATTTTTCTTTTTTTGAAAGAAAATAATTCATTTGAATAATTCATTTGTTATCAGATGGTGTGAGATTAGAAAAAATTGTATTTATATACTTATATGTCATGTTGGCAACATTTTAACTGAAAAATAAAAAAGTGTTACGAAGATATAGATACTGAAAAACTGAAAAGATAATGTATTCTTTCTACACTTTTGTAACTTTTAGGAAAATATATGACTCACAGCACATGTCCCTTAATGGGATATAGAAAACTTCCCTCGCTTGCCACATAATTAACATTCATGTTTTGAACTATTTGATTGCAAATTCTCTTGAGGTGATAAAATCATAATGAAGTAATTACAAATGAGAACTATACAAGGCAATATTAAATTCATACTTTTTTTGGTATCTAATTGTAGCTATTTCTTTCTTAATTTAACTGATGCTTTCCCTAAGCCACTCATGGATTCAATGGCTAACTTTATGGCAGTTTCAGTGTCAAGAAAAATCCTTCAAGTATTATAACTCCACTTATTTATTTTTTTTACATCACATACAGCAGACAAATAGGTAGTAATAGTGGTTTTCATTCTTTTAAGTTTTTTTGTATTCTACATGCCTGCTCTCAGACAAAGTATTTCCGTAATACTTTTTCTATGAAGGAATTCAGCTGTCCCTGAAAATACCATGTTAAGGCCTCCTAGCCACCTTTGATGGGTGGCTTAACAACCAAGACAGTTGTTAAGTTGGCATGACTCAGGACAAAAAGACAATTTCTTGAACATAGCTGCCTCAGAGAGTGAAGACTGGGAAAAACCTTACATGTATCCCAAAACAAATCCCTTACGGGAATACTACAAGATCTAACTTCTGTTCAATAGGAATATACTTTCAGCAGTTCATCAGTTTGTATTTCAAAAAACCCCACTACCAATTCCATGTTAGTTCATTGGTTCCCTAAATAAAGAATGTAGGGTTCTTGTGAGTTACTAGAGATACTTCTGTCAGTTGGTAAACCACAAATGCTAGAAGACCACTGAAGGCCTGTTCTGAAGTAATGTAATGATCAAGGTTTGCTGCATCTTTAATGTCACAATAAAGACCTACCCCTCATGATACATTTCACCCCAAGATATTGTTTACTTCATTAAATTTATATTTACCACTTTGTGTAAAGTTTATTATGAAAACACCACATAAGTTAAAAAAATAGATTAATAGATTATTTCAGCCTTTAAATCGATGGCTTATGATCTTGGAGATATTACTTGGAACTTGCTGGATGTTATTCACCATCAAATATCTCCAAATCTACTTTAAAGCAGCAGGTGGTGTGCCTGCATGGAAATCAATGATATTACACTGCTGCAAAAGCAGATTAATGGAATAGTGAATCAATAAAACCCAATGACAGACATAGTTTATCTCCCTGTCTTCATTAGACCACCATTCAAAAATCCTGTAGAATTTTTGGAAGAAAACAAAAAGGCTAGATAGGATTTTAAACTAAACTATAATTTCTTTATTTCTTTATTTTTCTTGCTGGGAAGCAGTAATATTTGCATACTCCAGCACTGGAGTATGTTCAATTCATGCTACATTTGTGATTAATACATACACTGTTGATTTTTCAACTTTTTTTTTTTTAATTTGCAATTCTCCTAGTTTTCCAGAAAATATGCAGATGCCTGTGTATTTCTGTCTTCCAGCCCTTTAATTAATACATGACCCCCTTGAGGCAGAATACCGTTCATGTTGGCAATATCTGATTTTACACTCTTGTTACAATTTAAAATGGAGCCATATAAAATGACCAAAAGATAATTTACATTTGGGTAATGGAAATGCTAAATCAGATGTGTCTTTTACTCTGATGTTAGAAAAAGATCATGTAATATAAGCATATGCTTTTACAAGTTGGAGGACACTTCCATTAGTTGAATACAGCTCCCTAGAGTTCACTGTTTTAACGTGTCTGATATATTTTAAAGAGCTGCACAATTGGTTTAAGAGATATAATGATGCAGTAGAATGAGCATCTTACCAGATATAAGATATGTGATAAATCTAGATTCATTTTCATGACTGAAATCAAAACATAAGAATAGATTCCTAAATCATGCTGCTGGAACTAGTTAGATTCAAGTTTGGAACCACAAATTTCCCAGAATTAATTCCCATACTAATCAAAATACAGTATAAGCTTGTAAAGTAGACTCAGTATGCAAAATGACAATTAGTCATGAGTCTAAATTTCATTTTTTTCAATAGTAATGCCCAAAGTCAGAGTCTAAATTTCATTTTTTTCAATAGTAATGCCCAAAGTCAGACTGAACCATGCGCAGTATACTCCTGAACCCTTGGAAAAGTATCCCTTTGCGGCTTGTGTCTCCATGATAGAAAATAACTGGGAAAGCCTTAACAAAGAAAAATATTTAATGTGTGAAAAGAAGTCCATAAAACTTTATACGTTATAAAAGAAGTCTGCAGTAAGTCAATTTATAATGACCTAACAATTCCTTCTGGCTTTGAATGAAGATGTAAGAACTACAGCACAAAACCAAATGATCAACTCAGTTTATAAATACTACTTCTGAAAGCACTGCACAGTAGAAAAGACTATGAGCGAATAAATATTGCATCACAGGGAATATAAAGTGTTGGCTTTGGAAACAATTGCTATAAAACTAAATATCAACTTTCCACTATGTAAACAATCAACAGCAAAATTACATTTGAAGAAGTCTAACAGAATAAAGTTTATCTATTTATTGGAACATTCTTCCATTTTTCTCAGCCTTTCTAGAATATGCAGATAGAAAGATAGCTGATTTATATGCACAAATATAAATTAGCTAATAATATATAATCTTTGATAAAAATAATTTTCCAGTAATTTATTATAATATTTAAAAATTAGTTTTAAGAAGAGACATTTCATGAATATTAATGCTCTGTTTGCAGGATGAATAAAGCAGTATTATCACAATGATATGTTAAATACATTTATTTAATCACAGTCCCAATTTTGCAATCCATGTTGTCCCACTTCAACATCCCATTGTCACACTTACATGTAATTTTAATTGCTCAAATTTATAGCTTGTATTACTTCTTTATATACATATAGATTTCACCCCTGTCATCATCACGTTTTTAAATGCAAAGAGAAAAACTAAATATTACTAAAGAATTGACACTAATGCTTGGCATCACATTATTGACAGTGTTTAAAATTAAAGAAATAAAGAAGCATAACTTTGAAAATGGGCTGAAATCCTCAACACCCTCTGTTCAGTTTAATTTCCATGAACTGACCTCTGTAATCTGACAATTCCAAAATTTTTAACTTGTACATTTTTAGCTTTTACATTGATGGGCAAATGCATTTAGGAATGAATACATGTTAAATACCACTTACTTTGGCAATACAAGAATCTGCACAACAAAAATGCAGAAGAATATGAGACAGGCACAAGTCACATAATACTTAAATGCAGGCAGAGTAGTTGCTCGATACTAGAAGGAAGAAAAGCAAATGTTAAAAACACAATTTCCAAAGTAGATATGTTATCACCCAAATGAAATTCCAGGTTAAAGATGCAGATATGTGTAGGCAATCCTTAGCAACAGTTAACTTCCTGTTGTTTAGTGACTTCCACATCCACTCACACAGGGCTAGGGATTATCAGGCATAGTATTAAAACCTTTTACTTCTTGAAAACCAGATTAAGTAGTCATGTCTACTGGTTTTGTCTTGTTCCTCTACACAACAGGACTATCTTGAATTCATCATAAACATTTTAATTAAAAAACAAAAAAGTGAAAACATTTTTTTTAAAAATACTGTTAGGAATGGCCAACCATTCTTAGCTGGTTCCCAGTTTCTTTTTCATTAATTCCCCAAACTGATTTTCATTTATTAATAAATACTGAATGGGCTGAAAATGCTATAATAAAACATAACAGTCATTTAAACAGGGAACTTCTGAGAACACAAATCAGTAAAGTGTAAACTGTGCTACAACTGTCTATAAATGCTGTATTTCCAGCAGCACAGCTAGCAGTCACAATGATGTTTACTGGGGCTATCTTATTACTTCAATTAAAATGTTTTATGTCTGTGTTACAAGGCCTTATAAATCCACTGATATTACTAAACACCTGATATTCTTAGGAGAGAGTTAATTTCATCTGTTTTGTCATGAAAGAAATCTATGTATGAATGTCTAATTAGCCTGTCTAAAGATATATGAATTAAACAATGAAATATTTATCAGAATTGTTCTGCTATTTGGGATAGATATGTCTAGATTGAAACCAATTAAGTACTCAAAGGAAAATTATCTAAGTAGTGGGCCTATTAAACTTACTTACCCTATCAAAGTTTTTTCAAAGGGTTAAGAGTTTAAGATTTGACTGTTAAAAGAAAATGTACCAAAGATGATTTTCACAAAGTGCTCAAAATGCAAACCTCATAAAATAGAAAATGGATGAGATGTGCTTTTTAACTGCAAGCACACAGCTGTGTCTTTGTGCTTAGAGTCGAGTTCTACCCTTGAAACTAGTGCACCAAACTTTACATGAACATGTAGAAATTGAGTTTAGCAACCCAACAGGTTTTTTGTGCTATTGAATTGTGTGACAAATTAAAAGCAATTCTTAACACATACCTATCTAAATTTCAAGGCACTAATACAACTTTGCTCAACGGGTTTGCAGGAAGTTTTGTTCCTCCACCTGACGAGTATGTTTGTTGTACCTTAATTGTCTTGTCCAACAATTCTGGACCTTGAGCTACTTTAAAATCTCAAAAAATTCTAACCCACTTCTAAATTCATTTCAGTGTTTCACAATTCTCCAGATATTTCTGAATGAAAGCAGGCAACTCACTCCTTAGGTTAAATACCTTTTTTGCTTTATTACTATGCTGTACGTTCAGGTCCTACAGAGCCTGATAAGCTCCTGTTCAAATCAAAGGCAGGCTTCTTACTGGGTTCTTGAAAGTCAAGACTGGACTGGTGAATGATTAAAAGGCAGTAAAGAAAGATATTAAAAAGCTGTGTCTGGAAAGAACAATCAGTTCTTTGCCATTCCATAGCATTCTACAGCCTAAAACAGATTAGATTCCTAGAGAGAGCACCTACACAGCCAAGTAACTTAGCTCCCTGGATTGCTCCCTGATTGTCTGAAGTGCACATAGGATTACTTTCTCTCAATTTCTCTTTCAGAATTTATCAGTCAGTACCATCCACATTTAAATCTCAATGTGCTCCTATGCACACTTTTGATCCACTCAGTGTAACCTCTAACACTATGCATGAGGCCATAACAGGTCTAGCTTCTTTCTCACACAATCTCTAAGCAGTCTCAACAAGCCCTGAAACTTTTGTCACACAAATGCATCGGCAAGGGCATACAACACGTGCCTTTGGCAGCTGGCCATAAGAACACTATTCTGATGAGCTGTGAAAGAATCTGAAAATTAGTTCAGATGCTTTGAACTGAAAGACAAAAAATAATTAAAAATGTATTTACAAAAATAAATAAATACGTATTTGACCACCATATGGGACCACAATCACCTGTGCTACACAGTATGAACGTAGTATAGTAATAGTTCCTCTACCGTGTTCTCATCAAGTTCACTTATTTATACAGTCAGTTGTGGCAAAACCTACCTCTTATTTCCCTGAAGGACAACGTAACTGTTCAGCTATCAGCTACCCTATGCTTATGAGAAAGCAGACAGAGGCAACTCTCCAGTCTTCCTGCTGAAGCTGTGTCAGTATGTAGAAACACATTCAAGCTCTACAAGGCCATAAAACAAAGAAAAGGCCTGACTTTTTAGGCTAGTGGTCATGGCAGTCACCTAAAAAGGAAGACTTTTTCATTCTGATCATTACTCCAAGGGCTAGAAACAATGTAATTTACTCCATCTGTACCTGCATGTCTTAAATATGTTTTATCACACATATTAGCCAGATGAACATTTAGTGTCTTGCTTCCAAGGCAGATAGGCATTATTCTTAAAAAAATATATAGTTTCACCAGAATGACTGTGCATATGAAGAAAACTAATGAGCAACTGATACCATTACAAGACTATCGTTACTACAGATGGAGTCTTTGAGACATAGCAAAAGAAAAAGAATTGAAAAAGTGGAGTTTAAGAAATGCTCTTTCAGGATATAGGTGGTGGAACTTCGAAATTCTTTGCTCCAGTTGCACCAAATTTGGACTGCCAAACCTCCTCCCATTTCTGCAAGACCACGAAAATTTCAAGAAATTCCAGTGAACTGCGGAGTCTTGCAAACAGGAAAGCAATCTCAGACATCATATTCATAAAACCTCTTCTGTAAGTAAGAAAAACATTATTGTAAGGTTTGAGCACTTCTCCCTGCAGGAAAGGTGCTGTGGCCATGACTGTATTACAAAAGCAAGGGATACAAGCCTCACTTGGGATGAGGAAAAGAAGGAATCAACAGTGGACTTGCAATGAAAATAACTTACTTCTTTTTCCAGAGTCTTATTATAGAAAAGAAGTGATATTCTTTGAATGTCTTCAGATTTAAGCCACTGCCTAGAAAAGAAAAAGAGCATTATAACTGACACAAGAATAAAGTAGTCTTGTCTTTTTACATTACTGAAATGCAGTGAAATAAGAAAATCACTTTAAATTAAGCAATTTTTGGTGTTTTACAATGCATATGATGAATTGCAATGACAGCAAAAGCGGAAAATCCCCTCTGCCTTTTGACTTCTATTGCTAACATACACTTAAAACAAAAGCACATATGAATATTTTTTTTTTGTGGATGATTCTTAGGAAAATCAAGGGAGAGATTTATATGAAGTAATTCTGACACTAACATTCCACTTATGTCCAGAATACTGTAGTACATCCAGTTCACAAAAGAGAACCCAGGATAAAACCAGTCCTTCATAAGGTACCTTGAAGAAGCCCATCATTACAATATGCAAGAGTGGCGGGTGAAGTACACTTTATGAACTCCTATTCCAAATGAAAATTTAAAAAAAAATTATTAAAATAAGTGGAATGATTTCTCTTTGAGCTAGATTAGTCTTTTGACCATGACTCTACTCTAGAGGTAGATTTTGATCTTTTTACTGATTATTAAAAGTCCTTCTCTGCTTAAAGATGAGAAATACAAAATACACTAAGTACTTGCATTAAAATGACAAATCTATTTTAAAAGAAGTGAATCTTGACAAAAGCTTCACATGACTTTTACCAAATTAAATGTTCTATTATGAAAGTCTGCGTTTGTTTTAATAGCCACTTGAAAAGAAACAGAATATTTAAATTTCAAGAGGGTTAGGTTGCTTGTATCTCAAGAGTACTAGACAAATTTGAAAAGAATATTTAAGCACACTACTTCTCTGAAGATGCAAATTTGAGTTTGAACACTAATAGCAGGAGTTGAGATTTTTTTTGCAGCCTTTCCACCAATAACTTTAAATTAGGCTCTAAGATAGCAGTGTAGCTCATCTCTTCTAAACAAAAAGGAATATCTCAATTGATAGTCTGCAATGCAAATAACCACCAAAAATGAGCCACAGTGGAATATATCCTAAATTATGGTCAAAGTGGAGTGGACAGAGTGGAGTGTAAGCTATTAGCGTTGATTTATGAAATCTAAAATATTTGTTTCCTCGACTGGGAAACTCTCCCTGTTCCTGTGCAACTGATTTCATTATAAAAAGAGGCTGAAAATTTATTCAGTTCTAGGTATACTTAATTCAAAAATATATTTCCCCGTTTGCTCTGCAATGGCTCACATCTACATCTCATTACAGTTAGAATTCTGAGAGGAAACAGATGTGATTGTTGTATATATAGCATGATTTTGTTTATGTGCAGCAGAACCTACTAGAGAAAACATTCAGTTTGTGGAATAATTTTGGTAAACTGTAAAAATTAAGTCTTTTTCCATTTAGCTATAATAATTGAACAAAAAAGTAACCCTCTTCTCCAAATTTTTAACTAATTCCCCTTTTTTTTTCTTATAGTATCTGACAGGCAGATTGATTTAATTACCATTACCCCACTGCTAACAAGTTCTGACTACAGATCTGTTCCCAAAGGCCTCATTTGGTCTGTACACATCTGATTGCATGTGAAGTCAGTAATGCCATTTAGAGCAAAATGCTACCTCATACTTCACGTTACAAGCTCACATTTTCAGAACCTTTTAAAAGCTCAGAAAAACTATACTGGTTTTAGGTAACAGGAGCTGAGAGTTCTGAGGTGAGGGAAACAGTATAACACAGACAAACAGAGCAGAATAAGCAGAGAAGAGGAAATGCCAGGTCACATACCTTTGGCACAGAGATAAGGGCTGAAAAATTCTGCCTGCAGCCTGACTCCCTGATGAGCCTAAAAGTTACTCAAGTATCTGCAAGTATGTGTTGATATGCCTTCTGGGAAGCTAGGTACCAAATTTCTGTTTAAATTCTGTTTAAGTTCTGTTGCAATTCAAGGGACAACACAGATAGATAAATTCTGCCTTTATCCACAGAGGCATAGGGTTTGTACTGATTGGCAATGTACAGCAAGGAATTATACACAGAACACAGCAGTGACCATGGCTAAAAAGGGAGGAAAAAGAGTCTCTGTAACTCTTTAACATAGTAACCTACTATCAAAGAGCAAATAGCTTAGCTTCCCTTGTAGGTGTATCTTTAACTAGCAGATTGCTATCCATCCACAACACGTCCTGTGGAAGTTCCCTTACCACCAAGGTAAGGGTTATTCAGGGTGGCATAGCTAGGGCTACTCATCCCCTTCCTGTGCAGCACGGGCACTTTGCTGCCAGAAATACTTCATTCAAGGTACAGAAAACAGGAACATGGAGAAAGTATGATGGTACACCCTAATGACTAAGGCACTCAGCAGTGAGAGATACTCTTTGCTCCTCACTGGTTCTTTTAAGTCTGCATTTTCATGTACCTTCACATTTTACCCTCACAACTATTCCATTAGGTTAGTTTATAGTGTTATTTTCATTTTACATATAAAAAACAGAGGCACAAAACAGCGCACAATTATAAAAAAACCCTATTATTGGTTTTTGCACTAAGTGTAGGAAATCTTTTCCGAGTGCTTAGTGCTCACATAGTTAAAATACTATGAATTGACTTGCTGTTTGAGGAACTGGCACTTCTGACAACTTATTCTCAAGAACCCAATAGACGAATACCGTTAAGGTGATTCATTCAGGAAATCAGTACTGGGATAGGTAGACAATCTCATTTTGCAAGGTGATATTCAGCCTTTCTGATACAGAAGATCATTCCTTATTTTTCTGCAATTCCCTGTGTAACTCTCAAAATGCACTGAAACTTTTTCAGTAACCTTTTTTATCACACGCACCTCTTTTACCCTCAAGTTTCTCTGACTTATGCACTAGTTAGATAAGACAGGGATTCTCTGAGATAAAACAACACACAGTATGATCATATCAATACTTTATTTCAATGCATTTATACAGATGATTTTTTTTCTGATGTCGAGCTATCATTTTTAGAATCCACTTATCAGAACAAGTGTACCTAAGGCACATAAAAACTGCCAAAATTTATATAGGTGTTTTAGGGAAGTCTAGTGTAATCAAAAGGCTTTGCCTATCACATGGCCTACTGTCTTTCACTGTATTCTTTGTATGACCTGTAATTACCAACACTCTTTTCTATAAATAATAACTTAAAGTATTTTCTTAAAGCCAAGTACCTTTTAATAGGACTAGCAGATGTAAAAAAAAGTGGACATATAAGCATTTAATAATTAGGTGTAATACTCAGCTAATGAAGATTCTGAGTAACAGAAGTAGGTGGTTAAACATGTAATTCGTCACAGTTATTGTCCACATTTTTGAAGGGCAGTTGCGTTATTTCATCAGATAAATACAAGAAACCTGAACACTTATTTTGGACTAGTATTGATTTTTCACTCAGTCTTATCTATTCACCAGCAAACAGAAAACATCAATACTGCCTCCAGCTTTTCCTAGGACACTGACACAATACACACCACGTTGCTTCCTCCAACAGTTTCAATATGCCATCAAGCTTAGCCTTTTCTAAGGAATCAACCACCCAGCTGAAAAAAAAGTGATATTAAACTACCATTTTAGGGAAGTTTCTAATTCTGAGATGTTTCTGTGACAATCTGAAGCATCAATGTTTGCGTCATTCTGATTCCCAAGATAGCTATTTCTTGTGTCTTACTTCTCTGCTCTGAGATGAAGTAATTGTGTAGCATTACAGCTATGAGTGTACAGATATGAATGGTTGCAGAGCGAAAATCCCTTAGCCATGAAGATCAAGACAAGCCAGAACTTTTGTCACACCATGATTCACAGGCACTGTCTCATCCCACATAGTAGAAAATGTAACCATACAGCCTATCTTCACAATGTGTAGAGCTTCTCATACCATTATTAGTGACACCTTTACTATTTCCCAGCTTTTGTATGCATGCAGGAGTGAGATATTGCAAATTCTCTGTTTCAGATTTATGTCAGAGTTGAAGGAAGGAGATAACAGAAGAAAAAACATACTTTTGAGCATTGATTCCATCAATGGCCTGGATCATCCTCTCATTCAGTTCCTCCTCAAACCTTCTTTTCTGTGATTTTGTTCTGAAATAAACATGTGGGAAGTTACTCTGGAAAATCTTTACGTTGTTGATAAACATTAACTTTAATCAATGATAGTCATAGCTGGCATAAACTTAAATGGGTAACAAGTTTTTAACATTTATACTGCAATAGCTGCTATAGGCTTAAACCACAGTGAGCCTCTTAATAACCTCTTAATGAAAACACTATAAGCTACAGAGTTTCTCACACATACACACACACACATCTAGAGTTTAAATATTAGGTAGCACTTTAAAAACAAACATAAGAAACCATTTCGTTAAAAAAAAAACAACCTAAGAGAGTTCAAGAAATTCTGATTGAAGAAATTGTGCTATGAATTCATGAAAAAGAATAGGAATATGCTCAAATTCATAAAACATTCCTGCTTCTTGTGGTTATTTTTAAAAATCCTTGTTAGAATTGTTTGATCAGCAATAATGTGCTAGTGCACTGAGGCATAGTAAGTATTCTTTACAGAAAGACGGCTAATTCTTCTTTTCTTGGAAATATGCTATTATTTTTAACAAGAAAACAACACAAAGTCTGAAATTAGCTCAAAAATATGTCATGTTTCTCTTTTTATAATTTATAACACAACTGCAATGAAAATAAGGATTTTTTTATTTTCCCTGGAATCGTCATGAAGCTGACTGTGCTGGTTTTGCCTGGGAGTGAGTTAATTTTCTTCATAGTAGCTGGCATGGGGCTGTTTGGGATTTGTGCTGAAAACAGTGTTGATAATACAGGGTTGTTTCAGTTACTGATGGGCAGTGCTTATACAGAGTCAAGCCCTTTTTTGCCTCTTACACTGCCCCACCAGTGAGTAGGCTGGGGGTGTGCAAGAAGTTGGGAATGGACACTGCTGGGACAGCTGACCCCAAAGGGATATTCCATACCATATGACGTCATGTTCAGCAATATAAAGCTGAAAGACAAAGGAAGGAGGGGCATGTTGAGAGTTACAGCATTTTGTCTTCCCAACCAACCATTACCTTTGGTGGAGCCCTGCCTTCCTGGAGATGGCTAACACCTGCCTGCCAACGGGAAGTAGTCAATGAATTCTTGGTTTTGCTTTTCTAGCATACACAGTGTCTGCTTTACCTACTAAACTGACTTTATCAGTTTAGTATCTCATGATACTAAACTCATGAATCCATGAGTTTTCTCACTTTTACCCTTCCGATTCCCTCCCCTGTCCTGCTCTCAGGAGAGTGAGAGAGCTGCTGTGTGGGGCTTAGGTGCTGTCTGGGTTTAAACCAAAACACAAACAGAGAATGATCAAAATGTGTTTGTCTTTGCTATTATATGTTTCTGCAAACACCATCCATCCTTTCAGCATTTGTGTTCGCCTTAAAAATTAAACATTTCAAAGATGTCCAAATTATGTCTCTGCCTCCTGAAAACTTAAATCCAATGTTAACTTAATAACAGCGGTCTGTAGGAAGTCAACAGTCAGATCTGAAATTTCACTCTTTGCTAATCAAAATTTTCTTAATCTACAAATTCAGCCCTCTCAAAGGTAACACAGATTTTCTTCAATTTCAAGTTTTTTGATTATTCCCCCAAAACTGATAACCTGCTGCAGGATTCAAAGTCATACAGAAATTATATTAGTGTACTTAAAGTAACTTTAAATAACACAACTGATTCCTTGTCTATTTAATGCTATAAATTTTAGATAAGAAAGTGTAGATAAATTTTAGATAAGAAATCATGTAACTAGATAAGAGCCAAGACTGCCACAAACAGAAGCCTACAGTCAGGATTCAAAACTTACAGTTTCATATTCTAGTGAAATACTGGTTTCCAATGTGCTTATTATCCTTTTAGCCTTCTCCTATAGGAAAGATTAGCTTATCTAGAATCCTAGTTACAAGCCTCACTATGGGCATTGGACTTCAGTAACTGTTTCTAGAAACTCCTTCCATAAATATGTTATCAAGACACATGATAGCATTTACACCTTTTGGATTTATTCTCAAGTGGAATTTAGAAATACAAAAGCAAGAACAGCTCAGAATCTTAAAACAATGCATTATTTGCACAGTCTAACAATTTTTTATTTTTACCAAAAGGCTGACAGAAATCCTTTTGACATACTGTCTAAAATTAAATGCTTAGTTTTAAAACCAGAGACTGTCTTAACTAGTATCATACTTATTTATTCAAAACATGTTCTTCTTCTGGAATTTAGCAATGTTTTAAGTAATTGAATAGGTGTCCATTAACCTATGACTTGTCAAGGAGACATTTACAAAGCAGAGATATGGGGAAGGAACAGATAGAATGACTTTTTTTCCATAACCAAAGACAATAAAAATACAAATTTTTAAAGGATTCCTTCAAACTGCTTCATGGCATTTGTGATGGTACTTATAATTTCGCAAGAAAGACATTATCTGAAGTGTTACAGTAGTATAAAATAAAAATTAATCATTCCAGGTTTCTGACAGTGCTAGTCTTGTTTTTTAAATAAATGCCATTCTTTTCTTGATTTTATTTTTTTAGAAATACTATGTGTTTATAAAGAAGTGATCAGTTCAATCCTGTTCTTATTTCTCACCATCTTGCCACAGTTATTGAATTACCAAGTAGGCGAATGAAAACTTAAATCTACTGTGATTTTGCAAACTTTGTGAAGCAGGAGTACTACAGGAAGACCACAAAATACCTTTGGAATGTTTACTACTGCAAAAATACTACAGAATGTGAAATAATCAAACATAATACAAATATAAAGCAATTAACAAACTATGTAAAATGTTTCTTTTACTACACATTATTATTAATAGCCCTTTCCATTTTCCTTTTTTTTACCCCTCTGTGCCTCTTCTCAACTATCATGTATATAATTTTCTCCCCATTGAGGGAGGAATTGAGTTGTTTGGAGAAATGAATAGTAACCCATCAATTAATTCTAATACTAAGAATAATGCTAGGTGTATTCAGAATTCATAAGTAACATGTCTGCCAAATCTGCTTCTATAGACTTTCTCTATGCAAGAATTATCAGCTTAAAAATAGTTTGGGTGAGAAATGGCCTTCGATATCTGATAGCATGCTTTAAATATATATATGATGGCATACAAATGTGTATGTATTTATAAGGACTTCATATGAATATGTTATTTGAAAAAAAAAAATTTACCTCTCTCTGCAACGCTGAAAATGATATGGTCCCATAGGAACATCCTAGAAAACAGAAGAAAATACCTATGAACTATAATAGACTTTGACAACATTCAGAGAGTTAAAAAAAACAGTGTTGAAAACAGGGTCAAGTAAGGACAAAAGTTTCCAATACAAATACTTTTAGTATTAGATTAAAATGATTTAAAAGAAAAATCCAGCCAAGAGGGAAGATAGAGTGACCTGGAGACAAACTGCTCTGTCATTATAAACACTAAATAACTAATTCAACAGTCTGGACCCCAAAATGTTTTGCTTTACTTGAAAGTCACTGCTTCAAAGTCACCATTGCTTTATTGTAGCCCAAACTCCTGCCAGCTTCAGCAAAAAGCAATGTTAAATGTTTTCGAAAAAACAAACCTGAGTGGCCAAATACAAGCAATGCTGATCATTATTTTTATTTATAAGCAACAGCAGCCATCGCAACCACATTTATTTTGTGATTAATAGTGATGACTTGGCACTTTCTGTAATGAACACAGCACAACCCACATTCTGATGCAATGCATTTATTGAACAAGATGGGTTAAGTGGCTCAATCCTATGTTCTCATATGTGATAGGACAAAACTGAATGCCAGCGTTGAAAACTACTAGAAATTACCTTTATGTTTGCACTTTTTGGCCTGAGAGCATCTTACTGACAGCAGTAAAATACTGGTATCAAAATTAAAAAGAGATCTTTTTTGTTCACTGTAAGAGATCCAACATTGCAGTATAGCACTGTGAAACTCAGGTCATCAGTCATAGCTGATGAGTGGTTAAAGCATCTTCAGAATGTAGATGCCACAATGAGTGTGGATTCGGTTACCAGAGAACTCTTCTAACAAAGTCTATACCAGGTGCTACAGCGATGTTCTACCTCCACAGCCTTTGCTTCAGGTTTGGTCATGTTCCAAATGGATAAAGTGGCTAAATAGCCAAGAAATCTTAGGGCATACCTCTGAATCAAAAGTTTTCCTTCCCAAGGGTGTTGCACTCTGGCTTTATGTTCAAAATGTCTTTCCACAAGGTGAACAGCAGCTGTATGCTGTGACTGGGGCACAGGTTCAGAGGGTCAAATTGTGTATTTTAGTAAGTACATTGGACTCCTTATAATTCAGAGATGTGCTTATAGCAAGACATGGCTCCCTAGAGTTTAATCCAAAGCTCACATGCCAATGGAAAAGCTCCCAGAAACTTCACTGAGTTTATGCCCTGTGCAAATGCACGTATCTTCTTCTATCAGAAATAACCAAGTATTTAGCAGTGAGCACCTTTTTCCTTTTAAATATTGCTAATTTGTATGAAATTACATAAGTAGGCCCCTACTGTTGTGCTAATCTTGCCGTTTTCAGTAGTCATGCTGTCCCTGTGGTGCAAGTGTGCAAATGGCTTGGCTGCTCCCCAAGATTCCAGGTACCGGGTCATGCGGACAGAGGCTCTCATTTTGGCTCCATCAAGAGTATGTCGAGGTCTAATGTGGTGCTGAGGGCTTCGCTTCTCTCCCTGGTTGACAGAGGACGAAAGGCGGTATCAGCTGTGGTGTTCAATACCTTTTGAAGCAGTAATGCATCAGCTGGAACCACATATCTGCATGCTTAGGAACTTAAAAATTAAGAGGTGCTAAGAACCTTCAATCCATAACGATATTGCTGGGAAATATCAGAGACTTATTTCTGAAGAGCAGGAAAGACATGCAATGCAAAAAAATATGGTTTTGTAGGCTCCAGCAATAGCTCTGATCAATAATCTTGTGGTAGTGAATTATTCAATAAAGAGATTAGTGGTCCTGCTCAAAAATAACTATGACTGACCACAAAATAAAAGTACTACTAACCTTAGGATTGATTACAAAGTAAGTCTTAACATTATGCTCTTTCAGATATGGGTCCCTCACATCTCCATCCCCATCTTCCACTTTGTAAGCTCCATTCAAATGTGCCAAGGTGACTGATGTGATGTGAACACGGCTGAAATGATATTTTAAAAGAATGACAGAATCACAAATACCGATCAAAAGCATAATTTGAATGTGAACAGCTTTTTTTATTGCCTTTTGGATATACTTTTTACATGCTGCTCAATTCATTTAGAGTCCATGTATCCTCATTTTTAGAAGTTCTAATGAGCATAAATCTAAAGGTTTCCATCCACATAAATATACACTTTACATCACGTGAAAAAATGCTTTCACATTTCTTTTTTAAATACAGAACTAAGAATTATTTCAGGTTTCTCAATGAAAGACTGACAGCTGAAGATATTGCACCTATGTATTTCTCCATGGTACAAAAATCCATGTGTTCAAAGATAATAGAGAAGCCTCTTACCCTGGGACTCCTCCAGCTTCCATGTGATTTGCTAGAGTAACATCGTGGGACCACACATCGTACTGCCACTTCTGTAGGCCAATAACGCCACAAAGCACATTCCCAGAGTGCACTCCTACACGCATATTAATATCAACTCCAGTTGCATCTCTCACTTTCCTGTAGTTGAGAAGAAAATCTGTGTTAATATACACAATAGGGCCTTTTTTTTTCTTAATTTACCAGTCACATTAGCAGTAATAAAAGTGATAGTATTTATTTTATTTATTTTTTTTAAATTGCCTCCATGCTTTTTATGCTAGGTTTAGTTCTATATATTACCTTTAATATAGTCTATGATTGCAACTACTTGTAGTAAATATTAATTCTGAAGTCCATATCTGAAGTCCCTTCTTTAATGCTCATCTGGAATTATTTGGGAGGGCTGAAGTAAGTAGTGGAGATGTTCAGTCTCATGGTAACATGTAGGGTCTATTTTCATTCTACAGGCAGCCTTTGGTATGGCTTTTAATACAGTGACAGTCCAACAAATGTATTTTGGAGACCTGGCACTACTGTTACGCATCCTTCTATCTGAAGAACATAATATTTATGTTGGAGACCTTCTCATATCTGTCTTCTGTTAGGTCCCATCACTCATGCATGTCTGCTTGTGCATACTGCTAATCAGAGAGGAAGGCTGGTGGCTTGTACACCTTTTGTGAATGTTGGCTCAGTGCCATGCAGGCTGTGGAGAACATACACTCAACAGCCTTTCCTGTGCTTGCTGAAGACTGCACCAACTAGATCATTATACAAAGAAAGAGAGGCCCCCTCACTGTTCAGATCACATCTAAACCTTTGACCTATCTAGTGACATTAGACATAGTTGAAGTATCTGTTCGCTCCAACCCAAACCTCAGAAGACCTCCATACATAAGATAGAGATTTTCAGAAGATAATCTTTCCAGAAGAGGCTCTTGTGGATTGCAGGTGGGTCAAACAGCACCACTAACAATAATTGCTATAGGTAACCACTTACAGTATTTTAACTCCTACAAGCTGACAGGAATTTCAGATATGAATTACAGACAATGAATCATCTGACTCTGGTTTAAAAAAAAAAATTGAAGTGGAAGGATTTTAAATTGTTCTTTCCTCACAAAATGTTTCCTAAATAAGCTAGCAGTTTCAGACCCTTGCTGAATAAATAAAACACAATACTGAGCTGAAATTTCCACGTTAGTAGGTTTAACATGATGTGCAGACATCTAAACTAAGTTTGAATACATTCACACTGAAATATGTCCACAACTTGTCCAGGGCAGGTTGCTTACTAAAGAGTTATTTCTCCTCTGCACTGAGAGTTCAGATTGAAGTCAGATAAGGGGAGTAAAGCTGCCCTTCCACAAGACTTCTTTACAGTCCTATCATTTTCAGAACCGCTACAACTGCCTACAATCCACCCCCAATCTACTATTGAGTAATAAGCTAGAGGATTCCTCTAATATGTCTTTAGTTTTATCCTCAAATGCCTTTAAAATGTTAACCGATCAGATGTCTTTGGTAGACATACTCAGCCTCATTCCACAGGCTCAGGGCTGAAGGCATTTTAATCATGGAGGGTCAATTGTTTCTGACCACTACTGAACTTCCAACTCGGCAGGAGTTGGAAGCTCTGGCCTCTCACAGAGCTGTTGGACTAATACGTATGTGGCAGCATCATGATTCTGCAAAAAGTAAAGCTTCCCAAGTCCTAAGTGATGTCTGTTAGGGTATTTACCATCTCATAATCACAGAAACACAGAACAGCTGAGGTCAGAATGGACCTCTGGAGATTGTGTTTCCTAATGTTCAGAGGGAACCTCTTGTGTTTCAGTCTGTGCCCATCACATCTTGTCCTGTCATTAGTCCCCACTCAGAAGAGTCTGGCTCCATCTTTTTTTTTGCACCCCTCCTTCAGGTACATAAATGCACTGATAAGATTTCCCTCCTCTGCTTTCTGTTTTCCAGGACAAGCAGGACCAGATTTCTCAGCCTTTCTTCATACGAGTGATGCTCCAGGCCCTGTATGGTGTGATGAGATAGCCCGGCACAACCCCACATCTTAAAGCATTTCTTTGCTGATGCTAAGATCAAGGTTATCATGCTGGACCCTGTAGTGAGACACACCAACTACTGCAGGTCTGGATGTTTCAAATAGAAGCACAGTTACAGATAGAAGAGAGACAGAATTTTTGCTGTTGAATATTTAACAAAAAGTTCAGCACTTACTTAATGGCTTCACACATGTCCAGTCCCATTTTCACACAATTCTTGGCATGATTTTGAAGAGATATAGGCAGTCCAGAAACACAGTAATAGCAGTCACCTAAGATTTTAATTCTCATACATTCATTTTCCTGGAGAAAAAAGTAAGGTCAGATGATCACTTTCTACCTGAATTATGTAAATGAAGTGTTACTATTACAAAGACTGACTTAAATGTCATTATTAAAATAACTCTATTTAGGTTTGCTTCAGTAGACAAGGATTTGGCTTGCTAAAAACGAAGTGCCGATGTATTTTTGTACACATAATTTTTCCACCTGTTATCTTCCTTAATGGGCAAAACCAGGAAGGAAGCTCACTCCAAAACATATACTTGCAATGTTGTCCACATCTGATACTAAAAAACTGAGCCAAAGTATCATGTAGTCAATTGAAATAAAGTCTTTTTGTTTGAACTATGAAATCAAAAGACCTAGACTTCCACATTTATGTCTTTGAAGACGTACTATGCAATACTTCCTGAAACTTGCAATCACAATCTTATTGCTATCTCTAAGGCTTCATAAAGCTGGGTTTCTTCTTTTTTTTTTCCCAATAAAATACAATAGTTTTTGAACTAATAAAAATCAAAGAAACCTTTATCTGTTTTAGTGGTTATGATTTCACCTTCACATACAGCACAAAATTTGACATAATTTTTATAAAAATGACACCTAAATAAAGAGAAGAAAATCTTCTGATTAGATTTGAATCTTTTCTTGAGTAGTCATGAGGCTGTGGTCAGTAATCAAAATTGTTTTGATCAATATTCTCTTCCTTGTCTTTCACTCTCTTAAATGCTTTTCCAGAGATCAGAAAACTGACTGTATCAGTTTCTGTCTCAAAGTTTCTTAATCTCTGTTATTGTAAAATATCTATTTAAAGAGTTGTCCACCTTCCATTAAGCTTCGTAGGGCTTCATAAGTTGTCTTTATTGGTCCTATCAGAGAGAGAGATCTCTTGGGTTTCATAGATTGTCATACTGGCAGAAACATACTGTTGCACTCAGACCAGAGCCAGATTTTTTTCTTCACACATTTTGAGTCTAATCTTCCTGCCAAAGCCTCATACATGCTGCTCGAAGGTAGAAGAGTCCCCAAGAAGAAACAATATTTCAACGATGACTTATTTACTCAAACTAACAGTAGCAGCCTGGTAGAAACCCACCTTTGCAATCTGATCAAACTTGCCGAACAGCTCATTTAGCATATGCACCAATTCCCCTGGTGAGCAGTCACTGGCCAAGCGAGTGAATCCCACAATATCTGCATACAAGATGCTACAACAGAAATGAACAAAAACTTGGTCCCAGTTTGCTTCCACAGAACTCACATTTATCATTCAATGGCAAAACCTGAAACCAGCCAATGCAGCACAATAAATATAACTATACTTGCAGATAAACCTATATTTACCTTTACAGGTGCTACATTGATTGGTAATATATACACCTGCATTTACTTTTATAGGTATTACCTTCACAGGTATTACCTTGATAGGTATACCTATACCTATACCTATAGTTATCTATAGGCATTCTATATTTATTACAGTGTCTTCAAAAAACAAAGCTTTTTTCTGGTCACAAAATGGCAATATAGCAAATTAAGTAGTTTGTTATTAGAGCTTGCTTAATAATTTGTTATCATTGGAGATATTTTCTGTCTAGATCTACCTGTTAATGATATGCAGCTTGGAAGTTTTTGTTTACTTGTTACTCGGACTATTAAATTCAAACTTCGTTGTTAAGATACTCAAACCATATACTACACTTCTATTCACCACGAAAACTTGATGTATTCATAGAATCAGGCTTACGAAAAAGTATTTGTGCTTGCAAATTAAAATCAACTTCCTCAAAAATCCTGCAATACTCGCTTTGAAAATGTAATTTCTAGGAATGTCATTCAAATTAACTTGTCCAATCAAAAAAAAAAAAAAAGCCAAGAAAAGCAACTTGTAAAGATAAAAGAATATTTGAAATAAACAGTTAATTATTCTTCTAACTTCTAGAAATTTGTAGTTAACAAATAAGCAGATTTGTCAGCAGGATGTTTTATCTCAGGTACTGTGTAAAATACATATGTGATATAACTGCCTCTATTTACATTATTTAAAACCTGAGAAGTTGCTCTAGCCAAGAAAATTACAAATTCAGAATAGTATAGCTGACATGAACTACAATTTTGACTAGTATATATGAAAGCAGGATTTGGTACTTTAACCTGAAAAATTAAGACATTAGGAAGAAAGCCTTCTAATGTGTGGCTTTTTCTAAACAACCCCTTTGCATTATCACTTTTGTTGCTCTCCTGTTCCAGCTCTCCTGGAATTGTCATAGTTTGATCAACCAACAAATACTAAACATTAAGTTGTTGAAAAACATATTAAAACAGTTGTTTTCTTAATTGCTTTCTTAGCATTTTCTTTTCATTTTTTTTTTCCTGAATGTTGTTGATACGTTTTATTACCTTACATTGGTGTGCCTTTTAACATATAAATTGTGGAAGTTGTTGGTGTTTTCTAGCTGGCCTGCCTTGGGACCTTGCAACCTCTGAATGATCTCTGCTTTCATTTCCATGGCAATGTGAGCAGGCAGCAAAGAAAGTAGAAGACGCTCCTAAAATTTAAAATAAAATGTCCTTAAGAAGAATAAAATTTCCTTAAGAAGAATAAAATTAGCATGGAAGCAACACTGCACAAAGGTTTACACAACTGTCAATAACCTACAACATTTTGATAGGGCTTGCACTCAGGCATTTGCCTCGTATGACCTCCAAAATTAATCAGTACCTGGGAGAACTTGATAGAGATATGCACATATTTCCAAGTAAAGTTTAGTGTAGATCAGGAATAGTTGAAGTTAAGCTTAATGTCTGAAGAAGTTATGTGCAGTAGTCTATGCAATATCTGAATAGAATGCAGGAAATACAAATTAGTAAATAAAGCAAAAGCCGCAAGGGCTGTTCAGAGGACTTCAGGGAAATGCAGTCCACTTCAGGCATGATTAGGATTAATAATATTTTTAATGTATTTTAAATGTTTAGTCATAGTTTTAGCAGCTGCTAGTCTGAAAATGAAAAGATAACATCAGGACACAAAACTACTGAAAATATTAGACTTTTGTAGGCATTTTTGATACTCTCCTCTTTGATAATTCCTTTAATATGTCATTTGACAAATTAAAGCTTTTTTAAAATATCAATCTAAAAGTCAATTGTATATTAAAAAAAACCCAAAACACCGCATATTTTTTCTTTTGTTGGAATTATACTCATGGTCTTCTCCTTGTGAAGCTCTCTTATGTCAGTACATCTTAGTTTTGAGCATTTTACCTATAACAGCTTTCCGTTGAGTTCCTACTTCTCTGGAAAACTGAACCAATAAGCGAATAGCTAGAACTATGAAAAAAAACCCAAACAACTCCTCTTGCTTTGATCATACTCCACCTCAAAACTCAACATGAATTGTTCATTTTCTTGTGGGCAGAGAGGAGAGGCTAGTTCTGGCTTGCCACAAAAACACAACCCTGAACCAGTGAGGTGGGAGAAGACAGCTGTAAAATCCCATAATGGAGTCAGAGAGAGAGAAATGGCTATGAGAGAAAACATGATGACCTCAAATTAATGCATTCTACGTGTGTTACTCACAGTGATGAGTTCTCTTTGGTTCACTACACGTACTTTACAGAATTTGTAGTTCTAGTCATGATGGTACCAGAATCAGTAATCCAGTGCTCTCTCTGGAAAAAATACTTCTCTTCAGGTCTAATGACCTTGAGTAGTCCACGGCAATAACGCGGATACAGACCCTTTGATATTTGCAGCTACCTTGGCTATCTCTCTCTGTAACACATAATGAAGACTTCCCATCCCCAACAGAATTTTGGAACCTGTAAGCACATCATTAACTTACAAGAGACCCTATGAAACTAATCCTTCTCACACTTTATAAAAACATCTGTTTCTATGGACCAAGACAGAATCTTGCTTGTTACTAAGTAATATTAAACTAAAGATTTTCTTTCTTTTTTCTTTTTTTTTTTTCATTTTGGTGAGATCTAAAAATAATTTTGATTCACTTACATAGGGACTGCTCTTTATTTTGCATATGAAGGCATATACATAAACTGTAAGACAAGTCATGAAGCACATGGTCAAGGTAAAGCATCCCAGTCTCTAGCCTGGCTAAAGGAGTGAAGAATAAAATAAACTGTTTTCCTACTGTTAGGATCTCAGATTTGACACTTTGTACCAGATGAGAATATATGCAATTGATTTTCATTAAGAAGGTAATGTGGCTTTATTTCTTAAATGCAAGATTAATTTAGTATGTTTAGGCATTTTAGCAAGTACATATCCAAGAGGCCAATGTATTTTAATTTCTAATGTAGTTCACTTGTCCTTGGTGGAGGTATTCTGCTAAATTATAAAGAATGCCTGCAAAACCAATGGATTTTTATTCCATTATGAAAGCTTACACTTGCAAGCTGCTATCTGATAGACAGTTGCTGGTTTGTGATGTACAGGACAGCTCAACACTTACTAATAATTATCATGAAACAGTTAAAAAGAGGTTAGTCCTCTTAGCTCAAATTTTACATCACTGTGCTCCCATTGTACTATGGCTAGTAAACGTCAACTCATTTGCTTTCCTATGATTCTGTTATGATTCCAGACACGCAGTGAGGCAGACACTCAATGCCCAGGTTATCTTTTTTTGTCTTTGAAACCCAGAGAGGTTTTCAAAAGGTCAAAGAGAAGAGCAATGAAAGTTTTCAGAAAGCAATAGAAAAAAAAGCAATACAAAAAGTTTTTGTAATGAACAGCAAAAGTCAACTACAAGCTAACAAATCATAAGAGGAAAAACAAAATGCCCTCATTTTGTAGGGGACAACAGGAGACATGAAGTATTTCCCCTCCTTTTTCTCTCCAGGCCAGACCACTATCCCATTTTGTTTAAACTTGGTGAAGCTGTTCACTGCACCAGAACTTCCCTCCAGAAGAATGTTTTCCTTCCTTGCTTCATTTCCACTATGCAAAAGAGAAGTTTACAACACAAAGTAACTTTAGAAAGCTGCAGGTGGCAAAATACACTGCAAAATACCGTGTCATGCCCAGCTACATCAAAATGCTTCAGCCAACCTCTCCATCATGCAGGGTGCGAGTGCTCACATTTCAGTCTCGAAGATATCACTTGTGTGATAATCAAGTCACATTTCATGCAGATTGTTAATTTTGGTTTCTTTCCCCAAAACACAACTGTGAAAGAAGGTGATTCTCAACTGTTCATGAAGACTTTGGCTGGTCTGGTCAGCTAGCCAAATACAAAATGGTTACAAACACATTGTTCCCTCTCTTTCTGCTAAAAGATCCTAAGAAAAGCAAAGCATTTAAGAACACCTCTTCATATTTTGTCATCTCTCGTGGCTAAAAAGAACAGAGTGGAAGGATCAAAACCAATTACTAATCAGACTGCAGTACCTGATGCTGTGCACTGAAACTTCTGTGGATAGGAACCATGTGAGGAGCATTGCAAATCGAGACTGCTGCTTATGGTGGGTTTTTATTTTATAAAACATTCCGTAGTAATATCTCAAATAAGATAGAAAATTTGCACAATATCGTTAAAACCTAGGCAAACTCACGTACAAGACATTGACTTTGAGACAAAATGTTTGTTTATAGTAGACAGAGAAGCCATTCTCAGATCTACAGTCTGCCAGAAAAAAGTCAAAGCAATTCTGAATGCAGGTCAAGATGCAGCATATAAAAGTCTTCAGACTAAAAATAACAGTGCTTGCTTCTGGTGAAAAAGAAACTGCTGCGCTATAGTAATAATGAATATTGCCTCACAAACATCTTTCCCTGATATTACCAACGTCACCTCACAGCCAGTACATGTGATTCTTGCAATTCAAGACTATTTCCTGACTGTTCTGACTGTTCTCTCAGGCTACACTTTCTCCCCACCACTGGAATCTTTGGTGGATGAGAACTTTATGTCCTAGGGCTAAAAGACAGAGCTTGAAATCCACACTGAATACATTATAATGTCTTTTTAGGATTAAATACTCCTTCTCAGAACGTGTCCATCTGGATCCCAGTAAACGGCTAGCAGGTAGTCATCCTTCCTGGATTCTCTAACAAGATGTATCTGTCCACCTGTTAGTTTGAGCTCCTGCTCACTCAAACTCTCACGTCCAGATTGATTTCCTCATCAGAATTTTTCCTGAATTACTTTAGCAGTCATTGCCAGTTATTCATCAGTCTTCTAAAGCTTGATAAACTCTAGTCGTTTGTTTTGCTAGACTATATTAACATATCTCAGTTAAAGATCATAGCACTGCTTGGTTTTTTGCAAGGTGGCTGTTGCATCTGCAATATCTTGCACAATGGAGGTCATGTTGTTGTTATGCAGTAAGCAAGCATAATGACCTCAAGTGCTTGGCCTGGTACATTTTCTTAAGTGACTATTTCACAAATCAAAATTTTCTTGGCCTGAGGCAATAAGGCTTTATTTATTTGCTCATTCCTGTTTTGTTATGTAATCTACCAATTCTGATTCACTCATTTGTACAAGACTACATGACTATCAACTCTTTTCTTTACCAAAGTATAAGTAATCCTAAACACCTGTAGATTTAAAGGCCAAATACTCCTCCATTTAGTCTGATCACTTGAATAATATAGACAACAGAATGTCATCATGAAGAAACAAAGATATTCTGACAGGGTTCACTACATTAAAATTAGCTTAGTCCCTCCTTCTCAATGGAAAAAAAACCCTGTCCTTTGAGGCACTTCTCAGAATCTAAGATCGAATTCCTGCAGGGGACAAGTCTCTCCTTCTCTCTATTTCCTCCCCCCAGCCTCCTCATCTATGGAGAAAATTGCAGGTCCAAATTTTTATCTTACTGGAAGACCTTCTGTTATTGAAAAACTCTGCAGAAAAAATACATATTTAAGGATTAACAAAGTGATACAGGGATATTTTTGTCCTTATAATCCCATATAGGGATATGTTTGTCCCTTATAATATCAGCTAGGGCACTGAATATTTAATCCTATTTTTCTGTGGCCAGTTTTGTTTTCATATTGGTGTGGCCTGAATCTATTCAACTATTTAGCAAGTCTGACAAAACAGGTCAATAAGTCAGCAGTAAGAGCTCTAGAAGCAATTAGCCTATACACTCAACTAGCATCACAACAAATTTTAAAAATAAACTTGAATAAAGTGAAATTTTCAGCTGCCCTTGAAATGCACCAAGAAATAACCTACAAGAAAGAAACCTTGTGATTCCTAATCACATAATGATGAATCAGACGTATCAGATAGAGATGGTGATCAATAGGGTACTTGTTTGGCAAATTATGGTACTGTTTATCCAGATGTTATGCACATAGTCTTAAGTACACCTGCTACGAAAAACAGTTGGAGACTGCATTCCTTTAAAGCTAACTTGAACTCTTGACTGAGAGGGGGGGATCATTTTTACAATGAGGCACTCTTATTACCCCGTGTTTAGTAACCTCCATCAATCCGATTACTTGTACTGAGACCAGTAAATTACATTTTACTCATATACACCAAGAAACATATTAAACTTGATTACAGAGACATCAAGAGATGGAGAATTCATCAATCCCTTAGTTGTCTGTTTTAGTGGTTAATCAGCTGAACTGTTAAAATCTGTTAAAAATACATTCTGTATTTCTTACTTGGAAGTCTTGGTCCTATTGTGTCTTTCTCAGCTCAAGATTAATGTCCCCATTCTTTTCCCTGTAGAGTTAAACACTGA
Organism: Cuculus canorus; assembly: GCF_017976375.1. Lineage (NCBI taxonomy): Eukaryota > Metazoa > Chordata > Aves > Cuculiformes > Cuculidae > Cuculus > Cuculus canorus. The sequence continues at coordinate 75,327,558 of NC_071402.1, read as the reverse complement.
CAAGATAATTTTATTTTTCATCAAGTAAACATTTATCTCTATAAATCTTCTGCTCCTAAGTATTTTCCACACTCAGTTCTCTAAACCCTCAATAAACTTTGAACATTTTTTGAAGGTTCATTTGACACAAAACTTCACACGGCTCTAGTGCACAAAGACGCACATATCCTCCTGCCCTATTCCCCTCAATACGTCCATGACACAACATGCATAATTTTCTGCTGTAACATCTCTGGAGTACCGGCTGTTATTCCTCCAAAATATTTTTCAACATTTCAGCTTTCCGATTTTCCAGCTATGACCCTTATTCTTTGCTTTTAGAATTATGACACACCAGACAGTTATTATAAAGGTGCACCTTGATGAATATAGCTTATAAAACATTCCATATCACTGTATTTACTATCAGAGTAATATTTGGCTTTTTTTTGCAAAAACAGTTGCCTGTGATTGCCTTCATGTACCTCCTAGATCATTACTAAATAATACATAACAGATTAAGGATTAGAACCAGTTCTTGCAGAACATGACACACACTCCAATTCACTGAGCAACTCCACTGACAAATTCATAGAATCATAGAATAGTTTGGGTTGGAAAGGACCTTAAAGATCATCAAATTTCAACCCCCCTGCCATGGACAGGGACACGTCCCACTAGATCAGGCTGCCCAAGGTCCCATCCAGCCTGGCCTTTAACACCTCCAGGGATGGGGCAGCCACAACTTCCCTGGGCCACCTCCAAGCACAACACAGTAAGACTTTTTATCTTTATGTTCCTATAAGTGAAATTTTAAGGCTGGCAATGCCAGAGGTCGATATTAAAACTAGAAAATCAAAACACACAAGCAGAATGTAAGCACCATCCTCTCAATTCTTCACCAGCCATAAGACACAAAGTCCCTCACACACGTTTTGCAGAAGATAAGCTGTGCATCTCAGGGACCTGCTGCAGTGAGGAAGGGAGCCCCAAGTCTGGCAACCAGACAGGCAGAGCCCAGTCCCAAAACCAGGCAAGCGGGACATGCCCAGCACTGCCACCAAGGTCCCAGGTCACCAGCTCAGTCTATACTGATGAGACACGTCCTTGAGGGAGACAGAACTGGACCAGGGTGAGGGTGAGGAAGTTAGTTGTAGGTCAGAGGCTGGGGCTGAGGTCAGATCAAGGAGCCTATGACCTATGACCGGTCACAGGCACGGTGGTGGTTTCACGGGAGCTGTAGCTGAGACCAAGTCAAGCAGCAGATCTGCAGCTGAAAAGCATCTCCCACCAGAGAGGCGAGACAGGGATCTGCCTCACTGGGACCTCCCAATCTCACTGCTGGGGAGCCTCTGCCAGGGGCTGCCCTCCCAGTGCTGGCCCCACACTGGCCCGGAGCCCCGAGCTGAGCCTCCAGGAAGGGGCTGTGGCATGACTTGCTCACTTAGCAAGAACAGGATTTGGTACAATTGACCCAAGGGTTTTGTTAGGAGTATTGATTTTCAGTAGATACACACTCTTCTGCACCCGCAGTGTACCCAGCTTATTTGCTGCTGAATAACTCCGCACATATACAGTTAATATCCAGTTGATCACCTTCATCTCCAAATACCATCAAAGCCACCTGAAAGACCCGTTTTGCTGCAGCGGTTTCAGTGTACGGTTTTGAAACCTCTTTTAAATGCACAGGCTCACCACATACTTGGCAAAGACAAATTCCTTCAAGGAACTTAGGGGATGTTTAATGCTTATGCATAGATTATAGTTTGCACACAAAGGCTGTCTATGAATAATTTTGCAAATAAGGTTCACTATACCTTCAGAATAGGTGCCTCTCCTGTGGCTGTTCAAGAGCTGAGTCATCAAACAGCAAAACAAGAAAGTAAATACAGAACATAATGGCATACACAGCCAGAGCTGCTTAATTAATTGACACAATTTCAAAGTTTGCTTCAGTCTGATCCTCTTAATTCTTGCTTCATGTTTTATATATCTCAAAACCACTCCTGAATAGACAGAAGCAGCATTTTGCAAAGAATGTATTCGATGACATTAATGTGGTTATTACTATATCAACCTTTAATAATGATCAAGTATGTTGGCATTTGCTCGATACAATTCTTTCAAACAATAAACCCTTCAACTCCACTACATCTAATGTCACATTTCGATGAATAGAGTTTTAAGTTATTTTTTCACTGGAAATGAACAAAACCACATACACCTCTCACCATGTCTTTTTCTTCTTTGAAACCATACAAGGGACATGTCAGGGAAGTTACTCAATAGTACTGCTTAAAAGGTTCTATACAACAGTCCCTAAAGACAGAGGTTTGCTGTTCAGCTAACCAGTTTAGAGTCCAGCCTTGTGGTTGAAAGCATTAAATCCAAAGCAAAACCAAAAGCATTTCCAAGGCACAGCATTGCACTTACATTAAAAGAATCATGTCTGAAGCATATTGACAGCATAGTTCCACCATGCTCTACTAGTTAGCATGAAGCTCGTCTATCTTACCTTAGATTTTGCCTGTTGATGTTTTAGCCCCCTGCTTACAGATAACAACTAAGTAGGCAAGAAGGGATTTCTTTCTGCATTTCATTAGTAATTTTCCAATATTTTATTAGATACCATACAGATACCACACATTTCTGTGACAAAATGTTAGCCACAATGTAGAAGAAGGATCAAAACACACGATCAGTCACTCAACTGTACCTGTCAGGAGCTCATTAACACTTCAAAGAGGGCCAGATAGAGTGGTCAGAAGCAGGGCAAGACAGCAATAAAACCAACTCAAAACTCTTAATCTCTGCATCAAATTAGTCAAAAGTAGAGGTAGGCAACCATAGGTTTGGCCTATACAACAGCCTATTTAAATGGAAGAAGTTTATTCAAGAGAAAATGAACTCAAGAAATTTATTTCATCCATATAAAAATGAAATGTGAACCTACAGTAAGGATCTGCCCTACTTCTTCTGAAACTGTGATGACAGATTTTAATGACAGAAGCTGTATATTTCAGCATCATTTTTCTGAGCAGCAGTAAGTGTCACCATTCATTCAGCAGCTCACTTCCTAGCTTTGAAGACATAGGAAGCTGACTCACCCTAGGTGGAAATCAAAGAACAAGCAGATGTCTGGAGGGTATACACTATTACTGCATTCATAAGCAGACCTTTTGTTTCCTTACAATGGTCTAAATAAAAGGGAACAAGAATGATTTGCATTACATCTCTATCTTGGGAATGCAAGTTTCTGTTTTGCTTATTCACAGAATAATATATTATAGAAATCTCCCCACTGCTCTTTAGTTATTACGTTACTAACTACTAAAAATATAAATTTTTAAATGAAAAACTTTGCTCCTACTGGAAGATAAACAAGAAAAACGGAGTTTTGAAAAGATATCTCTATTTTGAGGAACTTGATCAGGAAAAAAATAAAAGCACTGTATGTAAGATACTTGATAAACTGTTCCTGAAAACTTACGATTAGACCTAAAATCCTTTTTGATAATTTCCAGCATATGCCAGTAATATACTCCATGCCTTTATCTAACCTGAAGAATTTGAACTTCCACATTTTAAACAAGGATTAACATATTTATCAGTCAGAAAAATATGTTGACAATTAAGATTGTGTTGCTGTTTAAAGAGATAAACCCAAAGGTAATTTTGAAGACACACCTTTGTCTGAGTATATATAATAACAGATAAAATTTTAATATGTAATGCACAAGATCATAATTTTTTATTTATCATTGAAACCTCTGCAATGGAGGCACATAATGCTGACTATTTAGCATATGTGAACCATAAATCCTGGAAAGGCAGGCAGAACTTGAAATTCACATCTTTAGTGTAACAAGCTGCTTGTTTTCATATTTGGACCCTGTTCCTGTACTCTTGGTTAAATTTTTTTTACTGCTTAAAAACTCTTTCTGCATGATATCAGTAAAGGTTACAGAATATGTACTTATATGATTTGAAGAAAATGGCAAAAAAAAAAATCTGTATTTTTTTGGACAGTGGCAGTAAGAAATATTATAGAATATACTTTTTTTTACTTTTATTAGCACGCTATGGTCATCAATGAGCCAAAGGGAGCCAGTTTTCTTTTCAGTTCTGATTTGCTAAAACCTCCAAGGCACACCTTAAAATAGCTGTCCTCCCCATGACTGCCTCATTGCTGTATTCAGCAGCACTTGCATTTCCACATCCAGCACAGCTTATCAACATGCAAATGCGAAGTCCTGCCAAGAATCCACAGAACATATGCTAAATACACTGCCATGCTCTGATGAATCAGGGCCTTCCTACAGAAAAGTGCCCTACATGTTTGGTTTGGGTCATTGCAGAACATGCTTGCTTGCAGTATACAACCTCAGTATTAAAAAAATAATTGTTATTTTCCAAGAATTGTGACTGGAAGGGGAGAAAGGAAAACCAAACGTTATCCTCCAAATGCAGCACTCTTAGTCTAGTAGATCTATCTAAATGAGAGTCACTAAGAGTTGCAGCAGAAGGAACCTTCCAGAAGACAGGATGGAGCAAGCAGGGAGAGAGCATGAAGACGTGCGACATTACTCTGCTACAGTGCAACTGGCTTCTGCAGAGCAGACTATCAACAAAGTGTGAAGGTGACAGGAATATTTCCTGGAGGCCCAGAAGGGATTTGCTGAGGTTGTTTCCATGCTGGAAGCTACTGGAAGCTGTTGAACTAGAAGGGCTTTCTAGAACGCTGGAGGAAACTCTGCCCTGCAAGGACTCAATGACAGACTTATTTTCAAGGCTTCTATTTCCTCTTTTTCATCAGCGATTCTGAATTTTCTTCAGTTTGAAAAGTTAACTTGTTCTAAATAAGTTAATTGCAGTGTAAGTAAAACCCAGGGTTTTTTTGAGACTGGCAGTTATTCCACCCAAGGACCTACGAGTCATGCTCCGTCACACCAAGTGTGGTTTAAAGTTCGAATAAACTTTCTCAGTGATCCAGCAATGTTAAGCATTTCCAGCTACATCTACTCCTGAAGAGACTGCAGACCATGCAATGAAAAATTATATAAATTATTTGAGAGCAAAAGGTCTTTTCACTGCAAAAGCTCATCCTCTGGAATGTAACAACTGTTCAAAAGAATGACACTTCACATACACACGGCAATTCTTACTTAATGCTTGACAGATAAAGATCTGCATCTTATCTGTCAGGTGTGCTATCAGTTCTTCTGCTATTTAACAGTATCTCCTTCCCCGTGTAGTCTCCAAAGAAGCCTGGAGCTTAGATCTGAGACTATATGCTGAAACACTGACAGCTGTTTCAGCGCAACCAGTCCATCTTTCTTTGTCAAACCTACAGCTCTTCCAGCAGAGCAAAATCAATTGGATTCATGACAGTAATAGCTAACCAGACCAGTCACATTGCATCTTCCAGCAGAACTTCTTCAAAGTTTATTTTTCTCTCAACACTAAGTGGAAGGCGACATTTTTGATACCAAATTCCTCTGCCGGTTTCCAGCTAAATTTCCTTATCTATAGGTTCACACTTGCATTCTTCGGATGCTTGTTTCTAGTATCTAACAGCAGCACATCAAAAGGATGACTCCCCATGTGTACTTTTTCCATTCAGCTGGTACAGAAATCCAACAGCAATACAGTATTTTCATGTTTCTGCTTCCAGTGCAGAAGAAGGGAGTAAACAGAAAGGAATAAAATATGACCCAGGAGGAACTGGAAGATCTGCAATACATCATATTTCTTCAGTGGGATATAGGAGACAGAAAGGAAAAATGGCTGTGATAACTGGCCAGATTTAAAATACCTTCAATTACCTAAATCTGATGGGTTTGCTTTTTGTTTTTTTTCAAATGGTCAACAAGAAAGGGCTTGTTGGGGCTACACCAAAATCTTACCATAATACTTGGACCTACCCCCAATATTCATGTTATTTCACAAAAAAAAAATCTCGCTGTAATAAAGGGAGAAAAAATACAGCAAATCTGAACCTTATGACTTCCTGTAAAATTACTCTTTCAGTATTCTTTTAAGGTTTTAGAAATGTACATAAACTACTATCTGTGTACTTGTCTACTCAGGCTTTATTTTACATATGAAGAGAGATCTATAAATATCTTACATAACAGATCAAACTTATTTACAGATTTACTTTTGGTAGAATAAATCTCACTGTAAATGCTGACAGATCTCCATGTTATGGTGTATTATGCAACACTAAAGCACTTCTGTAAATATCACCCTGCAGATTGGTGGAACATGCTCCAACAACAAATTATTTTTTCTGGGACTTGTACATATTTTATGGTTTATAAGAGGGATTTAAAAAGAAAAACTTTTTTTTAAAATTTCTCAATCGGGAGAACTAATCAAATTAAAATATTTGTTTACCTAAATACTTTGCTTTCAATGGTGGAGAGAAAGTAGCTTTCTCATAATTGATGTTTTAACATTTTAATGAATTCCAAGAAGACAAAGCAAGTAAGCTACACAACAGATTGCCTAGTCCTTTAACACTTCTACTACTTCTTTTTTATACACTTACATTCTGTAACAACAGGCACTTGAATTCACCCAACTTGATTTACGAGAGTGAGTAATTCAATGTTTTTAAAGCATGAGTAGTGATACCTTTCTGAAGAAGTGACTAACTTCATTCTATTTGGGATTTGTAAAATAAAGTACTGTATATCAGCTTACAAGTTCAAAGGGCACAGATATGACAGACTGCCTTAAACTTGTATTTTTCAAACTTCTTAAAGCCGAGACTAGCATCATGAAATTAGAACGATATCAAAACACAAATTAACAAAACTTTGCCACCTTCTTATTCTGCTCTAATTCATTACAATATTCTTTTATGCATATGGATGTGTATATATAAATTCTTTAATTTCAGTGCTACAGTGTATTCAGCAATAGATTCTACATAACATTGACATATGTTATCTTACATCATGTCTAGTCTCTTTGAAAAAAGCAATTAACCCAACACCACAGCTCTCCAGTTGAAGAGCTAAAATCTTCCTTTTCTGAATGAAGAAAACTTACTAGCATGTCCTGCATAGGTATTGCCCCACATAGAGGTATCAGACACAAGACAAATGGGAACTTGTGGCAAGGGGGACAGAGTGGCAATATTGTACCAGTTATAGTTACCACAAAGCGATGGGTATGGTGGAATTACAGCAGCCTTTGAAGTTCTGTTAGCTAATTTTCTCAACAGGGCATCTTTCACTGAGGGGTAAACAACCCAGCATCCATGTTAACACAGGCAGTGACTCAGAAGTAGCTGTTACTGCACTCACCCTGCAGCTGACACCAGAATGTTCCTAATGCCAAATCTACCTCACAAAATAAAAATCTCATTAGATGGCAATTTAATTTTATTTTTAATTTGTGGGCTTTTCAGACTAAGAAACTGATTCATTCATTAAAGCTAGGCTAAGCACCTAACCAACTCTAAGCACACAATTCCATGGAATGAAAACCTTGTATCCTGTTATACCAGTAATTTTATTTTCGTTTCCACTTCTTAAAAACGTCTTATTACCTACCCATATTAACAGGTTGAAATTCCAGCATCATATAAGAGAAGGCACTATACTAGAGAACTTCAAGAGGCTTTGCGCATTTCAGAAATAATAAAGTTGATTTGTCAAGTAATGATAGATTTTTCAATTACATTACCCACTTTTTCTTCCTCTCGGTGGAAATGTGTCTTGTTTCAGGTAAATGACTAGTGGTGATATTTTTAGGGGTAAGAGTTTAATATATGAAAGAAAGTTTCAGGTATTACGCCTGGAAAGGGAAGAAGGCAGTGAGTCACTTAATAGACGACAATGGTGTGTAGAGTTTATGCTTATGTTCAAGAAGAGACACGAGTTTTAGCAATTGTTCTGTCTTTGAAGCCAGTAGCAACTGAGCTCTTCTCTAACTGTAAGAAATGTGACATAGTAGACAAAGATAGTGACTGAACCCTACACTGATCAGATTTTTAATGAGTATCAAAGAAACTAAATTTGCTTGAAAATAACTATTCCATGGTAAGTCTCTCAATTAATTCAGCTCCCAGAAGAGGAGGTGAAAGAACACCCTTTGAAGTGGGGACACGAGGACAAAGAGGCTTACATAAGCTGACACAAGAGGGGGATACACAAATTAGTACCATTAGCTAACTGTGAGAACTTTGGTCAAGTACTGTCATGGACTAAATGGTTGGCCCTCCCTACACACAGTATATGTACCCAGGCTATACCAGCAACAGCCATTCCAGATCTGAAACCATAGGCTGAATAAGGTGATTCTGAAGTCTGCTCTGTGTGTGCATTATCATAGAATAGTTTGGGCTGGAAGGGACCTTAAAGATCATCTGGTCCCAACCCCTCTGCCACGGGCAGGGAGACCTCCCACTAAATCAGGCTGCCCAAGGCCCCATCCAACCTGGCCTCCAGGATGGGGCATCCACAACTTTCCTGGAAAACCTGTTCCAGTGCCTCACCACTCTCATGGTGAAGAAATTCCTCCTCGTGTCTTTTTCCAATTTGTCCCTGCACTACAACTGCTCATTATGATTGAAAGAGTTTTCCAAAAGTCTTATAATCATTGTAAATGAGGATTGCATATGTCAACAAGTTTTTGAATCTGAGAAGTACCACTGAACTAGATCAATTCATGATCAACTCCAAGCTTTCTGAAATGAGATTCGAAGTATCCCCTACAATGCTCTGTCAGGATCAGAGTAATCTTCAGGGCATCTGGTGATATCTCTAGAGCATAAAAACCACCTTTGGTGTATGCTATTAGGGCTTTCTTGATTTTAACAGTGATGTCAGTGCACAGGACCACATTTTAGTGTGAATTTGGGGGTTAAAAGGATATTAAATCTCTTTTGCAAAGTTTCAATCTACTTTTAGTAGTGGCACACATTGCAGCCACCCCTTCAGCTCCCACCATCTCTCATAAGTTCACCCCATCTCTCATGGCTCTCCATAGTCCACAGGTTGGACTATGTAACTGTCTGGTTGTCCTGCCTCATCGCTTATGTAGATCCCCAAAGGGATGAAGACTTTATCCATTTCCATAGTGTTGGATTTTTTTTTCATCTTGTCACTGAGACTCTGATTACTTAGTTTACTCCTACTAGTATGGAAAACAATAGCATGGGTTTTTTTTTAAATCATTGTAAATCCTCACTATGACTAACAGATGCTTATCACAAGGCTTCTATGTTTTTATCATAATCTAGAAAAGTCACTCTTTTCCTCAAAATGAATGGCTATTTTCCTACACATATTCATAACTTACACTTTTTATTTTTACAAAAGTTTCAACAAGCATCAAGCTGATTTGATTCTTTTTTTTTTTTAAGTGTGTCCCTGACAGCGTGTTATAGATTTTACAGATTTTACAACCACCCGCATTTTAAGGCATCCCAAACATTGCAGTTCTACTTAGCTGTCATCAGAATTTCCTGAGATTCACCTACTGTATCCATGTTGCATTCCAGACATATTACACTACAGCACTGCCACTTCCTTTTCTATTAGGCGCATCTTCATTCATACTGTTCACATCTGTCACTGAATTCACCTTCAGGTAGTCATATTTTAAAACACTAATGTATGCTATTCAATAATGTACTTATGTCTTTTATGGATTGGATAATAATTTTAACTGAATAAATAAGTTTAGGAAGAAACCATGGTACAATGTAAGTTAGAGTACAGCTATTTATAGCATTACACAGCCTTTTAATGACAGTCTGTTGGCATAATAGAGAATTCTTGCACAGAGCCTGGACAAAACCACTAACAAGTAACAATAATATTTAATTGTATTTTATATGCAAAAATTAATGACATTTCAGCTAACAGCAATATGCTATTCATATGCTACTGATTCTAAATTGGGTTGTGACATATTGTTTGTTCCTCAAACTCATTGAAGTTGCCTGCACTAATTTACAAAAAATGTAGAAAATTCATATGAGGGAGAAAAATCAGGTCTACAATTTACACAAAATGAGGAAAATGGAGAGAAAGTTTATCACAGGACACACACAAAATAAGCAACCAAGTCTTATTAGAGACTCATATATTAATAGAGCAACAAAAGATTATATAAAAAATAAATATTTAACATAAAAGTCCAGTATAAAAAGAGAAAGAAAAGCTTGTGATTTTGTTTAAATGATCTTGCTAGAGCAATAAGAAAGCCCAGACATCCTTGTACATATTTGCAGAGTATTTGCATGTCACAATAGCAGTGCCAAACACACTAAAATTTCCATCTTCTATTTTTATAACAAGCTGAACATATTTTTTTCCCTATGGTAAGAGAAAACAAATGTTCATTCTTAATGTATGGTGACCATGCAAGGATGCATTTTAAAATAACCTTGAAGAATATTTTAAAATGAAGGAAGACTACAAGTACAAATTATTTTTTTAAACACGGAGAGCAAATTGAGCTGCTATTAATTTAAAATTCCATTCTTTACAGACAGATTATGTCTAGCAATCTCAACACTGTAAAATCAGAGCTGAGGATTTACTCATCTGGAGTAAATCTCTTTACTTTAATTGTGCTTTTTTAAAGAGTGGTGTCAGCGTGGATCATATTACAGCTGCACATAATCCCTATAAGCCCTAGACCTTTCTTTTTGAGTTAATTAGGAAATGAACTGTAGCCCCAGTTTTTGCAGCATATCAGCCCTGGTCTGCCTGAAGGTTCCCTTCAATGCTCTAAAGGGCATTATTAAAGGTATCTGTGACAGATTGACTCAAACACAAAACCAGATCGTCACCTGTGAAGCAAAGAGAATTTTGAAAAGTTAAGTTAAATCCTTATTTTTACTCAGCCCTGTCACTATTGAAAGATCACGGTAGACAGTATACCTTGGAGCTGGAAAGCAGGTGTCAGGATCTACTCTGGCTAGAGTTTTTCTAAAGGATCACATATGCAACTGGAGAAAGGCAATTTTCCAAAACTGATATTCTTTCCAAATACAGGACATAGAGAAGAGCATAAAATCATTAAATCATACAAAAACGTTCTGGCGAAACAACTTTTGCTGAACAATGGAAATAAAGGATTTTTGTTTAACCAGAGTTGGTGGGGCCAAAGGAAGATTAAGATGCACTGCAGAAAGACTTCCAGAAAAACCTCTTCCATTCCTACCAACAAGAGTGAGATTGGGAAGGTGTAAAACTATTAAAGCATCAAAGATGGTATGAATCAAGGATCTTGATATGAATTAATGTTGCGTTAGAACAGATTTTAGAGCAAGATGATAAAATGAACAGAAACAATTGTCAGGGTGAGCTTTTTTGAGATGAAACAAAGTTAGTCTTAACAAGTAGGATAAAGACTGCAGAGACCTGCATAGCACCCCCCATCACTATCAGCCATTACAGTCCCTCCCTATCTTCTGTGATACGTATGTTGGCATTGGGCATGAGTGTTTTGACAGCAGAGGAGCTGCAGGGGTTGCCTCTGTGGGAAGAGGTCAGTAGTTCTACAAAGAACTCACTGCAGAACACAGTGGAGCCCGTCAACAAAGCTGGTGGTCTGTCTGGGAAAATACGTGTAAGGAAGCGAAAGAAATGCCAGACAAAAGAGGAGAAGGGAACAAAAAGAGTAAGAAACAGCAGAGGGAACACCAAGTTCTGAGAAGCTCTACGCTGAAGCAGATATCTGTGCAGCCCATGGAGTAAAATACTAGAGCAGATGGGTATGCCCAAAGGACTGCAGCCTGTAGAGACCCCACAATGGAACAAACGAAAGCTGTGATGAGGGAGAAGCAGCAGCAATGCAGAAATGCTGTGTACTGACCACCCCTTTATACCCTGCCATGCTGCTTGAGCGGAGGTAGAGGAGTTGTGAATGAAGGAATGAAGTTGAGTCTGGGAAAGGCAGAGGAAAGGTCTGGCTTTAATATCTGTCTTTTTGCTACCCAGTAGCTAAAGCTATATTAGCTGTCAAGAGATTACGTTAATCTTCCCCAAGCTGAGTCTGTTTTGCCCACAATGGTAATTGGCAAGTGACTTCCCTGTCTTTATCTTGACCTATGAGCTTTTTCATCCTCATTTTTTTCCCAATTTTCTCCCCTTTTCTTGTTGAGGTTGCCGAGGGACAAGTGAGTAGCTGGGTGAGAGCCTGGCTGTGGGCCATGGCTAACTCACCACTATGTTACACTGTTTTCTAAATACTACAGGAACCTTCCTATTCAATGCGGCAAGAATGTTTGGGCTTGTCAGCCATCATTCAAGCCTGAAAATTCATTATCCTGTGTAAAGTCATGCATACAGCAATTTTCCACTATCTGCTAAAAGCAGAAAATTAAAAAATGCTACTGAATTTGACCTTAAATTTAAAAATTAATTTGATACTGTCTTACTGCTTGAGCAAAAAAGCTGGTAACTGCTGAATCTGAAAACCCTATGACAGTAATAAGGAAGAAGAAACTTTAACATCAGCACACAGTGATGTGGGCTTTAGACTATTTGAGAGTGACTTTAGTGGACATGAAATAAAACTATGCAGACAATGATTAAAAACACAAAAAGAAAATTTTTCACACTGTCTGCAGTTGAGCTGAATAAGTGTGCTACAGGACTTGCAGATGTCAAAAATTTAAACTGAGTTTAAAAAGAGCAGATAACTTCACAGGTTGAAAATGTGTCAAGCACTTTTAAATGCAACAACATCAGTTCTGGTTCATTAACTAACTGAGCTACAGATTTCCTTGTGCTCAGACAGATTACTGAGAAGTATCACTATATGCATTGGCACTTTTTCATAGGCATAAGCTACTGGCTAGCAACAAAATATTGCGCTAGATGGTCATTTCCTTTGTGTCAGAGTGCCTCTTCTAATACTCTTTATTCCTAGCACTCTCTTTCACTCTGCTTGTCAATAACTTCTCTCTTTTGGTTTGTTTGGAATACTTTAAATAAATATTCTAAATTCTGAGAGAGCTCTGAGCATCTCATGTAGTGGTTTACGTAGTCTCCATGTCTCTTTCCTGCCTTTTCAGATTTCAAGTAATCTCCTAAATGATGTTTTCAATCAGTTTCCGGATTTTTATGTAGTGTGCTTTTTTTCGAAAGTAACATTACTTTTGTGTTGTTTTTTTTCCCTTTTAACCATGCAGGGATGCTCACACACAGTGTCTAGTACTAAATCAAGGCTTACTTTCCTTATGGGATTTCCCTGATTAACTTACTTAAAGATCTGAGAAGGAACATACATAGCTTAGTAAGCTTATGTCTGCACACCTATTCATGCTTTATCATAGTCCATAATAACCTCATAACCCACAACATTTACGCAGCCCACACAGATGTGACTGAAGCCTCCTGCTGGTTTTGCATTTGCCATAGGCAAAGATACTCTCTTGTCTCTGAGCAGTTCCTTGGCCACAGTGTGAGGCTGAGAGTATAGAGTAGCTTGGATTTGACTTTAGGTTTTTCATTTTAGTGTTTTCAAAAGAGTTTACCTTTCTTTGCACAGACTATCTAAAGGCGAGTGATAGGTAGGTTGTTCTACATTTTTTCGTTTTTTTATTGAATGGCCACTAAAGGCCATCTGTAAGAAGCTGGAAGTGGAGTTAAAGACGGTGCATAAAGTTTGAATAGGACCAGCATATCAGACACTCACAAATATTTAAAAGGACTAATTTGACTAATCACATAAAAAGAACATAGTAATAGCAGTTAAACTCATACATTCTTAAAGAGTAAGCTGGTCCTGGTCTTTATAGGGTGGAAGATCTCACTGAATGATTGTGCAGAAAAAAATTGTACTTTAAAAGAAGAAAAATATATATGAGGAATGTAGGAGGTGCCCCAGGAGATGAAAAGAGGTATGGTAGAAGACATCAGTTTATTGGCAGAGAGAGACATGAAAGAAGGAAAGAGAATAATATTTAAGATAATAAACTGTATTTTAAGATCCTTTTAGCAAGAATATCTGACAAAGGCTAACGATGCCACAAATGCAAATGACAGAAGAAAAGGAATGCTTCTTGATGAAATTATTTACAGGATGGTTTGGGGTATTCAAAGTGACGAATCTGGGAAAAGCCAGATGCAATTCTTTGCTCCATCAGATTTCATTATTTCATTAGTAAAAAGGAAATCCAAAGCATTGGATATAAATAACAGTGTGGGAGAAAGGCAACAGTTAGGTTATTAAAATCAGAGCAGCCACAAATGCATGTTAGCTGGAAGCAGAATATTTTTATACAGTCAAAAGGGTAAGACCTCGAAAGATCCTTCAAATACAAGCAGTTGCAAGAAAAACCCTAACTGGTGTTAAGAGGGAGGCATCTAAAGTTACAGAAAGACTAGGACAATTTATGTTCTTGCAATTCCAGGGGTACAAGATTTCAGGGATCTTGCAGACTTCTCAGTAACTGAGTAAAAGACAACAGCACTGCAGCCATTTTTTTTCTAAGATCGGGGTATATCCTACAGAGACAGATGAACGGTATTAAAAATACTTAAAACACGAAAGCATTTTAAATTACATCAGTCTCAGGTGCCTGAGGCAATTTTCTTTTTCTCATTTTAGGAAGAAAAAAATACTTCATATTTCTGTTAGATTTTGGTTACAGCAAATAAGCAAATATAACTTGTCCTTTCATGAAGATCATCTGTGTTTGAATTAAGTGCACAGTGGCTTATATAGCTACAATGTGAAAACAGGTGAATTACTGAGCAGAATGGAGCAGTAAGAGATCAATTAAACAGTAGAGAGAGTTCCAGTTCAGCATCGGTAAACAACAGAACAGATTTAATTGCTGATTCTATCTGCCCTGCAGTAATTTAATTTTTAAACCATCTTTCAGAAATGCTATGGTAAAAGGACAATAGAACATTAGATTCCAAGGTCCTCTGAAATGTCAAATTGAACTTAACAAGAAGCATAGCACTGCCAGTGTTATAACATTATAGAAAATCACCTAGACCAACTAGACTGAATATGACAAAACAAAATATCAGAGGTCTCAAAAACAGCCTACAAGCCTACAATGGAAGAAAAGGCTTGTTTGCACTTTTAAAGGGATAACTGAGGGGAGAGAGCAATAGCCTTCAGGTGCATAGAAGGCTGTAATAAGGAGGAAAGGAATCAAACTTAATCACATCCACTGTGAACTGCATTCACAGGCATAGATTGCATTGTAGATATCTAAGTTGGGCAACAGGGAAAATACTCCCCAAATATAAAAACTGAGGGGAACAGATCATCTAGGGAAGGTCTAGAAGCTTCACATTTTGAAGAGCTGATTAAACACACATCTGCTGAGGATGTTTCAAGTATACTTGTTCTTGCCACCAAGCAAGAAAGATTAAATTATCTCTTCACATTTGAGACTTCTTTTTCAAGATTTTACAAATCATTCTGAAGTAGGAATAAAACCTGTAAATTTTATTTTGAAAACAGACCTAGTAGAGCCCATTCTGCAATTCCACTTCTGCTCCTGAAAATCAGTTGACAGCCTCAGTTACACACAAATCCCTCTTTTTAAAAGGAACAAATTAAGTTCACAAAATGGGTTTCAGTAGATATGTAAGAGGTGAATGTAGAAGTGGCAAGTAGTTAAATGTGCGGCCTTTTACTTTGTCTCTGACTTCTATTTTTTCCTCTTTATTCTGTTTTGAATCTCTGTCATCAGAAATACATTAAAACTGTAGGAGTCCAGAAAGAAATCACTAGTGCCTCTGGTAAGGTTTTAGAAGGAACATGTCAGATTTCAGTGAAATAAGGAAATACAGACAGAGGAAGTTCAGGTAGGGTGTTTACCTTCACTGCTGCAGCATTTTTAAAAGGCTAAGCATATTTTTATCAAGACGTCAAATTTACTTTCAGCTATGATCTTAAACAAAGCTTTGTTTCAACCACAGCTGCCTCAAGAACTAAAGCAGCTGTAATTTTTCACTTTGTTTCCTTTACTACTTTATTCACTTTTTTTAAGTGAGAGCACATTTGTTGACAATAAGAACAACTGTTCATATGATGATTTAGATTTATAAAAACATACATTTTAGTGTTATTCAGCATTCTGGTTTAAAAAAACAGCACAGTAGCACAGATTGAATGGCTTACGATGCAACTTCCTGGCAGATTATAAAATGCAATTAACAGAGAAACATATTTTTATGTTGAGTATTTTGAGCAGTATGTCTGAGGCATTACAGCTTTCACTAAAGCTATGAGATAATTTGGAATAATTCATATACACAAGGCTTTTACCAAAAAGCTACTTGCCTCAATGTCCATACTCTTTGAGAGCCATTGCACATAACCATGCTCTAGGTACACATATGCGCAAGCATCTGAGGTTGGACACAGTATCAGCATATCTATGACACATTCCCTTCCTCCCCATATAAGTTGAGTACATTCCGCTCAATCTGAAAGACTATTTAAAAGAAACTCAATATATAGCAAAACATGAAACATGGCTCTGAAAATCAGCAAGGCACACAGGCTGTGAGAATCTTTCAGGGCAACACAGCTCACAGGACCTCCACTTACTAGTAAGTAGTCTTTATTTCTCATTTCAGTAAGCATAAACACACATGATTCTAACGATCCAACCACAAATAGCAGATTTTTGTCCAGTGGAAAAGCCCAAATGAGTCTGCTAAGAAAACATCCTGCAAGCAGATGAGAAAAATCTGAACTCCAACATTCTCACGTGAGCAAGCCAAAATTAACTATAAACAAAGTTTTCCTGATTAGATAAAGAATGGGTATCTTAAAGATATTTTGGAATCAAGTGCAGAGGGGCTTCCCCAGGAATTTCTGAATACTTAACATGTCAATCCCCAAAAAGTACATTGCCATCCACAGAAACTTAATGGACTCTTGTTCTTCTAGCCATGAGGATCCTCTTCAATTGCACCATATAAAACCCCCCAAAATCTCAGGCACTAGATCATAAGATGCAGAGTTCCCTCCAGCTCCTTCAAAAGGAGATCTAGCCGAATGTCAAGTTTTACAACAATGTGCAGAAACAGATAAAGTCTTCAAATCAGCTGCCTTGACTGTGCTGGGACAATTAAAATTATCTTAGATGTGTTCTGCACAATACTCTTGAGGTGAGACGATGAGTGATAAAGTAAACATCAGATAGTCCAACCAGGATTGGCTTTGGAGCAAAGAACAACAAGGAGATGAAAGAGTTGTGTGTCCGGTATGACAACATTATCCTGTAGCTCCATGGTTGTCACTATGTGACAGATAAGAAGGTATTCTGTCTCCTTCTGTCTTTGCTGTCCTTGAATGACCTATGACCTCCCAAAGTTGGAGTAGACTCACAAAAGCTGGGGTGAGCCTTTTGTGGCTGGAATTTGGCAAGGCATGAATAGCAATAGAAGAACACCTTCCCTGTTAATATCGAAGGAGAAACTGAACCCTTGTCTAAGATCCACAAAATGGTTCTGAAGATGCTTGTTTTTTCTGTCTAGAAGATGGTTAGGTAAAACTTCCACTAAAGAGCTGCAGTACAGTTAATATGAAGGTGAGCTGATGAAGCACCATACAAAAAACATTAGTTTCACTAACTGTCAATAAGCAGCAAGAACAGTCTGTTCTACAAGGGAAGGTAAGTTGGGGGCCAAGAGTGACAGGACTCCCCAAGAGATTTGGGCCAAGAGGCAGAACTCAAGATCTCACCAATAAAGAACTATGAAGTCATGTTAGCAAGCCGGGGAGAGGTTCATGGTTTAGGGGTGGATTTGGTAGTGTTAGATTTACTACTGGACTCAATAATCTTAAAGGTCTTTTCAAACCTAAATGATTCTATTATCTCTTCTGGAGATGGTAACCAGGGTAGGTCACAGTCTAGTGATCTCCGCCTAACTATACTGTGACAGGCAGGTTTGAGGTTAAGCCATAAAGTCAAGTCTGTGGATCAGGATCCAGATCAACATATTAGATGGCACAGGCATGACTGCAGTGCGGGTGCAATGTAGTTCGGGTGGGGATCAAGGATGAGAGCCTCAGCAAAAAAAGCAGCTCCTAAGGGATGAGGAGACCCTCCTATAGCTTCTTACAGCTTTCTTCATAACAGTTCTTATTAGTCAGCTGGCCTTGCAAACATCCAGCTGAGATCCTAGACAGTAGCAGAGTGAACTTCTAAACTTGACATCTATCACTTGGTATGCACTTTTGGTTGAAAGCACCTGGGAATAGTACATTTTCTAGAGTCATCTTTTTTTCCTAAGTTTTTTTCCTACAGTCTGAAGCCCTTCAGATTCATAGAAATGTTAATGGAGACAAATGTTTGAAGGGAAGAGGAAAGAAAGAATATTACAAAAAGAGAAAGAAAATTGATTGTCAATTTGAAAAGAGTTAGAAATAATATCTAACTAGGCCAGTAACAAGGATATGAACTTCCAGAAAAATGTCCCAATTTAGCCAGATTGCTGAGAAGACCGTAAGACATTGAGCACACCTCTCCTCTTATAACCTATGTGCAATAGTGCAAGAAGGAAGAATGCAGTGGTACATAGGGTTAAAACACCACCAACTTAAGCTGTTTAGCACACGTGCACTGCCAATATGAATGTTTGTACCAACAGTCACTCGAAAACCAAAAATATTTAGATATTACATAAAGAATAACAGGATTACTAAGAATGCTAGAAAAATACAGAATGGTTTGTAAGCTGCGGTACAGAATTGATTTAAAATACACAAAGGAAATTAATTCAGAATAAAAACAACTATTTACATTATGGAAGCCAGTAGGTTGGAAAGTAGTCATTCTGCAAAGAATATAGAGTTCATGATGCTTAACCCAATGAGCACGATCTCCCACCATGGTGCTGCTGCTAGCAGGCCAATGTGACCTACAGGCTTGTAACAAAGACTTCTTTATGGATTTTTACCTCTTTATAGGATATTCACTGAGACTATTATTGACAACAGTGTGTTAGATATGATTGCTATAAAAATCACATAAGAAATCATGATTTAGTTCAGTAAAAGGGCATAAGAATGATTAGATGTCTGGAAAATCTCATTACAGAGACCCCCTAAAGATGCTCAAGCTATTTACAATATCATAAGGATGTTTATGACATGACTGAGCAATTCTATATGTAAAAAACACTATCACTGGAAGAGCCCCCTATGTTATCAAAATCTATGCGTATTTCTGTAGGCACAATACTCCACACTCCCTGCTTGTAGAGAACATTTTTCAATGTAGAGAGCTGAAAAAGACATAGCAAGGTTAGTAAATGACAAAGGGATCTATTTGCAATTAAATATTTATTAAATGGAAATAAAATGGCCATTTAAAAATGAGGTAATTAATTATAGGAATAATTAAAAATTGAAAACTTCAGACTCGCTGTCAAAAGACACTCTCTTTCTAAAAAGAACTACATTTTAGCTATTAATTTTTGTGATTGACTGACAAAATTGCAGACAGCATGACAAAAATTAACATTGGCCTGTTAGCTGTATATTTAACCAGAATTATCAGGATATCTATGAAAATGTGGCAATTAATATCTGCTTAAACTAAATATTTTATTCTTAAAACAAAGCAGCATGACCCATCAATTTATCTGAGGATATTCGATGTAATAAATTGCCGCAGACTGACGCACAGTGAAGCAGCTGAAATCTCATCTACTTCCCTGCAAAATGGTAAATGACCTTTTCTCTCCATGAAGTCCTGAGGCAGGAAAAAACATTACATGCAAGAACTGCAGTGTCTCTATTGACCTGTGCAACAGATACTTGCACAAGGTATTTGTTAAGCCATTCATTTCAAAACAGTCTTCACATAGATAACTACACTTCCAATAACGATTTGGCTTTCTCTAAGAAAGAAATATACATTGCCTGGGGTGAAAGGCACAGTTTATAACATTTCAAAGTATAGAGAGCCTTATTTCTACAAAAGGGAACTCTCATAGCTCCTAGAAACAATTTAGCAGACTGAAAATCAGAAAATAGCTCAAGAAAAGTAGTCTTCTGTCAACAGTAATTCTCTACAAATTTCAAGGTAATTTCTGAGATCCCCAAGAAAGCACCTAAAGGGCAGTATCCCACACTTGATGGACCACTGGAGTTTTCCAAGGAGGTAAACTGAAAAGCTCCATACAAACAGGGGTAACGAACTATCCCTCTTTAAGACTCCATTTCTACAGGGCAGAAGCTCCTAAGCAACTTTTGAAACAGTGAAGTAGTATGAAAGAATAACTCCAAGGCTTCAAACAAGATGCAGGATGCTAAGTAATGCATCATCCATTTGCAGGCAAGGAACTGAGTATCTTTTTTACCTTACAAAAGCACCAGTCCACAAGGCATGTATGAACCTTCTGTACTTCCTATCCTTGCTATTGTTTTCTGATGGGTAGGTCTTGTTCATGACATAAAAGTAAAGCACAGTAGCTGACCTGGATAGCAAAAGCTTGCAGTATGTGCTTTGTCAACACGTGCTGTGCAAAGGATGTTTCACAGTCACTTTCTGAGGCTCACAGCTCATGGAGAGCAAGAAATAATTTTTCCAGTAGCTATTATATTTATTGTCCTGTCTATTATCTCAGACCTTTTTTCAAAACTCACAGTGCTGTGTTTAGCAGTATGACAGCATCAGTTGAACAAACAAGCAGCATGAAAAGGAATCAAGAGAGAAAAAAAGGCAGTTGCAGCCATGTAAACTGAAAATTGCCTAATGAATTCATGGAAATGTTTGTAGAAGTAAAAAAAAGAAGGTCCAGGAATTATAATCCTAAATGGATGTGGAAAAAGAAAAAAGAAAAAAAGGAAAAAAACCCAACCATGGGGAAATATTCTGGTTTTATAGTACATCCAAAGCAATCAAAAACAAATCTATCCACTTTAATGCTCTCTAGATGCCTCTCACTTTGAATATCATTACCTTCTTTGCCACAAATGACAGATATTTCTTCAGTAATACTGCAAGGAAATACTTACTATCACCAAATATAGAATGTATTAAACTACTACCTCTGCCTAAAAGAAAACACCAATATCCATTTTTTCTTGTTTTTCTAATGAACAATAAAAGCCAGCATGAAACAGTCTATATTGAGATGCCTGCAAATATGACTGAAGTGAATGAAGAGTAGAGTCACTATTAAAGCAGAGTAAATGTCAGAAACACACAGCACATGCAATGACGCTATGAAGACAAACGGTTTATTTAAAGAAATGGAAAAATCTTTGGGATTATCAAGTAGCCAGTGCAGAATCACCACAAATGATGGTGAAAGTTTCAGTTGTTCTACTAATATCGCCAGGAGAGCCCTAACTATTCTCTATGATTTCTTTGCATGCACTTAAATACACCAATGTTTTGGTTTAGTTTCCCCCCCCCGAGATATTTGCAAATTAAATGTGTGTTCCAGGAAGTGGAACAAATACCATTCCATCACAGCTACCACTTTTATGACAAACTAATTTGTTAGAATATTAAGATTGCACCCATTTTTAAAAAGGGTAGAAAGGGAACTACTGACATGTCAGCCTCACCTTTGTGCCCGAACATGGGCATAGAAGCTATGCTAAGGCACATAGAAGGACAGAGAGGTGATTCAAAACAGACAGCAAGGGCAAGTCCCGCTTGATCAACCTAGTGGCCTTTTGTGACCAACTGACTACATCAGTGGACAAGGGAAAAGCTATGGATGTCACCTATCTGGACTTCTGTAAGGCCTTTGACACACTCCTTCACAAAATCCTTTTCTCTGAATTGGAGAAAAATGGATTTGATGGGTGGATTGTTCGGTGGATTAGGAATTGGCTCGATAGTCACATCCAGAAGAAACTGATCAACAGTTCAATGTCCCAGTGGAGATCAGTGACAAGTGTGTCCCTTAAGGGTCCATACTGGGACCAGTACTATTTAATATTTTCATTGACAGCATAGACAGTGAGATCGTGCGTACCCTCAGCAAGTTTACAGATGACACCAAGCTGAGAGGTGTAGTTGATATTCCTGAAGCATGGGATTCCATCCAGTGGGACCTGAAGAAGCTTGAGAAGTGGGCCTATGTAAACCTCATGATGATCAACAAGGCCAACTGCAAGGTCCTGCACATGGGCCAGAGCAATACCAAGCACAAATACAGGCTGGACAGAGAATGGATTGAGAGCAGCCATGAAGAGAAAGACTTAGGGCTACTAGGGGATGAAAAATTGGACATGAGATGGCAATGTGAGTTTGCAGCCCAGAAAGCCTATCCTATCCCGGGCTGCATCAAAGGAAGCATGGCCAGTAGGTTAAGGAAAGTGATTCTGCCCCTCTACTCTACTCCCATGAGACCCTACCTGGAGCAGTGTGTCCAGCTCTGGAGCCCTCAGCACAAAAAAAAATGGTGCACTAGGCTTTGCAAATAGAATTCTGGTACGATGGTGAACTGGGACAAGGTCACAATTTTATTCTGAATACATTTCATGATCAGGACTTGTCCAAGTCAGAACAGCTACTACTTCTGAGAAAAAAAAAGAAAGTTACAAAGACCATTCTTGTTAAGAATTGTAAAGATACAGACAGTAGTAGAGGAAGCAGAATACCACATCTCAACACCAGTGCAAAAAGCTAAATATATTACAGAGAGTAAACAAAAGAGTACAAGCACAGATACTAGAATACCTCTGTTTCACCAGCCTCTTAAGTGTTAATTTCTGAGGCCAAAAATAACTGCCTTTGAACCACCCACTTTGATAGAACAATCTAAAAAGAATAATCAAAATTTTAAAATGTATGACCTGCGGTGCTGTTATGTACTTATCCATTTTTCTGACAAACTTAATAAAGGTGTATGTAACATTGTGGTTTTTGAACAAAATCTTTAAAAAAGCTTTTCCATCTTAGATTAGAGACAAAGAATAGAGAAGCATGATAACTGAAAGTATTCTACTTTAAGCTATCGTCTCTAGTTCCTGTTCTGCTATATCAGGATTTCTACTTTGTTGTAGAATGCTAACGCTAAATGTCACACATATTTTACCTCTTCTGCACATAGCATTTATGGGTTGACCCTGGCTGGACACCAGGTGCTCACCAAAGCCACAGTATCCTCCCCTCCTCAACTGGACAGGAGAGAGAAAATATAACAAAAGGCTCATGGGCTGAGATAAGGACAGAGAGAAATCATTCACCAATTACCATCATGGCCAAACAGACTTGACTTGGGGAAATCAATTTAATTTATTGCCAGCCAAATCAGAGTAGGATAATGAGAAATAAAACCCCCAAATCTTAAAACATCTTCCCTTCACCTCCCCCTTCTTCCTGGGTGCAACTTCAGTCCCAATTTCTTTATCTTCTTCCCCCTCACTGACGCAGGGGGATGGGGAAAGGGAGTTGTGGTCAGGTCATCACACTTTGACTCTGCTGCTCCCTCATTCTCAGGGGAGGACTCCTCACGCTCTTCCCCAGCTACAGCGTGGAGTCCCCCCCGACCTGGGGTCACAAGACCTGCCAACAAACCTGCTCTAGCGTCAGGTCCCCTCTCCATGGGTTCACAGGAGAACCTGCCAGAAGCCTGCTCCAGCACAGACTGTCCACAGGGTCACAATCTCTTTTGGGGGATCCATTTGCTCCAGTGTGGGTTTGTCCACAGGCTGCAGATGGATATCAGGTCCACCATTAATCTGGAGCACATCCTCCCCTTCCTCCTTCACTGACCTTGGTGTTCGCAGGTTCATTCCTGACTCCTCCCAGCTGCTCTTGATTTTACACAGTTTTTTTCCCCTTTCTTAACTACGTTATCACAGAGGTGCTACCACCATCACTGGGCTTGGCATTCACCAGTGGCCGGTTCGCCTTGAAGCTGGCTGGCATTGGCTGTATCAGATGTAGGGGAAACTTCTAGCAACTTCTTACAGAAGCCATTCCTGTAGTCTCCCACACTACCAAAACCTTGCCATGCAAGCCCAATACAGCATTACACCATAATCACCACTAAAGTTCATTAAAAATATTATAGGGGGCAATAAATTGAAATAGCAGTACTAAACAGCTACTGTATGATGAGAAAGATAACAGACTGAAAAAGCAGAAAGATATCATAAATATTACAGTCTATTTTTATCAGTGAATGAATATGATGTAAAATTATGTTATTAGCTGTATGAAATTTATCAGTGAAATATGCAGTGTAACACCACATAGCTCAAAACATAAGCTAAGACAGCTGAACTATGAAACATTAGCGTTCAAAGCAGGTTCTGAAATTCACATTTTGGACCCTTAACAAGCGACTTTTTGTCAACAGTCTAGACTAAATGTTTCTGTGTTCAGAAGCTTTTGCACAATACTGTCAATTTAAAATCTTCCAATATGTACCAATTTACTACTGAAAAAAAACACTTATATGAAATGACTCAGCATGAAAATAAGAAAGAAGCAATTCTTAAAGGTAGAATCAACACAAGTACTTCTAAGCCTCCAGGTAGGAACAAGGAACCTTTTTAGGTGTCTCTTGAAATAAAAGTTTCAGATTTTTATTGAAATACTGAATCTTGGGAGAAAATCAATTGCAGACTCTTAAACAGATCTCAGAAAATATTCTTCTTATTTTGGCATCATCATACTCATGTAATCCATTTCAGCTTCTTCAGAGACTGGGCAATCTGAACATAATGAAGTGACAATGGATACCTATGTGATTTTCAAATCACTCAACTTTTGACAATGAACATACACACCTCTTACAAAGTTATTATTCTCATCAATAAGTTGGAGCAAAAATTGGCTATGTTATTTCTTGCACTATATTTCTGTTAGCAAAGAGTCAGTATTATAAATCTGGAAGAATTTCAGTAGTATCTGACTGGATTTTACAGCCCTCTGCTACAGGAAACACATTAATATAAACTACAGATTCACTGGAAGGCTGGAAGAGACCTCTGGAGATCTATAGTCCAATATCTTGTTCCAAACGTGGCTAACTTCAAAAAGAAATGAAGTCATTCAGGGCCTCTGTAGCCCAGAAAATATGATTTTTACCATAACACCATAAGCTTTGTATTCAACACAGGTTCTCCAGACTTCTCTGAGCTTGCCTTGGCTTTATTTTTAATTGTGGCAGCAACTGCCTGATGGCCACATGCCTCTGGCCTCTCTGTGTTGGCTTTGCTCCAAGAGCGTCCAGAGCAAGGGGCTGGTACCCCTAGATCGTCACTGTGGGACAAACAGCACCTCTGAGGTAACTGGACTGGGGAGGACAGCATGCAGCTCCAGGATTTTGTCTGAGAAGCAGGGAGAAGGAGGCAGGTTGTGATAGGAAACTTATCAATATAGTTCCAAGTGGAATAAAACTGAGGAAAAACGGGCTCCAAAGCATCAGTATTTAACTCCTCCTGATGAAGAACTTGTGACACGAACAACTTGCTGTGACCTCCTTGTTTTCTGCTCAAGTAACATCAGTATCGTTCACTCTACCACCAAGAGGAACATATGAAGTGTTACAGACAAAATCTTGTCTATGGACAAAAAAGGAAATAAACCTGATAACACATACACATATACATACACAGACAATCAAGATTTTTTTTTTGCCAATTTATTGTTAATATAAATTAAATCTTAATAGTCTAATTTAAGAATGATTATTCCTGTTTTAATCATTAGAGAAAAAGAAAAAAAGAAGAAAACTAAATAAAGAAATACTTCTACCTTACAAAAAGTGACATTCCAATAATAACAATAATACAATTTAAATTGTTGTACATACACTACCTAATTTCTAACCCTTTTTGTGGTAAAAGGCTCATGCTTTAACTGTTTCTGTAGGTCCACAGGTTGACGGCTTCAGCCTGGCAGTGGTGGTGAGAGATTACTTTCTCCAAGTCACCAGCATTTGGAGTCCTTTATGAAGATGAGTATGATTTCTTTAACAGACCATGGGAGAACTACCCATAGACCTGGGGCCTCCAGTGCCCAGCCGGTGCCCCATCTCTAATCATTGAGAGCCTGTATTCCTCTGCAATGTGTTCTGTGTCTCCACTCCTTAAAGCACCTGCAATGTTGCCAAGTCAATATTTTTCCATATTATGTTACAGTTGTAAATATCTAATTCTTCACATAATAGTTGTTCAGTACTGTTATCTATATAGTAACTATGGTTGCACCTTAACATAAGAAAAGTAAAAATAATTAGCTATTGCTACCTTGTCACTAGAAAATTTGGTGTTACATCTAAATCAAGTAAAGGAAAAAAAAAGCTTCGAGAAGGTAAAAAAGGTCAAATAACCTCAAGCTTGAGACCTTGCAACCTCAGAATAAAGCATATGGCAATGGCATATGCAAAAGCATATTGCGAGGCTACGTGGTTCTGAAGACTGAGGATAATATCAGGGAAAAAGGGAGATACTAGAAAATTTTCTGCATGACAGTTTTAGCTGTATTGACGTCTTCCTGTTTTAATTAGATAATGTGCACTATGAGTTGTTATTATTGCAACTGAAATACTACTAATAACTGCTTTTTGTATTTTCATTAGATTGTTAAGAGTTTAATTAGACTAACAATAAATCCTGAGCTTTGTCTTTATAGCATGTCTCCTTAAGCCCACAACAAGAGTTGAAGTGTAACAACTTGTCCAGTTTAGTCTTGAAAATCTCCCTGTACACAGATTCCACCACATCCCTCGGCAGCCTTTTTCTGTACTTAATCCCTCCCTTGCGGAACACTTGTTTACCTCTTTCCAGCCCTGCCATAACTCATGCTTATTACCTCTGATCCTTGCATTGTGTTCCTCTGAGAAAAATCTAACCACATCCTCTCTGTAAGCTCCTTTGGGCAGAAGGCAGCTTCTAGATGTCGCCCTCAAGCCTTCTGCAGGCCAAACATCCCAAGGTCCCCAAAGTGAGCTCCAGTCCCCTAAATATCTCTATAGCTGTTTGGTGGACTCTCCAGTTCCTGTTTGCATACTCTATCCATCTTGTATGTGGTCTACCATGCAGAACTTGGCACTTAAATTCTTCCACAGAACAGGCTTTAATTCTGGTAATGACATGTAGATCAATAGAGAGTATTGGCAGTTCATCCATGTGCATTTGTATAAACATGTATGCAGTAGGAAGTAGACTCTAAAAATTAAAAGACCAAAACTAGTTTTTGTTTTTCCTGCTTACTAGCCTTGAAGCTATGTGGAAAAAAAAAAATGTTTCCATTCTTTACTAACAGCCTCAAGTCTCAGAAAAGTATGAGGTTTCTCTGTTTTAGATTAATTTAAAAACAATTTTGAAATATTTCAGTTCCTGTAATGAATGGTATTGCTTCACTACGTTTCAGTGAAAAAATTAAAATCCCACTCAATGATTTGAAACCTCATTCATTTTCATCTGCTCCCTGAGTGTTGTTTCTAAAACCGTCATTATACTGCTTCCTCTTCAAAGACAACATTTTATAGAACTCACTGAACACCGACACCTTACAAATACCTCCCTGCAACGTTGTAAGAATTTCTCGGTGTACATTCCTATGTCTCATGATGCAAAGCAGCAGAAGAGAGAGAGAGGAGCAATTATGCTAACTGCTTGTCAGTATTAAGATCTTGCACTGAGTTTTAGTGAGTCATTACCCCTACAAACTGTCAGCCAGGCTGTATCAGTGAGACAAATACTGTTATGAGAGACTATTTTAAATAGGTACTTGTATCTTGAAATGAGCCTGCAAATTAATAGAGATCAGAATATATTCATGTTTCTTTTTTATATACACTGAAAAGATAGAAAAGGTGTGTGAGAAAATCCAAAGCGGGCATTCAAAATACAGCATTTCTACTACAGGAGTTTAAAATTTATTCTCAGAACAAAGTAACTAATAGAAATAAAATCCAGAGAGTCCAGTGTTCTCAAACACAGCCCTACAAAGCCACTGTTCACAAAAATGTGACTCAGAACATGCATAAACATCTACACATCTACACCTTCAGGCAAACACACATTAATCCAGAGGGACCTGGACAGACTGGAGAAGTAGGCCTGTGAGAACCTCATGAGGTTCAACAAGGTCAAGCACAAGGTCCTACACTTGGGTAAGGGCAATCCCCAATTTCCGTACACGATGGGGATTATGTGCTTGAGAGCAGCCCTGTGGAGAAGGACTAGGGGTGTTGGTTGATGAGAAGCTCAACATGAGCCGGCAATGTGCACTCGCAGCCCAGAAGGCCAACTGTATCCTGGGCTGCATCAAAAGAAGCGTGGCCAGCAGGTCGAGGGAAGTGATTCTGGTCCTCTATTCTTCTCTTGGGAGACCTCATCTGGAGCATTGTGTCCAGTTCTGGAATCTTCAACATCAGAGAGTTATGGAGCTGTTGGAATGGATCCAGAGGAGGGCTACAAGGATGATCACAGGGCTCGAGCACCTCCCATACGAGGACAGGCTGAGAGAGTTGTTCAGTCGGGAGAAGAGAAGGCTCCAAGAAGATCTCATAGCGACCTTCCAGTTCCTGAAGAGGGCCTACAGGAAAGCTGGGGAGGGACTGTTTACAGAGGCTTGTAGTGATAGGACTTGGGGCAATGGGTAAAAAATGGAGAGGGGCATATTTAGACATAAGGAAGAATTTCTTCTCTATGAAGTGGTGAGGCACTGACACAGGTTGCCCAGGGAAGATGTGGATGCTCCATCCCTGGAGATGCTCAAGGCCGGGTTGGATGGGGTCTTGGGCAGCCTGATGTAGTGGGACGTGTCCCTACCTATGGCAGGGGGGTTGGAACTAGATGATCTTTAAGGTCCCTTCCAACCCAAACTATTCTATGATTCTATGATTCTATAGTGCAAACCCAAGCTAACTGTACGAAATTGTAAGGGCCTTTGGGGACACTAACCAGCCTTACTGGCCCTGATCAACCTCACATGAGTTTCCACCCTCTAGCCTCCGCCCATAGCCGAGGAACATCATTTCAGCTCAGGCCCCGTCTGAGCCGTGCTGTAGGAGCTGTATGTACCCTGTTGATCCTAGCTACTGGTGTGACTTCCTTGCTTCACCTTGGACCTGCCTAGCAATTGCTGGACCTGATCCCAAGCTATGTATTGACCTTCTGGCTTGGCCTCAGACCTGCCTCATCACCACAAACTTGTGGACTCTTGCTCGACCCTGGCTGCTACCAACCAGGCTTGGCCAGTTCACCTTGTGCTGTGGGATAAGGTTGGTGAGGCACCTGTTCTGCTGGGAAGTATCATCACTCATGGATTCCCATCCCTTTGGCAGCATTTGGCCTTTGCTGTGCCCTGACATAAATACACATTGGTGTGGGTACAATATGCCTAATTTGTACCTCGGTATATATATGCACACCTCTATTTCATCAGCTACTAATGTAAGATGGTCTCACTTGAAACAATTAATTTAGTGCTTCTCTTCAGTTCTTTGGCATGATTATTGAGTGGGAATTCAATACTTATCCATTGACACAATCAAAATAGCATTCTCAAAAAGGCTATTCAAAGACATACAAAACCCCCACTACTGAAAAACAACACTTAGCTACATTTGTATGAGCCCACAGCCAAAGAAAATAAGAGCAAATTCAGGGAATAATTTGGAACATAAATTGTACATCTTTCAAAAACAATTATAAAAGACAGGATGTCCATGATCTAGACAAAATTGCAAATTTGATCTGTAGCCCTAAGCATTTAGAAGCACATCCT
Source organism: Cuculus canorus (assembly GCF_017976375.1). Lineage (NCBI taxonomy): Eukaryota > Metazoa > Chordata > Aves > Cuculiformes > Cuculidae > Cuculus > Cuculus canorus. The sequence continues at coordinate 75,297,905 of NC_071402.1, read as the reverse complement.
ACTCTCTGCACTTGTATAAAAGTAGCTTGTGTTACTTCTTACTCAAATAAATTTTTTCCTGTTAAAGAGATGCTACAACTTTTCACAGCCTAATAAAGGCTTCAATCAAACTCAATTTTTTTAAAAAATGCAACTGCTTCTAATGTTCTAATGTATCCCAATCCTCTAAAAATAGCAATATCGTTGACTTGCTCCCTGAATACTAAAAATTTGGATGATCTTCTGTATCTTCTTGGCAGAACAAGCAGTATTAAAAGATAGACTAAAGTACATCCACTTCTGAACAAAAGTTTGCAAACAAAGAAATAAGTTAACCCTGGGGAAAAAAAAAACCAACAACCTAACTGATCAAATTAACCCTCATTTACATTTTCACATCTAAATATCTAGCATTCATAAAGATGATAATAATGATGTGCACCTACTTGTCTTTTCTGTTGGAAAAACTGTGATGTGAGATAAAGGACATATTACGAGGCTGAGAGGATAAAGGCTAAAGAAAACTATATAAGATGATCTGATGAGCTAGTGATTCAACAGCAGCCAAAGAGGTCATTAACATTCATAGAATACTTCACTTACTTCTGTCTAGTGAGACACTGATCCATCTGTTATTAATCCAGTCCTGCAATACACTACTTAGAGTTGTGTAGATGTCTTAACTAATTTGATATATTTATTATTAGATAAACACAAATATGACAGCACATACTTATATATATATAAGAAGTTGTGTACAATGCCCTTTGTTGTTCTGTAACAATAACACAATTTATCAATGAAAGATGGATGTTGATCCTTTCCATCTTTCTGGGTCCCAGCATACTAGAAACAGAACTCCAAAATATAAAAAGGAAGCATCTGGCATAGAATTCCAGATATTCTGGCTTCTCTCCATTGCCAGTTCTCAACCATTTTTGCAAGACTTTCAGAAGTACCAGGAAACACAGAAGGACAGGATGTCATTCAGAGGGACCAGGACAAGCTGGAGAAGAGGACCTGTGTAAACATCATGAGGTTCAACAAGGCCAAGTTCAAGGTCCTACACCTCAGTCGGAGCATTCCATATTTTCAGTACATGATGAGGGATGATGTGATTGAGAGCAGCCCTGTGGAGAAGAACTTGGGGATGCTGGTCGATGAGAAGCTCGACGTGAGTTGGCAACGTGCACTTGCAGCCTAGAAAGCCAATTGTATCCTGGGCTGCATCAAAAGAAGCATGGTCAGCAGGTCAAAGGAAGTGGTTCTAGCCCTCTACCCCACTCTTCTGAGACCCCACGTGGAGTATGTTATCCAGTTCTGGAATCCTCAACATAAGGATATGGAACTGTGGGAATGGGTCCAGAGGAGGGCTACAAAGATGATCAGAGGACTGGAGCACCTCTACAATGAAGACAGGCTGAGAGAGCTGAGGTTGTTCAGCCTGGAGGAGAGAAGGCTCCAGGGAGACCTTATAGTGGCCGTGCAGTACCTGAAGGGGATACAGGAAAGCTGGGGAGGGACTGTTTACAAAGGCATGTAGTGATAGGACAATGGGGAGTGGCTTTAGGTTGGAGAGGGGAAGATTTAGACTAGACATTATGAAAAAATTCTTCACTGTGAGGGTGGTGAGGCACTGGCACAAGTTGTCCAGGGAAGTTATGGCTGCCCCCTCCCTGGAAGTGTTCAAAGCCTAGGTGGATGGGGCTTTGAGCAGCCTGGTCTAGTGGAGGTGTCCCTGCCCATGGCAAGGGGCTTGGAACTGGATGATCTTTAGAGTTCCTTCCAACCCAAACCATTCTATGGTTCTACAATTCTATGATTCTATGAAACTAAAACTACTTACCTATCTCTTTCCATAGAAATTAGTAGAGTTTAGCAAATAATACACATTTACAGAAATCACCTGTCTGTGCTAACTACTGGCTTTTACAAGCAGCTTCCTTACCCCTTTAAGTTCACCTACCGACAGTGTCCAGTAGTAGACCCTCCTGCTTCCTGCAGAAACATCAATGTATTTCCTCTAGCGAAAGGCAACCCATAGTAGAAACCTGGGCCTTTACAACTGAGCTCAGAATGCTAGTTCAGATGTCTCCTGAATAAGGAAGACTTTGATGCCTACTATGAATTATGCTGTTTGATTATGGTCTGCATGGTTCTGGCAGCTGAGGCCGAAGCACAGGGAACAGTGGTCACTATGAGCCTTGAAGCCATTTTATCAGCCTCACTTGACTGCAGACTGCTCATCCTGGAGTAGTACTGTTTCCAGATACCTGGCATTGATTGCTCTGCACTCACAAGCTGTCTCACCGGAACTAATTTGGATATACTCTACCTACATCCTCAACAGATAGTAAAAGGTGTGATGTGTATTAACAGTTATAAAGCCTACTGATACACTGCATTCAGCTGATGGAGGCAGAGGTGGAAACTTACAAATTACTGCTCTTACACAGCCTCTCCTGTATTAGCACCTTATGCAGATTTTGTATCTAACCATGAAACCCTGCCTTTCCTCTAAAATGTGGAACTTAAAGACTACATTAAATGTTTTGCAGTATCTTCAGCCAGTATGGAACCCAAGTGTCCAGGAGAATAAGGCACTCAGAACACATCACCTGTTAAAATACTGGTATGGACTCTCCATTTGCTTTTTCTGTAAAAAATGCATCAGTGATGGATCTTGAAAACCTTACTTTAAAATGGCTACGGTACTTGTGAGAGAGACTTGAGAATTAAGGTCAACTGGGATGGGGTGTACATCTGACACTTTTCGGAATGACAGAAATGGGTCAGCGAAGTCCCTATTCTCTGACCCTTAACAGTTCACAGAAGTTTGAGTTTGGTGACCTTCAAAGCAAAATACACCTATCTTCTTTATTACTTGATGAACTAATTTGTATTTCAAATTCTTTTAAATGAAACACCTATCTGTCAGGATGATAGGCACTGTACAGAACTTGCAAAGAGAAAAATAACTGTATAAAGAAATCAGAGAAGCCTTTTATTCAGCTGCTATAATAAATGACAGATAGTTTCATTATGCAATTCCCCTAGCTCCTCTTAACACACCTGACCCCTCGAACTATATCACATGATTCTTCAGTATGGTATTTTCAAATATTTTTCAAAAACAGTGCAGTAATATCTTCTTATAGTGATTTTGCAGTATTGGTCTCGAGCCTGAAGAACTGAATACTCCCAAAGCACACATCACACAGCTCATTCACTGAGGACAGAGACGGTGTGCAAACAGAATTTAAATAGCATTTTCAACTTTCTTGATGACAAAATATTTCCATAGAACAAATGAAAATAAACATTATTTAAAAAAAATAATTACAATACCTTCTTATATTCAGGTGGAAATTGTGCACAACCTTGTTCAAAAGACTTTGCATGTTTCATCAAGTAACTTTAACTGATTTATTGAGTGTTCTTGTATTAGCAAATTGGATTATATAATGATGCATGGAGTGATAGTACGAAAACAGCAAAACAGCCCCAGACTTTACCTGTTGCCTCTTCTCAAACTCTAACTTGATACGCGATTTGATGCAGTTACATGTATCCTGATATGTCTGCTGCAGTGCAAGTTCCATGAGGTGTTTGTGGTAAGCTCCTGCCAAGTTTCCGCAGATAAAAATTATTACATTTGCCAATATCTAGAGAGTTACAAAAACAAAAAAAAAGAAAAAAAAGAAAAAAAAGAAGTGTCAGGGAATCCATATAAATAAATTAACAGTATATAATTCTAACAAACAATGGAAGGTTGCTGCAGTTAGAAGTTTTGGTTTAGTTTGATTTCTAGCAAAGGTTCACCTTTCAAAATGCCTTCACAGTCAGTGACAAAATCCCAAGCAATAACACCATTTTAGTTTAGCATGCACAACAACACATGAACAGGAGAAATAAGTTAACTTAAAGAATCCAGTTTTATTTATTGTCTGAAACCTCTCAAAGGAAATAAAGAGAGGAGATAAGCAGGCCTTTACTGCGCTTGAACTTCAAAAATTACAGAATACTGCATGGCAATGCTAACACTTTCAACTGTTCCCAATTTATTGCTCCAAAACAAGAGACTCATTTACCCATCCTAGCTCACTCAGAGCAGAAGAAACACAGTATTGAAACCGACTCTTAATTCAATTAAAAAGATAATATTAAAAGGGAATTGAAGTTGATACACAGCTGCAATTTTGTCAGAATGGGTCTTTCTCTGTAAGGCCCTAGTGTACCATAGAGCCTGGATTACACGTACTACATGATGTTATAGTACTCATGATCTGGAAGGGAAGGAAAAAGAAAGGAGGCAGAAAATTCATTAATTCACCACAGTTAATCTAATCATGAGGCTTATGACAGATTTCCCCAGTGATCATTCATTGGTTGGTTTTGGTGTACCTATGTACCAGGTAATCTTTCATGAATTGCTAGCAGTGAAAGAGTTAGAGATGTCAAAAAGAAGTCCAACAGCATTATACAGTGGTTCAGAGAAAAGAGATAAATTTTCCTATTAACAGAAATCCATCCCCCTGAGAAATACATTCTATTCACAAAAAAAATTACCCAATTTTGATGTTCCTTTTATAAATGCACACTTTAAAATGAAAGTTTTAAATAAATGCTTTTATTTTCCTTACAAATTATAACGTCATTACAGGCAATACCTGTTCCTCTATCTGTGACACATCTGACATCTCATCTCTCTCAGTTCCACAAAGCTAAAAGCGGGAACTATGCACCCTTGCCACAAAAAGGATTGATGCTTTCAATTTCATAAAACTTATTTTACTACTCTAAAACTTTAACATCATGATATTATAATGTCTCTAAAAGAAACATCTGAGTTCTTAAAATTTTCTAAAATACATAAATCTAAAACCAAGGAGAAAAATTTACACATCTCACTTTTTTCAACGAATCTCTCTTATAAAGTAATGGAATAAGATATGGTTTATATGAAACATTTCACAACGGTCAATAATTTTAAAAAGCATAAGAGATGATGTTGTACAGAAAAATACGTGAACTTATTACGCTTTTAAATTTCTTTGTAAATCACAACTGCTTGATTCTGCCCTGAAGTCAGCAACATCGTGTTGCTCTTAGTAGATATGGACTAGCTAACAAAGATCTTGCATGACAGATTACAGTGTGGGGATAGGGTGTTCCAACTGATAATCATGATTGTTTTTTGAAATTAAATCATTAAATGAAAAAAAATGCCTGAAAATAAATATTGCTGGGCACAGAAAAATCTCAGATATGCAGCAGGAAGGTTTAGTAACAAAATGAACACTGAATTGCACGGAAATCAACCTTGTGCTGTCATAATGTCTACACAGGGATTTTTGTTGAAAAGCTGCACACACACTCAACTAACTGTGTTGTCCAGCTTCATGAAGTTATAGACTATTTAAAAAAAAAATTCAGAATTATAACTAATTAATTTTTTTTTAAATATGGTTATGGGTAGATGGAGGAGTAAATTATAAGCATCATCTTCACAGTGATAGAAAAACAGATTTCAGTTTTATGACTGAACTAGCTAAAGTGGGAAAATATTATAGATGAAAATAAGCGCCTGACAAGCAAGGAAGCTAATTAACCAGGCTTTTCAGATTGTCAATGGGATAATTCAGCCCACACGAAGTTCTATGCTGGCTTCTACTACCTGAATTAGGCTGTTCAAAGACAACTCAGATATCTCAGCTATTGCCGTAGTGTAGATGTAACACAGAAGTGTATAACCGAACAAGTAGACAGAAATTGCATTCAAAACATTGTTAATTCTTCGGCTAACATGGAATTAATTCAGAAATGTGTCACTAGGGTATTAGCTTAGAAAAAAATTCCATGAAATGGGTGAACTGGTTCCTAATTCAGACCAACAGATTTTCTGTCTGTATAGAGTCTGTCTTGGGTTAATATTTCTGTATTTATGACTGAGGAGTTAGTGCATGAAATGCATATTGTTAGTACACCAATTGAAAATGTAATTAACATTACTAAACAAAATAAACAACTTATAAACTTCTTGCTGAGGATGTCTCTTCTCCTAAGTATTCTGAACTTCGGTCCAATGTCAAGACATGAGCTGGAGATAAGCTCCATCCCAGGTTTGCTCTAAAGTCTCATAGGCATCCTCCCAGAAGGAACAGGTTCATTGTTTTCCTCAGTCCAAAAAAATTAACTGATCTTCCCATTTTCTAAGTGAGCACTCTACTCAGTATGCAAGCATACAAAAAGTTCCTTCTGTCCAGACACCTGCTCCAAGAAGATCCCAAGCTGTGAGTCCTATCTGGACCAAAGCAATTGGATTAAAATCTTGAGTCAGATCAGTCTTCTATCTCGTCATTTCTTTAGGCTAGGACTCTGTGGCTTTTCCGCTTTTCCTCTTTTTTTCTTTCTTCTCCCACCCCTGCATTCCTCCCTCACTAGATGAATGTTGAATAATAAGAGAAGATGTGGTGGATCTTCTCATGAGAAACTCTGCATCTTTCTCCAACAGCTCTGATCAACTGTGCAGATACCACTGCAACCAAGAACCTCTAAAGGGGCATTAAAGGGCACCTTGAACAGACCACAGAATATGGTTAGGGCTTCTGCCAAGGAGGACAAGCCTGAGCTGTGGCAAAGGGTACAACTAATGACTACAAACCGACAGCAGAAAAAGACCAGGGCTGCCTCAAAGACTGTGTTGCTTGAACCTAGTTAATCTCCTTTACAAATTGTATGAAAACAAACAAAAAAACCCACCACAATATACATAAACTCTAGTAAGCTCCCACTCAGTTCACCACATGGAAATATTGAGTCACACAGCAATCTCTCTGTGTAGTCAGTGGAGAACCAAGTCCATCTCCTCGGCTGTCTGCACCCTTTTAGATATATCTATTGAGTGTACACTGTGATGAAATTTCTGTTTAATCAATGAATAAATTCAATGTCTACAGAATATTATCTAAATATGAGTCAAAAATTAGTGCATGGAACAGCAGGATACCACTGGGAAGTATCTTTAGGCGATAGCTAAAGTACTAGATTGCACCTCTGATCACTTAAAGAACATTATCACGCCTAATCTCCCGTCCATCTCTTTTTACCTACGGAAAACTAAATGCATTTCCAGGAAATGGGGCATTTTCTAAATAGTATTTTTACATTCAAGAGCATGTATTTTTCAGTATCAGTGAATATAAAGTAATCTGATGTGTAGAGCTTAACTATCAAAATAGACTGTATTTAAAAGCAAATGAAGACAATGTTAAGTAGCTATGACTAATTTCTCAAGAGACTACTAAAGTTCACTGAGCTGCTCATGAAAATGTAGTGCATTATATAGAAGTTCAACTGATGAAAGCTGCCTAGAAAGGTATATGCATACAAGGAAGTACTATGCTATAAAAAATAAAAGAATTATAATATAGGCTGCTGATTCTCAACTGAAGCATAAATCATTTGTTAAATATCTTAATTACTGCTGTTCAAATACTGACTATAAGAGAGTTCTCTACAGAGTTTCCCTATGTGGAAAGGCTCCAGTTTATGAGATATTTTGTCATATTTCTTTCTTCTTAGATATCTTGCAGATCCTTCCTGCAATTCTTGCATAAACAGATTTTTTACTAAAACAAACAAACAAAAAAAAAAAACAAAGAAACCAACACAAACAATAACTTTTTAGTATTAGATTCCACTTTTCTTCTGGGTAAGAAAGCTGAGGAAATGGGAGTTGAGGAGTGGGCAAGAAAGGCTATAATTTATGTCTGCATGGAAATTAATGGGAGAAAAAAGAATTCTTGTGTCACTGCCAAGGTGCAATTTCTTTAGCTCTACAAAAAAGAATTGTCTCTCCTCTTATCTAAGCTTTCATTTGATGGTTTGTGGTATGACTAGCCGAGCTAGAGAATAAGTCTATACTTCTTTGGAACTTGTACAGTTTTAGACTCAGACAAAATTCAGTTAGAAAGAAAAACACTGGCTAGAAACTGAAAAGCAGCATTTGAAAAGGAAACGCTTAGCTACCATGTAAATTAGTCACCATGATCTAGGTCAAATACCAATATTTTAAGTACATGTGTTGAGGAGGTTCTTCAGCTATTCTATGCAACACTCTTGCTCACAGAGCTCTGGTCAGTTATATAATGTTTATTTTTTCCTTTCACATTTCCAGACCTACAGAGTTCCCAAGTCAGGAGTTCCAACATCTTAATACATTTCAGTGTCAGCAATATCTATAGCTGTGTGACAGCTTACAAGAAGAATGACAGAACTGAAAACAGGAGACAGTTTGCTAATATGGCAACCACTGTTTCAAAAACAAGAAGTTTGGGAAGTAACAAAATTAATGAAATTTGGATTCCTATGGATTTCTATTCTTTTACCCATTTATTTCCTCACTTATACAATACTTTCAACTCTTCAAACAGGACAAAGATTCTTATAGTTGTCCTAAAACTAGTGATCAAGTGGTGCCTGAACCACCAGCTGCCATTACACAGTGTAACAACTGGCTTTTTCCTGTATTTGGCTGACTGAGATCATTAGGTTGAGGTCTCTGTGAGAGCTCCTGTCTTTTGCAAAGGAATGTAGCAATCTTTTGCATTTCTACTTCTGTTTCACAGCTGATGGTAAAAGTTCATGAATTAAAGTTATTTGGGTACAGAACACGACAGGTTGAAGGACACATAGAATATGAGCAACTACAGACTTACTTCCTCAGGAATTAAGAGTAAAAATCAGTTTCCTCAATGAGTGCAACATTACATTTAACACTCTGAAAGGTAAAAGATGTTTAAATCTTTAATTATTCATTAGCGATGAAGAGAAGAAACAGGAAGCTCCACTATTCTCAGACCTTTTGTCTATATCAAGGAGAATCTCAAATGTTTTTCAGAAGGGTAAAAAGAAAAACAAATTGCAATTTTGCAAGAAATGACTCAATTTAAAAAAGAAAACACCAGAAGAAAACCAAGAGTTTTCAAAATAACTGTGAATCAACAAAAAAATTAAGGATTTAATTACTCATTATCCAGACATCAGCAAACTGGTCCATATTTTCAGTTCTAAAAAAACACTTGGTAAAAAGTCGCTTTGTGGAAGAGGAATTGAGTCATTTACAAGCCAGGAAGTTGTGACGCTCTCTTCTAATTTGTACATGTAATACTCTTCGCAGCTTTTGCAAACAGAGCATTGTGGACACCAGCAAGATAATTCCTTTTCTGTAACATCCATATTATTTGATGTGATTTTCTTTTTATCATTATTTTCAGACTGACAATTTTCATAGGTCCAGGCTGTTTATGGAACGATTAGACGTATTTTATTCAGCTCTATGTATACAAAGAGACTATCTGTATGCCAGTGTAGATGAAAACAAATCATAAAATGTAACCTCCATAATCCACACTAGGAAAAATACACTAGAAAAAAAAAATCATGAGTTATGGTCCGTTTAGGTCACTTCTGTGTAATACACATAAACAATATAATTGACTCTAATTAATAACTTTTCATATTTTGAATCTAAAATAATTTTTTGCTAATAGGGATCTCATACTCTCTTCATCCACAAGGAACCAGCCAGCCGCTGCACTTCCCTTTCTGCCTGTAGACAGGATTTTCAGTGTTTACATGTGCCTCTGGGATCATTTTATTTCTTTATTACTGAAACTACTGAAACAAATTTGAATATACAATTAAATGAAACAAACAAACAAACAAAGAAAACCCAAAACCTAAAAAAGAAACAAAATTTAAAACTTATTACGTAAAACTAACAGTAACTTTGCATTCAGCTTGAATTTTGGAAGCACAATCTGTAAAGAACTAAGAGTTCCAACCACCTTAAAAATTAAAACGTTACTCCAAAAAGACTGAGATTAATTTTTAGACCCTATATCTGATACAGGAATTGGTACTAGTAATTTATTTAGAAAAAGAAAAAAAAAAGGATATTTAATACCATAACACTTAAAAAGCTTACTTAAAAAAAAAAAAAGTCTATGGGGTAATACATGAATCTTTGATATATTACAGAAGTAGTCTCTTGTCTGATTTTTGAGGTACACTTCACCTTCCCCAAGAAATTAATTTGCTTCACTCTTTAAAAAAAAACAAAAAAACAGCAAACTAATTGCTAATTCTGCAATTAAATATATTTACAAATACAGACTGTGTTAGAAATATATTTACTTGCAGGATCAGCAGTATGCTGCCAAGTTAAATGTGTAACAGTAGATTTCTCCTTCCTTTCCCTCAACAAGAGTATTACCACGTTATCTCTCCTTTACTATCTTCATGAAGTTTATTTCATATTATTATCTACCAGCCTTCACAAAATTTCTTTATACATATATACCTCTCAACATCTGCGCCTCTGGCAAGCTTTACAGAAATTAATCAATAAGTTGAAAAGCTACCAGAAGAAGGCAAGACAAACAGATAAATGGATAAATTACAGTAAGAACATATACTCAGTATACTTTTTCTATTGCGTTGCAAACCATTAGCAATTATTGCATTTTAATCTAACTGATAGACAACAGTAATTAGGCATTTTGAAACAGCATTGTTTATGACCTCTAACTTAATGAAATTATGATTTATATGAAGGGTTTTTTATGTAATATTTTTCTCTATCAGTATTCATAATGAACTGGATAAACTTTTTAATAGAAAATATTCCTCAAGTATTTGTTCTGCTTGCCTGATGACTACGACAAACTTCTATTAAGTTCATTTTTCATAATTTGGCAGCCTGTGTTAGGAAACAGTGATCTTTGGCTATATACTTTATGAAGAATGATATGGAACAGAAGGAAGAATAATGACTTACAGAATTGGATTAAAATAATTCCAGAATGTCCTCAGAACCAAATTTTTTAATGATGACATTCTTACATGTCTTCATAATGTATCACCTTCGTTAACGTTTTCAACTATAATGAGATCTCCAATCAGCATTTGGGTTAATTCTTAATGGGAAAATATCTAACAGGAAAATTTACACTCAGTAAACCCTGAAATTCAATTTTCTGATGACAGGTAAATGCTATTAAGAGTCAGCAAGTTGGGACAAAGAAAGTACTAATTTGGTTTACATTCAGGAAGGAGTGAAGTAAATACTAAAACCTCTTCATGCTGCTGCTGCCAACTCATTCCATCTTTACACAAAAGGTGCCATTTTCTCTCCTTCATGACACAAAACTGCCAAGATGTCATTAGCCAGGTCAGGCTTTCTATTCCAAAGCCTGAGAGTGAAACACTTTTGACTTGTTGAACCACTTTTTGATAAATCACATGGTTTGTGCAGATATATTCTGACTAACACCTCAAAAGTTAGCACAGTACCTCACGTTCATACCAGTATTAGTGACAACCCCTATATAGCAGCATGTGTTTATACATTATAGACAACTAAAATACTAAATACTAGATACTAGACAACTAAAATATCATTATGAGGAACAGGCTACTACTCTTCAACTAGAGCAGAGTAATAGTTAAACAAGTGGAGCTAGTTGTCCAGGGTAGAGATTATCCATGATAGAACATTGCCATGTATTCACACTTGTTCTATACCTTAAGTCTGAATATATGAACCTACCACTGACTCCTACCTGCTGTTATCCACTCTTTCAAAGGCCTTTTGGAAGTCCAAGTAGAGCTATCAATTACACAGGCCTCAGCCACGTGTTTGCTGAAGCCTTCAGGCAACTTCAAGGCATTTTGAAGGAAAGAGTTCAAAGAATCATAGAGTGGTTTGAGCTGGAAGGAACTCTAAAGATCATCCAGTTCCAAGCCCCTTGCCATGGGCAGGGACACCTCCACTAGACCAGGCTGCTCAAAGCCCCATCCACCTAGGCTTTGAACACTTCCAGGGAGGGGGCAGCCATAACTTCCCTGGACAACTTGTGCCAGTGCCTCACCACCCTCATAGTGAAGAATTTCTTCATAATGTCTAGTCTAAATCTTCCCCTCTCCAATTTAAAGCCATTCCCCATCAACCTATCACTACATGCCTTTGTAAACAGTCCCTCCCCAGCTTTCCTGTATCCCCTTCAGGTACTGCACGGCCACTATAAGGTCTCCCTGGAGCCTTCTCTCCTCCAGGCTGAACAACCTCAGCTCTCTCAGCCTGTCTTCATTGTAGAGGTGCTCCAGTCCTCTGATCATCTTTGTAGCCCTCCTCTGGACCCATTCCCACAGTTCCATATCCTTATGTTCAGGATTCCAGAACTGGACAACATACTCCAGGTGGGATCTCACAAGAGCGGAGTAGAGGGCTAGAACCTCTTCATTTGACCTGCTGACCATGCTTCTTTTGATGCAGCCCAGGATACAATTGGCTTTCTAGGCTGCAAGTACACGTTGCCAACTCACGTCGAGCTTCTCATCGACCAGCATCCCCAAGTTCTTCTCCACAGGGCTGCTCTCAATCACATCATCCCTCATCATGTACTGAAAATGTGGAATGCCCTGACAGAGGTATAGGACCTTGAACTTGGCCTTGTTGAACCTCATGATGTTCACACAGGTCCTCTTCTCCAGCTTGTCCAGGTCCCTCTGGATGACATCCCATCCTTCCAGTGTGACAAATGTACCATTCAGCTTGGTGTTCTCTGCAAACCTGCTGAGCGTGCACTTGATCTTGCTGTCTATGTAATTGACGAAGATATTACACAGCACTGGTCCCAGTACGGACCCCTGAGGGACACCACTTGTCAGAGATCTCCACTTGGACACTGAGCCATTGACCATTACTCTCCGAATGCAACCATCCAACCAATTTCTCATCCATCAAACAGTCCACCCATAAAATCCATATCTTTCCAATTTAGAGAGAAGGATGATGCGGGCGACTGTGTCAAAGGCTTTACAGAAATCCAGATATATTATACTCATTGCTTTTCCCGTGTACACTGATGTGGTCACCCCATCACAGTAAACCACTAGGATTGCTCAGGCAGGGCTTGCCCCTAGTGAAGCCATGCTGGCCATCTTGAATCACCTCCCTGTCCTCCATGTGCTTTAGCATAGCTTCTAGGAGAATCTGTTCCATGATCTTCCCAGGCACAGAGATGAGGTTGACAGTTTGGTAGTTCCCTGCCTCATCTTTTCTATCCTTTTTAAAAATGGGGACAATGTTGACCTTCTTACAGTCACCAGGGACTTCTGATTCCCATAACTTTTCAAATATCATGGAGATTGGCTTCGCTACCACATTAGCCAATTCCCTCAGGACTCTGTGATGCATCTTATCAGATGCCATAGACTTATATATGTTCAGGTTCCTCAGGTGGTCATGAACCTGATCTTGCCCTACAGTGGGAGAGGCTTTACCCCCCTCGTCCCCATCTTGTCCCCATCCCCAGGAGGGATGAGGAGAGCGATTGTCAGTGAAGAGTGAAGCAAAAAAACTACTGAGTCCTTCTCTTTGCCTTCTCTTCGTCTGTTGTATGAGGTCACAATTTTCACTCATCAGTCAGGATACACTTTCTCTTTATTTATTTCAAAATAGCATAAGTTATCCCTTTCTCTGTTCTTACAGCTTTAGGTTTTGTTTCATGAAGACACCGAGTTTACAGACCTACAGTTTCCCTGACCCTTTCTATAATAGAACTTTTTTTTCACATTTGCCATCTTATGGTCTTCAGAAACCAAGGTCTATTTCTGACCAGTCTATATATGCCCTCTGTCCCCAGTCCTCTGAGAAGGATTTTACTGTGGGAATTTCTTCAATTTCCTCTTCACTGAACAGGGACACAGAAGCCATTTCTCTGCAATGGCTTTGCCCTCCCTGGATGTCAAATGGCCTTAGAGACTCTCTAGAACCCCTTTTGCTAGTTCAGTTGCTGAAAGAGGGATTGAGTATTCAAGAAAGAGGAGACTGTTTTTGTTCACTGCCATGGATCTAGATGATATCTAATATAAATTATAAACTTTTAGATATATGTTCTGCAAAATCCTATCTGATCTGTGTAACTGCATATAAAGTCATTTTGCAACACTTCAAAAAACATTTGTACTGATGAAATGTTTTCACTTTAGCTGATTACCTTCAGTGAAGCTAATAGATGCTAAAATTGCTGATAAAGCTTGCCAGATCACCGCTAATTAGCAGAATGACTTTTTAGAGCAGTAAAAATTGCAACTACAACAGGCACAAGACACAAAGTGAATCGAGACAGCTCCATAAGCTTTTTTTACACTTAGACTACTGTGCATCTAAGGCAAATGTTATTCTAACTGACTTACAGTTTTAAAATGTTTAATATTATGTAAGATTTAAAGTAAAAAATCAATTTCCATATTATAATTTTCTGACAGATTTTGAAATATCTTCATTGCTCATATTTTAATTTATTCTTCCTGTGTTCAAAACATTCTGTTGACGTTTTGCTTCAGAGATGAATCTACAAATTCTGTGCACCATACGAGAAGCAGGTTTTATGTCATGAATGCATAGACAGAATACTAAATTCTGGCAGTGAACATGACAAAATCTTCCTTTCTAAACAATATATTTTAATAATCAAATGGGTTTAATGCTGTGAACATGAAGATAAAGTCCTCTAAACTGGCAATAATGCCATTTCCATAATAATCTTGTTTATTATTACCTACAGCTCTGCCGTTCTAGCAGATTTTGCACTAACACATTCATTACAAATTGGTTTACAGTTTGTATACTACACTTCTACATATTTTAGAAAAGACAAGCTGTGAGTCTGTTATTGAAATAAATCATGATGCTTTGCAAAAACTGACAGGCTTTCCTACATACAAAGAGAAGTTACCAGTAATGTGAAGTAAAGAATATTCCAATTTCCAGATGACTGCAGTCATATAATTATTATATTTATTAATTTCTCACTTCAATCCCAAATTTGACTGAAACAGCATTGGAATTCTATGCACAAAGTAGAAATAGTCACATGAAAATATAATCTTTACAAAATCGGATGTACACGTAGCAACAAAAAAATTAAGAAAGCATTTCCCTTCTCTATTGTTTTTCACTTCCCACCTATGTCTATAAAAGATGCCTGTTTTTAACCTAGCATGTTCTAAGCTAATATGAAAAATCACATCACAGTTGATCCTAAGCAGCACAATGAACAATGTAGAAAGTGCATTTGACATTTGGGGTTCTTACTGTATGGAATACCCACAGGTTTTATTCTCTATCACAAAAATAATTCTGCACCAAAAAAAAATTTCCTACAAGAAAAACCCCAATAGTTTCAGTTGCTAGAACAAGTTATCTTTTACAGTAAAGCAAGTTTCACCTTGCAACATACCTTTTAATAGTACTGCATGCCATTAGAAAGATTTGACAATACATCATGAAGATACATCCCCTTCTCAATCACAGAAGGGTGCTGGAGCATCCTGCTGTTTAAGAATAATGTGCTATTTCAGGGAAGCAGTTCTCAGCACCAACTACAATGGCAGGTTTAGTTTCCTTTTCATCTATGTAAGTCAATCTTTTAATCACAGTTTCTCAAATCTGTATATCTATGTACACATTAAGCTAATTTTTCCTTCCCTGTTTTTTCCTCACTTAACATTTATCTCAAATGAATTTGAGCGTATGGACTTTAGCCATGCCCACCACTGGGGCTGGAGAATAGTCCCTGCACTGTTTTACTTCCCAGTTAAACATGCTCATGTAAGCATTTCTCAGGTCTCCACAATGGGCACTCATTATCTCTACGATGAATATCCCAGTCTGATCAGCAAACTTTACTACCTCATTATACACAACCTTCTGCAGAAAAAAGTTTTCGATTTACTCTCCTCTTTGAGGAAGCTACACAATCACAACTAGGAACCAGCAGTTATCCAATGGCTCTAAAGGAGCACATAAACTGACTGCTTTCCTTCCTCTCTCCAACTGAATATGCTTGTAGACATATCTAAATCTGTAGGATGCTGACGAACAACATAGGCTAGCCTAAACTGTTTCATCCCTCTCAAACTCATTCCAGCACAAGTTTATCACTCTGCACAGAACTTGTCTCCAAGCAGCTATCTGAGACAGTCTGGAAACAAATATAGCTCAGATATCCATGCAAAAGTTGAAGAACTTAGTATTTAGGTAGTGGTGTCACAGGAGGCTAGTACAGTGGCTGATTCAGTGTATTAAGTGTTGCCAGATCCTAACAAAAACAGACATGCTTTCTCCCTTTTATTCTACACATAAATTTAATAAAGACTTATCAAGACTGTCAAGATTCCAAACAACAGGCTTCATGGCAAATAGCTATAGACACTGTAACAAAAGGTATCAAAATGACCAGGCAGGATTTACTCAGTAAACTTCAGAAGTAATCTTTGAATGGCCAGTGAGATGGGTAACACCAGTAGGCCTGGCTTTTGCAAGAGCACACAGACAGATTTGGGCCCTGCCATCAGGACTTCTTGAAATAAAAACATGAGGAAGAATATGATCAGCAGCTCACAGGAGAGCTCTTAAATCCTGACCTCAGGCCAGTATGAGGGGACCTTCATGTAAGGGTCACAAAACAGAAGACAACTATTTATTGCTTAAAATGCCACAAGAGAGACAAAATGAATAAAGGGTTAAAGTGCCAAAAAAGAATTGCAATGAGTAAAGAAACTTTGCTTCCTCTGGTTAAGGCTTAAAAATTCCTGCTTTGGGTTTTGTTAGCGCTCCTTAGTTCAGTCACTTTGTTTAAACTTTTTAGTTTGTGGCTCCAGGGTTTCTTTGGTTTGTTGTTGTGTATACGTTCAAAAATATGAAATTATTTTGTCTTCCTACAGATTTATTCATCTTCTGTCTCCAGTTGTCCACTTCTGTAGTCCACTTCTGTAGTACAAGAAAGATATCTTGAGTTTGCTCTGTGTATAGTGTAGATAGTGTAGATAGAGTTCATGAAGGTAACAAAAAAGTGTAAAATGGATTGCTTCAAAGTGGTCCTTTAAAGACACTCTTCAGTACGCAGCAGCAAGAGTAACAGCTATTAGAGACAGTTAACTGGGCAGTGACAAAAAAAATATGAGAGGCTGAATCAGTTCTGGAATCCTGAATTGGTACTAACAGAGGTATAAGTTGTGCATGAAATAATGATCTTGAGCAAGGCAAAGGCAGACCCAGATGAAAAATAAACTTTTCAATGAATAAAAAAGAAATTTATGTTTGACAGAAAATAACTATGTGCTGCTTTTGTTCTGTTCTTACTCTGAAAGAATTTTCATGAAAACTACTTTGTAGGCTGCCAAAGAAAATATTTACATGCCTTTCTTTTTTTGGTGTTTTGTGGAGCTTCAGACATTGCCTCTGTGGCTGAGGGCAGATGTATCCCCACTGCAGTTATGAACATGTATCGATAATTCTATAGTAAGCACTGTGCTAAACGTACTTACTGCCTGCCAAATAACATTTCTGAAAACACAGTAAGGCAGCACACACTGACTGTACAAACACCACCACAGAGCCTCAGAGATTATGTCCTGGAAGAAGTTTTTTTTTCCTCCAAAGAAATCTTAACATTCTTTCTTTCATCCCATCTGGTTTGGGAAGCTACAGCTCAGATAATATAATGACATCCTTCAGTGTCTGACTTTATCCTAAAGAGAAATGGAAATGAAACTGAAGTGGTCTCTTTGTTAGCAAGAGTCTACCACAAAAGGAATTTCATTAGTTGTGAAACTGGAGAAGCATTCTGAGCCAATGAACCTACACCACCACTACAAAAATCAGCAATGGTATATCAGAGATGAATGCGGTGTTTTTTCCGAACGCAATCTGCCATTTCCACATCAACAATTATCTTTTGATTTATATTCTCTCCGTATTTGCATACCACACAATCCAGATAATTTGATTTTTCTTTGCTGGAGATGGTCTCAGATGCTAAAGATCCAGCACACTATTTTCTCATTAGGTTGTTAGAGACCTCAGGAGAGCTTCCTTTGAAGGTCCAGTTCAAGGACATGAAAGGATGCAACCAAAAGAGCTGAGAAATCTTGCTGATATCACTACAAACCCACTCTCAATATCTTTGAAAGCTCATAGGGGTCAGAGGAGAGATTGAGATCTGCAAGAAAGAAAACGTCACTCCCGTCTTCAAGAAAGATAACTTCACCTTGATCCCTGGGAAGGTGATAATGAAAATCCTCCTGGAAGCCATTTCCAACCCTACAAAGGACAAGAAGGTGATAGAGACTAGCCAGCATGGAGTTACAAAGGGGAAATCACACCTGAACAACATGACAACCTACACAGTGAAATGACTGGCTTTGTGGATAAGGAAAGGGAGGTGGATATGCCAGGGCCTTGGGTACACACACATAAATCTAACAGACTTTACCCTCCTCCCGTGGGGCTTCCACCTACATCCACAGGCCCAGGAGCTCCATTTAAGCATAGACTATGGCTTTTAGCTCCTGTCTGAGCAGTGTCAGCTCAACTCTGCCTGACCTCAGACCTCCTTGATCTGGCCCTCAAACTGTGGACTGACTTGACCTCAGCACTGCCTTGTCACTGTGGATGTGCCCAGGAACTGCTGGACGTGATCCCTACCTACAGACTGACTTCCTGGCTTGATCTCGTACCTGTCTCCTTGCCATAATTTTGCCTTATGGTCTTGACTCTTCATTGAACCTGGTTATTGTCTCTGGGTTTGCCTTGCTAAGGTGCTATGGGACTGTGATCTGGCCAGTGAGGCTTCAGCCCTGCTACCTTGTCGTTTATGTGCTTCTTTTCAAAGACCTGAGACCTTCTTGAGCCTTAAGCCAAGCACTATGGAGCTTCTAAAGAACACCATGAGCTAGCATGGCAAGGAAAAGTGATTTTGACTATCTATAAGAAAAAAGTTGTATGATCTTTGAATTATAATTTTCAGAGTTGCAGCTTCTTCTTCTACCATTTTGTTCTAAGACATAGGCAAAGTGTTGTGTTGCCAGTATAACCACTTCACGTCTTACTCTGAAAAGAAATACAAGTCAATTTACTTCATTTTCATTAAAAGGACATATTCACCTCAGAATTCCATTTCACTGCCTTCAAGATTCTCAAGCAACTTCATTGGATTGAGTATTGAAAACATAACCAGTGCTTCATAAACAAAAAAAAGTGAATTTATGATACCTATTTCTATCAGCTACATATTAAAATAGTGTAAAAAGTCAGGAACAGGGCATAATGTGACAGTAACTGTTCACCTTCTATAGCATAGATACATAAGCAGGAACATCCTGGCCAATCTACATATCAAGTTTCATCCATGTTCTGTGAATGTATCTTTTATTTACTGAATAAAAGTGCATTGAAGCACTAATAGTTTTTAAAAACATAATTTCCAGTTTCTGTAATTATACACCAGCAGCATTTCACATAGATTAATGCTTAAGAGTTGCCTTTATATAATCATTTCTATAATTCACCAATGTCCCCAGACTTAGATTTCAAACATTGCTTTCATACATAAGCTTTGATGAAAATAAGTCATACCTGTGCATCAACTTGTACCATGAATTATTTAATGTACTAAAATACATGGATAAATATGAGATTCAGCATATGTAAGCAAACTACAGTTTTCATTACATACCCACATGTTGGTAAAAATCCAAAAGTTTATAACCTGTCACATGAAATACCAGTACGTATAAGCTCATCTGCAGTTGCACAGATTATATAAGATCACGAACTTCAGCAAACTGGGGTTTTGGTCAATTAGTGCTACGTACTAGGAAAGCAGATTCTTGTACCATCAGACTTACTACAAAATATGTTGAAACTTTTTTTTTTTCAAAAGTGACATAAAACGCCTAATACTGTTACCAAATCTTTCACTAGTTTCCATGTAACTGCAGTAACTTATGTTATGTTTGCAAACGACAGAGATAATGTTACTATTTAGTTTGGGAAAATAAACAACCTATTTAAAATCAGAAAACATAAAATTCTAAATCTACCAAAAATTAATGTACCTATCTAATCCTAAATATTTTTTAATGATCAAACAGTTAATAGTGCTGTGAAGAAACCCTAAAATCCTAAGAAGCAAATCACATATACATGCATATATTTATGAATAATGGCTGTTTCATCTTAATCAAAACAGAACCTGCTTTAAGTGCATTATTTTATTGCTTTGGTAAAAGCTTAAACAAAACACCATTTCATAAAACAATGAGTTGTTCTGCCATACAATAAAAGACAGAAATTACAAATTAGTTTCACAGTCTGCAACAAACGAGCACGACTGATAGCTGAGAGACACTGGTGTGTTGCAAATTGTATTACCTATCAGTTAGAGGTGGATCTGTGTGGCACATGGCTAACCACAAAACTGCACGACCAAAACCCAAAGTTTGAAGCCTAAGAAAATATACTTCTTCAACCAAGGACATAGAAATTATCAATAAAGCAGTTGTCATTTATCACTGCCAACATGCTAAATGTTAAGTCCTAGCAATCCTTCTCAAATTATGTCCCACGCTTCAGTGGAGGTAACTCTCAATGCTATTGCCACTCCCCTCCCCTTAATTCTCCTCTCAGATGTCCTTTGGGATGTTACAGAGAACATGCTGGGATGCTGTTACCCTCTCAGCACCATAGCTGTAACTGTATACCCTGGTCAGTCACTTTTGTTTTCATGTAATGTAGTTTGAGGTGCACAAAACACTCTCATAGAAGAGTTACTTCAGAATTGTGAGTGTAGCTTAGCCTGAATCCCACTATTGCTATACTGGAAACTACACAGGCTTGGAAGTTCTTTATGAAGAAGGGAGCAGTCAAACAAATATGCCACTGTGTAAAAGCATACCGTGACTATACTTCAAGCATGGTGGTCATAATGGTGGTCTATCCCTCTGAAAAGGGGTGGAACAAGAAAAAAAAGGTAAGGAAAGCCTTTCAGCTTGGAAAAGGGACAGTATTGTGACATTATGAATATTGACACGCTCCTAGTTAGGTAGAGCACAGAGCGTACAGGAATTGGTGTTCATTGGTCTCACAGTAAAAGATGCTTGTTCAGCCTCAATAAGAGAAGGCTCAGAGATTTTTAGTGACCTTTCAGTACCTGAAGGGCCTACAGGAAAGCTGAAGGGGGCTATTTGTAAAGGCTTGTGGAGATAGGACCAGGGGAAACAGGTACAAACTGGAGAGGGGCAGATTTAGACTGGACATTAGGAAGAATTTCTTCACTATGAGAGTGGTGAGACACTGGAACAGGTTGCCCAGGGAAGCCGTGGATGCCCCATCCCTGGAGGTGTTCAAGGGCAGGTTGGATGGGGCTTTCACAGGATGTCCCTGCCCATGGCAGGGGGGTTGGAACTAGATGATCTTTAAGGTCCCTTCCAACCCAAACTATACTATGATATTATGATACTATGATACTATGATACTGTGAAGAGGACATCAAGGAAACAGGCATATAGGATAGACTGAACTGTGCAAATCCTGGGCATGAGATGCTGAGGAAGCTGAAGTTTATATTAACGTTAAGTCAACTGAAATATCTATCAAAGTATAATTGACCAACTATCATTAAATATATAGATACTACCTCTCACCTAAGAATTGGAGGGAGCTGGAGGAGTAGGCTTGGAAACGATTATAATATTCTTGCATTATTGTTTTATATTTTTTTTTCCTAGCTATTCCTCTGCTGTGCTGGTGACAGGATAGTTATACAGAGCTTTGCTCGGGTTTAGTAAGGCTGTTTTCCCTGTTCTTCACCTTCCCCCAGACAGTGTAGCTGGTGACCAGGCTGCTGTTCAGCTGGAGCAATTTGTTCCACAGTGTTGCACGGTGTCTCACTCAGCTGGTGAGAAAATCCGAAGCGGGCATTCAAAATACTGCATTTTACTACAGGAGTTTAAAATTTATTCTCAGAACAAAGTAACTAATAGAAATAAAATCCAGAGAGTCCAGTGTTCTCAAACACAGCCCTACAAAACCACTGTTCACAAAAATGTGACTCAGAACATGCATAAACATCTACACATCTACACCTTCAGGCAAACACACATTAATCCAGAGGGACCTGGACAGACTGGAGAAGTAGGCCTGTGAGAACCTCATGAGGTTCAACAAGGCCAAGCACAAGGTCCTACACTTGGGTAAGGGCAATCCCCAATTTCCATACACGATGGGGATGATGTGCTTGAGAGCAGCCCTGTGGAGAAGGACTTGGGGTGTTGGTTGACGAGAAGCTCAACATGAGCCGGCAATGTGCACTCGCAGCCCAGAAGGCCAACTGTATCCTGGGCTGCATCAAAAGAAGCGTGGCCAGCAGGTCGAGGGAAGTGATTCTGGTCCTCTATTCTTCTCTTGGGAGACCTCATCTGGAGCATTGTGTCCAGTTCTGGAATCTTCAACATCAGAGAGTTATGGAGCTGTTGGAATGGATCCAGAGGAGGGCTATAAGGATGATCAGAGGGCTCGAGCACCTCCCATACGAGGACAGGCTGAGAGAGTTGGGGTTGTTCAGCCTGGAGAAGAGAAGGCTCCGAGAAGATCTCATAGCGACCTTCCAGTTCCTGAAGAGGGCCTACAGGAAAGCTGGGGAGGGACTGTTTACAGGGGCTTGTAGTGATAGGACTTGGGGCAATGGGTAAAAACTGGAGAGTGGCAGATTTAGACTAGAAATAAGGAAGAATTTCTTCTCTATGAGAGTGGTGAGGCACTGGCACAGGTTGCCCAGGGAAGATGTGGGTGCTCCATCCCTGGAGGTGCTCAAGGCCAGGTTGGATCTTCACTCAGCTGGTGCCCTGCAGCACCTTAGACTACAGAATAGCCTCACACACAACTGTAAGCACAGTAACAGTGAGGATACAATAATGCACCACGCCAGGCTAATGAAAACTTACAGGTGCAATGTATCAGCCAGTTTCTATAGAAGTACAGCTGGGCAAATGGCGCTTTTTCAGGTTTGTGTCACACACTGCTCTCTCATTGCTGGATAGCAAAACCATGCTAAGCAACGAGACAAATTCATAACTGGCCTCTGTGTTTTTACTCCTCTTACTCACCAAAAGCAGCAATCTGACAGAACACCTGTCAGTGGTTCTGTGTCAGCATGTTATAAGTGTACCAAAGTCAAATGCTTTTTAAATGATTTTTCCCTTGGAAGTTAAATGATTTTTCCCTTGCAATTTCCTGCATTTAAAGCTCAAAAGGATCTTTCATAGAGCAACGCTAAATGCTACAAAAAAGACTTTTGTCTTGTTTTCACTGTAATACCTGAAATAACATATTCTTTAAAGTTATTATCTCCAGAATCTTTTTGGAGGTAAAAACATACTAACTATTGTCTTCTAAATGGAGGTAGGACTGAAGCACCAAAACTGCATTTGAAATATACGTAGACACTATGCAGTCACTTTTCCCATGCAGGTCACTTCAACTTTGCATTATCTTCCTGCCCTACAAAATCAACTCTAAGACTTTGGAGTTTACCCCTCGAGTAAAATTCTCTTTGTTTACGTAGAGTATTGAAGCTGTTCTGGTACTAAATGAAGTACCTTTATGTATGCTTGCTTTACAGATAATCCAGGTATTCAAAGGGCAAATATAACAGATGTTAGGTATGTTTTAAAGAGAGCTACTGTAGTAGCTGGGTTTCAAGAGCAGTTTTAGCAGTAGATTACAGACAGGGAAATGACACTATCTGGTGTTCGTAACAGGCACACATCTATTAAATATCGGAAAAGAGGGGAACAAATACTGGTCTATTCAAATTTTAAAAATCAATAGTGAAACTTAGCAGAAAAAGACAAAGGTGCTTTTAAAAACACATGTTTTTAAAACACGGTGTTTCACTACCACTTTTTCAACGTTTCTTGCTAGTGAACGATTGCTATATGTGTTCAATTAACGATCAAATGAAATGGAGCTTACAATAAGATGTGTTGTTTTGAGGCAAATGCTACAATAATCCAAGAAGACTCAAACAAAAAGCTCATCAGGAATTAAACTAGTAAAAAATAAAAACTGAGTTAGAATAGTTCAATAATCTTTTTCATGACTATGCATTAAAGCAAATTAAAATTGATTCTAAAAGCATCTCAAAAAAAGATCTAGCTGAGTTTAATGAACTTTCATTCAGCAGTTTATTCTTTTATAAATTCTTTGTATGCTTGCCTGCTGTTTTGTACTGCAGGCAATATTAATCTGATACTTAAATGACCCTCTACCGGTCTTTCAACATGAATTTAATATTCAAGATAGAGCTCTTCACAAACAACATGCTTATAGTCAGTTTGAAAATGATTAATGGATAAATCCAAACAACAACCAGTAGCCAATTCAAACAAATATTAAAAAAAAAAATCCACCTCACAACCCAACACATTATCATTTCATGTTCTTAAAAGCACCTCTAAAAATAAACAAACTACAGCAGAGTAGAAGGAAGTGCATTGAAAATTTCTATTATGGATGAAAGAAAAGATTAATCTCCTACCGCAAGTCGACACTAACACAAGACTGATAATTAAGGACTAAAGCACAAAAGGGACACAAAGATTAGTGCAAATATACAGAACAAAGACAGTGAAAATTTTTGTTAGGATTATTGAGAAATTACCTCACAATAGAGGAAAATGTAACAAATTTTAAAATACAGAAATTATTTCATTCATTATATCATTACATTTCATTCAGTTTCTATATTACTAATACTTGGGAAAAATATTGAAAGCAAATCAACTGCCTTAAAGACAGTTCTCAGACTGAAACATTATGCTGACTGAGATTGTTGTAAAACCACCAAGACTATCACACACATGTTCAAGAAAATGCCTTACAATTATAGGTAGGGCTGCAAGATGAAACATGGATTCTAAATATTTCCCAAAAACAATATTTCGCTGCACCTACAATAAATCTTATGTTTTCCATATTTTGTATTATCAGCTTGTTTTAATAGCTTGACACTCAAAATATGTAAAATATTGTATCCTACTCCCCGTCAAACAACCTCTTTCTCCGAAAGAAACCTCTTTCTCTTTCAAAGAAAAATAATGACATTATATCCACAATAGGAAAAGTAGAATAAAATTAACAAACTACAGAGCTGTCAAACATCTTGCTCTGCATCATGTGATGGGCGTAGAAGTGGTACTTTGCAGGGTATCATAGCTGGGAAGGTGGTGCCTAAGAAGGGCACTTTCCTCTGCTGTAATAGCACAGCAACTTCCCTTCTCTCCTGTGATTGCCAGGCAGCCTGCCCAGATCCCATGCCACAGGGGGACCTCAGGCAAGGAAGAAATTTCATGCTGCACAAAATAGCACATAATACAGGAACTGCAAGGAACAAAAAAACCACAAAAAGGAGAGTAGGTGGCAAATGACTAAGTTTCATGTGCTGCATTTTAGACCAGACGTGCCTGTTATTGCTGTTAAAAAAACAACCAAACAAATAGAATGCTCCAGATTTGTCTCCAATCCAGTGTTTACGGTATTTACAGGAACTTCTATCATATCATGGGAAATATTTCCATAACTGACAAATTTAAATCACATTTGAATAAAGATGTTTTGGAAACAAATTAATTGCATGTCTTTTAGTTTGCCTATGCTGTGCTCAGTTGTTGTTTCTTTAAGGAACTGCTGCAGTAGAGGACTATCAAAATAATGTGTGATGTTACCTGACACACGGTGATTAGGTCTTTAGTAAAGGTCAGCATGACCTAGATCATAGCAAACATCTCCAAGCCTTAATTGTGACAGGAAAATCCACTCACAAGATCTCACAAGATAGAACCAAGTTTCCTCCATGTTAAGATAAACAAATCAGTCTGAATTTTAAGGCACAGGTATAGCCGTGCCGAAGTGGATACAGAAAGGCTCTTTGAAAGCTCCATGACAGAAAAAGCAGAAACAGATTTTGATTTTCCTTTTTTTTGTGCTTTTTCCAAGCTTGTCAAAGGCAATCACCATCAACACTTACTGCGTGGGGAAGGGAGGCAGAAACCTTTATGGGAATTGTCAGGTGAAGAACATAATATTGATCTGAGCAACAGTCACAGGCTGCTGCCTCAGATTATTTCTTCCTCTTTTTTTCCCTCATTATCAATCATGTTGATGTAAGCCTTACTCAGAGCCCAAATAGCCTTTTCTTGTGCCAGTCAGCCCCACTACATGCTGGTCATGTGTCCCACTCTAGAAGTACTACCTCCTACAGCTTCACAGTTCATGGCAAGGCAAGCAGAAATCAGTTTTAAGAATGTTTAGGTAACTAACTCACTTGGAAACCAAAGTACTTCATACAATGTTCATAATGTTTTTTTAATGTGACTCCCTACAGCACTATAAGAAAAGGGGGAAACAAAACCACCCAAAGCAGAACACACAAAGCTGGCTGCCACAAAAAAAGTATTGTATTTGCTGTTCTTTTTCCAAAACCTTACTTATGTGAATGTAAGAGTCCAGGACACTTGCCAACTATCAAAAATATCTAGAGTTTTAGAGAGAAATTATTTTTCCATGTACAGTAGAGTTTAGTGCTGTTCTTTGCCCCTGCTATCTCCCCTAACCTGAAATACTATGAATATTAGTAGAAGAAAATTGAACCACACATATACTACTTGCTCATCTAAGCCTATCCTGCCCCTCCAGATAATCTGATTCTCAGAGGCAACATTGCATTCCTCATGTGATCTGTGTTTTAAACTACGATTAAATAAACCCAATGGTTTGTCACTTACCTCATGGCAAAGTGCATGAAGTTGATGAAAAAACACAATGCACAGAAACAAGACTTCTATACTTGGGTTCCGATTTCTAGAAAGGCCCTGTGATATTC
Organism: Cuculus canorus; assembly: GCF_017976375.1. Taxonomy (NCBI): domain Eukaryota; kingdom Metazoa; phylum Chordata; class Aves; order Cuculiformes; family Cuculidae; genus Cuculus; species Cuculus canorus. Next base: position 75,271,131 of record NC_071402.1, on the reverse strand, counting down.
AGATGTGGTTAATTCCAGCCAGACTCACTGAACTAAAATGGAAGGTAGTTACACAAAAATCTAACCGAAAAACTTTGCTAACCACAGCTGAAATGAAACAGAATAGTCTAACGCTTTTGATTTGCTACCAAAGTTTTATATGTGTAGGAAAAAATATATATTTACCTATACTATATATATTTTTATGTATATGATTTTGCATATTCCAAATGTAGACACATACATGCACTAATACTGTCAAGACCTTATATAATGGGAAACATTTCATCACTGCTAAAAAGTTGAATTCCACAGAACATACCATTATTTTTACCTGAAAAACACTGTGAACTATCTGGCATTCACAGTATGAACAGATCTTCATGGCTGAGTTCAAGGAGATACATATGAGGTCCAAGCCATACATGCTACAGTTCTACTTTGATCCATGTTTTGAATGCTTGTTAAAGTAAGACCCTAACAGCTGAAATGCAACACCTCCTTTAGACACTGCTTATTGTTTTTCTGTGAAGTAAATTATTCAGGATGAGGTACAATATCCATAATGCATTCTGAAAATTCTCTTATCAGCAGCCACTCTATTATCATTGCCTTCTTTTGGCATCCAGTTAAACGAGATAGTAATTGCATTATTATTCAGATACACTGTATTTTTTCAGTTTTTGGATTTATGCCCATTTGTATGCCTTTTTGGTGGATTAAATAATAACAATAACAATGACAACAACAACAACGACAACAACAGCAGCAATAATAATCCTAATCAACCAACAAGCAATAGCCCTGTGGAAACACTCTTAACTGCTCAGGTTTTAGCATAATGCAGTATAATCACAGTCACACTTTTCACCTTTAGAATTATTTTTAACACAAGTAGACCTCAACATTTTAAGTTCTGACATAAAAAGCGAAGATATTTATTTATCTTACTTCTATCTAATAAATGCATAGCAATTCTTTTGAGCCTCCTTCACAAAAGACAGAATCATGTGCATTTTGTTAAGCAAAATATTCTGTCTTCACCTCAAAACTGCATGGGTCAGGTCACAGATTTTTCATTTCTATGACTAGTAACATCTCAGCTAATTTGCACTTGCCTTGAGGATGAGACTCATCAGGTTTTTTTTCTCTTTATTCAGGGTCATCAGAATTGAAAATTACCTACTTCCTTATGAAACAAGCTCTCTACAAAGTATTAATGGATTTTCCATCTTACAGACTGTGCTTTCATATTGTGTAAGAGCAAATTCCTTTCAGGTCAGAGAAAGGCAACAAGGAAGATCAAAGGTATTGAATGGCTTCTAAATAAGGAAAGAGAAATAATTTCCAGTTCTTCACCCTGGGAAAGAGATGATAGCGGAGATGTGACAGAGGTTTATTATATCATAAATGGCCTGGAGGGGGTGAACAGAGATCAACTGTTCAGTCTTTTCCAGTGTAAGAATTTGAGGGTCTCAGAAGAAAGAAAAAAGATGACAAGTTTGAAATAAGCAAAAGATGGCTCTTTCTACAGTGCAGTTAAGCTGCTGAACTCTTTGTAACAAGATGCTGTTAAGCAAGATACAGTATACTGAAGGATAAAAAAAAAATAATTAAAAAATCCCTAAGTTAGAATTTTGAAAAAGGTCCTGCCAGGTTAGAAAAAGAAGTAAGAAACAGTTTTGTAAAAAAGAATGAATTGTAAGAAATAGACCAAAAAACAGAGCTTGAGGGAAGTAGAAAGAATATATCATGGGAGAAAACTTTCAGCAATTTACAAGGAAAACATCAAATTCAGAAGGCTAAAGCAAAAAGGTAGAATTCTGAGTTTTGCTGGTTTATAGCCAATATGAATCGAAGGGTGACGTTTTCAGAGCTATCATATGAAGGGTAGTCACAGTTCTAAGAAAGGAGGATTTATTTTTCTATACTGCAAAAAAAAAAGCCAATTTAACTGCACGCACTTCAGCTGTGAAAGAGCATCACAGATACAGAGGATCACAGCCCTGAAGCATTTGAGAGCAAAAGCAAAAACCCGTAGATTTTCCAACTCCTGCTTTAGCTCTTAGCGCCTCAGTTCCCTTAGATAACCCATGATGCCTCACACCAAATCATCCAAACTATGCCTAGCAATAACGTGAATCTGGACATCACTACCTCCCTGCTGTTGTTTTCACAAATTAACAGGTAATACCAAATTTCAATGAGAAATGAAGAAACCGTGTCAGACACTTTAGGCAGGGAAAAAGCATTTGTTACTGTAGATCCCTTTTCAGAAACTTTATCAGTTCAATCTGTTTCTCAAAAAAACTATAAATACCTTTCTGGCTTGATTCTAACACTCTGGGCTCACCTCTGCTCGTTATCCTTACATTTCTTTCAGTATCCATGAAGAAAAAAAAAAAAAAATGTACACGACCATTTGAATGGATGTTCAACATCTCTCTAGGGTCAGAATTATCTGCTCTGGCAATTTGCATAAGGAAAGCCTTTCCCTCACATACACAGTTCTTGCTCTTGCACCCCCCACAAGGACTGTTCGAGGCAGTCCTTCTTTGTCAGTTTCATATCAGTCCAATAATTATGGAACAGCGTTTTCACATTTATTCTCATTCTTTTTAACTCTAGCACTATTGCGGTTGCCAGGAACTCTGACACTTATCAGCAAATATATAGTAAAAAAACAGATTACCTCATCACACAGTAATACATATGCCTACAACTCTTAGAAGGAGATATTAAAGTTTAATGTTTCTCACGATGAGCATGGCTTATGGATTCAGGGCTTAGAGTATCCTGCATGCGAATATGAAGGAGGGAAGAGATGCCCAGGGAAGGAAGTGCCTCCATGTCATGTGAGTCTACGTCACCTCAAGTAGTGCCAAAGAGCAGAATCCCTCTCCAGAGATTTCTGCAGATGTAAAAAGACCAGTACCATACTAATAAAGGAAACAACTGTGTGCAATTTGCAAGAAGTATATGGTTTTATTAACATAGTGTAAGTGCTTATACTGATTGATTTAGGCAGAAAATAATTCTGTGACCTAGTTTTCTTAAGAGTAAACAGAAGAGATTAATTTGTAAAGATATTGTTATCTCTTCATCAAGATCAGCAAGAAAACCACTTCCTACACAAAAGCTATTATGCTGTTTAAATATATGTGGAATGATGTTGTAAATATATGGCTCTGGTTGATGTTGGCGGTTGCTGAATCTGGTAGCCTGACAGGCAAAGTTGCTGCAGCACTATATCCTCACATCTATCCGTGAGGCATATGGGCACACATACGCCCATCTATCCGTGAGGCATATGGGCACACATACGCATACAATGAATATATACATACATACACAGCCAGCCACACAGATCAACACAGACTGAAAACGCAGTGCTTGGGCAAACACAAGTTGCACCCATGTTTTGATCTGACTCTCCTCTCCCACTGACCAGAATGAAAGCAATTTAGCACAAAATATATACAGAGATACACCACGTATCCCTCCAGTATCTGGCTTAGATACTCAGCCTGTTCCCTAGCTGGGTCCTGCACCACCCACCCACACAAACAAGTCTCTCTCTGGTCCAGCTTGCAGTCCCCGCTTCCTCCAGCAGCCAAGTGACACAGCCTTCAGCTTCTCCAGTATATGACCCAGGTTTATGGCCTTATCCCCCATGCAGCAGGTAGTCTGGCCGGACCAGCTGAGATACACACCCACAAAATACATAAGGCAGTACAGCCTCTCCAGCTGTCCCGGCTTTCGGGCCCCTCTGACCCATGGCCCCTTGCCTTGTACATACCCCTCCAGCTTCTCCAGCTGCTCTGCCACAGGCACCTGGAACCCATGGTCTCTGTCCTGTGGTCTCTCCACGCAGAGATACACACACATGTACACAGAATGTGCATGTCCTTTCATCTAGTTAGAACTGACATTGAGAAAAAGACAGGACAGATAGTGTGGGTCAGGCCCAGGGCACGGTCAGATAACTACTGACCAGCAGTCTGTTAAGACATGATCAACTTCTTTTATCACCTTGTCCTTCTATTTTCCCTTGTTCCTCTCCCAAACAACTGTGATCCCTCCCTTCTCTCATCTTTGCTCGTTCCCCTAAATATCTGATAATAAGTCTTGTGCAGTCCAAAAATGCTCTATCCCTGCATTCCATAATGAGACCCATAACCTGCCAGTAGCGACCTCCATCTGCAGGATGAGCTGGGGAGTCACTCCCATTGACCTACTGTAGTATACCACAGAAAGAACTGGTCCGTTTCAACATCCCACCTAACCTGAAGATCTCATGTCCCAGAAAATCCCACATGGACTGAAGCACTGAACAGGATAGGTTTGCAGGGTCCACCCTGATACCAGATACAGCCACCAGACAAAACAACTGCCAGGACAGACCAGTTCTTTCTGTAGTATACTATACCCACCGGGCTGATGTGTGTCACACCTGGACACTGGGGTTAATGGCTGTCCTGTGACAGCCCAGTGAGAACTTGGGCCAGGGTGTCCTACTTGCTCTGATTGGTTGTTGGGGTTCCTTGGTTACTGTTTCCCTGTCCCTTCATATGTTTGCAGATTAGCTTTTAATTAACGTAGACCTAACAATCTATCCAGCTGATGCAATCTGAGAAGAGTCAGTGGAGTATGGAAAGTACAGACATGGACATCAGCAGAAGACTATGACAAGGAAAGTACGTAAATCTCTTGTGAAGGTAGGGGCAAGGTTTTTCTAGAAAGGACTGCATCAGTGCAACTGCCATGATTCTTTCTTCCAGTAATAGTGTGAGAATAGTTAAGAGTCACTGCTGGGGTTGCTCCAGCAGGGCTGAACATGGCTTTCCAGCACACCTTCTGCTGCCTAGCTGTGGTCTCCCCCCATCAAGGAGAGAAAACAACAGAGCTTTGCCAGTCAAGACCCATCAGCACCAGATGTGTATCCAAGCTCTGCATCAGGCAACTCAAACACAGAGCTGGGTTTAACGCTGACTCTACTGAGGACAGAGTTGTTGCAAAGTGGAATATTTATTTGCACACGGCTCTGAGTAGGAGCTAAAAAGTTACTGAAAAAAGCTCAGGGCTGTTGACACAGGTAGGTCCAGGGAGGATTCAAAGCACACCTTTACAAAGGCTGCTGCCTGCTCCCCCCGAGTCCCAGGCTGGCCAGCACTGCTGGCATGCAACCCTAGGATTTGACTCAGGAATATTCTTAGCTAAAGCAGCTCAATGAAAGCTTAAATAATGGAGCAGAGAGAAAATAACGAGATAATGATTCAGAGGACTACATGTGTAGCATGTGCAAGAGACTCTGAAGTGATATGGTCAATACCAATAACAGTAGAAAAGGAATCATCCCTGCATTCAGAGGTCATCAGTGGAGCATCAATAAACTGTACTGAGGTGAGAAATTCAGCCAAAAACACAAGGAAAACATGCACTGTCTAAACGGCTGGGTAGCAGAAAAAAAAAAAAGTGTCATCACTGATGACTGAAAAATAAACGAAGCAAAATCTTAAAGCGAATACTGTAAAGGTGCCTTATTTTCCACCTTTCAATTTTTCAGCATTCCACTTCTCTTACTTATTGGCATTTATACTTTTGTCATCGTTTTTACATAGATAATTTCCATCTGTTTCTTCTTGTTCCCCATGTCCTTTTTGCTTTTTGCTGCATGTTCTTTTTTTACATCATGCCTATTTGTACTGTTTTAAGATATTCACAGTGTAATCCTACACTTATTTTACTAAAAAGAAGAGGGGGAGGGGGCAGAACTCAAGACAAGCCCTAAGGGTCTTAACCAATCTGAGTGGATTTGACGTGATATTAATTAAACATGATAAATGAGTGGACTTAAACAGCATTGTTAGCATAAAAGAACTAGAGCTGAAATGCCACCATTTCACTGACCAGTTAGGCTCAGAGGACACCATCACTACAGCAACAGCCTCTCCAGGTGTCACACGGAGAGCACACTATGTCATTGCTCCATTCCTGCCCACGGGCCTCCGCGAGCTGACTGGAGTAGGCAGGCAGCCTGGGAACAATTGTTGTCAGTATGTGCTGCTTTTTCCGTGGGCTAGATTTTAATGATTTTTTCCACACACCAAGCAGTGTGTAAGCAATACTTAGAAAGAGAGTGTGCAAATGTGTGTGTTTGCAAAGGTCAGAATTCAGAGACCACCAGCAAAACCCCAACAGATCTCCAGCAGGAGCTGAAACTCCATCTCACCACCTACATACTAGAGGAAAGAGGATTATTGCACACCTTGTATTTGTATTCAGACTGCGAAGCTCTCTCAAGCAAGCTGCTGCAAGCCTCCTTGAATAATCCAAACTGTTTAACTAGAAGTATGTATGTGAGTTAAATGCTCATCAGGACACAGTCTCTTCCTGTCTGCAAAAAATTTCGGCAAGATCTTATCTCCACAAGTCTTGGGACAAAGTGCAGTGAAAGATACTAGTTAATAGGACAGCAGAATCCTGCTGTGGTTAGCTTGAACAAATATTCCTGTGATAGAGCCATGGCTGAACTAAGACCATACAGTGTGAGACAGTATTCAAGACAAAGAAGGTTATTCAAAGGTGGCCCCTACAAATCTTTGAAACAAACAGAACAAATCTCTAGAGAGCAAATCTCAATTTATCTGTTCAGAGCAAAACTAAAATCAGTTTTGGCTTCTAAAAGGCAAGAGAGCATCTGTGTTGAGGATCTCAAAATCTCACACTTCAGAGTTGTGTTACTCGTTTGCATGGAAACTAGCTTAAATAAATTGTCCCAGTTTAAAAACGGTCAGATGAACTTCTAAGTTCTTCTTTCCATCCTCTGATGAGGACACTGGCAGCTGTAGGAAGGACAGACACTGGGATATAGAATAGTATGGAAGTCTTCCTAGTTCTAGGATCAGCAGAACCAATTATTCTTGCACAGGTATCAAGGAGAAATTTCTCCCTGGGTCAGATTGGTAAGAGCATCGAGGGCATCAGCTTCCTTCTACACCACTGAGAACAAACATCTGCTAGGATCATTTAAGGTAATTTTGCTCAAGTGTTTGTTTCTTGCCTTGCTGAGGCCCCAGTTACTGACCACCCACCAGTCCTAGTTCTGTGCATCTATGAGCAGTTTAATCTTCTGGAGATCTATACTGTCTCAGCATTGAAAAGTCTAAATTATTTGTAAAAACAGTGTAGACGGCTGTGGATTAACTGTGCTATTGTATATCCAAAGACATGGGAGCTGGCCTAAGGTTTAGGTTCAGACATACCTCAGCATATGTCTGTGTTTCAAAAGAAGCGTAAGTGCTTTCACGCAGCCTGAACTCTCAAAGCCCATGGACTTGAGCTAGTTCAGTGCAAAGCCAGTTTGCCTATTCCAAGCCTGTGTTCTTGTGGATTCTAAGCTGATATACTGCTATGCGTTTATGAGAAAATACATCCTTAGAGAGACAAAGAAAATAAAACTGCAAATATATTCATGAACATAACTTCATGTCTGATAAACCACAAACTATGCTGTCTTCAGACTGCAGCCATCAAAGTTAAAACATGCAGAACAAGACCAGTAACAGTGGAGGAGTCAAACATCAACAGTAACTAATACTGTCCCACTCAGAAACTGATATAGCTAGCAGAGTCCACGCCGGTGTCGTTTGCAACAAATATGCAGTGTATAATCCTTAGTATACCCAGAACCTGTCTACACTGACAGCAAACGAACGTGATTTATTATTATAGGTAATAATTGAGAGGAAAGGGAGAGACATAATTCCTTCTCTGGCCTACATGGAAAAAATACTGATGCCCTTCTCTGGGTGTACAGTAACAGATGTACCTTGGAAAAGGAAAGAATATGCTGTGTAATAACTAAAAGTACAATCCCTGAGAAGAATTAAGAAATACCTCAGGGTTTGCAGATTACGTCTTCCAGCTTTTTCTCTGCTGATAAACCACACAAGACTGGAAGGCAGTTTTGAGCTCCGTGATCATCACTGCTGTAGAGCTGTCATCTTGCTCACTAGCACTGTTTTGCTCTAAGCCAACCAATATTTTCCCAGAATCTTGACATGACTTAGGGGACAGAACATGACAGGAATTATTTGGAGAAAGTTGACATCCTGTCTGGGAACAGAAGAAGGGGTTGAGTTTAGGCAGGTAAACATGAACCGTGCTGTGCCACCCACTTTCAAGGTCAGAGCAATGCTCCCCTTCTAGCAACTGTAGCTGCTAATAAGAAAGTATGTGGCAGAAGTTCGTGTTACCTCATTTGTTTCTGGTCTCTGCTTGCTTTTTGGAAGCATTAACTGATACCATCACACACTTTCACAGTGCCTACAACACTGGCACTAGGAGGCTGTAGTTAATAACTAAAAGCCAGGCAGCTCTGCAGCCAGTGCTTTACTGAAATACGCTGAGGAGCAATATAAGCTAGAAGTGTGTTGAGGGAAACAAGGGCTATCCAAGGACTCATGCAAGAAAACACTGGCAGGAATACACACGAGTGCAAATTTTGGATAACTGATTGGAAAAGGAATGACTTTTCCTGCCCGCCCAGCAGCACAGCACTGGAGGAGTGGAGGGGTTGAGAGAACAACTAAAATGATCACATCTTTTTGCAGGTGTCTCTGAATAGACAGGGTCTCGAATCCTTGCAAATTTGGGAAGTCAGTAATTTGGGGAGGGTGGCATCTCAGCTGGATTATGACTTGCCAAAGGCTTCGCTACACAACAAAAGGTGTTTGTGCTCCCGACCTCTCTTATTTTATATTGCACTAAAAGCAGCTGACAGGATGGGGAAATGTATTCACATCTTGATAGTGAAAGGCATTTTTCTTCTACTGAATTCTCAAAAGTAATGTGTAGGGATAAATAATAACTCTAAGAGTACATAAAATGGCAAAGCATCCCATCTAGAGTGAGTACGTCGCCCAGAATTTCATGCTTCAGCTGCAATAATAACAGAAGTAATTCAAAATAAATTTGACAAATAATACCAAGCCGTAAAGGTACTATGTAACTGAAATGGCTAGGCAATGTCTGTGAAAAAGTAAATCTAACTCAACTGAAAGAATTAAAGGTAGAAAAATTACCTAGAAGGACAATATTACAAAATTTAGGCTTTCACTGCTGAGTTATTTATGTTAATGTCATCCTTAAAAGGATATAGAATACAACTCCTTTGCAAAAGGTATTGTGTTATGGGAGAAGAAGGTACAGTTGGCAAAACACACTGTTCTCTGTTCCAGTTTAGAAGTACTGAAATTTCCAGTTACCTGTTTAACCATTTTACACCATCAGAGGCATAACAGCCCTAGGAATGCACATTCTAACACAGATATTTAAATAGTATACTAAAGGACTGTGGACTTGTTCATCAAATAGATTTATATTTTGGAAAATTAAAATTGCCAAAATAAAAATTGTAGTTTTAGAATGATAAATATACAGGTGAAATGCGTGGGTAAGAATAATATTAACTTAAATGGAGTGGATACAAAAGACAACCTGACCCTTTCAGGAAAGCTTAAGAATCCACACTAACTGGAGGTCTTTCCATGATTTTTAAAAACGAGGTGTTTATTATTTACCTTCTATGCTTTAATGATTTTATACACATCTCACCAGAACTAATTTCTATGCATTTCTGAGATGCCACTTTTGGGCTGTAGGTAAATGCTGCTTTTGAAACCCTGCATGTCCATCTGCACGGATGAATTCATTTCACCATGGCACTGCAATCCTCAGCCTTTGCTGAATTTTCTATCACAGTAAGTATTACAGGTCTTCTCTTTACAGTCTTTGGGACTTTTTGGAAGATGTTCATATTCTCCATGTTAATTCTTGAATACTCTGAAATGCACTTATGCATTCTCCTACTTATCTATACTCTTGTAGGCAAGCAGGATCTTCATAAGCATATCCAAACTGTGCAGATTGTGTTGAAGAATGAGTGAGACCCAAAGCATACCAGCAGCTCGTAAAACTTAGTTGAAAAAAAACCCAAAAACATAGCAGCTGGTGTTTCAATACCTGCTGAGATTTAAGCATAAAATCAAGACTAAAGAAATGTGCAATAATAAAAATTGTGCTTCCTGTATTGCGATACGATGACACAGCAATCCTCTCTCTCCTCTCTGGGTTGCAGCTGCTGCACAACGTGATGAGCCAGACTGCTGCTGGGATGGGGAGAGCAAAGGGAAAAGGGACGAGGGACGGGACAGCAACAGCTGCTGCAACAAATACAGTCACTCTCCTTCCTTCTAGAGCATTCGCTGCGCTCCACTCCTTCAGCAGGGATAACAGAAACTCATTTCATGTAACTGTGCAGGAGACAGCAAGAGTTATTTAAGCTGTGTTACCCTCATGAATAACCGTTCCCCATTTCAAAGTATTCAAGGGAAAAAGATAAATTCAGCCCACAGCAACAGCCTTAAGCCATTCAGCCTATTCAAATTCCTGTGTGCTTTAAGCTTTCACTGTGTAGCTATGCAGCCTCAGGGTTTATACACTAATGAATGTACTTAAGGACATCCTTTCTGGGCTCTTTTTTTTAACAAATATGGCTTTTTTCTTGCATGATAACAGCACGAACCAACTTCTATTTCTGAGCCCTAGAGCTGTATGCTTGCTTCTTTTATTAGCCAGTGATACTTCTTATGTGTATTTTGCTGTTATGTCACTGTATTACATAAAACATTTCTTTGTAAATATCATCATCTGTTACAGATATTAACAGCTGTATTTAAATCAGTGGTGTAAACAAAAAGTGTATGGCTATATGCTGCATGCTGATGAAACCATCTAAATGTATATTATAGGTAACAGATTGAAGTTGCCCATCTTTAAAATTCCAGTCCACTGGATTCTATACTGTCAATTATCTTGTTTTCTAGGAGCTGATGCGATTTAAAAGCATAAGCACTATTAACTCAAAAAAGCTGACTAGATCTATGGAAATATTTGTAATTTAGATATGGTGTGTTATTTTAGAGATTTCCCTTAAGTATGAATTCAAAACACATCTTAATCATCATCTCATGGAACTCGATAAAAATAATCATGTAATTACTGTTATATTAAGTGATAAAAAGCTGTGCGCACACAGAGGAGCACAGAGACAAACAGCCTGAATAACACCCAGCTCAGGCCCACCACAGGAACCATCAGCCCACTTGCACGAGCCCAGGGGGACACAGAGGCACAGGCAGACAGGAACCCAAACTAAGGACACAGAGGAAGGGACACCCTGTCCAGACTCCTTTCCAAGCTGTCCCAGGGGAGCCTCAGCCACAGTGTCCAGGGGGGTCATTGAAAGCAGCTCTCCAAGCCACCTCTCAGACTAAGGGAGGTTTCTGATCAGGGCTATGGGATGCAGGACAATGCAAGACTTATTATGGGATGTTAAGGGCAGAAATCAAGGGAAGAGGAAGGGAGGGATCTTGGTAGTCTAGGGAGGAACAACAAAATAGAGGGAGAATGGAGAAATAAGGGGATAAAAGGAGCCACCCACATAGAAACAGGTTGTCGGCATGCTGACCTGGTCACGCCCTGCTCCTGACCAGTGCAATTGGTCTTGTCTTCTCATAAGACTCCATTTCTAACTCTTTCCCTCAGTGATGGACTCTAGTCTGTGCATGTATGTGGTATGAGGGTCTGTGTGCAGCAACTGAGATATAGCCACGGGCCACAGGCAGCCCTGTGGCAATAACTGGAGTGAACACAGGTGTGCAAGTCAGTGAGCGCTAACAACGATCAAACTGGACCAGCAGGTGGGTGGGCGATGCCACCTAGGCGACTGCCAGAGATATCCATGCGTGGCTGAGAGGGAGGGAGGCTCCACATGCAGCTGGAGTGGGGCTGGCATGTCCAGGTGCCAGAAACTGGTAAGACTGGGACTCAGGGGTAGCCACTGGGCAGGCTGTGTGCCTGAGCCCAACTGCTGGAGGTATCCACATGGTACATTGTAGATATTCCACTGACTGACCTTCAGACCTGTCAGCCAGAGAGCGGAGCAGGATGAGGCTGTTGGTGCTGTTCATGTTTCCATGTGTGCTGAGTGTGCCTGTCTGTGTGTCCGGCTGTGTATGTATGTATATGTTGTTGTGTACACGTGTACAAATGCAGCACAGTTTTGGCAATTACAGATCATATCAAGCTAACAGGTTTCCCTTGACAAGACACAGAGCAAATCTTATCTTTCTTTAACTCCGTAAAAAAAAAAATAAACCCACATGGTAGAAAAAAAACACTTGTTACTCAAAAAAAGATAAGGAAGACTGTAACTGCCAGCTGTGCAAGAAGGTATAAAACACAAGCCAGGAGGTTTGTGTTGCTGGTGGGGGGCTGGGACAGTCTTGAAGAACCAGTACAGCAAAGACAGCCGTACCAGAGGGGGTTTTGTTCATCACAGTGTGCCTGCTGGAAGTGCTCTGAAAGTTGAAACATTAAATGACCCAAACACTAGGATCCTAATAGCAGGCATGTGAGCAGACAAAACCAGAAAGGCCACCTACATGCTATCAAAATTACCTACCTAACTTTGACGAGAGTCCATAACATTTAATTTATCAATGTTTTCAAAGAATATGTGGGGTCTCAACCCAGTCTGCAGAATCAGGGGCAAAAGGAGGTGTCTGAACCACCAACTCCTCTACATAGGAAAGAAGAGATTCTAGTAGCAAGAAAGTTAGAGATTCAAATGGCCAGGAAGACTTGCCTGACTGCTAAGTTAAACATGAATGGCTACACCCTATTCAGGTAAAAAAAACCCAACAAGTCAATAGTGGGTTAAAAAAAAAAGGAACGTGGCTTTATTAAAAAAAAATTAACCCAAACAACTCTCGTTTCTTAGTCACTACAGATCTTGAAACAAATTATACTAAAAGCTCATGAATCAGAAGTCGAACAGAAATCATAATCAGGATGTACACTAATAAGTGCACATACACCAGCAGATCACATAAAAATAAGGTAGTAGCTTCATCTTTAGCTGTCCATAGCACATAGGATAAAATTCATATTGTAATAGCAGATCTCAGCCTAGCTGACAGTAAATGCACAAGATCTCGCAGATGTAGCCTTGGAATTTCCCAATTCAGACACTCTCAAAAATAACAAAATTTTCATTTAGCGTGGTATTTTGTCCACTAGGACAGAACATTATCTTAGGTTTTATCTGGACTAACAGAACTAAACTGACCACACAAAGGCCAAACACTACTTACATGAAAGTTGTTCACAATTTGTTTCTTTTTGCTACATGCATTATTGAACAGATTCAAACAAACAAAATATATTTTTGTACACACGTATACTGCCCGGTTGCAATTTTGGGTATTTAAGAAGCATCACTTTTACAATGCTACAAGCAGCTGCAAAAATAAAAAGAAAAGCCTAAGAAGTTAAGGAATACTAGTTTAAAAGAAAAAAAAAACATGAATGGCAGTTTGTAGTGATGTACCCAACATTTGGAAAAGAAACAAAATTGCTTGTTGAGAGAGTAAAATCACAATACTTTTAAAAAAGACCAAAATAAAAAACCCACACCCCTCATATTAAAAAAAAAAGAGAAAAAGAAAAATGGAACATTATAGGATGTTTGATTATTTTTGTTACCTATTTTTTAACAAATCAGGAACAAAATGACCTCTAACGATAGTATCAACCCATTAGGAGATCAGAATGGTTGAGCAGTTGATAACAAACCAGGAAAAAACATGAGTATTTGATTAGAATCTGTTCTGGTTTGGGGAGAAACAAGTTATGTGTTTATAGCAAGGGAGAGCAGTGGAATACTTTCCATTCCAGCAATAACTGAAAGATGTTAAGTCGCAAAAGTCCTTTCCTTAATGCCATAATGAGACTCATGTTCTCATGCAGCAGTCCTAACCACCAGGCTCCCAGGAGCAGACAGAACAACATCCTCTGCTTGCCAGTAGAATGCTTACCTGGAAAGAGGGGGCAGAGTCCTCAATTCCAGACCGTGTGCTTTGTAAAGGTTAGGATTAAAATTTTCAACAGGGAAAAAAAAAACAAACCTTACATACACAGTTACTTTTTTTATAAACTGAGACTTGAACACAGGACTCTTTTCTTTCATCCCGCCTGTCACAGATCCCATAGCTCTGCATTAAACTCCCCACCCTCTGCAAGGGGAGACTAACTCGGTATTTTACTGTAGAGTCTGTGTCCTCATGCTGAGCCCTGCAGGACACTAACCCCTTTGTAGACTAGCCCCCTATTAGCATTTGGCACTGCTGCAGCTGCTCCTGGCATATTCCTCTAAGGCCAATGTCGACGCTACAAGAAAGGTCGAAGCACAAGGACAGACACAAAGAAGAACTGTGAAACTGATGAAAGGTTTAGCTAGAGCAAAAGCAGGCAGCTCCTTTATTTTACTGACAAAAAGGTTATGAGGAGAATTCATGACAGTCTAGAAGTACTCTCACGGGAGAAACAGAAATGTGATACTATTGGGTCTGTCGCTCTACTGGCCAAAAAAAAAAAAAAATCAAGATCCAGGAGCTGGATGACAAGGCTAGACAAATTCCTATTAGGAAAGAGAAACAAAATTTTAACACTAAAAGTTAACAACCACAGAAAAAATATGAAGGCTTGTGGAAAATCATTATTACGAATTTTTAAACCAAGACGTTTCCTTTCCGCTCAAAAGACATGCATAGGTCAAACAGAAACTAGGTCATGTAACCAGCAGAGAGTGTGTTGAAGGATTCTTTATCCCAACAAGAGGTTTTATCTTTATATCTGACTGCATCCAACATTGGATAATCAAAAACATGGTAAGCTTTTCAGCTTTATTGAAGCAACTTTTGTGAAACTTTACAAGAGGCAACTGAAGGAAAGACAAAAGCAGCATGGTAGGCTTATGCCAAATCTCAAAATAAATGCATGCTTCTGAACATCAATTTTTCTCTACTGAAAGACTGAAAGTACAATTAAGTGTCAAATGCTATGGGTTTCCAGCCAGTCACTAGAAGATGCTGAAAAATCAGAGAGGGTCCAGTAGATGGCTACCAGAAGCCTTATAAGGCAACAGAACTTGACACACAAAGACAGACTGAAACAATGGGGTTTGTTCAATCAAAAGAACAGAAAGCTCAGAGAAGATTCAATTGGAGTCTTGCAGTATGTAGAAAGTCATTACAAAGGAGATGCAGGTGCAATACATGCGACACACACATGATATATATGCTATAATATCCGATGATTACTTTTAGGTAGATTTGTTATGCCATTGTCTTTCTGCTTTCTAAGTACACAGGTTTCCTATCTGTCTTCTACAAAAAAATTCCATGTCAGAAGAGAAATACATTATTCTTTATTAAGTGTCACGTATTCTTTTCTATTTTGTTCAGACAAATCAAAATAATAGATTTTTGTCAAAGCTAAGTGTAATTCCACAAGCCAAATTTACCCTGCTGTGCCCTGAATGTGTTTCTCTAAGCTTTAGATTTTCAGTCTGCTGTTAAGTTTCTCATCTTTGGGCGTTAGAGGTCAAACTGTGCAAAAGCAGTCTTAGTCAAGGCATCACCGATACATACATTTATTTTTTCAGAAAAAAGAAAAGATTCAACAGCATGGCCCTTTTAAATAACTATACCTCAGCTCTTTTTAGTGTAATCAGTATCTCTAATCGAATCCTTTATTTGTGGTCTCAGTTTTCAAAAGCAAAAAACACCAAACAAACATTTTTTTGCTTACACTCCAAAGTATAAACAATAGTAATCCAAAAGTGTACAGAGGGCAAATGAACTTTGATAGTGGCACTTGGTCTGTTCCACACATTTATAAGAACACAGTGCACTCAGTACTTTCCATAACTGCCGAACTATTGAGAACATTTACTACATTTTACTAACAGAGAGTAGAAAACTAATAACATCCTGGAAATTAAATACTCTTAACAAATTTATAAATGCTCAAAGACTTTCAGTCTTTCTGAATGAAACAGGAAGTTGCAGAACAGAAGAAAGACACTAATTGTACATCACAGCCCATGATTTATTTCCTTTGATTCTGCAGACATGATGTATCTGAAAAGATAACACCTTCTGAAAGTACTGTTTTAGATATACCAAATTTTAATGGGCTAGAAAGATAGGCAGGAAAAAGAAATAAAATCTGCAAACAGCAACTTTATTCCAGAATGGGTTTGGGGAAAGAGTAGCAAACATTAATACTGTTTTAGTAGCATATACATGCCCAGAATAAAAGCCAAAGGTTGACATAAACCAAGAAGAACATTCTCCTTGTTTTATTCCACTACAATTAGCAATAACTGTATTACTGAATTATTAAAATACTACCTTGACACATCACAACTTGGTGGCCTTTGCAAAAAACACACGCCTAACCCAAATCAGCAAGACAAAGGCAAAACCATCCATCTATTTAAAATTTCTATGGAGACTTAGAACTTACTATATCTCAGAACACAGTTTGTTTATGGGACTTCCATTTCAATATTCCAGATAATACATATTTGTAATCATGTCTGAAAATAAAATATCTTTTCCTGAATAACAACTTACAAGGCATAATTTTTGTAAAATCACTTCAATCTTAAAGTTATCTTTTGAGACACAATGTTTTTCAAACAAAATCTTAAGTAACTTAAAGGTCAGTAAAAACTATTTGCTTCACTCTTCATGCTGTTCACAATAAATAGCATAGTGTTTATCTTTCTCATTCTACTGGTATGTTTATAAAAATGTGTCACACATTTTCAGTGTCATTTTGATGCAAAAGTTAAACTATATAATTCTGTTTCCTAAAATTACTACATAAAACTATATTTACTAAACAAACTATAAAACTATAATATAAAACTATAAACTATTTTTTACTATAAAGTAGCTTTTACTATAAAACTATATTAATATAAAACTATAAAAACCCACATGTATTTGCTTAAATCTGTTTTTTTCCTTAAAAATACGTATTTCTATCAACGACAACTGGCATCATCACAGTACTACAACAAAAACTGTAGTGTTCCACAATTTAAAAGATCTTCTGCAAAACAGTAACAAAACCAAATCCTGATATTTAGATTTTCACTAATTATTAACCTGCAATATATCATGTAGTAAAGTATTAAGATTACAAGCCAACACCCAGCTGCAAACACAGATAGATTCCCTAAGCATCACAGAGTTTGGAGCCAGCAGGTCCCCTTCAATCAGGGGGTACAAATATGAGAAAGCCTTAAAATTCCTATAAATGTCTGAGAATTACAAAAGGAGGACAAGCATCACAGCAGACTTGAAGAGGGCAACATCTGCAGACCTTAGGTTACTCAAAGGGACAATGCTTTTATTTAAGTCAAAGATAACACTGATACTTGGAAAAAATCCTTGGTCTTGGAAGTTAGGCTTTAACGAGGCAAGGAGAGGAGCAATGTGTTTTACATACCAAATTGATAATGCACCTACAGAACATGTCTGCATCACATAATTCTTCAAGCAATGTTAGTTTTTCCATTGGTAAGCACTACGTGGCTGCAGAGTCTACCACTTAGGCATGCAATTCAGACAGACATAACATTGCTGACACCTTCATTATTATAAATTGACTACCTGTGAATTAAGTCTTTAGCAATACAGAAATGAAATGAGAAGTAAGTTTATACTCCCAAGAACCAACTGCAGCATTCCTGGCTCATTTACCAGGCTATTCAGTGTGCAATTAATCATTAATTCCACAAAGCACCTACCTGCCAAACCAAGTGTTCCTTTACAACAGCTGTACCTGATAGGCAGACGCTCAGCACAATCGTATGAGAAGCAGAGGTCAAGACGCTGGCAACTATAGCGTCCCTCATGTTGAAGGGCAGCATGGTATACACCACAAAAATAATGAACAAGAAAAATGATACCTGTGCAAGAAAGCAAGACAAAAAAGAAGCATGTCAAATTCACTTTGGAATAACATTCAAAAAGCAGCATTTCATTTTTAACTGTCTTTAGCATAAAGTTACACATCAGTTATTTACAAGAAAATTACTGCTAACCACTGTAGAAGATTGATTTAAGGATTCACTTTAAGAAGTGTTGGAAAATTTACACTATATTTGAATTAAGATACTACTTCATGGTTCAACAACTACATAATATCTCAATTTATTTAATTTTTCAAGTAAAAATTCAAATTTCTCTTTTTAAATTTTCATTTCATTACACTGTTTACAGTTAGACTGTAATTCTCCTGGGACTGGTGGCTTCTGATTGTGAATTGCATTACAAAACAATTTGCGTAAACCCCTCCACAGAGTCAAACAAATTTCAATTCAGAGAGATTTCGTTCATCTTGATGCATTTAAAGTTCACAATTTAATATAACATGACATTATACAAAAAAGCCTGAGTTCAGCCAAACATTTTGGTTTAAGATTATGCTTCATGCGCATTAAACAATGTACTTGAAATTCCATTAAACTACTACATTTTAAGCTAATATGTTTATTTGGACGTGAAAAAACAACCCAGACAATCACAGCTCATAAGGAGAATTTACTGTTTGCTTCTTATAAAAACATTACTAACATTTTATCGAACAAAGTCTCCAAATGCACAGCCAAAACTGTAACAGCATAATGGATTCCTTTGCTATACATACAAAGGTTTCTATATTTGGTGGCACACAGATGTTCCAAACTCCATTACCTATTCGAGAAAATGTAACTACATTTTGGACACAGATTTTGCACACATAAATAAGTAGGCAATTCTGAAAATGGCCAGCTTGCGTGTAATTATATCCCTCCCTAAGCCTTTCCATCAGTTTTAGTAGAATTGCAAGACTACTCATCATCTAATAGTCGTATACACACAGTATTTAACATAGAAACAATTTACCGCTCATTTCTCTTATCAGTTCATTTACTCTGTCTCTGAGGATTCCATAGTCAAAACTGAACCCTAAACTATATGTACCTACAAGAGAGTGGAGGCTTGCCTCTCCATCACAGAGAAAGAATTGGATGGAGAAGGAAGTCCACTTCTCCACTCCTCTCTCTCCAATTCTTCCATTAAGATTACACCAACTCCTTTCTGACCACTCATACTCTTTTTGGTGCTGAGCAACCATCCGTTATGCTCACTGAGTCAAAAAGTTGAAATGGCATGAAACGAAACGAAACTGAAAAGGAAATGAAAGATAGTAAGAAAATAAAGTAACAGAAAAAAAGCAAAGGAAAACCTTTGCTTCTCTGGTCTTCTAATCCACTACCTGATAGCACAAGGAAACATTGTCCTGGCTGGGTAAAACTCAACTGTGATACTGAGAAAACTAACTGATAGTCTCAAAACTTGAGAAAGACTTAGAAAGTCTTGGAAGGCTATAAGAGGGAAACAGAGCATGTGTCTTTGAAAGGCAAAGAAAAAGGCTAGGAAATCAAGAATTGGAGAGTTTAGCTCAAATTCCTAGATCAGATAATAAAACAAATAATAATCAAGAGTTCTAAAACTTAAGAAAAACGTAAATAATAGCCAATATGATTTTGCTGAGAACAAATCATCTTAATCATCCTCTACCATGATAACAGTCACCAGGGTAAGGGGAAAATCTGAATAATTAATTAGCCAAAAACAAAGGGTGTGAAAGGTCCTCTAATATAGGCGTATGATGAATAGATTCCAGAGGCAAAATACCTTACTGGCCTGAGACAAAAATGGTTTGAAGAAGAATCCTGGACCCTAGTCCTGGAAGGAGGATTTCAAATGCCTCCAGTCCCAGAAACTTTTCATGAAAATAAGGTTTCGTTATTTCTAAGTTTATCTTTTAACTGATGTGGAGGAAAGCATCATTTACATATTTGTGAGAATTCTATGATTAGAAAATAAAAAGCTATCCTTCCCAAACTGCATTGTCTCCAAAAAACAGAACTTGCATTTTTTCAGTCCTTGAATATGGTTTGACTTTACAGCCAGTCTAAAGGATCCATCCCACTTGTTAGGTATATGCTAGGTGCTTAGTAGAACTCATTAGTGGATATAATACGATGCTGTCGCTTTTCAACTTTGGTATAAAACAGACTACTAAGCATGTGAAAAAAAAAAAAAAAACCAAAAAACTTTTGGTATGGTATTTTGCAGTGCTTCTAGTAGTATGCAGCTGTATCAGCTCCAAATCTGTTATGCCTCTGCAAACAGGTATCCTTTCATTAAGTTACTCCACTATCTTCCTTGATCAAAATAAATGGAGAATTTCATCCTTCCACAGTTACAAAATTTCACCCCTCTTAATGCTACATATTCGGACCTCAAATTCTCAGCTTCTCAACATCATATAGTCTGAGCTAGACTGCAGTTACAAAGAACACTTTGTAACAAACTGACTTGTCAATTCTTTTTTTGCATATAGATAAACATCAGATGCTTAACGGACATCAGAAGGCAGCTGGCGCAGTCTTGAAATTTGGGTCTGAGAATGCTGCTGCAAAGTACTAGAGATATCAGTCTTAGGATTGCTAAAACAGAAATTCTCATCCAAAATGCACATGGAAATGGCTCCTGTCAATAGTTCTTGATTCTTGGCCACAGTCCTTTTCACTTTTTTCCAGTAATGGTCCAATGACTGAAGAAGTTGAGAGCTCCATTTATCACAGGCGTTCTTTTTTATTTCACTGTGGCTCAATAATATTCTCCCTGGGAAGCCTGAAATAAGATGCTTCTACCCTTCATCTTGATAGGACATGTACGAAGTATATCAAGATCAGGACCTTTCGACATATTTAAAAATGTAGCTGTATTTAGGTTTGATATTGTATAATTCAACAGTCAAAGGCCTCTGAGTAGGGTGGTTCTTCATGTAGAATGAGGAGACAGGCTTCCTGGACTAATTCGCAGCCTGCAGAATGGCCAGCCGCCCTTGACCCTTTTCATAATCTTTTTGTAAGAAGTAGCAAAATATCATTGATATTAAAAATATTAAAAAGTTGTGATGCCAAGCTCTGAAGGATCCCACTATCCCATTACAAGAGCTGCTAACGCATGTCACTGCATGTCTGCACTTGGTGTTCGTACCTGTCAGTAAATATAGTATTAACTTACAATGCACTATTTTTGACAGCATTAAAAGCAGCCTGCTCCACCAATGTGTGCAATAAACACAAAGCCTGTCACTGTTTTGAAACCGTGTTGGGAGCAATCTTTGGTGTGAGTCATCACTATGACTACCTAGTCATAACACACCTTTTGTCCTGATCTGAACTTAGATTGCTTTAGAAATTTAATTCTCAGAGACTGTTTTGATGAGCTTATGTTATGTTATCCATACCTTGAAGACGGGGAGTATTTGGGCATTGATGGTACGCATCATAGCTCATAGCATTTGCTTTTGCTTAACACTGGCGTAACATCTCTCAGAAAAGCATGTGGCTTTCCTGCTTTGATGAGGAATATCCAGGACTCCTGCCCATCATTCCTGACGGTCAGAGCTTACCAAACTCTGAGAGTGTTTGCTGCTGTGGGTATATTTCTCCCACACATCAGAAGTGCCACAATTTTCACTGACTGTATAAGCAATTCTTTTTCATGGAAATTTAAAGGATGATGAGCTGCAGTAGTGTGGCTGTCTATACGTTATGTAACTATTTTTCTGCATTTTGTGCAGCTGCTTTCAGAAGGGCAGTGCGAGTTGTAATAGACTGCTGTAGTGATGTCATTACAGAGACTTGGACATGGTATAATGACACCATGGCACAGGATATCACTGATGATCACAACCTCTCATTCTTGTCAGAGAACACCACACGAAACTACAGGTGAGCATCGTTACGTATCTTGCAAAATGGAAACATTTTAGCTGTACAGGATAGAGAAGGACCTTCTTCAAATTCTTTAAATCAAACTAATTGTAAATATTTTTAATTATGTTGGGTTTTTTTTCCTAGCATCTCCAGATGTAAGCTGGCCACTTCAGCCTCTGATCTGTACTGGTGACTGTGATCTACAAGAACTGGTATGAGATGGAAAACACTTGGTGGTTCACAAACACTGCTGTTGGAAAGGCCATTGATTTGGATTGTGATGGCAGAGCATCTAGAGCCTGTGGACACAACTCATCATCAGAAACCTTGTCTCTCTGGTTTCTACTCTGAGTGGAATTGCCTTAACTCTGAAGGGTATATGGAGTAGTTTAATATATTTTACACATTAAAATTGTCTTTCATTGCAAATATTGTACCACAGGGGATGTTACTTTTGACACCGAGAACAACTGTACATAGATACTAACATTCATTTTATATAAATTATGTTCCAAAAATTACTCACAGTTTTCCAACATGATTGTGCTAAATGGTTAATCACAACTGGCTTGGCATAAGCAAAAATCATTCAACATAATCTTACTCTGACCAGAATTTCCCCTTGAGGAGTATGACAACTTGGCACTGAAGCAGGTATGCAAATCTTAATGTGCTGTTTCAGTATGAGTTAGGGGAAAGCACTGCTTTGGACACAGACAGTAGTAATTAGGCAACAGCTAATAAAATATCTGTAGGTCTTTGGGACAACTTTTAGCAAAATGCTTGAGAAATTAGTGCTAGCTTTTCACTGTGTAGTCAGAAAAGACCTTAGCCCCTTAATTAAATTCTTACACTACAAATATTCACACTAAGTGGGTCAACCCACTACAGGATCATTTTCAGAGGTTTTTTTAAGATCACCATCTTCCTTACTGTCTAAGTGGAGTAAAAATTCCCCACGTACTTGAAGAATTTGCCCTTAGAAAAACACTTGGATTACAGCTACTGTTTTCAAATGTTGTCTATATACATAATAGCACAAAAGAAGATACTCCAGTTTTTCTAAATAAATAACAGGGTTTCATGAAATAATTGGTAAGACCTACTTATTTTACAAAATAGGCACAAATACTATATTCATGATATAATAAAATATATGTATTAAGATGTCATAAGGGTCTATGTCATTCTACTACTTCTAAATTCCACAGCTCAAATCTTCAGACACAGACTTCTAAAAGCTGGGCCATGTTCAAAGAACAAAATATGCTACACACATAAAACAACAACAAAAACCCCTAACGTCGAGTGCTAAAATAGATTTCTGTTCTGAGTCATCTATAAAAAGGGTTAAATTATAAGAGTATTCAATAAGGCGAAGGTGGAACTGCTATTCATCAAATCCTGCAAAACTAGACCAAAAGGGCGCTCAATGACAGTAGTAGAAAATTGATTTAAAACATGAAAAGAAAGTACATCTTTACCTAGATGATAGTGACCTTCTTGAACTTGCTGCCACGGGAGCTCATAATGTATCAGCAGGTTCAAAAAGAGATGAAACAAATTCATGGACATCTTGTCCCTTAGTTAATAGTAAAAAAAAAGGGCAGGGATGAACCCTCTGTAATTGCTAAGACAACTGTGGAGTCTGGCAGTATGAAGGGAACAGACCACAAAAAGTGATCAAGCTTGTGTGCTGCCCCTTGATAGATGCTCCTCTTGCCATTCTTGAAGACAGACAGTGTGCTAGATGGACCGTGGTCTGACTTGCAGAAAGTTTCTTGTTTTTCTATCCTGAGTTAAAACATACTTTGAATCATAGAATCATAGAATCACTAGGATGGAAAAGACCTCTTGGATCATTGAGTCGGAGGGGAGGGGAGGGGAGAAGGAGAGGAGAGGAGAGGAGAGGAGAGGAGAGGAGAGGAGAGGAGAGGAGAGGAGAGGAGAGGAGAGGAGAGGAGAGGAGAGGAGAGGAGAGGAGAGGAGAGGAGAGGAGAGGAGAGGAGAGGAGAGGAGAGGAGAGGAGAGGAGAGGAGAGGAGAGGAGAGGAGAGGAGAGGAGAGGAGAGGAGAGGAGAGGAGAGGAGAGGAGAGGAGAGGAGAGGAGAGGAGAGGAGAGGAGAGGAGAGATCTCAAGTTGCACCAGGGAGATTTAGACTGGATATTAGGAAAAAATTCTTCATGAAAAGGGCTATCAAGCATTGGAACAGAATGCCTAGGGAAGAGGTAAAGTCACTATCTCTGGAGGTATTTAAAGCTTGCGTAGATGTGGTTCCTAGGGACAGGGTTTTGTTGTGGACTTGCCAGTGTTAGGATAACAGTTGGACTCAATGATCTCAGAGTTCCTTTACAACATAAATAATTCTGAGATTCTATAATATGACAATAAGATGAAAGACTCTAGAAAAGAAATTCACATTTGAAATAATCAAGATATAATATGATCAAGTACTGTCTACTGTGTGATTGATTTCTGTGTCAATGAATCTTCTCTTTCACTGAATGGGATCAGTGACACAGATATGGGATCTGGAAGGAGTGACCCAAGGACCATCAGCAATCCTCAACAATCCATTGTGAGGAGTGACCTCAACAATCCATAACAATTTTTTGTCCTTTCTGCTACACATAAGACTGAGCTACCATCATCTCTACCAGTTTTGACATTATTCCGGTACTCTGAATAGAAAAAAACTTGGTTCACTCCCTAATGCAGTGGTCTCTTCCTCAGTTAATTCTTCTCTTGCTGCTGTATCTCATTTGCAGTATAGGTTAATTAGTCAAGGGGATGGATTTGTTTTGTTAAAATACTGATAGGTCCCTGCAAGCAGAAAGGCAACTTCATAAAGCACTACATAGCCCAACAATGGCATCTGCAGTGATTTGGGTCTCTAACTGGATCAAACTGACAATAAGCTAGGTCTTCATGTTTTTTTTAGTGATGCAACAAGTGAAAAGCACCAGAAATAGTGAATACATCTTTCATCTTTGTTATTCTTCTCTTCTGTGTTTCATCCATAAATATTACAATAAGAAACCTAAAACAGCACTAATAATTCCTGATCATTGCAACTAGCGTTTTCACTGAAAGGGACAGTTAACATCCTCTTTAATGCTACGTTAATAATTTTTCTCAAAATGTTTTTTTATCTACAGCTAGTGAGAAAGGCATTAGAGCATGTTGTTAAAACCAAAGCCTTGTCTTCCACAGCACAGTAAAAGTAAACCCAAGCCTATTTAATTTGAGCTAATCCCATGCTGCATCCAGAACAATACTACATAGCAGCACACAATTCTACATTAAACTGCCATTAAATTAATGTCTTTTAAAATGGAAAATCAAAAGATATTCAAATGATTATGCAGTAAACGGGCTGAAGTCCAAAGCAATAAAATAATGTTTCACTTAGATTACTAGGGAGCTAATTTTATGACAATTAAGCACTTGTGCCTCAAATTTAAAAATAATCTAATGAGAATATATATTGAAAACATTTTCAAAGTTGCCTTAAAAGTTAAGAAACATACACAACCGGAAAAAAGCATAAACTGCATAAAAAACATAATATGGTGAGAAGGGATGTGAAAGTCCATGTTAAAATATACATGCTTGCACATACACAAAATATCAACAATGACAACAATTAATTTAAATAAGAATTATAATAAACTAGCAAGGGCAGAAGCAGAATACACTAAGCTTCAGGAGATTCAAGGAGGTTTATCTGCATATTTGTCAAAAAACTCCTTTAAGAGTGAATTTGATCATCTATTATAAGAGAATGTAAAATTGTTAATTATAATAAAGAAAATGCAGAAACATCAAATAAAAAATTCTGTTCTCTATTAAAGGAAAAGCTAACACATATTTATATTACAGTAAAGAATAATTGTGGCACAGTTTTCTGTTCCAAAATATTGGCTAACCAGTTTATAAAAGCACAGGCACTGATGAGATATTTTAAAACCGCAGATCCAATAAACTATGATCAATCATCTTATAAGAGCTGTGAATTATATATGTTGATTTTCGGTACCTCCCAAATACCAGGACAGTTCCAGAGTATTAGAGGCAAATTGGACTGATAAAAGGTAAAAACGAGAAATGAAAAATAGCAAATAAATGGTCAATTTTTACACTGAAGGGATTGTGTTGCAGAACTCAGAGGATTTATTCAACATGTTCCTAAATGATTTGCAAAAAGGAGTGGGACAGTGATGTGACAATGTTTGATGAGTTTTTGATGTTATTCACAATATTCAAAAGCAATAAGACATGCAAAAAGTTGCAGAAGTGCCTCACGCTACTGTGACTGGGCCATAAAATAACAGCTGAAATCCAACATTGACAAATGCAAAACAGCAGGTCTCATTTGCAGAAGCGAGCCTCACCGCAGTTACTACAATCTCAGAAAAAGACACGGCAGTCACTGTGAGCAGCTCTTTCAAAAACTGAATGGTAGCACGAGTTGAAAAGGTAAATAAAAAAAGCAGCAATTACTAGGAAAAGAATAATGAGGCATCATGATGACATTGTATGAATCCACAGTGCATATTTCTTGAACAGCTCATTAAATTCTTTTCTACCCATCTTGAAAAAAAAAAACCAAAACAACCCACACTGATAGCATTCCCACTGAGCCTTCTCTTCTCCAGGCTGAACAGCCCCAGGTCTATCAGCCTTTCCTCAAATTAAAGATATTCCCATCTCTCAGTCGTCTTTGTGGCTTTTCACTGGACTCACTGCATAAAGTCCATATTTCTCTTACACAGGGGAGCCTAGGAATGGACCCAGCACTCCAGGTTTAGCAACACCAGTACCGGGTAGTGGGGAAAGAATACCTTCCTTGACCTGTTGGCAAGGCTATTCCTAATATAGCCCAGGATATGATCTCATGACCTGGTTTGGCGAATTACCTCCCAAAGCCCTGAGGACATCTAAGCCCTGATAGATGTATGCTTCTGACATACTGACCCAGAGGAATTTTGCAACCATGAAGTAGCCTTAAAAATACATTGAGAAGCCCTGGAAATCTTCTGTGTTCATGGTTATCACAGAACCCTTTAAGACTAGTGCTTGAAAGTGAAGAAGTAAAAAGGAAGGGTCATGGTGAGAAGCAAAACTGTAGTGCAGCTCAGCAGAGTAACTGAGGTGCACAAGAAGTTTCAGAGAACAAAAGGTATACAGTGTATGGCATCCGGTAACCCAGTCATTTCCCAGGTAAAGTACCAAGCAGGAGCATGCAGATGATAATGCAGTGAAGAGAAGTCACTTTCTCTAGAGGGAACAAAGCCTCTTTTCCTTGAGACATGCAAGTGTCAGCAAGGGCAACATCTCTGGAAAGCTGGTATTTGCTGTGTCAGAACAAGGGGAAAATAACGAGAAGGGTGATAAAGGGTCGTGGTTGGGGTATACCTAGAAGAAAAAAAATAGAATAGCGAGGAGCTTAAACAAAGGAGACTTGGATTTCCTTTGCACAGATCAATAGTGCACAGGTAACAGTGTCCTTGAACAACTCAAGACACAATCTGTTGCAAAGGAAAGATGTGATAAATTTAAATGACTGAGTAGCATGACTCCACTTACAGAAACTTGATAAACTGAACGCCTGGTTTTTGGGTTTTTTTTTTTGTAAACGATGTTTTTCCCTAACATATTTTTGGGCAAAACAGAGAAGAAATACAAGAAATTGCCATGGAAAGGAGCCTCTCAATGACTGTCATGAAATACTGTGACTGTTTACAGAGTGGTAATCGCATAATCCTAATAGAAAGGAAGGAAACAGATTTCTTCTTTAGGAGAGCTGCCAAAATAGGACATAACACCTCCTTGGAAAATTTTATTAATCATAGAAACAATATGCTTAGAAGTGTATGATGTCAGAAGATTGGACAAAATGATGTTAAGACAATACAGACTTTGGAATGGGGCAAACGAACAAAAATTCATGGCATTTAATTGCCGTGAGTCTAAGACAGGTTCTGTAGCACTTCCTCAAAATCCTGTGTTATTTCCCTGCAACACCTGCCTTTCCCAAAGGTTTTCAAATCATTTGCTAGTACGTGCCCAAGGACTTAAATACAGGGCGAGATTACCACTTCGGTTGTTGCACACAGCCTTTGGGATATCAGCCTTTCATATTGTTCAGAATTTTCTGTTTGCAACTCCGGCAATTATGCCCACGGGCCTGCACATGTCAACCCAAACAGTGCTGTTGTGCTGGGTTCTTGTGGGAAAGGATTGCCAAAGGCATGGGTAATACCTCTTTTTCTCCTTTTCCATCTCTTTAGTTGTGGTTTTTGGCTTACATTACATGACATAATAATCATGCAGAGGGCTTAACAGTCAAGCAGTCCAGTCAGCACTAAAAGCATCACATGCAGAAACAATTGTCTCGGAGTAAGTCCTGAAGAAAACCATATAGTCACCATGGGAAAAGTAGTATAGGGAAGAACATCCACTGCACTAGAGAGGATACACAAGGAAGGATGCTTGTCTGTGGTCCACTTGATACTTCTCCTCCCAGGTGATCACTGGGGAGAGTTTGTTCTTTCCCTTTTCTCTCTCTCTGCTATTTAAGTTTTGTTGTTTCAGAGAAGTAGCTTTCACCACTAGAACCAATGCATGCCTTCCTCTATAAACCCCGCCAATAAATCTTTGTGCATGTGAACTTGTCCTAATGTCCCTTTACACAACACTGTCTTTCCCCTCTATTTCTGAAAACCAAAAAATGATTTCCAACTTCAGAAACTTTCAGATTGCTGAAAAGTATGTGTTATTTTGTTTCACACTTTCCTTTTCACACCTTTCACACCACAAATCTTTTTTCTCCTTGGAAGTTTTCAGTGGAACATTTTGTACAGAGGTTTAGGACCCCAAAAGAAATAACAGCATGCTCAACATCACAGAAAACATGTCACAACTTTCTAGGAATCAGAAGGGCACCTTTTTCCAGTGAAATGTGTCTAGAAGGTGTATACCACACATATCACAGGAAAGTTTATCTTAATTAAACAATTAAATATTTGGCACATTTCTCCACTTAATAGAATCATAGAACAATTCAAGTTAGAAGGGACCTCTGGATGTCTCCTGGCTAGTTTCAAAGATAGGTAACATTCAAATCACTTCATATGATGGGCACAAATCTTGAACTAGTTTACTGTGGTCTACCAAAATTGTATGCATTTTTATATAGTGATAAGTAATTTTAAAAAAAAAAAAAAGCTTTAAACAGAGGTGTACAACATAAAAACTTGAACTAGTCTTTAAATCTTTTTTTTATAGTAGAAACTAACATTTAAATTACCAATAATGATGTTCAGCTTTGCAAGTGAACATAACAAGGCACCCCAAAATGAGAAGAATACTCTTCATCTCTTTTTGATGCACACAATCCTAAACCACTGTTGAAGCCAGACCCTCAGACCTGGTCAAGTTCCTAATCAACTAGACAGAAGTTCCTAGATCTTGTTCCTAGATCAAGTTCCTAGGATCAAGTTCCTAGATACAACTGGAAGAAAATAACCATCAAAATTAGAAAAGTCACAAACTGTTAAAAAATAAATGATCACATTCCACCTAAATTATACCACAATCTCATTCAGTGGAACCACGCAACTTTGCTCACTAAAAAATAATTGGAAAATAAAGGTAATAATTTCCAGATACTTTTGGGAGTGCAATAACAAAAGAGACAATCCAACAGAAGCGTGACATACAAACATTCTCGTAGTGATCGTCTCTCTTTTCTTGCTCTCTGATTGTTCACATGCACAGGAATAGATGAAGACACACAGACATCCAGCTTAACAGATATGGCTAAATGCTAACTCCTCATAAATGTTTGTGGATCTTACAATAAAAATCAGTGAAAACCATACATGACTCGTAGAAGAAGAATAAGATCATGGATTATATTCTCAATATATTTCTGAGGAGACTATTCAACTACAGATGAGTGCTGTACGTCAAATTTAAAGTCACTACTGACCTGATTTAATGCTAACAGAATAAATGAAAAAAATGTGTTGTGCACTTCAGAGGCAGCCAGACTTCACATCACCTCCATGACAGCTGAAGCAAAAAAATCTGTTCTTGCAGTCAGTTCAGAGGCCTAAGCATTTAAATAAGTCAGAGGAATAAAGTTTAAACTAAACATAGTCCTGCATCCTGTGTTTCTTTCCCAGACAGCCTATTCAGAAGACTAACACACTGCCATTCTTATAAAAACTAAGCTGCCTAATTCCTTCTCCCTGAATATGTTACGATGCCTCCTCAGTGGTATGGAGGAATCTTACAACACTCAGTACAAATAGAGCTTCATTCAGTCAGTGGAAGATGTTACCTTTGCTTTTCTTTGTGCCCTCTCATACGGAAGAAAAGGGAACTACTTGGGAGCAATGGGATATATTTTTGCTTCTACAGATTAGCATGCCAACTATCCCCTACTATTGCAGTGGCACGTTAAAAGTCAGCCATAGCAAAGTGACTGGTTATCACTGTGTTTAATATAAAGCAGTAAGCCACAGGAATTAATTCCATTTAAATGACTGTACAATGCAAGACTGGCAAGCTACAACTGTAACACAACTTTAAGATTTAAACACTGAAAAGACTATACACCAAGTGTGGACACTGCTCTGACCAGTGAAAGAGAGAGTTTGACCTCCCATTAGGCTGGCAATTTGTAGGTTAATAATTTAATGCAGTGCTGGGTCTTGCAACAGTCCAGTGAGAAGGGACTTAATAACTATCTCTGCCACCAGGTAGGAACAGCTTTACCCCAGCAAGAAGGGAGAAAAGGATAATGACGTGAATCTGAACAGAGCCATAGGCCAGACTGAGTTTCAAGAAAACATACAATTCCAGATCACATTTCTGTTCCGTGAATAAAAAAAATGCAGATTTTGCGTAAGAACAGGTTTCCTGTGCATAAGAACATGCAAGGATTTCATCCACATGATTAGATGGATGCTGCAAACTACCACACAGAATGAGAGAAGCTTTGGAGCTGATCTAAGGATAACTAAACCTAATTGTGATCTTCCTTTACTTTTTGTATTCCACCACAAAAACATTTGCAATTATGCAGCTTTCTGTTTTCCTAATTTGTAAATAAACTACTTATTTTATAGTTATTTTAACCTGTATTGCGTTACGGATGATGTTAGGTAACTGGCAAATACTATCCCTGACAAAGTGGAAATCCTTAAAAATGAGACACTGAATCACACTCTCACAGTGCTCAGTACAACTTCAGAGTATGTAAAAATAAATGGTAAGACAGATAAAATGCTTGGGAACTGGGTCAGCGGGAGTTTGGGATTTTGTATGGAAGAGATGTCTTTTGATGATAAGCATGAATCAATGACTTTAGAAACACATGAGCAACAGCTTTACCTTTAAGAATCTTTCAACATGACTGGAGCACCTATGAAGATAATTCAGTTTATTTAATCTGTTCCCTTGCATCAGAAATCGTAATTCACACCTAGGGTTTTTTTTCCATTCATGCTAAGGACATCAACGAAAGCAAAGCAGCTGCATCAAAATGTCAAGTGGGTGACACAGAGCAACTACATTAGATATTCACATCCTCTGATATTTACATATCTCAAAATTTGACAGATGTTACTATTTTAAGGCACAACACAACTACATCAGGAACATGATTTAGCAGTTGGTAAGCACTGAAGAAGCACAGGCAGGTTAGATAAATATCATTATCCTCTGTGACTGAAATAAGCCAGTGTACATCAGTGCACCCGAACAACATCTAAAAGATACATGTCAGTACTTAGAAGAACCAGAGAGAAAATCAGGTATGACAAGATTTCAGTGTTCCCATACTCATACTTCTAAACGCTCATGAAATTACTTCTGAACTCCCATTACAACATCTAATTATATACATCTTATAGACACTGTAATTATTTCTCCAGTATGACAGGAGAAATCTGAAACAGAACTCCACAGCTCCAAAATGCAGTTTTCCGCACTCTGAGTTGCTAATGGACAAATCTCAGCATTATTCTGCATCCAGTCCACCTCTGCAAGCAGCTTGTTCCTAAATGAATAATTTAGTGAAAGCTTTAGCTATAAATGGAAAAAAAATATGAATTAAAGCTGAAAGGATTAAAACTTAAAAACTTAAAACTTGAACACTATAAAAGGTGGGGCTTTTAGTGGCACCTTTTGCAATCATTGCTTCTCTTAAAAACAGCTCTCACAAGAGACAGCTAACTACATTTGCAAGTCAGGCAATATTTGTCATCACTGTATTGAAGTTGAATAAAAAGATAATTTATGTATACCCTTATCTATTTCTAGGTGAAATTATCATTATTCCAATTATAATTTTCTTTTTACCACAGACATTATAATTTTTATTCCTGAGACATTTTTAGTGCATATAAAAGCCATGCAAATGCTTCTTTTCCAGATCACTGCATTTTCATTTACATCTTCATAAGAGAGAATATGTTCTCTACCATACCCCAACACAGAAATTCTTAAAGTAATGAATACCCTCCCGGTCTTGGCACCAAAGCCTAACAGTACAACGTCCAGTGATATTAATACAGATATATGTAAGGATTTTTCCTCAGATTGTATCCTGGAGATTCATGGCCTCAAGGATTAAATTTGCTGATTCCCTTCACTCCTATCAACATTACTAGAATATGTCATCTTTCCTTTGTTGTCATGTGAAATTATATAATAGAAACAATCCACTTCGCAGTAATTGCCTTCTGCTTTTTAAGTGGTATCAACAAGAGAGATTTTTTTTTTCCAGAGGCATACAAAACCTATGCCCTTTGGAGTCAGTGCATCTTTATTAAATGTTAAGAAATTACAGTAAAGTAACTTGACTCTTATCACAGCACACATCCCACGAAAAGGAAAAAAAAAAACCACCATTCTTCTGTTGCTGCCACAATCTGACAGATGTTTCCATACTACATAATGGGGAAAAAAGGTACAATTTAATGCATGTGGGATTAAATAGGACTAGAAAGCGTTGAGAACGTTAAGAGTTCAAAGTCCCTTTCCATCCTCACGCATGAAAAGCAAAATCTCTCATGCCCTTTGAAACCTTATAGACAAGCTGTTTTACAAGCCTGACTTATCTCAACGTGATAATCAGACATTATAGATACTATGCTTGCCACTGTTCATGAAATGACAATGCTTTTTATTCCATGATTTACTTTTACGCAAACAGCAGAATAGAAAATCATCTTGAGGAGGGAAAAAGTAGACTTAATTCTGTTCTCATTTACCTGGTATACTAAGTTGGTAGTAGGGGAGTTATTTTTGATATACAATAGTAGGAGACCAAAATTAAGTTTGATGAGTTAGGAACACATTTGGATTCAGGCAGCCAAATTAGAATTTCTAAACTTTTTATATCATAGGATCTACATATTTTAGTATTCATTTTGGTAGCTGGGGAATAGCTAAAGGAAATATTGGAGGAACACTAAATAAGGTGAAATTGAAGCTAGGAGAGGCACACTCTCCACAACTTCAGAATGTAAATAAGTAGAGATCAAAATGTTTAACTTAAAATGTTATCAGATGTGAGAAAGTCATGTTATGTGTCTAAAATGGAAGAAAAAACACAGCGTACATTAGCTAGAGCATGATTTCATCAATAATGCTTTTGTTTTGCAATATAATATAGCATTTTTTCTTAAATCCACTTATCTTCCTTCCATATTTTAACCTTAGACCCATAGACTTATTCATATACTTAGAATTAGGCACTGGAATAAATGAAGCAGTATCGTTTTCTACAAACCTGATCATTTTCAGCATGCTTTATCCTCTCTCCCTTCCCCCTTCACAGTTCTTCGCATTTCAGTTTGGAAACATTTACTGAACCAAACATTCAAGTTTCACCTGACCAAAAGAATCTCTAATAATCTGCCAAGAGACTAAGAAGCATCAGTAACATTTCAGAAGCAGAGCATAACAGGTAGTCCACAGAGCTGAAAATGCTTTCAGTGCTCCACGTTCATCCAGGCAACCTCTGCATTACTCAGGTAAGCAATAATGTTAAATTACTTCATCTGTCTTGCAATATTGCATGTGCTTTGCAGAAAAATATATTTAAGATATTTGACAGAGTTCTGCATCTGTCAACCAGCAAAAGAAGGTTAAAGAAAGCATACCGCCACTGGTGAACAAAAATGGTGAACACATATCAATAGATGAGGAGAAGGCTGAGGTTGTCCTCAGTCTTCACTGACAACCACTCTTCTCACCCCTCCTGAGTCAATGGACAACAAGATGGGGACCAGAGTTGTATAGCCCCCTGCAGCTGTAGGAGAAGATCAGGTTTGTGGCCACACGAGGAACCTGAACATATATGAGTCTATGGGACCTGATGAGATGCATCCCAAAGTCCTGAGGAAATTGGCTGATGTGATGGCCAAGCCACACTCCATGATATTTGAACAGTCATGGCAGTCAAGAGAAATCCCTGGTGACTGGAAAAAGGGCCACATTGTGCCTGTTTTTTAAAGCATAGAAGAGGTAACCCTGGGAACTACCAAACTGTCAGCCTCACCTCTGTGCCCGAGCAGATCATGGAACAGATCCTCCTAGAAGACATGCTAAAGCACATGGAGGACAGGGAAGTGATTCAAGACAGCCAGCACAGCTTCACTAGGGGCAAGTACTACTTGACCAACGCAGTGGCTTTCTATGATGGTGTGACTACATCAGTGTACATGGAAAAAGCAATTGGTGTAATATATCTGGACTTCTGTAAAGCCTTTGACACAGCCCCCTACATCATCATTCTCACTAAATAGGAGAGATATGGATTTGATGAGCGGACAGTTTGGTGGATAAGGAATTGGTTGGATGGTTGTATTCAGAGAGTAGTGGACAACAGCTCGATGTCCAGGTGGTGATCCATGACAAGTGATTTCCCTCTGGGGTCCATAATGGGACCAGTACTGTCTAGTGTTTTCATCTATGTTATAGAAAAAGAGATTGAGTATGCCCTCAGCAAGTTTGCAGAGGAAACTATGCTGAGTGGCGCAGTTGCTAGACCGGAAGGACGGGATGTCACTCAGAGGGACATGGATAAGCTGGAGAAGGGGGCCTGGGTTGTGAACCTCATGATGTTCAACAAGGCCAAGTGCAAGATCCTACACATGGGTTGGGGCAATCCGCAGTTTCAATACAGGATGGGGGATGATGTGATTGAGAGCAGCCGTGCAGAGAAAGACTTAGGGGTGCCGGTTCATGAGAAGCTGGACATGAGCCGGCATTCTGTGCTCACAGCCCAGAAGGCCAACCATATCCTGGGCTGCATCAAAAGAAGCGTGGCCAGCAGGTCAAGGGAGGTAATTTTCCCCTACTCTGCTCTCACGAGATCCCACCTGGAATACTGTGAAGATGATCAGAGGACTGGAGGACCTCTGCTATGAGGACAGGCTGAAAGAATTAGGGTTGTTCAGCCTGGAAAAGAGAAGGCTGCAGGGAGACGTTACAGTGACCTTCCAGTACCTGAAGGGGGTGTACAAGAAAGCTGGGGAGGGACTTTTTACAAGAGCATGTAGTGATAGGATGAGGGGGAATGGCTATAAACTGGAGAGGGGAAGATTTAGACCAGACATAAGAAGGAAATTCTTCACGATGAGAGTGGTGAGGCACTGGCACAGGTTGCTCAGGGAAGTTGTGGATGCCCCATCCCTGGAACTGTTCAAGGCCAGGTTGGATGGTGCCTTGAGCAGCCTCGTCTTGCAGGAGGTGTCCCTGCCCATGACGGGGGGGTCGGAATTGTATGATCTTTAAGATCCCTTCCAACCCAAATAATTCTATGATTCTATGATTCTATATGTCATCACAAGTGAAAGTTTTACCCGCTTAACGATTGTGGATATAGTGTACCAGGAGTTTAGTTATGCCTTTGACACTGTTTCTCACAGTATTCTGTTTGAGAAACTGGCTTCCCCTGGCCTGGAAAGATGCACCCTCTGCTGGGTAAAAATCTGGCTGGATGACCGGGCTGAAAGAGTCACGGTAAATGGAGCTAAATCCAGTTGGAGGCTGGGCATAAGTGGTGTTCTCCAGGGCTCAGTGCTGCGTTCAATTCTGTGCAATATCCTTATTGATGGTCTGGATGAGGGGATTGAGTGTATCCTTAGGAAGTTTGTGGATGACACTACGCTGGAAGTGTCAATCTGCTGGAGGGTAGGGAGTCTATTCCAAAGGGATCTGGACAGGCTGGATCGATGGGCTGAGGCCAACAGAATGAGTTTCAACAAAGCCAAGTCCTGAGTCCTGCATATGGGACACAATAACTCCTTGCAGGATTACAGGCTTGGAGAAGGGTGGCTTGAAAACTGCCTGGCAGAGAAGGCCCTGGGAGTGTTGGTTGACATTCAACTGAACATGAGCCAGCAGCATGCCCAGGTGGCCAACAAGGCCAATGGCATCTTGGCTTGTATCAGAAACAGTACGCCCAGCAGGACCAGGGAAGTGACTGTGCTCCTGTACCCTGGTGTGGCTGCATCACGGATACTGTGTTCAGCTTGGGGCCCCTCACTACAAGATATTAAGGTGCTTAGCGTGTCTGGAGAAGGGCAATGAAGCTGGTGAAGGGTCTGGAGAACAAGTCTTATGAGGAGTGTCCGGTGTTATGAGGAACTGGGGTTGTTTAGCCTGGAGAAAAGGAGGCTGTGTGTAGACAGTCTACAACTACCTGAAAGGAGACAGTAGTGAGGTGGGTGTTGGTCTCTTCTGCCAAGTGACATGCAAGAGGACAAGAGGAAGTGGCCTGAAGTTGCACTACGGGAGGTTCAGATTAGACATCAGGAAAAATTTCTTTACCAAAAGGGTTATTCGGAACAAGTTGCCCAGGGAGGTGGTTGAGTCACCAATCCTGGAAGTATTTTGAAAGACAAGTAGGCAAAGTGCTCAGGGATACGGTTTAGTAGTGGACAGGTACAGTTGGACTCAATGATATCAAAGGTCTTTTCCAGCCAAGCGATTATATGGGGAAGAACTGACAGGTTTTATAGCTCTTACGCAGCTACCTAAGATGGGTTATCCATATCTAACGTCACAGTTCAAAGGTTCAACACATTTGTTCCTACTAGGGATAGACACCGATTCTGAGTGGTAATATTAAATAGCTATTTTTAACCTGGGTATGTTATTATATGTATGAAGACAATGTCTTTGCATTTTCAGTGTAAGAATATGAAGGAATATGATGTTCACTGTAAAAAACTACTTTCTATTCCCAAATGCACTACCCTCTGTTCCCAAATGCATGCTAATATCATAAAATATAACAGAGATAGACAAGTTCCCTAGCTCCAAAGCAGCCAGATATCCCTCTTCCCAGGTGCTGCTCTTTCTTTGTGATGATACCAAGCCTTTGCCTCCTTCACTAACTGGTTGGTTTGGTTTGGATTTGGGAGGAAAATTGGACATTTTGATTGACTGGCAGCAACACAAAAGTGAATACTAGAAACAGATAGCTGTGTCTTAAAAACAAAAGGAAAACTATAGACCCAAGTCAAGAAGGTGAAATAATTTGTGGAAAAGGGAAGAAGGAAGCTGATAACCTTGGAAATAACTCTAACGTTACTAGATTATCACACAGCAAATGCAAAGAGAAATGTACATGCTTTCAACGGCAGCATGCTGGACCTAAGCTACCTAAGTTTATTAGCTTTTCTTTTTAACTTTTTGTAACATGCAAAATGGTCTCTACTTGTGGGGTTTTTACTTTATTCATTGCCAGTTACTGCCAACTTCTGATCACTGCTTTGGGTATTGGAGGAGGGAGAAAAAAGAACACAAAGAACTAAGCAAGCACTGCCCCAGCATGGGCCACAGTCCTCCAGAGGTGTCCCTGCCCCAGTGTGGGTCACACGCAATCTCTCCAGAAGGATACTCATTTTCAATGGAGTGCCTCCTTCCAGGAGGATACCTCCAGCTCCTTGTCTCATTGTCAGCCTCTTCTTCCCTGCATCTCTCCAAGGGCATCCCTAGCTGCCTCTTACCCCTGCAGCAGCTGCCAATCCAGAGGCACTGTGTGCTGCTGTGGCTGGTGCACAAAGGGGTTCTCACACCAGTTTCACCGCTGCTTGGACCCTGCTGTGACCGGCACAGGGCACTGTGCAGCCCCCACTACCAACCTGCGCCATGTATGCCCCATACACTTCCCCAAGTCGCTCTGTGACATGGTGTAACTTTTGAGTTTCGGTTACTGTTGGTTTGCTGTTTGTAACAACAAAAAAGTGCTTTCTGACATCATTTATATATACTTGTTCTCAATTATAAATAATTAAATGTGCAAATACATATTTACAAGACTCTATAGCTCTGCTAATGCTTGAACTCGTTTCAAAGTAAGCTGGCTTAAAGTTCATAAGCACTTTCCCACACAAACCTATCAGACTTACACAGATGTCAGTACTAGGAAGAAGAATTGTTTATCACACAAACAATGCCTACTCTTAAATATGCTGCAACAAGAGATACCTCTGCATGCACTACCAGAGTGGAACAGAAATTTAAACAGGACACAAAGACTTCCACTAAGGCTAGAAATGGAAAATAAAACAGTGAAAATAATCTAATTATGAGACTAGAAAAAGGTAGTAAATATCACAGCATACAACTATTCATAGCAATACTTAATTAAATAAAATTTATTAAAATGCAGTATTTTGGAAGATTGCACTTCCCCTCTTTTCAGCGATTTGTACTGCTGAAAACTTAAAAATAAATGAGTACTGTACAGGCAGAAATCTGCACCCAAACTGAGACCAGCGAGGCTCCTGGGCTCCTAATGTATTTGTTTCTCATTCATAAAAAAACCTCCTCCTGCTAGATTGTGTGAGCTAGTCTTCCTCCTGGATGAGTAATTCCATATTGTAAACGCCCTACTACAGTTTTTGCACAGCAGAAATAGCACATAAATGTTAAAAAAAGACTAAATAAAGCAATTCACAATGCCAAAGCCACAGGACTCGTTCATTAGCTCAGTAATGAAGACAAGTGCTCACTAACATTGCAGAAAGAAACCTAAAAGAAATCTATTTGAATTTTCAAGGTGAAATACTCTATCAAGGTGACCAGAGTTTCATCCAGAAACTCTGAAGTAAGCCATTAAAATGAGCAAAAGTCAAACTGACTTCCAAATTTTCCTTTTGACAATAAATAAGGAAATAAAATTCCAAATAAAAATTCCATTGTTTACAAAACTAAATTTGTATGATTACGTAAATAATAAACTAAGAAAATTATTTAAACCTTTTTTGATTTTTCATTAATGGCATTGTTCCTTTAAAGGCTTCCCTTAGAGAAATTAAAATCTGTTGCTTTAAGCGCTTCTCTTAGACAAATAAGTAGGTCCACTGACCTCAGAAATAAAACACTTCACACCTCCTGATGTGTCACTAATTTCATCCTCTGGGGAGGCTATGGAAAAAATAATAATTAATGTACTGCCAGAAAATGGTCTCAGATTTAAGGTTGTTTCCTTAGCTACCAACTGATGTGATAGTTATTTTCCTTTTATTAAATGTGTAAATCAATGGTTACTATTTTTTAATGGGGACAGTAAATAGCTTTTTGATCTAAACTGTGAACTTCAAATCTGGACCCACATCTCCGCTCAATAATAATATCCTCTTGAGATGCTAGCCTATATGTCAAACAAAAGCCTCCGACATAGATTGTGGTTTTATTAAAAAGGATTCTTCTTTTAATTTTCCTCTGTGAATTATAACTTTTTTAGAAGAACTTTGAAGCCACATAGGATTTGCACTTTAATTGGTGTATTTTCACTTGATACTCCAGCCCTTCAAATCTTGAAGATAAATTTACTTTCTTCTCTGAAGAATTAACGTAAGGAAGTAATGTAAGAAAGGTAGCTAAACTTCTATGGGAACAGGAATACAACATTCTCTCCCTTACATCTTTTTCATTGCTGTTCTTATTTTTTCTTTCTTTATTTTTAGATTTTTGAAGCAAAATTAAACAAAGACTCTGAATGCCCGGTTATTTGGCACAATTAAAGTACTTCCAGTGAAATGTCACATTAAAGTAAAATGAGTTACCAGTAATACACAATATGGTTTCTTTCCCGTTCTCATTTAAATCATTTCACAGTAATTTACTTCTTCAAAGGCTTATTTAAGACAGGTGGTGTAGTGTCCCAGCTGCCAAAAATTTGGCCTTGAATTTTCTGGATTTACTGCTTAAAAAAACCCAAACGTATTTTTCTCTTCCTTGTATTTATCTAGGACCCCATTTACCAGTTGTTCTCAGACAAAAACAGGAACAGTAACAAGAAGACACTGCTATGGCATTTCTAGTCTTTTTTGCCTTCTCTCAGGCATACTTCCGTCTTAAAAAAAAAAAATAGCAAGCCTAAATAATACAGAAGTATTCTTAAAACCGGTGGTTAGAGTTGTACAGAAGAAAGACCCCCTCCACACAACATGTGAGACTAGACGCCTGGAGAGAAAAGAGCCTTGATGAGTGAACAGAGAAGGAGCCAGGAAGAGAGGAGCAAAAGGGTCTTGAGGGTCACGACTCTACCTTCTTAAATGAGATCATCTTCATTCCTCAGAGATAATCAGAGCAGCAGCTTCCCAAATGCTGCCAATTCAGTGGTCTATTTACATTTGGGCGATGGTGGTGTAAAACTCACCTCCCTGAGCTCTCTCTCAGTCTTCTTCCACAGTATGTCCCTATGCTAATGTATGCAAGGAAAGCTAGCGGCCAACTCCCCAGTAATGGCCTCTTCAGG
Source organism: Cuculus canorus (assembly GCF_017976375.1). NCBI lineage: Eukaryota > Metazoa > Chordata > Aves > Cuculiformes > Cuculidae > Cuculus > Cuculus canorus. The sequence continues at coordinate 75,230,587 of NC_071402.1, read as the reverse complement.
GAAATCCTTTTCTGGGGACAGTAAGAATACTAAAGTGCCTTTATATAGTTGAAAGATGACACAGTGCTGACTGGAGTGAAAAAGATCCTCTGGATGATCTGATTCTTTTCATTATTTACACTAACGCAGTGAACGCTCACATTATTTAAGCTACAGCAGCCGCCTGCTACCACTGATATGTGAGAAGAATGAATCTGTGCAAGACTGGTGACGTGCTTTCTCAACATAAATATCGAGGTTTTGCAGTAGCCCTATACTAAAATATGTTTCCATTTACTATTCCAGTACAAAATGTTCTTCTCTACCATCAATTTTAACTCAATGTACATGTTAGTGAAATGTTACTGTTATTTTCATCAAAATAGAGGGCTAATACGATGCAAAATTCTCTTGATTCTTCATTTTCCAATGGCTGTCTTCCACAGATGTTTTCCAAGAATAAGGAACTAAGATGCATCATATACAGTTACTTATTCTGCCAGCAAGCTTCCTATTCACCTCTGCCAAGAACAAATTTATTCCGATGCAGACTTCCCTTTTACTCCACTCCTGAGACAATATCTTACCTACAGCTTATGGCACTCAAGAAAAATTGTGTGTTGATTCCCAGGTTGCCCAGGGAAGTTGTGGCTGCCCCATCCCTGGAGGTGTTCAAGGCCAGGTTTGATGGGGCCTTGGGCAGCCTGATCTAGCGGGATATCCCTGCCCGTGGCAGGGGGGTTGGAACTAGATGATCTTTAAGGTCCCTTCCAGCCCAAACTATACTATGATTGTGAACTACAGACAAATCACTAACGACTGTGGAATTTGATTAAACATGCTGCAGGACTCCATCTTCTATTTTTGATGCAATGCTTTATGTTTTGTACCATTTTATGAAAGGTGGGAAAGGATGGACAATGCAATGACATAGTATGGCTGCTTGTTGCAGGGTAGAGAGTTAAATAGAGCCTTTCTTCATTGAACTAACAATCTTCCTTGTTGGCAGTACAGTTGTGCTAGTATGCTTAGTAAGCCTGTCCTTTGAAAAAAGACCTCTGGAAGAGGATGAAACTTGATTTAGAATTGAAAATGGTCCCAATTGTTGGGGGGGGGAAAGGTTGGCAAGTGTTTTCTTCTTATCAAAAGACCAGGCATTTTTTGCACATCTTGATTATTTCCTAAACTGCCCTTCCCCAAGCACGTTATTGAAGTGTCCTTGCACCTTCAAGCTTAACATTGTTCACACAAATCTTTCTGCTGCCAAACAAAAAAAAAATCTTTATCAATTATTGCCCTGCTGCTTTTCAAGCGGTTGGAAAAAAAACAAAACAAACAAAAAAACCCCAACCCATCCAAAATCAAACAAAAAAAAGTCCCCCACAAAACCACCACCAAAAAAACCCCAGAAAAGACCAAGTATGATTGGCAGATTGGCTTTGCTTCAGACAGAAAAAGTCTACTTTTCTCCTGATTTCTGGTTTACTCATATGCAGATTATATCCTGGTTTGCCCTAGCTCTTCTGTCTGCAGGCATTAAGGCCAGAAATTTATTATTCTTAGGTGAAAGCTAGGTTTGTCTGATGCTAGACTCTGTGGCTGATATACTGAGAATTCTAGGACACAAAATTAAAAATACTTACACTCTCCTCTCTTTATAAATATGCCTTTAACTTCTTTTATTTATTTACCTTCAAAAAACAACCCACACCTTTTTTCCACTTGTCTTTCATCTTCCTCCCCAGCACTGTGAATGTTCCAAACCATGAGTTTTTTCCCCCCTTCCAGTGCTCTCTTCTACTGAAGTAAAGCAGTATTTCCTATTTCTGAAAGTGAGTTCTCAGTTTACAATACAAATTCCCAAAACAGAACTCAAGCACCGTAACAGGAAAAACAGCTGCTGGTCATGTACAATGTACACCCCTGTGGAAGTCACCTCGCTGGGTGGAAAAGATGTGCACTCAGAGCCTTCTTATCCTACCTAGGAAGATAAACCCATTGCTCCTTGTAGAGCACGCTGCAGCTCCTTCACTCCTCGTGTGTCTGGATTTCCTTCCAAAGGAAATAGCAAGGTGGAAAGAATGATATAGTCTCATCAAAACATGGTTGTATGGCCCCTATTCAACAATGGGTATCAGGTCTACAAGGTGTACCACAGAGTAAATCAGATATAGTCTCTCAGGTCTATACAATATAAAGGCTGCCTTGCTTTTTCTCTCTCTCTCTTGCTCTTTCTCTGAGGCCTTCTTCTTGCTCGAGAACAGAAACAACAAAGACTGTTTAAGACACTGTTAGTGAATGTCACAACGGTCAGTCATTTGTTGGCAACAGGGAGAGTAGCCTCAAAAGAGCATGGAACAATCTGAACTAAATAATATGATAACCTGCTGGTAGACTCAACCTGTTGTTAAAATGAATAGCTGACTTCTCAAAGACTTAAAAGTCTGTGAAATGATTCAAACAGGAGGGCCCAGGAGACCACCCAAGAGGGGAATGGTTTGAGGAAACACAGGGAGAAAGAGATGATAGCTTGTCTACAAGGCAGATGATCAAGTACATAATAGACCTGCAGCCAGCCATCCCATATTAGCTAGCCAGGAACAATTCCAGGCCTTCAGCTAATAGGGGTGTACAAAACAGGGAACAAATCTTCTTAACCACCACCAAACATACCAGAATAAGCTTCAGAAACAGAAACACCTAAAATGTACCGAAGATTTAAGTAATGGAGATTTTTTTACCTAGTAATTAGAGTTATAAAAAACAGGGAACGTTATGTAGCACGTTATTTTTAAGTACCCTGCAGACCATACATGCCTAGGTTTAATCATATGAAAACTCCTACTTAAGCAGAAGCAAAAGCACCAGTTTTAAAACAGTCCTCCCCTCACATATGAAAGACTGCTGTCCATCGAAAGTACCAATTTATTCCACCCAAATCTGGCAAAAAATTCACTCTGCATCCACTGAAAATATTAAAAACTCTACTTTAAACATAATTCAATCAATGATACCCATAAAATCAATATAGTACTGATGTGATCACATCATTTCTCAGTAGGACTGATACCATGCAGCACTTGTTTTCCAACATTGACGAAAAATAGTTAACAAAAATATAATACACAGGTTAGTTTTCTTCTAAGTAAAAAACCCGCAAAGCTCAGTTCTTTACCTGCTTTACATTTACACAATCAGGCAAAAAAGGATTGTTTTTTGTTAAGTAAAGCATATAACCTTGAGATTATTTCCTCAATAGAAGGGAAAATGAGATATTCTCTTATCCTTTATGCTAGCCTGCAAACGAATCAATAAACTATTAATTTATATATCAAATTTGATAAGGAAATTCTCTTTAGAAGCCATCTTTTGCAAAATAATAATTGTTTTTAAATGAGGAACCTCATCTAGAGGCTTTCCTAGAAGAATATGAAGATCTAGTGCTTTGCAGAAGTCTAATAGACATCTTTACAGTACAAAGCAACATATTTATAGGGATGGTTTATCTCACGAAGCCATTAGTCACCTATTGGCAATTGCAGAGACCAAATTCATTCCCAACTGTGAAAATTCCCCTAGCAACTTCAGGAGCTGTTTACATATGGGAAAAATAACATTGAGATCATATTTAAAAATCTTAATTTCTGATCAGCCCATTTCTGGTTTTCGAAAAGTCCTATGCATAAATCTTCTTCTACTCTTCATACAGAGATTAAAAGCCATGCTGATTGCCCATAAGCCTGAAGAAGCTGACAAATGGTAATATTTGTCCAGAAGAAGAGCATATGTATAACACGTCTGCATATTGATAGTATGAGAGTTTTAGGGGAAAATGAGCAATTATCAGTCACTCAGGAAGAAATAAAATTATGTCACTGATTTATTCATAATGAGTTCTTAAATGTTTTTCTCATCAGTCCCGGTTGGGTTTTTTTCTCCCTCAGCACCCTCTAGACTTAAATCAATATATAATAGCAACAGAGTCAGTCTTATTACGGAACATGCCGAGCACTAACACAGTTCCCTCTGTTTATTTTGCTGTCTGGACTGCAGCTGCCTATGGTGAATGAAAAGTTGCCTGTCTCTCACAAATGTTTCCTGTTGGTGTAACTTCTTTCACTGACCCTGTTTTCATGACTAATGACTTTCATTTCTAGTATAGCATCTTTCAGTATGGTATTCACTCAATAAAGCTACAGCAGAGTATCAGTCTAAACAGACTTGGTGTTTGGCCTTCAGTGCTCACAAAACATGAATTTAAATACAAGGTAAAATATCTGCTTCAAAGTCAGTGATATTTTGCACTGGTCGTTTGTTACAGAGGAATCCAGTCCATAGTGGTTTGAGGGTTGGGAGAGGGGGAGGCTACCATCTCAGGAGAGATTTAGTCTCTCATTTTTATGAGAGTGTACATAAATTCATGCAATGCAATGACCCATATGATTCCTCTAAAATATTCAAGTTTCTGAATGCACAAAATCCTTACAGAAGTGCCTGGGAACAACTCTATTTTAAGTGTGGCATTCTACAGGCTTCAAACGATATCTGTAGTCCTGTTTTCCTCTAAAAGCTGATGTTTAAAACCAGTTAGAAATTTCAGACAGAATAATCGTTTAACCTTCAGGCCTCTTGGCAGTTTTTGCTTGGTTTCTTTGTGCACTTTTTAAGATACAATGTGGCTCTTGAAGAAATCATTCCTTGGCAGTCCTGGTTTTCATTATTGACCAGTCATCTGCAAGAAAATGCCACCTGTCCTGCTAAAATAGATCAAATACATCACATAATATAAAGAATTTTTTTGAATGGTTGGATTTACTGTCTTTTATCAATAGGTAGAATAAGTAAATGGATAAGTAGATAAAAATTATCATACCTAAAATATGTTACATTATAATAAAGGGTTCGTGCTGCTCACACAAACATAACTGGGCTATATAAGGCGACAGCTTCAGACAAGAAAGCTAGAAACAGTAAAAGAAGAAACCTAGCATACCTAGTCATCATTCAATGTCATACTTTCTGCCTGATTTTGTTTACTCTTTTCCTAAAATGAAGACATATTAGTGTTGATTTGCTAGCATCTAATGGCTCATTTCTCAGTTCTTTATAAGTTATGTACGTCTTAGGAATTCTGATCAATTCTATCATGTCAGGATGCAGCCTTTACTTAAAAACTGTAAAACAAAAAGGTCTCAATCATCAAAGGCTTCCAATAGCAACCACTAGCTAAAGTGCAATTGCAAAGCCTCAGGGTTAGACATTGTTTCAAACAACAGTGGTTATGATAAGGGGAACCAGAATTTTTTTTCCTGCTTCTTAAGAGAAGAATGCAGAATGGAATTTCCCACCAAGGCAGAGAAAGAAGCCTTGGAATTTTAAAGACACCTGGATTTAGAGAGAGGATACTTTTTGACAGGTGTTCAGCTTCAAATATCTAGAAACAATATAGACATTATATGTCTATACAGATATTTTGAATTTGAAAATAGGCAGGTGCATCTGACACAGGCTATAAGGAACCAGGATAAGAAGATGGGAGAGTTTGATGCTAACCATCATGCTTGTAGTTAGCAGAAGGAGCAGCAATCACAACCGGGAAATATGGAAAAGCAATATCCTACACTTTAAATGACACAAGACTTAAGAGCACATACTGGAAAATTCTGTGTCGCACAGAATACAGCTACTTAGTGTTTCAGGTAGCAAGTTATTTCAGAATTACTGAAAGCTCTGATAGGTTCCTTTTTCCTGATAATATTTAAACTTTTTTTTTTCTTTTTAACAAATGCCATATACTTTATTTTTTAAGTAGCACAGAAAAAAGGCCAAGTGTATTCCTCTAATGAGAATGTGACCATGAAATCAAAATATGAGTGTTCAATCTTAATTTTTCATCTGATAAACTACTGATCAATTGGCCACAAGGGCACACAAACTGTGGATGGCACATAATTCCTAGAGCTGCTGCTGCTCTTGTGAGATGAAGCATTCAAATGGGAATGCTTTCAAAACTCTGATCAAGAGCTTTAGAAACATTGTTCTACAAACTATAAAGATACACTTTAATTGGCATCCGGAATATCACCTACCTTTCTCCTGCATCAGGCACTATTCCTTCTGCAGCAATTCAGACAGTGTTATGTAAGGTAGCACAAACAGCAAGACTTTCTGCTAAGTATTAGTTCTCTCACATGGGTAAATTAACTAACCAATCATAAATAAAAGATGTGCAAAATATTATTCTAGTATCCATTACATTGATTTCATAGTAGTATAACTATTAGGATCTTTCTAGACTGATTTCCGGCATGTTATTTTGCTGATAGTTACTGGACTGGATTTAGATTTGTTCAGTGATGAAAATGAGAATTCAGAAGTTCTCAAACGAACATTTAGAAACACTAAAGCGGGGAATAGTGGGTGGAAGGAGATCTGAATACGTGCTTGCTTCATCCCATTTATCCTGCAGTGCTGGCGTATCTCTTTGAAGTGCTGATATGGGGGAAGAAACTGCATTACCCAAATACCATTTACATAATCAGTTTTTTCACATTTAAAGAAGACATTTTTCTGTTTTACTTTAATTTGTTCTTTGTAATCATATATGTCTTTGACAATAAACATAAAACACATATTAATTTCCTCCATCTTTTCTACTTAAAAATAAACCCATGTAACCTCTAGCAAAACAACTATTATTTTTACGGCACTGACAGAAAAACTGTATGTTCACTGGAAATTAATTTTTTTCCTTCCATCTGAATACTTTATCCTAGAGAGGAAAGAAATATCTATCCACTATTCACAGTTCAGAAGCTCCAATCAAGCACAGATAGCTAGATATAGATACATCACATATCTATGCCCAAGTTCAGAGGATCGCATAACACAAAATAATATGCATATCCATTTAGGCTTTTGTTGCAGCTGAAAACAGAAACTGTATCTACATGAAGTTGATATTCCCAATGTAGGCTCCAAGTTAAGGCTCTGATGCATCTGACAGGAGTAATGGGTCAGGATTGTGCTGCAAATCTGTACGTATTATTCCAGGTATGTGGTAACTTCTGTGTTTTTCATTAGCACTATCCAGTATCATATGAAGGCAGTTAAATAAACAAATTCAGTGTTGTCATACTGCATAATGATTGGATATGATCCTTACACTCACCAAGACTACACTGGAAGTATTAATTGGTGTCATTTTTTAGGTGTCAATGTCATAGACTGGATCCTGTGAGAGAAACCTTCAATTCAATCACAACTAAGTAGAGCTACCTTTTGTGGGTTGCTACACGTTTATGTCCACCTCCAGATCATTTCACCAACCCTCCATGGCCAGGTGCTCTCTCCACCAGCAGTGAGAACTGATCAGGGCTGCTAACACTTAAACAGAGAGAGAGAGAGAGAAAACAGCTCCAGAAATGTGTGCTCTTCTCCCACTGTAATATCTTTAGATGGAGCACCTGCTACTGTAAATCCTACTTAAGATTTCTCTGGGTAGGAAACACAAACCCCAGGTCACCCGTCATCCCCTGCTGTATGGCTCTCTGCCATGACCCACAGCCTTTTCTCCACTACGCCCTTGGGTCACCATGTAGAGCAGCCAGCAGCCCCCCGCACTCCAGCGAGCCTAGCACAGAGCAGACCAGTAGCACGCAACAGCCCTTCATGCCAGTCAAGGGGGGTGCAGCACACCATGTGCTTGCTGCACAGGGGGCACCGTAGAGGAGAACAGGTCTGTCTGCAGTGATTGTCCCCAGATCCTGCATGTACACATCCTGACTCAGCAAAAGGTACCCCATTTCTTTGTCCAGACAACAATTTAAGTATCACTGCAGATAAAATACGCTTTTCTTTTTCTCATTGTACTGATGGCATGGAAACTCATTATGATCATCCTTTGACCAAAACATACTGCCTCCCCATGCCCACTTTCTCTCACCTATGTATGGATTATAGCTTTTCTCTAAATAATCAGCTGCACAGCTGTGCATTCAGTGGTTTGTCAGTTCACATGTCTTGCTACTGACAAAACTGTGTTGCAGGTGAGCAATCACATCTTTGATGAGCTGATCCAAATGAGAATTCTCCAATTTCTTTCTTGCCTGTTTTCCTACACTACTCAATCATTTCAGCCAACACCACAAACGCATCTCTGACGCAGCCACAACTGGTCCAGCTGGAAGAGCTGCCAAAGCCAGCTCCCCGATCAGTGAGCTGGCAGGCAGATGGTGGCAGCAGCACTGGTCGCATGACATCTTTCCAGTTCATCAGCCCTGTCCAAGCTACAGCAGCACTGCATGATTCTTCCTCAGCTTGCTCTGCGCAGGCTTTGCACGCTTTTTGCTACCTCTGCGTTTGTCTAGGCTTGCCACCTTGCATGCTCTCCCAAATCAACACTTGACAGGAATAGTCTCTCTCAACAGCATTACCTCAACCCATCTCAAAGTGGTCCCTGGAGGTTTTATGCTGCTATTGTGCTGCAATAAAGTAGGACATTGCTGAAACACCACTGGGACATGTGATCGATTCTGCTTCGCAAGGGATCCCTAGAAAATCTGAGAACTAAATACTTGCAATGGCTGCTACTCCACAAATATGATTCAATGAGGAATTTTCAGTACTTCCACCAAAATCATAGCAGTTGTTACAAGTAGCTGAATTTATTCTCCCACAGGTAAACCCTTCACTTTTTACTATCAATTCAGACAAGCCAGTAATTTTTAGCCATAAATGCTGCTACTTTTACAGACACATACAAAAGATGGCAGATAAAGTAGTTCACTATTCCGTGTTACCTTAAAAAAAGGGCGCTATTTCAGGGGAGAAGACATTTTATTAAACTTCATATTCTGCAAGTGGTGTAATGATTCTTTCTCACATGAAAAAACCTCAAATGGGAAGCTGATGTAGAGAATTCAACAGTTCTTGGCTTCTGAGACCAAGGCTTTTCCGTGTCACTTACTGTTTTTAAAGGACTGAAATAAGAAAAAAAAAAACATTTTAAAAAATAATTGCACTATGGCATGTAAATTAGCCAAATATACTATCTCTTGGAAATACAGTGCAATCAGAGCCAAACAAACACTACTGTTGATATGTTTATTAAATTCTTTATTTTTTTTTTATCTGAAAGCAATCTATTGAAGGCTTCATCACAAACTGAATGAAGTTGGTAACAGACGGTAACCGTATCTCGTCTGAAATGTAAGTGAGTCATTCTTGTCTTTGGGGAGACTAGGATAGAAGAAACTGCTATTCAGTCTTGTGGTTAAAAATAACTCCACTCGTCACGATATCCCCTTTAATGATCCTTGTTTAGTATTATTTTCATGATGACCTATTAAACAAATATAGACATGATGCATCCTCCAAGATTCAAGGAAAATCAGATATTTCAAATAAAAATAAACACATGTAATGCAAGACCAGGTATTGCATTACATCTACAAATATCATACCAAGATTCAGGGAATAAAAAAAAGGACAAAAAAGATGTGTGAGATGCTGCACAGAAGGGCTTTGAACTATTGCCATTCCTGGATGCTGCTCCAGGCAAAACCTCCTGCTCGGCTTCAGACCCTGCCAAACATTGGAACTGTTCCAGCTGGTTCCTCAGCTGTTCTCCCTTCTCTGAGGAGTAAGCTGAAAAGCCATTACCCCCTGAGTGCGAAGAGCTAGATCATATGTCACCTTTGACTGTATTCATGCAAATATATTCCGATAATCAAGATAAAATGCTTGCCCAAGCACAATGGATTAATGATTGAAACATATTTACTCTCTGCTGAGCTCTTCTACAGCAGTTTGTCAGCATTAAATCTATGTAAATGTCGAAGTGGACAATGGCAATGCATCACCTGGGAATTTCTAACCACACTAATCTAATTACAACCTTTATAACATTGTTTTCTCACTGCAAGGGGTTTAAACTGTAATGAAGAACTCAAGAAAAATCTTACAGGAGGCTTCTTTGTAGCTTTTAAGCCAATTTTCTGGACTGGAGACAGAACAAAGCCATTCTCTAGGAGGACGAATGCACAGTCTGGATCAGAGATGCTATTCTGGGAAAGATTCCATTCTGGATACATCAGTGGAAAGAATCACTGTCCCACATCACACTTGTCCCATTCTGAGGGTCCTGCACACTTAGGGGTATGTAGAAACAGACAGTTGCTCCAGCTATAATGATGCCTAAGGTTACATCTACACTACAAAATGTAATGCCTTGTAAAAATACCTGAATTAACTCAACTACTAGGAGCTGCATCAGTGTGCAAAGTACAATAAAATAATGAAGTTAATTTACTGTATTGGCAAGGTCCACTATGAGTGATTCCTAAACCTTTGGGATCAAGTAGAAGTGCCCACTATAAAATTACTAAGCAGTTAGGTGGGGAAGAAGCTCTCACAAATCAGTGGTGTTTATGTCTTAATACTGCATAATGATTTCTGATCTGCTCTGTTACAGATGTTTTTATGCATTCACAGAAATTACATACTTCAGTCACTAAGGGTTTTTTAATTCCCCAAATTTTTTTAATATTATTTTTTTCTCTGATAGTAGAAACCTCCACTTTTTAACAAAATCTGAGAGACATAAACTAGCAAATTCTGAAAGTTGCCTAATGTTTCAAGTATGCACTATCCTACAAGTTTAAGTGAAAATTAGTGAGATGGTAATTTGAAAATTAGAATTAATAATTGGAAACGTTTCAGAAATTATAAACAAGTTTAACTGCATCATGAATAGACCTGCTTTGTCCCACTGCTCTTTCTGCCCTTAACAGTCTCGTTCAAAATCATTTGATAAATGACACCCATCTGAGATATTTAAACCAGAGCAGAAGTTGCGGCTATGCTTCTTTGAAGACCCACCTGGTAAATCAGGCCCAGCTGTTTTTACAGAACAAGACTGCTAATCTGCTGGCAAGCAGTGGAAAACCATGCCACAGTGGAGTGAGAAACTACAGTAGCACTGACACTTGAGCAGACAAACTGAGGCAAACACTGGGGACAGGAAGCCTAAGAAGTAAGAGGTAGAGATACAGCCTGAGGGTGGACCAGGAAAGTTTGACTATGAAGTTTCTGGCTAGGAGGACTTAAAAAGGAAGAATGGAAGAAGGAATAGGAGGAATTACTGAGAAAGAAAAATTAGTGTGCCAAGTGTTAAATTGTGTTTAAAAACATATAAGATAAATTTCAATATGTAAAATACTTGATGATGTGGCATATTTTAGAAGACATTTCCTTAACATTAAGAAACCTTACTATAGCCTCATGACAATAAGACACAGCAGCCTCAAATACATAATACTGTTGACCTTCCATACTTCAGAATTGTTCCAATTTTTATACCTCCTGTAGTATTTTTCTATTGTTTGCCATCCCATTTCTATCCATTGCCACTGAGTACACAAGAGTTGAAAGTCTATTTCCTATACACAGAAAATGCACGCTGCTCCTTGCCTACGCAACCAGAGATTTTATTTATCGTCAGGTTACACCAAGTTATCCCTAATTAATGATTATATATCTTTTACAGTTTGAACTCTACTCCTCTTCCTAATTCTTCACATTTCCCTTCAGCCATTCCCCCTTTACGTTGCTGCCCAGGAACCTTCTACTGTCCAAGACTGTGTGAACAACTTTTCCAGCTTCCCGAAAGAAGGAAAACCCAAGAGCAGCAGGGAAAGCTGTCTGCTAAACATCAACAGGCACCCCATTTGACATATGCCGTTACTTTGCCTTCATGCCAAGATCTCCACATTACAGGAGTGGAGGTGCACAGCTTTCATTGCACTTCTAGGCAGCCTCTTCCAAGTACAGAACCCCCAGGACATGGGATCAATCCCAAGGGCTGTGGTCAGTTTAACTTGATTCCTTCATCCTCTCTAACAGCCTTAGACAGTGATTACGACGTTCTCCAGCATCTAGTGCTCAGCCTGTGCACACCAAATGGCAGCCATCTACCCGAGGGTACAGGTCTCATCTCATAGAAACAGTGAGAGGCAGAAGCCAGACATGGCTGTGGTGGGCCTTCATCCTGACGTTAGTCCTTCAGTCACTGAGACTGCAGCCATCCCCAACAACGGGATACATCTGACCTGGCAATCTCACTCTGTTTTGATAAAACAGTTTTAACAAAACCCAAACAAATCCAAGAAAAACTCATAGAAGTTCACAACACAATTGTGAAAGTACCGAAAACTGACATTTTATTAAATAAATCCCATTTTATTTATAAACTCCTACAGCATGTGGTTGAAAAAAAAAAAAATGAGAAACTCCACAACACCACAAGAGGCAAAATTGGTTTCTTCTTCATTTCCACATTATGTGAAATCACCAATCTATGATCACTACTGCTAGCTAAATAATGAATCACAGAAACAATGCAAATTCTTCAGATTCTGAAAGATTTCCATTTGTAGCTGGCTTTAGAGACCACTGCACATCCATGCAATACTGTAAAATGCCATCTGCAGAATATTCACATGGCTTGACGAAAGTAGTGCTTACTGAAATGTAGTTAAAAGTAAATAAGGAGAGGTGAGAAGAAAAGTAATTAAAAGGTATAGAAGTACAGATTCTTTTGCTAGCCACTCTGGAACCATACCCTGCAACCACCTGCTTACATCACCTATGTATATGAAACTCCTGTGTTAATCTAGAGCAAATTATAGAATCATAGAATCATAGAATCACTAGGTTGGAAGGGACCCACTGGATCATCGAGTCTCTCAGCCGCTCCTCGTAAGACTTGTTCTCCAGCCCCCTCACCAGCTTTGTTGCTCTTCTCTGGACACGCTCCAGAGCCTCAACATCCTTCTTGTGGTGAGGGGCCCAGAACTGAACACAGTACTCAAGGTGCCATCTCACCAGTGCCGAGTACAGAGGGAGAATAACCTCCCTGGACCTGCTGGTCACACCGTTTCTGATACAAGCCAAGATGCCACTGGCCTTCTTGGCCACCTGGGCACACTGCTGGCTCATGTTCAGTCGGCTGTCAACCAGCACCCCCAGGTCCTTCTCTTCCGTGCAGCTCTCCAGCCACTCTTCCCCCAGTCTGTAGCACTGCATAGAGTTGTTGTACCCCAAGTGCAGGACCCGGCATTTGGCCTTGTTAACCCTCATGCCATTTGCCTCAGCCCAGTGGTCCCGCCTGTTCAGATCCCTTTGCAGAGCCTCCCTACCCTCCAGCAGATCCACACTTCCACGCCTCATTCTGCTCCTCTAACTCCTGGGCTTGTACATAGGGGGAACAACTTCCCTTAATATTAAAGACTGCGGCAAAGAAGGCATTAAGTACCTCAGCCTTGTCTTCATCCCTTGTCACTGTTGGTCCTTCTGCATCCAATAGGGACTGAATATTCTCCCTTGTCCTCCTTTTCTTGTTAATGTATTTGTAGAAAGATTTTTTATTATCTTTCACAGACTTAGCCAATTTGATTTCTAGTTGGACCTTAGCCCTCCTGATTTTTTCCCTGCACAATCTCACTTTCTCCCTGTAGTCCACTCAAGATGCCTATCCCTTCTTCCAAAGCTCATAGACATTCCTCTTCTTTTTGATATCTCTCAAGATCTCCCTAGTCAACCAAGCTGTTTCCCCCTCCCCCCACGCCCCCACCAGCTCCTTTTCTGGAACATGGGGATGGTTTGCTCCTTAGCTGCTAGGATTTCATTTTTGAAGAGCGCCTCGTGGGCTCCCTTGCCCTTAAGGACTGTCTCCCATGGGACTTTGCTAACCAGCCTTCCGAACAGTCCAAAGTCTGCCCTCTGGAAGTTTAATGTGATTGTTCTGCTAATCCCCTTCTTCATCTCACCTAAAACTGAAAACCCTATCATCTGATGATCGCTTTGTCCTAGGTGTCCTCCAACCGTCACGTGCCCCACAAGGCCTTCTCTGTTCCAAACAGTAGGTCCAGGAGGGCACCCTCCCTTGTTGGCTCACTCACCAGCAGTGTGAGGAAGTTGTCTTCTACACTCCAGGAACCTCCTAGACTGCTTCATTTCTGCTGTATTTACTTCCAGCAGATATGAGGAAGATTGAAGTCTCCCACGAGGACAAGAGGTAGCGATCTAGAGACTATCCCCAGCTGTTTATAGAAGAGCTCATCAGCTGCTTCTTCTTGGCTGGGTGGTCTGTAACAGACTCCCATCACAATGTCTGCCTTCTTGTGGGCTCTTCTGATTTTAACCCACAGGCACCTCACCGTAATTGAGCTCAAGGGTATCAAAGCACTCTCTAACATAGAGGGCTACACCACCTCCTCTCCTACCCTCCCTGTCCTGCCTGAAGAGTTTATACCCCCCCACGGCTGCACTCCAGTTATACAAGTCGTCCCACCACGTTTCCGTGATGGCAACGACATTGTAGTCACTTTGCCCTACAACAGCTTCCAACTCCTCCTTCTTATTGCCCATGCTGTGTACATTGGTGTAAATGCACTTCAGCTGGGCTGACGAACCTTCAGCCCTCATAAAGGGAATAGAGCTCATTCCCAATTGACTGGTCCTTGGAATAACTAACTCCACAGTGCCACTTTCATCCTTACTGCCCCCAAGTATAATCGCCCCCACTTGCTCTGAGGTGATGTACTGGCGGTCCTCTCCAGCACACCATCTCTCAGTTACTGGAGTCCCACTTCCAGGCTCACTCCCAACTAGCCTGGTCTTGTCTCCCTTTCCCTTCACATCTAATATAAACCCCTATTTAAGAGCCTAGCTAGATTTTTAGTAAGTAGTGCAGAAATAAATTATGATTCACACATGATAATATGCCTTTATTGCACTTGTCTGCATTTGGGGCTTTCTAATCAATCAGGATTTTGCTTTACAGTCTGCATCTGACCAAAGAAACATGATCTTCACACGATCTTTTTCTTGTGCACCAACCTGACCTTTTAGTGGAATTTAATATACAAATTAATGTGATGCAGGCAACATCTTTCCTTCCCTGGTCAATATAATCAGCCATCCAGTAGACCTGGCAGTTTATCCACACTATCCACACTGGACCTGATAAAAACTCAAAATCATGTTTTATATTCTCAAATAAGTTTCTAAATGCTCAATAAATTCATGTTATTACAAGAAGAAAAAAAAAAGCATTCATGTATGTCTAAGTAAGACTGTAATCTCATCTGTGTAAAAGTCATTTAAAACACTGTATTATACTGTTTATGTAGGTAGGTAAGTAATATGTACACACTGACAGGAACTGTCATTAGATAACATATGTAGTCATAATGGGTAATCAGAGCATGACATGAGGAAAAAAGACACACAAATCTCTACCTCATTTAACTGCAATAAGATTTTTTTAGTTCTTTATGGAAAACAAGTTTTCAGGCACATGTATGTTTAATATGATTTACTTAGATATCAACCTTCTCTACACCAGAGACTTTAGTCCATTTTGTTCACACTTGTGAATTATTTTGAAAAAAAATTCTATGATATCCAGTCTAACAATGCCATAATAAGGAAAAATGTATACAGCACTGTCACATAAGAAGTACAAACATATTTACTTGGGATTGGTTAGACCGGAAAAAGGCTACCATCATTAAAAAGTGGGAAAGAAGACAGCTGTCATAGTAAATACGATAAGGTGATGCAAACTTAGGAGGAAAGGTATGAAAGGAAGAGCTGAAAAAGGAATTGTGAAATTCCAAAAATAAGCAGAAAATATTCAAATAAAAAACATTACAGAAGCATTCTCAAACTGAGATATTACAACCAGGAAGAAATCCAGAGAGCACTAAAGCAGAAAGAGACCATGGAGATTACAAAGTGCAATTTACTTCGCAATGCCACATAAAAACATGACACAGGGAGACTGTAGTTACTGCTAAGCCATCAGTCCACTTGCTATCTCATATGTGATTCTTGCAAAACAAAGATATTTGCAAATCAGGTTATGGAAATCATAACATGTAAGAAGAGATTCAGGTTTTCCAATTTAGGCAAAGATAATGCCCTGAAAAGTAAGATATAGTATTTATTTACATACAAAACTTAGCTAAAATGCTGTGTGCAAGAAGCAAATAAGAAAAATGCAATCCAATATAATTAATATATTGTCAAATTTTAAACTGTTCAAACTAACACCAAACTGCCAGTATTGATAAATATGTTATTTTACAGGAAGCCTTTTTTAAGCTATAAAATCCATATGAAGCTTCGAAGTAGTAACAGAAAGAAAACCTTATTCTTAACTGGCACAACAGTGCATTCTGCATTGCATGGAAACATGATTTTTTTTTTAAGCCTTGTGAATGCATTTATGTGGAGGGACAGAAGGTAGAGTTTTTCCCTGATAGAATGAAAAGGTTTTTTCTGCCAACTGTCACAGATAATGGGCTGTGTGCAATTCTCTTCGCTTTTTGGTTGCTCTGAATGGAACCTCTAGCATTTCAGTTTGTTAGTTTGGGAAGGTTTTTGTTGTTTGTTTGAATCTCCCAGATTCCTCAAACCAATAAAGCCCAGCCTGGGCTTTGACTTCTGCTACCTAATGTTCGCTATTCTCACACTGCAAGTTCAGATGAACTGGGGTGACTGTGTGTCTTCCTTGTGTGAGGATGAGTAGTAACAACTACTGTAGTAGGACTAAGACAGTCTGATCACTGTTCCTTCTCCGTAACACTCAAATACTTCTCTATTTTTGCAGAAGAAACAAAGCTTTTAAAAGACAAACACAGTCCTAACTGTTATCTGAGTTCCTATGATAGTGACCCCAGAGGCTTAGCTTTTCCACAATAATGAAGCTGAGAGATGTTGTGTCCTTCTCCCAAGAGGTTACTTGTTCCCTTTTGAAAGACTGCTTGCTCCTTTTGAAACTTGCAGAAGCCCTTTTGCCTTTCCCGTTCTCAGCCCTTCGCATATCAATATGTAAATTGATCTCATATATTAGTTAAAGACATAGCAAAATCACAAAAGAGAAATAGTTCTGGGATCGTCCCTCTGCAACACTGAAATGTTTTCTGAGAAGTGAGTATTATCTTGGTCCGTTATTTTTCTCCCTGTTCTTCTAGACAGTCTATTGCTGAACTGAGCCAATATAAACATAAAAGCTATGTCCCAATAAACCAGCAACACGCGGTCCTTTGTATACAAAAACTTTATTTTCTCACATAGTAAATAAAACAAATTTCTAAACAAAGGTAAATAATATCCTGAAAGCACATGCTTTCTAGTTCTCAGTAAAACTTGAAATTATAATTTATCTATTATTTATATAACTTACATTTTAAATTACATTTATTCTTCAAAAGCTGAACTTAAATATATTTGAAATCATACAATAGCTCAGTTCTATGACACAATTATATTTGTGCATTTAAGATACCTATAAAAATTTACTCATATAATTTCACGGGCTATATTTTTATACATCTAGAATTCATATTGAGTGAGCATTAGTACATCATAAGCATTTCTACCTGTTCATCTCTTACTTTGTAAAACTCTAGAAATGGTTTAGAGTGTTCAACCACACTGATACAGTATCAGTTGTAAATGCTACCAGGACACTTAAGATGTCTTCTGTCCTACAAAAACTTTTTCTGACATCTATCAGAATTAAAACAGGCTAATGTCACAAAATTGATTTAAATTCTGGTCTAAGATCAAGTTTTTTAATTTTAGCAACCAGATATGGAAGAACACTTTAATACAAGTATTTGTGACTAATTAATTTAGGAGATAACATTTCTCTCATATATTTTATTTCCATTTCATTACTGAACCTGCTCATCCTTATTCATGGAGCTACCAGGATGAAAAGAATGCCTAGCACCTAGCTTGTCAACAAATTTATAATGACCAGGCCATATTGTTTTCTTTCAAATATTAATTTAACGAATGTAAGCAATGTTTCCTAATATCTGCATAGCCTTATAGATTTGTATACTGGCAAGTGAAACTGAAAGGTATTTCAAAGCCAGCATATCAGAAACTGTTAGCACATGGGGGGGAAATTCTGTTACCTGCTCCCTAGACTAAAAGCAAAATGATCTTCTGACAATCCAGATATTAAGATTCATTTATTTAACACTACAGCTGTGCCTAAAACTTCATAATAGCTACAGAAAGAGTGAACATTCTCAAACAAGTAAACTGAAGTCTTCTTATGCAGCTTATAGGAACGATTTTCAGCATTTATTTTATTTTTAATTTGTGTAGCACCTCACTAACTGAATTATTGCATTACTAGAAACTGACAAACAGAAATAGATGTGAGGCAAATGGTGATAAACAAACAATGGTTGGGATCTATGGTGATACACTGCTTCATTATCTAATCACAAAAATTAAAATGTAGAGTAGTATATCCTATGGCCATGTATAGGCAAAAACTTTTCCATGGCAGGCGGGTAAGCCAAGTCAAGGAGCCTAGACCAAACTCATGCAGGATCAAGCCAAAACCTTTCCCCCTGGAAGTCAGGAAAACTATCACATTTCTGAGTGGAAAACAATTCCAATGAAAGCTGTCTACTCTAAATTACACTTGCTAACAAGAAATTCTGGATACCTTCCTTACTGGTTTTCTGGTAGCTCTACGATGCAAGTAATTGTTAACTAATATGTGCTATGAAATTATTAAAATATTTACTAATGTAAAATTAGTTATTAAGTACATAAGAAGCCTTATGAATGGCTTAAATAATTAATTTTCTATTTGTCATCTGGCCTTTTTACTTTAGCAACATCCGAACAATACGATGACATTTTAAATAAGTATTGCTTAGGTTCAATACTCTCAGAAAAATTAATATACTTATCAATAACTGTCATTTCCCATCAGAGAGAAAAATCTTACCTTAATGCTTCATTTAGCAAAATTAATTCACAACTTGCACATCAAATATCACAGCACAAACTATGTGATAATCTTCATGAATCTACAATCAGCTAAGCCTTTGTACTTAACTGTATGCTCCGAGATGGAAAAATCACAACAGGAAATGGAATAAGGAAAAATAAATTAGCAGGGGAAACAAGGGTTTCATCAGGTTCTTCTGATAAAGACGAAGGACACATTTAGTCTCTTCTACTTTATATTACATTAAACCTCTCTCATAAGCCTTATAAGGAATGCCTGAAGAGATCAGAAATATAGCAAGATTATTATTCCCTGATGTTGTGATTTTCTACACTACTGCTCCAGAACATTGGAAAAATAAAAGACGGGATGTCTTATCACTGGAGGTGTCCAAGACCAGGTTGGATGAAGCCTTGAGCAACCTGGTCAAGTGTCCTTGATCACGGCAGGGGGGTTGGACCTAGATGATCTTCAAGATCCCTTCTGACCCAAACCATTCTATGATTCTATGATTTCAATAGCAAAATGCCATGAAATTTTATAACTCAGAAAATTCACCTACTCAGTTTTTAGAGGAACTTTAAGCACAGGTTGAAGTAAATTGTCACTTAAACTAACTCAGTACTCCTCGGATGTAGTTAGTACTTAAAAATAGAGAACTAAAAGGATGCTCCTGGATCAGTGAAGTCCATGTCCTTGCTATCAAAGACACTGAACAATCCTCAACTAAGGTAAACATTTCACTGTAAAACCAATTCACTATTTTAATCCTTATTATCTTGAGGATATTAGCCACTCCATAAACGCAGTGCCCTAATGGCTAAGGGATTTATTCAATTTTCCAGTGTAAATTTCATTAATGGCTGGCTGATTTTTCGTTGTTTTTTTTTTTTCTTGTTGTTGTTCTGTTGTTTGTGTGTCAATAATCCCTTATCCTCTGTAGTTTCTCCTTAAATCTGATGTTTGCAACCACAGATTATCTGTAGATGGCAGTCACACCATTCTTCAGTGTTCTCCGCTAATCTACACCCAAATCAAACTCTTCCCATCTCCTGTCACAAAACTCTCCTTTCTCCTGGTGATCTTGCTTGGTACTCCCTGCATTTGTTCCAGTTTGACTTTACCTTTTTGAATGCAGGTGACTAGAAATGTACACAGTGATCCCAGTGAGGTTTCATTCTTAGCTGCATACTTTGCCATCATAATTGAGTCTTTTCTGGATGCAGATGCTAACAACCCAGTGACCAACTAATGTTTCTTGTCTTTATTCTGCTTGTCCCTGTTGATTTTCTGCTGATGAACTCTTGGCCTATCGCTGAAATTTCTGCTGTTAGTTTCCAAATGCAGGCACCTCATATTTCCTATTATTAAATCTCATTTAGTTGCTATTACTGCAGTCCTCAAGGTCATGTATTATTCCCCACAATATACTGATCTTTCGCTGTATTAGGAATCTTTTAACTGGGCCATCAACAAGTTTCATTATAGTGGTGACATTCTGTCACCTCACTACTAGTAAAAACCACTAATAAAGGCAAACATTCCCCAGAGAGGTTCCTGAGAAATTCAGCCAGCAATCTTCCTCCCACCTGATGGTCTCTGAAGTCACACCAGCTTCCATTTCCCCTCGCCTATATGTACAGTTACTTTAATAATGTTTATCTCCTCTACCAGTGCTTCTAGTCTTCCACTTGGCACTAAACCAGATTTTTTTTTACAAAACTGCTTTCCCTATTTAGAAAAAGAAATTGTGTCTTTTCATCAGCAGCTGTCACAATGGACTGCCATGACATACCAAGGGTTAACAATAGCACATTAGTGCTAACAGGGTGTTCCAAGGTTCCATACACTATTTTATTATATTAACCTACTATATTACTGATTTTAATGACTAACCGGCAGATCTCTAATAGCTCAGCTTTCTCATACCTCCTATATAGATATAGCCACACCAGACCTGATAAACACTGTTAAATATCTTGCTATTAAGCCTGTGACTTCATATATCTATAAAAAATAATACTAAGATAAAAAGCATCTGTTCTTCTCCTTCCCTGTATATAATGCAAATGCAGCTCACACTTGTGGATTGTGGATTTCTTTCTTTTCCATCATACCTACTCCTAAAGCACAGTATCATCTGCTGGGCAGTACCTTCCTCTTTCATATAAGCCTCCTGGTTTTCCTTATGTCCTTTTTCAAGTCAATATTCATCTACAAGGTACTGAACCATGCTCCTATAAGATTTAGTTCCTTGCTCAGGAAACTCATGCCTGGTAGTCTGATTAATCTTGAATTTCAAAAAATGTCAAGTCTCCCCCGCATTCCAGATCCTGAGCCAGTGGTACATCTGACAGCAACTCATGCTAGCTTTCCTGCGCTGCAGGGACTTGACTGACACCTGCCCTGCTTTCCTTCCCAAATGTCTAACTCACTTCTTTTGCACTGCTTAACCACACAAGATGTTATTAGTAATTTTCATCAGGTATGACTTTATATAAGGCAGGTCCCAATCCAGGTGCATTAAATGGGACCCGATATAATTCTGGACAAAGAAAATTTTTTCCTTTCTGCAAACCCATTGTCTCATTCCACTGCTTAATACAGCAGCTAATTACCACAGCTGCAGGAACTCTGTGCAGGTCCTCACCCCTAAGCACACAATATACTAATATCCTCAGGTGCCAAGATAGTATTTAAAAAATGAGAATTATCGATATAATACAGAAAATTTTGCCCACACTTCATAAACCACAACTGCTCCAAGGCCCAAATTGAATCATTCCATACCAACATATTAAAATAAAACAAAAAAAAAGTGTTTTATATTCATCTCAAAAAGTAGCATTTAGGCTTAAATAGCCAAACAGATATTCTAAACACATTACTCCATGGATAATCTTTTTCAGAAACCAGAAGTGTCAAACCCTGCTTGAAATAATTTTTGTGCTGCAACTGAATACAGAAAAGGAGGAACACATCTGGTGCCTGGGCTGTGCAAACGTATTTATAATTAAGTAGAATTGAATACCAAAATCCAGTAATGATAGAATTCATTAGACTAGTATAATGCTGTATAATTACTCTCTTTTTTATATCATCCACTGTATGCCTTAAGAGCTCATTTTACCCACTGATATCAATGTGCTATGACATATTTACATACACCCTGTACAAAAGGCTGAGGAAGTATTAGACATGTCAGAGGATGACATGGAAAGGCGACTATTCTACAATAACTACATTGTCAGCGAAACAAGAGGAAACTAATTTAAATTTATTCCCTGACATGTAACTCCATACGGATAGGTACTGGATCTACCTTTTGTAAGGAAAGGTGCTCCTTTCTGTAGTAGGGAAAATTCCTAACACGTCAAAATCAATACATCACCTTTTTCCACCAGCACTACTTCCTCAGCCTGCCTGCCTTGCATTACTGGCCTTCCACCAAACACATCATCCACCCACTGATTTCCACACAGACCTTTCTAAGCATCATCCTTGAGCCTTCCTCACTGAAACCATCTCCATGCATTATTGCTCACACCTTAGACTTGAAAAAAACTGCTAGCAAGCAATTCCCCTCTCTGAGCCTGCGTTTGACTTACTTTCTGCTTCTTTCCTGCCAACTCAAGCCTCCTGCTTGAGCTGTAACATGGTGTCACACATGTAGGTCCTATCAAAAGCATTCAAGTTCCCTGGGCCACCACAGAAAACCAGGGCCTCCACTGCTAAATTTGGCACTGACAGAAACTTGTTCTCACACCAATAAGAGAGAGTTGCCACATCTCTTAAAAGAAGTTTGTCAGGCATCCAACACATTTGCCATCGCTGTCTTAACTTTTTTCATGTAAAGCCCCGCCCTGTCTCACTAATGCGCTCTCCATGCCCTCTATCTCACTGTACTTGCTTCTCTTCGTCCTCCATATAGAGGGATAAGGGCACTTGGACTAACTTAAGAGGTAAGTTAGTTGGTAGGGTTGATAGTGCAAATACCCTGGCCACTCTCACAGATGGGTTTGTGATTATGCCTAGTGACAAGTACAGCCTTTGGATCAGGCTCAGCAGGCAATAACAGAGCCAGCATGGGGTTTGAAGACCAGCCCAAGGGACGGAGTTACCATCTACAACAGTGCGGCCTTCCACTTTCAAACAGTGGCCAATACCTACCTGATAATAGCTTTCTCTCCAGTGCTGTAGCTGCAGCCGAACAAGAGACAAGCAAATGCAGATAGATAAAAGCAGTCTGCAGGGACAGCACAAAGGTAGCTGAAACCAATTACGATTTGCACTTATTTCACATCAGCCTACAGGTTTCCAACAGCAAAACAATGACCCTGACCAGCCACTTCATTTCCAGCCCTCTACTGTTTGTGAAAGTTATTTGAGCTATGTGCCTGCAGGCTCAGGAGGAACTGTTCCGCGTTAAATATATATTGAGTTCATAACCGAAATAGTCTCTCTTAAGTGGCACTTTTATTCTAAACAAAAGCTGCAAAAGCTCACACCTAATGTTACTTCAGATAACAGAGAAAAACTGCATTTAGCAGTTGCAAACAGCCAAAAGAGACATTAAAATCATTAAGCCAAAATGTAAAGGATGCAGGGTTGTCTTTTGTACACAAATGAGAGAATAACATGTTCTTTCTATAAACTATAGTAGGCAGGAAATTTATCTTTCAGTACTTACTAGTACAATTAAGAAATGCCATATTTTTAACAGCCTTAGGATTCAGAAGGCATGAAAGATAAAATGAAAAGAGTATTTTTAAACTCTGCTGGACCAGAACAAAAGTTAGGCTGTAATTTGAAGGAAATTAAAAGAAAGCACTTGTTTAAAAATAACTGTGTATGAACTGGCTTTTGTTTATTTGTGTTTTAAGAACTTTCTAATTTACTGTGTTGACAAGGACATATTTGAAACAGAACTAATTTCAATTTTATATCATTTTTTTTTCTTTCATAAAAAGGATTTAAGGAACAACAAAAACACCCCCACAGGCCAAGCAAAATGTTTTTAAAATTCACAAAATATAAAGCTTCAAAAATGAAAATGTCAGCGATCATGGAGGAAGGATTTTTTCAGATATAATTTCATGTATAGGAGAGAACACTAATTATTGACCTACATATTCTTGATGCAGAGCAATCAGAACACCAGCATCACAGGAATTCATGGCAGTTTTTTACCACTCATGGCTTTACAAATGTTCAAAAACACCAAACCTGCAATTAGTCTACTATGCAAGGTGTCAAATTCCCAGAAAAATCTGCGTATTTCCACAGTTTACTCTTAACTGACAGTAGGCAGAAGTATACCTACAAAAGTGATCTCCAAAACAGCACTGCAATTCAATAGCAAAAAATAAATGGGCTTGGGAAAGCAAAGGGTCCCACTGCAGGAAGCCATATGACCTTGGACTCCTCACAGTGGCCAAGGGGCTACCTCGGCATAGCCCCTCTCTGACTCTATGCTGAAAACGCCTGCACAGTTTTCTGGGAAAGCCCTGCCCGTTCTGGGCTGCAGCCTGCTCGGTGCCAGGTAAGGCAGCTGCCGGGAGCTGGCTGCTACGGACAGAGCAATCAATGCAGCTCACTCCCAAATATCCTCTTCTCCAAGCAACACTTGCATGCAAAGTAAGAAGCACACTGAAACATCAGAAGATTTGTGTCCTGGCAACCTTCATGAAGACAATCCCTTTCCCCGGAGCCTTTCCGGCCTCACACGGCCAGTGCACGTCCATCGCGTGCTGTGGGAATGCCTACATTTTCCTGTAAGGAAAGCAAGACAGGACAAACGAGGTTCACGAGCTAAATACAACCCAGGGATCAAGACATCAACATCCCTCTCAGATCTCTTTTATGCCACGTGCTTTTGAAAATCATTGCCATGTCTTTCAAATAAAATTAAACTCAGTCAAATTTGCAAGGAACAAATAATATGGCTAATTAAATATCTGCATCTAAGCTTGAAAGCCTTAAGCATTCTAGCATGATACCCTGGAACAGGCAACAAAAATAAATAAATCAATAAAGTAAAACCATGTGAATTATCTAGACTTAATATCACAAAGATACAGGGACTTCCACAGTGAAATCTGTATCTAGAAGAAAATATTACATGTTCTGATTTGCCTTTTATTACATACAAGCGTGGTCTGTTTCAGTAGGTTCAAATACTTAAAAAAAAAAAGAAGCAGAAAGGTGGCTTCATAATTAATCCCTATATCTTCCAAGAAAATGAGAATATAAAAGTCCCACAAAGGTAAGGGCTCCAAAACTAACATTACCATCACACAGTAGTAATTTAAATCATTTAAATTAAGGATACTTGCATACTTAAAGTTCACTATTTGCATAAGTCTTTGCAAGATCTGAATAACAAGTCAGAGAATTTGTTTCAAGTTTATCTCAAAGACCTAGAAGGCACCCCAGATACAGCAGCCCCATTTAAAGGTTATAACAAGCTCATGGAATCAGCATGAAAATTTCAGAAGATATATTTATATATTTTAAAGCTTTTCTCCACCCTTTGAAGGGTTTTGCAATTATTATATCAAGAGTATTCCCATGTAGAGAGGCTCAGGAGAAGGAAAAGGATATAGCAGAACACAAAAGAACCGATCAGGAGCAGCACTGAATATTGCACATCATTTACTGATATTTCAAAAGTGGTGCTACTAAAATGCAATTATATTTTTGCTTTGTCATCACTAAAAAAATTAAAAGCTTTGAAGGGTACTTCACTGTTTCCCTTCTAATTTATTTCCCTAGAAATGTAAGGAAACTCCCAGTCCTTTTTTCTTGTGCGTTGCTAGAGAACATCTTGAAGACCACAGAAAGCCTACACTGAGAGCTTTAACATTTTAAGCTGTAGAAGACAGTATTGGAGGTCTTGAACAAAACTAACATTTCTGTCATGTTAATTGGTCACTAGAATCAAATATTCACTATAAAAAGAAGCTGGTGTCTGGAACGAAATGCTTATCATGCAAAGGGGCTTAAAAATATAAAAGCAAAATCCTTTAAATATCCTAAGTATGGGCATCTGTTTGGTATTTATAAAATATACGCAGGAAGCATCAGCATGCAGACACTTAGTCCCAAACCCATTTTATGAGAAATTTAAAGTCCCACAAAAATTCATGTGAATACTTTTACACAGAACAATTCTTGGAAATCTACCCAATAAAGTAAACTTAATAATAATGACAGTCTTACCTGGTCCCAGGGACAGATGATTCCTCCAAAACACATAAAGAGATATCCCATGGCAACAAGACATACCCAGACCACCAGAGAAAATACACGAAGCAGCTTCTTAAATACAGGTTCTACGCAGACAAGGATAAATATGGCCAAAAAAATTGCTAGGGCTGTTGGAACAGTTATTAAAAAAGCCACATGGTCTTCAATTTCCTGGAAACAGAGGAAAATGAAAAGGAAATTAAAAACTAATGTACTTATAGGTCAGACAGCAAGAAGATACTCTAAACTTATCACACACAGCAATCTCAGAATGACATGGCTGAATATCAAAAGTGAGATGAATGAAAATACTATTTTTTTCCCTATAAGAAACCGTTTATTTGGTGTTTTAACTTTATAAACAACTATTAATGACAATCTGCATGATACTTTGTTTACTAAATTGATGAATTGAAGCATAATGAGAAAACTGTAAATCACTTTCCAGTAATGCACCAGACTTGCAGAACTGAGCAAATTGGAAAGCAAACCCAGTCTGCAGAACTGGCATAGCCTTTCTGCTTCAGTATCCAAAAGATTTCTCTGATTAGTATGGTTTGCAGGTGACAGCAAGCATCCCCATTGAAGACTGCAGCTGTCAGAATGCTTCCCAAATCAACTGTGTGTCCATAGCTCTGTTTCTGACAATGATATTTGCCAGCTAATATATATTTTGCTCTATTTAACGTATAAACCTGGAAGGATGGGCTCTAGAACGCATACATACATTTTCCCTTAGGAACTGCCTACTTCAAAATGTGCAAGCAACATCCGGAGCAAGGACTAAAATCTAAGTTGAAGTGCGATTCAGAATAAACAATAGTTAAATCTATTTACAGAACTCGCATAAATGTTACTATACTAATATCTTTAAATTACTAGGTGGTAGATGAATTAAAAAGGAATAAATATCTGATTTTAGATTCCTGTATGTGTTCAGAAGTATCTCTGGTTGAAATAGAAAAGCGCTGTATCAAGGTCTGGATCTTTAAAAACTAAGGATCATTAATCATTCCCTCATTTGTAGCAATAAGGATAACAAGAGCAGGCCCCAAATGCTGCTGTTGCAACAGGATAAGAAAACTCCACTAACACACAAAGCCTCATAGCCATTTTTTCATGCTGGTGAAAGCTCAGGAGCAATCTGAAAGTATCAATATGATGATTTGTAAGATGTCCCTTGATTTGAAGTGGCTTCATTAGTGCCCTGATAAATCTTACCAACTGATAAGTTTTCAACTTAAATGCTTAATGTTTTATTTCAATGCTTTTTGATGTGACTTTTTTCCCCTCTCTTAGGTGTGTAAGATATGATAGCAAAACAGAAAATTTACAAGTAAATTTGTAAATTAACAAGAATGTTAAAATGCTGTCAGAATCCTTCCTTCCTTCCTTCCTTCCTTCCTTCCTTCCTTCCTTCCTTCCTTCCTTCCTTCCTTCCCTCCTTCCTTCCCTCCTTTCTTTCTTCCTTCCCTCCTTTCTTTTCATCCTTCCTTCCTCTCTCCCTCTCTTCTATTCTTCCTTCCTTTCTTCCTTTCTTTTTCCTTTCTTTTTCTCCTTCTTTCTTTCCAGTTCTAATACGTTTTACAACATGACACCTACAAAGAGACACTTCCTTTAAGGCTCTTTCCCCTCCTCTCCAAACTGACTCCACATGCACTGCCCACTGCCACACTGACCTGCTGCGTGAGGGACCACTCCTCCCCACCGTGAAGCCCGCACCATCACACCTGCAGCCACCAAGGCACTCGGCAGCCCTGTACCAGGAGCCACTCACGCGCACAAACCTGCTACCAAACCTCAAACAACAACCTTCGCATTTCAGCAGAAAAGAAGAGATGCAGATTGCTTCTCTGCAGAGCGCATTAGCTGAGACCCTACTCTGTGCTGACATGGGACGGTTCAAATTAAGGGGGAAAACCATGATGAAAGTACATATCTTCTTGTTCTGACCATAGATCATTTTTCACTTATCCTACCTACCCTGCCTGACAAAAGGCAGATCATCTTTCAACTATTCTCATTCTTTCTTCCCTTTTAAATTTACGAGGTCGCACATTTAAGCAATTATTATTGCAGCACTGACGATCAGAATATAAGCAAAGCATGTGCAAAGAAGGGCAATGAAGCTGGTGAAGGATCTAGCACACAAGCGTTACAAGAGGCAGCTGAAGGAACTGGGGTTGTTTACTCTGGAGAACAGAAGGCTAAGGGGAGGCCACATCACTCTCTACAACTACCTGAAAGGAGGTTGTAGTAAGGTGGGAGTTGGTCTCTTCTCCCAACTAACAAGTGATAGGATGAAAGGGAATGGCATTTTGTTTTGGTTTAAACATAAGCAGAGATAAAAAAATAGAGACGACAACGTATCAGCTCCTCATCACAAGTAATTGAATGCAACCTCACTGGCTGCAGCAAAACATCACCTCTTTGAGCCTACTGTGATGAAAGCTGCTTGCATCACACCATACACCATGTGAATTCTGAAGTCAAATTCAAATTTAAAGACAGAATAGTATACACATTAGGCAATTAAAAGATATTGGAGAAAAGAATCACCGTTATAACACTGATGTATTCCAGAAAGCCTTAATGCATGCACAGGCATTTTTCACAATTCTGCCTAAAGTATACATCAGGTCAACAAAAGCAGGCCATGTGAGGCAGGGTCATTTTGGAAATTACTTGTAATAATATTTTCCTGTTACTTCAGAATTTCACGTTAATAAAATTGTAACTTGCAGTTGTTGCTGGTCTCAGAAATTAAAATACACCACAGGTGATGGAATTAAAATATCAGCATGACACTTTTGAACCTAATGGCTAAGCCTGCAATATCTGGATCTTGCCTGACAGCTCTATCTTCCTGAGAGTTTTCTATCTTGCTGCCTCTTAATTACTGAAGAAATTAGAAAATTGACTGTTAGAAATTTTTTCAACCCCCTTAAATTCTTCAGAAGTGTGTGATAATCCTGTTGTCGCCACTAAAATCTGAAGAATCACTTTCACTCCTCTTCCCAAAACCCACAACTTTCTCTCATTCTGCATCCTGTTCTTTCCTTTTCCAGATAATGCCATGCCCTCAGTTTAAAATTAAACAGCAAAGCTGCTGTAGAGCATTTCACTGTTTTATATAAATCCATACAGCTTGATGAAGTGCTCTATAAAAATGAACAAACAAGCATTTTAAATACCATTTTTAGCGAAAAATCTTTTACCGTGGTCTCCCATTCTTTTAGTACTTTTATTCTTTTTAGCTAGTGGAATTTGACAGCAGTGTGCAGACACAGGACTCATGCTGGGATCTGAAACACTGCATGTTTTGAAATAACTTGAACCATTTATTACATTAAATTCCTACTAAAATCACTTTTTGCTGAGATCAGTGAAACACTTTCTAAATGTAAATATAAAAATGAGTAATGTTCTTCAGAGCTTAAAACTGTGTATGATTTCACGCATCTATTCGAGTGTTAAAAATGTTAACTGTTGAAATGTTGAGTGTTAAAAAAAAAAACCAGGGCTCAAGGATTACTGTCTCACTGACCTCTCCACCAAGAGGACAACAACTTCTTTTAAGCAGGCTAACTGACTGAAAGAATCTGTTTAGCTACCTCTGTAGAAAAAATTGCCCATTTTTCCTGTAAAGCCTTTTCCAGGACTTGAGAGAATTAGAACTACAGCTATTTACAGTAGACGTGTCATCACCATTCTCTTTATAAAAGTGGACAGTGTTTCAATCCTCTAACACCTCAAGAAATAGGTCTCTAGGAAGCCAAAAAGTTGCAAAAGTCTTCTAGTTTCTTGTGACTCTTATCCCATGGTTTTCTATTTTAGTGTATTTGTGTATGGCTGACTGCCCTGTGTGCCATCTGCTAGACAGCTGGAAAAATCTCCATTTTATTAGGAGGTGCTGTGCCCTGCTCCTGGCCAAGTAGCTGTACAGCTTCATCTAGGACTTCATCTTTTAGGACAACAACTGAAAAGTTTTGGCTGGTAGTCTCAGATTTCTTTTCCATTAATGCCATCCCTATTAGTCCATCTTCACTTCAGAAATCACGCAATGCCTTTAAGATCAGTTGCTATTTCCAAAATACATGATGTTTTCTGGATCCACAACTCCTCTGCCTTTCATGCCCACCACTTATCTTTCATAACACAAAGCTTGCCTTGTTTTTCTTGCTTAGCTGCCTGGTTAGCAGGTTTCTTGTGTGTCCTTTTTTTCTCTGTAATCTTCTATTGAGCTTTTAGCAATATGTTCAAGGACAGTAGCAGAAAATTATTTGAACTGTACCTTTTAATCAACCTGTCCTGAAGACTGTGTCAATAAAGCTTTTCATTTTCACTAAGACTCTATGAAATTGCATGCCTGAGATTTTTTTCTTTCTGATGTAACATTCCCTGTTTGGCTTAGTAGATCAATAATAACAGCATCAGGCTCAAATTCACTTGTTTCATGATGTCTGTGGTCTTGAGAAATTCAGTTCTTTCTGTTAATGAGTCTGATGTGCAGTCTACAGTTGCTGTTAGCACATAGTGGTATTTGACTTCTCGATAATCTGCAATCAGTTCAGCAATTTTCACATCACATGGATCAGGTAATTCTGACTGACATTACAACTGCCAAGCTGCTGCGCAATGTCATATATAACAAGAAGCATTTCCGCACTTATGAACATATTCTAGACCATTTCTTATTTATTAGTACATTGGAACATTATTAGAGTAGCAAGATTTCATTCAAATCCTTTTGATGACATTCTGGTCATCTGGAGCATTTCCTCAAACTTCAAAGTCAGGAACAACGTGCACTGTAAAGTCACCCCACATGAGAAAAATGGCATTTTCCAACAGTATAATAATACTGCAGAAATTAACAGGAACTGTTCTTTGACTTTACAGGTCTGTTCTAGTTAGCACACAAGCACTAATAATGATAACGCAGAGACCAATCATGTAAGTGTTGTGAACACTCTTCTGACTAACTGTAGCTCGACTACAGTGCCAAGAACTTCTAGCCAGTGGATTCTTTATAGAGAGTCAAACTACATATAGGTGTTGTTCATCTTGTCACATACTTACTAGAAAACAATTGCATACAGATTTTTTCAAGTTTGCCTGATAACTATGAGTGAACCTCACCTGCCTCAGCAGCAATGATTAAGAACACAAAGTCTGAAATCACGAACTTTGAGATCACAGATCACCAGAGATCACAGACTTTTCTCCTTAATTCAAAAATATCAGACATCATAGAGATTTTGAAAAGGATTTTTGGAGGTGCTGAGGAAGAGTCAAAGGCCAGGGCTGCTGTGCAAATAACAGTAACATAAGGAAGTTTAAGAGAAAAATTCTGGAGGCAAAACATACATTGCTAGTGAAGAAGCAGAGACCTATGGTAGCATTCCCAGAAACACTTCCAAACAAAACCAGTTACAAGCAAAGGTTCAATAAGCAGCTAAGAAATGTGTTAAAAAAGGGAATTCAAAGAAACAGGAAAAATCTGGGAATAGGGAGGAAACTTTAAGAATGTAGTAGAGCTTAATCTAAAACAGAAAAGAATGAGTTTGCTGGCACTGCAAAAGTCATAGGAAAACATTCAAACTGAAGAGGCTATAGAAACATAGTACATGGTTTAAGAGAAGCAGTAACGTCATGGAGACCTGTAATTCTCACCTAGGGGCAAGGGCAGAAGCTGATTAAAATCAAGAAGGAAGAAAATGGCAAATAGAAAGACAGAACAGGCAGATTGTCTTTTTTTTAAATTTTGCAGAGAAATAAAACACCCACGTGAAAACACACACTTTTCTATATAAACAGTAAAAGCCTAAGAAATTAGATGGAAGTTAGAATGCCTGTTGTTAAAACATTATTTACACAACAATCTTACTGAAATCATGGTGGGAAAAAGACCATCAGCACAATACTGAAAAATCAGAAAAGTCTGAAACTCGGGGATTGAAGAAAGGTTTGTATTAACAACCTAGAAGAATCAACAAATATCATGAAATCTATGCACATGAAGAAAAAATAGACTGAAGAGCAAAGACTTATCAAAATAAATTACCTAGAGGACTGGTCATCCAACTAGGACAGAAATTATTTGAGATTCTATGAAACACAGAGATAAGAAAGGCTGTCAAAGAAGAAAACAGAACAGGTCAAAGGATACTTCAGTGACTCCCAGCTAGACTGGCAATGGCAGATAGAAGCTGAGACCACTGTCTGTATCTGCTGCACAGCTGAAAAACCAACCAACCATACAAACAAGAACACAAAATGAAAAAAATCCCAAAACCTCTGAACAAAGACCTACATAAAGAAAGAGAAAACACTCAATCGGATCTCAAGAAGTGAAAAGAACATGGTTTACAACATATTACAGCTGAGCAGCTGCTTTATAATAATGACAAAGCTTGTTAAGGAAACAAATGAAAAACATAACCCAAACACTAAAATTGAAAGGGGGAGCTAGAAGCTTACAGATAAAAATCTTTGTAGGTGGCCTGAAGACAATATAAAATCAGAGGCACAACCCAAACACTAATCAGTTCCCAAAAATTATCTGAGAAAGACCAAACCATAACTAGAATGCCTGAACAGCCAAGCAAGGAAACCATAAAAACTGAAAGGGGCTAATAAGAAGATTACAAAATTTATCAGAATTAGTATAAAACCTTAATAATGCAAGTCAAGAAAAGAGCTTGAGAAATCACTTCTAAGAGTATGAAAATAAGTGATTAATTCTTTTCAAAACTTAATCAGAAGATAGCAGCCTGCTAAAGGACTTACAAGCAAACAGGTGATGCAGTTATTAAGAAGAATAGAGAAAAACAAACTGTAGCAAAAAGAGCTGGAGAGTTTTTTTGGTATTTCTGTTCAGCATGGGGTAGTTGTCATTCCAGTATATTCTGTATGGGGGGAACACATCAGAAGATCTGCCTCAAATTGAAGTATCAGTATAAAGCATTACAGACAAAAGCAGGAAGTCAAAATGGGAGAAGAAACATCACAAGAAGATAGGGTTCACTGGAAAGGGTCAATTGGACTCAAAGAAGAAAGCGCTAAAACCATAGGTACACGTAACCTCCACCCAAAAGTGCCCCAGCATCCAAGGACACGAATGTGATGTGATGCCAGTCCCTCATGGGGCCTCTCTCAAAGACAAAAGGAAATACCAGTAGGTATAGCTATCCTGGGAAAATTTGTTAAAAACAGAAGTTCCAAAGTTCCCACAAACTCCTCAGGAATCCGGGGGTACATGTTGTTCAGCGTGTCCATAAACAGCTTGGGAAATGGAGAGAATAGCAGTTTGACAAAGATGAGGACCAGCTATGAAGATTTACAAAAGGATCTCATAATAGTCACTATTGAGTAAGAAAATGAATGTCAGTGGAGAAGTGACACAGCTCAGACAAAAAAATTCTAATTCTATGCACATGACAATGGGCTCTTGCTTGACTATTAACTCTGGGAAATTGAGATATTTGGTGTTTATCACAGGTAGGCTGACGGAAACATCAGTATGGTGGTCACTATCAGTCAAGAAACAACCCAAAACGCAGAACATATGAAAAGAAAGAACAAGAGAGAACATCATGATGCCACCTCAATGCATGATTAACACTGTAAATAATTCTAGTCCTACCACCAGCAGCACTTCCAAATGAATACGAAAAGACTAGAAACCCAGTGGCTAGATACTGATGGAGCAACATTTGTTTCTAAGGTTTCTCATCTCTGCACAGAGTGAGCAAAACCATCTTTTGATACAGCTCTTTTCATTTTTAAAGGCCATGTCCATGTCAGACCAACAGGGAACAACCTCCACTTGAGCTGCCAAGATGCAAATGTGTAGGCAGGGAACCCCATGAGCCTGTGAACATTCCTACTGTACCCTGTATCGTATGCCATGGGATAGAGGACAGACACCTAACCCTGCCAAAAACATAAATAGCAGAATCAGGATGTGTGCGCTTGTGTATTTTATTCACGTAAACATGCCCTGTGCAACCCCCATGCACCCAATCCACGTGTTAAGCAGCTTTTCCTGTTTCTTTACACACCCTCACTTGCCACATTGGCAGTTTTCTCTCTCTTGATTTATTTTGCATCGATTTGTATTCTCTCATCTTGTTAACCACATGTCATATAAAATCTATCAAAGTGTACAACCATTTACTTAATAAGCTGGGCTTTAGAGGGCCCACAGGGGGTCAAGGAACATAAGCAGGACTGTCATGCCTGCTGGTTATCCAGCATCATTTCAGTCTTCTCTCAGGCTGGCAATTATCAAAAGTAGCTCTTCAGATAAGAGCTACTTTAAGACATTTTAACAGCCTATGAAAATCAAGATGGT
Organism: Cuculus canorus; assembly: GCF_017976375.1. Classification (NCBI taxonomy): domain Eukaryota; kingdom Metazoa; phylum Chordata; class Aves; order Cuculiformes; family Cuculidae; genus Cuculus; species Cuculus canorus. Next base: position 75,196,169 of record NC_071402.1, on the reverse strand, counting down.
CCAACCCAGTTACTAGTGGTTGCAACACTCAGCTGGTTCACTTATAGCATTGTCTTACCCAATGACAATAGCCGGCAGCCACAGAAGATAAACCATGTCCCAGAGAGAAATGACAGCTAATTACATTCTGCTCCCTGACGTGTCCCCTTCAGAAGAGGACTGAGACAACATGCAGCAAAGTGAGCACAGGTTTGTTCTCTGGTGAAATGAACTATTCCGGGCTCTAGAGCTAATTAGCACCTTCTCACATCATTTTGATTATTGTAAATGCAGTGATCAACATATTCCTCTTGCAAGCTTTATTCTATACGTATTGATTCTCATTTCCTCTCAAAATGTGGCTTAATAAAGTAGTTTAGCTTGGTTTGCAGATGTTCTCAAAATCCTTCCTCATCTTATTAGCAAAATAATCTTAAAGAAACTCTCCAATGAATACAACAGCCCAAAATGAGGGTATATGAAGATGAATTGAGTAAAACACTTATGAGAAATGTATGCTCTGCATATAAATATATTCAAAGTATGTCATTATTGAAAGAGCTCCATCAGCTAAACATCACGGATAATACAATAGTTCACAGGATTCCAAGACACGTTTTTGAGATTAACAGCACTGTAACACATATTAAAAGTGAAATTATGGCCTTCCTTATACCCATATAAACCTGTGGAAGCCAGAAATACCAAAGTACTTGTTCAATTCTTTGAACTATTTAATACTGACAGTTAAATATTTTGGCTGTCACTTTGAAATAAAAGCTAAAAGGTAGCCTTCCCTCACCACTTTAATCCTGACGTAATAACTTGAGAATCTGACTGTAATCAAGAAAAAATGTCAAGATGGAACTTGCTTAAGAGTGAGGATCACAAAATTTGAACCAGGGAGCATGAGAGTTTCACCAAATGAGGAAACAGTGTTTGTTTTAGAGGTCTGTTTAATGAAGAAAAAGGTAAGCCTAGGCTTTCTAAGGTAAGCTTAGGATTCGTTCTCTACTGGGTCCTTCAAAAATACATTTTGCAATAATATTTGATAGATTTAACATATTGGCATAACGAGGTAACGTGAAAAATAGTTTTAATATTGAAAAGTCACTGCCATCATCCTGTAATTACTTTTCAAGTTTATCCCATGGTCATGAAATTACTTACTAAACACAGTTATTATTGCAGGAATGGTTCTTAAAGTTTACTCCCCTAAGGAAACTTTCCATACACTCATAGGTCTCTCAGTTCAACTGACTTCAAACCAAAGAGATTTTTTTACTTTGTTTTTGACTCTGGGAGGAGGCTCACGTTCTGCAATTAGCATTACTTCCATAATGATTGAATTTCAAATAAAGGTAACCAACATGTTAACTTATGTTTGAAATAGAACTGTGCCAAAAAGCAGCTCTATAAAGGAGCAAAACTTCAGACACATTTGTAGGAGACACAGCAAAAGAGATCCTGCAAATCCAGGCATTTCTATTTAGTGTTAGCTGAGGGCTCATTTAACCAATACTGTTAACCCATTTCAATAAGGCACAAGTTAAGAAAATATTAAAAATCAAAGAAGCCAAAACCAATCTGTTGAATTGTTTTCAGCATTAAACAGATATCATGTCACTTGAAAAGATGTCTAAAATCCCACCACCTACCAGTCAGGTTTTGAAATTGTCTAGACTCACTGTGGCAGAAAACAGGCCTAAGCAACTGACTATGGTGACTTTCTGGCACAAGCTAGTTGGGCATCAGTAGGGATTACAGGACCATCCACTGGCCTGGACAATCTACCACCTCCTGGGTCTTGACCAGTAGACTCAGACTACTCGAAATGTTCTCAAGTTGCACCATGGGAGGATTAGATGGAATATTAGGAAAAATTTCTTCACCAAAAGCGTTATCAAGCACTGGAACAGGCTGCCCAGGGAAGTGGTGGAGTCACCACCCCTGGAGGTATTTAAACATGTAGATGCGGCGTTTAGGGACATGGTTTAGTGGTGGATTTGGCAGTATTAGGATAATGGTTGGACTTAATGATCTTCAAGTTCTTTTCCAACCTGAAAATACTTCTATTATTCTCCTACAATGGGAGCACTAGCAAGCAACTTCAAAGAGCATCTCTTTTCCTAACACACCTCTCAGGAGAAATAAGGTGTCTGAATCTTCAGCCTGGATTCTCTTTTGCTGGAAAAGGAGCTGGGGGAAGCTAGACTTCCTAGGATTTTCCTGCAGAGCTGACTAAAGTACTGGTAAACTGGAAACATACATGGGGAAATTCTACCTGGAATGGAAAGACAGCAATCCCACTTATCCAGTCAGTGGGTAGGTCCACTGTGCTTGCCATGGCATTGTCTTTAAGAGGTCTCATAGCACACAGTTCAGCTGCCTGACGCATCGGGTGGAAAAAACAAGTTCTAACTACTTTTGCAAACCAAAGCGAGTGCCTCTGAAAAGCCATCAGTCCACACTGAATTTCATGGGACTATCCAATGATCAAACACCAGACTGGTTGTACCTGAAGCTATAAGGGAAGCACATCCAGACCACAGCACATTGTACCCCAGCTGCGCTCTGGAGCACAATCTGAGCATGCAGCCAGAAGCCAATGGTCCTGCACTCTGGAACACATCTGCCAGGTTAGATAAACTTCAAAATTAGAACCATGAATGATGGAAGAAGTGAATGATCAGACAACAGACCTGAGGGCAAGGCTGAGAGACCAGTGGTAACAAGTCCCACTTCATCTGCTTCTCCCAGACGCAACCCTGGAACAGGTTCTCATCAGGAACACCAAGGAACTTTTATATCATGTAGGCAACACTAAGAACGAGAGTCGTGTTTAGAGAAAAGAGATAAAGAAAATGTTTCTATACAGGTTGGAGAAACAGACAACTGGGTGGATAAGTGTAGAGACAGCCTCACACTCCTCTGCACAGATGGTCCCTTGAATTTTCAACACCATCTGAATAAGGTTTTGTATCCATAGGTTGATAATTCAAGATATAAAAATAAAGAATTTGGAGAAGAAAATGTGTGGAGCTAGGGGTTTTTTTTTCAAAAGGATCAGGAGTGATGCTCAAAGTTAAAAAGAGAAGGCAGGGAAAAGGGGCAGAATTGTGCTAATCTGCTTATTTTTGAGACTAGATCCCCCAAACCAGAAGTTTTATCTTCACATCATCATAAGGCTTGAAGTGACTCAGTTCTCTCTCAAATATGCAGAAGCCACTATGGCAGCACTTAGCTTGTTTGGGATCACAGCTTGGCTATGACTGCGAATGTAGGCACAGGATGACAGGTGTTCAGCTGCACTTTGTTCCCATGATGCTGGCATGCCCAACCACCCAAGAGATTTGCAGATCACTTCTGTCTGTGTAAAATGTCTATGCCACCTTCAGCTTGGAGTGATGCACACTGCAGTCTGGAAGATTCCAGTGGCTGCTACCACTATAATAAGGAGAAGTTTTCTTATTCATCGCTTTTCATTCATAGGTTTCTTATTCACCAATACTCCCATTCAATATTTTTAAATTCATTTTCTTATTCAGCATAGGGACTGTGATATCTGGTTAATGTCCTTAATCTGGGAGAACTACTGGAAGCTCAACCAAAGAAACCTACTCACCATTCTTATGAGAGTTTTAAGATCCCCACAGAAGTGCCACTTTTTTTTCTTTTTTTTTTTTTTTTTTGGTCCACAACAAGGAAATTGAAACCAGTTTAAAAACTTTTAAGCAAGATAAGCAGACAGGTATCCACAGGTTCATGGTAGATCCATTATGAAGTTGCCAATACATGATTTGTGAATCCATATATCTGGCTTGATGCTGATAAAGACAGCAGACAGTTGTAGCCCAGTCCATCATCCGTCTTACTCTCATTGCACCTCAGTAAACAACAGCTCTAGTCAGTATGTTATTTGCCATTTTTGTCAGCTTCAATAATGATTAAGAGTTGTTTGTCCACTGTTTTGAATCACAATTCGTAACATTAAATAAGCTTTTCAGTGCCATGGTATGCACAAAACTTTATTAAGATTACAGTTCAAGGCTAAGTATTTGTCCAACATAGCCATACCTATGGTTTTATCCAGTTCTTATTCTGTATTCGGGTTATTCAATATGAAGGATGAAACAAAAGTAAGCAAAGTGCCACCAGCAACTCATTATTTTGATGGCTCTGCGTTTCCAGGCTTGTTAGGGACTGGCAAATGAGACAGGCTCTTAGCCAGCATTAAAGTCAACCACAGATGTACTTGGAGTGTCATTAGTAAATGAAACAAGAAAAGGCCCAGACTAATGTCGTACTGAGGAATGAAACCAGACACAAAGCTAGGCATTCCTGATTCAGACAGGGAGATACAGCAATCTTTATGGTCCTCGCTAAAGAGGTAATACTGACTACAGAAGTCATGCTTGACCAAAGAAACTACTGGAAGGAACATTTGGCAGGGACAATATCCTAAGACTGTGTCAAATAATCAGCAACTACAGCTGCCAAACAGCCAGCAACGATAGTTGGAAGAATATATTGTAGTATTATGGTGCCTAGAGATAAGAAAAAAATGAGAGACAGAATTTCCACATGGAACATCCTAACAGGGCGCTTGAAATGAGAACTGTATGCTCAATCATAGCCAGAATTATGAAAAGAAAAGAAATAAATACAGTAATGTTTGGTTTGAATTCTTCCTCATCTTGGTAGTAGCAATAGTCTGGCAGAATGAGTTTAAGAAGAGGTAAGATACCACCTGGGCACAAGCACCACAGCATCAAGCATGCAAACAACCCTGTCTCTTCTCGGTTCATCACCTTTTCTGTGACAGCTTTCCTTTTGTGGGGAATGGATATGCTGGAGTTTGAAAACAGTAGAGCAGACACTTTGGCTTAGTTTCAGTCTGCAAGGATTCCAAAGAATGCTTTCAGACCTTGGGTATTCTTGGACTTTGGGAAGACAGTGTTCTTGAATGAAAAAAAAGATTTAAATTACACAGTGTTATCTCAAAAGATGTCCTAAAACTGGCAGCACAAATGAACTTACAGTATGGCTGTGACCTTACTATATGGCTGAATTATTCTGTGCAATTAGGTTATAACAGAGCATCCCATGTACAGGGATGTAACATCACCACAATATCGGTGTGGTGACCTTTTGGTGCAGATGAGTTTTTCAGATCCAATTTTTCAGATCCAAGGTACTGATGAGAACATTACCACAGGCATGCAGCAGATGCCCTTCTGCGGACACCCAGTCACTCAAGACACTACAATGAGAATGACAAAACACTTCTTCTGAAGCTACTTTTTCTACATGGACTTGAAGACTTTTCACTTTCCATTTCAGGATGAGATTCTGATCACAGAAATCTGGATTAGGCTGATGTCCTGTTTTTACCAGAAGCAGCAAGACAGAGAAAGACCAAATAGAGGGAGGGAGGCTTTGCTGTCATTCTGACCAAGGACCTGAAGAAATGGCGCTAACCAGTTCAAGCTCCAGAAGGACTCTGCTGATTCTCTTGTCTTTGCACAGAGACAGTTCCCTAACAGCCAAGTTGTCAACTAAAAGGTTTTTAGCATTGCGCTCCTTCAGAATGAGGCAACTGCTTTGGCTTCTATTGCAGCATTAGCTGACGGTAAATTCAGTCTGGTGCCAGAAAAACAGTTCTTGCATGATGCAGGAACGTGTTCCTGCAGTTCCTACATCGACCATGCTGTATTTACACCTCCCAAGTTAATTGTACTCTCTTTTTAAGTGTAGTTTCCTATACCTGCTTTCGCTACAGAAGTCATTTGGGCAGTCAGTGATGTAGGCATGCAGCCAACCTGTCTCTTGGATTTATGAATCGGTAAAAAGGTTCAGGAATCATAACTGAGCCTAATAGCATGATCATGAACTTTTCAGGAATTTTGAAGAAGCGATTGGGGGGGCCTCATCACAGACAATCATTAGGCAACTAAAGCAAAACTATCTCATGGTGCTTTAGAAGAGGGAAGGCATCAGAATGTCACATTGCAGAAGCATTCTTCACACAACACATGTTCCATATGGCAAATGAAACCATCAAGAAGCACATAGCTCCATATCAACATATGGACAATACCTTAAGAGCTTTATGTGTAGCAGCAAGAATTCTGGAGACACATAAGGGCCACAGACTACTGTTAAAGGTAAACACCACACAGCAGGTTTGCACTCTTTGAGCAATGGGCACGGCTAGCCTAAAAGACGACACGTGTATATCTGGCAGCAGATGGGTGGACCTTGAGTTCTGGGAAATTATGAATTGTAAAATGGCATTTTATTTTTCTCCTACAAATTTCAGTTACAATAGATACACTTTAGTAGGAGACGAAACTGTTGTAGATACCACTAAAAATTGTCATAAGTATTTAGTACTAAAAAGGAAGAGGGGGTGAATAATGAGTTTGTCCTACATATTATATTGAAAGAACAAGACAATAACCACACAGAAAGTGAACTTGACCTCTGGCATTTCTACGCACTAAGCCTTCAAGGCTTCAACAGATTTGGGAAAATAATTTACTCTCTATCAATTAAAGGAGCAGTTAAACATGGATGACTGACCTCATTTTGCCAGTTCTCAGTTTGCACCAGGTACAGAGAAACACAAAGGATACTTTGACACAGGAAATTCAAAGGTTGATACTATCACTACATTATTTAAAACTCCAAGCTGTGAATGGTAATCTTTCAAGTAGATCCTGGGAATCTCCTATCTAGTTTTTGAAGAGACAGAGTACTTAATTCCAAAGGTCAAAATCACAATATTTTCTGAAACAAACAAAATGAAAGACTCCCAAGAAACCTCACTATCAGTAGCAGTCCATTGTCTGAACGAAAAGTAAACAGGTTTCCAGTCACACTTTGTAAGTAATCTTGTTCACTGTAATTTTGCAACAGCTTTTATAAATTTTTCATTTGAAATCAGGAAGGCTCCTATTCTGACAGGTTCAAATAGCTGAGTTAGTGCAATACATCTCTGTATGGTTGGCTGTGTTTTGGAACAATTAAGAATACCTTGCCAAAAAAAACCCAAAAAGGCAACTTGGACATCACAGTGGTATATTTTAATAACCAAATAAAAAAAAATAAAATAGAAGGAAAGCCTCTCACTTCCATTGGTTTCAGGGCTTTTTTAGGAAAGCCTGGAACATAAAAATGGTTCACACTTCATAAATATCCATTTTTTTCTGAACAACGTCCAATCTCACGTTGTATGTTCTAAGCTATGCTTTGAAGTGCAACCAAGAAATACGAATCAAGTGTTACGGTGAGTCATTTTGGAGTTTTGTTTCAACAAAGGCCATAAGTAATTTTCAGTAAAAAATTTAGTACTAAAGCTAAAGGAAACAACTGTTAAGAAAGATTTCCTTAAACTTCAAATGCACACCACAGACCCACACAAACCTATCCACTTCCATTGCACCTCCTTGAAAAACTAAACTTTTTGTCAAAACAATCACATACATATTAGATGTGCAAAATAAAGACAAGGATATTAATATTGGTTCTTGTGGCTCATCCACTCATAACTGCTTGCTCCTTTTATATCATCAGGCAGAAAAAAAATAGACTAAGATTCCAAGGCTATATAAAAAGTATATTCTTTATTCAGGTGCAGAAGAAACAGATCTAAACCTTCAGGAATATTTTAATCACAAATGCAACCAGAGCTAGACTATAATAAAATGCTTTTAGGTGAAACTCTAGGCAGGACTCCAAAGGATTTAGCCCAACATCCTGTGGCTGGAAGTCCAAATAGGCATGATTTCTCTCTGCCTTAAGTTACTTTCATCCACTGACTGGAAACTGTAAGGATGAACCCCACCTTTCTCTCCACTCAGTCGTCCAGTTGCTAGCTACAGGAAGATAAAGGCTCCGGAAAAAAAGTTTTAAAAGCAGCTTTTTTCCTCTTCCGGTATGCCTGGAATTCCAAATACAGACGACTGTAAATTTCACTCTTTCTTAAGTAGTAGAGCCTGGTGAGATTCAGTCAGCTAATAGTTTTGTTTCCATAGCTCTCAGCAGTCCTTCAATCTGGGCCCAATGTTACGGTATCACTGTCATCACAATTTATCTCAAGAAATGGAATAAAAAAACAAGCACATGCAGCTTGTAAAACAGCTGCAAACCATGGCTGAAGAGTATGAAATTTAGCGATAAACACTGTCAAGTCCAAGATCTGCCACCTTGAGTGTAGATGAGTATCGTGTATGTCTCCATGCCTAATTATGCCTCAGCCTCGACATCTGATGGACTTCCATTTCCATCATTGGTCCCTTCAGCCCTCATGGGCAAGCACCCAAGTTAACACACTAGAATTAGGGAAGATGTTGAGCCTGAGTTTTGTACGCAGAGCTCCAAAATTGAAACATTCAGACAGTAAATAACCGAATGATGAGGTATCATCATTGCTGGCCCCACATTAGCTCTTTTACAAGTGTTTTGTATTTAGTAGATGTCATTTTAAACAAAAACCTCAAAAAACTATGAATACCAACAGCAAAAAGGAAATAAAACAGAAATTAACTCTAAGTTTAGCTAATCCTGCAAGCAGTAAGTACCTACAGTTTTTACGGCAAAAGTTTGGTCATAACAAGCAAGCAAATAGGATTCTCTGTTCAAGCAAACATTGTGATATGCAGTGCCTCTAGAAGAGAGTCTATTAGATTTTACCAACCTACTCATTCATGGTCTTAGAGATCAGTATCTGTATTCAATAAACATTAAGCTTTCCTAAAGTCCATTAGAAGTCTCTCTCTCTTTTTTTTTTTTTTTAAGAAGAAAAAAAAAGATAGAAGTCGGAGACCCCTCAAATCCCCACTGTACTTCGGAAGCATACAGTAACGCGAACAGCCTGCTTCTAATCATTAACGGTAGGAATACTCTGTAAGGAGCAAGAATTTTACTGCCCTCTGCAGCCTTCTTTTCCTTTGTGTTCAACGCAAGGGCAAAACGCCACAGATTTCTGGGTGAGCTTAACTGATACTGAATGTCATGTGTCCTGTGACACATTTTTCCTCCCAAAGGCTGAAAGCCTCACATTGGACATGCAGAAAAGGTATCCCACCGACCAGGCTATGCCGCCCCAAAAGCTTTCTTGAAAAAATGGGTCAAAAGCTAGAAAACGGTATAATGTGGGGGGGGGAAGGAGGGAATGGCCCCTGCTGACTTCCCACAAAAACGTTGCTTTGGTATGGACGGTGTTTCTGCGTGGCGATTTAAACCCGGCCACCGAAGAGGCCAATACGGCTGAGCTGCCAGTTGGAAAGGAGCAGAGCCAATGAATTAAGTGAATTAAACTCGATGCGCTTGTTGACTCAGTTTTTCGCCCCACCAGCCGCGCTGCCTCTGTTCCAGCGTCGCCTCGAAACATCGGGCAGCAAAGTTGGGGCAAAGGGTTCCCCGGCGCCGCCGCCGCCCCCGCTGCCTCCCGGCACCAACTTCGCTCCGCAGGAGCCGCAGCACCACCGGCCCTCGCCCGCCCCTCCCGCCCTGCCCCGCCCGGCGCGGGGATGCCGGCCTGGAGCGGGAGAGGGGATGCGGGAGAGGGGATGCATGGCAGCGGGAGCGGGGATGCTGGACAGAGGGAGAGGCGATGCCGGGCGGCGGGAGAGGGGATGTCGGGCGGCGGGAGAGGGCATGTCGGGCAGCGAGGATGCCGGGCAGACGGAGAGGGGATGCCGGGCGCTAGGAGCGGGAATGCCGGGCAGCGGGAGAGGCGACGTCGGGCGGCGAGGATGCCGGGCAGCGGGAGAGGGGGTGCCGGGCGGTGGGGATGCCGGGCAGCGGGGATAACGGGCAGAGGGAGGAGGGATGCCGGGCGGCGGGGATGCCGGGCGGCGCGGGTCCCACATCGGGAGGGAGTCTCTTACCAGCCCAGAAGCGAAGAAGACGGCAAGCAAGGCCAGGCAGGCGCCCATGACGATGAGGAGCAGAAAAACGATGAGCGGGTGCTGCTGGCTCATGCAGTAGTAGGACTCGTAGAGCCAGTCCCGGGAGCGGGACTGCTCCCCGCTCGCCCCGCAGCCGCCGCCCGGCTGCTCTGCCCGCTCCAGCAGGTAGCGGCGTCTCCTCCTCATCATGATCGCTTCTTGCCACATCGGGCAGAAGAGCCTCAAGTCGCTCAGCGCCGCTGCTGCTGCGGGAGGCGGCAGCCGGGGAGTGGAGCGGGGAGGCGGAGAGGAGGAGCCGCGGCGCAGGCATGGTGCGCCCGCCGCCGCGCAGCCAGCCCGGGGCTCGGGGCGCCTCCGGGAAGCGCCACCCCGCACGCACATGCCTTGCCCCGGCTCCTCCGGGGGCGGGAGGTTCGCTCCTCCTCGCCGGGGAGGGAAGCGCACAGCGAGCGCCCGAGGGCGGCGGCGGGAGGCGCCTCGGCGGGGACCGTGAGAGCATCCCTCGGCGGGACCGTGAGAGCGGCCCCCGCCGCGCCTCCCCGGGCCCCAGGAGATGCCCGAGGGGACGAGGCCGCCGGCCGGGGGGTCTGCTGCTCCCTCGGGTGCCTCTCCCGGCGGCGGGGAGCGCGGAGCCCCGAGGGGAAGGCGCGGCGGCAGCAGCTCCCGGCGCAGGAAGGAGGTGCGCTGGTAAATCTCCTCGGAAATTACTCCCGCGGGTCTGTTTCGCTAGGAACCTTTCCCCGGGAGGCAAAATCTCCTCAGTTTTTTGAATCTCCTCATACTTCCATTTGTGCCAAAACCAGAGATTCCGCTTAGGAAGCAGAACAACATGTAATGTCCACAACTTTCCTTGCTGTGAAGGATTTATTCCAGGCGAAGCGGGCACTTGAAACAACCAGGAATGTTTGTCACTTTTGTTCACAAAGCAGGCACTTGAAACAAACTGGACACGTAACTCACTGAAGTTACCTATCCATCATACGCAGCGTATAGCAGTTTTCCCAGTATGTATACGCAGTTCTTCTTCCTCAGCCCACTGCCTTGCTGAATGTCCCTCCTCACCAGACAAATCCCTCTCCGACCCACTGTCCAGCCTTTACTGTTGCTTTGCCACATCTTTTACCTCTCAGGGGATGCAGGGCTGCCTAAGCTCTCCATGGAGTGGAAGAGGGCAAAGCGACGTGGATGCTACTGGGCATATAGGTCCCCAAGTGTGGCTCCTGGTGATTGGAGCAATGCTAGGAGCAAGAGGGACCTGGGAGTACTAGAATACTACAAAAGGTGATAAACTTGGGCGTAAGTGGTCGTGAGATATTTGGAGCAGAGGTCTCTTAGCCAGGTGGAAGAGAAGGCAAGTCACTAGAATGATGTGGACTGAAGCTTCTGCTTTAACACCTAAAGCTACCTTCTTTCTCTACCACTGCCCATGACTTCATCCAGAAGAAAAGGTGTATCAACCATCAGTTTAACAGAGCAAAGAAATAAATTGTAGATAGATTAGAAGACCTGTCTGTACACCTGCATTTCTTAAACTCCTCAGGTTTGAAGCAAGGATGATGTCCAAGCTTCCCTGCACCCTGTTCCTCTCAGGTGGCTGGAATGAAGAAAAGCTCCTTGGTTTTCACTCCTCCTTCCTCTGAAGTGCTTGTTGGGGCAGAAGGAACAGATGAGGAAGAAGTGGAAAGTTACAACTGCGCCCACTGTTCTGAGAGAGAGAGTGTGAAAAACTCTCAGCAGCAGCAGTGATAAGATTGAAGGATGAACATAAATCTATGTAGGGAGGAACATTCTGGCAGAATTAATTGCTGGGAAGGAGTCAGTAGAGGTGGGTGTGAGAATTTTTGCAACATGAAAAGGCTTTACTTGTGGTTGCTTCAAAAATTGTGGAGTTAGCCACCCTCACTGTCACACACACATATACAGTGGGATAAGCAAGGGGAGTTTAGAAAAAATCAAGAGACAAACCAGAATTACAATATAAAACTTCTTTTAAAAGCACGTGACAATACTAGGGATTTGAAGGCATCTGAGCATCTGAGTTTTGGTCTTTCAAGGGTGGGAAGATCAATGTTATGTAAGGACTTATTTACAATACAAGAATAATGACACGATTCTGTACAGATTCAAAAATGTGTAAAAGATCAGAACAGGAAAAATGAAGTATGTTCTCTGTTCCGCATATACAGAAGCCATCCCAAAAAATTACTTGAAGCTTACACATTATATTAATACAGATGACACTACTGATTGTCTTTCTTCACCCAGCTGTTTCTGCTTTAATGGCTTTCCATTACTTTCCACCTCTCTGAAGCTGAACAGAAAAGGTAATTCCAAAGAGTTTACTATGATGATCACATCATTTGTTTGCTATTTCAGTAAGATCTTATGCCTGTAATAACTAATTCCTCATTATATTAGTCTCATGCAATTTCTCAGGAAATAAAATTCTAATTCCACAGAAAAATTTTAATTAACTCAAAGGTTACCCAGTGGTATCTCATGCCTTTCAAGAATGATGAGTTCAGTATAACTGTCTCCTCTGTAAGACCAGGCGTAAGATGATTAAACAGCTGAGAAAGATGAATTACCAAGTTACATTTCCATTCAACTTTGTGTTTTCTTGCCCACCTTTCCTCTCCAAACAAGAAACCTGCATATTTCAAATGATTCTTTAAACTTCAGCTAGGAACATCCCACACCTTAATGTCTAGAAGTGCTGTCAATCCTTAGAGGAGATCTATAGTTAGAGGCAAAGGACCAGTGGAAAAAAAAACAACCACCGCCATACTGTCATGTAATTAATAACTGCACCATTCTATCTGTGGACAAGGTAATTAAAACTGCACAGTACCTAAAGACAAATTTGACATTCTAATTTGAATGCTCTACTTTTTAACTTACAGGCTAACACTCTTCTTTTTTTTTTTTCCCCAGGACGCATTTAATTAAATGAGCATTATTACAGTTAAATGACAATTATGTCATTGCTAAAGTTGAAAAGCCATATGTTTTTAGAGCCCAATTTCCCTAGGTAGCCTAAAATATACATCCTTACTTGGCTCAACCTGAAAGTTTGCTCTGCCTCAAGAGAAAGGAAGTTACAGTGAATATTATAATCTGGAGCTGAAATGCAAAGGACTTTCATAGAAAAAAAGCCTCTCCATGTATTTCGCCTTATTTATCTAAAAGAAGGGGTGGGGAAGGGAGGGGAAGCTAGCACTTAAGATTGTCAGAAATTATCCACTGTGTACCCTTGGGACTCCAACGATGTCAAAGAATTTGTTCCTTGAGCAGCTGGTATCTAAGCATCTGCTGTACCTCTCTGGAGAAACAAACCAACACCGAACAAAAGGTTGAGATCCACAGCTGCTTGTCAAAGCAACCATGTGCCAGAGCCATTACATTTTCTAGTAGCAGATTTATTAACCTAAAGAACTTCTGTCTGGACCATCTCCAGATGTCCCTTCTAGCCTCAACAGTTTTGTGATTCTGAGAGATCACAGCTTATTAACAGTGTCAGGTGATCTGTGATAGGTCCTAGGCAGAGAGCAAAGTAGGAACAGGAGATGCAGAAGAAGCCTCTGTTCCCTGCACCACTCTCTTTGCCACTCAGGCTTGATCCACCTCTGTCACCCCTTTCCTTCATTTTCCCTTCCTTGTTGTCTTCTCTCCCATGGGTTTTCTGGTCAGGGATGCAGACTAGCTTTCAGCAGAGGGAGAAGAGACAGATCTTTCGATCTTAAGTTACTCTACTCAGTTCTAGAACATCCCTAGCCACAGAAAATGAGTTGCAAGGATGAGATGCCGAATCCCACAGTCTACAACTTAGCAAGCACTCAAAAGAGCCATAACGATTGGCCTGAGCAAAATACACTGCCCAAAACTCCACCGGTGGCTAGATTCCCCTCTTCACCAGCTGGCCACCAACATTGCCCAGAAGAACAAAATCATCACTATAGTTTTGACATCATACTGCTACTGTCAGCATCCACCAGGCTAACTCACATTGAACTTCAATTGCAGAGCAAGTTGCTCTGCCAGTAAAGATTACACATAGCCACTGGCTGAACTGTGCTGTGGCAGCATGGCCAAAGACAAGTCAACGAGCCCTACTTAGTGCAACTCTTGGGGGACACCAACCCACAAGCCATCCCTGCCATAAAAGCAATATATCAATGCATCTGGCAGGCCTTGCACTCCCTGTTACCTTGAAACCCATAGACTGAGAAACATTAAATCTATGTGGGCAATTACTTAAAACCATTAACTTGTCCACAAGGGATAGACAACTTTTTTTTTTTTTAAACAGTGAAGACTGCTAATATTTACTGAATTATTTTTGATTCATTTTACCAAATACAGTTATCAGGACTGGCTCTCTCAAGCCTTATAACTGCAGCAATGCGCTACTGTTGCTCTTCAAATAAATGATGATGGAATTTTCTACAGAAATATAATTGATTTCTCACATTTAGAACCTGGTGAAATTCACATTTGATTTAGATACAGACTTGTTGGAGTTGTTTAACATTATTATTTAAGGTGCTAAATTACAGCCTGACTGATCTATAATTCCTTGTGTTCTTTTACTTTTCTTCCTCCCCCTATTTGAAGCCAGTATCTAACTTTGAGCCTCACTCAGCTTCCGTAAACTTTTATGAGTAATTACTAAGAAGTACTGAGGTTGCTGAAGGAATTACTGAAGATCCAGATGATCTGAAAATATCTCCCTTATTCCCAGCTTTCATAATAGATGGTAACTACATTGGTCATCTAGCATTTTTATTAAAGACTGAAGCATAGATCATACATAGATCAGTATTTTAGATGTTTTGGTACCATCTGTTATTCGCTAAATAGTGAGTTAATTATTTCCACAGTCTGCTTCTTTCAAAAGACTTGGGATGAAAAGAAAATCATCTGAAAGTGCATTATTTTTTTCTCTGCTTGCACCTTGCCCTTTCTTATTTTGATTGTGCTATTCTTTACTCACTGTTATAATTTGATTTAGTTTCCAAATTGTACTTTTCCAGTTTCAAGTCATTAACCTCAAATTATACGCTTCCTAAACTTTCATATTGGTACAGTTAACATCCCTGCAAACTTAATAGTATTACTTAGGAAACCACCTGCTCTTCCAGATACCCTGCTTTCAGATCTAGGGAAGGTGGGAGGAAAGGAATAAAACTTTCCAGAAATTTAAAACTACTCAAGCAGTTTTATAAAATTCCAAATTCACTGGACAAACTCACGTTAACCTGTAGAACATAAGATACAGAACAGAAAAAAACCACATAAATCTACATATAAAAAGAACAGCTAAAATAAATAAATACAAGTAGCTACATGAGTATCAAAGAAAACCAGATTCATGTGTATCTAAAAAGACATATTTGCAAAATCTCTGTGATTGTTTTAGTTTTTTCCCTCAGTAGCTTTCATAGTTATTTTAAAGGTAGCTCCCTTCTAACAGAGGATGAAAATGACAGTACATGTTAATGGTCCAGTCCTGCAAAATTCAAGATATGATCCCACTTCTGAAAATGCTTAAAAGCAAACCAAAGTCTATACATGTTACTTCCAGGACTTCTGTGAGACTTTTTGAAAACTCTGTATAAATCAGTGAAATAAAGTTTTGGAAGACAGAATGGCCAGTAGTTTTCTGAAATGAGACATTTCCTGTCATGAATTTTATAGTCTTCTTGGCGCCAGGAAAGTCCGTCTGGGCTCATGTTTTTGCAGTCATTGTGCTATAATTTATTCATTGGCCATCAGCTACTATTTTATGTAGATCAAGAAAGGAATACTTTAGGAAATGTCATCAACAAGTTAATGTTTAAATGGGGTTGGACTTAATCACAAAACTACAGAACAGCTGTAGATCCACTCTAGATTTGGATCTCGGGTAAATTTGTCCATAATCTTACCACCTGCCCGAGCTATACTGTCTGTCCCATTCCTGCAGAGGTCCTGTATTTCTTCCTCTTCTTTCCCACAGTTTCAGCAGGTTCTGACAGACAAACGTCATATGATTGCTTCGCTTTCAAACAGACCTCTGCTGAACTACTTAATGACCTTAGTAAAAGCATGTTAATCACAGATGTCTTCCAGAATCATGTTAACAAGTGTGCAGTAGTGGTTTCAGCTGAGTATTTGATTAGAGCACCCAGCTGATTGTAGAAAGCTGTAAGAATTGATAATATCCGGGACGCAAATTCAGGGAGTTCTACCAAGAGTGATGGATCCCAAGATTTTGGAGAAAGTGTTATTTCTGAAGCAAGGCATAAGGGACTGAACAGATACTGAGAACAAGAGGTCACTCTGGATATGAAATCCAGTGGAATTGGATGAGTGATAGGTAGGGTACTGGGGTTCAAGAAGCTGGAGTGATATTCTGAAGGGATGCTTTAGGCTTGTGGGCTAGATCAGGTCCTGGCAATGATTCTTGAACCAAAAAATTATAGGCTTTTGTATAAGGTAATTCAAAATAATATACAAAGGGGAAAAACCCCTAGCAATTATGTTAATGTGTACTTTCATGTATCAATGCCTCACATCTTGATTACTCTGCACAGTTCCTATTTCAAAAAAAAAAAAGTATTGAATATGAAAAGGTATGGAAAAGGATGATGATCCCAGTTAGAAGAGAAACTTAATGGAAAAATACTGTTCAAAAGAGGACGTAACTTCTCGATTTGATTGAAGCTTATGAAATATGAAAGCTGTAAGAGCAGACAATAGAGAATGGCCATTCATTAATTTGTGTAATGCGAAAACTAACACACACCTGGTAAAACTGTCATGTGACAGGCTTAAAGCAAAGAAGCATTTCTTTTTAGAACAAAAAAACCCCTCACAACATAATTAAATTGTGACATTCATTACTTGCCGCTTTTATGGACACCAAGTATAAATTCATTAATAATAGACTAGGAAAAAAAATCAAGGAATTAATTAATCAAGGGCTATTAAAAATTATAATAGGGTGTGAGAACTTGCTAGGAAAAACTGAAACATGTTGATCCATAGAAATTAAGTAGTTAAAGCAGAGGGAGTATTATCCTATACATGTGCTATTCTCATGTGCCTTTTCTAATCTTTACTACCAATAGGCAGAAACTTGTGCAAGACAGTAAGGACAATCTAATGATTTTTATCCTTGAAAGAAACAGGTAAGAATTAATCACAATTAATTGTGGTGGTTCTCATCAAAATTATGTCATTCCTTTATTTTAATATCAAGTCTTTTGTAATTAAAAGCTTCTAACATCATACCTGCTATATGGAATTGAATTTCCATGTTAGTCTCTGACTGCATGAAAATAGCTTTTCTTTTGATCATCAAAGTAATTTCTTTGTGATGCCAGTGATTTAGCTATTGACCTGATTTTTCACTAGCAGTATGTTTTCTTTTATGTGCATTCATAAGTGATCATCCATTAGTGGGGTAGTGTATAGTCAGATGGGCCGTATGCTTATTGATTCAAAACAGCGTAACATCTAAAATTCATATGCAGCTAAAGGCAGCAAAATCAACAACAAATAAAAGGAGAAATATTTTAAGGATATAAATATAGGCAGGACTATATCAAGTATTAGTCAAAACCAAATTTGAGTCTTTGAAAAGGCAATAGAATTTATAGAGCAGGTCACTACTTCTACTTTTAAAAATAAGATAGGAAGAGCCAGAGAATAAAGGAATAAATACAGTAAAGAATATAGGACAAGCAACAGCTTGGTGATGGGCACAGGAAACCAGTGAAGAATCAATAGAAAACCTGCTACATTTGTCCAAAGTCCAGCATCAGTCTTATGGTGAGAGGTAAAGTCAAAAGAGGGCAATAGACTGATGAAGAAATACAAGACAATGTTGTATGTATGACTTCGCAGAGAATACTGGAGACATCTGTGCCATGTGTGTAGAAGTATTTTGTAGAGTTATCAAGATGTAAAGGATAAGAACTATAAGGTAATCTAATAAAGAATAAAATTAGGATAAAATACTCTGGTTATAATAATATCCAATTATGAAACAATTAAGAGAGTACTTTAAAGAGGTTCTTCATAGTGAAGCAGATAAAAAACAAAAACAAAACCCAGCTGTTTTCTTTGCAGCAGAGACATTTAGATAATAGTAAAATTTTAAAGTGTAAGTTTAAATACAAGTACAAATTTCAAAAGGCAATCAGAATTCCCAGGAGGAAAGCATAAGGTGTTCATAATTGTCATCCTGCAATCTTGTCTAATTCATAAACTGATAGTGTTGGTCCAACCATTCCTAACACTCCCTAAACCATGTCCCTAAGCACTTCATCCACCCGTTCCTTAAACACCTCCAGGGAAGGTGACTCGACCATCTCCCTGGGCAGCCTGTTCCAGTAGCCAATGACTCTTACTGTGAAGAATTTTTTTCTGATATTCAACCTGAACCTCCCCTGACGGAGCTTCAGGCCATTCCCTCTTGTCCTGTCCTCTGTCACTTGGGAGAAGAGGCCAGCTCCCTCCTCTCCACAACCTCCTTTCAGGTAGTTGTAGAGAGTAATAAGGTCTCCCCTCAGCCTCCTCTTCTCCAGGCTAAACAACCCCAGCTCTCTCAGCCGCTCCTTGTAAGACTTGTTCTCCAGCCCCCTCACCAGCTTTGTTGCTCTTCTCTGGACACGCTCCAGAGCCTCAACATCCTTCTTGT
Source organism: Cuculus canorus (assembly GCF_017976375.1). Lineage (NCBI taxonomy): Eukaryota > Metazoa > Chordata > Aves > Cuculiformes > Cuculidae > Cuculus > Cuculus canorus. The sequence continues at coordinate 75,177,587 of NC_071402.1, read as the reverse complement.
GGTGAGGGGTCCAGAACTGAACACAGTATTCAAGGTGCGGTCTCACCAGTGCTGAGTACAGAGGAAGAATAACCTCCCTGGACCTGCTGATGACCCCATTTCTGATACAAGCCAAGATGCCATTGGCCTTCTTGGCCACCTGGGCACACTGCTGGCTCATGTTCGGTCGGCTGTCGACCAGCACCCCCAGGTCCTTCTCTTCCGTGCAGCTCTCCAGCCATTCTTCCCCCAGTTTGTAGCGCTGTATAGCGTTGTTGTGCCCCAAGTGCAGGACCCGGCATTTGGCCTTGTTAAACCTCATCCCATTGGTCTCGGCCCAGCAGTCCAGCCTGTTCAGATCCCTTTGCAGAGCCTCCCTATCCTCCAGCAGATCCACACTTGCTCCCAGCTTAGTGTCATCCACAAACTTGCTGAGGGTGCACTCAATGCCTTCATCCAGGTCATTGATAAAGACATTGAACAGAGCTGGACCCAGTACTGAGCCCTGAGGAACTCCACTTGTGACTGGCCTCCAGCTGGAGTTAACTCCATTGACCACCACTCTCTGGGCCCGGCCATCCAACCAGTTTTCAACCCAGGAGAGTGTGCGCCTGTCCAGGCCAGAGGCTGACAGTTTCTGCAGCAGAATGCTGTGAGAAACTGTGTCGAAGGCTTTACTGAAGTCCAAGAAGACTACATCCACAGCCTTTCCCCCATCCAGTAGTCAAGTGATTTTGTCATAGAAGGTGATCAGGTTAGTTTGGCAAGATCTGCCTTTTGTAAACCCATGTTGACTGGGCCTGATCACCTGGTTCTCTTGCATGTGCTTCATGATAGCACTCAAGATTACCTGTTCCATGACTTTCCCTGGCACTGAGGTGAGACTGACAGGCCTGTAGTTCCCCGGATCCTCTCTGCAACCCTTCTTGTATATGGGCACAACATCAGTCAGCCTCCAGTCTAGTGGAACTTCCCCAGTCAGCCAGGACCTCTGGAAGATGATGGATAGGGGTTTGGAAAGGACATCCGCCAGCTCCTTCAATACTCTTGGGTGGATCCCATCCGGCCCCATAGACTTGTGGGCGTCTAGCTGGGCAAGCAATTCTCTAACCGCCTCCTCTTGGATCACGGGAGCCTCAATCTGCCCCTCTAACTCTTGGATTTGTAAAAAGAAGGAACAACTTTCTTTGCTATTAAAGACTGAGGCGAAGAAGGCATTTAGTACCTCAGCCTTGTCCTTATCCCCTGTCACTGTTATTCCTTCTGCATCCAATAGAGACTGGATATTCTCCCTCGTCCTCCTTTTCCTGTTAATGTACTTGTAGAAAGACTTTTTGTTGTCTTTCACAGACTTAGCGAGTTTTAATTCTAGTTGGGCCTTGGCCCTCCTGATTTTTTCCCTGCACGATCTCACTTCGTTCCTGTAGTCCACCCAAGATGCCTGTCCTTTCCTCCAAAGCACATAAAGCTTCTTCTTATTATTGACGCATCTTGAGATCTCCCTGCTCCACCAAGCTGGCTTTTCCCCCCGCCGGCTCCTTTTCCGGAACACAGGGATGGCCTGCTCTTGAGCTGCTAGGATTTCATTTTTCAAGAGCGCCCAACCCTCGTGGGCTCCCTTGCCCTGAAGGACTGTTTCCCACGGGACTTTGCTAATCAACCTTCTGAACAGGCCAAAGTCTGCCCTCTGGAAGTTTAATGTGACTGTTTTGCTAACCCCCTTCTTAATCCCACCTAGAACTGAAAACCCTATCATCTCATGATCGCTTAATCCCAGGCGTCCTCCAACCGTCAAATCCCCAACAAGACCTTCTCTATTCACAAACAGCAGGTCTAGGAAGGCACCCTCCCTTTTGGTTCGCTAACCAGTTGTGCAAGGAAGTTGTCTTCAATGCACTCCAGGAACCTCCTAGACTGTTTCCTTTCTGCTGTATTGTACTCCCAGCAGACATCCGGAAAGTTAGTCTCCCACAAGGACAAGAGGCAGAGATTTAGAGACTGTCCCCAGCTGTTTATAGAAGAGCTCATCAGCAGCTTCTTCTTGGCTGGGTGGTCTGTAACAGACTCCTATCACAAAGTCCCCTTTCTTGTGGGCTCCTCTGATTTTAACCCATAGGCACTCGATCCCGTCCTCACCGTAATCCTGTTCAAGAGTATCAAAGCACTCTTTGACATAGAGGGCTACCCCGCCTCCTTTCCTACCCTTCCTGTCCCGCCTGAAGAGTTTATATCCCAACATAGCTGTAGTCCAGTTATGTGAGTCATCCCACCACGTTTCTGTGATGGCAATGACATCATAGTCACCTTGCCCTACAACAGCTTCCAGCTCATCCTTCTTATTGCCCATGCTGCATGCATTGGTGTAAATGCACTTCAGCTGGGCTGATGAACCTTCAGCCCTCGTAAAGGAAAGAGAGTTTATTCTCGATTGACTGGTCCTTGGAATAACTAATTCCACAGACCCAGTTTCATCCTTACTGTCCCCACTTGTACTCGCCCTTACTTGCCCTGTGGTGGTGTACTGGTGGTCCTCTCCAGCACACCATTTCTCAGCCCCCGGTTTCCCACTTCCAGGCTCATTCCCAACTAGCCTGGTCTCCTCCCCTTCCCCCTTCACAACTGAACTTTCTCTTCAGAAAGTTCCTGAACAATTGGTTTTTAGAGCTACAAATTACTGAAAGCTGAAAGGGGAGTCAGATGAAGCACTACTACACATTTTTTCCAGTTTTTATACAGCTTCCTCCTGCAGCCTTACAGCCCAGCCAGTCTGGTATTTGAAGTTGGCTTTGAGTGTAGCTACAAAAAAACAATATGTGAAAAGTTTCTTCTCCTCAGTGATCAGATGACTATTGTCCAGGTTGTCACAGCTATGGCAGTAAAACCTTAGCTTCCAGGTGTGTGCTGCCTGTCCTGTACTGTTAAGCTTGTTTATAGATGATGTTACCTAGCTTGTTTTAGCTTTATTTTTTTTCTTTAGCTTTCTTCAGCTGTGTAGTTCCTCTGATTCTAAAGGAGTAGTGGCAATAAGATGTAGCAAATATAAGTTACCATATTATAATTAACACTGGTGAAATCAGGAAACTTGAAAAAATAACTCTGAACAGACCTTCAACACTGTATTTCTCTTCGCAAAAGAAAATTTGCTGTAAGAGTCCACTGGAAGGATGAGAGCTTAGAGGGCAGATTCTGTTGATTTTATTACATTACTAATGACCTTTAATAGAATTAAGATATTTAGATTCTAAGTGGTAGTGTTGTTGTAACCAGACTAAAACTAAGTGATTGTTATATTTGGTTAGACTGTTACAGCATTAGACTAGCAATAAAATTCAGTAAATTTCAGTCATGGATCTTCACACAACGTCCTTGTTACTCATGAACTTCTATGCATAACACTAAGCATCTACTACTGGCCACTGTTGGAAACAGGTTCCCAGGGTGGATGGACCCCTGATCCCACTCCGTAGCACCTTTGCTAAGAAGAGGCTTTGAGAGAATTATCTCCATGGAATGCCCAAACTATTCCCCTAGAACTATTTCATTTTTCTCATCTTGGTCAGCAGCAATTTGCACACATTCTAATGCTTCTGCTGTTAAAATTTGAGTTTCTGAAGTGCTTCAGAAATTTTGGAGGGCAGTCATTAAGGTTGGTAATAGAAAACATATCTTTCTAACAAACAAATCAAGGAATGCAATTTAAGTTCTCACCCACAATCATCCAAAATCCCAACTGTATAAAAACATTAGTTAAATTTAATATTATGTAAACATAATTAAAAAATGAGCTACAAAGCCATTCCTTTTCTCTCTTTTACTTTTCCTGTAGAATTATCAAGAAATTAACTGGTGAATCAAAAAAAAACAGCCTGAGGCGAACCTCTCCAGAAGCTGAAAAAGATCAGCCTTCAAAACTGAGCAGATGACTTCTGGCCAGTGAAGAAGGGACTCTGTTGTCCAAGAAAACTTTAGATGAAGTATTGCTTTCATCCTTCTCCCCTCTGAGTCCTGTATAGAGGTGGCGTAAGCACAATTACAACACAACAGGAAAGGTCTTTCTTCCCTAAAAAAAGACAGATACCCATAACAATGTTAAAAAAGGACAAAAAATATTAGTCTTAGCATTATGCCAGCCACTTTTAAATGTGAAAATGTAGTTAAAAACAAAACAATTTAAATTACATAATTACTGCAAGAAACCATAATTTAAAAATAAGGTCATTCTTTTATTATTTTTGGGTGAGTTCTTGAGGCTGTCTAAATACTGATAAATCCCATTAAAACAGTCTAACAGTCCTACAAACATTTCTGTGGGGGATGCTTAACATTCCTAGGAGTGTGATTTATAGAACTCTTCTGATCAAGAGAAAAGTGATTCTGCTTTGGATTTCTGTTTTCTTTCAGCCATACCTATTTCTAAAAAATGTAAAAAGCCTTCTGTTTGAACACTGCAAATGGACTTTAGTCACTTCTATATTATCACTCAATTTATAAATCTTTAAGGCATTCCTTGGTAAACAGCATCACCCTTTCCAATTCCTGCATAGTATTGGAATATTTACATGTGCAGATGATGCATAAGACTGTTCTGGTGAAGATCTGAGAATATGCTTTTGGTTCACAGCCGTTCATTATAGAGTGAAATTCTGGAATTTTCAATGGCAAGGGCATAGTCAATTTTTCAACAGCTGAAATGATAGTTCAGGAAAGAATCACAAAAAAAATTTGTGAGATGCAAATGTCATATAAATTAGAGGAACAAAGAACTCAAAGTGGAAGAGGTAAGTAAATTAATTCTTTTGTTTCTGTCAAAATTCTTTAAATAAATTAATTAAAAATGCATGACATTTCTGGGGGAAAAGACAATCATTTTATAGATGGTAAAACAGAAAATAAATTCTTGATAACATACTGACACTCCTCACTTTCCCTTCCTCTCTGATAAAGACATATTTTAAGAAAAGCATCTGTGACTTAAAAGCATTAGCTATGGCAGATTAAATAGAGGATTTGCATTAATTCACCACCTCTTCCCCAGAACATACAGATAATGTTAATTACACTTTATCCTTTAGCTAGTATTGTAATAGGAAAACACACTAGATACCTATTAGCTTAAGGAGCCCCTGATTAAGCCTAGAACCCGTGACAATGCCAAAACATTTTTTTTCATCAATACTCCATGCTTTCTGATGTTGTGAACTAGTCTGAAGGATCAGTAGCAGAGAAACTGTAAGACTTAGTAAATGTATAAGTAATATATAATATAGAACTGTAGGATCATGGAATCATATGATCATAGAATCATAGGATGGTTTGGGTTAGAAGGGACCTTAAAGATCATTTAGTTCTAAACTCCCCTGCCATGGGCAGGGATATGCCACCAGATCAGGCTGCCCAAGGCCCCATCCAACCTGGCCTTGAACACCTCCAGGGATGGGGCATCCACAGTTTCCCTGGGCAACATGTGCCAGTGCTTCACCACCCTCATCGTGAAGAATTTCTTCCTAATGTCTGACCTAAACCTTTCGCTCTCCAATTTAAAGCCATTTCCCCTCATCCTATCACTACGTGCCCTTGTAAAGTCCCTCCCCCGCTTGCCTGTACGCCCCCTTCAGGTATTGGAAGGCCTTGGGAGTGTGAAGCCTTCTGTAGCTGGAGGAAGAAGGCTTTGTCAGTAGGCTCTCCTCAACTGGGTGGCCAACCACAAGGTTCCTTTTGCTGCCTCAGTCTTTTATTCTAACCCATAAGCTTTCAACCTGTTCGTGGTTACTCTTCAATGACAGCTCTTCACACTCTATCCATTTTCTGATATGGACGGCAACGCCTCCACTCCTCCTTCTCAGTCTGTCCCTTCTGAACAGCCTGTAGCATTGATAGCCACTTTCAAGTCATGGGATTTATCCCACCAAGTTTCAGTAATGGCAACCAGATCATAGCTTTCTAGTAACACAGTAGCTTCCAGCTCCTCCTGTTTGTTTGCCAAGCTGTGTGCATTTGTATAGAGGCGTTTCAGCTGGGCTGTTGGCTGCAACACTTGGTTAGTGAAACACCCCTTATTTCTCTTAAGGTATTCCGCAGAAGTTTCCTTGCTGGCTTCTACTACCTTAGGAACCCCCAGCTCATCCCTGTAAGACTCCAACTGTGCTGCAGCATCCTGAACATGCCCTGTGTCAACAAGTGGAGGGCCCATACCAACACCTCATCCCTCTAACCTTATGGTTCCAATGGATAAGGAATAAAGAGCTTCCTGTAACACAGAGGGCCTCCTTATTGTCAGAGAAAATCAGGCATGGGAAGGAAAGAGACACAAGTATGACTGAGTTTGAAGGTCTTCAGACCTTTTGAATGTTGACATTGAGCCCTGGTTTTCTATGGACACAAATTAAAAATAAAATATGTGAAGTCTTCGGCCTGAGAATAAAACTCTTTTCGATTTTCCAGGATATGATAAGATTGAAACCAGAGAGTTTAGCTCAGAACAAATATTTATCCTGACTGAAATCCCATTTGGGTAAGTATATTCTCCTGATAAGACCGTCATTCCTAATATAAAATATCCACTGACATATTTGCCAGAGGTAGACTCTTCTTCTTCCCACATCTATAAATAACTGCTTTACTTTGTTTTATTACAGAAAATATTGCTTCACTTTGAGTAACAGGGATATGATTATCATAACATTGTTACTGTTATTATAAGCAAGACAATAACATTAATGCAATCATGAAGACGAAAAATCAAGTGCTGAAAATGCCAGAGCAAAGGCTGAAATCTTTAACCACACATCTTGTATCCCCAAGAAACTATAACATGGTATAAAACAATGTGGAATATCTTATCTAGCATAACAGGCCTATATATGGAGCATACATTCTTCCTCAATGTCTTTGCCTGATAGATTTGTGTGAAGGATGTCATGTTTAAGAAAGAATGGGATATTAACATAGTAGGGGAGGAATAGAATCATGGAATCATAGAATGGTTTGGGCTGGAAGGGATCTTCCATCGCCCTGCCATGGGCAGGAGCACCTTCCACTAGATCAGGATTTAGATTAGATATTAGGAAGGAATTTTTTACTGTGAGGGTGGTGAGGCACTGGCACAGGTTACCCAGAGAAGTTGTGGATGCCCCATCCCTGGAGATGTCCAAGACCAGGCTGAATGAGTTTGCTCAAAGCCTCATCCAGACTAGCCTTGAACATTTTCAGGGATGGGGCATCCACGATGTTTCTGGACAAGCTGTTCCAGTGCCTGACCACCCTTGTAGTGAATAGTTAAACCAAGATTTTAGACAAGAAACTTCTTGTTCTTGGACCTTTTATTCAGTCAAGAAAAAAAAAAAAGGTGAGAATGATCTGTTATGTGAACGAGTGTCTCATATGGATTGGAGAAAAATTAAGTTATAGACTAATGCCACATTGTTACGTAAGAAGGCATGCAACAAAATTGTGCAACATATCAGGAAAAAAATAAGATCAGTATCAAAATGCACAGTGGTGTGAATTATAGATCAAGTGTAGTACAGTCAACTGGACTGTGAAAGAGTAAAACCTGTAACTTCGTGCTTTGTTGTAAATAAATTTGCAAGAAAAATAAATGCATTTTGCAACAAAGGTGGGTTCACAAATGTTGATATGCAGATTACACAGATCACAGATAATGCAAGAATTCTGTCTACCTGGTGTAGATACACCTACTGCTTTGAGGAATGGACAGCAAATTTGAGTATTCCTGGAATCAGTACAACTCTCTCAGTGGGGAAAAAAAAAAAAAACAAACCAACAACAAAAGATGAGCAACATTTTTTGTAAGACGAATCATAATGTTTGTGGTTAACAGCTTTAGCTGGAGGCCAAGACAAAGTGGTACAGTTCTGGATTTGCTATAGAATTCTGGAATTGCATCATTTCAGGGAAGTAATTTCCCAATTTTCCAAAATTGTCCTTAAAATATAGAGATTAATTTAATATTGGAGTAGTTTTGTATACTGATAGCCTTATTACTAAGAAATATTTAGAAAGCAATAGGTTTATAAAGTTTAAACATTCACAGGAAAAGTAATGCACATCTTTGTGGTTTGGAAGACATGCAGACCAAGCAAGATCAGCCGTGCAGGGCTGGATGTAAGCATAAGAACAGACATTTAGGAGTGGCAGTAGATTGCCAGATATCAGTCCTAGTCACCTGACCTTGGAAGAATGGTCCTGGTTTCTCATTCTTGGGTTAGTATAATTTTGTTTATTCCATAATTTTGTTTTAATACTGTGCCTGTCTTGCAGACCACCCATTGCACTCTCCTTTCACACCTGTCTCTGTATCAGATGCATAAGAATCCCCAGATAAAATCCTCAAAAGTGCGGCATTTTTTTCCCAGTACTTCTATCATGGGTTTAAGAGCAGGTAAACAGGCTAATCATAAGAGTCCTTCTATGTTTTTTCCTGCCTTGTTTTCTGTTTGATTTCCCTTTTTTTTAATTGTTTGACTAGGTTTTGTTTCCTGACCTTTTTTTTTTGTTGTTGGGGTTGTTGTTGTTCTGGCTATACTATCCATGTTAGAAAACAAATGTTTAAGATCATAGAAGAAGTGACCAGAATGTCTGATATTAATAATAGTTTTTTATATTTTCTTTCCTGTTGAACAACCTTGATGAATTCTTAGTAAATGTACCTTCTTCTTAAAAGGAAGGAAAATATACAGAAGAAAAATCTAGGCTAGGTTAAAATGATAAGTCAAAAACATTAATGTGATGGAACAAAGTAAAAAAGACTATGGCATGAAATGAGGTATAAGAAATCTAACAGTAAAATCTGTAGTAAGCAATGATTTTTTTAATGACTTCAGTTGTGAAATCAAAACCAAAGACCTATTGAATATAGGAGGATGGTTGGTGGAGAGGCCTAATGATCAGGTATAATTCTTTTCAAGGTCTGTTACAATCAGATTGCTATAAAAAAAAAGATTAAAAAAAAAAATCCACCTTCTACTAGAGAAGGAATAAATGGATAAAACTGATGCTTTCCAACCAGCTATGCCTTATTTAACTTTATCCTAGGCATTGGTTAATGGTATCTGATTTCTGTCCATGACAGGGTAGCAGACTTTGCAGAAAGGAGATGATTAGGTAAGGGTTTTAACACCATCTCAGGTGGTATTCTCATATGCAAATCAGGGAAACAATTCACAGATTAAATTATTATAGAGTGTGTGCAGAGTTGCTAGAATATCAAAAAATCTGCTCCAAGAGAGCAGCTATTTCTGACTCGTCCGAATAAATGGAGTGATCTAGGAAGATTCTGTACAAGTCTGTCCTCAGTCTCGTTCTGTATCATATTTTCATGCATAGCTTGGGTCATGAGATAAGTTTAGTAAGTCTGCAAATGAGACCAAGCTGGAAGAGGACTTGAGTATATTGGAAGTGAAAACAAAACCTAAGAAGCTGGGGTTGCAGTATAAAAGGCAGGATTTTATTGCACAGATGGAAACATACGGTGCTACATGTAGGCAGGAGAAATCTACTTCATGCAGAAAACAAAAAACAGCTGATCTAGTATAGAACTGCAAAAAGGGATCCAAAGTTTGTTGCAGGACAATAATCATGATATGTTACCTTACATGTCCAGCTGGAGTTTTTAAGCAGAAGCATAGCCTATAATTCATACTGGGTGGTTCTGCTGCTCCATTTGGCACTGGTAAGGCAGAAGCTAGAACCCTACAATCAGTGTCCAGCACTGCTGTTCAAGGGAGACCTAGACCAGAGTAAAGATAATCTATAATAGAAAAAGTGAGAGTCGGTAAAAGATTGGAAAACACGCAGCGCAGTTAAGGGAAAGAAAAACCTCTGGAGAAAAGGAAATAATTTGTCCATATGGAAAACAGGGAGGGATTGTAGGTTTAATAGGGAAGATTTTAGTGAGTCTGTAGGACTTTTTTGTCTAGAAAGTTTCTTACATCACTAGAACAAGTTGGATATCAGCTGGCAGGATGTACATAATGCTACATAATCCTAATCCTGTTCTGAACCATGGGATGGAAGAAATGACCTCTTGAAGCTTCTCTTCCTGTCCAATGATGACTGCTGCAATGGCGTGACTGTGAAATAAATATAATTGCAAGTTCCATATTAAATGACTGCTTTTAATACTTGAGATCCTCAAAGCAACTCTGAAATATGTAATAAATTAGAAAAATTAATTTGAGGAAAGCTTGGTTGAACATCATATTGACTTTCGCAGACTACTCGCCCATCAACTAGTAGTGTCTCATTTAGACTTTAAAAATATTTCACCAGGTGGTGCTGTTACACATACCCTTCCAAGTCTTACCCTACCACCTGAGCACATGGTAGTCTTGGGAAAGCATTTGTGGTTTATGCAAAGGTGTCTGTAAAGGCAGAATTCCTTTTAGTCTTAGGTATAGTTGTAAGAGCTGTAGAAAGAGAAATTATCTAGAAGGCTTTAATTCCAGATTGCATAAGAGATATGCATAAGTATAAGTATACAATAGAAGTTGTGTACGTATACATGTGTGTATGTATGTTTTATAAATGTACCTGCTTTACTGATTTTTCCTTCCTTCAAAATTCTGGATAGGACTTAATGGAAGAACTACACAGCCTCAGAGCAGAACTCTGCTCTTCATGACTGGTGCATATTCAGCTGTAGTATACAAACACATGCTCTGCAGATGTATTATGAAAAGCACAATTAAGATGAATTAATTTAGGGACTATTTTCATTTTACAGCTAAACAAAACAAGCCTTCTGTAGTATGTGGAAGCAAAAAGAAGCCTTATATTTATAACAAAACAAACAAATTTCAGGAGACTGTATAATTATATGTTCTAAATATAGAAAATGTTTATATGGCCTTTAAATGTTCTCTCTTATAAAATGAGAAAGTTAATACATATTAATACAGTCAATTTTTAACATTAAATTAAAAATATAGAATACATATAAACTTCAATAAAAGTATAAAAAAAAAGTACACTATATAATTTATGAAACTAAGTTAGAAGCAACTTCTAACAGTCATCTAATCCAAGAAGTTTCCTGCTCCAAGCAGGCTCAACTAGATCAGGCGCAGGGCCTTGTCCAGGTGAATGGATGCAGACTCCACAACCTCTCTGGACAACTTGTTCAAGTGCTTTCCTTGAATGTAGTTAGAATTTTCTGTGTTGCAACTTATGTTCATTGCCCCCTGAGTAATACACTCTGCACCTCTGAGAGAAGCCTCGCTCCACTTTCTCTGTGTCATTCTGTTAGCAACTTTACAAAAGCAGTAAGAAATCCTCTTGACTTCCAATCTTAAGGCTAAACAAACTCGTTTCTGTCAACCTCACCTAATATTTCACACACTCCAGTCTCAAATCAGCTCCACCGGACTCATTCTAGTATGGCAATGTTCAGATGCAATTTGTCCTGTTGCTGCTGCTTGTCCCATACCTGTCTATCTCTGAAAATAATCTGGCTCTGCTTTCTCTACACATTCATATTAGACAGTTCAAAACAAAAAGATGTCTCCTCAGCCTTCTCTTAAGGATGAAAAAAACCAGTTCTCTCAGCTTCTTCTCACATGCCATGTGCTGTGGCCCTGTAAATATTTTGATGACACTCCATTGAATGCACATCAGAATGGCAATGTCTTTCTTGTACTGGAAAGACCACAAGCAAGCACAGCAGTCTAGCTGTGAGTGTCCCAGAAGGGGAATATCACTTCCCTTGACTTGCTGGCTGCACTTCTGCTAACACAGCCTGTTAAGTTGTTGGCCATCCTTGCTGTAGGAGCACACTGCTGACTCATGTTTATTTTATTTCTTGGGTATCAGAGTTCCCCATGCCTTTCCTGCAAAGCTGCTTTCTAGCCAGTTGGTGCCAAGTCTGTATAGTTGTACAGAATTATTCGACATAAAAATGTAGAACCATAAATCTGTGTTTGTTGAACTTCACGAGTCTCCTGTCAGCTTTCTTTGTCCAGCTCATTGAGGACCTTCTGAACAGCAGACCATCTCCAATTTGGCATCATCCATTAACTTGCTGAACGTGCTTTCTGTCCCATCAAATTATTACCCAAGATACTAAAAACATCATCCCCATATCAGCCTCTAAGGGATGTCAGCATAATAGCTCCTCTTTGGATTTTGTACTGCTGATCACAGATCGGACTTTGAGTCCGAAGGTCTACTCAATTTTTCACCCATCTTACAGTCCATTTTTCTAGTCCATATCTTATCAAATTGACTACAGAAATACTATGTAAAACAGTGTCAAATGTTTTCTGCTATCTCCTTCCCACAGAGCCTAGCATTCTTTTGTAATAAGCAGGCATAATTTCCTCTTAGTCTATCCATTCTGGCTTTTTCCTGTCATCTTCTCATCTTACATACACCTGGACAGGGCTTCCAGGAGAGTTTGCTGCATAATCTTCTAGGCATAGAAGTTAGACTGACAGGTCTGTTGTTACTTGGGCTTCCCTTCTTGGTCTTCCTCAAGATGGATGTGATATTTGTCTTTTTCTGCTCATTAGAAACATGCCTAAGTTGCCATGCCTCTCCAAGGATAACAGTGTATGGCCTTTCTCAGGCTAACTCCCTCCAAAACCTCAAGTAAAGCCCATCTGATGCCTTGGATTTGTGCATGCCAGACTGACTTGGTTACCTCCCAGTTGTCTTTCTGTACAATGGGAAACGCTATATTCCCAGAGACTCTGCCAGTAGGCTCAGTGACCTGGGGAGCTAGATGGCAGACCTTGCCGGTGAAAACTCGGGCAATAAAATGGCATTGAGTAATCTGGTCATTTCTATGTCCTTCTATGTTGATGTATATAATGCACAGAAGTTCTTATTCTCATTGCCATTCTTTCCATACCTCATTAGTTTCAACTACAGCTGAGCTTTGGCTTTCCTAACTCCAACAGTGCATCCTTAGGTAACATCTCTACATTCCTCCTGGGTAGTCTGTCCACACCTCTGCCTGCCAAGGGGTTCCTTTTGTAGACTGAGCTTGGTAAGGAGGCCCTTGATCATGCTGATCTTCTGCCTGCAAATCAGAATGCCCCATTGTTCTTTAGGAGAATGTCCTTGAAGGCCTGTCTCCAGTTGTTCAAAACAGGAAGTGGTTTGTTCCTGTGATGATCATTGTCACCAGAAGAACCTAGAATTTGAGGAGTTTAGAAGTGTTAATTGTTTTGGGGTGGGAGGGGTTGATGCGTTATTTGTGCGATGCTTTGACAAATGTTAAGGCGATGTAAAGAATGCTGTAGATTCAGTACCACAATTTCTTCGCACAGACTGGCATGTAGTTTATAAGACCCATAAGAAAGTTTCACAAAAAGTGTTACAGCTTCCAATAGACTTGCTTTTGTAGATTACTATTAACTAGAATAAGTGAGGAATTCTCAGCCTGGCCCTGAAATTAAACACGCCATAGAACAGAAATGGTAGATGTGAACTATCTACTCTGTTTCCAGTATTTGAGTAAGGCAAATGTCATATCTATAACTAAAAGCATTCTAAAAATATATAACTCTTTACACAGAGACTTGTGTTAATGATAGCTTAAATCTAGAGCTGTTAGATGAAAGCATAATATCAAAGGAATTCATGGCGGCAATTCTCACTTTGTTTCAAGCTGACTTTGCCATTTGAGCTATATCCAACAATGAACATGTGAGATTAATTATCCAGATGAGCAATTGGAAAATATTTGCAAACTTCCAGGCAGATGAATTTTGCCTTAAAACAGATAGTATTCGTAATTTGTTGTACTACTTTTATTACCACATTGTTTGTGAAGGGCAGTAACGTATCAAGTTGTGGCAACTGCCTTTTTCTTCTTTTACCTCTCTTGGTCCAAGCTATGACTGTAGCTTCCAAGATCCCAACAGTGTGTCATCACACTGCTCGGTTCCACTTTCAGATCCATTCAAGGCAGACATGATTCTTTCCTGAACAGGGGACACTTTGTAACTGAAATCCATTCTGTTGTTTACCATACGTCTCCCAAATACACTTTCTGAAAGAGGAAGAGATCATTTCCATGCTCGAGACAGTATTTCTTCTGAAGTTGGAAATTATCTAGCATCTGTGGAGTTTATAAATGCTCTGTTTAACAACTATTGCTTTCTTAATGCCTAAAACAATGCTTTTAAAATAGTTGTACTTCCCTTTCAGAAGTAATATCATTTACTCCTTCCAGAAACAAAGTTAGTATGAATGAATTGATATAAACCAAATAAAACTGTAATACTATGAAAGAATGGGAAAAAAAAAAACACCAAGCAAGAGTGCCTGCATTTAGTGCTCCTGCATTACATATCTCAGATCTCACATATAAGCCCTTTTACTGAGAGCATGCAATGAGGTGACATAAATTTAATCACAATTTGTCATTGTAGAAAGAATTTATCAATATTAATTCCAAATAAGTTTATTTTAATTTATCTTTATATATTTTTGTAGTTAATTCTAATGTTGCAATGATCAGCCTGTATTCCGGAGACTGATTTTCATAGTAATGGAATAATAATGGACATGCACTTCACTTGTCTGTGTTGAAACTGATGAAGCTTTGCTCCAGTGGCTCTATTTGATCTTAAACGTTATTAAAGGCTGTTCAGCCTCGCAATCCAGGATCACTGTTTCTGAGAGCCAGAAACTGTGCACAGAAGCAGTCAACAAATAATGGAATATTCACGTCAATATGATCCAATCAACCACCCAATGCCACTGATAACAAGCTGTTTAAGAATCCTGGTTTCAGTATTCAGAGGAGATCACAAGAAATGCTCAGGGGCATAAGGGAACCAAGTTTATGGATACCCAAGAGAAGATGGACTCCCTAAAATCTTGCCCACTCAGGATGCAGATAAAGCAGATCAAAGCACACTTCAAGGATGATAAGACAACCTCAAACTCTGCCCTGATAATCCTGGCATGCGAGTAGCTCCTAGACAAAACCCTTTATTATTACAGCCCTATGCAGAATATGCTAGAAAAAGCTAAGAGAACAACTGCAAAGTCTTCAAATGATTATATATTTTTCTCCTTGTAACTGTTTCACCTGTTTGATGATGACTGTGATCTTCCCCTTAAGAATTCTGTTCTTTAAGCTATTAAGTTCCAGCTTGTTCAACCTTTTCAAATCACATATCACTATACTATACTTTATCTTCTTTCCATTTTTGTCATCTGAGCTTTCATTAATTGCTTTACATCTTTCTTGAAAAAGAACCTTTCCTAGTAGGAACTCCAACCTTACTTTACTTTGTACTACATAGCAGAGTTATTCAGTAAGTCTGTTTATACTTCCTAGAACAATGTTTATCTCTTTTCACAGTGTCCTGACAGTGTTGGGTCACAGCCATCTCATCATCCTCCACAGTCTTTTATATATTTTTATGCACAACTACTGAAAACCCATTTCCATTGATCCCACCTAATCTTCATTCTGTTTCTTATTCCTGCATAGGATTATTTTTCACCTTATTCAGCTGAATTTAATTTCTTTCATATCTTTCTCAAAGTAATTTGGTATCATTTTTCCTTTCAAAAGTTTCCTGAAGTCAAAGTAAGCAAAATTTGTAGCTTTTCCTTTGTCCAAATAGAGCAAAAAGTGGACTTCTGCAGAGGAGATTCTGATTAGATATTCAGGAAAGATTTCAAATGCTAAGAACAGCAGAAGAGTGGGATAGAGTGGGTGTGAAAGAAGTGTGTGTCGTCACTAAAGGTCTTTCAGATCAAGATCGACAGGCGTCTGTCAGGAGTGACATAAGCACAAGCACAGAAGTACTTTAATCTGGTAATGGAATAGATGAACCTCTTTCCAATAATTCTCTGCACACAGGAAACCAAGAATTGTTTTCATCTCCATGAGGCTACAGAGTAATTTTATAGCAGAGCAAGAGAAAGGAGTCTTGATTAAAGAACAAAATATATATTTTAATCATATTTGGCAACATGAGGCATTCGAAACCAACTCCTAAGGATTTCCAAGGAATCTGGGGCGTTAGAAGTTTGGAAATGTGCTTCATGTAGACAGAAGCTATTGTTTGAATTGCTTAAAGTATTTTTTTTTTGTACAAAAACAAGGCATGAAAAAGGATTTTTTGTTAAAATTTATTTTTTTCCACAAGACATGATGTTGACTAATTTTAATTTGATATTGAAAATCCTTGTTTTGTTTTTTTTTTTTTGCTGTTTATGCAATCCTAAGTTTTCATGGTGATATTCTCTGTGAAATAAGAATAAAATAAATTTAACACTTCATGAGGCAGCTGCCATGCAGCAACTAAGATATGAGTAAGATTCACCAAGTTGGGTGGAGGGGTAGAGCAGTCTGTCTTCTGCAGTTGATAATTCTTTAAGTGCTGTATTTCATTATTATTCTCTGGTTTCTGCAAAATAGCTGCATGCTTATGAAGACAGAAATTGCAAAACTAATGCAAGCAAAGTTCCCCCAAGAGATCAAGAATTCAATCTCTGTTTCACAATCACTCATTTCTCCTGCAGTCCTCCTTTTATTTTAGGAAAAGGGCTCCTGTTCCAAGGCTAGTTCCTGATACAATATGAGATGTGCAACTGCAAAGTTAAGTAAAAAAAAATATTATGTTTTAGTTAGTATGGTCATGATATAACAACAGCTAAAATTATACTGAAATTATTGTAAATACCTATGCAGAAATAAACTGTATTATTTGCTTCTTTTTGTTGGGACCTCACATGTACAGAAATTCTTCCCTCTGTGGAGCAAAGAATGTATACCATTGACCAAAGGAATATTTGATGTGAATTCGTAAGGCTGTGGGGAAGCAGGTTTATTTAAAAAAAATGCAGCTTTCTCTAACAACTATTATAAGTAATGTAAATTACAATACTCAAATCTGAAATATTAGGCACAAAATTGGACCTTTTATAACAAATTTTCTATTTAGAGGGAGTTTCCTTATCCTTAAAAATAATGGATTCCCAGAGATATGATTGAGATCAGCGAGAAGAATTACATGCAACTTTGCTGTAGAAGAGCCAACTGCAAGACTGCAAAACTGGACTGGAAATAGTTTTACAAAAAGAGGGACACAAGCTTCTAAAATTAACCTTACAGTTTTGAAATTAGCTTCTCCTCAGGTTACTGGTGACCTCAGTGCAAATCTCCTGGCTGTATTTTCCTAATAGCACTGTAACGTTGTTGCATAATGTCCATTACAAACAGGAAAACATTTATACCGGCAATTTAGTATACAACCCAAGAACACTTATTCTAGTTCTGAAGCTAAACTCTAAACAAGTGTGAATGCTGCTTTTTCCAGTTGCAGATAGTATTGATAAGTTTTGCCAAAAAAGTCACTCTTTTCAATCAAATGGAGTGCTGTCATGCATGTGATCTGCTGAGGCAAATCTCAGAGAGCACTGTTAAGCTGAACTGAACAAAGAGATTTCTGTACTAGCGACAATAACAGAAAGAAAATCATGCTCCTCTTTCCCTTTTCCCACCCCACCAATGTTCTGCTTATGAAACAGCTGCAGGGTCAGATAGCCTCACAGAGACAGTCTCAGCTCAGCTGTTATTTTACATGAAAGAGATTAACCTAAAAACAAGAAAATAAAACTGTCACAAGGAGATCTAACAGGAGAGCAATGGTGCACAATAAACGACTTATAAGGCATGGTCAAGGAAACGTAAGTAAGTAAAATGACTTTGCAGCAGAGGACTGTACTGAATAAAGAGGCTTAGGAGGTACAAGAGATGCAATAAAGCAGACATAAGAAATACCTTGAATGAGTGGCAAACACATATAGTAAAGTTTCTCACAAATCTTCTAAATACTGCAAATATCTACGTCATTACACAATATCAGGAGATTAACAGCTGGCATGTTATAACTGTTAGTAAAAGTACCACATAGGAGCATGATTCAAATAAAAAGCTCAGTTATGTTAGAATAATAGAATATTTGTTTTAATAAGAAAATGTTAATCCAGTAAAAGAAGAAATTAAAACTCCAGCAAATAAATACTGTTGTGCCTTGCTTAACGACCTCCTAACAACATTGTGCTTTAAAAATGAAACTTCTTTAGAGATATAAACAGTATAGTATATGTAAACAAACACAGTTACAATAATATCCTCTTACAAGTGCTCTTTTATACACCCTGTTTTCATTCAACGTGGCCCCCACACAACAGCAATCAGCTTCTACATGTGCTCTTAGGGAGCAAAGGAAGGTAATAGACCTGAAAATCAAGGTAAAAGTGATAAAGAAACATGAGAAAGGAAGAAGTGTTATTAAGATTGGCCATGATATATGTTTCAAGCATTTGCTAAAAATGTAAGTTGTTCATTGTAATGCAATTCAGTACAATATTAGATTTATATAAATGCTTTCAAAGGCATTCTTTACTGTGATATCACTGAGTTGTCTTAAACAACCCCTCTGCCTCACTTCACAAGACGAAAGATGATAGAAAACTTCAGCTCCACAATGCAGTTGGTAAGTACATTATTATTATTATTACGGTACTACAGTATTAATACTGTTATTAGTGTATTCTTATTAATGCACTTCAGTAGTTATTAATTTATGTGATTACATATTGTGCTAATGTTAGATTAGGTTATTTGAGGTTAGGTTAACTTAGCGTAGGTTACATTAGTTCAGGTGTATACGTCAACTCACGTAAGGACAAAATCAATTATCAATGCTCTGGTCAGAACCATATACCATCGTTAAGCAAGGCATGTCTGTTGAAAAATAACAGAGATTAGGGCTACAGTGATACCACCATTAAATACTCGTTGTAATTGATGCCCATTCTAAAAGTTTCATAAGGTAAAAGAAAATAAGCAATTATTAGAAAACTTTATTTAGTTTGATCTAGTTAATTTGACTAGAAAAAACAACAAGTGTACATAGCCATAACTCAACTATACCATTAAGGACAAATGAGAACTAGGGTATATGTTTCAGGGGAGTTTTGCCATTTGTAGTTTCTTATGCTCCAGTACAGAAAGAAAACAAACAAAAAATGAAGTTACGCTGAAGAATGCATGTAATTCTGGCACCTCTTTGCATTTATCTACTTCATGGAATCATTGAATCCCTAGGTTGGAAAATACCTTTGAGATCATCAAGTCCAACCGTACCTGTCCACTACTAAATCATATCCCTGAGCACTTCATCTACCCGTCTTTTGGATACCTCCAGGGATGGTGACTCAACCATCTCCCTGGGCAGCCTGTGCCAGTGCCTGATAACCCTTCCAGTGAAGAAATTTTTCTGATGTCTAATCTGAACCTCCCCTGGTGCAGTTGAGGACATTTCCTCTTGTCCTGTTGCGTGTCACTGGGAAAAGAGATCAACATCGACCTCGCTACATCCTCCTTTCAGGTAGTTGTAGACAGTGATAAGGTCCAGCCTCCTCTTCTCCAGGCTGAATAACCCCAGTTCCTTCAGCTGCTCCTCATAAGACTTGTTCTCTAGTCCCTTAACCAGCTTCATTGCCCTTCTCTTGAAACATTCCAGCAACTCAAGTCTTTCTTGTAATGAGGGGCCCAAAACTGAACACAGTATTTGAGTTGCGGCCTCACCAGTGCTGAGTATATGGGCAGAATCACTTCCCTGGTCCTGTTGGCCATGCTGTTTCTGATACAGGCCAAGATGACATTGACCTTCTTGGCTAGCTGCAGTTCTTGTAAATGAGGCCAAGGTGTAACTTCTCAATATGAATAGCAAGAATCATCCCTGAATTTGTTCCCATGTTACACTTCTGGACACTATTTTGGTTTGACATGATCTATTTCTCCTCTTGCATTTTCTTTGTCTTAGGTCTTGCCTGTGAACCAGTCACATTCCTTCAATATATATTCCCTATTTTGGATCTCCCACGAAAGCTAGTATTTCCCTTTCAATTAATACCACTTTAGGTCCAACATAGTGTAGAGTGAGATGTGTAACTTCAAGCTTTTAAAGGTGTGATGCATGCATGACATTGCGTTTATCCTTGTGGGTACATTTTGCACTCCATTATGTTCACAGGCTTTCAGCTGTGTGGTTCTTCTTTTGATTAGCTGACACAGACAGGACCCATATACACTCATCCTTTTTAAAAAAATAATCATAGGTAGGCACCTGTTAGAGAACACGGTTTAGTCTTAAGGACAAAGAGGTGGAAAAAACTTAGTAACTTGAATAATTTATAATCTCGCTCTTACTGCCAATTTCTGAAAAATCGTAACTAGATTACCAAGCACAAGTCTAGGCTTACTAGATCATCAACTCCAAAGAATATGCTATAGGATGCTTAGAAAAGGGGTACTGAGCCTGCCAACAGCAATCAGGCACAGTCAACATGAGTTCACAGAGGGAAAATCCTGTTTAACTAATTTGATATCCTTTTAGGATACTGTCACCTGCCTAATGGATGAAGGGAAGGTTCTGGATATAGTTTTTGGGGACTTTTAGTAAGACTTCTGATACCACCCCTCACAGTATCCTTTTCAAGAAGTCATCCAGCTGTGGGATGAGGAGGTTCGTAGTGCACCGGGTGAAGAAATAGCTGAAGGGCAAAGCATAAAATGTTGTCATGAATGGGGCTGTGGTCCGGCTGGAGACCTGTCACCGGTGATTTTCTTCAGGGCTTAATTCTAGGGCCAGTGCAATTCAATATATTTATCCATGATGTGGATGTAGGAGTCGAATGCACCATTAGCAAGTTTGCATATTGGAAGTGCTGTTAACACTCCAGGAACAAGGTGCCTTGCAGAGGGATCTGGATAGAATAGACCATTGGGATGAAATGTCACAAGTCCAGGTGCCAAATTCTGCACTTGGGACAGAGTAATGCCAGGCATAAGTATCGATTGGGTATCAATCGTGGACAAGGAAGAACAAGTTGTTTAATAATGAAATATTAAATCTGTTTGGATACTATAGCAGAACAGATATTTGCTATAAAAAGCTAACAGGTTTTGCTTAATAGACAGAATCTCTTCCCAGCAGAGCATGCACAGGACAGACTGGAAATACCCGAGGTGTGAAAGGTAGTAAAGCCAACACTAGCTAACTGCATGGAATGAGAAAAATTCTCCTATCTAATTTCTCTGTAAGTAGCTTCCTTTTGCTTTCATCTCCCTTTCCTCCACTGATAAAGTGACATTTCCAGCTATGGTGTTTACTTTTCTGGATGCAGACTTCAGAGTGCTCTGGAGGTTCTGAATAACTTATCTTTGTTTGTCTTACTCTATTTTGGCTGAAGGATGACATTAGCTGCCTAATAGAAGTGTATTCCTTACAGAAGGGTGTAGTGATTGTACAAATCTGGACACTGAGAAATCCTTGCTTCTGAAATTCAGCAAGAATTTTCCAGCAGAAGCTGTACTTGCCAGGCACGAAGCTGGTGTCACGGATGTTCCTGAAGGAAAACATCCATCCATGGAATCCCAGAGATCCCCATCCTTGCATATTTTCGAGAAAGCTCTTTACTTAACCTATAGTTCAGTAAATTCAGTCTTTAATTGAGCTGTGCTTTATTGCGGGAAAAAATATGGCAAACATAAATGCTCAATTAATAAGATCTGTGGATAAGAAATCACAACATTTTGTTGGAGGAGAACATAAGCAAGACTGTCACACGTTGACTGAGCAGTATATACTAGAAAAAAATATTAGTCTATTCTTAAGAGGTTCCTCTAATCTGTAGGCTGCTACTTTTGTTTCAGATTTTGCTGGCTTGTATGTTTTGCTATAAAGTACTGTCTTTTTTATATTTTTTCTGAATATGTGCTATTTCCCAAACTAATTATCAAATTCCATTGAAGGATTATATCAGCAATGGTTACTGAAACCATTTTTCATGCATTAATTTCACTGATTTTTAGAGGAAAAATATACCTGTGCTGGTAGTTCATTAACTAGCTGTGATGAGTTAAATAACTGTGAAAGGGTGCTAAATTAAATACATTCAAGTAAAAGGAAGTATTACTCACAGGCTCCAAGCATCTGCTTTAGATAAAATAAGCATCAAATATTGGAAGCAGCAGAGCCTTGTTCCACTATGAAAAGAAATTATCTTAAGCCTTTACATTCAAGAGGTGAAATCAATGCACTAGAGTGGCTACAGTTAAACAATTGACACCCCTTAGACAAACAGATGAGATAATGCTGAACAAATAGGGATAGCGTAATAAATGACTGAAATGTATGCAGCAGCGAGAAGGATTTGTCTTAATGGATTTGGAAAAGGGTTTTGTTTAGGGCAGTGAGTGATGAAGATCTATTACAACTCAGAAGAGATAGCATAACATAGAGCATGTATTTTCCACGTCTTTAGACGAATTATTGCTTTATTCAGTTAGGAATAAAGAAGAAATAGGGAAAATACCTGCCTCTAAAATTGTTGTACTGAGTTGTAACACGTACATAAGCAGCAGTCAATTAAAAGTTGCAGAAATGCTACAAATATTAAATACCAAATTACTATACAGAGCTGTTATACACTTTTTCTCAAACATCAAAAAAGATACTTGGGGAACATACAGAGTAAAAATCTTTAAATGAGAGGTTCTTACTAACTGCAGACTGAAGACCCGTGTTCTTACTATTCACAGCTCCATCACTACATTACATTCTCTGGGGTGGTGTATCATAGACTCTTATTTGAGGAACTTCATCATACTTCCATATTTTTCCCAATGTCCTAGCTTTGTGGCACCTCACTTCTTTACTTGTTTCTCTTTAAATATTGTAATATTACACGAATTAGAAATCATCAGTTTCTGTTTCAGCCACTGATAAATTTCCTAATACTGAAAAAAGGTTGAGTGGGTGTCCCGGGTAAGTTTCAAACCAAAACCAACTTTCATTTCCATTAAAGGTTTCTAAAAGGACGTTGTTTGCCACAAGTTCATAAGCTGTGAAGTTCCATGTTTTCAGGCATGATAAGCACAGTTATTTTGTAGAGCTGTATGCTTACGGGGACAAAAATACTTAGAAGCCAGAGATTATGATTTCAGAAGGGCTCAGAGGAGAGAGGAAAAAAATAAATTTTGTGTCTTCTCCACTTATTCTAGCAGAATTTTAAATTCAGAAAAGTGAAGTTCCCTATTCAAGTCCCTTCCTCCCTTCCCATTTTTTTCACCTCTGCAATTTTTTCACCTCTTTTCACCTCTTTTTTTCACCTCTTTCACTTGTAACAAGAAAAAATCATACATGAGGAAAAAAAGTTACTATTTATGCACTATTATTTTCAATACCATTTGCCTGATTAATCTATGAAGCGTGATGAGGTGTGGGGAAGTAGTATTTCTCTTTCTATATAAATTTCAGAAGTATACTTCTTTGATTCATTGTTTTTTTCTTTGCATAGAGGTTGAGCGAACATGGAAAGACTTTCAAATAAAAATTAAGAACTTCTGCCAATTAAACTCACCACACTGGGAAACAACATGGTGGTAGGATATTTATAGATATAATCTTTGCATTTAGTATTTCATAGGTGAGAATGTTTAAAAGGAACAGTTTATATTTATTTTCTGAAAAGATTAAGAAGGTTCTCCTAAAGCTTCTCAAAGACGACTAGGATGGCTGACAAATCTTTGCTATTTTTTTCTTTTGTGCTTTCCTCTGCTCGGGGGAAGGACAAACTCGGTACTTTGTCACATATGCTAAAATAGCTGTCAAATTCAAGACAGCATCACTGCTTCTGGTTTCCAAAACGTTGTTTTATACCTTTTTCTTCTTCCTTGTAAATGAACTCTAGTGGCAGGAAAATTAAAAGCAGCGCATTTACTCAGAATCTGAATGTGTGTACTATGGTTATGAATGTATTTTGATGAAAGAACTTGACATATTAAGTATTCAGTCATAAGGTAGTGCCTGCAGTCTGTGTAGAAGGGGCACTGAGTAAGTGTTCTAGGTTTGTTTACTCAATATTTCGGGGATATAGTTATATGGCTGAGTTATCAAATATTTTTATAGATTTTTTTTACATTTCTGCTATTTCTAGTTAAAAACATTTAGCATCACATGCATCATCATATAAAGACTTCTGTACATACACAATATTGTCTAATTCTCAACGAACCTCATTACACAGTTAGCAAACTGTACTAAGCAGAAAAGGAAGTAGTATGAGCTGTGCCATTATGTTTCAAATGCTCAAACAACTGCTCTAGGAGAAATATATCTAGCTTTTGTTCCTCTTGTTCTGAGATGTGATAAAAAGCTTTCCACATGTTAAACTGCCTTTTTCTTATATTTTGCTGTCTTTCCAATACTCGTTCCCCTTCTTTCTTGCAAAACAAGACTTTTCACAGTCTGGATCTCACTCTGAAAATTTCAGATCTATATGGAAAATGTACAAAAAAGTTTGCAGTAAGTTGTCAAAGTCTTCCTCAAACTTTTATATTTCCAGAGGACTTCTGAATTTCTTCACTGTCTAATCATTCACTAATTTTGCTTCAGTGGCCATTTTGCTTGGAATGTTTAAAATAAG
Organism: Cuculus canorus; assembly: GCF_017976375.1. Lineage (NCBI taxonomy): Eukaryota > Metazoa > Chordata > Aves > Cuculiformes > Cuculidae > Cuculus > Cuculus canorus. The sequence goes on along the minus strand of NC_071402.1, from coordinate 75,153,119 downwards.
TGTAGGCAGAAACATTTTGTACCTTATAATTTGGCTCTGTTTTCTTTTAAAGTGCTCTGAGGGTTTATCACGCCACTCTGGCTCAGGCTGTTCATGTTCTGCCACAGGCGGTTCAGTTTTCTTCCTAGTCACCCCAGTCTCCCTGTCTGGCATTTCAGACATTAATAAAAACATTTGAAAGAGTAACAACGGATGAAATATTATTGTCATGATACAAGTAAGCCCATGTTAATAGTATTATCACTTTTCATTATAATATGAGAACATTAGAGCTGTAATATAATTGTAAAAGTCATAATAATCATATTACAGTTAAAATACAAAATTGTAACTGTAATAAAATAACGTTGATTGTGATAATAAAGATCACATTCATTATACAAGCAATTAAATAGTGATGTAACCAGTATGACCTAACACTTGTGACAACAATGTTACTTATAATATTTCCTGGATTTGCTGTGGTAATGCTCCATTGTTAAATGTTACTTGATTCTATGTTTTATACCCCAGTATGTTTATATATTAGTATGTTTTACATCTTAGTATGTTATGCAGCCATGAAGCATAAGTATTGTGACTACTCCCTTCTGTATATGTCACCCTGCTTTCAAATGTCACACTCTGTGAGAGACCGAACTTTTTTGCAAAGGCTGTGACAGACAATAACTGCCCATAACCAGTGAGATAGATTTATATTTATTGCCCCTTCCACACAAGTTAAGTGACATGTAACTCCAGAATTGCCTTCATTAGGGCATAGAAATGCTTCTGAACTAATCAGCTAATACAGCATTATTTTTTTCGTCTTCCTGGAGGTGAATTTTATTCTAAGGCAGACAACACTGCATGGAATTTAGCACTTTTCTCTCCCCTCCTTTTCCTTAGTTATTAAAAGCTTTATTCTGCCTCAGTGGAGGTAATAGGATAACAATACTTCAGCTTAGGTTTATGTAAGACCTAAGAATATGGGGGTTTGCTATATTTCTCCCTCGGTGATATTATGCCAGTTTAATTAAAATTATTCACAGAATAATAGCTTATGTTCTATAATAAAATTACAAAGCCTCCTGAAATACATATGTTAAAGCAGGCTACCCATGTGACAGAATCTTCAAGGAGTCCATAGTCACCAACAGTTTTGCGGCCAGCCTGCACTATCAAATAGCTCCATATGCACTAACTCTAGAATGGTCTGCACACTTGACCTCTACAAGTCACCATAACTCAGCATCTGCATCCAGCAAGAAGCCCAAGCCCTGCACAGGTTCTGGATACAAGAGAAGGGAACCAGAACATTATCACCAGAACAGTTTCCATTTGTTGGCTAAGGTAAGACAGATTTTTGCCAACCTCCACAGCCTCAAGCACAAGCTGACTGCTATCACCAGTCTCCCTGACTGCTGGTCAAAATGTCTCTGTGTGTACTTGATAAGCAATGGACCTGAGCACCATCTCAAGCAAACTATGCCTTTGGTGCATTTGCTAAAGACAACTTTACAGCCAAAGACTATACCGACTTCTGGAATCAGGCATCACTCCACCTCAGAAGGTTCCTCAGAAAAGCAGGTAAACATTTTTCTCAGCTAGACAAACAGACAATTTATCGTGTTGCTATGACAGAGAAAAGCCAAGCTCAGGGAAGGGAAAGGATGGAGCAATTAGAAAATGGGCAAGCAGTTCACCCAAGGAATCAATTAACACAATTTGAAACTCACTCAGAGCCTTACCCCTTTTTGGAAACAGTGCGGTAATTAATTTGCTTTACTAACTACATCTTATTCTCCCAGAAACCATTAAAACATTCTGAGCCCATACCTACAATTTTCAATTAGGGTACGTTTTAATAAAATAACAGGCATAGTTGTCTGGATTACAGTATTAAAAACATTCTCTTTTTAAAAATAAATTGTATTGGAATAAATCACTTTTCAATCATCCTGTATTTCTCCACCACCTTAGCTTTTTCTCCCTCTTGTCTAAGCTTTCAATATCCAAATCAGTTCAGGCAGGCTCAGATTTTAGTAATACTTTTTGCTGTTTTCTGTATCTGCTTTTTCCTTTGTTAGCATCATGCATTAGTCTTGTTGCTTTTTCCTCAGTTTCCTATCCTTATTCAGGCTTATGTGTTTGGGTTTTTTCTAATCCTTAGAAACCAAGCATTTTATCTTTGGTGTTTTTTTACTTTCTTCCTGCCAACTGCAAGTATCTAGACATGCCTTCTCTTCCCTCTCTCCAGTAAAAGTTATGGTTTCAGGTCCCTCCTAAGTAACTATTAGAAATTTAAATATTACAGTCAATGAATCTGGAGTTCTGTGATCTCCCCAGCAGCCTATCTCAATATTTTGTGTACGTAGAATAGGCTCCTCAAAGCCTTCGTTTGGGGCTCTTTCCTTTCCTACGTGGACATCTACATTCACATATTTAAAGGCACAGAAAGATCTAGGTCTTACCTATTTTCATGAGCAGGGCTTATTCATAATGTATAATCACAGCCAGTTTTTTACAACTCTATGCTTGTACTTTAGATTTGAAGGAAGTAGCAATGAAAGATCATTGGTAACATCAGAATTTGGATAAATATTCTTAGGTGCCACAAAATATACTTCCCACCATGCTTATGAAAGGGGACTTCATCTCCTTTGAAAATTATGTTTTCCATCATGGATTATTATTTGGGTTTTAGTAGACTACCCTGCCCACTCTGTTACATTAAATTACTGTATTATTCCATCTGAGGATGCATTAAGAGAATCCTCATACTTGAGAATCAGCCAAAACTTGAACTACTATCCATTTGATAAAGCTGAAGAAAGAGGACAAGAAAGACTCTAGTTTCCTTACCTCGTATTCATCAATATTGGAAGCTAACTTTTATCTTTGTAAGATTGGGGAGGGGGGAAAGAATGCTAGAAAAAAACACATTTGTTCAGGAGTGCTGATGGAGCTGGCTAATATTGCAAGAAGAGACTCTATCATGATTAAAGTTCATTGGAATTGGAAAGGAGGGAACGGAAAGACTCTTCCTGATGAATGGTTAAAGGCAATTTTACCCAGCTTCGGGAAGGGCAGGAAGTTTCTCCTCATGTGCCATGTACTGCAGTCCCCTAAACATTTTGATGATGGACTCACACCAGGAAAGCCTTGTTTCTTATAGTGGAAAACCCACAAGCAGGCACAGCAGTTCAGCTGTGAACCCCCACTGCTAAACACGGGGGAGTGCTAAACCTCCTTCGACTTGCTGGCTACGCTCTTCCTACTACAGCTGGCTCAGTTGTCTGCCTTTGCTACAGAGGTACAGAGCTCATCCGTGTTTTTTTTAATGTCCTTGTTGTATGCCAGAATTCCCCTTTCTGCAGAGCTCCTTTCTAGCTAGTTGATCCTCAGCCTTTTTACTAGAGTTATTCCACCCCATGTGTGAGATTTCTGGAGGAATACAGTGCTAAGCATTGACCTTCTTACAGAAGTCCTAAGAAAATACTCGGAAGACTTCATTCTCTGTTGAAACATTACAAGGGACAAGCAGCTGACAGGCATTCACCACAGCCCACTACCTTTAAAGGTGGTCACTGGGTAGAGAAATCAGCAAGGATAGTGGTGTTGATTTTCTCAGGTTTAACATTTCCAGTCTGAACTGAAGCCAAATTTTGAGGCCACCAATACAGATAGTTTCTCTCCCTTTTTGTACTGTATTTCATGTTTAACCATTGAAATGGCTGGCTAGTCTACATGCAAGAAGAATCTACACAACAATACCAATTGTTTTGCCACTGACTGGTGAGATAACTCCAGAAAAGTTTTAACTGTGGTTGATAGTGGAATAGCATAAAGGCTAATGTTGAATCAGAGACTAGTTTTCTGTAACAGAAATAGATAAGAAAGAAATGCTACCTGCATAACAGTGCTGCATATTCCAAATCAATCCCCTTTTTTTAAAGAAACATGTAAATTATTACTGATTTTATTGAGAAAGAGTTGATAACATAATCAAGTGTACAGTGATATATCTCCAGCTATAGACACTCCAACAGACTTAATATATCCATCCAGCTACAGAAGAATGTAATAAAAATATATGGACTGGGAGCTGCAAGAGGATGACTAGCTAAAGCATACAACATTATAACATGTAAATTACAGTTCCATAAGAAAGGCTAAAACTACAATTAGCATAAGAGACAGCACAAACACAAAAAAAAGGTTTGGAGTAGGGTTCTAAATAATAGGAAAAAGAGCAGTATAATCACAGACTAAGATCTGCCTGTGTCTGTTGCAGCCTCTGGTTTGCACTGAAGTCTTGTTAATTAAATATTCATAATCTATCCTTTCTTTTGCCAATTAAAAAATAATCCTGTCTATCCTGTGTTGAAAGGTCATTTGTCTAAGGAACCTTGCTCCAGATTCAAGCCTTTCATCTCATGTCTTTTATTTGAAACAGCTTTTCTTTCCATGACAGCAAGTATTGAAAGACAAAATTGACTGAAATTGCAACTTGTCAAGCTATTCAAGAGTATAGCAGACATTAAATTATTATATGGAGGGTGTTTCATGACTAAAGAAGCATGGGAAAATGGGGTTTTGTATGGTATCTTTATACTCTACACTTTTTTTTAATGAAACAAACAAGTGTATTTCCCATAATTCACATTCCTGCTGCCTAACATGACATCAATGTTGAACCCTTTAATTTCTATGAAGTTTTTTAGTGCATCAGCTGTGTTTCCACAGCAGACACTATTTAAACTTAACAACAATGGCAAAGTCTTAAAGAATTACCTCTTCAAAATCTAATTTGAACCTGTCTACTCAGTTTAATGGCAAAATGAAGAATTTGAGTTTTATCATATTGAAAAACTGGTCTGATGCAGAAGCCCAGGGGAAAAATATGTAATTAGTATGCATGTCACACATTTCATATTTGAAACAGACAATACAGAAATATACATATTTTGAGAAACCTTGCTATGAGATGGTAAGTAAACTGATCAAAAATCAGTATATTAAAGGAAGATGGTTTTTGTAACATGGTGCAGGGTTCTTCAAATACAGGGCATTCAGATAAAGGAGTTAAATACTTAAGTTTTTCTAAAAAACTTTTAGATCCTTGTCCCGTTTCATTAATTCTTGAAGTTGTTCTTCATTTGACTGTAACAGTATTGAAATCTGAGAGTAAATATCAGTAAACATCTGCTCCCTTCAAGTAGGGATTTCATTTTTCCCAGTATCACTGACCCCTTGCCTTGTCTTGCCTTGCCTTGTCCCTCCTTTCCTTGCCTCTCTTTTCCTCGCCTCTCCTTGCCTTTCCTCACCTCTCCTTGCCTCACCTTTCCACACTCTTCTCACCTGTCATCGCCTTTCCACACTTTGCCTTTTCTTGCCTTGCCTTTCCTCACCTCACCTTTCCTTGCCTTGCTTCACCTTGCCTTGCCTCATCTTGCCTTGCCTTGCCTTTTTTTTCCGTGTTGCATTTCAGAGAAGCTTTCAGGTGCACTTTTCCAGGCTCCTCAGACAGGTATTTGAGAATGGTCTTTATGAGCAGCTCCTAATACGTCTACATCTTTTCTTGAAGAAGTTCAGACGTGAAACATCTTGTGTCTAGATGCTATACAGTCTCAATAAGATTGCCTATGCTTGATTTAGTAACCCAGACCAGAACAATAACACCACGGGGTGATTTTTGATAGCGCACAGAGAAATCTCAGGACTGCTTGTAGCCAGTCTTGCAAAGACAGTCCTTTGCCAATGGCACATTAGCAAGATGCTGCTGTTGCTGATGTCAGGAAGACGTGCGTTCTTGGTCTGTAGCAGGAATCGGTGCTGGAAATAGAACTTGACACCCATAGAAGTACTAGGTCTTCATTAATTATTTAAAACTACCTTAAAAATGAAATAAAATTGCTCCAGAGACAGAGATATTCCTTTCAAAAGCAAGTAAATGATATTGCTGCAAGAGGCAACTTGCCAGAAATTTGCTGGCCATTATCACCAGTCCCACTGAGGGAAGTAGAGGTGCTGTGTTTAAAAGCCTCAGGCCTTTCCTCATTATCAGATTGTTTCCTGAGCAAGAATAATTTCTATCATCTCAGGCAAATTAAACTAAAAATAAATCCAAGCATGCTACTCCCTGAGATTTATTCCCTCTGCATCAACCAGCAGCCTGTTTTCTTGCATGTAAGACCAGTGCCAATGAGCAACTTGACCTCATACAGTATAGTTAAAATATTTGAGGTACTTGAGGAAAAGGGATGGGCAATGTATCATTTCCTTTGCAAATGTATGACATGTGGAAGTGGAAATGCCAAAGCATTTTTACATTAACTCTTGATTCTAACTGGTTTTCATGGCTCATTCTGTTGGTGAGTGAGCGAAAGGGTTGTGCCAGAAAATAAAAATATGGATAGCTTATTTAAATTAACATATATTTACTCCAGAAACTGTTTCCTGTTCAAGTTGCAGCTAGGGGTGAGCTAACTTTGTATTGCTATAAGTGAGATTAAAAGTGAAGAAACTAAAAAAATGGACAAAGTAGTACAAGTATCATAACACTTCTGCCTGGTACTACATGCCTAGATCTTCTGCCAAGTAGTGCCATGTCTATGTGCCATGTGACTTACTACGTTAGGCAGCATGCTAAGGTTAAACAGCCCTGTCTTCTATGAGTAAAGCAGCTTTCACTAGTGAAATTTTCAACAAACATACTCCTAAATACTGTTCTACTAAGCACTTAACAGTTTTCTTTACAGTGCTGGAAATGCACGTGGTGTGCAGTGTATCTTTTACTTAATTAGCCGAAAGGTAAAAGTTGCTGCAGTAGATCTTTTAGGTGACATAGCAGCCACGTTCAATGAAGAATGAGCTTCCTCAGTGTTCCCACGCACACTCTCCTGGGTTGAAAACTGGTTGGACGGCCGGGCCCAGAGAGTGATGGTCAATGGAGTTAACTCCAGCTGGAGGCCAATTACAAGTAGGGTTCCTCAGGGCTCAGTACTGGGTCCAGCTCTGTTCAATGTCTTTATCAATGACCTGGATGAAGGCATTGAGTGCACCCTTAGCAAGTTTGCAGATGACACTAAGCTGGGAGGAAGTGTCGATCTGCTGGAGGGTAGGGAGGCTCTGCAAAGGGATCTGAACAGGCTGGACCGCTGGGCCGAGACCAATGGGATGAGGTTTAACAAGGCCAAATGCCGGGTCCTGCACTTGGGGCACAACAACCCTATGCAGCGCTACAGACTGGGGGAAGAATGGCTGGAGAGCTGCACGGAAGAGAAGGACCTGGGGGTGCTGGTTGACAGCCGACTGAACACGAGCCAGCAGTGTGCCCAGGTGGCCAAGGCGGCCAACGGCATCTTGGCTTGTATCAGAAATGGGGTCACCAGCAGGTCCAGGGAGGTTATTCTCCCTCTGTACTCGGCACTGGTGAGACCGCACCTCGAGTACTGTGTTCAGTTCTGGGCCCCTCACCACAAGAAGGATGTTGAGGCTCTGGAGCGTGTCCAGAGAAGAGCAACGAAGCTGGTGAAGGGGCTGGAGAACAAGTCTTATGAGGAGCAGCTGAGAGAGCTGGGGTTGTTTAGCCTGGAGAAGAGGAGGCTGAGGTTGAGGGGAGACCTTATTACTCTCTACAACTACCTGAAAGGAGGTTGTGGAGAGGAGGGAGCTGGCCTCTTCTCCCAAGTGACAGAGGACAGGACAAGAGGGAATGGCCTGAAGCTCCATCAGGGGAGGTTCAGGTTGGATATCAGAAAAAAATTCTTCACAGTAAGAGACATTGGGTACTGGAACAGGCTGCCCAGGGAGGTGTTTGAGTCGCCTTCCCTGGAGGTGTTTAAGGAACGGGTGGATGAAGTGCTGAGGGACATGGTTTAGGGAGTGTTAGGAATGGTTGGACTCGATGATCCAATGGGTCCTTTCCAACCTTGTGATTCTGTGATTCTGTGATTCTGTGTGATTCTGTGATTCTGTGATTCCCTTTAACTGATTCTGAATTACGCTCAGAATAGATAGATGTGATAAAATGATCCATGCTAAACATGGGTTTAATTTATTATTACTGTGTTGGATTGACCTTGGCTGGCTGCCAGACTCCCATCCAGCTGCTCTCTCACTCCTACTCTTCAATAGCACATGGGAGAAAATAAGAAGGATGAGCTCATGGGTTGAGATAATGTCAGGCTAGTCACAGACTATACTGTCATTTGCTTTCTGGAAATTCATGCAGCTCTTCTGAACCAATCTCTCTTACAGAGTATCTAATAGGATTTTTTTAAACTTCTCTTCTTATAAAGTGTTTTTATTGTCAGTTTCTTTTTAATTATAATGACTAATGTGACACCACCAAATAATGTAGAGATGACAAAGACTCTGGCTGATGAAATTTCCAGCTGCAAATGTAGCTAGTGAAAACTTGCTGCTACAGATTTTATATCAGGATGGGGTTTTTAATTAAACATTGTCTGTATTTATACTACTTGATGATAGGTTTTTTAGCACAGAAAGGATTACAGGGCTTTGATCTCCAGCCCCAAGTTTGGATCACCTGTTGCTTACATGTTCAGGAAGACAAACTCCATTTGTGGATGCAAAGGACAGCTGAACAAACCCTTATGCTATGAATGCACATGAACCAATGTATTTAAATCATTCTGAGCTGCACACTCTCCTAGTGTAAAGCAACACAGTTGGTTTTTATCATTAACCATCTCCTAAGAGTGTCTTAAAATGAAGATAAGGGTCATTCTTCTGGGTTCTGCTTGATCTTATGAAGAGCTAAGTGGTATATTTTCATATTACTTGTCACTGAATCTTACAATTCTCTTTCCTAGAGTCAATCTATGTTCTTTATTGGTGAACGGGTGAGGAGAGCCTGTGGATTGTAACAGTGTAAATCTAAACAGCAGAATATAGAAACCTCAGGGTGAACATAAAACATTGTAATGAGAAAAGCTGACCTTGGCTACACGAAGTGCAAATACAGAAAACTTACAGGAAAGTTGTATGGTAGACATAGAAATGTTTTTCTGGATTTGAGTACCATTGTATTTGTTGATGTTATGCGGCAGTAAATGTTTCAAACACATATATGCATTATAGTTTTTCTGCAAATTCAAGGAAGTGATTCATCCCAATGTGCTATTGCAGATTGCATTGCTAATACTTTACTTCAATATCCGTGCAATACACATGCTAGCAGTATTTTCCTCTTGTGTGCCAGCTGTGTTGTAGATAACATATAATAGTAATCACTTTCGCTCAGAAAATACGTAAAATTATGTTGAAGAATGGCTTAGAATCACCTGCAGCTTAACTACTGGTACTACAGATTAAAAGCCTAATGAAGAACTGCTTACTACCTTTACAACATTTCCAAGGCAAATAAAAACATGCTGTGTTACAATATATATATAAAAGTCTCTGACCTAGGTAGTATAAATACGAAGAGTCTGTATTTTAAGCATCTGAGAAAAGCCTGGGCAATTGACCTTTCCTTTGGTGAAGGTTTAAGATCTCAATTCTAAATTGAAAAGCTCTGTCAAAATACTTAAGCAACTAACAGTTTTCTGAACAGCTGGATTCTTGCATCTTATTTGAGATTCAAAATAAGCTTTTCACACATTAACATTCTTATTGCAATTTATATAAAAATGAATTTATTAATTATATTATTCCTTCTAGTTCTGTAAAAAATAGTATGAAAGTGAAGAAGAGTAACAGAATAAGATAGTACACCCTATCTGTTATACTTCCTAGGATAAGCAAACCATAGAGTGCAGTAACACCTTTTACTCAAATGCGACAGGAGGAAGAACCCAGTGATGTTACTACTGTAGGATGTATGAGAAATAGGCAAGCAGTTCTTTGAAAATCTTTCGCAGAAGAAGAGAAAGAAAACATTCTTTTCCAAGTTGGAAAGAGTCTTCTGAAAGAGCCAACAATTTCTAAGCATTTTAAGTAAGGAGCAAATTCTTCACTGGCTGAAAATGTGATGAAAAGCAGCAAGTTCTACAAGATTTGCAGTTGATTTTTGAGTACAAAACCAAGTACTTTGAAAACAAGTACTTATGTTCCAAAGTGGTAACATTCTGTCAGAGTTCAGGATTAACCTAAGGGTAAATCACCTGTTAATGACTGTGGTATCTTTTCCAGTTTGGAGTTTCCTGATACAAGAAAGGTGTCGCCACACTGATGCAAGTCTAGGGGAAGACCAACAACTGATTATTGAGTTGGAACTCATGATGTACAAGGAGAAGATAAGAACTGTTTTTTTCTCCCTGAGAAGTTTAGTGGAATATCTTATGAGTGTTTGAACAAAGCATAGGGATGCATATAGAGACAACGTGTCCAGATTCTTCTCAGAAGTGCAAGCTGTAAATACAATGGACATAACAAACACACAAAATTCAGACTAGATTAGAGGAAAATATTTTTACTTTCAAGGTTGACAAGAAATGAAACAAGTTGTCAAGAGAGGTTGTGCAATCTCCATCTAGAAGATATTCATATTTTGACTGACGGAGGTCCCGAGTATACAAATTAAAGGAAGCTATGATTTGAGCAGAAAGGTTAGACCAAAAGAGCTCCAGAGGTCCTTTCCAACAGGAAGAACTATGGGCAGAAATAAATAAGACAACAGGTGTATTTCACAGCACCAGTGGGTATCTTCTAAACCCTATGGTGCAAGACAACCATTGTCCAAACTGCTAAGGCTGAACTTCCCTTCATGGTAAACCAGTTACTTACTGAGATGAAAAAGAGGATACACACTGCAAGAGTAATGCCATGTTCCCAGTGTCCTTCCATCCCTTCAATGCAAAAACATAACTATAATGACGGTTTTGACGCAGATCTTAGCAGTTCCTCTCCCCATCCTGTCTCCTTCCAGCAGTCTTTCAAACCTATGTGAAAAGGCACTTCTCGAACTCCTTCATGCCCACTACACAATCCTGGCAAATTTCAGTCTACACCAGTGTGTGAGTCTATTTTGCTGTATGGCTTGAGACACTTTGAAAAATTCTTCCTTAATTTTCTTATCAGAAATTATCTGTTTGGGTTTTTTTCCTCTTAGACTGGGTAATTAAAATAAAAGTCTGTGTCCTTGAGGTAGGGAGAGAAAGTTCCATATGTACTCTTAATATTCCTGTGTTAATAACTCATTTAACTTTAAAACAAGGTGCAAGGTAATTTTTGTAATTTTATATGAGTAGATTTACTATTAATTATTTAATTTAACTTAATTGTTCTAAATTGATTAATTTCAAAATTATTGGTGCATTGGATTACTTGGTTCAGTTACCTAAAAAGATCATTCAATATAATTCAAACCGTCCTTTTGCCTTGCCCCTCCTCTCTGCCTCTTTCCGTATCTTATATTCATTACTGCTGCCTGAAGAGCTTGCTCTGTTTTTATACTCCTTCCAGTATGTTTCTGGCATCTGATCTCTAACAGTCTCCTCAAATTAGCTTCCCCTCCTCCTTTTAAATGCTCATTTGATCTTCCACAGGGCATAGATGACTCAGCTGAAAAAGGTGGAAGGTAAAATTTTCTATTCCACTCTACTCAAAGAATGGAAAATGGAGTTGTGATGACAAGGCTGGTGGTTCGCATGTTTACCACTCTACAGACACTCTCCCATCTGTTTCCTCCATGGGCACATAGAGTTGAAGGGATCAAGTGACAAACATGTTGAACTAATTCAGCCCTCATTCTGTCTGTATGTGTAGTCTCCCCAGTGAAGCACAGGAACTCAATTAAGTGATCAACAACAAGAGCTACCATTCAGTAGGAAATATACATTGATAGCCTTTCCCGGAACTCAAATACTCCAAATAGCTTACATCTTTGATATAATTGATATTACTCATGGAAAATTTGTAAATGCCTTTAATACATGAGGCCTTTAATTGCTAATTATCTCGACAGTATTGTTTATTTTTAAAAATTTAGTTGTTGGAAATATCCACCTTAAACTGATTATTAACCCCCCAAATTTGTAGGTAAGATTTAAAAAGAACAGTTTGGGGCATTCATCCTCCAGGTACTACAGAACTGAAAGTAGTTGGACAGAATCCTTTAAGGGAAATAACACGTCCTATTTTCCCCACAGAGATTCAAAACATAAGTCCTTGTTCCATGCACAAATCCTGACAGCACAAATGACTTTTTAGTGTCCACCGGGGGTGCTAAGGACATTAGAACAATTGTATCAGGTCAAAGCAGACATCCGTCTAGCCCAGCATCCTGTCTGGCGGGGGCCTTAGCGGATGCCTAGGAAAGTGTATGAGAACAGAACAAACATGTAATGATGCTTCAAACATCTGGTGATTTGTAGTTAGAAGATTTTTGTCATTGAAGAAAGTGTCTTAGAAGTAAGTATATCTTGGTAGAGTGGTTTTTTCCTCCCCCTTTTTTTTTCATTCCTTGTTTTCTTTTTAATAGCTATAAGCTTTCAGACTCTATGGCTTATCAGAGAGTATTTCCACAATGCAGTGGCATGTGGTCTCATGAATCATGTCATATTTCTTTTGAATCTGTCACTACTACATTTATTTGATGATCTCTAGGTCATTCACAACTTGGAGGCGTGTTCCACATCAGTCATTTACTTTCCAGGATGAGGAGTCCTAGCATATTTAGTCATTTCTCATATAGAAGTTACTCCACACCTTTGATCACCTATATAATCCTTTGCCATTTCTGCTTTCTTTTTGTTTGTTTTCTTGAGATGAGCAACAGAACTGTTTACACTGACTTTCATCTTCCAACACTGAGAAATGCAGACCAATGCACAAATGCATCAATCCTAATGCAATCCTCAACCCTGATGTTGCAGATAAAACAATGCACTCTCATTGTTGAGGAGCAGCAAAAGGGGACTGCAGCAAAGCAGGAGATGAATGAGACACTGAAGGTGACAGCGAGGCAGACAGGTGTAGTCACCTCACTTACAAGAGGTGCAGTCTCACACCAGCCAACATGTACAGAAGTGGTGGCCAGGTTCAGCTGACAGACCAGTGACTGCCACACTAGCCTGTAGCAACACGGCACACCCAAGGTCAAGCCAAGAAGTCACGTTGCCAGGTCAGAGACAATAAGGTTCATGGCCAGGCACAGGCACAGCTGCAACGTAGCTCAGTTCCTGAGCTTACCTGCAGCTCCCAAACAAAGACATGGAGATCCCCAAAAGAGCTGCTCACAGTTGTTTTCATGTGCCCCTTGCACAGCACCATGACCTGAGGTGCCACAGCAGCACCATACTGGCGCTGACTGTCACCTGGGGCAGAACAGAAGGGGTGGCAGAGTTTCTTCATCTTGTGCAGGGCCTGGACAGTCACTGTGTAGAAATGAGGTTAAAAGTGAAAATTGGATTATTTCTACTGAAGAAGCAGAGAAAATCTGGTGCTGCTGTTGCCACAAATTCATTTTGACTTTTAAATGCTAGATGCAGTTTTATCTTTCTAGCTTAAAAATGTAGCAATTGTTGTTTATCAGTTCATTTTTTTTAAAATGTTTGATACGTCCTGTGTATTATCCAAATGAAGAGGAAAGATTTGGTTACATTTCTTTCATAGTTATCTTTGTCTCTTGCAAATTTTCTTTCTTCTCTATTGCTTCCCAAATCAAAATACATTTCCAACCCAGGCTGTGATTCACAGTACTCTGGTTTAAATATATACAAGAAAGATAATGTAATATCTGAAACCATAGAATATAACAGACCATCTAAAAGCTGTTAGAAGTAGATTATGAGGAAACTTGTAATATTTCTTAAAAATTAACAACTGCAATGATGTGAATATTGTTTTCAGATATTTAGATCATTATTCTCTTAAAGTGAGTGGCAAAATTCTGATAGCTCCACTAAGAGTTAGAATTTAACACAGAGAAATACCACAGCTGTACAAATCAAACAAGATAGCAATTCCGGAGGACCTTGTTAGCTTGTTTAAATTGTTTGAGAAGACCAAGACACCAGATGCCCCTACATTCTGTGTGGGTATATAAATATTCATGGACTGTGTGAACTCAGTTTATCTTTCACCTTGAGTGGCCAAGTCATCTTAAAAAAAAGAAATTAGACTTGCCTCAAAACCTTATTTATACAAAAGTGTTGCTGTGGACAGATCTCACAATTACCTACACTTCTGTGTGGCTTTTTAGCTGTAAACTTGGGTCACAGCTAATGTCACTTAGCGGTTTTTGCCAAAACAAGAACTATGTGAAAAGTTATCCTCAGGTCATGAAAAAGACCTTGTAGTAGAAAAAGCTACAGAAAGCAATTTTTCTGTTTACAACACTTTTGAGGTAGTTGGAATAAAAGAAAAAGGATGCCAATCAATCAAAACTACTGGACTGAAGGAACATACAACAATGCAGTGTGCCAGCTACACATGCAGCTTCAGGAAATGACTCACCACTGGCAGCAACAAAAATTCTGAGGAATGGCTAAGATCAGAGTGCAAAACTGGATGTGTTTTGTTCTCTTTTATATAACATTTTCCTTCCAAAAAAAAAAATTGAATGTATCAAAACCAAAATAAACTGAAAAATCGCACCATCCCAGTGGTACGTGAAAAACCCATTAAGTTGATTGAATCTGACTGGCACTATCAATTTTCATAGAACATCTTTCATGGAATAATAAACCAAAATGTTTCTTAGCTGGTGCTACAAATTCACTTCTATTTATAATTACGACAGAAGACAAAAATTTTAAATAGTCAAATTTTCCATTTACTCTTAGTCACATTTGAAAAAATCCTGGACTATGAGAGGCCTGGAGACAGCCTGGTTTGAGGATAATTTCAAATTTTTTTTTTTCTCTCAATAACGAGCATCCATGATCATGGTATTCCCAGAAGTGCAAGATTTTGAATTTTAATTCTTTCCCAAGTTATACATTTTTTTATAATGACAACAACAAAAAAATCTTCTTGTTTACCTGCTAATATTTTTTTTTCAAAGGTTTTAACTACAGGGTCATCCTCAAAAACCTGTGAAATAGGAATTCTAACTTAAAAACTCAGCCCCCTGCAAAAACTGATATGCTCAAGCAGTCATGTAAGTCAGACATCAAGAAAAATACCAGATGTTATAAACTTGGCAATAAATAAATGAAAATACATAAGATCCTTCATCTTCTGATGAAGCAAGGCAGCATCAATATGCAAATTTGTATGGTAAAATAATTGCAATATTTGCATTTTTAAAGCTAACACCATATGGAACACATTACACCAGGGGCAACAGTCGTTATTTATTAATTTCTTTGGAGTTACTCTTTTCCTACTAAGAGGAAAACTTTGTCTGAAAACTACCTTGACTATTCTAATTTAAAGGTGTGATTGTTCCTATGTTAGTAAAACTACATCTAATATGCAAGACAGTATTTTCAGACCAGATATTTACAGGTGCATCTTAGTCATTAGTCTAAATGAAATTTATATTATAATGGGAAATACACCATCTAACTGGAAAAAAAAAAAAGAAACCCACAACAAAGTATAATGCTAATAGTTATTTTTTTTCGGAGGCAGAAATACACATATGCTGTAATAAAGAAGCTGCTGACTGCCAGCAAGTTTACTACTTTCAATAGTCCATGATGCATTCATGGTGTCAACAGTGTGTATTTGCTCAGGAAACATTACTTCCTGTCAGCATCTGTGTATTTTACTGGCAACATAAGTGTTGTAGTAAACAGCTATGTCTTGGAAAGCTTTGGTCTGCTGAAATGCCAGTGTTTCCTCTTTTCTATCTAGCATTCTAACGTTCAAACCAAATTCAATGGGAGGATTCTTTCTTGCTCAGTAAATGCTCTGCTTATTCTCTCTTCTGCTATTTATTTCTATTTCTATTGTTGTAAGGCCCCATTTTAAAACCTGATGCATTGTGATTTTTACAGTATAGGAGGTAAGAAGTGCTTCTGCACAGATCTCCTTTCCCTGCATCATATTCCTCCCAGGTCACTGCTCCTGTAGCTTTAGAAAAACTGCATACTACTTTTGCTAAATTAAACTCTCCATAGCCTTTAATTAAACTTCCAATACTTACATTAATAATCATTCTTATTTGGGTGTAACCTAATGATAATACCTACTCTGTAAAAATACACTGCATTCAAGGATGAAATGTCACCACCTAATCTTTTCTCCTTAATTTATTATTGTCTCTTCTTTACTGGAATGTTTCTTACCCACTTACCTTGTCAGGAGAAATAAACTCTTTCTAAAAACTAATTTACCTCTCCTGAATACTAATGGCCTGGCACCAGAGAGAATCTCTACAGAGAGACACATTTATGCTTTGCTTCTTTTAGAGTTGGATAAGAAAATGTACAGTACAAGTCAGACCTATTTTTTTGCTTGAAAAAAGAGCAGAAGTGATAAATATAGTCTCAGTTAGACATGAAAAAAGGCCTTGTGAGAGTGCTAAATTCTACATTTGATACATTTAGTTATTATTTCTGAAGCCCTTTTATCTCAGTTCACTTAAATTAAACTAGATTGGATACAATTACTTTTGCTACATTGAGAACCATCTTCTAAAAAAACTTTACAAAAAAATATGGCAAATTTCCAAACTCTTTCTTTCTCTCTAGGCTTCATGCAAATAGTTGTGGTGGTGCTAATTGTGAATCTGAACAGTCTGCCATGAAACTTGAACTCTTTTGCTTCTGGAAAAGGAAAATATTTTTATAACCGAACTTCTGATAATTCCACCGTTTAGCACATCTGTTGGTAACATCTTACAGAGCTGTGTTAGGTTGCCAAGGCTAACGAATATTAACTGTACTAAAAAATATAATTAGTTCATTAAAATAAGCAGATGCAATTTTAGAAAACCTGCAGTTTAGCAAAAATACCTCTTATTTTTACTTCATTTTCAAAAATAGTTATGACAATGAAGCAAGTAACACACTGTGTTTAATAAATTTTGGGTTGTGTGCCATGAGTCATTATTTTATCAATTATGGAAATGTAACTTTGTCTGGAACAGATAGTAGTAAACAATTGCTCACAGAGATGAAAAACACAAAGTGTTTTTCAAAGTGGGGACTCTTTGTAACCTACAGAAAAGAAACCAAATGATAAACAACATTTTAATGAAAGTCATGCCTGGGGCCTTAGTAAAAGCTACTTAATGTTTATCCAGCACTCAGAAAATTGAACTCTGCACTGTTACTTAAATATAGATCAAACATAAACCAAATATAGACCATAGGGCTCAATGTTTAATCGCCATTTTTTTACAATTTTTGCTATTACTAATGGCAGAAATGTTGCCATCGGTCTTCCAGTTCCCTTTCAAAATGCCTAAGTAGAGTGAGCAGTTCACCTCCTTGTGAACAGTTGGATTCATGTTTCAGGAAAACAAAGAAAATGTGTGTAAAAGATGTCATCAGAGCCAGCTGAGATTTTCTGCTGAAGTGATTTACTGGTGCAACGAGCTGTACCAAGTACAGTTCATCCTAGGAAATTTTTGAAGCTCTGATTTTCTACCAGAAAGCTCACAGCAAAGTATTTAGTTTCAGCTTGATTCAATCCTAATCAGAAAGGTTTTTTGTATCGTCATATGAATCCTGTATTTCTACCTTCTGATCTCTCCCTGGAGTCAGGCTACAATTCCAACACAGGAGCTGTGAAGATTTCCGGAGTATCACAGGACTGGTGGGATCCTTGGTGCATAGCGAGCTCTGTTGTCTGGCCACAATGTCTGTCATACAAGAATCTCTGTTTTAATCCAGTTATCACCTTCCTCCTCAAGAGTAACATGCCACCATTGAAGATATGAGTCAACATTAAAATAGATTTAAATTAATCACTTCGGGTCATTCCATCAAGTCAAGAGGAAGTAGTTAAATTTGAAGGGGTTTTGAAAAGCTTTGAAATAAATGGTGGGTACCTCTTGCCTTACACTTCAGAAGTTCTCATTTCAGAATGGAGAGTAAATAAATCAATATCAAGTTCTTTAGACTTTCCTTTAGGAATTTCTTGTATTTGTAGAAAGAAAATCCAATCTGAAATATTGTCTTCCAAATTGTTTTTCTTCCCAGAGTATTTTTCCAGTGCTACCGTAGAGAACAGCACACGTCGTCCCTTTAAGAACATAGAAATATCTGAGTAGAAGAGGAGGTAGAGCTGACTGTCTCCTGTAAATAAAATGCTCATTCAATCCACCTCTAGCATCAGGTCTGAGTGAGGTGAATCTTGGTAGATGCTGGGAAAGCAGATAAGAACACCTGAGAGGATAATTAACTGCATGAGGCAGGGACAATGGAAAATAATTTTCCATTTTAATTTGAGGAACTGGAAAAATGCAGTAGTTTCCTGCATAAGAAAGACACTTCCAATAGAATCAAAGTAATTTCATGGTTTAGGATTCTAGTCAGACTTTTCAAAAGAAAAACATTTCCTGTACATAAAAAGGATTGAAACAAATCCTTAATCTATTGGTTTGGGGGAGGGGTTTTTTTTTGTTATTTCAGGGAAATCTTATCATTTTAGGAGATTTTGTTGAGGATTTTTTCTTCGTTTTTGAGTTTTACACCTGATCTGTAGGGCTGAGACAACCCATCTGGAAATAACACCTACAGAGAAATCATATCTAAATTGGCGCAACAGAAAATGTAATGGAAGATTATGTAATATAGCCTCTTATTTGCCACAAAAGTAGATTTAAATAGGCATCTCATAAAGTGAGTGGACTAATAGGTTGATCTAAGATTGGAATAAAACAAGCCAGCTGAGACCCCAAAGACTGTAAGAGATTTTACCTCACATACCAACTTTTACACTTCGTGAACCAACTGCCTAAACAAAATTAAAACAGAACTTCTAATTACAGCATGATCACTTATAATCAGCAGTAATGGTTGCATTTCAGTCATTGAATTTCTAGGAAATATTTTTCAATAAGAACATTTCTACCTAATATGAGACATAAATCAGAAATAAAGATTGTTTTATTATATAGGACGTGTTCACTTGCAACAGTATGAACTACAGTCTCACTTTGTTCAAACATCAATGACTGGTTTGAATTACGAGTCTGAAAATTTGCCTGATCATTAGAAGTGTTTCTAATATATATATATTAAAAAAAAAAATCTTTGCTTTTTGCCTATTTAATAAAGGCATTACAGGTTTGGGGAAAAAACAAAGATGAAAGAGAGGGCTTATTAAAATTATTTGCATTATCTCTGCAAAGCACGCATGAACTCTGATATCAGCACATAGAAAAGACAAATATAGGCAAACAAAACACCATTGTTACTGTAAAGACAGAATCTCTTCAGATCTGTCAGGTCCATTACAGGTGATGTTCCAAGGCTTTGGGATAATTTTCTTCAAGTTTCTCCAGCACCACATAGAGACCTTGGCTTAGGAAAGCTGCTGACTGGATAGTCCCTGCAGCACTGGAGGGACCCTGGAGAAAAACACAGTGGTCAAAGCAGTTTCTATGCCACAGATCTAGTATAAGGCCCAAAGGCATATACTGCCAGCAGTGTTCGTTACTACCTGTCACCCTATTCAAAGTCCATCAAAATTCAGTGTTCTAAATTCAAAGGCTGGAACTAAAGTTGCAAACTATTTGGAACTGTCTGTCAAGATTTTTCCTCTGGTTTGGAGCCCTCGGGGATTAAAAAACCACAAAACAAATAATTGTGTAATAGATCAAACTGCAATTTTGATTCATCCAGAACCAAAATCTGACAGCAAGGAAATTAGTGTTCTGGCTTCAAAATGAAAGAACACCACATTTTTTTCCTGAACTAAAGTAAAAATCTGCATTCAGATATGGTTTATAATGGCTCAGGAAAAGGGCCAAAAATTGTGATCTCGTACTTTGTGCATTTGCCTCTGCACAGCAGCAGAAGCAACCTCCTGTGGCTGTAGAGAGGAACCGGTGCCAGCAAGACTTCCAGTCTCTTCACTTTTTGCAACTAAGGAACTGGCAGCAATTCTCTGTTACTGCTATGATGCACGAGTGACAGACACGGCCTGCCATACATCTTAAATCATATGCTGGGCTGCAGAATTTCTTTCTGACTGCTGTTTTTTTTTTTTCAAAAGTGATGTTTCTCTTGTGAATCCCAGCTGTGAAGGGGCCGTATGAAGCACTAGTATTCTCTGTGAGGATGGTAGCAACAGTACATGGGATGCAAAACTAACGCTTCATCTTACCATCTCGAAATACTCCAGAAGCCAAACAGAACAAATGCAGCTCCCAGTCCCTCCAGCAGATTTCTTCCCATTCTCAGAGAACCCAGTTATGCCAAGTTATCTTCATTCTATGGCTTCCAAAAGAGCCTAGCAAAACTTCCCTCCCACATACACATACATCCCACACCTGTAGCAATTCGTGATACCAACCACCTACCGATCTACTTCCCATATGTCTACTCAGTTTTCCAAGGAAGGCAGCTACTAGCTTATGGACACGCATATGGGCATGCTCTGAATCCTACCAGAACACTGCACTTGCAGGTTGAGTTAATTAAAGGCTGACACTTGGCATATATCAATCTGCAATGTGCCTTGAGGAGTTTAAGAAAGTATCCCATGTGGAGCCACACAAACTTGGGAGATCTGTTAGCAACAGGAAACAGATGGTAATATTGAATTCCAAAGGATCTTTAAGGAAAGCTCATGACACAGCAACACCATTTCAGTCATTACAAATGCTGTACACTAGGATCTCCTTGCCCTTTGGCTTTTCTTCAGATTCCATGAGGGGATTGGGTAGAGAGAAGCCGGGGAGTTCTCCCTTTGTCTCTGCTTCTAGGTCTGATGTTTATAGAGTCGCTTTGGATCCTTACAGACTGGGGATTTGGCTTATTAAAGGGGATCCTAGAAGACGATCTTTCCATTTGTTTTATTGGGATGACTAGACCTCAAGTGGGCCATCTCTTGCTGCTGCTGCTGCTGCTCAAGGTACCTCACTTATCAGCCTTGGAGAAAAGTCTGCATAAGAATTAGTGCAAGAAAGTAGAAAGGGAACAAAGCATTAACTGAGCAAGGAGATGGATTATTTATGGTTCTGACAGATCTTGGAGCAGGCTCAAAGTGCTGTCAATTGGCAGTGGTAAATAGCCAAAAAATGAAAAACAAGATTTTTTTAGACTGTGTCAGCAGTATCAATCAGAGTGGTATCCAAAAATCTTGAAATTAATAGAACACATTCTAGGCTGATGGTGCTCTACCAGAATATATTTAAAATGGACAGAAAAATAAGCACACATCACCATAAGTTTTTTTGCCCAACTGCATTTGCTTCAGAAACTATACAAAAAGGGAATGTTTTTCAAATATGCATCTGTTTTTCCTTAATTGTTTCTTTTCTTACTTACAAATGCTTATGTTGATTTTACTGTGAAGCTTTTTGGCATGCTTATGTTTAATTTTCAGGAAGAACAACATTTGTTATGATGCGCAACATACATCTGTTGTGCTGCAGGGCAGTACTGAGAGATGTGGTAGGGGATATTAACTGACGTTAGCTTTGCCACAGACCAATGTCAAATGCACTCTTTTCTTCTTCCTTATTTTAGTTATAAAGAAAATAAAACAAAAAAGCAAGTACTGGAAAATCTCAGCATCTGCGAGGCACTTTAACAGTTGCTGTTAAATTGCCTGTTTCTGAAAATCAGATGAAGAGTCCTTGTAAACTAATGTGAAGATCCACAAAAGAGACACAGGAAAATAACTGGAAAATTATGAAGCGCATGACTATTTGCATCACTTTTTTTTGGAAGCTTATGAAACCCATCCTTTTAACTTCTAAACAAAACTAGCATACTGGTAACAGTCCATATTCAGGTCTCTTGTGCTTGCTATTGTAAAAGGAACCAATAACAGTGATAACCACGAACATTTAAGGAAATATTATTCCTCAATTCTTTGGTTAGGTCTTGTAGAAACATGGAGAACACGGCAGAGATTTGGGACTATGTTTACACATATTACGTGCTAAATTTTCCGGAAAAGAACATTACTTTGAATATTCCTTTAACTCATTTTGTGAGAATTTTTCTCAATTTGCAAGTTGAATTCATTGAATTTCTTTATTATTTTTTTTTCTGCTTGGTAACCCTTAATACCAACAACATCACTATGCCTATTTTTATGCCTTCCAATTTTATTGCTTGCCTTTAAGGGAAAACATAACTCAAATATCTCATTATTTTTTTAATGCAAACCTTATGGCTAATTTTTCAAAATAGTTTAACTGCATTTCCTTCAACACTTATCTTCTCTCTGTCTTTCCAGGAATCTTGTATTAATTTTTCCTTTAATTCATTATGCATTTTTCAGTTACTAACTTCTTCTTACTTCTTAACTTGAGGATTATTCAGGCAAAATCCTGTGGTTAGTAATAGAAGGCCTGATCTTCCAAAATGTCTTTTCATGTATGTTACTTACACAGTGAGTAAGCTCTTAGTTGTTTTTCTGAGTAAGTTTTAGAAGCTCATATACAAAAACTGAACTAAATGACGTAACTTGCTCCTCACTGTACATCATAGTTTCTTACAGTGATTTCTACAGCCCTTAGTACAAATATCTACCAACATACAGTATGTTAATCTATAATTCAAATGTTCTTTCTTTTTACTTGCAGCTATATTAATAAGCATAATATTAAATTATTATGATAAAAAGTGGGCTTTTACAAGTCTTATGCTAGTAAGAATTTTGCAACCTATATGAGATTTCATATCTAAATGAAAGTAAGTAATTAACCTCTTATCCTAGCCTTAGTTTAGCACTAAAATCCAATGAGCTTCAGTACAAACCTTAGAGGACTGAAGTTGATCACAGTGCTTGACAGATTAGTCAGTCATTATTTGTGCATAGACTGTGCCTATGAAACTAGGCTTTCGTCCTATATCAAAGTTTGGTCCTTTTGACTGTTTGTGAGTTCGATTATACAGATGAAGTTATTAAAGTAAATGCTGATAATAGCTCTTAGTTTATGGCAGCTTGAGAATTAATTTGCTATTACTGCTTATATTCATTTGAAACACCTCTATGAGCTCAGGGATCCAGCCGAGGCAGTAGGGTTGTTGCACACTTACAAGCTTACACAGCGGCAAGGTAGCATAAGTAGTATGTCCAAGAGAGATCTGTGCCACCAATGCAGCCTCCAGAGCAGCCCCCAGTCCAGGATTCACCTCGACTCTTTCCTCTGCCGAGGTAAGTGACGAGGCCAACTTCATGAAAAGGTTGCACGTTGCTGGCTGGGTCCTGGACTTTCTTCCATCCCATCAGCTTCCCTCATTTGCTCCCTTTATTCATAGCTGGAGTGACTTCTTGCTTCTACTCCTGCCCTTGCCCTCAGTGCCAGGGAGGTTTGGGATGCTCCCATTTGTCGCCTGATGCATCCTTTATGTTCTCTTTCCCCCCATGCCAAGGACGTGTTTTCTTCAGTAGGTGTTTTTCTCTCTTTTCCTCACCTCCCCTTTATTTTTTTCCTGTGTCCTGTGGGGCAATCATACAGAGTCAACAGGGCACAGAGCTATGGCTGAGACTGAGCTAGAAAGCGTCATGGATTCCCTGGAAGCAGAAATTGATATACAAATGCTTGTGCAGCGTCCTGAAGCTCTGGCTGTGTTAACTTCAAGACGATTTATCATGTGATGTCCAGGCACCCATTTAAACTAAGGATCATTGTCAAATTAGTAAGAAACACACTCATGCTCCTTTGATAATGGCTAGTATTATTTATATAATATGTATTTGATATACTATATAATGTCTAATAACTACAGTATTTCTGCAGCCTGTTTCTCCAAATTATTTTAAAAGGGCTTTTGCAATCAGTAATTATGGTTTAGAAATCACTTGCTGGATCACCTTCAATTCAAGGCTGAGAAAATTTAAAACATTTAGAAGAAAATGATATTTTTTATTACTTCAGTAAAGCAAGATTTTCCTTTAAATGAAATAGCATAAAGAAGTGTACCATGCGTGACCAAACACTGTGGTAACTAAGGGTAATACTAGATGTCTGAGATTATATATTTTAAACATAGCCTAATATTTGG
The DNA here is from genome assembly GCF_017976375.1 of Cuculus canorus. Taxonomy (NCBI): domain Eukaryota; kingdom Metazoa; phylum Chordata; class Aves; order Cuculiformes; family Cuculidae; genus Cuculus; species Cuculus canorus. The sequence continues at coordinate 75,129,078 of NC_071402.1, read as the reverse complement.
ATTACAAACATAAAGAAGTCTAATAAAATGCTAGACAGTTATATGCATATTATTAGATATATAAACAACTACATAATTTTGCATTAGAAAATGTCATTGCAGTGATGTGGCATTTAACCAAATAATTCAGAAATACTTGGGCTGCATCCACCATGTTGTCCCAGGATAAAATCAAAGCTCTGTCTCTTCAAAGAAAATTACTGCAGAAAAACATTACAGGAACTATCAGAGCAGTAACATACAGTGGCATTCTTCACTGCTGCAGAAAATCAGTAGAGTTTCATTACTCTGCCTTCCTGCAGGGCAGCTTGATGCACTTACATTAAAGCCTCCATCCCTTACCTGCTTCGTAAAATGTTTGCTGTTCACATCTTTAGGGTTCTATTCTAATTTTAGCAACAAAGAACCCTCTAGCTTCATAAAACAATTGATTTTAGAATTGGCTTACTGTATTTTTGTCTTGTATTAAAAAAATAAAACAACCTTGAAATAAAAGTGTTGTTTGGTTTAACAACTTATGCAATATGATGCAAATGCTATAATACCTTTGCTTATAAATTAGTGATTTTTCTCTGTTTGTTACAACCTTAGAGAAAAATACTGTTTTGCCCTTCTCTTCATTTTACTGTTTTGTTAACGCCATGGTATAATGAACATTTCATGAAGGAGAATGAGGGAAACACGCCATTAGCCCTGAGTTGCAACAATGTAAACTAAGATAGGAAGCAAAAAGAGGCAATATGGAAAACTGGAGGGAGGACAAGCCTCCCCAAACTGACTCTGCAGATAGGAGAAACAGTCTCAAACTGACCTTCTAAATGATTAGCATTCTAGTAGTTTACACCACAGGCAGTGATAAAAGAAAAATACCTTTTTCCATATATGCAATAATGTAATTCAATAGCTCATCATTACAAGGTCTTCAACATGTCTTTGTTTTTAAAGTATTTTAGCTATTTTGTCTTAAAAAGGAGGCATATCATCCTCTTCTAACTTCTGTTCGTGTGTGTCAGATTTATTGCCCACATCAATGTCAACTTGAAAACAGTGGGGACTGGCCTCCTCTGTAGAAAGAGTATTTTATAGAACACAGCAGTGCAAAGCTTCACATGCTGTTTTGCATTATAATTCAGTACTTAACAGGAAAGGCCACTTCTCAAAGTAAAATGTAGTTCAATTTTTCATGCTGTTTTCCCTCTTCGGGCTGCTAACAACTTCACCAGTTAATAGAACTAAAAGCACTTATTTTAATAAGAGTTGCTGGAAGGCTGAAATTCCTTCATCTCACACAAAATGTAACAGTAGCGGTGATACTCATCCAGACTGGGATCAGATGAGTTTCCTGACTATATTTCAGATGTTACAGAATTTGTGGTATTTTGAAGGGGAAAAATGGGGAGCGTAGCTGTAATGTTTTACATATGCACTCACATCTTTGAACTTAATCTAAGGCTACTTTTCAACTAACTAATAAACAGCTGTCAAAGTCAGTAACTCTACATCTTCATGAAGGAAAAACATGCAATATGAAATCTGATTAATTTCTAAGCATAACTTTTACTGTTTAATGTAAACCCTGTTTTAGTAAATGTTTTTTCCAGCTATTCCCTAGATCCCTCAGAAAAGCTATATCCCACGTACTGCAGAGTAGTGGTATGCATGGAGATATGTTAGGTTGGTGCAAAACTAATTGTCATTTCTAACCACCAACTTTTAAGCAGCATATCTCAGTTTGAAATAAAAATTATTAATCAAAATAAGAACCACTAGAATCTACTCATTTTTGCCAACAATAAATAAGTCTGTCTGTTCCAGTACCAAAGAAATATGGAGTCCCAAACCTAATGAATTCTTTTAAAGTGTCTTGAGCTTGGTTATGGAAAACCTTCTCTTGCAGAAAATTGTTGAGATGCTTGAAAATGTGGTAATTAGTGGGAGAGAGGTCTGGTGGTGAGTAAGGTGGGTAACCCAATTGGTGCAGCTTCTGCTGATTCATTTGTGAGACATGGTGTTGTCATGGAAAAGAATCTGTCCTTTTCAATTGATCAATATTGGTTGTAGATGTTGTGGTTCTTGGTGGATTTTGTCATTTCCTGGCTATAATTCTCTGCTGTGAGGGTTTTGCCAAGATTCAAGAAGTTGTAGTGGATGGTTCCACTTGCCAACCACCAAACATTTGCCATAATCTTCTTTTGATGCACCTTTGGTTTGGGGAAGAGTTTTGGTTCTTCACTTCTTTCTAGCCACTGTGCAGAACACTACCAGTTGTCATACATTATCCATTTTCCATCACATGTCACAATGTGATCAAGAAATGGATTCTGTTGCATAAAAGAAGCAGAGCAGACCTTGTGATGGCAATTGGTTTTATTTTCATTCATTCATTCAGGTTGTGCGGCACTCATTTGTTGAGATTTTTTGATTTTCCAGTTTGGTGCAAATGTCAAACAACTGTTGAATGGTCAACGGTTCTGCAATTTCTCAGGTTATTTTGTATGTATTCACTTCAATAATGGCCCTGAATTTGTTGTCATCTGTCACAGAAAGACATTTGTGACCCTCCTCTTCTTCAAGGCTCTTGTTTCCATTACAATATTTTTTTGAACCAATGTCCAACTGTATGTTTGTTGATGGTCCCCAAATACTCAATTGATATTATTGACATTTTCCACTGCTTTATACCCCTTTTGAACTCATACAACAAAATCCCTAGAATTTCCTTGTTTTCCATCTTTAATGTAATATTATACTGTTAATTTAATGTAATATAAAAAAGAATAAACGATGAAAAAAATTGCATAAATAAATAGAGCAAATGTCACACTTCAAAATGACATGCTACATGAACACAGTTGAATCAAAGTGCAATTCAAAATAAGTATCACAGTTTACAATGACAAAATTATTATTGCACCACCCTAGTAATTATTTGACATGCTAAATCACTAGTAGTAGTTGCATGAAGGTTGCCTATTATGCAGATTGATGCTTGTGTCCAGCTTTTGCTGTGTAAAGATTTTGCTTGAGATGAAGGTAACCATGAGCCCCTTTCCTTATAGCTCTTATCACCCAGCCCAACCAGAACAGTAACTGCAGTGGCAACAGCAGTCAGCAGGATACCTATTAAATCCTTTCTCCATGCAAAAGTCCCATTCCTGTTTATGCCGTGGATGACTGGAGGTGTTGTGAAGCAGCATGGCAAGTTCCTGCTCTACAGCTGGGCTGGCCCGAAGACATAAATCTGTCTCACTGTTGTTACTGTTGCGTGTAAAGTAGTGTCTCTCTTTTATTTGCCCAGAACAATTGCACGCAGGAATAATAATTATACAACTGAAGAATACGTGTGCAGAGCATGGTATAAACAGGCCAAATAATCTTTAATATTATTGAATATTAAGGACAATCTGCTGTGATATCTTTAGATCTCTTCCAGTAGGAATACTGTTTTACTAGCAGTGATGAAGATCAAGTTTGACGGTGTCATGATTTCTCCCTCTGGTCTCACGACAGCTCATGCTACTGGTCCGCGTGCTCAAATACATTCAGAAACTGGAAGGTATGCATAAACAGTTCTTCTGTTTACCCCAAAGATATCCATTTGGATGATACCGTTGCTTTTCTTCTTGCCTACTTTACCTCTGTTAGATCCAGTGTGTTCCAGGAACTTGTGAACATTATACTCCTTCAGGCTATACTTCTGGCAAAAGTCACATACCCTCAACTAAAGAACTTATTCTGTTACTCTTGTATAATATGATTTACTTTGCCCTTGCATAGGAGCTGGGACAGAAGCAGACATTACAATAGCCATGAGCATTCCATTAATGGGGATCCTCTAGTTATAATAAGAGAAGGGATGCTTTCAGTTCTGCCATTTATATGTAGCATCACTCTTACTTCTTCATATAAACAGAGCAGGCACAAATGAGCTAAAATGCTGGGAAATAATGAAACGCGTGACCTAGCAAAAAAAAAAAAAAAGAAGAAGTGAAATAGAAAACAAACTAAGCATGCTGTGCACTACAGTTAAAGAAATCTAGATTCCAAGATTTTTAAGCTAGCAAAACCCCAAGAAAGATCTTAATCTCCATTTTACATCTGAAGTGCCAATTTTGTGGTTTTTTTCACTTGTGGAGGTTTACTCCATCATTGTTACATGGATAATCCTGAAGCTTCTAGCCAAGTGAATAATTTTCACTTGTTCTTGTGAACATCATCTTCAGGGGAATACATATGAAGTCAGTGACCCTCATGCTGTTAAAAAATTAGTCCTGAGCTGAGTGGAAAGATTATGGAAGAGGGAATTGTTCTACCATGCAGCTTTATATATAAATAAAGTGTTATATGCATTATGTATATTATTCACAAGGGTGTTACCGAGCCTATATGGAAGGCTTTATTTCATACTTAATCAATGGAGAATTGTTCAAGCAAGAATGAAATACAGTTAGCTGCAGATGACCACCATGGAGCAACCTTTATAATGAAAAAGTAAAACATCCTTTTTAAAAAAAAAATTATTTTCATGAACAATATATAAACAACTAAAAGGGCTAGGTTAACTTCATTTGGAGTTGATAGATTTTCAGGAATAATTAATCTAATCCAGTGTATTATATAACATAGTAGTTCTGGGCTGTGATTTATCTAAAAGACACCAAGCGAGATGTGATTCTTGGCGCTCTGATTAGTTCAAGACCATGTGCAAGTTGATGACTTCTCTTATTTGTTACTTTCTTTGTTTGTGCTAGGGACGAAAGCAGGTGTGTCAGGCATATTGTCCTCAGCTTACTCTTCTTTAATATGGAAAGTTGTGACCCTACTGTCCCATGAGTCTTGTTGTTATAGGGATGTTTTCTAATTCAGCATCTTTTCCTGATAACAATGGGGGGTTTGGTTTTGGTTTGGTTTTTGTCTTTTGTTTGTTTGGGTTTTTTTTGGTAGAGCATTACAAATGCCATTACAAAACGGGTGTGCTGACTTTATTTTTAATATGGTGACTTATGTATGCCTTCTAGGAAGTCGGCAATCTCAATCACTCTCTCAATAAGCCTAGAAGCCTTTAAGGTTGATGTGTCCTACGATGTAAGCAGAAGAAGATATCTGTCCCAGAGGACACAAATTGCAGCTACGTGTAGGCATCTTCTTTAGGGAATGAGGAGGATGACATTCAGAGGAATCACAGCTTGTATAAGCATAACATGAATGCATGGTGTAAAGCATAATCTCTTCTTTTCTCAATAGACATTTGGTTTATGGTAACAATGTGATATATTTCCTTTTATTCCTCCTTCTTGTGTGGGTTCAGAGCTTGTGATTTTTTTTCTTTTGGATATGCAACACTTTTAAAACATTGATCTAGCAACCTAAATAAGATTTAATTTAGCAGGAGTGCCCATTTTTAATATAAAAGGCTTATAAAAGGTTTGAGCCTGTTCTATTACAGTAATAAAGAAAAATTTTCAAATATAAATGAAACTATATCAATATAGAGTTATATAATTGACACCAAAAAAGGGAAAAAATAAAAAAGAGGAGATATGAACTGTCCGTCTTTATCCGTTTAAGAACTTATTAGGAAACTTAAAAATTAACACTTCAAGCCAGCATTTGAAATAATTAAACGTGCTGATATGCTTCTACAAGAACTGATATGATTACTACATCTGAATACTGGTCTCAAATAGAGTAAATTTCCTGAAAATGTCCATCATTTACTCCCACATTTTCCTGATCTGAGGCTCTATTATTACTGGTTAAGTGGCTTGCCAAACAAATTACCTTTCACCATAGTTTTGTTCAGCCCTCCAGTCCTTACTGATGTGTAAGTTTTGTATTACTCCTAGATGCTCTGCATGCAATGTTGGGCCAACCAACTTATTCCAATTCTGTCAGAAAAAGATTTTCGCTTTGGATTTCAGATTTCAGATAAAGTGGACTGGATCTGGAATTGGATGCTTACTATGATGATTGCTCCTATCATTTAAATGGTAATAAACTTCCTGGAGAAGCTAAAATGGAATGAAAAGTGTTCAAATATAGAAATAGAGTAGAAAAAAATGTAATTATCTCACACAAAAAAAAAATCCAAACAGCTTAAATCTAGTTACTATAGGAATCCTTCCAAGGGCCTTCTACCTTGTAACAGCAGGATAAGTACTAACATCTTTTAAAATTTAGGTCTAAACTAACACAACTGCAAACGATTCCCTGTTCAAATTTCTATCCAGATGCTGGTATGCTGAACTAGCAGAAGATATAAATAACATTCGAAGGAAAACTGATGTGTCAGACAATTAAATTACATCTGTATTTTTTCAGAGAAGTGGTGCAGATTGTTCTAGCCCTCTAAGACAACATTTACATGGGCCATTTACTTTCATAGACAGCTCTGAGTTTTAAACAAAAACTGAGCTGAAATACAGCAGAAAAGGGCCGTTCTTCATTTGCAACCACATTTTAAAATGTTTCAGCTATATTTTCACTTGATCCAACTGCTGCTCAGAGTTAAAAGACTATTCCTCTACTATACAAATTGGACATTCTCAATGCCAATGTAAATTTGGCATGTTTGCTCTCTCTCCCAAGTTTTCGTTGTAAGGCACAGATCTCAAAATCTGAGCTTTTTAAGGTTTGCAGTGGAAGTCCCATTGTACCTTGAGGCATTGTGATGTCGAGTGTTGAAAAAAGGAGAGACAAACTTTACCTATGACTCTTAACAGTACTCCAATCACACCTCTTGTATACAAAGTGTTATTTCTTCACTTACTTGCACAATTTTGCCCTCTGACTGGAGTAGGATGGTGCAGTTGGGCAGTAACTTCAGTAGATGCTAATTCCAAAACCTTGTTGACCCAAAGCACAATTAGCTTTGGACATTTATTAATCAAATTAGTTATCGTGGCATGATTGTGCCACAACAATTATAACGTAATATGCACAATAGCTGTCTTTCAGTTGTTACAATCCACATGATCTGCAGCTTTCTCGCATTTCCAAGATATTAGTGAGCAGTAAAGTTGCAGAGGCTCTTATTCACTGCAGCTTGAACTGCAATGAAAACTCAAATCTGTGAAAAAAACATGTAAAAGAACTAATAGATGGAAAGTAGACCTACAAAGCATTTAGAATGAAAACATTAAGGCCACTCTCAAAACATGTCTCCATTTTTTGCTTGTTTAGGCTCATATCCCAGGCCAATAAGGTCTGATTTCAGTCCAAGTGAGACAGACTTAACATTCTTTTTTCACATTCCCTTCCTCTCTCTCCGGTCCCCACATCAGCCTCCTGTCCTCCAGGAGCACAGTTCTCTGTGCACGAGCCAGAATTTTTTTTGCAGTCACTACAGAAGTCATTTGCAAGTAGAAAATAGATTAGAAACATAACAAAAAAGAGAGAGCACTTTAAGAGAAAGAGGGTTATTTAAAAAGTTGTAAAGATCACTCAAGTAGAAAAAGACAACATGAGTTGATTAAAGTCAAGAGGAAAAGGTAGTATAGTTTGGGGGAGGTGTGATTTTAAATGAATCTTTGAGTTTCGCAAGCTTAATTTTTTGTTCTTTTGCTCCATTTTTCAAATATTAAGAGTATTATAAAATTCAGTGGAGCAACTTGATGATGCATTCTGGTTTGAAACATGTTACCCCATTTTTCCAAGGGCCCAATATTATTTGACTTGGATACTTCTTTTGAAGGGTAAGATAAGGCTACTCTTTCTCTTGTATTCTGGAGCTAGAAAAAAGGAGCAATATACAACGAAGCAAATGTAGATAGTTTGGTTATGCAATAAAAGCTCATCTGCACACCTGTAGAGGAGTATAGAGAGACAATAGTGGAGGAGCCCAAGTAATCCCTTGTCCTGGCTATTCCAAGGCCCATCACAGGAGCCCTCAGTACATCAGAGACACATTGCCACAAGCTCTGAGGAGTGCAGGGGCAGGCAGGAATGAAAATTAAGGGCTTGAAGGAACAAACAGCCCTATCTGGACTCATCTCAGAGCTGTCCGGTCTCCAGCCTCTAGGTGTGACACCAATCCCCATGAGCTATGAGAGGTTCTCGGCAGATCACTTTTGGATTAAGGGCATTTGCTCATCAGTGTGGGAAATATTATGGGCTGCAGAAGAAGATTTTGGGGTTGAACATAAATTATTATGAGATGGTTCAGGGAGGAACAAAAGTAGGAAAAAGGAAGTGATTAGGTAGTTCAGGGAAGAAAAATTATTGGAAAAAGGAGGAATACGGGGATTAAAATGGCTGGTCATGAATTAATAGTTTTCTGGTCAGTATGCTTCTCTAGCCATGCCCTACACCTGACCAGCTCAGTCTGTCCTGTCTTATTAAACTCCTTTCTAACTCTTTCCTGGGGGAGGGCTCTCTGTGCTATGTGCACCTGTGTGTTTATGGGGTGGGAGTGCAGCCATGGGAGTCAGACCACAGATAGGAGAGTCCGTGTGTCAGGGACTGGAATGACTGCAGGTGTACATATGAGCATGTTATGGCTAGTGAAGGACAACCCAGACAAGATAGTGAGGGGGTGAAATGACCTGGGCGCAAGAGGTGGGAGTGTCTCTAAGGGCAGTTCTGAACGTGAAACCTGCAGGAAAACAACTGAAGCAAGCTCTGATTCCTGCCTGGACCTGGACCTTCTCTGCAATAGCACCGAGGCCAAGACAGTTCTCATGAGTCGCTTCTCTTGTATTTTATTGTTTAGCATTTAAAAAGATCATAAAAATGCTAGAAGACAAGATACTGTTCCCTGTAGTGAACAAAGTGTTACTCAGAAGTCATAATAGTCCAGATCAATGAAACCTAAATACTCCAATCATTGAAACACACCATTGTTACAAAGGAACATTGCAGATAAACCTAGTTCCCATGCAGAATAAAGTTGCAGGGACTTGATTGTTTTTTAAATAACTTTTTCTCCCCACTCGTCACATCTAGGAGAGATATGGCAAAACTCTGGGGTTTTGCCGCTACCTGACTTGTCTAACTCGGTTCTGTCACTTTGTATCCCACGCTCATCAGAAAATGACAGATTTTTTTCACAGGCATACACAAGCCAAGAAAAACAACAACCACTAAAACAGGAGAAGAGGGAAGATTTATAAGATCACTCCAAAAGTATTCCTTAAAAGATTTTATTTTCCTTCTCATGAAACAATGTTTTTCAGGGCAACATGAATCCAGGCACAATGGTAAAAACAGAACTATTATTCGCATGTATAGGCTGGATATATCTTTGCATAAAATGGTCGTTTAATATCTTCTTTGTACAATACTGAAATATAAAATCCATCTAGTGTAATCATTCTCTATATTTTTCCTCACGTTCTAAAATCACTCACAAGGATAGTTTGATTATGCGTGGCTGGATAAAATATGGTGGATCACAGATTTTAAATAAGAAAAAGCATGAAAAATTTCCACTGATTTTGCTAGCAAAAAAAAGGCAAGGAATAAAAGTAGTTGGCACAGACATTTTTGAAGGTAAACCACATATTTTAGTACTACAAATATGAATATGTACTGTTCTGTTTTGTTCTACATGATGTCTGTGATGGAGAGACAGAGTAAATACCCATGACTTGATGAAAGACATTGAATCTACCCTTTCTCTTATTCATTTTTTCTATAAAAATAAGCAATATAGCAGTAATGAAATACATTACTAATATTTAAAACAACCTATAGTGAATGGAATTAGACTTTATCTTAATGAGCAAAGACTATTTCACTATTTAAGGCTATTAAAACACATTATAATGTCTCCTTCAGAAAGAGAGCATTCTTTGCAGAATGTGAGGGGAGGAGTGAAAGATCCTTGACAGATTTTCTTTCCCATCTGCACCCTTACTCCCATTCACGCTGTCTGGAATATGGAATGCCTAAGCATTCTTTTCAGCCAAATTTGAACCAATAGTATTGACTAAGCTCATTTTTCTTCATTTTCCACATAGAAACTAAAAAATTACCTTTGATTTTTCCATGTCTACCAACTTAATACAGTATATTTGCCTATGAATCCTTAAGTTTTCTATCAGATTTGGCTGCACAAAATACTGAGAACCTGAAACTCTAAATGAATGTAAATATCACATCATATTTATGGTAGTTGGTGGATAGTTGAAATAAAAGCACCATGCCACATTTTCATCATCAGTCTTCATTTATGTGTCTTCCTTTGATCTTTGGTAGATAAAAAAGAGCACTCCTGCACTTTCCGACCTGGTGATGATTTCCTAGCCACTGCCTCTAAAGTTGTAAAATTTCACAAATACAGGATTTCTTTTTGGTACTAGTTTATCATGTATCTAGATCCTAAGCGGAATTACAATGCATTGGAGAGTGATCTTAGTTCAGTGGAAGTAAATATACTTTTATATCCTGTAGGGGATTTCAAATAAAAGGAATTTGACAGTGACAAACGTTTTCAAAAGCTGTGATCTCATGTTAAATTTCATCATTTATATCACTAATAAATTTGTTGTGCTGAGTCACATACATTACCAATATTTTACAGAAACATATAACAAAAAAAAAAGCTTACTTCTTGTTAAGTAAATATACACAGAATAAATATGGAGGAACTATCACAGAAACCCTTGATATTTTAAAATGTATCTGCCCATGCTACACATCTAATAAAGCTATACATATAATTTTGAGTAGAATTGCAAAAAATCCAAAGATGATGCAATTCTTCCCTCTGAAAGTACAGCATATGCTATATTACACTTGAGTCAACAAATTGGCATTTCTGAAAAGATAAATGAAGCTATTATTCCTAACGCACATCCACAAGGTTTGATATAGCTTTAGAGAACACAAGTATTTTTATAATCTCATTTTAAAAGTTCCACTGGACCTAGTGATATAAAAATAGTACAACAAATATGATTTTCAACAGTATTAAGTGTTTGTGTACAATTAACATGTAAGGCACAACTGAGTGTTTCCTGGCTGCATTTGCTTTATGTGGCAAGGTTTTGGTAGTAGGGTTCTGCAGAGGTGGTTTAGTCAGGAGAAAAGGAGTTTGAGGGGAGATCTTATCATGCTCTACAACTACCTGAAAGGAAGTTGTAAAGAGGTGGGTGTCAGCCTCCTTTCCCAAGCAACAGGTGATAGAAGACTAGAGGAAATGGCCTCAAGATGTGCTAGGAGAGGTTTAGATTGGATATTTCTTCATCAAAAGAGCACCCAAGCATTGGAAAAGGCTTCCCAGTAAAGTAGTTGAGTCACCATCCCTGGACATATTTAAAAGGTGCGTAGATGTGGTGCTTAGGGACATGGTTTAGAGGTGGACTTTGCAGTGTTATGTTAACGGTTGGACTTGATGATCTTAAAGGTCTTTTCCAACCTAAACAATTCTGATTCTGCAAGAAGACTCCAGAATCTTCCTCCATGTCTGATAGAGCCTATGCCAGCCAGTTCCAAAAAAGACTAGCTGCTGTCCAAGTCTGAGCTAATCAGCGATGGTGGTAGTACCTCTATGATAACATATTTAAGAAGGGGTAAAAACTGCTGTGCAACAATAGCCAGGAGAGAAGAGTGAAAATATGTGAGACAAAAAACTCTGCAGACACTAAAGTCAGTGAAGAAGGAAGGGGAGGATGTGCCTCAGACACTGGAGCAGAGATTCCCCTGCAGCCTGTGGTGAAGACTACGGAGGCAGGCTATCCCCCTGCAGCCCATGGAGGCTAATGGTGGAGGAGAGGTCCACCTGCAGACCCTGAAGGAGCCCATGCCAGAGTAGGTGAATGTGCCAAGAGTCAAGAGTGTTTATTTGGGTATTTTATTTGTCTCATTTGTTTTATTTGTTCTGTTAAGAAATTACACATAGGGTGGCTGATTTTTTCCTGAGGTTTCAAAATCATTTTTGCTGGGGTTTTTGGAGTATCCTTCCTGCAAAACAAGCTGCCAAAGTCACTGAATACAGTTACCTGAAGAGCTCACAGAAACCTTCCAGGACAAATTAAAGTTATTTTTTTTACTGTTTGTTTGTTTTCAAAACTAATTTAGAGTAGCCATAGTTTTAAGACTCAATACATTTAAGACTGAATTTCATAATAAGAGAGATTCTCAAGTTTCTCTTCCTTCCTGTGTTAACAATATCTTATTTGGGGACCAAGAGATTCTGTACAATAAACTAATATCATTTTCATCACTGTTACATCAGTATTTCCTATTCTTGACTAGATGTGACTTCAGGAAAGAATAAAGACCCAAAGATGAAGGAAGAAATGTTTTCTTTGTCAGTGGTGGTAGATAAAAGCTACACAGGGATTGATTAAGCATACTGACATGCAACTTAAAGTCCAATGAATAAGAAATATTGAAATGAAGCAGTTACTTTTTTATGATGAATGATTTGCTTATGCTGCATCCCATTATCTCTGTAAAAGTCATACTATCAGTGTGAAATGCTGCTTTGACTAGGTACTCCCAGGAACACTAAAGTTTTTCATTTGGGAAACAGAGGACGAGTCTTAGCAATATGGCAACTGTGTGTGTGAATGAACAGCATTTTCAACTATGAGTTCAGCTCATAGCAAACACATTTCCTGGTAAAGTAACTTCACTTAAGCCAGTGAGACTATCCTGGCAGAAAATCACTACTGCATGCAAGAATTAGACTTTTATCTGACTTGATTTTCAAAAGTGCTGGACTTCTAACAACTTTCACTGTGACTGCTAAATTAGGTATCTGCAACTGGATTTAGGAGCTTCACTACTTATGAAACATCTCTGCCTTAATCATCATGTTCTCATGGCCTCTGCTAAGACTTCTGCAAGTGGAATTGCCCAACTATATCAAGAGTGGATCAACAAAGTTATACCATGAGATCTTTTTTGATTACAGTAGATGTTAATGAAGTCCAGGAAAGATGTGAGTACTTAATATCTTGAAAAAAAATCTCTTATTTTTCAAGTGCCAGGCTTTTTCTGTTAAAGCTTGAACATCCTAGCTTTACATAGAGTCTGCATACATATACACTTAATATAATTCCCATATCAGTAAAATAAACATTATCCTCTCTTGTTGTACCTTAAAGAACTATTATGAATCTCTAAGAACTATTATGAGTCCAAGTTCATAAATCTTTACAGGAAGTTTTGAAACTCTTCAGAAAAATTTTTTCTTAATATCAAATAATTCTTCATGAATAACCCACGCGTCATGATCTGGACCTAAGGATTGGATGAGCAATGTCCAAACAACTTCTGCATGATGAAATGGGATACAAACACGGGGAAGTGTGATTAGCCAAAAAAAAAAAGCATTTCAAGGGCAATCTAATGAACACACTTGACTACATATGATTTACTGCCTAATTCTTTTAAACTTTTTGCTATTGCCATATGCTTTTGAAAATCATAATGTGGCCTTTAATATCAAGGATATCTGCAAGGCAAAGACATGTTAGCAAAGTAGCATACATATTATTTATTAACTAACAAGATGGAGTGTGCATTAAAAGATGGTTATTGCACATACATCTTACAGTCATCTGTATAAAACCTGCTCACCTACTACCTCCCTCAGCACTGAAGCAGTGCTTAACTTTTCTATGGCAGTGATAACAGGGACTCTTATATAATGGAACTTCCATGACACATAAAAATTCTCTGGAATATTTTAGCTCTTATTTTTTGTCAGTAAGAGATACTTTCTGAACCTAGCTTCAAGAATAGCTCGTTTTTGCAGTAACATTAAACACTGAAAACCTCAATAGCTTCTTGCCTGAAATATTGTTTCTGTTAAAAGTGTGTTGGTACATGTGTAAAAACCCACATGTTTTCTTGTTTACAGGATCCATAGTTTGTGAGCTTATAAGTATGTGGGTTAATTCAACCAGAGTTCTTGTAGGGCTTTCAGATGTCACTAATAACATTTTTCTGGGCAAACAGCTCGGAAGTTTGGAGTCTTGGCCATTTCAAAAGGATGAACATCAATAAATCCATGGTTTTGGAGTGAAATGATTGGTGGGATTACTCCAGAGTTTCAGGATACAGGCCTTCCTTTTGAGTGATATATGGATCAATTTTGGGAGGAGATTATAACCCTTGAACAAGTGGGCCCACTAGTCTTATCTTCTAGAGAAGGCTGACTGTCACTATCTTATGTGACACTTGTCTCTTTCAGCCTGTCTTGTCCTATAGCATTGTGACTGTTACTAGTAACAATGCAAAGGTTGTGCAGCAATCCACCAGAACATTCTTTTATATGAAACTAAGGACACATCCTGCAATATGGCACACTGAGACAGAGACTTTTCTGAGAAAAGGCTGATGCATTCCATATGGCCTATAAGGTTCATTTATTGCATATGGCAGCAAGAGTCAAAACTGGTCATCTTTACCACAGGTTGCGAGGTGTCCCAGGACCTTAGCTGGATTCTGTTTTGTGTGCAAGAAATCTATTCACTCCAAAAGACGTTCTAAGGTTGAATTAAAATATGTGAACAAGCAGAGGAGTAGAACCCTAGCGGGAACTCCAAGTCTAAAATATTTGGCAGCACAGGCTTATTGCTTGAGACAACTAGCTGCTCGGATCTGAAGAAGAAAGGTCTTGGGAGCCTGTGAAGGGTACCAGCCTTCAATAGAGTCTTGGGGAACCTAGAGTGTATTCTCACCTTGAATGGAGATTCCCAGGCATCTAACCACTCAAGTGAAGACTCAGGAATGCAGAATTTGGAATCCTATTTAGAAGAGGGCCTTCCACACTTTCAGGAATCCTGAAATCAAAACCTGATGTGTATGTCTTCCTACAGAATTGCAGAGACCTGTTCCATAGAAGTCAGCTGGGAAATCACACCATGTAGCAAATCCAAGTCTTCTCATAATTTAATGACTCTGTCAAATTTGCAGCATTTTCGTGGCAATTTTGGGGGGACTGATGAATTAGTATTTTTCACTGGAAACATCTTCTTCTTCACAAATGCAGTTTTACATATCAGGGAGCTACTGGTGGCCACATCTGTGTGATTATGTCACCATTAATAACGGCCTAGAGTTGTAACTATACTGCCAAACCTATGAGATGCAGCTCACCTAGAATTTCCTCATTTGGTGAATGTTTTCAAAATGAAATATTTTATTTGAATTAAAAAGTTTAGCAAAAGAGTTCAAAGAGAGGTAGACTGAAAGTAAATTGGACAGGAAAGGTACATAAATAGAGCTTTCTTACACAAGACACAACTATAGGAGTAAAGGAAAATTTTGAGTCAGAAATTAACGGTTACTAGAGCATTGGATATCTGTTTTTAAAGCAGTCCTAACTTTGCCAGCTGATATTTCTACTGTGTATTATTTTCACTGTAATAATTTCTTGCCTTCCTAGGAGCATATCTGGGTCCATCTGAACAAACCTGTTCTTGGATTTTAGATGCTGAAGGTGTGTTCAAATGCTGAAAAAACTAATAGCTCCCTAAAAATGCTAGACATGGGACTAGAATTCTTATACTAGATTTGCAGATGCCAGCATATTTGCACTTTGACGTTCTGAACATTGAAAATAGGATGAAAGAGAATCTTCAATATTGGAAGCATTTTTTAGGATTTTTGCCTACCTCAAATTACCTGCTTATTAGTTTTGCAGCTGCCACCAATTTCTTATTCCCTAAAAAGTACCCAGAACATAAAAGATGAGAATCTAGTATAGATAGCAGGGAAGCACAGAACATAGTAGATATCTCAGTGTATTTAGTATTTCTCCATAAATGTCTTATTTCTGCTACTTAAAGCGATTGGTTTTAATAAAAATATATTAACTGATTGTATCTATGTCTTGACATTCATAGTGATCCAAATACAGCCCACTTGCTTTTTCAATTTGATTCTTATCACATGAATTGTCTATAGAATTACTCAAACCACAAAGCAATTCCTGTAGCTAGGTGCAGGGAAGTTGCCCTGAAAGAGGTAGCAAATTCCCAGAGATATCTAACTCACTCTAGCCTAGACATCTGTGCTGTAGTCTGAGGTCATGTATGATTCATCATCCTAAGACGTTCTCCTTTCAGGTGTTCTCTCTTCACATTTTGGAATTTCCAAAAGACATTGCAAGCATTCCTACTCCCTGCTTCTGAAGGTGGCATGTAGCATCAGTCCAAGGAAACAGCAAATGCAGCCGGTACAGACATTAAGGAATTTTCCTTATCAAAAACTGCTGAAAATCTTCATATTCCACTAAAGATGCAACTGATCCTATAGTATGTGGAATATCCATGTTTCAGAGCTGGTATTACAGGAGACAAGTCAGCGCCACTACTGACACTCCAATAAACAAGAAAACCCTGCCCAGCTAAATACTGTATTGTGCAGTGCTTATCACTGAAAGGATATACAATCCCACCCACGGCAGGAACAGACACAGGACAGGACTGAAGATGGTACTGGCAGGAAAAAGAGCAAAAACATTGCCATTTAATGTCACTGGACACTTCAAAAATTACCCAGATGACTGCCAAAAGCTGGTCATGTATCTACTAACTAGCAATCTACAGGCCATTTGCAAATCCAACCAAGATACAAATAGGGGAAAGGCAGTGTATTTTATAGGGCAGAGGACCGTATTTCTCATCTGGACAGTCATCCCACTTCAGGATGGGCATTTTGGGAAACAGCTGGCATCCTAGTTGCGTACTAGAAGAGTCGAAAGCATTTCTACACAAAAATAAAAATGAGCAAAGGTAAAAATATGCCTGATTTAGGTAACAATATTCAATTTAATTCATCTAGTCCTGTAGTAAAACAGTCATAGCCCTGCTCTTGGACCACTTCATGGACAGGTACACATAGATTTCCGTGTCTCACACTTCATCCCCACTCCTGACCATCTTTTGTTCCTCTCTATATATTTATGGAATACAGATATGGTTTTATTGCTCTAAATTCCTAATATGAGCCCTTGGACAAGTTGCTGTTCTTTCCCATAACTTGGGGCAGGAGAGATTCTTCATCTAGCAGGATGTCTCCCAGTACTCAGTATCCCAAGCATAAACATCAGTTCTCTATCTTACATCTCCATGTAAGAAACATCACTAGCTTCTCACCACAGACTCTTGAATCTCTTTCCCTACAACTAAAAATGTTTTTTTCCTCATCTCTTGAATATACTGTTAATGCATTATGGTAATGATATTCCTGTGATCCTCCCTTCTTCAGATCATCTGATGAAGAAGTGACACAGGGCAGCTGGAGTGGATGAAGGAACTCAGACTGGTGTTGAATATTGATGACCTTCCTGGAGCCACCTACAGTAGAGTTTAGAGGCTGGATTTTTCCTGCTGCTGGGTATGGTAATGAATGAATGTAATTTGTAGTAAGGAGAGAACGCAATAGTTTTTTTTCAATATATTTATTCACCAGAATGGTGAAATAAATAAATCCAAAATGAATTTTTTTTTAATTCCCAAAAAAAATGTAGCCATTCCATCCGATCTTTTGAAATAGAAGAAACTGCCTGCTTCTAAGGGAAGATACATGCAATATCAAGAATTCTAGTTTGGGATTTGAGTAGAAACACTCTTCTCTTCAGTGCTCAGCTATACTACCAGGCTCCTTCCATATTCAGAAACATGTAAAAGACTTGCTAATGCAGGCTTCTAAAATAGAGTAGGAAAAACACTATCTATTTTCCTTTTTTAATCCCCCAAGCTCTGCGGTGCTGTTTGCTAGCAGTACAATGAAGACACTGTAGACTTAGTATGCAACTGCTAATGTTTTGTAAGCAATAAACCATTTTCTAAAGTTCTACCTACTACAGAAGCTCATAGTTTCTCAGAAAAAAAATCTTTCCTTTCTGTTTTATTGGTACCTGCCTTACATGGACAATACGGTGCAGCTGCGATTAAGAGAAGATAGAAAGAGAAGACCAAAGCAACAGGCATTGAGGAAGGAATACAAAAAGGTGAAGTAGATATTCTTCAGTACCAGTTAAATCCATGTTTTGCTTTGTTATCATCACACAGTTGCAAGAAAATGAGTCTCTCATTTTCTTTCCATCTATTTTAAGAAACATCTGCCTGTCTCCTTTATCTCTATGGTCTGAGATAAAAATGTATGTGTTTTCTTATATATCTAGCTGAGTCTCAAGAATAGCAATTGTGAGCTAAGGAATGAAAAACAATATTGATATATGCCGTTAAAAAACTTGATTTAGAGAAGGTCTTTGAATTATATCAAAGAGTGGTCTCAAGCTTTCTGAAATGGAGAGTAATGTGTTCACCAGTGTGGCACTGAACCAAAATCAATGACAATAGATTAACTTTAATATGCTAGATGTAATGGCTACATTTTGGGAGGAACATTATCTCAAATTGGCTTTAGCAATGCTGCTAGAACAAATGAGGCCAGTACTTACAGAAGTTAAATGCATTTCAATCCACTTAAATAAGGATGTATGCAGTTGACTGTACCAAACGAGCATTTCACTTCAGTAGACTGAGCTCTGCGACATCTCTCTGATGACTTTGAGTGTGATCATCTGTCAGACACAAACACAGTTCTTACTTATCCAACCCATGCCAAAGGCAGATAAAATAACTTCAATAGAAGATTCAGTGGTTTAGTGCCTACTGTATATACTAAAAAAACAGAACATACTGAAACGAGTTAGAAAGAATTTTCATAACTAGTAAATATTTTCTGAACTTCCCCCTATTCTTTAAAGCAAGGACTATAGGATATATTACAGTTTTGAGACGATGGTGAGATGTGCTGCCTCATGACATCATGAAGAATATATCTCTATTTCTCTGTGCAGTCTTTTTTCCCAGACATTTTTACAAATCCCGACACAGTTTAGAGATGTTTTATCCTCTGCAGATGATGTTAATTGTTTTTGAAATATATTGCACTCTAGAGAAAGAGGTGCGAGACAGCTGAGCATCAAAATCCCTGCTTCATTCATTGCTTAAGAGGTAACTTCAAAATTTAAATCTGTCTAAAGAGTCTGCCAGAGAGAGCTGGGAGACAGAAAGGGCAGTCAGAAAAACCGACAGGGGATTATTTCTATTTGGTTGAGCAGCTCAAAGTGTTTGTCAAACATTAGTGGAGTAAGATACTTTGACTCTATGAAGTGACAATAGGGTAGGAAGGGGGAAGAGGGCTGAGATGAATTCATAGATTTGTGCCAGCCTTGGCATTAAATCAAGTTCTTCATCTCAGTAAAGGATTATTTTTTTGTTTTGGCAGCAGATTCCACAGGTTGATTATAAACCTGTTTTGAAATATTTCCTTTCATCAGTTTACATGTCACTGAGGAAAAAAAAAAAGTGTGAGTATCCAAAAATATTTCTCTTCTTTAAATTTTAAGTTGAAATAAGTGGGTCCTGTTTTGAATGGATCATAAACAGTATGCAGGTTAAGAAGACCATAATTCTGAGCAATGAATAATCAAATTACTAATCTTTTTTAAAGAAGTAGTAACAATAGTGGTTAGCATCTTTCTCTTCTGCGTGCCCTTTATATAAGAAGGACTCCTAGAATTATCTGTGAGTCTCTAGATAAAAATTTTACAGACATGGATGACAGTTTAGATGTGACATAAACAATCTGTTATATGAATGATGATGTAGAGAAAAGTGTCCATTATATGCTGAATATGAAGTTATTATTTTAAAAGATATCACATGTAAAACCAAAAAAAGAATATCTTAAAACACCATGTAGAATTTAAGCTATGAAATTAATTCACTGTCAGAAAAAAATTAGAAGCAATTTAGACAAAAGCTAGCAGGATTTCAAAGTTTACTCATTCATACAACTGATTTCAACTTAATGGCTGGCAGATGTCTGTCTACCTTTCATGTTCCTTGACATGTTTTTCCCCCTTTTTTTCGGAAGTACCAGATACTAGACAGATATGTGTTTGGCTTGAGGAACTCTGTTTTAAAAAGGTACGAATGAATAACAGAATTAGACTTTTAGTACAGGAGCTGCAGGACAGGTAGTGTGTTTGCCAAAGGTGAGAATACAGCAGGTAGCTGCTGAAAGAACAAACACTATGCCAGCACAAGGTGATTGGTGGAGTTTCTTAACTATTGCCCCTGAAAATGATCTTTTCCAATATTTTTATTAAAGATGTTGGCATTAAAAAAGATGCATTCCAATAAAGCATACTGAATATGCTAAGCTGGGATGTATTACCATAAAAGAGGACTGTAATAAATGAATGACCAGAAGGACTGAAATAATGAAAATGATAATGAAAACAGTATTGCTATATGTGAAGTGATGCACTTGAAAAATACTGTAGATCTCAGATAAATTGAGAATTTCCTTTTTGAAATAACTGTTAAGCCACAAGACCCGTAATCTCAACTAATTAGCTACAGGTTCACTGCAAGCTATTAAGCATCAGTGAAGGCAAATGCAATATGAGGAATTTATTTCAAAGAGTGAGAGGGAAATATTACTGTAATTAAAATAGATAGTGGTGGGACCACATCAGGAACACCAGATAAACTCCTGAATATCAATGCTGAAAAATATGAGTACAAAACAGATCAGGTACAGAGAACTACAAAACTATGTCTATGTTGTAGATATGGGCATCCCACAGCATTTTCTTTCCACATCTTCCTAGAAGGGTAATCAACTGGAGCCCATGGCAGCTCCATTTCACTTGTGTGCCCTGGTATTCTTCCCATTAAAAACAGAGTAAACCGAGTGGTGTACACCCAAATTTCACCTCAATGCAGTACAAGAATCCTACCAGATAACACACTTGGACATGGAAACTGTCCCTGACTTCCAGAGGACAGGCATAAAAATCCCTGTCTTTCTATTTATACTTTAAAGGGGGCTAGAAGAGATTGTTTTTTCCTAATGCTGCAAAATTAATTCTTAGCTGGAACAATTGCTATCTATATATAGAGAGAAACATTAATACCAGGAAAAGAGAAGATCAAAATGATAAAACTACCAAAAAAGCAAATGGATAAAAGCAGCCTATATGTAAGTGTAGCTGTGTGAAAAAGAAGGTCAGTAGTAAATAGCGGAGCAGTGAATATCTGGACCACATTTTAGTCCAAAACGAGATTTGGCTCTTCTCAAACTTATTGATTTTACAAAAGGAGTTTCAAGTGCCAGGGAGGAGGATTATCAGATGTTGTGCTTGTGCAAGGAGGGGCCAGTGCTCAACAAGCTCTAGTAAGTCTACCTCTGCAAGATTCCACTAGAAGCATTGTTGTCAACAGCTGTTTCTCATTCACAATTGATTTCACAGACCATTATTTTACTGCTTTCACAACATACAGCATTGTTTTAGCAGAACAGGTGAGCCTACATTTAATGTCTTGCAGCAATTTAAACATACTCCACTAACACTACTTGTATTGAAGAAATTTCTGTTCCAATATAGAAATACCACATTTGTTATGCAGCATTTGCCGTTATACTACATTAGCCAACAATGATTATTTGAGATCATGCTAAATACAGTGAGGTACACCTCATGTTCACTGTTATGAAACATGGAGACACATGTCAACCTCCAAACTCCATTTTCTAACTGCATAGAGAATTCAGCATACATCTTAAGTTGTGTAAGCTAAATATTGAGTAGTTAACTGCCTCACTAGGAAAAAATATTTTATGCTTAGACTTTTTAAGAACACCCTTTTTCTGTTCTCACTGCTTGCAAATTCAAGTCCACTGATAACTAAATTGTCACCAGGAAAGTCCTCTAGGGTCAAAACAGCATCCAAGCCTCTTTGCTATTAAGCAGCTCAACCATTGCATCTCATTTTTTCTCTGTCATAGCCTATAAATTATTTTTCTTCCATCTTGTTTTCAGACCTACAGAAGGAATTGGAAGAGACAGCCTGTGCCTATCCCAGACCACAGGTAACAGACTGACCCCTGATGTGCTAACTTTGCAGGTCTCCTATTTATGGCCTCTGACTTGGTGTTAGGCTGTAGCTCCCACTCCAAGAGCAAGATAACCAAAAGTAACCCTCAGCGGTGTGGTATTGAAGTAATCACCTGTCTCCAGGACTGTATGATGATGCCCAAGGCCTGCAGTCATTAATCCAAACACAACCAGCAGTCACAAAGCATATCCTGCCTAGGCAGATTTTCAGCAGAAAAGAAACAGACTGGAAGGCAATTGATAAAAACAGTGATAAAGTTTTCCAACAGGAGTAGAAGTAGATGCTTCTATTGTAAAATTTCGGAACCACAGAGCTCAGCACTGCCAGTTATGGCATCACCACAGGCACGGTGACTCTTTGTTGTTTATATCTACAGCAACATTTACACCACCAAGGCATGTAGAGTGCTCTGCCAGTACTAGGCTTTTGTCTGATTAGGATGGCTTAATGGGCACCAAAGCACCCAAAAACTCTTTTTCCCCCACCACCCCTGACAACTTGAAGCAGAGCCATGACATGTAGTCAACGTCTGGGAAATGTGGGGCTTAATGGCAAGGTACTTCTTGCAGCCAGAGGCAATGAGAGGGCTGATCTCACAGATGTCCAGAACAATTTTCAGACAATTTCTGTTCACCAAAGTATTACCCTTCTGTTCACCCCTCAGTTACCCTCCATTTTGTCTTGGTTTCTTTAAAAGGCATTCTCCATGTCTTTGATTTTTTGTTTTGTTTATAGGTGCTAAAATGTCAGCGGAAAAGAATGAGGAGAAAGGAGAAGCTAAGCCTCCTGCTATGTACTGACCATAACCCCCAGTTCCTCATCCCCCTGTGAGGCTGGGTGGGGTAGACAAGTCTAAAGGAGTGAAGTTGAGCTTGGGATATTGTGGGAGGAAAGAGGTCACTTTAATGTTTGGAGTTTTGTTTCTCACTGGCCAAATCCATAAAATAAATTGGGAATAAATTAATTTTTTGCAAATCAAATCTCTTTTGCCTGTGACAGTAATCAGTAAGAAATGCCCCTGTTTTTATCTTCACCTATGAGTTTTCTCATTCCTGTATTTTCTTATTTTTCTCTCCCTTTTCCACTAGGGTGATGGTGGTGGTGGAGTGAGTGAGCAGCTGGATGGGAGTTTGGTTGTCAGCCAAGGCTAACCCATCACATATGTACATCTGCAAGATGCATATAAAGATGAAAAAACATAATGGCCCCCCGGGCTGTAGGAGAACATAAAATCCTAAGGGAGAATGAACTTATCTCAACTCAGTTTGCTCATGGCTTTAGCTGGTTTTTGATCATCAGTCCTTCTTTTCTGTATCAGTAAGTGAATTGAGCTGACAAGTACTGGGATTTCACTATTTAATTCATTGTTCTTTTTAGCTATACTTTTTCTTTACCACATCTGTCCTGCAGGTTGTTTGGTTGGGTTTTTTAAAAAAGGTTGGAAGTTTCTACTCACATTTGCAACTCTTTCACTGCAGCACAACTTCCCACAAAGCATCCCTTTGCACAATCCAGGAAGTCTAGCAAATTCTTTTTAGATTCAAGGAATACTAATTTGAATGCATGCCTTTGTTTTAGTCTCCTAAACTTTTTTTGAGGAGAGCACCTGCACATGATTGCTTCTGCAGACCAATATATTCATAATAAAACTGTCAACTTTTTACATTTCTGAACACTTTAAGACAGTGCAAAGCAATCCACTCAGTTCACTCAGTTCATCAGTCAAAGTCTGATGTATGCATGTCTAGATGGTGTTGTGTTCTAGAACGAAGCACAGTTGAGGGTCACATTGGACCAGCATGTGCAGCAGGCCAAATCTCACTCACAGCTAGCTGCTTTGTGACACCTAGACTGCTACAGATTGTGAATTTGTGTACTAGCAATAGTGTCAGACCTCGGACTAATCTTCAGAAATCTAAATGGATTTGAGAGATTAATATGAAGAAAACGTTTTTAGCATAAGCTCTAAGTTCTGCTGTTATACATTCCATACTCAAATAGTTGCTTGTAGAATGCAGTCTTTAAGCAGCTCTGACATTAGTGAGGTCCTCAGTTTTTTTTCTGGCTTCTAACAAGCAGATGAGGAAAAAAAACTACATTTGATTATGTGCAATGGCACAGCGATCTAATCCATTTCTTTGTTTTTTCCACTTAACTGCATATAGAAATGTGATATTGCATTATTTGCAATAATGCAAACACAATAATTTCACTAATATGTGTATTGGAGACAGGAGTATGGAGAGAGAAAGAAAAAATTGCATACTCACTTTGTTCATTACTGCCTGGGGTTAACTGATCTGAGTGGGCAACAGGTGGTTTTATTCACTAAAAAATCATAGGCTAATCCAAAGGTAGGGTGTTTACTCAGTCAGAAAAGAGGATAAATTGCATTCTGCAAGCTGAGTTATACATGCTTCTCTGAGAACGTGGGCAAGGCCACAAAAAGATAGCATTCCCACTCAATGCATTTTGTTATTTCCACAGCTGTGGCAAAAGGAACATGCTGAAATGTTTCTGTGAGGATGGAGGAGTGCAATATATCCAGGATTTCACTGCTAGTAGGGCACTACACAGCACCCCAGAGATGCCCAGCGGAACACAATTATGTTGGGGATTGACACAGTATCATACCTCCATGTGAACTGGCCAGACTTCTGACATGACTCTGACTGCACCATTTCCTTGATCTGAACACCTAAAGTATTTGTGGAGGCTAGGCTAGTAACAAAAGCAAGTAGAGCAAAAGGTGTTCTAAACAGAAAGGTCTGTAAACATTCCTTCCTCTACTTATTGTCTCATTTCACAGCTCCTTCCAGTCCTGCTTTAGCATGAATCATCAGACGTCCAGTTATAGCAAATGCTGTGTTAACTCTCTGGGTCAGTAAGAAGCTGTTTCTGTGCCGAGCCCTATTCTTCCCAGGAGTTTCTTAGTGTACACTGTGCTACAAACTCACAAATCTCTGCTCCCCCATCCAACAATCCAGAGAAAGAAATCATGCTCCTCCCTGATGTCCTTGCACTGCCCTTTTAAGCAGAGATAACGTATAGCATCTGTAAGCTCCAGATAAACAGATACTACCCAATACATACTATATAATTAGCATTCAAGTTGAAACAAGATTCCCTACTAATTACCAGTGCCACTAAGCTGGTATTGAACCTGACTTAGTTTTTCCTATGTTTATGTAAAAGAATATTTACAATGAAAGATGGCAATGTTAAAGGGATATTGCTGTATTTTTGGGCATAATTTTTGCCTTAAACACACAGAATTCTAATACCCTTCTATCACTCAGATGAGAATATTTTTATCCTCTTTTTCTTTTATAGCATCTGCTTTAGAGAGGCAATATGTTCCCTAGCATTAAACAACTGCTGCGCATAAGGGCTGGTTGGCTTCAAATCTTAAACTCTTTTCTTTTGGCCATGTGTTTTTCATGGTTGCTGAAAATAATTTGACAAAAGGCATATTACTTTTTTCAGTAATTATAAACTAATAAATATTTCTGAATGTCACAGCTGCAAAGATTTGCATTAGTCTCTTGTAGTTTTCTAACTACAGGCCTGCATGTTACTATGTCTACATTAGGAACACAATAGTATTAGGAAAAGTAACCGTAAACTGCGTTTGAACACACTGAAAAAGAGAAGACTACACAATTGGTACAATTCCTACGCAGTTGCCCCAGGCTTTTAACAGTCCTACCCCTCCGCATTGCTGTTTTTGTTTCTCAGTGCCAGTCTTCCAGGTTAAAGTTGTACTGTAAGAATTATAGAAAAATTCAAGTGGAAAAGGACCTCTGGAGGCCCTCTAGACTAAACGTACTCTAAACAGGACTATCTTCATGGCTACACCAGGTTGCTGAGGGCTTTTCAGTAATGGAATGGAGATGACTTCTGTTGAGGGAAGATGAGTGCATGATTTTCTGGTTAATGTGACATTATTCAGCTGTCTGAATTAATAACAGTAGCAATAATGATTATGTGTCATCTAAATTCCAGAACTGTCTTGTAGTCTTAAGACAATTATGTCTAAAAGATTTTAGATATCTTTGGGAAGAGCTGAGAAATCAGATTTGGGAAGCTTCTGTGTAGGGAAAAGCATGAGAGGGGCTATATGACGTGCTGTAAAACATCACGTTAGATACCATGACAGAAACAAGGAGATAAGTGGAAAGAGGAATGGAGAAGAATACAGAGACAGGAAAAGAAAGGTTTGTATTTGGCTGTCTGCTTACTGGAGGAATAGCTTTGTAGTTTTACCATACTTCAGCTGGTACTAGTAGCGACCATTTTATGAAGAATGCTTTCTCAAGGTCTACTTTATGTGTGCATTGTGTAATGCAAAGCAAGAACCTTTCAAATACTTATATTAACAACTAGCCATGAACCTGGCTCTGTTCTGAGTCAGTTGTACTTTCTGTGTTCAGCAGCACATAAAAATCGTCCCTGACAGTCAACAACTGACTCCCCTACAGAAGCAACATCTCCAGATCCTATATATGAGGAACCTGTTGGCTGTGCATCATCATTTTTTTACAGTTTTTACCTTATTTTGCTTAATGAACTCTTCAGAGAAGGTGCTGGGGGAGTGGGATAAATTATGATTGATATGTGCTGTGCTTCAGTGGTCCTGACAGCTGGAATAGTCCCTGTGAATCAGTATTGCCACTGGAAAACAGAAGACCTATAAGGATAGTTTAGCACATTTAATGTGTCAGACCAGAGCATGGCTCCACCAGCATGTAAATATGAAAGGGTGGCTGAACAAAATCAATCTGTGTGCATCTCATAACTGGCCAATTTTCCTGATTCTGCAGAATCCTCATCTGAATTTATCATATTACAGAAGGTAGATTGTAATTGATTGTTAGAATAAGAACAAACAAATACCAGAGTTTTATATCTACTATTTGTCCATAGAACTCTACGATTTTGATACATACAGACATACACTTGGTTTTGGTTATGTATCATCCAACCAAGTTGATTTTAAGCATTTACCTTAAAGATTAATTTTGTTATTTGAACCTTTCTTCTTTGCTTGATTTCACTGTGAAATGGGATTTTTTTCAAGGAAAAAAAGAACTCTATTGTACTG
Source organism: Cuculus canorus (assembly GCF_017976375.1). NCBI lineage: Eukaryota > Metazoa > Chordata > Aves > Cuculiformes > Cuculidae > Cuculus > Cuculus canorus. Next base: position 75,102,093 of record NC_071402.1, on the reverse strand, counting down.
ATATCTCTAGTTTATGCATTTTTTTCTTGCTTGTGAGGGATTAGGATTATTAAAACATTCTAATAAGACATGAAATAGAAATTAAAATTACCATTAACTTTCTGTGAAATAAGTGCTGCAGAGACTTTCTAGTCAGTTCCTTTTGATTTGCTTCTTATAATCTAATTGAAAATTTATGTTATATTTTTAAAATGTAAAATATGTCATGTAAAATGCAATTTCAACAGGGCTGATCAAATTTTTTTCACAGTCTTTCTACTAACTTACAGAACATAAAATGAATATTTCAGTTTTGAAGAGGACAGTATTTTAAGCAGCATTTAAAAAGAGGAATGGAAAAATGAGACTAATTTAACAACAGGTAATAGAGCTCAAATAATATTGTAACTTTGCCTCTTCAAATGTAATTTAAAAATTTGTTTCAGCATTTAATCAGTGCTGAAAAACATGCTGGAACTTTCAAATGATTACAATGCAAAATTATTTGAATTTTCTCCATATGGTGCAAAGTAAACAACAATCTTGACACAAATCTTGACAACAGTCTTGACACAAAACACAGACTGCTTGACATCAGGATTTCTGCCAAAATGTAGGTGGCTGGGATAGAATTCATGTCTTCTTCTCTTTCTAAAATTATGCAACTTGGCTGTACTGTCAAAATAAAAAGGAAAACTTTGTGTAGTTTTCTAACCTGATGCACTAACAGAATCTACATATTCACAGTCTAAACGCTGACAAAGTCTGAGAAAGGAAAAACATCTCTTACAAGAGTGGAGAATATTGCAATAACGGACAAGACACAGATGCTGTATGAAGATTTATTAAAGGTCTGAAGATAAAGAATATGCATCAATAGCAACTGATAACTAAAAGAAGTGCAAACATGCATAAGTAGAAAAATTTTTTCTTAATTCCAAGAAAAAAGGATATGGTGACCTTTGTGAACAAATATATTTTTATATGGCATATAGATAATAAAGGACAGAAAGCAACAGTCTTCAGTGAATTAGCAGTCATTTTTTGAGTCAGATTAAACACTGTAAAAAAACACTTCAAACCCATGCATTTTCATATGACTTTTTTCATTAGTAAGCTGATTTTTATAGGCATAAAACACAGTCAGCTTTATTGACCTAATTTTCCCTGTTACCTAAGATGCCTGCAGCTGTCAGCTCTGAGGCCCTTTTAACACCTCTTAACAAACAATATGCACCCCCAGGTATAACATAATATTTAGTACAGGATGGATGTCATAAAAAGTGCCTGGAATCTGAAGTCTAATAACCTGCAGGCTTCTAGTCTCAGGAGCCGTCTTGTACCCAATTATGTCTGGTAACATCTAGTGTTGAGTTACAATTTACTGTGTCAGGATCACTGAGTACTTTCAAAACTACCTACACAAAAAAAAAATCACAGAAGTTGGTAACACTGTGTGGTAGCTCTGTTTGTAATGAAAATAAGGTTCTTTATCTGTAAGTGGACACAGTATGCCCAGCTGAAGCCTGATTTTTTTAAGTGAAAATAGCCCAATGCTGTGTAAACTCTTCTTGCTCAAATTGTGGCACGTCCAGAGCATAACCTTCCATCGGGATCTTAGATAGGCCCTGAAGGAGCATTTGTCACTGCAGCTACCACTCTTTCTGGCAGGAAGGGAAATTTCATCTACTTGAGAGCTCCAGCTGCAAAAGATTTTCTGACAGGAGAAAAAAAAACCTCTCTTGATTCTTCAGAAAATTAAGGCTCTGTTCAAATGTTGCATTTGAATCCCTGTAAATACACAGGTGAAAAGCTATCTATATAGTGTGTGACATCCTCTCTTCTCTGTGTTTGGCATTGTCAAATATCATACTTATGAAGTAAGTGCAGAAGAACACGCAGTAGTGAAAGGAATAATATTGGGGGGGGGAAAAATTACTTTTTACAGCAGCAAATCTTAGCAGCGATCTGGACAAGTATTTTATTTTTCAACCGGGGGGAAGGAACTGACTGGAACTGACTTTGCCCCTTGCCTGGAAAAAAAACAAAGACAAGGATGCTGCATACAGGCAAACGACAGCTTATCAGAACCTTCAGCAAGAAAAAGAGCTGGCTACTTTGCTAAAAACTCTGCGAAAGCCAGGACTGTTCAAAAAGTACCCATCTGTCACTTGGACCTATGCTGCTGTGAGGAAAATTCTCTTCCAAACAGAGCTGGACACTTTTAAAAGGTGCTGCTCTTTTTGTTTAAAAGAGAAACAAATGCTTCTTCGGTTTCAATCTGCTAAGGCTTTCATACATCATAATAGTAGTATGCTTAGTTAAGTAAATAATAAGAATCAGAAAAAGAAAAAATGTGTGGGAGTGTTAGTGTGCAATTATTTATTCCACTTTATGTAAATAAAGAAATATTTCTCTATCTTTGTAAGTGTCAGGTTGTCCAGAAATGTAAACGCCGTCACCATCCTTAGGTTTCAAAAGTCACCTGAATGAGCCTTCAAATAATGTGATAGGGCTTTGAAATTGGGTCTGCTCAAAGGTGGGATGTGTCCAGAAACCTCTGGAATCCTTTCAAAATGAAATCTTTCTGTGACTCTTGCTCTGTTTATAAGTAAGAGGAGAAATAAAAAGATGACAGGAATGGTTATATAGTTGTGACCAAAAAATTTATTGTCCCTCTGGAGAGGTTGAGACTTGTTTGTCAAAAGTTTTCCCTAATTGGTCCTCTGATGTCAAATATCTAATCAACCTATTTCAGCCATTTCCTGTCACCATAAATAAAAAAAATAAAAAAAAAGGAATCTGGAATATGAAGCTGTCCTGTTGGTACCCTTTGCATTAGTACAGACAGAAAAAAAGGGTGTTCTTGACCTTATAGGGAAGCAATTAGTTAAAGGAGGGCAAATATTATTGTGGCATAAAAAATTTAGGCCTTGAGTTCCTTTAGATAGGAATGTAATTATTAATGGTTACTGTAGATTATGCAGATGGTTTCCTAATATCCTGTCAGATCAAAATTTATTTCATGTTCCTAAAGGAGGAGGTACTGTCATGCACAGCTTACCTTTTAGCTAATTTTGTGCCTAGGTTCATTGCCCGCTAATAATTCTGTGACAGAGAAAATCATGCTAAGAATCTTTACAATAATGATAAATATCTTTTTGCTGTCAGAAGATATAGTAAAACACATTTTCAGCTGTACTGGGGGAAATGCTTTCAAAGGTATGCTTTTCATTACGTTGCTTTAATTTTGATAAGCTATTGCAGTGATTTACCTTCTGACAGTCTCCAGGAGTATCCCATTCAAAGATCCCTTGTGCTGGACTCCATAGATGTAGGATTTTTTTAAGTTGTCCTGCCCTGAACGGAAAGCTTAACTATCACCAATGGCAATGACCAATAGTTCACTTTCCTCCAGGCACATAGACGTAACTACACTGATGTCACCCTTCCACTAGTCACATACCTTTTGGTATGCCAACAGGTGCGAGGAAGCATGTATACAAGCATCCCTCCTATCTGTATGTACATGCATAGAATCTTCCCTTTCTTTCATAGCTCTGTCTTTTCATACTGCCTACCATTGCTGCCTTCCCTTCCTCCTCTCCTTTGGTGCAATAGCTAACACTTTCTGATCTCATCTAGGCTGCCTTCCACTCCTGTCATTCAGGGAAGCTCAGCTCCTCAGAGGCAGAATTGTCTGTCATGATTTTCAGCCAAAAAAAAATAAGAAGAGACCGTACTATTTTTTAGAACAAATGCATTCAGATTTATTTTTGTATGGTGAATATGGTAATTCAGTACAAATATTCCCTCGATGGTTACATCTGCCCAGGCACAAAATGCCAACAGTACATCAAGCCTCTCCAGCACTGGCCTTATGTGCATTTACAATATGCTCGATTTTTACATCCATTGAGTCCTTTGGCTTTGTTCAGCTGACAAGTAAATGTTCCTATTATTGTACTTTTGATAATGTGGATGCAGTTTCCTAAGTATACATGCCAGGAACAGAAAGCAAATTGGCCTCGATAGAGTATCAATTGGAGGCAGAAGCATTCCCATAAAGGAGTTACTGAAAAGTAGAAAACCTCTGAACTTCCAAGTCAGACTTCATTAGCAAACAAAAACATTAAATGCCACTTCATTTTATCGTTTGACACAGAACCCAGTCACTTCTCTGGCACTCTCTGTGGGGTGAGGCAGCCTTTCCTGTTGTGTTTTGCAGTCCAGCTCCTCTCCAATAGCTTCTTGGGTTCAGCGCTCCATGCACAACTACCTCTGCGCTTCTAACAACATATCTTCTTCACAGCTCTAAAGCTTGACCTGGACCTGACCTGTGTTTCAGAAAAACATTTTCTCCAGCCTCCCAATACCTCTCCGGTGATGTAGGTCTTGCCTTTCTCAGCACACTGGGAACCTCCCTATGCTTCGTGTGCTGGGTAGCTCTGAAGAAGGCAGTGTCTCTTTGTCTCTGGAGGCCTCCACTCCATCTGGAGCGTGGCAGTCACTAAAAAGCAGAGACACTCTCTTGTCTTGATACACAGTCACTGTTTTTACAGTAGGACATACTACACAGTGTGCATAAATTAAACGATGAGCAAACAAGTAGAACCGTTCCATCATCTTTCGCAGCAATACAGTCCATTGAACAGGCATTAGAAAACCTCACTACGAAACAAAAAAGGATCTGAAACTGTAAAAGAAACAGTTTCTGGACACTGAACTAGTTTGATTCTCAAGTGCAAAACTTCATCACTAGCATTCAGTATTTTGTCAAACCATTTAAAACATTAGCTCTCCAGATATATCCTCATATGTTATCACAGAATCACAAGGTTGGAAAGGACCCATTGGATCATCGAGTCCAACCATTCCTAACACTCCCTAAACCATGTCCCTCAGCACTTCATCCACCCGTTCCTTAAACACCTCCAGGGAAGGTGACTCGACCATCTCCCTGGGCAGCCTGTTCCAGTACCCAGTGACTCTTACTGTGAAGAATTTTCTTCTGATATCCAACCTGAACCTCCCCTGGCGGAGCTTCAGGCCATTCCCTCTTGTCCTGTCCCCTGTCACTTGGGAGAAGAGGCCAGCTCCCTCCTCTCCACAACCTCCTTTCAGGTAGTTGTAGAGAGTAATAAGGTCACCTCTCAGCCTCCTCTTCTCCAGGCTAAACAACCCCAGCTCCCTCAGCCACTCCTCATAAGACTTGTTCTCCAGCCCCCTCACCAGCTTTGTTGCTCTTCTCTGGACACGCTCCAGAGCCTCAACATCCTTCTTGTGGTGAGGGGCCCAGAACTGAACACAGTATTCAAGGTGCGGTCTCACCAGTGCTGAGTACAGAGGGAAATGACACACTATTTCATATTTTTGGCTTTCAGACTGTTTAAATTCAGAATTTAATGTTTTCTCTGTTAATAGTTATGACATCTTGAATAGCAGCTGACAGAGTTGAAGCAAATTAATGAAAGGCCATGGGAACACTTCCTTTAATTCTGCTTGTTAGAGAAAGTTCACTCTCTTATTAACCTCTTCGTATTCAACAGATTACTTCAAATTTCTTCTTATAGAAGTCAAATGTTGGGGAAAATGCAACTTAAGTCAGCAGTGCTCTGGTAGCACACTCTAATTGTGAAAAATGATCCAGTGGGCAGCAAAGAGATGTGCTGAGTGTTGCTTCTGAACCTAGGTAACAAAAGAAATTTGCTGAGAAAAGCAGCATTTTTAAAAAGGTTATGTTGCCCCCATTTGTTATTTCTTCTTTGTAATTTATTACCTTTCCCTCACACCTTTCTCTGAGGAGGAACAAGCAGATTAGTTTTCAAAGCCTCTGGAGGCTGTAGGTGTGCTTAGGATTAATTCCTGCAGTTCAGCTTCTGGCTGTGTGCCACCCACAAGGAGTGGCGGCCTCCAATCAATAGCCAGCAGGATGATTCCTGTGGCAAGAACAGCACTTCTGTATCTAAAAAGTCAGAATATGTGTCCTCACAAGGCAGGAGGGCAGAGGACAGAAATGTTCAAGGGGCTGAACTTTGTCCCTCCCTTGCCGTCATAATCATGCTGAAATTGTAAACCAGCATGTACAGAAGTCTGCATTCAGCTGCAGGAACCCCCCAGGCATTATACAAAGGATTTATTCTCATCCAATAACACACTAGCAAAGCACACTATTATGGTGATGAAGGGAATACGTGATGGGTGTTGTATGTTCCAGAGTTATTCTGCTATTACTCCTGACAGATTCTGGAAGGCTGCATTACAGCGTGCAATTCCAATCACCATGGCAGAAGGTCTGCAGTCTGGCAATGTCTATGTTACACTGAGGCCCAAAAGTCGGATACTGGTGAAAATTAAAGACACATGTATATTCTCAGTTTGAAGGTGATCTGATGCACAAGATGGGAATAACAGGTAATCAAGTGACCGACACCATGTTATTTCACTGTTAAGGCTCCCATGCTCCAGCTCCCCCTGTGTAACCCTTCCATGGAGAAATGGAAGATGTGAGATTCAGGCATTTTCAATGTGCTCTTTTTCTCAAACATTAAACACACACAAATCTTCAAATTTTAAACTGGTAGTGTATACAATTGTTGTTCTGCTTATACTGATTTGCTGGTGCTATTGACACTGATTCTGGGATGCCAGACTGCATGAGATTACAATCACTGGAATTGTTTACTTCTTCCCCATCACCACACTTTCTACTGTAAAAATAGAGTGTACATGAAGAAGAGAATGTCACCCAGAGAGATGACAAGCATTCCTACTGGAAATCTCAGGCCACATCCATGATTTAAGTTAAGTGAGGTGCCCAGGGTATCACTAGGAAACTGCCCCGTCTGGTAAAACCCTCAGACTACTACTCATCACTGCTTTTCTATGTGGGAGGTGACGAAGCTGCAGTACATAGCCCGAGGACAATAAAAAGAGACTTTAGGGGCTTGGGGCAGCTAATGAGAGAATCTGGGGGTGATTCTTTCCTCCCTCCTTCCATCTGCCTTCCATCATATGAAAGAAATGAAAGCTGGGGAGGGACTTTTACAAGAGCATGTAGTAATAAAACTAGAAGGAATTGGAGAGGGGAAGATTTATATAAGACATTAAGAAGAAATTCCTTATGATGAGGGTGGTGAGGCACTGGAAGAGGTTGCCCAGGGAAGTTGCAAATCTATATTCCTGGAAGCATTCAAGGCTAGACTGGACAGGGCTTTGAAGAGCCTGGTATAGTGGGAAGTGTCCCTGCACACGGCAACGTGGTTGCAACTAGATGATCTTTAAGGTCCTTTCCAACCCAAACCATTCTATAATTCTAAATCCCAGGAACACAGGGAGTATCTAGAAATAAAAGTTGATTTAAAAAAAATAAATCTCATTGACCTATAGATTTAGAGCAGTTCAAATATTCTAACCAATTTGCTTCTATAACTATCTTCTTTATGTCAAATAGGCAACACTGATTTTATCATTATAAGGTCTCATTTCAGCAGAGTTCATATCAAGAAAGAAGACAACAGGAAAACATAGAATACAAAGAAACACTTTGTAACCATTTATAATGACAAAAATAAAAATAGAAAACCACAAATTAAGTAAATGTTGAAAAAAAACCACTTTATATCTTTTCAGTGCCAAATGAAGGAGATTTGGTCTCCAATGCAAGTGTTCTTTTCAGTGACTGCACAGAGTCACACATATTATGTGACTAACATATAATACATATATTATTTTCTGGTTTGTCTCTTTCTTCTGGCAATAAGCTTTTGTGCCTCTGCAGTCAGACATTAATCTCTGTATTATTTTCTCTGCTCTGGTAAGTCTTCCCCAGTTCTGTTACCTCTTCTTCATCTACGTATCATCCATTTTTTATTTTATCTGCTTTCTTGGTTTCAGTCACCACATGAGCCTAACAACAGTCATATACATTTGTCAACTACAAGCATATCTTGTACTTCATGCTTTTCCCTATCATTGCCTTTTTCTCACCCTTCTCTGAAGGTTTGCTTTGAACTCAATCTGCACATATTTAAGAAACCTGTCATAACCATTCCTGCTTGCTCTGTTCCTTTATTCTCCATTTTGTCTTCTGCATTTGCTAGGCCTGAACAAGAGGAGAAAAGTACAAAAAGAGAAAGACTCAAACACTCTTTCGTTATATAATGAATTCACTCTCAGTCTTGTGATCTGACAGCACCAATCTGAGAAACTTACTGTTTTTCTGGGGAATTTCCTTAGCTACTTTATCCTTGAAAGTCCTGTGCCCACCATTTCAGGTTTTAACAGAATTTGATGAAAAAATCTTATTTCTAATCAAAACCATATGCAATGGGGTTTTTTTCTGAATTCTGTATTCTAAACTTCTGAGCCAATTGGCTCAAAAGAGATTATTTTGCTCTGGAAAATCATCTGGTTTTCAAACTGAAATGGAAATAACATAACAGCTGAATGAAAAGGATCTGTATTTTTTTGACTATTTAATGAAACTGAAGAATCCTGAATTTTAGAGGAGTTTGGCTTTCCTTTATGAATGCTTTGATTCTTGAGTAGTCTGCTGGAGAAGAAGTGAATTGCGGAGATGAGACAGAAGGGCTCATTTGGCAAAGTGGCAGGTAACTCAATACATCTGCTTACCCCACTTAAGAGACTGACAGGATTTGCTGCATACTGAAAGGAAAGCTAGTTAAAAATACTGCAATGTGTCCCGCTTTTGTCCAAGTGCATTAATTCTTATTTATAGGAAAATATATAGGACAAAAGAAATAAAATTGTATTAAATCTCTGAGTTTTTCAAACTTTATGTTGGCATTCATTCCTAATTGAAAGAGTTCCAGTCAGTTTTGCAGAGATTCTGCCTTGATAACAATAATTACTAGCTCACAAGAAAATGCCTACTTGTATAATACACGCTATCATACTTTTTTTTTTTTTCCCCCAGACAGCTGCTCTTTTTCTTTCCTCTGAATACGTCTAGGCAGATTTTTGATAGCTGCAGCCTGGAGCCAACTATTGTTTTTCCTGTGGGGAATGTCAGGAAAGGAGGTGGAATCAATGACAAATGGATGCTGGAGAGTAATCCAAGTCCAGGGGTGGGGGAGGAAGGAAGAATTATCAACATTTTTAAAATAGAAAGAAATGGAGTTGCAGAGTAACTGCAGACAGTAGGCATGGGCTGAGGATGGGGGCTGCAAGCTATGGGGCAGAGGGATGTCTAAGCGGGAGCAGAAGCTGAGGGGTGGAAGGAAGCAATGGGATGAATGTGGGGACTGTAATGAGGAATAGGGTACAGTCCTGTCATCAGAAGGGCACACAGCAGTACGTGCTGGGGACTGACCAGCTGGAAAGTAGCTTTACAGAAAACAACTTGGTGGTCCTGGTGGAGACCAAGTTGAATATAACCCAGCGATGTGTCTTTGAGGCAGTGTCTTTGTGGCTAACAGTATCTTAGGCTGTGTTAGGAAGAGGACTGTTGCCAGCAGGTGAAGGAGGCTGATCCTTCCCCTCTCTTCATCACTGGGAGGCCACACCTGGCATGCTGAGTCCAGCCCCAAACTCCCCAGTACAGGAGAGATATTGAGCTGCTTCAGAGGGTCAAGCGAAGGACCATGAAGATAGTTAAGTGACACAAGCATTGTTACTATGAGAAGAGTCTGAGAGAGCTGTGACTGTTCAACTTGGAGAAAGAAGGTTCAGTGGGATGTCATCAAATTGTACTAATACCTGAAAGATGCAAAGAGGGACCCAGGCTGTTTTCAGCGGTACCCAGTGAGAGGACCAAAGGCAATGGGCACAAACTGAAATGCAGGAGGTTCCCTCTGAACATCAAGAAACACTTTTTCACTGTGAGAATAACGAAGCACTGACTTAGGGTGCCCAAGGAGGAATTTCCAACCTTGGAGATATTCAAAAGCTATCTGTGCACAGACCTAGACAACCACCGCTGGGTGGTCCTGCTTGAATAGAGTTTGGATCAAATGACCTCTAGAGGTCCCTTCCAACATCAGCCCTTCTGTGACTGTGAATCGTAAGGATGAAGGGGTTCTAGGAGCAGAACTTTAGTACAGTTATTTTATGGGAGTTCTAATTTCAGGAACTTACAGATGGGAACACTTGAGGATTTTTGCTGTAAACAGCAACCTGCAGGAAGCAGAAATTTAAGAACCAGGGATTCTGGCAGAGAAAGATGAGAATTAAATGATGTTATTCCCATTTCCGTTTTGGGGACAGATGAACTTGGATAACTCTCCATTAACATTGCACAACACTGGAAAGCGCAGGAGATAATTTGCTACATTTCCTTTACAGTTGAGAATACGGCAGCTTTGTTGCTTAATCTCAGTTTGTTAAAGCGGTCATTTAGGCCTGCCACAGTCCTCGCAGCATGCTCACTTGCTGCCTTACACACACACACACACACACACACACACGTGTGTGCACATGAAATCTCTACTCCTGTAATCATGTACTGCAGAGTTAAAAACATTGCACTGAAAGCAAGCCTAAAATAATCTTTATTATACTAGCTGCAACAGTGCAGCTTTTACAACAAACCAAACTGAGCCATAAATTCCTATTGTCACCAGTAGTTGAACATTTTTGAAAGTTTGCTTGAAGCAAATCCGACAGGCAGAACCAAAATCCACAGCTTATTTTCCATTTTATTAGTTTTTACCCTGGCATATGATGGGTCTGCCTATGCTGATTTGTTATTTTTACAGGTGTTTTCAAAGTTTTGCCTTGTTTTAAATCCCTTTTTTTCATCTCCTGTTGATTTAACTCACTTTGAGTATTATTTCTGTGACAGATACATCTTATCATCTTCAAAAGACAGAGATTTCTTACCACAGCAGTTCCTTGAAGAAGGGAACAAATGAATTCTTCCTAAGAAAAATATGGGGGAATCAGTGAAGATAGTCAGTCACTGTGTTTCTTTTACTGTGAAACTTATACCCACTTCTTCTGTGCCCTATTTCTTTCTAGTTTTCAATTATTATTAATACTTTATTACTTAATTAATACAGCTTTTGAATTTTTCTGGACAGTATAACTCTTGAACAGGCTCAGTATGGCAGGCATATAAAAAGAAAGGCCTAAAAGGAGTCAAAATTTATAGAGTTCCTCCCACCTGTTTACCTCTTTTCACTCCAATTCTCACAGCCTTAACACAAAACTTTCTCATCTGATTAGGACACTGCAAGCTGCATGGCAACCCAAAAGCCAGGTGTTTTAAGCTTCTGTAGTGCTGCTTTTTACTTTCCTGAAATGTCTTCTAGTAGCCTATGTATAAAGCAGGAAGCCAAGCAAGCCTTGGAGCATAAAATACTGAGCCCAAGACAATATCTTAAGGACTCAGAAGAGCAGGGATGGGTAGAACTTCACCGGACATGGCCATTGTGAGGTAAAATCATTGACTCATTCCCATATATCAGGCCTCAATTCCTGAGTTGAGATGGTGGCAGAATCCTAGTATTTTTAATAGAAACCAGTACAGCTCTTTCCCTTAAAATGGTGAAGAAAAATCCATGGAACATCTGAAGTCTTGAGGGGTAGTAACTCTAGGAAGAATGGACTCCCCTGTCCAAAGCAACCTCATTAGAGAGCTCAGTGTTCTGTGTGAAAATAAGCAGGGAAAACATATATTGCAAGAGGAAAGAGGCACTAAAAATACAGGTTTGTTCTCAGGGAATGTAATGGTTAGACCTGCAGCACAGTTACAACAGGTTTTCTTAAGAAGTCAACTTAGTTTTAGAAGTATGGAGTTCTTTCAACTTATCACCCAATAATTCATGAAGCAGGCTTCAGACATCACTGCTTTTTGTAGTCTTGCCAGACACACCTCAGAAGACTACTTACAAATAGTAAATAGCAAAATAGATGTACTGAAATTGAATTCTTGATTCACTGAGGTAGGGAGGCAAGGCCCGGTGGAGATGACATACAGGTCACTCTGCACTGCTTTGGAAACTCAGAGTGGTACTTTTCAGACAGCTGTAGCACCCTGTTGCTGCTGACTGCCGAGGGAAGATGATGAAAGCCCATTATATTTGGGGATGGGCATGTGTTTGCCAGCAGGACCTCTGTACTATTGAAAGAGATCTGTCTGCAAAATAAAGGGATGCAGGAAGAGTGAAAACATTATGAAGTCTAAAAATTCTCTTTCATAATGAATTTCAGATAGCAACCCAACCAGGAGAGTCTGGTTTATTCTTAGCCATTGAAGTAATACAGACAGTAAATTAACAGAATCTTTCAGGGAAAGCATATAAATTCTTCAGAGCAAAACCACAAAATGTATGATAGTGCTCCATTAGTCTAGCAATCTGCTTCCTGAGTTCTGCGTGGCCTTTTTCATTCAAGGTTTACCACACTTGACTGCAGATTTGCAACACAGTGTTGAGATGTTGAACTGCATTACAGCCTTCTTGGTTCACGATAATGGGGCAGATGGGGTTGGAATAATTGACGCAAATATTTGGAAGAAGGATACATACATAGTAAAACCTACACCTGAATTACAGAGCACACAAAACTAGAGAGCCCTGTAGAATCCTGAATATTTCTTGAACGAAGTGAACCTGGGGTGGATGCTGCATGTCTAGCTGCAATATGCTCACCCTGTTGTACACAAGAAAGAAACAGTAAGAGAAAATTTCAGCTCCCTGAGTTCACACCAAGATGTGTTCCACTAACATAAGGATGGAGCAGATTCAGCTTTCAAAACTTTAAAGCACATCTAGGCTCAAATCTAGGGCATGGATCTGAATAGAAAAGTTTGGTAATTCACACCAACAGCCAAGCTGTGGACCTGAACTTCACAGTTCTTAGAGGGCTGGGATCTAAGGATTTAGAGTCAAAATCTGAAATAAAGGGGTGGGAGAAACACCAGTGACTAAGGAGATCTGAAATCCTAATGAGACAGCATTATTGTTGCTGGTTTTATTCTACACCTTTGGGGCAATCCTGTGAACTTCACAGATGAAAGTGATTCAGGAGTGGCTATTGGCTAAAGTGCAGCTGGCACAAACTTGTCCAAAAGTACTGGCTTTATATTGGATATTATTCAGCTGATCCAGTAACTTGACTCTTCCTGGCCTTGTGTTAGTCTGTCTTTTTCCTTGAAGAGGACTCTGTCCTCCTTTTTTTTTTGGAATTACAACATTCCAATAACTGTTTAGTGTTGATCTTACTCTGGTTTTTCAATGGGATATCTTTTGGAATCCTTCTCCTGTGTAGCTGATACGACTGCAGCTAATACAGTTAATTTTTCCATTGGTGTCCTGGATCTTGACTACCACTGGGCTTGACCTCAAGCACCTCCTCTGAATCCCTTTGAAAGTCCAAGGTAAATAGTAATTTCAAATGTCATGTTGTATAATCTGATATCTTTGTTTGTCCTCTTTTGCAGCTATCTGCCTATTATACCATCTTAATTTTTCTCTGAATGCTTCTTTCTTCTTGGAATAAATATTATCTAAGAACTTCACATTCCTCAAAGAAATAAAAATACATCTGATCATATCCAAGTTCACTTCTACTAGGTACTGAAGTTGTTCACATTAACTCAAATATCAGTTAAATCATGGTGAGTCCTAAAGTCATGGTTACCTAACAGAAGCCATGTTGCATATCAAAAGTAGTCAGTAGATCTATGTTATCTTGACTTTTCTCCTGTAGTAATTATCACTGTATGTATATTCCCTCCAGCACCTCAACCAAACAGCACATGACCCCATCCTTGTTCTCCACTGAATTGCCTAATGTGTGCTGTCTGATTCCCAGGACACGTTTCAGTGAGCGATCTCCCTGAAGGAGATCATGGGCACTAATGGATTTTCATGATGAGCAGATTTAGAAGTCTAGACTAGATAATACTATGTACGAACTCTACTAAATATTTTCAATAAAATTCTCTGCTGCAAGATGAACACCAGCTATTCATCTTCCTTCATTATTTTTTAATCTAACCCAAACACTAATCCTTAACCCTAACCCGAATGTCCTTAAACCAATACCTAACTCTAATAGTCACTGACCATAACCCCTAACTCTGACTCTAATGGCCCCTAACCCTAACACAAACCATAAACCCTAACATCAATGTTAACCCCAAAACCTAACCTGAAACCTAAAACCTAATATTCAACAGAAACCTAAACCCTAACCTTAACCTTAACATTAACCCTAACCCCAGCCCTAATGTCCCTAAAACTAATCCTAACTCTAACCTCTTACCTCAACACCTAAACCTAATCCTAACCACTAACACTTACCCTAACCCATAACACCTAACTCCTAACCCTAACTCTAAAACTAACCCTCACCCCTAAGCCCCAAACCTAACAATAAGCACAACACAAACACTAACCTTATCCTAAACCCTAACCCCAAAGGCCAACCCTGATATTAATCCCTGAATCAAATCCTAAATCCTAACCCCTAAACCTAACCCTAATGTACCTAACCCTAACCCTAATGGCCCCTAACCCTGAGCCTAAACCTAATGGCCCCTAAACCCAGACCCTAATGCTAACACTAACCCTAAACCCTAACCCTAATCTGAGACTGTAACCAGACACTGTAATTGTAATGTGACACTGTTGTGTGACATCAAAACCTGATTTTTTAAGGTGATCCCATAACTGTAGGCTGCTAGAGTAAGGTGATACATTGACCTTATAGCCTAATCATTACTTGAGATCCAACACACAACCTGGCATTGTAACCTGGTAGTATAAGGTGACAGTGTAATGTGATACTACAAGTATAATCTGTCCTGTTAAAGGTAGTGTGATTGTGTACTGTGTAACTCCTAGTGTAATATTATTTTTTAATGTGAGATTCTTAGTTGATCCTGTAGTGTGTGATTTTATTGTGTCAGTTGATTCTGTGATGTTCAGTTATATGTGGCACCAGGCTGGTACCAGCTGCGGGTAAGATTACAGGTGTGGTGTATGGCTGTAAATTGATATGGTATTGTCAACAGGTGAGGTGATGTAGGTAAGTGTTGATGTGTGTGGCTGAGTTTCAATGTTCATGTGTGTGTTGCATCTGTCAATTTATGAAGTTTTTCAGTTTTATGTTGTTAGGACATGAGTCTGAGGAAGCGGTGGTGTCTGGACCTTGATTTCATCCTTGTAGTTGAAGAGGTGGGGTTGTTTGGTGTCTGTGGTAAGCTGGTGATCGAGAAGTTTTTTAGGATGCAGTGAAATGTAGTGTTTGAGTTGGGCTTAGACGTAGTGATAGGTAAGCTGTTTATGTGTGTTTTTAGAGGCAAATTCTCAAAGGTGTGAAAGTAGATTTTTGTGTTGTTGCTTTACAGTGTGAGGGTTTTGTGTATTGTCAGGGTTGTGTAGTGGAAATTGGATTTGATGTCAGAGAGAGAGCTGAATGGTTGGAAATGGGATGACAATACTGTATGGTCACTTGGAAAGAGGGAGAGAGTAACAAAAGGAGTACAGGTGGTGGAAATGAAAGCACATTCCTTTGCAATTTGGTATGGAAGTTTGTTGTGTTTATGTGCTTTGTGGTTTATCAAGTCTGGTTCAAACCATTTGGACATCTGGTGCAGTTGTCCTTTGAAGGTTATGATTTTTGGGCTGTAGGTATTTTGTTTATGGGTTTTTTGCAATTGCAATTCTAGTGTGAGTGTGTAGTGCATTAGCATGTGTGTTAGCATGTGAGGGATTGTATTGGTTTGTGTGGAGAAGGGCCTCGGTGAGGGTTGGTGGGTGTAGTTGTTGCTGTGGGTTGTGTTTCATGGTGTTCTTCTCATGTGTTTCGTAGCAGTAGGTGCAGCTTGTTGTAGGTGATGTGAGGTTGGGGGGGGTGCTTTGTGCCATATTTTGCATTGTCATTTAGTTAGTTGTGGTGGGGAGTAATTGTGGTGGGGAGTAATTGTGTGGGCTGGTAATGTGTTGTACAGTCATAGGATGTTTAGGTATTGACAGTGGTGGTGAAGTTTGTGTTTAATTTGGTGTACTGGTTGTTATTTAGTGTGTTTTATTTATTTTTTTGTTTGGTTTGTTTTTAGTGTGATGAGTTAATGTGGGTTGCACATGATGATGCCGTCTTTGATGTACTTTAGAGGTATTTTATGTTGTTTGTGTTTTGTGGAGTTGATTTTTGTTTCTTACTGTTTGTGTTGTGTTTAATAGTTACTGTGGTTTGAGGTGTGTTTGCATGCGTTTTTTATGTTGGGTTTAAGGTAGCTTTTTGTAGTTCATTGCGTGGTTGTTGATATTTGAGGTGTGTGATTTTGTGTAGTTAAACGATTTCTTTTGTTTGATTGGATTTGCATAATTTATTTATTTTTTAGTTCGTTGTAAGTGGGTTTTGTTGGCTTTAGTTGGTAGTTGATTTGGGGTGTGGTGTTCTCTGGTCTGTGTTTAGTGTTTGTGCTTTTCTTTTGCTGTTGATTTTTGGGTTTGAGTTTGTGTCTGGTTTTCAATCGCTTTGGCTTAGGTGTGTGATGTGCGTTTCATTTGTATTGATGAGTTGTTAGGTTAATTTGCATATTTTGGTCCTTTGGGTTTCTTTTTTCATGTTTGTGTTTTAGAGGACTGTGTTAGGTTGCATGGTATATAGATAATTTGTAGGATAGTTTGCATTGTTCATGTGTGGTGCTGGTTGTTTGGTAGGAGTTGGTTGGTGTGGTTCGGGTGTGTTGGAAAAAAGTTAGCTAATTTGCATGATTAATTGGATAATTAGAGTTAATTAGTATTTTTTTAATGAGTGAGGTGGAGTAGTGCATACAGCATGTTGTTACTGTGTAGAGTGGGTTAAGGTATTGTGTGTTGCAGAGTAAGTATAATAAAATAATAAAACTGGTACAGCAGTAGAAAAGGGCTTGGTCTCTGGGAGTAATTTTGTTTTAAATAATTTTTATTTATTTATTTATATAGAATATTAACTCCCAGGAAGAATGCCATTTTCTGCTACTGCTGTGATTCAAAACAATGAATTTAGTTAAAGTTTAAAACAGACGAAAAATGACCCACCACACCAGAGAACAAAAAGTATTTATGGAAACATGAAACTTCAGTCTTTTTTATCTTCGTTAGTAATAAACTTTGCAGTCTAAAAGACTTTTTCATTACAATCATCCCACTCAAAACTATACAACAGTAAATGTAACTTCAACCATCTATATTAGCTATATTCTGGAAAGGTAAACTTAGTTTCATCTTCTTTTCTAAGATAACTTAAATTCATGCCGGTTCTATTAACTATAGTGCTGATCAACATGTGATTTAAGCAACTTCTCTGGCAGTCCCAAGGCAGAGGTTGACAGTGACTCCACTGGCAGTCTCAAGGCAGACCTGTCAGGACCTGTAAAAATAAAAAAAACCAAAACTTAAACACTTATGTTTACCTACAGGCCCTAAAGACATGGACTTAGCTTTCCTCTCCTATTAGTCAGCATCATGTTTAGCGTTAGATCACACTGTTAGCTGTAAATAATTAATATTATAGACAAAATAGAGTCTCAAAATTCTTAAAATTTTTACTTCATTGTTATTTTCCTTTCCATTCTGCAGCACACTAGTATTATAATGTAACAAAAGCTTCTACTTGATCAAAACCTTGCTGCTCTTACAAATTTTCACTTTTACCTCTCAGTAAACTGAAAACCCTTTGGGCGGATTTGGGAGAGCCATGTGGTCTTTGGGAAGTTTTGGGCGAGCCGTGCAGGCTTTGGGTGAGCTGTGAAGGCTTCAGGAAGTTTGAGCAAGTTGTACGGACTTTGGGGACCTTTGGGGGAGCTGTGCAGGATTCAGGGGTCTTTCGGTGAGCCGTCTGGGCTTTGGGCAGTTTTGGACAAGCTGTGTGGGCTATGCAGAAGCCGGGCAGGATTTGTGAACTTTGGGCTTCCCAAATACTCTTTTTTTTTTGGTTTGAGAACACAAATCTGTACAGACAACAGTTTCTATCACTGAGTTTATGGTTCACCTGTTTAAAATCAATGTCACGGTGGAGAAAATGAGAGACTTGCAGCAACAAAGAGCTGACACACAAAAGCTTACCTATTCCTTGCATCTGCAATTATCAGGAGAAAAAGAGAAATAAATCTGCCCTGGGACATTGGAAAGTATGGAACAATCACAGGGCTAGTGATTGCACCTTTGGTCTATGCATGCTCAGGCTTCTGGAGACAGCATTGTATCTCAGTGAAGTGGGAACAATTGCCAAGGTCTGCACTCAAATAACATGAAGATTTGACAACCCAGAAATTGCAAAGAAGGTCAGGCTACAGAAATTTCAAAGTCAAATTGGGAGATCAGCCAAGGTTAAGAAGATGCAATAATTAACAACAGACACTACCTAATATTCGTAATTATTAACTGAACGCTTAATTAAGGAGAGTTGATGAGTCTATTTTGGTCATCTGAGTTCCAGTGTCTTTGCACAGAAAATTGTTTTAGAGTTACTAATTTTATATCCAGACATGTAGTCTAACAGGGGTATGTTTTCACTGTTTTAACTGTTTCACTTAGGAAAACAAAGAAAGCATACCTAACATTTTGTATGTGAGTCACTTTGCGATCCTGGTAGCATGGCATATATGGTTAAAGAACACTTCTTTACCTGTTAAAAAATCCATTTTCTAGAAAAGATACTGAGATTTATTGGATAGTCAACTCCCGTTTCTTGCTGCCATTGGGATAAGATACTGTTGAAGATTACTTCATCTTCAGAAAGTGAAGTTTGGAAGCTGTAACTTGGAAACAGGGCTGGTCAGAAAACAATTACTTCATTTTACACAAAACATAATTCTTGATATGTGTTTCACAAAAAAATACACTACGTTTTCTCAAAGAAGCCATGGATGCAGAAAGAAACCGAAGTAATGGTGCTCTTTAATGATGTACACTGACTGATTTTTGAATTTTTCTTACTGGCTCTTATTCCTTTTAGTTAATTAAAACATTTGCTGGACCAGAGAGAGACTGAACCACTAATTAAGTGTCTTTGTTTGGGATCCAGGAAGCCACTGGAGCAGATAATGACAGAAAATACTTCATTAAAAATATACTAATTTTTCAAATTAATAGCTTAGCACCAACTCCAGTCAAATGGAAACCTGAAATTAACAACTGTGATAATTGAAAAATTACTTAAGTGTCAATAATGGAAAGCCTGACCAGAAAATTTTAAGCTGAGATTGAAAAACATTGTTAACAACAATGTAATGAAGAAGGCCCAAAATATTTATGATGCTTAGTATTGCGCCATTCCTAATGCTGTACGTGCACACGTGGACATCTGGTTATCTGTTTAAGTAAGCTTCTGGTTATTTAATATGCATATAGACTATTATATTCATGGAGTATTACATTCAAGGAGTCTAACAATTCAGGCATGCAAATGCAGTCAAAATCTCCATTTGATTTTTAAAAGAGACAGAGGGAGTTCTGTTGAGCATTTTAAACTGGCAAAACCTGTCTATCACATTATATTTGGCTCTAATTAATACTGCCAGAAGCTACAGCTATAAAAATCTTTACCAAACACTGACTCACACTTAAACTGGTACAAAATCCTCCTCTTGCCTGAATAAACATTAGAGAAAATCACTTCCAAATTATTCCTTAAAACTGAGAGCTGATTGTTGACTATAAGTGAAGACAAATATATGAGCATAGAAGAAGCCATTTTGTTGAAATGTGGGATATGATGTATTTTCCTAAGTGGTCAGAATAGAAGTAAAAATCAGTAAATTCTGTTGCATCCATAATGTGTGTATGCATGTTTAGTCAGAACAGAAGAGTTAAGCACCATCATTTTAAACATGGAAAAGTGGGACATGAAGTGTGCCTATGCAATGAGCCCGTGTTATAAACTGTAAGATAATTCAGCCAGTCCTGAGGCACATGTGAACAACACTGCAGAAGAAACGTTATATAAAAAACCTCAGCCATCATGCACAGAAACATCATCCAGTCAATGCCCACAGTGCCCCTGCCCAAACACAGTTCAGAAAGAAACTGAGGCAGCTGCTGGAGGCTAGAGACTCTCTCTTTGTGGGGTGGACTCGCTACTCAAAATGGATATCTACACCTCTTGGGACCATGGCCTAAGGACACAGGCTATGCACTATGTCCAACTCTAGCAGGAGATAGCTCTGTTTTGAATAGATGAAATTGGTACCCTGCCACCTACTGCCACTTGCCTTGATGTCCTTACCATCGTTCACTCTCTTGACCATTGTTGAGGGTCTTACAGGGCAGGAAGGCTTTGGGTGTTTGGAGTAGGTGGTGTAATTCCTGCCTGCATATACTCAGTTGGACCCAATTGCCATTGCTGAGGGACCAAATGGTTTGTCAAGAGCAGTATCAAACCAATCCAGGGGCCGGCAGTGAAATTTAGAAATCAGCTGATTCTCTCAGATAAAAAAATGTTGTGTCCAAAATATGTGTGCCTTACAACAGTCCTATTTGTTCTGTGCACAAGATTGCAGAGCCGTGGATAACAATTTACTTTGAATTAGGTCAAATCCATTGGCTGCTGTAGATCTTGACATAGTACAGCAAGTGTTGAAGCTAGAGACTAGAGAATATACCTGGTATGCTACGAACAGTATTGCAGACACTGTTTTTTGAACTCTCAGGCCAGAGAAGCGAGTTTCCCATTTGACTTCTCCCAGAACAGTGTACGATACACTAGGAATCAGCTAACCCCACAAAGGAAAAAGTCCTACCATCTGCCATGGCATTATCCAAGCAGCCTTAGCAGGACACCTCTGGAAACATTTTTCACTATGCTGATAAGGTGCTTAGTGAAGGAATAAACACAGAAGAAAAACTAAACAAGGAACAAGAGGTGATCATTGCCTTCTTCAGGTGAAATTCCCTGACTTCAGTCTGGTTTTGTTGTGATAGCACAAAATCACATTTTAGGTGATTCAAGATTAAATATGGCCAATACTCCTCTAAACTTGGAATGTTTGATAGTATTATTATTCTTGCCAACCATTTCTGTCTTTCTCACTATATTCAATCCATGATACACATCTTCCCTGACAGACTGAAAAGAAACTTGGATACAAAGTAAAAAAACCCCAGATTTCCTATTAACTTCTGTTGTATGTATTGATTCTGTATCACCAGTTGTGTGGCAGTGGTTATTTATCCCTTTCAAAGACACAGACAGTAATGGTAGAGTTCTTTCTAACTCAACCATTTTCAATCAGAAGAAAAGGAAATAGTGGCATGCTTTATCTTGGGAGTAACAAGACAGTGACCAAAAATCTAATCTAGCTGTACAGATATGGGTAGACACTACACACTCGTGTGTCATATATAGAAAATTATGAAAAAATATCAAATTAATTTTGAGGAGTATGGCATAAATTCTGTGGAGCAAGCCAGACATTTCTGCATTCTTAACACTTAGGAAAAATTGTCAACCTTTTCTCAAATTCACAAGAGAAAGAAATGCATACCTTTACCTCATAAAAGCAAGTTTGCTGTTTGCAGTCACATGATTCTGCGGTACAGAGAGTAATAAGTTTATAGTATTTCATTTTTAACTTGTGCTTGTTCCAGTCTATGCAGGTCTTATGCCTCTTTGTTTATTTGCCTTTTCTTTGTTTATTTTCCTAGGAATTGATGCATGACTGGGAATATTCAGTATCATTAGATTATTTGCTGGTTAAAGATAAGTTTAGTTATTTACTCTTCTTTGTTTACAGCCTATTTGAGCTATGATATGAGTGGTTATTAGTAAAGGCTCTTCTCAGGTGAGTTTGGCAATTTCTAATAGTTCAGGGCAGCTGCTTTTCTCTCTAGAATATCTGTACACGTGAGCTGCTCTGATAGCCAGAGTGTACTAGACGGTTATGCTCAAAGTCTTGTTAAGAGCAGAGAA
The DNA here is from genome assembly GCF_017976375.1 of Cuculus canorus. Taxonomy (NCBI): domain Eukaryota; kingdom Metazoa; phylum Chordata; class Aves; order Cuculiformes; family Cuculidae; genus Cuculus; species Cuculus canorus. Next base: position 75,080,247 of record NC_071402.1, on the reverse strand, counting down.
GAACATAAACTAGGGGCAGAGCTAAGAATTTATTGTTAGACCAATTAATGTTTAATTGGCTATTTTTATATATTTCCTTTATCACAGCCTGCTTCTTTCAGACTAAACATTGAAAACTTCATGCAGCCCTTGCCTGGTGCTGTTACCCCAGAGGGGCTGTTTGTTCTGCAGTGATAAAGTAGGGATACCTGCCATCATCTCCAAGTGCTCCCAAAGCAAAGCTAATACAGAGGAGGCAATAGTAAGTGGCCACCAGGCAACTGGTGTCATAGCTAATACCTCCTAAAATCACCAAAGTTTTAAACTGGCAAGACCAGAAAGTGTCCTATGAGTTCTGTACAAAGCCTGTGGCCTTTTACAAATAACGGGAAAACAGTATTTATGAGGCTACACAGACTTAGTGCCAATACGGTCATAGAGTGTCGGTGAGGTGGAGAAGTAGAGATGACGACCTTAATCTCTACAGAGCTTGTCTTTCTGTAAGTTGCATCTATTTCTACATAGCAGCAAGCTGCTCAGAACTGTGAATAACCCAAATGTTACTTCTCAAACAGTGCAATGTTGGACTTTTTTTTAATGATTAGTTGAAATTGTGGCACTTAGCAAAAATGACTTCTGTGACCTTTGCTGGTAAAAGCAAATGCAAGAGCAGGAAATAAAAAAAAAAGGCAATGATATAAAGACTAAAAACTTCATGCAGAAGAAACAATTATATCTTGCAAATTCTGAAAAGGGAATCCTTTTGTATTTCTTTTAAAGTCCTTTTTTTCCTATATGTATTTTAGCCAATGAGTGAAAAGAAATTAATTTGAAACGGGCAGGCCTAACCCCAACATTTTTTAAATGCTAGACATACCAGAATCTCTTGGATAAATGCTGGATTAAACTAATCCTGCATCAGCACAGATTCACTGAAAAGAAAGGAAGAGATGGGATTTGTACTGTGTTAGCTGCTCTTCTTTCCAAGTTGAGAAAATGGGCTAAAGTGCTTTTACGAGAATACTCAAACAATAATGGAAACACATGAATCATGAGGACAGAGGTTTGGACAAAGACGAAAGGAATTGAAGTAAAAATTGAAATTCAAAGAAATTCTAACTTCAGCGTATACAAATCTTCTTTAAAAATTTGTAGCAAAAGTTTTATTTCACTGATAAGACATTCAGTCTTGAAGCAGTGCCCTAAAGTCTTAAAAAGCAGTGGTAAGTTGAAAATGCTCTTGAGTAAAAATAACACACTACTGGCCTGAGAACTATGGGAGAAGGAGAAAAGACTTAAAAAAAATGTTCATCTCCAAATCTATGGTTGAAATGGACTTTAGAAGGTTTGTGGACATACAGCTACCTTAATACTTCTGCATAGCAACAGCAGAAGATAAGTATAGTAGTACAGGTGAGGTAATTTAAAAAATAACTATGAGACTTGATGCCGGAAAAAAATAATTTGAGAAGGAGCGATGTGCATTTCTGTACGTAGATATAAGATATTTATGTGCATGTATGTTATAGGCCATCAACCTTGGAGATTAATTAAAGTTAATGGAGAAATCAGGGGTACGAAAATAATTAGTCTAGCATGAATTTATTGATGAGCTCTGTAGCTCCCCAGAAGCTTAAAAACTAGAGCAGCTCGATGTCAACAATCTCACTTGCACAGCAAAATTTATACATAATTTAAAAAATGCAATAAGAAGCCCATACAAATTCTAATGGTTCATTATTATTCGACAGTGGACATGTCACTCAATGAGAGAAATTGAACTAGTTGCCCAAATGGCTGATAAGAAAAGCTGCCATCACCGAAAGCTTCTCCAGCCTTACTGTCCCGTGGACCTGCACACACTCCACAACAGAGTCCTTTCTCCTCTGACCCTACTGTAGGACACTTGGTTGGTTACTCAGTGATGTGCAGTCTATTCATTAAGCACAGGAAGTGAGTTGTAGGCCCTAGACAAGACCTCAAATCTGGAAGCTCTTCTGAAGACGGCATATGGCATGTTCTCAAGATGTTAGGTTTTTTTACTCCTGATGCAGTTTCAGCTGAGAGACTTGAGTTTGTGCTGGGAGTTCCCTAAATATCTTCCTGAACTGGGAACACAGGATAAGCAGCACTCTGTCTATCTTCTGGATCCCTGTAGACCTTCAGCAGGAACAAGACGCACAAAGGCACAAAGTGCAGTATGAACAGCGTCCAGACCCTTGAGATTGCCCTACCTCCTTCTGCATTTCTAACTTACATCTCCATAGTCCCAATGAGACTGTCCAGATATGATTCCTTTCCCTTTTCCCTCAGGAGGCTGGGAAGAATCCAGGATGATTCTCAAAGATTTTATCAAAGATTTTATTTGTCCTGTGAGAGAGCAGTGACCAATAATACAATAACATAATTAATCAATTCCAGTATTCTTGGGTCTGCAAAATACTTGGAGTGTGTGCCATTGGAAATATGAGCATAAACATGTGTAGTATGTTAATAATAAGAAGGAAAATAAAGGAAAGCAGGCAATACATTTTGCTGAATTTTGAAGAATATACGTTATTCCATCCTAAGCTATAGTGTAAACATTATGTTGAAACCTGTTCTAGAAGTATCTAAGGTAATGATTTTTTCCAAATAAAATTAAGTTTTCTAAGATTTTGTTTAATAGTAGTTCACAGTATTCAGATTCCATTGTTATGTTTCATACAATTTATAAAGCATTCCCCTCCCTCAATAATATTTACAGTCTTTAACTACAAAAATCTATGGCAAGCCCTCTACGAACTTGGATGTGATCTACTAACACCTATTTATAATTGTACATTACATGCTATTTCCTTGAGGTTTGACTTTCAGTGTAATGCTAAATAAAATGAGATGTTCAGCCCTGCTTCAAAGAATTAATCTGAAAATAAGTAAAAAAAATAATTTCATAAAGCACTGCTTTAATATTCCTTAAATCTATCTCATATATGGAGACTTTTAAAACTAAACTAATTAGGCAAAGCTGCTAACATAAACAGTTTTCAGCACCTGGAGTTTCATGAATTCTATTTCCTTCCCTTTTTCACATACTTGCTCTGAGAAATAGGAGCTAAATCATGAGTAAGCAGAGTACACGTGTGTTAGATTTTGCAAGCCTGCATTTTCACACTGTAGCTGGCTGGAAATCTTGCAAATGTTGGTGTGCAATACTAGTAGATATCCTATATATTTTGAAATCTGACCCCAGAAGAAAGAGAAAGAGCAAGTGGCACAGAATGGGATACATGGTCTCACTTATATGAAGAAGCTTAAGTAAGAGTCATTGGGCACAGTTGTTAGCACCTGTTATGTTGTAGATCTGTAAAAGTGGGTCTGTTTTCTGTTAGAACTATTAATAATTTTAAACTACTTTAGGCACAGTCACTAAAATAGCAATGATAAGGTCCAGCCATTAAACTGATACAGAGACTCCTCAGCTTCATACTCAAGAAATATTCTTGCAAAATCACAAGTTTCACAGCAGTGAGATATGTATCTCAGATGTATGATAACTGTCTTCAACAGAGAGTAGGAATGGTGTGCTTGGCATCTTGGGGTTCTGAATTATAGATTCAGTATCTTGTGTCCCTGCACAAGTGCCTGGGTCTAATATTATTATTAGGGGTCACAAAACAATGTTCTGCAAAGAAAACCAAACTAGGTCTGACTAACTGCGTGGATATCTCTGTCAAGATCTACATTACATTATTAACTTTTTGCTTGCCTTTGCAATGAGGATATTGTGTTGCTTCCTTTCCCTGCCTATTTAGTAACTTGTTCACATAGTCACATTAAGAAATCTCTAATTTCACAAGTGATTTCCCTAGCAAAGAAATGAATTTTTACAGTATATGTCACTAATCACCTGAATTAAATTTAGCAAGATGAAACTCCAGGGTGGCTTAAAGTCATCAAAACCTATGTTGCTACAGGACTACCCTGCCACCACCTCTACTTGCAGTCACTCGTTTCTGTGTGCAGCAGCCTCAGTGCTCATATAAGTGAGTGGGGAGTGGTCAGGAAACTCATTTGTCTGAACATTACTTCTCTTTGGTTTTGTTTTACTTTTGTTAAGCCATGCTAGTCCTATGACATGTTTTTGTGATCAGATAGTCTGGCTGACAGATGGCCAAGAGAGCTACGTCAATCCCTTCACCTATCAAAAAAATCTGCAAGTAAAGGATGCCATGTCACATTATTATGTGAGATTATTCAATGGAAAATTAACCACCTGCTGCCAGTAAGTTTCTCATTGATTAACCTCCATGGAGAACGTCATGGCTGCAGTACCAGTTGCTGACGTTAGTTGTGTTTGAGCTTTGCAATGATAATATTTCTTTAAAGCCATAACAGCCTGGATACTAACAATAACTAAGGATTTTTAGTTATGTTGACAGCTGTTTCAGAGCAGAAATCTGTTTCAGGTGATAGACGAGCATAGATGGTGCTGCTTATGAGGTGTATATAAACGAAGTTTAAAAGAAAACTGGTTGCCTAGTACATATACGAGCGATCTGTAGCAGGTCAGTGCTCTAAAACTGACCTCTAAGTGCTAGCATTGAAACAGAATGTTGTATTCTTCAAAAGGTTAAAAGATGGCAAATATTTTAGGATGTGAATAACTTTACTTCTAGGTTATTCAAAACTAAAGGAAAATTTAACCCAAGAAGACTCCCACTTTCCCTAAATGAAGAAATGATATTGTGTTCAACTTCTTCCTGCTATCAGTTTCTTGACCAGAATTGGGCCAAGAGAGGTAACACACATCTTTTGGGACTATGATATCTGTAGAGTCACTTTGTTCTGAAAGGACCCTGTCAAACAATTACTACAGCAACAGAATATGTATATATCTACTGTTCTGCCATCAGGAAGTCGCACTTGACCTCTGAGTGTTCCTGCTTCAACATGACTGTCTGGAAAAATAAACACATATTGAATTTTGAGTGTTTTGGGTCAAAGACCTCTGACAGACTTTCAGAAAGAAGGTCAAGTCAGCAGAGAGATGTTACACGGTCCTCTATTAATTGTGTGTAGTTAGGTTCATAGAGTTCAGTCTAAATGATACTACGACTGCCTGATTGCTTACACACTGTGCTGTCTGGCAACAGCACACAAAACAGTTTACAGGGTAGAGGAACATTTTTATGTGAGGATTTACACTCCTGCTGTCTCAGACTGGAAAACAGACAGGGTTAGTCCATCAACAGCTTTGCAGAAATGAAATAAACATACAGTTTGGCTGGTAACGAATACCTGGAAAATAGCCCTGACGATAGTCAGAGAGCACTTGCAACAGAGTTGTATTGCTGGAATATATCAAAAAGATAGTGTAATAGCAGCCACAAAGATAATTCACACACATACACATGAAACAGAAGTTAAATGGTTCCTGTTAAGAGAGTTTCATTTAATCTGTCTTAAGAGTGCATGCTATTTACTAGAGATTAGAAAAGTTTCCTTCAACTGTTTAACTAACAACAAAGTTTATCATAGTTTATCATACCTCTTTCTTAGAATCTCTTGAAACAGACTGTTATAAACATCTTATTACAGCAAACAAGAACTCATCCATATATCCAGATCTCATCTTCAAGTAAAAATGTGCCCATGGCCCTGAGAAGGTAACATATCTTGTCTGACATGGATGTAAGGAAGGAAAACAGGAGGAGAAGCAGCAACCCAGAGAGAACTAGGGAGTCACAGGTAACATACTGTGGCACAGTGCTGCAACAGAAACTGCCAGCATAGAGGCATACAGCTCATGCCTTTTTTAGCTCTAGAGAGTGTGCTCAAGCATCCGTATAAAACCAAAATGAGAATAACCAGAGTATGGGCACCCTGTTTTTGAAGATAGAAAGTTTACTAGCATAGGGCAACTTGTGTTGTAAAAGCTTCTGGACCTAAACAAATGTTCCATCTTGTTTAGTTTACAAATCTAGACACTGCCAAAGTTATGTGTCTCAACTTGTAACTGCTTTTTTTTTTTCCTCTCTAATTGTATCCTCCAAGGCCCCTCTTCCAAGGTATTTACACTCCCTAGAACCCTATTCCTAAATTCTACTGATTTTAACCACAATTGGACTTCTATGTACTTTGAAGAGGAAGGAATGAGAAGAATTTGGTGTTTATGGAAGATAAGCAAGAGATAAGCTGGACTAAACACTAGGAAAAACTGAACAGAAGGCTTGGGGTAAGACTTGCTATAGTTTGAGGTTCAGAAGTCCAGTGAGGAGCATGACTGAAGGGGTCCCAGCCAAGACACCACTTTCTTGCACTAAACAAAGCACTTGTGCTGTCAGACCTTTTAGCCAAGAATGAAGTCCCTCTTTAGACTCATGGGAACATTTATCCAATATACAGACTGTGGCAAACATTAGGCTTTTTTCCATCTTTCTTTTTCTGACTTACACAAGTCTAACAATTTCAAGGGTACAGATAAAGGGACCTCCAATGCCTATTTCTCAGCATGTTTATAGACCAACTGCTAAGGAATTACCCTGGGCAATGATGGAAAGAGAACCAAATCCTGGCTTCTAGACCAGTTTATGAGTTTGGGTCTTACATACTGGCAATTTCTCTAACAAACACAGATAGGAAATGCAGCAGAGATGGAGGGAGTAAGTTCTTCCATCTACAAGAGCTTAATAGGAAGACAAATGCTGTGGGGAAAAGACCCAGTCCCTCCTGGATCAGCTAATCCAGAGAAGGATGCCAAGAGCCTCCTGGTGACATAAGGTGCTAAACAGTGCAGGACTGTTGCCATGACTTAGTGATACTGAACCTCTCCATTGGCAGATAACCATGTGTCTAATCATTTATACTAGTGAACTGGCAGTATCTCCAGAGCAGGAAGTATGGTCTTCGGGTTTTCTTGAAGTTGAGAACCTAAAATGGCAGGTAGACTATTTTATCATTTCTTTTATGTAACTGTACCCCTCTGCATACCTCCTTCCTGAAGCAGGGCTTTTTATACATGCCTGTATAGAGCACACCATGAAAATTAGTTCCTCTATAACAAGCTGCAGAAAGCCTAAAATTTTCCAAATTATTTTTATTTCTTTTGATCTTATGTCATACACGGCAAAGTCCACATTTTAAAAGCCAAAGTTGTTAATAACTGAATAACCACTAAAGAATGCTGGATCATTCATTTCTCAAAGTCTTTCTTCAAAGTCTTCTAGAAAGACATGACTGAAACCACTTGACCGATCTGCTTGCAATACAGAGGTCCCTAACCAGACTGCTGCATAGCCTGTGAAGACTACAAAGAAAAAGGTCAGGTTTTAAAGTCTCTTTTGATCTCAGGATTTATTAAAACCTGCAATTTCAAAAAAAAAACCAAAAAACGGATAAGTCTTGAACTTACATGAAATGGGAGATTTTTTTTAAAGTTATCATTTCAAACTCTTTGAGAACTTGTAAAGACAGTGAGTGCTGTCAGATGCCAATTGTCTTGGCACTGATTGGGGAAACATTATGAAAATATGATTTAATATATATAAAATCAGTTCCCACTGTGAAATATCATAGAATCACAGAAAGGCTTGTTTTGGAAGGGACCTTTAATGGTGATCTAGTCCAACTGCTACTGCAATGAGCAGAGACATCTTCAACTAGATCAGGTTGCTCAGATCCCCGTGTCGTGTAACGAAACCTGCAAGCAATCCCTGGGTTATGATGGAATATGAATTTGAATCTATTATATTTTTTCTGTCCTGTTTTGCATTTTTATAGTACAATCTTTGAATCTTTTGGAGTAAAAGAGTATTTTATCTTCCTCTTTTCTCTTCAGTGTGTTGCTACTTTCTGATCAGCCTGAAATTATTTCCTGTGATCCACTTCCTCACTCATGCAGCTGAGTCTCGTTTGCTGGCTTGTTTCTGCAGCTGCAAAAAATCAAATAGAATTCTTTTCTACTGTAAAAACAGAGCTATGGGAAGATAAGGGAGGCACACATTGCTTCTAGTGATGCCTCCGTAAATGGTAGCAGTGCAATACAATTTCTCATCATTAAGGAAATTTGATACACCTCTTATATTTCTGCCCAAATCTATCAACCTCCTAATCCCCAGGACTACAAAGTACTAATTAATATGGATTAGTCTTATGAGATAGGAATAATTAATTTCATAAATATAGCACAGGAAACGGTCACTGAAGTAAACTGCAACAAGGAACATTCAGGATGGAAAAATATCTTGTGATGATCCTGATAGTGAAGTATTATAGAATCATAGTGTAGTTAGGGTTGGAAGGGACCTTAAAGATCATCTAGTTCCAACCCTCCTGCCATGGACAGGGACACCTCCCACCAGACCAGGCTGCCCAAGGCCCCATTCAACCTGGCCTTGAACACCTCCAGGGATGGGGCATCCACAATCTCCCTGGGCAACCTGTGCCAGTGTCTCACCACTTTCATAGTGAAGAAATTCCTCCTAATGTCCAGTCTAAATCTGCCTCTCTCCATTTTATACCCATTCCCCCTGGTCCTATCCCCACAACTTTTAAGTAACAGAGGTAAGTAGCACAGGGACACCTCCACCAATTGAAGGTGGAGGACGGGTCTCCCTTGAGAACAGGTTGGGGAAACGTTCTGTGCGAGTGACCTAGATTTAGCAGTCTAGTTGCTGTGAGGAACAGGATGGAACAGAAGACCTCTTGAGATTCCTTCCATCCCTGTGATCTTACACTCCCTCATTTCCTAGAATAATCACTGTTGCTTAATTGACCTTAGAGGCCTCCTCCCATTTGCTTATTTGAGCATGGTCTAGTCATGTCCATCTATGTAGCAATTATAATAGTAATTGTACCTGTAAGAGCCTGAAGAAAAGATTGATTGTAGCTTGCTTGAGCGGCTGTCTGCAGTCTGGCTGAGATTCCAGCCTCCTCTCCTTCCCTCACAAGCTTTCTGTTTTGATGTACTGCAATGATTTTATAAAAATCGATTGCTGTCATGCTTTAAACCAGAAATTTCACCTGAGCCACCACCTTAGTGTGTTACAATGCAATTCAAAAGAAAGGCTTAAGCAGATAGTATGAACGTGTGCTTTATCTCTTAACTAAAGGGCAGGTGGTCTCCCCAAACCAGACCTAAATCAACTTTGCAGTGAATTTAAACCAAACCTGAAGTAAGCCTGCTAACTGCAAAAGCAGTAGCAGGTTGGCTGTATTATCCTCTCCTGTAAGCACCAAGGTTGCACTGCGCTAGTGCTCTCTGCATCCTTGCACAATGCATTTTTTTCTGATCAGCTTTTCATCTTGTAAGGGTAAATAGCAAGGTCCAGCTGATATCATGATTCAAAACTTGTTTTTTCGGTGACTGGAGTGAATCATGGTATAATCTGTCACAGGCTACCTGTAACCTCAAATCTTCACTTGGAGCTGTAAGCCTCTCCTTGTGAGAAGGCGGTGACAGGTACCTGGTGGTTGTAGGCCAGTAGGTGTTTTGCTAAGGGTTTTGGAGAGGTAAGTGATAAAAAATGTCATATATTTTCTCATAACTGTTTCCAAAATTTGTGAATCTTGAAAGAGAGCTTAACAACGAAAGCAAATAAAGAGTCCAAAGTCCAAAGGACTATTCACTTCGAAAATAAAATGCCTGTACTGATTTGTTAACTTCCATGCATGAAGCAGGGATGTGCCTTAGAATTTTTGACTGTGGTTGCACTGAACTTTCAAAGTGTGACACGAATTCAAATGATACAATCACACAAATGGTGAGAACATCGGTTCTATATCTTTTTTTGACCTTTCTTACACTCTGAGAATATCTGACCAGTTTAAAAGAAAAAAAAAAAAAAAAAAAAGAAGAAATCCCTCCTAGAGTTTTTTTTGGAAGGTAAAGCCTCCTTTGTACTTTCTCTTCTGAATCTTGTGTAACCTGTCTCCTGCAGTTTGACCCACTTTCAATTATATTTTCCCCAACATGCTTTATTTCTTACGCTTTTATATGAATTGTTTGTGTCATGAGTACAAAGATGCAAATGGATTACTGGAAAAGAAACTATGGTTTTGCCATGGAAACAAATAGTATCTTTTATTTTCATGGAAAATATTTGTCGAATAATTCACCTTTCAGAATAGATTAAGAAACATTCTGAGCATATTGAAAGATTCGTGTAAATCTCACAAGCTGTGGTCCAAATTTCTTGAAGTGGACATCTTCTGTTAAGATGTTTTTTTAAAAAAAAAATCTATTATAGAAGGAAATATTTATAATAAGAATCAGCTAAAGAAGGACCAAGATAAAACATCATATTTAAATTCAAGCAAGCAGATTGGTTAATTGCAAGGCATCTTTGAAATAGACTTAAGTAACATCTATCTGCGGCTGAAATTGCAATCCTAAAATCTTTATTTGCTTTCTTCTATTGAAAATATACAAATTCTGTAGTTGCTTATGGTCAGTTTTCTTTTAGTATTTCCCGGTTTTCTACATTTCTGCTTCTTAACGTGTCTAGAAATGCCTCAGCCTTAACAAATCTTAACATTATCTGAGACCTTTCTTTTTCCAGAGAGATTCTTAAATATTTAACATGAGACATTCCCATTCACTCCGAATCTGCAAAATTTCAGTGTGGACTAGTTCATGGTGGACTAGTGCCAACAGAAAGGGAGTACAACCATCTTGACCAGCCCTGTCCCTTCCTTCACACAACACACATACAATAAACCCTGGACAGAAATAAGTGTGAGACAGCAGGGAGGAAGAAAACTAGGTTGGCTTTCCTATATATGAACTTCTGAACTTGCTTAAAGAGAGAAAGTAAGGAAGAGGGATCAGGACTGCTATAGCTTTCAGACGCCAGCAAACTTATTAAAATAAGTGAGTAATCTCTGCTTATTTCTAGCTTCTATGGACTATTTTAAAGAGAAGGGGATATGGTATAGTCATCAAGACCTTTATGCGACCCTAAATTGGGCATCAAGCTATTACTGGGGCGCAGTCTCTGAGACGAGACCCAGACTTTTCAGACGCCATGGAGAGTGGCTTGGTAACTACATCAGCCAGTTCCCTCAGGACTCTGGGATGCATCTCTTCAGGTTCCATAGACTTACGTATAATTATGTTCCTCAGTGGTTGTGAACCTGATCTTCTGTTACAGCAGGAGGAACTTTGTCCCTGAGTCCCTACCTTGCAGTCCATCTACTCAATCGGTGTGGGAAGAGGGGTTATCAGGAAAGACTGAGGCAAAAACATCATTGAGAACCTCAGCTTTATCCTCATCCATTGTTACCAGCTCACTAGTCTTATTCATCAGGGTAACCTCTTGGGTCCAGGCAGAATAAGTATCTTGCTGTTCTCTGGAGATACTCAAAGTTTTAGCTGTTAGGAGAATCCTGGATTATGATGGTCATAATTTAATATGAAGCAAGATTCTCAAGTGACAATAATTTATATAATTGCATCTCTATGAAAGCATGTTCCTGCCATGTGGGTTCTACATCCAATCTTATTTATGGTCACTTGTAGACAAAATTCTGATTTTGCACAAAGGTCAAAATTGTGTGGCAAAGTTGTTCTATATCACACTTTTTAAGAGGTATGTGTGTATAATGTGCTGTGTTTCCACAGAAGTTCAGTACTAATAGTTGTCTGGACCAGAAGGCTATTAAGCAGGGACACTTAGGCTAACAGCCCTGTAGTTACCAACACTTTACAGTGCACTGTTCATTATAATGAAGTCATCTTGCAGCTGAACATCACAAACATGCCAGTTGGAGCTAGGCTTAACAGAGGCAGATACAATTTACAACAAGCAGCCTATTCCTAATGACTTTTTTGAACACTTACTAAGATGTCAAAGGCAGGAATCCTTCATCCAGCTCCCACCATCTTACAAAGGGATTGCAAACAAAGAAAGCACCCTAGAAACATGCCAAAATGTTATGTTTTGCCTCCAATGGAGCTGTTTAAGAAGAAACACTGATCAGATCTTTTCCTTAGTTTAAATACTTTCATTTTGTTTTCAATGCGCTGAAAATCCCTCAGGTCATTTCAGTAAACATAGGTTAGAGAGGAATATTTCATGTGAATTTATGCTGACAGACCCAAGGAGGTGATAAATTTTATTGAAGGGCAGTGTTAATCTGCTAATACAAAACTTTTAACTTATTGAGCTGTGGCCAGAAGACTACATTTGATCATAAATAATGCAGTGGCTAAAGAGGTCCAAGGGCTGGGAGAGTGCTAATGCCATCCCACCATGGAATGAAGAAAGTCAGGCAGGGCAATTGGTGCAACAATTGGCTGGTTAATTTAGAATAATCCATGACAGTGGAACAAAACAAACAAAACCCACAAAATCGTGGAATAAAACAGCAGAAGAATTAAAGAACAGAAATAAAATTAATGCTGATAAACAGGCTGTAAATGAAGACAGATATTATTAGACATCTGATTTATTCTTTGACACAATAAGTGCAATTGATAATCCATAAAAAGATATATTTTCAAACACATCAGTTTCAAACACATCCAGTTTGAGGTGGTTATCCAAAGAATCAGACACCCAAGAAAGTAATGCTTCCATCATTTCTTGAAATTCAGCTAGTCTCATCTCTGATGTCTAAGAACTTACATTCTAATAACTCCCCTAATTGTTTTAAAGGCAGTTTCTCAGCAACCATTTTTCTTGATTTTTCTGTCCTGTATTTGATCTCAAGTTGTTTGTTCTCCCTCTGAAACTCAAATGTCACACCGTCTTGTTAGTCTTTCAGATACTGTACTATGTCAAGTTTATGAGTATAAGGTTTAATAGAAATTGACACTTTAATTATCTATTTGTATTCTCTTTTTAACATTTCTCCTCCTATCTTTTTCTATTGTGTTTACTTTTCCTTATGCAGTTTTTCTTTTATTACAGTCTGGTTTTCTATTTTTTTTTCCTCCTACTTTTCTCTTGCTCTCTCTTCACCCTCCTTTCTGCTCTTTTATGTTCTTTTTTCAGTCTGGGCAGCTTCTATTGCTATAATACAGTTCAAAAAAAATGTGGCTCGTTTGGAATTTTATGTATATTTCAGTGTTGCACCCAAACCTTGAAATGTATTACTGAAGAAGAATAAGGCAGACTAAAACCAAATCATTTTTAAAAAGTACTGCTGAAGAAACTGAAATTGTAGATCAGCGTAAACTCATAATTGCCAGTTAAAAACAGATAAAATAAGATAGATAGGAAGAGTTCAAACAGCGACTATTTCAATGTCTGATATAACCATTGAATTTTCCAGTGACTACAGAAGAATTACATCTCTCAGTAACTAGAAAAAAACAAACTCAGTGGTACCATTGGGACTTAAGGTCGAATATACAAATCGTGACTAGTGTCAAGGGCTGGTTTTCCTACCGTCCAAATTAGATAATACTAAAATGCTTTTGTTTGGCTGAAACATCATGCTAGTGTCGTTGTCTGCAGGACATTTAAAGTCTCATCTCTCTGAAAAGGATGAGTCTTAGAGAACACGCTGAAGTTGCAATTCTGTTTCATTTCCATGATCAGGTAACAAGGAGCAGTTTTCCTTGCCCTTTCATGCTAAGTGCCAATCAGTCTTAAAATTCGGGGACCTAGACCACGTCTAGAGACAGTGAGCAGGGTAAGCCAAAGTCTAGTGATCTCCAGCCAATTACACAGTGACAGTGGTCATAATGGAAAGTCCACTGTGTGGGCCAGTATCGGGATCCACATCAGCAGAATAGGTGGTCAGATACCGGCATGGCAGCTCAGGCAGGGACCTAAGGAAAGAGCTTCAGCATGATGGCATCTCCCAAGGCAAGGAGAAGGGACCTCTCTTGCATCCTGTTGTTTGTTTCTTCGTTACAGCTCCCATCAGTGAGTTGGGCCTGAATGTAGTCTGATAAACTCCCAGAACAGAAGGAACATGCTCTGGCCCCTGACATTATTAAATGCAAAAAGAGACATCTTTATAGACAGATTGAGCTGTATAAATGATGATCCAGTTTATACAGCACAGCAATGTCAATCTAAGAAAGGATAAGACTCTCTATTTGGGAGATAAAGGGCAGTATTCACGTAGTGTCTGAATTTTCATTGAACTACAGACTGTATCAGCTGTGAACTGTAACAAAAAGTGTACAGCTAACAAAGCTGAAATATTCAAAAGAAACTCAGGCTTTGCAAGCCTGTAAAGTACCTTCTTAAGAGTGTGAGTTGTTAAGCACTTTAGGAATGAATCCATTCAGTAGTCACTTACAAGAGATCATTTGTATTGTTTCCCACATGAGATATTTCAGGAGCAGATCACAAGGATGTAAAACTTATGCCATCTAAAAAGGTAATTTATGTCAACAGTGCAGTTGCCGTATATAATTGTACACTACAGAAAGACTTTGAAAGGGCTTATCAGGGAAGGAAAATGGTGAAAAATAAACCCTCAGTTATGAAAACACACTAACTTTGGGCTTGTGACTTGCACGAAATATCATTTGAGTCTGACAGCTGGAAGAAGCGCTATTTATACTGTCCAGATTTAGTCCTTTCATCTGAATTCTCCAACAAGCTACAGAAAATGAGTAGTTTCAAAAATTGCATAGATTTCTGGGGACTGAGAGTAAGCACCCAGAAATGCATCATGGAGAAAAAAAAATCTAAGAGTCTCACAGTGAAAAACAACAACCAGAAAAATGAAAAAGTTTAGGAGATAGCTGCATATGGTGGTTGACACTACTGCTTCCCAAGGATATTCCTGGCTGAATTAGGTTGGATCTATTCCTTCATAATTAGTTTCATCATCGTGTATGTCTTTCATTTTTCCTCCTGCCTCTGGAAAGTGTAGCATGAAGAGTGCAACAGTGAGACCTAGCAATGAAGAAAGGTTTAAGAATATCCAGGAAAACTGAGAATAAAGACATTAGGGGCTGATTTGAAGCCTGCAGTTGACTCGGAACGTAGACGGGGAGGAGATGAATGAAAATGAAGGAGAGCCAAGGAGCAAGAGGAAACTGCTTTCTTTCCTGTTCCCCGTGAATCTTACTCATCTGGAGTGCCCCTAGACTAAGCCACACACATAACCAGTGTTCCAAAAGCAAGAAGGCAGTATCTTGTCCTTGACACTAAGATGTTCAGAAGCACAGTCATACATTGTCAACAGAGAGATAACATCTAATCATTGAGATGTCCGCCTAAATCTGCAAGGTGAGAAGTGAAAGTGATTATGGCATATGAACAAGGCTGATTTTGTTTGCAAAGGAATGCTAATTTTTCTAATCTGACGTAACTGAAGAATCATATTAAGAGTTAGTGACATAAAATAAGCAGCTAGAAAGTCTCCCGAGGTAGATAGTTTACTTCTATATAAGGTTACTCTTTGGTTAGTGCCAATTCAGAAAATCACAGAAAGACAGGCTGCAAGCGACCTCCACAGGTCATCGAGGCCAACCCTCAGCACAAAGAAGAACTGCCTCCTAAGCTAAGTCAGGTTGTTTATGACCTTGCCTTGCTGGGTCTTGAAAATGTCCAAGGGCACGTACTCCACTAGCTCTCTGGTCAATGAGAGGGCTTAACTCCTCTCATTACGACTTTTTTCCCTCTTCTTTTTCAGTTCTATACTTAGATACAGCTTTTCCTACACCTACATTTACATTCCCCTCTTCTCTGTCCTGGCAGAGATTTTGGCCAGCCATTGTGCTAAATTCAAATATGACAATGTGTATACCCAAGTACTGAGGAAATTAAATCTGTAAGAGACAGCAGCTATGGGATATCTCCTTATCAGCTATTGCTTTTACGAGTCCTAGAACACAGCTTTTTGTTCTCCATGCACAAGAATTTTGTAGGCCACAAAAAAAGCTGATTGTTTTAGAAAAATATCATTGAAAAGATTAAGAACAACTGGGCTGAATTGCAAAGAAAAAAAAGTGCATTAAACTAGATACATGGCATTAAACTAGTTATATTTATGACAATGCCTACCTTTTAGTATCTAAAGAATGATAAAATTATGATTTCTCTACCATTTCAATATGACAAAAGTGCTTTCTTCACAAGCAGAAAGTTATTCAAGATGCAAGCCTTGTGATGAAAGAGAAATGACATTTTGATATTTTAAATCACATAGTCAAAATCTTTAAAAAAGGCAGGACAACACGCATTGTTTCCTAACTTTATCTAAGCAAAAAATTTGTATAACCTTAATTGCCTGTTTATCACCCACCTGTTGTTTATGAAGGGACCACTGCATGAGTTTAGCCCAGGCATGTCAAGTATCAACAAGTGGGTGAACTTCTAAATGTATTTAATTTATTCACAGTAGGGAGCACCTTCTTTTCTGCTGCAGTAAGTTTTTCTCCTTTCCATTCCCCCAAAATATGTTGTCACCTTTCCCTACCTAAACAAACAGAAAAGTCTTTTAAAGTAGTTTTGTAATGCACTTGTGCACTGCCAGGCTCACTTGCCTGCAAAACCACAGCAGACCCACACAGAGCTGCACTTACTTGGGCAGCAGGACAAGAAAAACTTGCACTTAGTGTGCTGACAAACCAGCATACCTCCAGTCTGGAAGGTATGGGCAGGTACATTTTTGGCTGGCTACTTAGATATATGCTTATATGGTTACCCAGCTAAGAATCACACTTCTCTTCTCAGCTGATGATAAGCCAAATGACATAAATTTTCTGTCACCCAAAGATATTGCTCACTGAGCTATATTCTGCACATGGGCTGTACATCATGCAGAAATGATTCCATCAGCTCTCTGGTGCAGCTCAAATCACAATACTCATGACTTGGTTCTTGTTTGAAGTGGAATATTTCTTTTTAAAAGATATTTAATTTCTTTCAGACAAATATAAGTTTCTCCACTGTTGGAAGCAGACTGATGCAATAGAAATTGTACTGAGAGATTAGGATAAAGGTATCTGCGTGTTAATCACTGAGGTGATTTTCAGTCTCACAGACATATGTGGACTGTATTTTCACAGGAACATTTCACTAAGGATCTACTATTGTCACTGGAATAACACATTTACAGCTGCAAATTAGTAGCACGTGGCCAAGGCATGGGTACATTCCTTCCGATGAGCTCCGTGTCTTCCTTTATTAGACTGAAAAAAACTGGTATTCGCTTTTTGTAGATGGAATGCTCTAGAAACAAAACTATTTCCAAACTAGCTCTGCATGCACTGATGACCTGTCTTGCCATTATTCCCAGTGTGCTACAGTGACGTTGCTTCTGACTTGGAAGTGTCTTACTTCTGACCAGAACCGAATTAACTTATAGTAAGATCTGGCAAGGTTGTGTGTATTTTCAAATGACTGAGCCAGGTCTTCTAAAACTGTCTTGGCTACTACCATTGACTGTGGTTTGGAATCTACAGCATACTTAGGATATACACTATATGTAAAACAGAAGAAGCAGCTGCCAGCTTCAGCCAGCTTCGCAGATAAATGTTTCCTTTTAGATCAGATGGATGGAGCTGAAAATCCAGAAAGAAATTTGCATAAGGAAAAAAAAAATGATGAAATGAAGCAGAATATTTTAACCTATTTTAACTGTCAATAACAGTTTGAGTTGGTCATTTGAAGAGTTTCAGAAGGCCTTTTAGGTAATTCATGAATGCAGGTCCATGAGTATACTAATAAACGTATGTTGTCTTAACCAGCCTTAATTGGGACCTCCACCCACACAAGCTCTGCAGATTGGAACTCCATTTAAGCTTAGGCTTCATCCTTAAGTTCTAGACTGAGCCATGCTAATGCTTAGAAACTGGGGATAATTGGTGGTGGATTACTGTCTGAAATTAAACCTTTGAAGACAGGCTGAGGGAATTGGGGTTGTTCAGCCTGGAGAAGACAAGGCTCTGAGGAGACCTTATAACAGCTTCTCAGTACCTAAAGGGGCCTACAAGAAAGACGGAGAGGGACTTTTTACAAGGACATGTAATGATAGGACAAAGAGTAATAGCTTTAAACTGAGAGATGGTAGCTATAGATTAGATACTAGGAAGAAATTCTTCACCTTGACGGTGGTGATGCACTGGAAGAGGTTGCCCAGAGAAGCTGTGGATGTCCCACTCCTGGATGGGGCTTTGAGCAACCTGGTCTGAGGATTGGAACTGGATGATCTTGGAGGTACTTTCCAATCCAAACCATTTTATGATTATATGATTCTACAATGCGCCAGGGCAGCAGGGTCTAGAAGTATGACTCACCAGGTCACCAGGAATATGTTGTCAAAGCAGAGAAGAAATGGAACAAAACAAAGTGGAAGAGTGTGACAATGGGACAACACAAATGTGACAATGTGTAAAACTACACAAATTTACCATCATTTATTGGTGAACTGACACTAATGCTCTCAGCTTAAACCAGATGCAAGACAGAGGGATAAAGCAATATCTGTGGTTATTCAGACTGTGAACCACTAGTTTGCAGAAGTTATAAAAGAGGCAAATCTAATGCTAAGATTCATTACGCAAACTTTCCAGTTTTCCACTTCAAATGCTATTATGTAAGAACTTACCTAGAATTTTGCCTATAATTCCGGCTACCCACTTCAAATTCATCTATTTTGAGACAGGTTCAGTTAGTAACCTAAAAGTTCTCCATTCCATTCTATTTTTTTGAAAATATGGGAATTTAATTGGTTCAAACCTACCAAGATAAATACCCCTAAAATTCAAAGGTAGTAAACAAGAAAAGGGAGAAATTATTTGTGCCAAAATTTAATTCTGTTCTTGCAAGACTATTGGAACATCAAGTGGCAATTGGTAAGTTTAGTCTAATAGTGACCCTTTTATGATACAAAGCAAATGGTTGAACACAAGACTAAAGGACAGTCAAAGGATATTTTAAGGAAGCATCACATCTCTCCGAGTATCATATATTTTTCTTTTATTTTCACAGTTCCTTTTTGATATGCATCAATTATTTTAATTCAATGATCTGGTCTTTTTCCTATCTAATGCAGCAGAATTTTCTTTCCCATGCTATATCAGAGAGAAGTGTGTATAATAAAAAATACAATTTAAAAATGAGAGAATTAATATAGAATATGGAGTATCAGTCCACTCCCTAGTAAAGGATCTGAAACATTCTTTTACATTCTATTGTATTTCTCAGAAAGACAAGCCACATCCAAATCTTTGGTCAACAGAAGGGCCTGTCTGTCACCTTTATTACCATAAGAAATGTAATTCGGTAACAGACTACAATAAAAAATTCCTTTAATAAAAGGAAACATTTAAATATACTTTCCACTGCAGACTTTGGAGAGAACCACCTGAGAAGACACAGAGATTTTGAGAATGTATTTGAGAATTTTGAGAATGTATTTGAGAATGATGAAAGAAAACAACTTCGGAAATTATGAAAATCATTAAGAGAGGAGGACAAGTGACTGAGCATTTTGATCTGTTTAATGTCTCAATAAAAAGTCTGTATGATAGGATAGAGTTCACGCTCAACAAACTTGCAGAGACACTAAGCTGGAAGGGTTTCAGAAGAGCCATCAATATTCCTTCTCCAAGATACAGGGCATTCAGAGGGAAAATGACAACTGGAAAAGTGAGCCAGCAGGAAACTTATGAAGTTCAAATTGTTTGGGGAAATGTATGGACAGGGAAGAACCCTAAATTTTTATGTACAGTTGTGGATTCTGGACTGAATGTGACCCTTACGAAAGAGTTCTTGGGTTTAGAGCAAGAACTTGTGAAAACGTCAGCTCAGTTCTCACTTCTGGTCAAAAAAAGAAAATCAAGTTTTAAGACCTGTTGGGAGAGAGAGAGAAAAATAAAAAAGCCAGTAAGCATAACTCCATTGTACAAGTCTGCACAAGATTTGTGTAGAACTTTATACGTGTTTTTGCTCCTAATTTTAAAGACAGTTGCAGGAGGGGAAAATAAAGTGGTAGAAGGAGAAGTACCAGAATGTTGTTTGGATTTTACCCATGAACAGTTTATAAGATGTGATTATTTAGTATGTGAAGAGAGGTGACTGGGGAGAAAATATGCAACAGACCTCTATAATCAACATGGCCTACAGAGGGTAGGAAGCTGTTTTCTGTTGCTTTCAATTACAAGAGGAAATAGCAAAGGAAATTATTTGCAACTCTTTGGGAACAAAAAAAACCCAACAAACCACTTGACAAAGGGTAGATCTAAGATATGTAGCTCTTTGCCATGAGAACTGATGAGTTTTTAGGGGTTCTGTATGTTTAAGAATCTATTGGATGAATTCTAGTGGGTGTAAAAAAGACATCAATGTCTATGAAACGCAAAAGATGTTAACTGTGCTAAAAGAACAGAGGTGGCTAGGTGAGTATTTGGGGTGTGCTTCTCTGCTTTTGTACTCCATCATAAGCACTTTCCACTGATCTCTCTTAGAGGTGAGATACTACATTTGATGGACCTCATAATAAACACTGCTACGCTTATCTAGTTCAGCTCTCAACCCTTGACAGATCCCCTCTTGTAAGCCTCTTCCACTTTTAGTGGAACAAAGAAGATTACAACCTACTCTTCCCTTCCCTGCACATTCTTTTTCACTCAAAGGGAGTCTAGGCGCTTGTCGTGCTACAGGAAGTGCTTAACACCGGCAATCAAAGCAGCAGGATGCAGGGGGAAAGTGCAATGGTGCAAGCAAAGATTAATTCAGATATAGCAGATGTGCTCTAACCCTCACTCCAGAATCAAACTCTGATTCAGGAGAACATTGGAAATTTGCTTAAATGTATTGTGACCCATTGATGTGAAATAGGAAAAATAATAGCATCTGTTTTTCCCTTGATCTTTCCATTTCAGTTGTGTTTGTGTAATACCTAACACAAAGGGAACACCTCATCGTTTGAAGTTCTAGTGCTAGTACTAGTGTTATTGCTATTATTATTACATTGAAAATTTTAGCATTGAGGACATAAAGCCTAAAGTGCTGCATGCAAGCAGCAGAGGAGGCTGTAATTCAGTTCAGACAATGGTTTCACAAATGAGGTCTTTCTAGCATCCCAGGTGTAGCAAATCTATTTTTCAATGTCTCTTTTCTTTTAATTCCTACTATCTAAGCCTGACTCCTCTTAGGAAAAATATGGACAAAAAATAGCAAGTTTAATGTCTGTAAGAATGTTTCTTACGAAGCCAGAAATAATTACATTAAACAGCATTTTGTTATCCTTTTATAGTATATTTATCATATTCTTGCATTAAAAAATGCATTCATTTGTCAAAGTGAGACGTGCTATCCTCCTTTGTACTGATAATACAGCTCAGAAAATCAAGCTATTGCATTTCCCCTGTGGCACATTCATCATGTTTAACACTAAGAAAGAATGAGATACTTTTCTGGAATATTTGCCTGTTTATAGCTTCATCACTAAAGACTAATTTTTTAACATAAACCCACAAGGCTTTTAGCAAAAGGAAAATATGTTAATAAATGTGGTAAGAAGAAATTTCATTATAAAACTAAATGCACAGCTTGAAAATGCGTAGGAGAGTAGTAAACAACTTTATTATTTTGCTGCTTCTTTAAGTGAAGCAGGCTTTGAAAACAAATTTTACAGCCCTCCAGATTTTCTAGGATAGGTATATTTAGGTTTTCATTTGTTTTTAATTACATTACCAATGGTTGCAGATAACAGTGTTCTGGTTTGTGGAGGAATAATGTGCTAGCGCAATACATACTTCATATCAGGGAGGAATGGTCTGTAGCTATTTAATGTAATGTCTTTAAAAGATTGCAACGTGCTGACAATTCATTGTGAAAATCCAAAAACCCTTCTTACCTCCTGTGTAATCAGAATCATCCCAGTAAATATCTGTATGGGGTCTTGCAAGAAATAAATATCAAATCAGAGAAAAGAAGTTCCTTCAGTTACATGAAGTTGTTCCCACTGTCTTTTTGTCACAAGGTAAGCACTACCAGATGCAGATGGGAGGTCTATGGAGGAAGACTGCTCTGACACCCATTAGTGTTCTGGACTGAGTCCTTTGGAAGATCGGCATTTTGCGTCTTCCTGCCGGTATTGACTACATAATAAAAATTCTTACTGTGCAGAACACGAGTTGTCTTGATTCGTTTAATGGAAACATAATTTAATTTCTACTCCTGAGTGTACGTTCACCTCTATTTCTGTATATGGAAACCTATTCCTGAGAAGAAGAGATGGAACAGAGCTTAGGATAAGTAAATTTCACTGTGATTGAGAGATATAATAAATTGTAAAGTATATTTCTTCATACTATTTCTAATTTTCCCTAATCAAATGAGTTATCAATGTGTTAGCTAAAGCCACCACTACACACAAGCCCTCTGATCACTTAGATACAGTTTTGACTTGTTCATATTATTTACCACATACATTCTTGGAAATCAAATGCTTTGTTTGATATTAAGATTTCCCAGACTACAAGGAAACTCTGATCCTGGAAAAGGCATTTAATACTTTCCAAGTAGTAAAAATCCTACTCATTGCTGCTAAACTTGAAGATTTTGGATTCCTTTTTTTTTTTTTTTTTTGCCTTGTCAAGCTATAAATACACATTTGTAAAGATGGGAACATAAAATGATTGATCATAACAGTCCTCAAATCTCAATCGTGAAAGTATGCAATGCTTTTTGAGAACTGTCAATCAAGAGAAATATTCTCCCTTCAAGAATATACAGCACCATCGCCAGCTCTCAAAACCACAAGAGGCTTTCATTTTTAATGCATTTAAACAGTCCTGCAGTGTTTAATCACTCCTTTCTAATAAAAAAAAGTTGGTATTTTTTTGAGACATCTCAGCCACCTGCAGCCTTGCCTCTTAAGAAAAGACATAGAAGAAGTAGGTGTGCAAGCTCTTCCTTTTTTCTGTCTGTTTGAAAGCATCTGCAAGACTGTATGAGGTTATTATTTGAGCAAGGACAAAGAAGTTCTAAGGGCAAGGTAACTTCGGAATTACTATAATGGCAAAAGGACAATTATGAAAATTGGCACTGACTGCTCTGTATATTAAAAGAAAATACATCCCAAAACCCACATTGGGATTTACATATCCTTCAAGATCCTTTGAGGTACTAACTAAACCTAGGACTTCAGAGCTACTCAAATCCACATCATATTACCAGGACAGCAACTCATCAGTCAAAAACAATTTAAAATATCCCCCATAATATGAAATATTATCTACTTGTCGAGAATAGATTCTGACTCCCCTCTCAGGGTAGCAGCAATTTCCTTCTAAACTGTACAAGGCACTGGTCAGGTTCATAAAATGACTGCACAGCTGAACAGGGATTTGGATCCCTGACTCTATTTGAGAATCCTAAAGAGAAGCCTAGAGAGCTACTTAAGATTTAAGAATTGAGTTGAATTTTTCCCCTGAACTGAAAAAAATTTCTCTGGATTGTTCATGATTTTTCAATCGATGATCCTCAGAAGCAGTCAAACTTTTCGAAATCATACTTTTGGCTTGGGATCTTCCTGCTGAATGCAATATTTAATTTCTTCTGTATTTTATTTTCCCACATAAAGGAATCATGTTTTTCAAAACTCATTGTGAAAAGTATTTTCTAATTTTGATATCCAACCTGCTTATTCTATTTACATAAAAGTTAAATGGCAGCCCCTGGTGGCTCCATGACAGTTCACAAACCTACACAGGCAAGAAATGTACCATTTGCTAAAGCAACCTTTTAACTGCATGGCAAGTGGCAGAGGGGAGCCACCTCAACCCTGGCCACTCCCTATCAGAAACCATACACCTTTCCCAAGCCTAGATTAAGATTCCACAGTCTCAAAGAATTCAGGAGCAACCTGCTTTCAATAAAAGGTTGGGCAAGGTGACATTCCAAGCTCCTTTCAAGGCTGTTATTCTATGACAATATTTTTCCTGCCTCTTCAACCAGACCACTTCCCCAACTTAAAGCTCAGCCCCATGCTGTCACACCTACCCTCCTACCACTTACACTTTCCTGCTGAAAACCAACACCTTATCTCTGTTCCTCTCCTGACCTCAGCCCAGAAACCCAGCCTTGCCCTGCCTAGCCCATCACCATTTCACCAGCTGCATTTTCACACTCTTATGCTAGTTCTGTCCCGTTCATAAGCACTGCACTACTGAGAAGAGAGCTCCTGACGTCTGTTGAGGCTCACAGAGGCACAGCGAAATGGAGCAAAATAGATTTGGTGTCTGAAAACCTACACCAAGTACCTGACAATCACCTGGCTAACCGTAACCTGCATGAGTCATCAACCTGCACAGAAACACTTGTTCTTGTGATCAGAGACCCTAATTTAAGCAGCCAGGATCTGTTGCTATTAGACACCCATAGTAGCCACAGACAGGGAATTTTTTTAAGAAATGGTGAGAAACACAAAATATTTTTAGGATAGTAAAATCTCACTGTGTAAATCACTCCATCTTTCTTGCCCTATTTTTATTTCTTATATACTCCAATATATTTTATTATGTATTAGCATTTTAAATCTTCCTGGAGCTTTATTTTTAGGATTATATCACGGTTCCTGGCACTTCCATAAAATCCTTAGTGAAGCATGACTGATGTTTTTCCTCATTGATGGTTACCAGACATATACACGTGGGATTTACATATGCATATCATTAGGGTGACCCCCAACAACATCAGAGCTTATCTAGCTTCAGCCACACAGTCCCCTGTTAGAAGTTCCCTTAGAAATTGTACAGAAAATGTGACAACAAATCCCCTCTGAACAGATGTTCTATCATTTATATATCTGGGATACAAGGTCAGATACGGTCCTTAATCTTCAAGCACTTTGACTAAACTCATGGGATTCCTCAACTATGAGCCCTTTCTTTCTACTGCTTCTCTTTAATGTTTGAAGCACAAAATCCTTTTGAAGTCAGGATGCTTTTAGTTCTGCCTTTGCTTATCAGGGGACTTCATTAGTGTCAGTCTTCTAAGTTACCAACAGGCAAAGAGAAGCTCCACATGACTGTACTCAATTTTTTTGTACACTGCATTGTATGTCCATTACATAACTAAGATGCTTCCTAGCTTGAACCAACACGATTACAGAATCTTTACTTTGGCACAGTCGCACTCAAAGCAGAATTTAAAGCTGTGCATGCTGTCTTAAAATTCTTAGCGCAAAACAAATGGGGAAGCATGTTATTTCCTCCATGCTTCCACATGATTTGGCAATCCAACACAAAAAGCAAGCAGCAGAAGTAGAGAGAGAGGCCAAGACTCTGGAGAGGAAAATCCAAATCAACGTACCTTTTAGCACTCATTGCGGCCTTGTGGAACCTCAGAGGTAAAAAAAAAAAAAAAAAAAAAGTTATAGCCACTGGATCTGACCTGCAGATTGAATTTTTGGTTTGACCTTGGCCCTGTCTTGTTACCAAGCATTTGCCTAAGGATTTAGACTGTTAGATGAGCTTAGCAGCCATCTGTTTCCCCTGATCACTTTGTTGGGTACTGTAGGACTGGGCATTTACTGGAGTGGCCCTGGCCTTGCTGACAATGTTTTCATGTCCTTGAGGGGGCAGCTGGCCTTTGCTGCTCCCTGGCAGGTGGAAGAATTTGTTTGTGAAAGTCTCACTTGTATCACCCTATCACAATGTACTCTGAATGTGCAGTTCTTGTTTTTCTACCTGATTTCAGCTCTTTTCCTTGCCCTGTCGCTACTATCTTCAATTACAATCCTTTCCTCCAAACTCCTTGAAACTAACTTGTAGTAAGACATCTCTGCAAACATTACATTTATTCAGTCAAGTAATTTATGAATACACTGACTAGATTCCTACCCAAGGAAAAACTTCTGTAACACCTTGCACAATACATCTCTCTTTCATTTTCTAAAAAACTGTCTGTTTCAGAAAAACATCATAGAATACAGATAAGCAGGATATTTTCTTCCTTGTCTTTACAAAACTCCTTTTTACTTATTAATGTTTAAACTGAAAAGTTCAAACCACATGGGGATCTTCAGTTTAGAAGAATTGTTTATTTTTTGTTCAGTTTTTACTTATTCCAGGACTTCTCCGGTTTTGAATCATCAAAATCCTTTCCTAGATTGTTTTTACACAGAAACAAAATGTAATCAATGAATAATTATTACTCATAAGGTGTTACATGCTTCACTGTCATTAACTGCTATATTTTTCTGGTTTGTTTGTTGGTTTAGAGCTTACCTAACTGTACAACTCAGCCATCTATAAATAACACTCAGAATATCTGATACTAAAGGTACTACAAGTTCTTTAAAAAATCTACTGCCCTATCATTTCCCCTCACCCTGAGTCACATTCTTTGTGTTAGACACTGCTCTGTGTTACAGTTTATACTCTGTTCTTGCTAGATGAACTTTCTGTAACAAAGGCTCAATATTAAGCTCTAGCTAATATTTGCTAAAATACTTACCGTAGGTTCAAGTGTGGCTACACACAATGCTGATTAAACAGCTTTTCCAAATGAACCCATTTTTTTTCCAGGAGCCTAAATGCAATGTGTACTGCACATTTCTGACTAGCACTTTCAAATTTAGTAAGGGTGACATATGGTTTGCACAGAAATGTGGGAGTTTGGTTTTTTTTTTCAGGAGTGGCTTTTTTCCCATTGTTATAAATAATATATAATAGCTATTTATAGGGATATTTAACACTTCTGGGGAAACACCTCTAGCAACGCTGTCTTTTCCAGTGTTGTGCCTATTTCTCCATAAGGGCCAGTATATCTAATACAGCACTCGTTGTCATTACTGAAACTCAGGATCCAAGTGCCAAGGTAGGGTTAAATAATGATTCTGTCATACAACTACACATACAGCACCTAAAACAGGTCCTAAACCTGAAATCTATAACGATTGATCTGCAGCAGAAACAATCCACCTTCGTCTTCAAATTTTACATCTGACATTATTGAAACAACTTATTTTACAGAACTGACACTGGAAACAAATCAGATAAAGGAAAAAAAGACCAGATAAAGAAAAAAATTAACAAAAGTTCTACTTTTGAGAATAAGACTCATTGTATAAGAAGCTGTGAAACTGAATGCAGGATAACTAATAGCTGAATTATAGTTATGATCTCAGTTATTCAGTCATACTACAGGAAAGTAAGTTTTTTCCTATTTCAAATAATCATTTTTTTGTATATTAATTATGCTAACATTTGTATGCAAATGGAATTTCAGCTCCTAAAATGTCAAATAGCAAGAAATAATTTAGGGAACTAAATAATGACTTCTTTGCAAATGTCAGATTGCTAAAAAACACACAAAATTTTTCAGAAACCTTCTACAAACCATTCACTTAACCAGATGAAGTCACTAGTTCAGGAAAAAAAGTGTCTCAACTGTTACTTACAAATAGATAATTGCTAGCAAATTACACTATTTTTCCTACAGCAAATGTTTTTGACTATTGAATCTGAAGCCAGTGTACGTTCCTTCAGAGAAAGACTGTTTGGAAGAAGTAGTGATATGACAAGAAAATATTGTTCTTTTGACTTCAAGTCTATAGTAACACTGTTCTGATAGGTAAATAAGACAAACTGTCACCAAAACAGAATCATAAAATCATAGAATCATAGAATACTTTGGGTTGGAAGGGACCTTAAAGATCATCCAGTTCCAACCCCCCTACCATGAGCAGGGACACGTCCCACTATATCAGGCTGCCCAAGGCCACATTCAACCTGGCCTTGAACATTTCCAGGGATGAAGCATCCACAACTTCCCTGGGCAACCTATTCCAGTGCCTCACCACCCTCATAGAGAAGAATTTCCTCCCAATGTTGAATCTAAATCTGCCCTTCTCCAGTTTAAAGACATTCCTCCTCATTCTATTACTACGTGTCCTTGTAAAATACGGCTCCCCAGCTTTCTCCTGGCTCCATTCAGGTACTGAAAGTTTGCTATAAGGTCTTCTTGGAGCCTTCTCTTCTCCAGGCTGAACAACCCCAACTCTCTCAGCCTGTCCAGGTCCCTCTGGATTACATCCCATCCTTCCAGTGTGGCAACTGAACCACTCAGCTTGGTGTCATCTGCAAACTTGCTGAGTGTGCACTCAATCTCACTGTCAATATCATTGATGAAGATATTAAAAAGCACTGGTCCCAGTATGGACCCCAGAGGGACACCACTTGTTACAGAACTCCATCTGGACTTTGCACCATTGACCACTACTCTCTGAATACAACCAATTTCTTATCCACTGAACAGTCCACCCATCAAATCCATATCTCTCCAATTTAGAGAGAAGGATGTTATCATGGACAGTGTCAAAGGCTTCACAGAAATCCAGACAGATCACATCTGTTGGTTTACCTGTGTCCGCTGTTGTGATTACCCCATCATAAAAAGTCACTAAGTTGGTCATACAGAACTTGCCCCTGGTGAAGCCATGCTGGCTGCCTCTGATCAACTCCCCATCCCCCATGTGCTTTAGCATGTCTTCTAGGAGGATCTGTTCCATGATCACTTTTTCTCCATCCAAACTCCTCCTGAATTAAAAATCTGTTCCTAATTTTTTTTTTTTACATACTAATTCCAGTTTTTCTGCCTTCATACTCAAATTGACATTTCCGGAGCAGAAGGTGCCAGGGGAGCAGATAACAAGAGAAAATTGGGAAAGGTATCACTACTCCTTCTCCTACTAAAAAAATGGAATGTGATGAAAGAATCAGTAGACTATGACAAAAGAAGGTAGGCCAGGTGAAAGATGAGAAAGGATTTTTAAGCAGAAGATTAATGGATAGATGAGAAAGAAGCAATGAATTTGAAAAGAATTGAAGGCTGGAACTCCTCAGTAAAATTGAAGGCACACATGATTGTTGGCCCTTTGTATTGCCTGAAAATCATTTCAGGTTTTTGCATGAGATCTTGATGGCTAAATGGCCGTTATACTCCAGAGTAGGTCAGGTCAGTGTGATTAACACATTGATGTCTATCTCTCTTTAGAAGATGGAGACTGCTTGATAAGAACTTAAAGAGAATTGTCCAACTTTAGGTTTCTCTGAAAGTCATCCAGTTTGGGTCTACGAAAGCTGCACTGTGAATGGGACAAACGCAAGTGAGGACTACTGGGTGTTTTGCTGAGAGCTTACTAATGTGGATGCAGGCTCCATCAGCTCAAACCATGGGCAGCCTGGTCAGAGCATCTCATCAGATACATCTAATTCTGAAGGCAAGACTTTAATTAAGATATGAGTTCCTAAAGTCAGCAATGCTTCCAAGAAGATAGGACCATAATAATCCCTATTCCACCTCACATGGCTGCCTGTGGGCTTATGAGCTGAGTATGTATCTCCTTATTGTTGCAAGCGAGGATACAGAGCATATCATAGAGTCATAGAAGGTTTGGGTTGGAAGGGACCTTAAAGGTCATCTAGTTCCAAAACCCAAGGCCCCATCCAACCTGGCCTTGAACACCTCCAGGGATAGGGCATCCACAACTTCCCTGGTCAACCTGTGCCAGTGCTTCACCATCATCATCAGAAATATCATCATAGAATCATAGAATGGTTTGTGTTGGAAGGGACTTTTAACAGTGATCCAGTCCAACCTTCCTGCAATAAGCAGTGACATCTTCAACTAGATCGGGTTGCTCAGAGCCCCATCCAAACTGACCTTGAATGTTTTCAGGAATGGGACATCTACCACCACTCTGTACAGCTAGATATTTAGGAATAGGAGTAGAAAAAAAGATTCAGAAAATCTAGCATTTTCTATGGATATTGAAAGCTTTGTCCTGAGGAAGTGGATAACCAAACATTAAAACCTAAGATTTCCTTTCATCCTGTGGTAGTCTCTATGTGCATGTTTATTTTCTACTTAAGATGGCTATCTTCTTTCCTGTTTTTCCTGAGTTCCCTTCTTGAACAGAGAACACATATGTTGAGAATTCATTACATCTTTATGCTTGTTTAACATTTATATTGCATGATTTTAATAGCACAATACTGTCTTCAGAGTGCGTCTTTCAACTTCAGCTTTCTGAAGGTCTTCCAGAAAACCTCATCTACCATATTAGAAGAGCTGCCAAATGTACATTCTTCATAATGCCTATGAAACTGTTTGTTCCATGAGGACTGCACAAAGATTTCCTGTCTGCTCATAAGTGGAAGTAGGGGTACGTGAAAGTAACTGGAGCAAAGGTTGCTGGATATTTATTTGGTATATTGCTATCATTCTTTACTTAAGTGTTCACTGAGACAATGAGGTCAATGATCAATAGTATTACAGTTGTACAATGGTTATTGCTGTAGCACGGCCTGCAGCTGACCTGGGACTGAGACAGCTATTAACGTATTTTAAAATAAAATCATTATATATATATATGCAGAGCTAAAATTAGATAATTAGGTTTATGATCAAGCTTGAGGAGTAAGTCTGTTAGAAGGACAGTTTAGTGGACTTTTCCTTGTGATCCAATAAACTGCTACTGGATTTTACCACAAAATGATACAGCTCTGTAGGGAAAAAAAAAACCACATAATAAGTCAGGATCCTACACAGCAGTAGATCTTTACCTCTTGTGTTCTGGGTTGTGCTTCTATTTTTTCTCTTTTTTTTCTTGCTGTGAAATTAGAAGCATGCTTGCCCTAGGGAATGAAGAATTCAATACTTGGATTCTAATCCTCCAGCAGAGGGAAAGAATGTTGTGCTTGTTGCAAAATCTAACAGAGAGAAGAGCTAGTTATTTTTATACCAGGGACAAGTATGCCCAAGTTTGGTGTATACTTTGTAATTCGCTTTGCCACATGGCACATTGTGCACAACTACTCTTGAGATGCATTCATTTTTCCAGTGGTCAAAACTGCATCCATTTGACATAACATAAACTGAACTGTACAAATGAGCACAAAATTTTGTTCTACAACCCAGATAGCTTTTCCCCAGCACATCACATGTAAATATTTCAACACTCGAACAACAGTTTCCCCATATTCACTTTAAAATTTCAGATCATAAACTGAGGAATAAAATCTGAATGTGCAAATAGATTTTTAAAAATGAATATGAAAACATGCCATGCCTAGCAAACTCTATTCTGGGAGAACACCATAAACAGCAAACAGCCAGCACTAGCTGTAACATTACAGTGTTGCATATAACCAACAGTTCCCAGGTGTTTTTACATAGCCACAGTTAATTAACAAGTTCTGCATAGTATTTTATGGTTAACAAATTGCTCTTTGAGATGCTTGGTAATAGGACTCAGAATGTAAAATAGGAATTACAGTTCCCTCTTCATAAACCTCTGCTTTTCTAGAGAAGTGCACAGAAGAAAGTTGTCAGAAAGGGCCAGAAAGTGTCAGAAAGCTTTCATCAGTCTAATGGAGACAACAAATGATGGTAAAACACAAGATAATGGTGTACTTACAAGCCTTCATCTTTAATGATGCTAAAATTTGAGACCATTTTATTTGTATGCTTTGAAAAAATGGCATGAGAGTCCTCAGAGTCAGCACCATCATAACTACGGTTTCTCTTCACCTGAAGAAGTTTGTTGTTTCAAAGGTGTTGCACAGTGTTGTTAGTCATGTACCTAAGAAAGCAAAGCATATTCACACAGGAACAAAATAGACAGCTGTGCAATATGGAGGACTTCCACTGCACAAGTATGAAGAACTCAGGGCTGAGTTTCAGTGAAGAGACTGGGACCAGCTGGGCAGTCTGGGGTTGGCTTTGTAGATTGGTGTGGAGGCAGAGAAGGTGTACAGAAGCAAGTTGATAACAGATATCTGACCCTGACAGTGACTGGCAGAGTGAGGGGTGAGGAATCAGGAAGAGGCTGTGGCTGAACACTGAATTAGGAAGATCTGGATGGAAAGAAAAAATGAGAAGCTCCTAAGAAAGAAAAAGAAGATGAAGATTTATTGTGAGTTGGTTCACACTGATCAAGAAAGTTGGAAATAGAAGTCAAAGGAGGGTTAGACAGCAAGGACAAAGGCAAGGCACACAGGAATGTCACAGTGTTCTCAGGTGCTGCTTCTGGTGTCCCTCAGTTCGGTGTCTTTTGACAGGACCTCTATGTTACTTTTTACATTACTCCATACAACTGCAATTAGTTCAGTTAATAGGCATGATCTCTCCTCATTTCAAGCCAAGTGAGGCAATTCTATAACATTCACCCACATAGAGTTAAGTAGACTATCTAGTTTGTTATTTTGGCTGGGTCCAAAATGAATACTGCATTTGAATTTACTCTGGGAGATTTATCTGCTGTGCAGATACCAAAAGACCCTCCCTCTTTACCTGTGCAGGTCGGGAGTGGGCCCTGACAGAAGGAAAGAAAGGCAGGTTTATTTCCTTGTTTTCTTTCTTCTTTGTATTGAATTATATAAAAAGCTGAGTAGGAACATTTAGTTATGTCCAGGAAGAAGCCAGTAAAGAAGCTCCTTTCCCTTCAGGCACAGGGAGAGCTTATACAGAGATTAAGTCTGTTGTGATTCAGTCTGTCCTTACTGAGGTCATCATTCTGTTCTTAAGAGGGTAGATGACCTCATAACATACGTTTTTAATCTCTTCTCTGTGTCATCTGAGTGCAATTTGAAACTAGTGCAAGATGAACCATTTCCATGGGTGCATATTTTTCAAATATCGCTTTACACGATTTATATTCATTACTAACCGAAGGCTGTTGTGCACAAAGTTCTCATATGTTATATGTGCAGAAGCCATCACTGGAAAGGTTTGTAGGTAGGGACATAACAGCATACAAAAATAGCCTACACTAAATCCAGAGCTTTATGCTTGGGCTTGTTGCTCTTTGGAATTATGGGCAGAAACAGTTGACCAAATGAGAAAAATGGACAAATAAAGGGAGTCAGAATTTCCTGTATTTATCAAGGAATGTTTCCTGCAAAATTGAAATAATAATTACCTGATTAATTTTACATACTCTGAAATCAAGCCAATTTAACATCTTGGAGCATAAGGAAGAACGTAGCTGTAGATCAAGTCCTCTTCTGCAACCTCAAAATAATGTCTGCTTCCTCATGGGTTTGATTTTAACAGTTGGAGTCAAAATAGTTTAAGTGTCAGAACATGAAAGAAAATAAATATTTTTCTTTTCCTCATGTGAACTTTGAAGGCAGTTTTTGTTTATGTAGATGCTTATTTTTTAGTCTTGCTATGCTTGTGCATTTCCATTATTCCACTACGGTGTGTTTCAAGAAAGAAAACCAATACTCTTCCAGATTTTTATACTATTGTTTACTCCAAAAATCCTATTTAATTTTAGTCTACTGTGGAAAAATATGGAAGAAAATAAACCCACTGACTAAAGGCAGACTAAGGAAGACCAGACAAAGGTAGAGTATGGCCACTCATCTGCGAGCAGTATTTTCTTGAAAACAGTATGCTTCCTGTAGATACAGAAAGCTGTCAGCAAGAAGCCTTTTAAAATGTTCCTAAATATTGATGTAAGAAAGTGAGTAGTAAGGGGATTAGGAGCCTGGCTTTGAAGAGTAAGCTTGCAGGAAGAATACTACTGTGATTCACACATCTGTGCTGTCCTCAACGAATTTGTCACTGTAATCAACGGTATATACATTTGTTGTTTTTCCATCAGGTAAAACAGAAAAGGTTTAGTCACTTTTTCTTCTTTTCAAATTCTGTAAGATCTCACAGTTATTTTATATTCAGCAGTACTTCCTCTTAGCTCATATTAAAGTAGGTTCCCAGGGACTACAGTCTGGGAACATATTTTCTCCTTTGTCTGAATTTCTGTGTGTAACTTTTAATTAAATTCTATGGAGTAGCTGGTTAAAGTCCTGCACTCTCTCTATATCTTTGCATTATTAATAAAGACATATAAATATTAGCATTATGTGCTTTAATCCTAATATCCTAAGGAAGTTTATTTGAGTCGTGTTTCTCATTCAGCCCAAAAACCTTTTGATCCCTTTTTAAACTTGACTCAGCAGGACGACAAGTATATCAAAGACAGCTGCTGCAAGTATCAGAACCTCGAGCAGAGATGAGCAGAGAGGAACTGGCAGAGGAGCCAGAGCCTGCCTTTTTGTGGCAGAGGCCCCAGCATGCACCAGATAGCTGTATGTGCAGTTGAATCTTGTGGACATGGGAGTGACTAATGGTCAAGTGTCTTGCTTCCAGCTTTTCTACTGGCTGAAGGGAGCAGAGAGGCTTGAGAGCACTGTTCAGGGCAACAGGCTGTGGCACTGCAAGTGGAAGAAGTAGAGATCATAGGAGGTGTAGTGGTGACGGTGCTGTCTGGCAGGACAGGAGAGGAATGCTGTATGCTAGCTGTGGTATATCATAAGGGATGGGATGCATTTCTGCAGGAAAATAGTCTTTAGCTGATGAGTCATTTAAGGGACAAACATGTTTGAAAACATTTGTTTGAAAGGAAATAAGAAATGACAGATTATTTTAATGAAATCACTGAAAAGCTACATAACCATCTGTTTTTCCTATTTTTATTGATAAGTTTTCTTTCTCTAGTCAGAATAGAAACCTAAATAAAAGCCCATGTTTCCACAAGTTTTCTTCTTTTTTTTTTTTTCTAACTAACTTAAGAACTATTTTGTTTGTTTTCATTTCATTGATGATATACTGGTGAAAAATTGAAAAATTACTACAGGATGCCAGCCATATCAGTTCTGACCAGGTAGCAGGGGGTTGATTTCCACTTCCAAATTTGCTTGAAAGTGTGTATGTTAACAAAACACAGCTGCTGATTGGTCCACCATTCTGTACTGAGTTTCAAGCAGAGGTTCCTTGCCAACAGCATAAATGCTTCTGCAACACGACTTTGGGTAGAAGAACACTGCAATCCCATCTTCCCAAGCCTTTTCTTCTTTTTTAAGCTACCTATTTAGAATTTTAGAGAAATATGGGCAGGGAGGCACTTTTAGGTTTGATGGGTTTTTAAGAAATTGAGCAAAAATTTAAAATTGTTTGCAGATAAGAGAGGGATTTCCTAAAATCTAGAAAGTGGTAACCTCATTGTGAAACTTCATTCTTAAAAAGTTATGTATCTTAATTTCATTCACAGCAGAATCATATCAGTTTCTCAGTCTAGCTTTGTACTTGGAGAGTTATGTTAGGATTATATATTTATATCAAGAATCAAATAAGTATGAAAATTCTCTTCAGTATTAAAAATAAATAAGATTGAGAAAGGAATTGTCAAGCTGATGGCCAGCAAAGTGACACCAGCAAGGCCTAATACTAAGCTGACCTACTAACACGGAGCTTAGAGAGCAGGCAGACCATGCCAAAAATTCCTTCATAGCTATTCTTCCTCTTCTTCAGTGGTGGAATAAGCACAATGAAGGGACACAAAGCCTCATGAAGTATTTGTGGTCAGGTTTGTAGTAACCCTTGAAAACTGATTTCCAAAACCTTTCACCTCAAACTCATGTTTTCCTGAGGTAACTAATTACTGCTGTAGTTTGTCTCCATTGAGGCTATGTTCATTAATGCTATTTAAACAGTTTTTTGCATATGTTTAACAATACAAGTGACATGTAGAGCCTATAGAAAGAATCATAGATTCATATAGAAAGAATTCATAGAATCATAGAATCTCTAGGTTGGAAAAGACCTCTTAGATCATTGAATCCAACCATTCCTATCTGCCACTAAACCATGTCCTTGAGTACCTTGTCTACCTGTCTTTTAAATACATTCAGGGACGGTGACTCAACCACCTCCCTGAGCAGCCTCTGACAGTGCCTGATGACCCTTTCTGTCTTCTAGAACATTCAGTTACCAAACATAAAGAAGGACGTAAATTTTCACTTTATACGGAGTCAAGAAGTCGGCTAAATAAGTAGGCTAAATAAGTTCAGGCACATCATGTAGTCTGCAAAATAGCATTTGTAACCCTTAGGATACAAAGTGTTCCTCAAATTAATAAGAAGAGTATGTGCTCTCTCAATTAATTAGAATAAATGTAGGACAGCCACTTTTTTGCATAAGAACAAGCATATTTATTTTTCTTTCATTTCTTCAGTTGTGTCATGTATAAATACTCATGACTTCCTGGTCTGCTGGGATTGTTTTAAATAAATGATTTCAACCTCTACCTATTCTTTTAATGTAAGTGCAGTTTGAGCTGAACAGCCTTGCAAAGTCAATGCCTAGCTTCAAGCTATTCTCCATCCAGGAACGATGGAGCTGACAGCTGTAGTTCTGGAAAAGAGATGGTTAGAGGATGGTGAACATGGATCAAATCATTTGACATGTCTGTGGAATATGCAAGCAGGGAGCACATAAATCACAACAGCAAAAATCCTGATTGATAAAACCCCAGTATTATTAGTGTATTAATATTGTCAGTTCACACATATGAAGACCAGTGTAGGTGTTCTGTGCATCTGTGTAATGAATAACCTGTCTCGTTCACTTCTTGGTTCATAAATCCTTCCTAAACAAAGAATATATCAGCATGGGAAAGCTGATGTGTTCTTTTGTTATTATGCTTGCTTGCCTGCCTAAGTGGGAAATTGATTTTAAAAAGAGAGGGCTACCTCAGACATTTTTTTTGCAACTGTCAATAACAAAACTGACTCAATGAGGAACTTCACATTTGGACATTACACGTGAGCACTGAAATCAGGAACTGAGGCCAAACTGTCAGTTAAAAATCTGAATTATACTAAATGCAACCACATTAAATTTCTTTAATCTTTCAAATCTGTGATAAAAGCTGTATAAGTAAGGACAACTATTGTGACGATAGCCAAGCTGTAGAGTGGACATTCATCTTTACGTGTTACATGATCACAATCGCATTGTGTTAACAGCACTTCATATCTGCTTATTTAAGAGCTGCATTTATCTGCAA
The DNA here is from genome assembly GCF_017976375.1 of Cuculus canorus. NCBI lineage: Eukaryota > Metazoa > Chordata > Aves > Cuculiformes > Cuculidae > Cuculus > Cuculus canorus. Next base: position 75,043,500 of record NC_071402.1, on the reverse strand, counting down.
GTCTGGAAAGCTCAATTCAAAGTAGACTTCTATGCTCACTTTGCAAAGTGACAAAAGATTAGATTTTGAGGTAGCTATTTAGTCAACTGGGCTTTTGGCTTATTGGAAGCTTCAAAACTTTATTGAAAACATATACACACAAATGAGGGAACATACATTTCCTTGCATTGGAAAGTTCTAGGCAGGTACTGCTATATAACCAGCTACTTTGTTCAGGGAAATTATGATTGCCTTTCATCATGTATGGCAAGGGAGTGTGCGCTATGGCCACTTGAGAATTACACAGCGCTGCTCGGTGATTATCAAGTAATGACTGATTGCTTTTGCTAATGGGTTTGCTTTTGATGATGTTTTTTGCATCATGTCACTTCACATACAGGATTTTGAAGTGTTTTGCTGAACCAGAGAAGGTTAAATAATATCTGTCCTAGAATTCTATTGTTGGTGAATGTAGGTGGTATTAGCTAAAAGAGGGATGCTGGCCCTACACTTCTGCCACCATCATCACAGAAGAAATAACAGAAGATTCACATAAAAAAAAATATAGAGCTTAGAATTATATAGTTTTTTTAAAAGTGAATAATTACTTTACTCATATCATGTTTCTTCCTTTGATATCAGTTTATTAATACTCCAAGAGGCAGTTTTCATTTTTGAATGTTATCTTGCTGAACTACAATTCTCAAGTGGGCATTCACAGTGACTGCTCAGGTACTGAGGGCTGACATTTATTTACATAAAATCCATAGTTTTTTTCTACTTTAAGGGATATTCTGTGAAATTGAGTTAAGTATAGATTGTGTATGATACTAATTGGTTTTCATTTTCTTTTATGTATTATGGCAAACATTTCACATAGAGCTTCTCACGTGTCTGTGTATTTACTCTTTGGTTTTATTTCAGAAACACTTTGGTCCATTTCAGCATGACTGAAGATATTTTTGTCATGGCAGGTTCTTCACAGAAATCATGTCTTGTTCTACAATATTTTTCTGTAATGTTTTTCTTTAAAATAACTGCTCATATACCCTGGCCTGTTCAGAACTGATAGAATTTGTCCCACATGTTTGAAGGATCTAGCCCAAGTTACTCTAAGTACTTATCTATTGCCTGATAATTATCAGAATTTGATATTGTAGAATAGCAAGAATTTAATGGGGTTGTGCTCTGTTCACGTTGAACTGAATCTGGCAGAGACAGAGTTAGAAACTGGGCATTTCTTTACAATCTCATGTATTTTAAGTTAGTTTCCTAAATTTGTATTTCATAAATTATCATAGGAGCTTTTATACATTTTGATTTTCTTTTTCTGTGTGGAGATTGCATTGAACTTTAGAAATAATGGTTGAAAGTAACTCCAAGAGATTAATTAAATGGGCAGGATGCAGATAATCGTAGAACCATAGAATCATTTGATTGCATAAAGACAGTTCCCTCAGCCACTCCTCATAAGACTTGTTCTCCCACCCCTTCACCAGCTTCTCTGCCCTTCTCTGGACACACTTCAGCACGTCAATGTCCTTGTAGTGCAGGGCCCAAAACTGAACATAGTATTCAAAGTGCTGCTTCACAAATGCTGAGTACGAGGGCATAATCACTTCCGTGATCCTGTTGGGCACACTGTTTCTGATACAACCCAAGATGCTTTTGGCCTTCTTGGCCACTAGGCACACTGCTGGCTGATATTCAGCCAGCCGTCGACTAGCACCCTCAGGTCCTTCTCTGACAGGCAGCTTTCCAGCCACTCTTCCCCAAGACTGTAGCGCTGCAAGGGGTTGTTGTGTCCCAAGTGCAGGACTTGGCATTTGGCCTTGTTGAACCTCATCCTGTTGGTCTCAGCCCATCAATTCAGCATGTTCAGATCCCTTTGCAAGAGACTCCCTACCCTCCAGCAGATCAACACTTCCTCCCAGCTTAGTGTCATCTGCAAACTCATTGAGGGTGCACTCAATCCCTTCATCCAGATCATGAGTAAAGATATTGAACAGACCTGGGCCCAGAACTGATCCTTGGGGTGCACCGCTTGTGACTGGCCTCTAACTGGAGTTAACTCCATTTACCACGACTCTTTGGGCCCCACCATCCAGCCAGTTTTTCATTCAGCAGGGGGTGTGCCTGTTCAGGCCAGTGGCAGCCAGTTTCTCAAGCAGAGTACTGTGAGGAACAGTGTCAAAGACTGCTAAAGTCCAGATACACTCCCTCCACAGTCTTTCCCTTGTTCACTAAGTGACTAACCTTGTCATAGAAGGTGATCAGGTCAGTTTGGCACAACCTGCCTTTCATAAGCCTATGTTGATTGGATCAGATCACCAGGTTGTCCTGTTTGTGCTGTGTGATAGCACTCAAGATGATCTGGTCGATGACCTTCCCTGGCACCAAGGTCGGACTGACAGGCCTGTAGTTGCCTGGATCCTCCCTCCAACCCTTCTTGTAAATGGGCATAACATTCACCAATCTCCAGCCAAGTGGAACTTCCCCAGTCAGCAAGGACTTTTGGTAGATCATAGAATCATAGAATCACAGAACGGTTTGAGTTGGAAGGGACCTTAAAGATCATCGAATTCCAACCCACCTGCTATGGGCAGGGACATCTCCCAGTAGATCAGGCTGCTCCAGACCCCATGCTCAAGTGTTCAAGTGGCCCTGAACACTTCCATGGAGGGGCCATTCACAACTTCCCTGGGCAACCTGTTCCAGTGCCTCACCATGCTCATTATGAAGAATTTCCTCCTAACGTCTAGTCTAAATCTGCCCTTCTCCAATTTAAAGCCATTCCACCTCGTTCTATCACTATATGCCCTTGTAAAAAGTCCCTCCCCAGCTTTCTTGTAGTCTCCCTTCAGGTACTGAAAGGTCGCTATGAGGTCTCCTCGGTCGCTATGAGGTCTTCTCTTCTCTAGGCTCAGCAAACCCAACTCTATCAGTATATCCTCATAGCAGAGGTGCTCCAGCCCTTTGATCATATTTGTAGCCCTCCTCTGCACTCATTCCAACAGCTCCATCTCCTTCTTATGTTGAGGATTCCAGAACTGGACAAAATAATCCAGGTGGAGTCTCACAAGATTGGAGTAAAGGGGCAGAATCATCTCCCTTGCCATGCTGGCTACCCTTCTATTGGTGAAGCACAGGGTACCCTTTGTCTTCAGGACTGTGAGCATGCATTGCCAGATCATGTCAAGCTTCTCATAAGCCAGCACCCTGAAGTTCTTCTCCCCAGGGCTGCTCTCAAACGTATCATTCACCATCCCGTATTGAAAAGAAGGATTGCCCCAGTTCATGTGTAGGACCTTGCATTTGGCCTTGTTGAACCTCATGAGGTTCAGCAAGATGACGGAAAGGGCTTTGGTGAGCCTCTCTGCTGGTTCCGTCAATACCTCTGGGTGGATCCCATTCAGCCCCATAGATTTGCAAATGTCTAATTGGCTGAGCATGTCTTTAGCATTTTTCCCCTTGGATTATGGGACCTTTGTTTTGTTCCCCCTCCCTGTCTTCTGGCTCAGGGGACTGGGTATCCAGAGAACAGCTGACCTTACTATTAAAGACTAAGGCAAAGAAGGTATTAGGTATCTCAGCCTCAGCCTCTGCCTTTGTCACTATTGTTCTCCCTGCTTCCAATAAAGGATAGAGATTCTCCCTGGCCCTTCTTTTGCTGTTAATATATTTGTAGAAACATTTTTTATTATCTCTTTAGAATTGGACAATTTAAGTTCTAGTTGGGCTTGGTTGAGCTCTCTGCTCAGCCAAGCTGGTTTTCTTCCCTGGGCTCATTTTTGGGCAAGTGGAAATGGCCTGCTTCTGTGCCACCAGGATTTCCTTCTTGAAGAGCATCCAGCCTTCTTGGACTCCTTTGCCCTTTAGGGCTGCCTCTTGAGGAAATTTATCAACTAGCCTCCTAAACTGTTCAAAGTCTGCCCTCCAGATATCTAAGGTGGCACTTCTTCTGAACCCCTCGTTACTTCTCCATGAATGTTTGTAAATACCTTAGACTTAAGAAAAATACGGGGCACATTAATTTTCTGTCACATGATGTAGAAAAGATATGTGCATGTATATATTTATTCATATAATTGATGAATCATTGGAAAATACAGCACACGGCTGTGTGTGAAAAACAGTAAATTTTGAGCTGTGTGAATGCACCAAAACTGCTTATTTCCAAGCAACTTTGTGATCTCAGAAAACTGCTGAACTAGGTTGCCCAGAATCATAATTAAGGCTGGTTGCTGTTTTTGTTGAAATACCTGTGATTTTATTTGAAACTTTCAGGGCTTCTTCCCAGCATAACTAGTGCTCCCAAACAGTATTTCTGTGCTAGAAGATAACACAAGATAACAGCTATTGCTCAGATAAAAGTCAAATTTTCTCATATACTTCCACTTTGCCTTTCTGGGAAGTGCTGAGGACTGATATCCTTTGGTGAGTTAATCCTTGTATTAGTTTGCAGTAGTGCTTATTCTTTAACATTTTCAAAGTTAGCCTTCTGCTATTAGTTATACAAAAATATGGGAAAAAACACTTAATATACATTATATTATTCTGAGCAGATGTTACGACTATGAGAGACAATGTGGTAGCAGAAGACAAAGTGAGGCCTGGCTGGGGACACTGGTGACAGTTTAACACAGGAGAGCTGTACATGTCAATGGGAGTAGGGAGAAAAGGGTGTTTTCCGATAGACTCGAGCCTCTCTGTAGTCCACCCAGATGCTTTGGCAAAAAGCCTTCAGCAACACTTAGGTTCAAACAAGTGCAAGCCGTCATTGTCCTAAAACAACCCCTTAAGGAGCCTTTGGAGGAATCCAGTAGACAAATATGTATCAGTAGCACACTGGTACACACCACTCGCACACAGAATAAAGGTGCACGAACATTGTCAGTCACTCACTCCTAAAATTGTGTTTCTCCTACACCTTGATGGTGCTACTGCTTTGAATGTGAGGCAGTTCTGGCTCCTTTAGAGACTTATGCTGACCCTTGGGTTCTCGGGCCAAGTAACCTAGGCCAGATCTCTCCTTCAACAGCTGTATACACCCTACCTGCCCACCTATAGACTTTCAGTCTTTGGTGTAAGCTGATGTGAGAAAAAAACCAACAAGGGCTGATAAGGGAAATGATAGGAGAGGCACAAAACCAGAGGATCTCAAAATTGAGGAGCTGGTATCTGATGGCAGGTTAGGAGCTCGAGCATTGGCTTGAAGTCCACTCTTCTGGTTTCATGATTTCTTCAAGGGACGTGCCCTTGTATCTGCAATCTCTTCAAAGGGTATTTTAATGGTCTACCTTTTATTCTGGGGACTAGGGAGCAATTTATTTTGAAGATCTTGATCCACCTTTTATAACTTCATGCCTGGAATGATTACTGAAGTCTACAATCTTAAAAATGAATGTCATTATCAACAGCTTAATCATTTTTTTTTTCTTTTTCTTACATGTACTTAATTAATAGACACCCAAGTCTGCTATTTCCAGAAGTGCTTAATATGAGACTGAAAGTACTGCCTTCTCCTTATCCTAGTGTACTCTATCCCTATAGGATCTGGAGTCAGAATATTTTTTTGAGACATATATACATGTTTAAATCCAACTCTCACAAAAAAGAAAAAAGAAACTTTGATCTTGCTGTTCAGTTATTAAGTATTCACTGCTGAACTGAATAACACATTTCCTCCAGAATGCCTACAAATACAAAGCAAATTTTCTTTCTTTGCCAAATATAATTAAAAAATGTGGATCCTTCTGGGAAAACTGAAGCCAGAGTAGTATGTAAAAATAGATTCACAGAAATTTTATTTCATAGTTCTTGCCATGTTGTTACTAGATGCACGTGGAGAAAGTACTGAACATAATTCATTTTATGTAGACCAAGAGGTACAAAGTCTCTGAAGCTTATTACGCATTGAAAGTCTTTGTGCCAAAGAAAATTACTTATTTTCATAGTGTTAATAGCCATATTTAGAGCAGTGCTAGTATCAGAAAGAATTACTTCTTTGCACTTCTGCAAATTAATAGAATCATAGAATCATAGAGTCACATAATACTTTGAACTAGAAGAGACTTTAAAGATCATCTAATTCCAACCCCACTACCATCGGCAGGAAAACCTCCCATTAGATCAGGCTGCCCAAGGCCCCATCCAGCCTGGCCTTGAACATTGTCAGGTATAGGGCATTCACAGCTTCCGTGGGCAACCTCTTCTATAGTCTCACCACCCTCATTATGAAGAATTTCCTCCTAATGTCTAGTCTAAATCTTCCCCTCTCCAACTTAAAGCCATTCCACCTTGTTCTATAACCACATGCCCTTGTAAACTATCTCTCCCCAGCTTTCTTGTAGGCTCCCTTCAGGTACTAGAAGGTGACTATAAGGTTTCCTTGGAGACTTCTCCAGGCTAAACAACCCCATCTCTCTCAGCCTGTTCTCGTAGTAGAAGTGATTCAGCCCTTAGCTAGCAGATGTCCTTTCCAAACCTCTTTCCATCATCTTCCAGCAGTCCTGGCTGACTGGGGAAGTTCCACTAGACTGGAGGCTGGCTGATGTTGTACCAATCTACAAGAAGGGTTGCAGGGAGGATCCGGGGAACTACAGACCTGTCAGTCTGACCTTAGTGCCGGGGAAAGACATTGAACAGGTAATCTTGAGTGCTATCATGAAGCACATGCAAGAGAACCGGGTGATCAGGCCCAGTCAACACGGGTTTACAAAAGGCAGATCTTGCAAAACTAACCTGATCGCCTTCTATGACAAAATGACTCAACTACTGGATGAGGGAGAGGCTGTGGATGTAGTCTTCTTGGACTTCCGTAAAGCCTTTGACACAGTTTCTCACAGCATTCTGCTTCAGAAACTGTCAGCCTCTGGCCTGGACAGGCGCACACTCTCCTGGGTTGAAAACTGGTTGGATGGCCGGGCCCAGAGAGTGGTGGTCAATGGAGTTAACTCCAGCTGGAGGCCAGTCACAAGCGGGGATCCTCAGGGCTTGGTACTGGGTCCAGCCCTGTTCGATGTCTTTATCAATGACCTGGATGAAGGCATTGAGTGCACCCTCAGCAAGTTTGTGGATGACACTAAGCTGGGAGCAAGTGTGGATCTGCTGGAGGATAGGGAGGCTCTGCAAAGGGATCTTAACAGGCTGGACCGCTGGGCTGAGGCAAATGGCATGAGGTTCAACAAGGCCATATGCCAGGTCCTGCACTTGGGGCACAACAACCCTATAGACTGGGGGAAGAGTGGCTGGTGAGCTGTACAGAGGAGAAGGACCTGGGTGTAATGGTTGACAGCCAACTGAACATGAGCCAGCAGTGTGCCCAGGTGGCTAAGAAGGCCAATGGTATCTTGGCTTGTATCAGAAATGGGGTCACCAGCAGGTCCAGGGAGGTTATTCTCCCTCTGTACTCAGCACTGGTGAGATGGCACCTAGAGTATTGTGTTCAGTTCTGGGCCCCTCACCACAAGAAGGATGTTGAGGCTCTGGAGCATGTCCAGAGAAGAGCAACAAAGCTGGTGAGGGGGCTGGAGAACAAGTCTTATGAGGAGCGGCTGAGAGAGCTGGGGTTGTTTAGCCTGGAGAAGAGGAGGCTGAGGGATGACCTTATTACTCTCTACAACTACCTGAAAGGAGGTTGTGGAGAGGAGGGAGCTGGCCTCTTCTCCCAAGTGACAGAGGACAGGACAAGGGGGAATGGCCTGAAGCTCCTCCAGGGGAAGTTCAGGCTGGATATCAGAAAAAAATTCTGCACAGAAAGAGTCATCGAGCACTGGAATACACTGCCCAGGGAGGTGGTTGAGCCACCTTCCCTGGAGGTGTTTAAGGAACAGGTGGATGAAGTGCTTAGGGACATGGTTTAAGGGACTGTTAGGAATGGTTGGACTCAATGATCCAGTGGGTCCTTTCCAACCTAGTGATTCTATGATTCTATGATTCTATGACTCTTTGATCAACTTTGCAGCCCTCCTCTGGACCCTTTCCAACAGTTCCATTTCCTTCTTATGTTGAGGATTCCAGAACTGGACACAATACTCCAGGTGGAGTCTCACAAGAGTGGAGTGAAGGGGCAGAATCACCTCCCTTGCCATGCTGGCTGCACTTCTATTGATAAAGCCCAGGATACCAGCCTTCTGGACTGCAAACCCACATTGCCTTCATGAGCTTCTCATCAACCAACACCTCTAAGTCCTTCTCTACAGGGCTGCCTCTCAATCACATCATCCCCCATCCTGTATTGAATCCGCTGATAGCCCCAATTCAGGTGTAGGACCTTGCATTTGACCTTCTCAAACCTCATGAGATTCACACGTGTCCACTTCTCCAGCCTGTCCAGGTACCTCTGGATGACAGCCCATCCTCCCGTTGTGGCAACTGCACCACTCAGCTTGGTGTCATCTGCAAACTTGTTAAGGGTGCACTCAATCTCACTGCCAATATCATTGATAAAGATATTGAACAACACTGGTCCCAGTATGGACCCCTGAGGGACACCGCTTGTCATGGACTCCATCATTACATCAAGACATTGACCACTAACCTCTGAACAAAGTTGTCCAACTAATTTCTTATCCCCCGAACAGTTAACCCATCAAATCCATATCTCTCCAATTTAGAGAAAAGGATGTTGTGGTGGACTGTGACAAAGGCTTTACAGAAGTCCAGATAGATCGCATCTGTCAGTTTACCCTTGTCCACTGCTGTGGTTACCCCATCATAGAAAGCCACTAGGTTGGTCAGTCAGGACTTGCCCCTGGTGAAGCCATGCTGACTGCCACCAATCACCTCTCCGTCCTCCATGTGCTTAAGCATAGCTTCTAGGAGGACCTTTTCCATGATCTTCCCAGACACGGATGTGAGATTGATCGGTCAGTAGTTCCCAGGGTCTTCTTTTCTACCCTTCTACCCTTTTTAGATATGGGGACGATACTACCCTCCTTCCAGTCAACAGGGACGACTTCTGACTGCCATGACTTTTGAGATATCATGGAGTGTAGCTTGGCAAACACATCAGCCAGTTCCCTCAGAACTCATCAGGTCCCATAGACTTATATATTTTCAGGTTCCTCAGGTGATCACAAATCTGATCCTCCCCTACAGTGAGAGGGATTTTACCCCCCTGGTCCTCATCTTGTTGTCCATTGATCCAGGAAGGGTGAGGAGAGTGGTTGTCAGTGAAGACTGAGGACAAAAAGTTAAGTACGTCATTCTTCTCCTCATCTGTTGATACAAGTCACCATTTTCAACCATTAGTGGGGGTACGTTCTCTTTAACCTTCCTCTTCTGATTGACCTACCTGTAGAAGCCCTTCTTGTTGGTCTTCACTTTCTTTGACAAGTTCAGTTCCAGCTGTGCCTTGGCCTTCCTGACCCCATCCCTACACAACCAGGCAGCATCTCTATACTCTTCCCAGGTTCCCTGTCCCTGCTTGCACTGCCTGTGCAGTTCCCTCTTGCTCCTCGGTTTGACCAGCAGGTCTCAACTCAGCAACGCTGGTCTCTTCCTTTCCCTGCCTGATTTTCTACAACTGGGGGCTGAGCGCTCTTGTGCTTCGTGGAAAGCATCCTTAAATATTTGCCAGCTCCATTCTGCTCCCTTGTCCCTGAGGACCATGTCCCAGGGGGCTCCTGCTGACTAACTCTTCGAAGACCTGAAAGTCTGCTTTCCTGAAATTTAGGGTCCTGATTATGCTCCTCGTCTGTCTCATATCCATCAAGACCTTGAACTCCACAAGTGTGTGATCACTGGAGCCCAGCCTGCCTCCAATCTTGACGTCACTGATGAACTCACTTGTATCGGTAACCATCAGGTCCAGTATTGCACCCCCTCCAGTGAGTGAATTCAGAAGGGTTTCTAGGTTGATCTTAGGACGATAGGAATATTATGGTCAAAAGGGATGTCAGGAGGTCATCCTGTCCAACTCATTACTCAAAAAAAGGTTCAGCTGTGAGTTTGGATGAGGTTATTTAAGGCTTTACCCAGACCGGCCTTGATAATGCCCAAGGATAAAGACAGCACAGCCTAGCCAGGAAATCTGATTCAATATTGCATTATTGGCAAAATGTAATACAATGCCAATAACTGGTAAGTTCAGCAAACAATGCCTCAATAATGCAGACAATTTTTGCTCAAAATAAAATCAAATTCAAAAGGAAAAACTCTGTTCAGTAAGACGTAGTCTAACCTTACTGTTAAGGTACTTGCCATTCTCAAAAATAATTATGCTAATTGTGTCAGTGGTGGCACCTCTTCTCTTTTTGTACATACTCATTCAGACTTAACTTTCAGTCCCTTGGAACAAACTAGAGAGTTTAAAACTCAACTGCTTACCATCCCTACAACCACACACAGGGCATGCTTTTGTTCTGCTCTGTTCTTGTGCTCCAACATAGATTCTTATTAACAGATTGCTTATTATTATTTCCTTTTAAGATTAAATCCTGTATGTTTTTACTGTTAGAGTCATAACGGCTTTTGAAAATGCGAGTTTTCAGCACTGGTCAACTCCTTTTCTTATTCTACTTGTCACTACACTTAAGGAATTCTATCTTATATTAGATTGCAGTCTTATTCTTTCACGCAGTGTGTGCTAAATAGTGCACAAAATTAGAACTCAGTACTGTCTGAGGAAATTAGGAATTCTCTTTCCATATGTACTAGAACTAAAGCACATCTGTTGTAGCCCATCCATATCCCTCCTTCAAGTAATGTATCGCTTCACATGAGACACGTGGGGACAGAAATTAATCAGAAGATCTATATTTAAATCTATTTTATACAATCTAGTTCAACACTGTAGAAAAGAGCCAAGTGGTAAGGTTCATTTGAAATTACACATATTTAAAAGTTTAAATTTGGCCTGATGAACCACGAGAGAGAAGGTAAAAAAATATCCTGGAAAATAAGAAGATCAAAATAACTCATCATGGTGCAAAATTCTTTTTACAAAATACATAATGTCTGAAGAAATTTACAGTCTATGCAGACTACCATTAGTTTATGCAGCATATGATCTATTGAGCTCTTTAAAATAAATTTATGAAATAAAATACCTCTTGAATTTTTCTTAGAAAAAACACAAAGAGGATTCTTTCTGGCTTCTTGTTATTGGATTGCTATTTAATAAATATATTACTCCCTCCATAGTTACAAATATCACTGTACTAAAATGATTTAATAGTCCTTTCCGTTTGGATGGAAGCTTGTCTCCATGTGGGTATTACACACTTTGCATCCACCATGTTGTAATCTACTCTTTAACATCCTTATGACAGTAATTCTTTGAGTGTGGTACCACTAAAGGGACTTCTCAAACCTGGATTAGATACGAGCTTAGCCGTATAATGCCTGGGCAGCACTGTGCACCTGAGAAATGTTAACAGAATCTAAAACATTAAACCAGAAATAGCTTTCATCAGCTGACAAGAAATGTCAAGAAGAGAGTGAGACCTTGGAGCCTAATTCCAAGATGAATAACACTGCTTTTGTAGTTTAAAGGCTTTTCTTCCAGGAAGATGCAGCATGCCACGTTTGATAAGACAACTTCCAGATGTGCCTCTCAACCAATTTTATTCTATGAATCTATGATTCTTAGACTCCAGATGGAGAGTGACTTTCACTGTGACTTCAGTCTTTGTGTCATACTGTGGGAATGCTAGTTTGTATTGATGGTGTTGGCCTGACAAGGCAGATCAGCTGCTCTCGCTGTTCTGGCCAGGGTGCACAGGAGCCTAAGAGATCATCTGTGGTTAGCATATGGAATGCATATACTGCCAGCAGCACCAGCATATCTATTTCTAAGACCCTACCACCAATCAGTAACTACCAGTTTGAGCTTGCAAGACCACATGCAATGGGCATGATTGCAATCAATGCCCTATGCCGTCCTTAACTTCGCCTTTGCCTGTTTCCCAACCACATGCAGCAGCCTGCTAAGGTGTTCTCAAGGCTCACCTAGCCCTGCTAAGTCAGATGAGCACTGCAGACAACCATCAGTCATAGAGATGGGACAAGTGAAAACAAGCTCTGACTTGGATTCTACACAACGTTTAGAGCAAGAGGATGACTTGGGTCTGCATTAAATTCAGTATACGGAAAGAGTCCAGGTGGCTGGTACAAACCAGTGTGCATTGAAGAAACCAGGGAAAATAAAAAATCTGGTGGGCTTGGCCAGAGCTAAAGCTTTGCCTTTGCAGTTCTGGAAGAAGGCAGGGAAAATCTATTTTTGATGGATATGAGGAGACATTGAAGGTCATGGACACTCATCCAGGAAGTGCAGTTATTTGGCCATTGCCACACAGACATGGATGACCCCATACCTCTGCCTTCTCTGTCATCAACTCAAATACCTAGGAAAAGGATAAGGGATAAAGAAGACATGTTGTGGTAAGTTCCAAATACTCTTTCAGCCTCAAGAATTCACAGCTTGAGGACTTCCAATGCAGAAATATCTTCTCTGTATTTCTCCACTGTATCGATTTCTCTCTCTTACACTATCTCGTCTCCTTTCAAAGCTATGCAAATTGTTAGCTCTCACCAACCGCTGGCAAGGAATTTCATAGTTTAACACCATGGGAAGGACCTCCTACTTTAGGTTTGTTTTGAATTTGCTACCTGCTGGCCTTATTTGATGGCTCCTAGGGTTTTATTCCATAGAAGTACTGACCTGCATCCTCTCTCTCCCGAAACTGTTTGATTTCATAGGCTTTTGGTGTATTTTTTCCATGATCTCCTTCGCCTCCACCCAAAAAGAAGATTCCTTGTCTAGTTGTTCTCAGACTGAGGCTTTCCATACCTTTTAGCCTCACTGTTGACCTTGTGCATATGTTTTCCAACCTTGCTATGCCCTCTTTGCTGTGAAAGAATGGAGGAGGAAGTTAGAAAATAAAAATTTCAGAACTGCATGGCAGTGGCATAAGAGTGTCTTTTCTTGTCTGTTGTTTTCCTAATAATTTACTAGCACTCACCAGGGGATTTGGCCATCACTGAGCACTGATCTGAAGTTTCCATGGAGCTATTCATTTTCATGAAAAAGCCACATCTACAGTATGGAAAACAAAAACCACTAAAAAATCGTGATTTAAGAGGGACTGCTGCAAACTGATGGAATTTTTTTAGACCGTTCTAGGCAATTCCCAGAAAAAAATCTTCAATAAAACTTCAATATTATTTTGTTTCTTTTGTTTCTTGAGAGAAAAGTTGCAGGGTTTTATCCAAGCAATAAGGAACTGAATTTTCAAATCAGAAAAGTCAAGAATCCTGTGCTTTTTAGGTCAAGAATTCTGTGGGGAAGACAAATTATTCAGAAAATCCACAGATAATTTTTGCCTTATTACACAGAATTGTGTTATTTAAAATAGGCAAAAGTAGAATCACATTTTCCAAATTCATCTTAGAGTGTCCCAACATCAAATATATTTAATTGTAGGAGATTTTGAGTTTTGTGTTTGTTTGGGTTTAGTAATTTGATTTGCAGGTTTGCTCCTGGACAACACCACTGTCTTTCCATGCATTTTAATCTACTCATTCCAATATTGGTCAGCTCTATGAAAGGAGACAAGAAGTCGGGGGTAATACTTTGAACTATAACCTGAAAGATTACTGTTTAATTACTTGTACAAACTTAGTCATTAAGACTGTCTGATCCCCTTTTGAAGCAAAAAATATGGCTGAACAAAAGTTCTTTTATCAGCAGTAATTTTAACAGCCTCTTCCCACGCACTTTCACAGATAATTCTTTGACATTATTTTTTATTTTTAATCCTACAATATTGAGAACTAAACAACAGAATATACTTTCAAAACATAATTTAGAAACTGGAAATGGGAAAACTTCCTTTAATGCTTTTTTGGAACAAATGAAAGTATAATCAGAAAAAGATAAGGGAAAAAAAAATTGTTTTTTTTATTTTCTGATCCACTGTACTTTGAATTCTTCATGTACACAATTTCTGCCTTATCTACTGGAACAGGAAAAAAAATTGTGCTCATATAAAATTTTAAATTACTAGCAAGTTAGGTCAAGTTTTTTGAAGTGATAAAATATTTTACCCTTGAACGGTGTAGTGAAGAAAATTAATCTTCACTCAATGGCATGTTACATCCTTCATCTAGCCACCTGCTTACGTGAATGAGATTAATGTCACTTGTGTAACAAGAACAATAACAACTACACCGATATCCTGACTGGACTTAAGACTCCTTGGGTTTATTGTTCATTCAGAAATGTAACTCACAAAGGAAACACTCAATTTTTTACTGCGAAACTTCTCTGGAGATGCCTACGATACACCCAGTGGCACTGAAGGTGCATAAAATCTACTATCCCACAAAACTTCTGAGAGACATATCACATCTACAGCCTGTTCTATCTTCACCCATTATACTTATGACAACACAACTTCAACATTTCAGTGGCATCATAGAAAGAGAAAGGCAGCGGTGAAGATCATCCTGCAGAGAAGACTCTAGTGTAAAGAACATGGGATGATTCTCAAGATCTGTACATATGTCCAGTGACTGTAAAAGATAAAAGAATGGTGGTTCCAGGCAGGGAAGCAAAAATGGGGGAAAAAATAGGGTGGTTACTCCTTCTTCTACTAACTTTTATTTTTCTCTCTGTGAAAGAAACAATCTGGGCACAGAAAAATATCATCATTCCTCATTTTATACTTTAGCTTTTATTATATGGTTAAAAGTCTTTCTTTTTTCATTCAATTCCATTATTACTTCCCTATGTGCTTACTGCGGATAAGTATGATTGTTCTTTCTATTGTAGCAATGCCCAGAAGCCAATAGAGATCAGAATCCTGATATACTTGGAACTGCACATGCAAGTGGCAAAAGCAATTCCTACTTCTAAGCATTCACATCCCAAAGGGACATAGTATACAAAGTCGAAAGAGAAAAAGAAAAGTTATTGTGGTTTGGTCTTCTCGGAATTACACAGTTGGGTAGTGGAAGAAGCTGGAATAGATCAAAGACAATGGCTGCTGTAGACTTTGCAGTACAACAAAACAACTGTAGTGCGTCTAGCAGACAGCCATTGAGATGGTTGAGGGGATAGAGCACAGTGTACAGTGAGAAGCTGGGAAATTTTTTGTTTAGTTTAAAGAGAGGGCTTAGGGGAATCCAGTTACTGTATTCTTCTATCAAAGGGGTGTTGCAGGGAAAAAGGATTCAGAGTCTTCTCAGAGGTGAACGAAGAAAGGATTGGAGACAATACCCAAGAGCCACGAGGAAAATTCCAAGTGGATTGAAGGAAAAAATTCCCCTCCACAAGAGCATCTGTTACCCAGAGGGTGAGGAACCTTCGTTCTTGGAGATTTTCAAAACATGATTGGATAAACTCCTGAGCAGCTTGATCTAAGAATCACTCCTCTGTGATTCTCTGTATTCATTGTAGAGTTCTGACAACAAACACTTTCACTAGACACAATACAGCTAATCCCCTGAAAATTAAATCTCGTGAGTTAAGAAACCATCTGTTTCAAGCAGAGAACTAGGTGAGAAGACAAGACAGTTTGGAAGAAAATGACTGTACATATTTGTTTACACTCCAGTAATTATTCTGTGATTTGGTAATCATATAGAGGTTTTCCTACAGCCAAACCCACATCCTTATTTTATTGGTGAAAGTGGATATGATTCTGTGTTATCGCACTGTCTTACTGGCTATAATAAGCCTGTCTGACTTTTGGCCTGAGAACTCAGCCTCTGGTTAAGTAGATAAGACAAGACATCGGTACCCCTGATAACTAGGATACAAAGACTGAAACAATTGCTTTTTCCACTCTCTATTAAAACAAACACTTTTTTTAGATACCAGTGAATCTCCTTCTGTGGTGTTTTATGGTGAGACTTATTGTTTTTGTCACTGTTTCTCATAGAAGCTGCATCCGTAAATGCTTTTTCATTGTAGAATTGGCAGAATCTGAGAGTGCTGAGTAGCTGGTAGGAGGGAAATCAAACCAGAATCCTCCTGATGAGAGGATAAAAAAGACCCTAAAATATCAATTGGGCATGGAGGAAAAAAAAAGTCTCACTTTGAAGGTTTTATTCTTCAGTGTTAATTAATTCACTTTTTGAGAACAGTCAGAAGCTCTTAAGGAAGTGCTGGCATGGTCACTACACTGTACAATTTCTCCACAACTTCCATTTAAAAAACGTGGTACACTAACGTGATCTATTTGTATCTGCTTTGAACCATACTTTAATACTCATTTAGATCACTAACAGCTATTATCACAACAAGAATGACACAAGAGGGTTTTTTATTTCATCAGGGGTTGATTCCTTTAAACATAGTTGTTAGTTTTCAGGATGCGTGAATGAAGGTCCGTAGAAACAGAAAAGGTCTTACTTTTCAGTAGAGTTAAGTGCACAATTAGTCTGAGAAGTCAGCAACAGAATCTTTGAAAAAAGCTAGCGCATCCTCAGTTTCTCTAACTAAATAGTTTACCATTAAAAAACATACTTAATGTAAAGCATCTGGCAATTTTATCTGCTCTGTTATGATGTGGGTTGCTGCCTTGAAAATTTCAAGCAGTGATGTTGGCTTCAGAAGATGCATCAGTTTCTGGATCTCTTTACAAGACACTATGAAAAATACAGAACAGAGCATGCTATAGATTCACGTTTATTAACTTCTGGTTTATTTTTAGTCATCAAGCAAATGGCAAGAAGTGATGCCTAAGTTCCTCAGAGAGCTCTGGTATTTTACACTCTGTTAGTATATAAAATATTCCTCAGACAATCTTCCATAGAATTACAAAATAAACTATAAATAGTTATTTCCAATAAAATAGAATATGTCTGTGTGTATTTACTTATTTATTTATTTGTTTATTTGCTTGCTTGGTTGTTTGTTTCTACAGAGGAAGATGGTATCTCAATATATTATTCCCAAAGTAAAATGTGTGTTCGAGTGTATTATGGCTTGTGGCTTTGAAACACAATAATGTTTTATTGTTCTCTGAACTTCCTGCCATCATGTGCTATAATTACATCAAGTGAAACATTTGGTCCATAATATTAACTTTACTAGACCTAAGTACGTAGCCAATATCTGTGGTTCTACACACTGCTTTTGTTGGTTTAGATAAAGAAAATAATGATAGAAAACAACTTGCTCATTTGACAAAAAGTCTTTCAAAATGGCACAGTTTTGTTTTCTCAAACAACAAAAGTTCTAAGTTAGTTTATTTTCTGACAGCTCTGGAGCTCCAAGGACACAGTTATTTCTAATAGCCATGCAATGTTTCTGTGCCTGAGGCTGTGGTTATTTTTTGTTCTTCTGTAACAGCTCTTTTGATTGTTTTTTTTCTCTGGTTAATAGAGAATTAGCTTCTGAAGATGTGTGATATAAGGAGTTAAGCCCAGTTCTCACAAAATCTTCTGGAAACCTTGTTATCTACTGGACAACAAGCTGAACTGTGGAGACACTGAACTTTTTTATTAGCTTCATCATAACTTTCCACAATATTTTGACTGTTTGACTTACTCATTGTCTGAGCCTAACTCATAATGGCCCAAAGGATTCATTCAGATTGAGGTAAGCCTAAGCTAGAATCAGTGCCCTACCTGAGGAGATTTTCTCCCAAGTCACCCAGTAGGCTCCAGAAACTAGTACAATCTAAAAGGTGGTTATCTCAGAATCCCGTCCTGAAACACAGGGAACCAACTCTTCAACAATGCACTCACATGAGGATTTTCAGTTTTTACCTCCTGGAGAAAAAATTACATTCACGTCTGGCCTATTTGAGGGGAGAACAGTAGTGTTATAGGAGTTCTGATCACATGAAAAGATGGGTTAATAAATTTACTGTTAACCTATAGAGCAACTACTGTACTTGGTTAGGGTGTTCACCTGGATTCAAATAGCTGCTCTGATAAAAGTTTAAGTACTTTGTATCGAGTATTCATCAAATAAAATAACGGAATCTAAGTCATATTCTTCTGAGGAAAGACACTGTGCTCACAGATTAGAGAACTGCATTTCATTTTCTCTTACATTCAGTAAATCATGGAAAAATGTGATACGAACAGCAGTCTACTGTCTAGGCTACAGTCTACCAAGAACAGTATCTGTCCTCAATTGTATTTAACGTGGCCTGAAGGAGCTAGTTTGTCTCTCATTCCTGTGTGTTAGCCTCATTCTCTTGTTTACAGTCTGTCCTAATTACAGCTTAATTAAATATACAAAATGCAACATAATCAGAGCTAACATGAGAAACAGTCTTCTGAGAAGTGCCTATAGGCTAGTTCCTGGGTTCATATCCAGGTCAGAATGAGCCACCATTCTTAGTTCTACAATGGTCTTCTCTGCCCTGCCTAAGAACCCTAGTATCATCAGGTTTGGGATATTCTGAATGCTGTGTGTCCAACAATTGCATGAAACTCTTCAGAATATGTCCCTTTTGCTCCAGGGAAGAGAATAAAAATTGTTTCTGACACAGCTTTAGACAGGGCTATCAGCTGGCCAGTGACCCTGAAAAAGGAGTGAGATGGAACTATCAAACAGATTCTCTGGGGTCTACAGGAAAAATGGAGAGGGACTGTTTATCAGGGATAGGATGAGGGTTAATGGGTTTAAGCTGAAAGCAGATAGATTAAATATCAGGAATACATTTTTTTACTTTAAGGGTGATGAGGCAGTGGGACATGTCGATCATAGAAGTCATGTATGCCACATCCCTGGAGGTGTTTGAGGCCAGGTGGGATGAGGCTTTGAGCAACCTTATTAAATGGAAGGTGCCCCTGCCTGTGGCTGGGAGGGTGGAACTAGATGATCTTTGAGATCACTTCTAACCCAAACCAGTCTATGATTCTACGATTGGCACTTGGAAGAGACTGCCAGGGAGCAACGGATGGCAGAAGAAGTAGCACTGTAGCCAGTGTCACAATAGGATGTCTTTGATGTGCTTCTTACTGTGCTCAGTCTGCTACAGATCCAAACAAGCCACTGTGTAAGAGCGTGTATTGATCTAACATGCTTTCATGGTGAGCTTTTTAACTGTCAGTATCAGAGAAGAGCCCCTTTAACATCTAGGACTAGACTCACAGAAGATACATGAGACTAAAAATGTAAAAAAAACACCTCCTGGGATTCATTTCTGTTTCTCCGTTAGGTGCTCGATTCATATTACTTTTTAATAAGACGGTTGTTGGGCTTCTAACCACATTCTCTCCCCCTTTAAAAAGCAGTCCTAATACCTCGGGGAAAAGACACGCAGCTGCTAGTCCCCTGTCATTTTTGTTTCATTAATCCCTATGACTCAGATCTCCCTGAAGAACTTCAAAGGGAACGCTGCTGCTGACCAGGGAACGCAGTGTAATGCAAGGGCTCGAAGTAGCACCAAGAGCACTGGATGCTCTATCAAAATTCCAAGTCCGTCATGCCAAGTATGGGAATTTTTGAACTTGAATTTTTCAAAGTTGCAAAGTCTCTTGCATATGTTGAAAATTGTGGTTGCTCAGCCAAAAGAATACTACCACCCAAATATAAGAGGAAAAGTTAGGGGAAGGCATTTTGATTCCTTCTTTGCAATGTTAGTAAATCTTTGACTAAAGCAGTAATGGAAAACCCTCAGTAAAACTGACAGTTACTGTTACAAGTGTGAAGACTAAAATGTGTTTTCACATACATCAGCAGCTAGAACTGAAAATTTGGGGAAAGAGAATAACAACAGGACTAGTTACAGAGCAATGCTGTTCTGTCAAATATCAGGAAGACCACTTGTTATGGGAAAAAAAACCCATGCAATTAATTACACTTCAGTTGCAGTATTATAAAAAAAAAAAACAAATCCAAATTACAACTCCAGTAAAAGAAAGAGTAAGAAACACTTTGAATGTGTTGCTAAATCTAGTCTCCCAAACCTGGTTCTTCTATTTTGATAACACATTTCCTCATGTATTTTTTTTAACATTATTGCTGGCTCCATTCCAGGGTCTGAAAGCTTGGGTTTCAGTATGACTGGATTCATGGCAATAAAATAAGTGTGTTTTGCAATATGTCACATCCTTTGTGTAAAGAAAATGGGCACTTAAATCATAGTACCTATCTTTGCATCTGGTCAAAGGAGATAACGCTGCTATTTGTTAGGCACATGCCATTTGTTATCTGCTCAGCCTGTTTACGCAGTCTCTTATGAATGGATGAGAAAACTTAGCATGGGTGTGCTTATGTCAACAGACAAAATAGATGTCCTCATGCTAAGTCTTTTCTTTGAGGGACTTCCCAAGTCAAAGGTTACGTCTGCCTTTCTCATTGTAATAACCTTTGATGGATGATCTATGAACTCGTCTAATCACTTTCACAAATGATTTATATTTTTCTCATGTACGGTTTTCTAGGACAATGATTTCAATAGTTTAACTACACTGTGTGGAAGAAGCCCTTCATTTGCTTCTGATCTGCAGCTTCATAATTTCTTTTAATGTTTCCTGAATTCCTTATTCAATTATTTGAATTATTCCTTATTCAACTTTTCCAGTCATGACTTTATATGACCTTGTCATATCTCCTCCCTTAGTTATTTCTCTTCCACGCTGAAAGATCCTAAATTCACTTAATCTCTGCTCGTATAAAAGCTCTTTCATGCATTTTCCTTGTTGTCCTGCACTCAGCACTTCCACAAAATAGATTCTGGATGGAAGTTTTACATATGTAAAACTAGGAATACATTCGTCAAAACTTTACCTTGCATAAGTAGCCTATTGAGCTCAGCAATGCAAGTGAGGATAACCTATATTCTCCAGGTCCACACTGGTTTGCCTGAAGTAAACTTTTCTTCCTACAAAGTTTTCTTCACTGACTTCAGTAGCTGCAATGAATCAGAACATGGTCTTGACAATGCTGCCTCCCCCACTGCACATGTCAACCCATCATCTAAATAAGGTATGGATCATGTGGCTGAAGCATAGACTATGCCTGAAAAGGGTCTAGAAAAATTCTTGCTGGAAGCTGGGTCAAGTTTGTGGGGATAAGAAATACCAGGATTGAGATAAACTTTTGTCTCTTGATAGTGGTGTGTGCAAGTTTTAGATATTCTTCTCTTCCAAAAGAAAATGGAACTTTCCCCAGAAAAATCCTGTTGTGTTCACAGCAAAAATATAGATTGGAAGATACTTCTATCAGTCTTCGATCCAGCCTTTTGCTCCAAGCAAGTGCAGTGTTGAAGCTAATGCAGGTTGCTTAAGGTCATGTACAGAGAAGGTTTTGACTCTAATGGTAGAAATGTCACCATCTCTCTTGACAAGCTGTTCCACTGCTTAACCAGCTTCATTGTGAAATTTACTTATTAGTATCTGAACTATGATGTCTCACTAGTAACTTGTGTGATAAGCCATCTGGAATTTTAGAATTCTTTTACAGAAGTCCCTCTTAATTACCCTAAATTACCCTAAAATTGGCAGGACAAACAGTTGTTCTCAATTTTTTCACTTAACCACTGAAGAGAGACACTCTGCCAGTGAACTTTATGCCTATTTTGACAAAGTGGAGTTATACTGGTCAGAGATCTTAAACCCTATTCTGCACCTTTGTCTTTTGCTGTTAATATATTCTGACTCATGATCTCTTACTACTTATTCAAGGCTTTCCACTCATTTTTTTTGCTAGCTCTTTTTCATTTTTTTCTCATTATCCCACACCTTGTTGGTTGTTTCTCAGACTCCTTTCTTACCTCAGGCCATTTTTCCCAGCCTACTTCTGATGCCTTCTTAAAAGTCTGGTTTTGCAAAGTCAATTTGATGCAATCACTCCCTCTACGTTCAACTCGGGTTTCTCATGCACGGTTCCTAGTCACCAGCAGGAGGAGTACTGTGACCACAAGAGAGTCATTACCTTCTGTCGTATTGAAGATGCTAAAACCGTGGGGCAGGAATCACTGGTAAGCTTCTGTGCAGTTTCTCAGCTCCAAGTTTGCTTCAGTTGGAGTACCCAAATAATTATCTGTCTAAGCATTTCAAGAGTTAAGCTAAGAATTTTTTTGTTTTTAAATAAAAGTATAAGCATGTCATGTTTGCATGGTTTGATTTGACTGGAACTTCTCCAACAAGAATTCTTTTATTCACATATAAAATTATACATATGTGTGTGTATGTGTGTGTGTATGTATTTCTCTTTCCTAATCTGATTCCTAGTCTTTTTTTACCTAAATTTCTACTTCGGAAAAAAATGTCTCTAAAAATGGCATAAACATATTCCAGCAAAACAAATGGAGGGACAAGGAATGAGTGAACCATATACCAGATGCTTCATTTCTACCAGTCTTCACTCTGGAAAACAGATATGTTCTGCTAAAGCATTAGTTAAGGCATCACAATAAGACAAAATCTTTATCTTAATAACAGTCACTAACTAGCTTCTAAGGATCTGCTATGTATCAGCTTGATATCTGAAAATTAATTGTTAATGCAGTAACTTTATTATGTGGCTAGCCCTGTGTGTTGAAAAGGAACAGATCCCTCTTTGAGCATGCAGGTATGAGGACTTCTTCCTGCTCGCGTGACTGTTAGAGTCACCCAAATCTTAACAACAGCACAAGATTTCAGAGAACAAAGAGTTTAGTGCACTTCGGAAGAACCTAAAGGAAAACTGCCTAGAGAAACCCTTCAGACTGCTTCTAGCATGTCCCTGGAGCAGGTTGTTTCACCCACTACCCTTCTAGCAATTGTAATAGGAATAGTTTGTACTGACTATTTCAACGTTCAGTTCTCCTTGCCCTATTTTCTCATACACTTATTGAGGCAATTATTTTCTCAGCAGCAAACAATAGTAATGGAACATAAGTTCTTCATTTGTGATGATACTACATTTTCCTATAAATTTGAAAAATGGAAGCTGAATTAAAAGTTCTAGTCAATTGTTACTTCAATAAGGTCTTCAAAGTTCTACGTTAAAATTTATATGTTGATGACCATAGTTGATCAAGGAGTTGTGCTAAATTCAGACTGGCATGGTTTCTTTCTTCTGCTATTTCCGTATTCTTCGTCAGCCCAAAAACCTCAGCACAATTTTTATGCCATTTTTCAAACTGAAGTGCTGCCCAGACAACACCAAACATAAAGGTTTTTTTTTTCTGTTGGCACTAACATTTGATACAGTAATGATACTAATTGAAGTGGAGACACCATATAAAAAAAAATTGGTAATTTGCAGAAGCAGATATTCCAAACACAAGGAACTATTACAGTGCATGTACCACTAAATCGTGGTGATTTCCTTCCAGTTTGGCTTCAGAACCTCATTCCCTTCTCAGTCCATATGATATCAGGTCACTCCTGAGCTATTACATGTACTGAACAAGTTGGCTGACTTGGTATATATCCTCAGGCATAGTAGGCTGTTAAGTATCTTTCTTATTGCCTAATGTTTCTGTCTTTTTATGGAAAACAATACCTCAGGGCCACAGAGGTCACCTGGGACATGTGTAGAGCAGGGACCAGTCTCCGTATGTATATATTCTTTACTTATCGCTCCCCTGCAAGAAACATGTAACAACTCCACATATTCTACAACTGGAAAAGGAGGCACAGAGTTCTGGTTCTGCAGAAAAATAAACCAGCTCTCAGTAATACAGCTTCATACAGAAAAACTGGAAGTTGCTTATGTAAAATGTTGGGATACAGACCACAGATCAGTGCGCATGCTTCCGGTGTGCTGAGCTGCACTGGCTCTTTGGGTACTGTGGTGGATTGACCCTACCAAACACTCACCAAGCCTTTCACTCACTCTAGTCTTCCATGAAGTAGAAAGAAAATAGATGAAAAGAGAGAAGGTAATTATAATGAAGTTTAATAAAGGAGTAACTGAAGCAAAAGCTGCATGCATGAGCAAAGCAGAAGAGGAATTCAGTCACTGCTTCTCATTGACTGCCTGATGTCTAAACACTTCCTAAGCAGGGCCTCAGTATAAGTAACTGTTGCTTGGGAAGATGAATGCCATAAGCACAAACGTCACCCCTTCTTCACCCTTTCTCTGAGATTTTGTTGCTGAACATAACACCACGTAGTATGGGACATTCTTTGTGTCAGCTGCCCCAGCTATGTTGCCTCTGAACTTCATGACTGCAGTGGGTAAACTTTGGGTAGGGAGATGGAGCAGAAAGCCTTCATGTTCTGCAAGCACTACTCATGAATGGCCAAACAGTTTTAGCTACAAATACAGAGCAGAGCACAGCACCAGAGTGTGGGCTGCAATGATGAAAGTTAACTCCATCACAGTTAGAGACAGTATAGCAACAACAGCAAAGTCCTGGACAACCTTCTCAGTCTTCAAGAGAAGCTTTCAATAAAGCCTCAGGAAAAGAAACGAGAAAAGCAGAGGGGTACTCCTTCTCTAGTGTCGCATAGTCACTAGCTGCAGCCTGCAACCTGAAGGCATCTGAAGATCCTAGCAAAGGGAAGAGCTTAAGTCTGTGTGTGCACGTTTTAGTCACACTTGTCTGGAAGGCAAAGGAGTATGGCATGCAGGTGCAGAATTTAGATACATGACCCTGGAAAGCATTTTTGGGGTAGAAGACTGGCACTGTGTTGATACACTGACCAGTGCTAATGATAATTCTGCAGAATATTTCTCCTCTCCACATTTCCCCTTGCTATATACCGTCAGCATATGAAGGGCCCACAAACTGCCAGGGGTTTACCTTGATTGCTGATGGAAAGTTACTTCCACAAAGTTACTAACTCTTACAGTGCCAATAGCATGACTACCAGACAAAACCAGTCCTCAAAGGAACAGATACTTGACTTTCTACTCAGCTGTCTCCAAGTCACCTTCTCTCTGCAGAAGTGAAAAGGAAAATGCTACAAATTCTACCGTCTTCCTCTTGACACCTTCATGTTTTCATAGGCCACTACTAAAATTGCATTGTGTCTATTTTGATCTCCAGAACAACTCAAGCCATATGATTTCACTAAGTAACTTCTGTGAAGAGTCTCTTTTTTAGTGGGGAATGGTTTGAACACTTCAAGTGCCAAAATACCACTACACGCTTGGAAAATTGTTCAAGTGATTAATAACTTTGGTTAACACTTAAATTTGCAGTTTCAAGTTCGGATTTCTCTAATCTAATGATGAAAACACTAAATCTTGCTCTTTTTTTTTTTGGCTATTTTTAAAGCCCTTTGCTATCTGGAGTATTTTTGCCATGTAGTCACTTACAGGTTTTCATTTTTGGGTTTGATTAATTGAATAATCCTTTTTTTTTTTTTGTGATTAAATCCCTGGTGATGTGCTTGTTTCTAACTAGAAAAACTTCAGAGTATGTCCATTTTGAAAGTTTTGTGGTTTACTATACAGGCACATATTATGATATATTTGATTTCATGCAAAATCCATTAATTGACAAAGGTATTTGTTATACTCATAACTGATTTCTCAAGTAAATTGTAAATTTAAGAGACCAAATAGTTCATACAAGAAAAATGTACCAACTCTTTGATTCCTGCTTTGAGCACTGAACTGTTTTACATTAATTTCAACTCAGAAAAGTTTGTCTAAAACTTTCAGTATTGAGTTGTAGATGTTGCGAGGCACAAGGATTTTTATATGATTACTTTTTCACACGTTAATGGGCACAACTTGAGAGTTTCAGTGGTAATGGATGTTACATAAAGGCATAAATGCAGCACTGACTTTACATTGCTTTTACGAAAGTTCATTTTATTTGTTTTTTCCTTCCATGACTGTTCTAGATTAGATTTCTATACTAAGTTAATCAGCACATTGGCATATTTCCAGATGGGAGGAAATATATGCATGCAAATAAAGCAACTTAAAATCCTAATTATTAACTTTTACAGCAAGTGAATGAATTTAATCTTTTACATTCACTAGAAGTAAAAAGAAGAAAAAATAATTTCTTCTTTAAACAGAAGTCCTACTATCTTTTAATATTTCTGACAATTAGGTTTTTCATGGCTGGTTTGCTGTGGAAGTAATCTAATTAAGCATATATTCTTGATGTAAATATGAATTGAATTGATAGAAAAAATGGGTAGATATATTAATGTAGGGGATGAAGCGGCTATGAGAGGGGAATAAGACCTCAGAAAGCCATTATGAAAACTCACCTGTCTGTGGTTAGGATGAAAAGAAAGTCCTGCTGTTTTTAATAGCCCTCTCAAGGCACCATAAGCTTCTCCTGCTTCTTGAAGTAAGAATAACTTGTTATCTTACACTCAAAGGTATGATTTTTTATATCAGTAGTTTAACATATGGAACTCATTATTTCCTCCAACAAAGAAACTCTTTTTGACTCAGACATGTTCCAGATTTATCATTTTCCTTTCTCTCTTTAATACCGTGATTCTTGTACTCATTCTTTTCAATGGTGAATACTTTGAGATCCTTAAAGTGAGGACACTTCCCTGAAATGTCAAAGTGGCAGCTCAAACGTCTTTAAACTAAGAACCCAAATGTTCAACCTTCTTGAATGACAACTAATAATTACGTAGAAAGTGGCCACTTACTGTGTCAAAACTACTTGTAAGTGAGCTGAAAACGTTCTGAGCGTTTCGGGCTTAGGCTGTGAGCACAATTTACATTCTGTGTTGAGAAGAACAGACCTTGGTTTTGAACGATACCAGGTGCACATGTTCCCCTCTCTCTAGAGGAGTTTGAGTTTACACAGCTTGTGAATGCTGGGGTTTAAAATTAAGATTATTTGAATAATTGTTCAAATGTCTTTGCCAAGTTAATTCATTCTCCATTTCAGTTTGGACCTGATTGTCTGCACTGCTCTGGTTTGGAACAAGCCAGCTAATTCTTTCCATAGTGAAACATGAGTGTGCAAGAGAAGATGTTTTCTGCCAAAGTCCCTGCTCTTCAAAGAGTTTGGTCCCAAACCATTGCCAGATTTTGCTTCTTCTTCCTAATACAATTCTCTAAGATATCCAAGGATGTCTTCTCATAGGCTTTGCCATGCCCTTATTAGCTTGCTGTGCACTTGTCATTATGCTGTAAAACATCAAGTCCGGCAAGCTGCAAAATGCACTCCTATTATACGTACTATTGTGCTTACTAATTGTGATGGCTTAGGATCAGAGGAAAGCAACTTGTAGTCCAAAGGGGATATAGAATTCCAAGTCTGCATTTGCAAAGAACTTGCTCTCAGCCAGAACTCTGCTGTATTATGGGGCTACGCTGGTAGCCCTCTGAAAAGCCTGCTGTGCAGTGCAGCACTGCTAGTTGCCAGCTCCCAGCATGGCACCAAACAATGCTACTTTAAACATAAGAAATTAAAATGGTCTATTTTAAGGTGCAGAACCACTGAACAGGGAAAAGCATTAGCTAACCCTAAGTTTTCCAGGCCTTCCCTTTCAACAAGCTGCAGCAATCCTTTTCTAAAATAGTTTAAAATACAAGCATATATTTGTGAGATGCTCTACTGTAAAGGTGTAAAGGAATTAGTGGACCTGGCCAGGGCCCTCTAAATGATAAAAAAGATTGTGAGAAATTCTATATCACCTGATGCAGGGACTAGACTGTGTACACAGTGAAGGTGATATAAATGTAGAGTGAAAGTCTGAATTTAGCTGCAGAAATTGAAGGAGCAACGTACACTGCAGGTACCCTACAAGAGCACCCAACAGCTATTAACTTTCAATATGAAAATGTCTGACATTGGTTACATGAGAAAACTAGGGCATTTATAATTACTTATCATTGTAATCTACAGCATATATTCTACCTATATATTCCTCCAATGGATGCACTGTGTCTGTGAGACAAATTTCCCTGTAGTGCTTAGATATTTCATATTTTTTCATCCTGTTACATTACATTCCCATGCTTGCTTTTTTAGAAGCATTCAGAAAGCATTTCGGTTCCCTGGAAGGATTGTTTTCTCTTTCACATGGAAATCATACTTAGGATTTTTTAAAATTTTTTTTTCTATAGAGATTTAAGAATGTCCTTTTTAGAGTTCCAGGTCTCCTCAATGTCTTGATCAGTTAACAGCCATGACAGAAAATGTATTTCAAACATTTTATTAACTTGATATTTTGCATTTATTCGAATGCTTTAAAATAAATAACTTCTAAATGAATTACATTTATGACCTGAAACTCTAGGCACAAACATTTCAAATGTGAAAGAATCCCAGAGTCTAATCAAAGTTTTGAAGAAGTTAAATGATAAACAAATGATAGCTCTAGATTTACATGCAACTGTCTCAGAGGATACTCCCATTGTATTATACACTTTTTCAGAAGACTGATACACTATTTTAGTAGCTGAATTTTCATAATGATTTAAGACAGTTGATTCTAGCTGTCGTTCCTTATTGTTAATTTAATCTGTCAGGTTCCAAATTGTCTACAATAGCAACAAATCCAAAATATACGCTAAGTGATTTCTATCTAACTCAACTTCTATACTAATAAATCCCTCAGGTTTCAGTGCAATTACTAACAGTCTGCAAATACATTCTTCCTTAAAGGACAAAAAAATTTTGCAAACACCATGGGAATATTTTGGTTTAAAGATTTAAATAGAATTATTTGCTTTAAAATTATTTTACCTAACACTACATCAAGGGCATGTCACCTACCAGAAAATGATCAAGTATACTGCTCAGTAATTCATTGTCTGTCATCCAAGACTTCATCATAGTCTATAAATCCGTTTTTAGCTTGTTGTGGTGTTCAACATACCTTTGGGTATCTAAGTTTATGAACTCAATGTGGAATGTGGAATAATAGAAGTCTGGATTCATGAATGTCCAGTTACTGCTTCCCAGCTGATGCGTAGTTACTTTGCTGAACTGCAGGAACCTGGTTCTGCATTCTTCTGCTCTGTGTTTCGTTACCTCATATACAATAATATTTGTTACTTTATTATCCATACAAGAGGCTTTCAGGAATGTTTTCTTCCTTTTCCTGGCTATGGAGCTCTCTCCTTACTGTTCAGTGATATTCTTGACATCGCCAGGTGAGATAGATGTGTATATACTGCAGTTCACTATACTTGTGCCTCTCATTTCACCGTGGGAGCTGCAGGAGTTCCTGTAAACCCATGCTGAGACTCCAAAGCATCTGTGTGTTCCCGCAAGCCGTAACATCTCATGTCAGAAAGGTCAGCTTTCAAATAAGCCTTTTACCTTGTCTGTGTAACCTGAAATTGTCTCTTCAGCAGCTGATAACAGCGAATTTTGCAAAAAGAAATACTATCAGTTTTCTCTTTGCCTCAACAAAGCCTCTTTCAGAGGCTTACCCAGGTCTTATAACACTCTACTGTTTGCAGTTATTCCATTTTGAAAATGCACAGCTACACTGCATAGTGAGGGAAGTCGGGAAATTTGTAAATTTGGGAAGCAGCTTTTGAGAGGTGTCATATTACAGTTGCCTGTGGGATATAGTCTTAGGGTTGCCTACGGTGACTTGGTGTTAAAATACTTCGTAATTAACATTGCTGATATTTTAAACAGGTATTCTAGTTATTATCTCATGCGAGAAAAAGCCCAGCCACATCTCTGAGATAACATCTTAGACTGCTTCTGAATAAAGCTTTCAAAAATGAATGGGCACTGTCACAGATTTCCATGGTTCCGTCTCCGTAAGCAAAGAACTCAATGAAGTGGTAATTTGGCAGTTAAGTGGACTGGGTTTTGGAGATGTTACAAATGAGAAGCATTCCTTCTGGAACTAGCAGCGTTCGTGGCATAAAATTAGGCAGGGGGAATGTTTTATCTTAGAAATCTGAGAAAACGGATTTTACATGAAGCTGATCTTAAAAGGAAGGCTAAAAGTCAACGTTGATCTTCATTTACATGAAAAGTCCAGAGACTTCCAGGACTCCTCTAAGAAAAAGCTACTTTGCAAACATAATTATGTCAATATGTGGATAGTAATAATCCACAGAAATGTGTGCACAAATGAATGGAAGAAGGAGTTTTAAGGGAAATGGTTCAATACTTATGGAAAACATGAAAAATTAATGAAATAATTAATTCATTTGCTCCCTTATTACCATTTAGATTAGCTCAAAGCAAGCAGTTAATACAAAAAACGTGATTACTTTTTAAACTATTCATAAAGATCTGAATAAAAGGCAGTGTCTAAATATCATATCACAGAGTATTTCAAATGCATTTTTATATGAACTTATTAAATATTATGTCTGAATAACAGATGTTTTAACAATAAGAAAAAATAAGAGAAATGCTAAAGATTAATTTTCACTTACGGAGAATGAAAAGTACAATATTTCATTTATGCAGGAGTAGCAATGTCAGAACTCAGGCTTTCATCAAATATAGCGTGGTACAAGACACAGAGTTTAAAACTCCTTTCTCTTATCGCATACAGGCCTGAGATTATTTTAGCTTTCATTTTTTAAACAATTGAATTTCTGGGTCTTGCAAGCACATAATAAAAATCTAAAATATCCTTTAAGAAACTCATAATCAAACAGCTAAAACTAGAGAAAATGAGTTTTGCTTTGTTTTAATCACATGATTTGGGTTTGAGAGTTCCATACAATATAGAAAACTGTAGCCTATTTAATATCAGGACAGTTCTCCCTTCTGACGATATACTTCATAACAACTGATATTATGACAACATCATACTTGTGAGGCTACTCTCAGTTATCTTTGAAAGGCTGTGATGATCAGGGGAGGTTCCTGAGGGCTGTGGAAAAGAGAGAATGTCACTCTTATCTTCCACAAGGGCAAGAATAAGGGCCCACAGAACTGTAGTCTCACCTTGACCCCTGGGACAGTGATGGAGCATCTAATCCTGGAAACCATTTCCAAACACATGAACAACATGAAGGCGATAAGAAGCAGCCAGTATGGATTTATGAGGAGGAAACCATGCTTAATCAGCCTTCTACAATGAGATCACTAGCTTGGTGTGTGTGCATAGAGCAGCGGACAATATTTACCTTGACTTTAGTAAGATTTTTTCACTATGAGGACAGTCACATAGTGGAACAGGTTGCCTGGAGAGCTGGTGCAGTCTCTATATTTGGAGATTTTCAAGGCCAGACTGGATAAAGCCCAGAATTACCTAACCTGACCTACTGTAAATTTTGGGGTTCTCCTGTGCAGGGACAGGAGTCAGAGTCAACGATCCTTGTGGGTTTCTTCCAACTCATGGCATTCTATGATTCTATGATTCTATGACCTTATATAGTTGACTGTTCTTTGAGCTGGAGGTTCAGATAAGTGACTTCCTGAGTTAGCTTCCAGACTGAATTTTCCTGTGGTCCTATCATCTCATTTTTTGATTATTTCTATAATGAAATCCATCCTTTCAGAACTACAGAATTTTTATTAAACTCAGTTTTTGTTCATATTCATTACATAAATCCCCCATACTAAAGCAACTGTATTTCACAAACATTTCATTAGTCATTTTTCTCCATGTTATAAAAGTGAAACTATAATAATATTTATTTTTGTAAGTCTGTTCCAAGGCATGCTAACTGATTTAAACAACTTTAAATGTACTACAGAAAACAGTTGCTCTCAGTGCTGACCTTGCAGCATGCATCATCTTTTAGATATAGTGTTGTTACATTTTTAAGAAATTAGGCAAACATTATGCAAATAACTTTGTGCTTCTGATTATTTAAAAGCTCTCAGCTTTGAACCTGTTTTCCTGCTTTGCTTCAATTAGCATCTGTTGAAGAGATTACTTTAGCACTCAGAATTTTGTTCTTGGCTATATACGATACTTTTCAAAATTTAGACCGAAGCTACTCAACCTGGTTTTGAGTTCACAGTTAAACAAGACATAGGCTGTTGTCTGCATTGTGCTTAAGGGCATAAAAAAAAGGTGTTCTGAATTACTCCTGGTGATGATCATTATTTAAAATGCAGACAAAAAAAAAAAAGTTTATTCTGCTGCTGACATTTCAGGTTTCTTAAGAAGTTCACAAGAGAACTGAAAAGATGTACTGGAAGAGTTGGACTCCATGAGATTCTCCTTTCACATTGGAAAGGTACAGGAGAAATACCAGGAAGTCTGGAAAACTTTATTTTGCAAATTTCCTCTTTAAAAAGGGATTAATTCTTATTCTAGCCCAAATTCCATGCCCAGTATTAAAAATATATTGAATTATATTCTTGTTGTGGGGTTTTTGTTGGGTGGGGTTTTTTTGTAATTTTGTTTGTTTGTTTGTTTGTTTGTTTTGTACAGGGCATGGCATTTGAGGTTGAAATAAGGAAGTCTTAATGAATGTCAGTTATTCTGCTTTGCTCCTGTCAGGTTTAGAATCACCACCAGACAGCACAAAGAGAATCAAGGGAAGCTGGTAGAAACGGGGGCATCAATGAGAAGACATGAGGTGGGAAGGATGAGGATGGTTATAGTTTGGGAGACTTTCAAGGGAGTTCAGTGGGAGGCAGAAGATGTCTGTTTCTTGAAAGAGTGCAGAAAAGGCACAGCATTTTCTCCCACTCTTGAAGCTTAGGAACTTCTGTAAAATGTCGTCTTAGCCGGTGAAGACACTCACACTGATTTGCCAGAGATGGGGGAAAAAAGGCATTCTCTAGGAAGGTGCAGTAAGCTTGGATGTGTGACATGCCCTTGTGTAACATACACTCTTAAAAATATGAAGTGGAATTTTAAGTTTCATCTCTTTCTAGCACATCAGCAAATACTGTTAATTATTTGAGCTGGGAATCTAGAAACTAGGCAAGGCTATCTGAAGAACATATGCCTCAAGATATGCCAGCAGAGTATTTTACTGTCAAGACTAGTTTTGTTGCCAGTGCAGAAAACACAAAAAGGCAGCCTGGGGCACAGTTGGAAGGTTTCTTTAATTACTGCCTTTGGCAGAATTTATTTCCAGTAGCGTTATCACAGAACTGGAAATAAAAATATCCCGCAAGAGCATTTTCAGACATAATTCTCAAATGTGACACTTTTGAAAAAGTGATCAGTGAAATACTATATAGAAATACAGACATGTTACCTACTCATTGCTGCAGTTATCAACTTCTCCTGTTCACTTCCCACAGAAGCTGGCAGTCCTGGGTTTTACAGCAGAAAACAATAACGCTTTTTGATATTTTAAAATCATCTCATTATTTCCATATTTCTCTGGTTCTGAAACTCACTTTGTAACTTAAGCTTTGCAAAACAGAGAGTAGCAGCTATGCAAATCATGCATAAATAAGGGTCTTGCATATTATCTTTTAACAATCTTTTTTTCTGCATTGACCATGCTGCAAATGTAGAAGAAAAAGGAGTGTACACTCTGCCTTTTTAATTTTGAACACCAACACGTCTTACTTTCATCAGAGGGCATGGGGAGAAGTCTCCTGGATTTCTCAAAGGACACTTGCCTGCAGGAATCTAATCTCCACAGACAAACAAAGAGAAAGAGATAGCAATAATATTTGATAAGATCTTGCCACTGGCTTGTTTATCTTAATGTTCTGTTTTACTTGCTCACCTCTACTACAGAAACCAGCAAAACTGAATATGTAAGTAACTTTATGTTCTGGTTTGAACTAAAGTAGAATCAGTTTTCTAACTTCAGCTAAGTCTTGTCTAAGTAACTTCATTTTCTGAAGCAGCGCTACAGACTGGGGGAAGAATGGCTGGAGAGCTGCACAGAAGAGAAGGACCTGGGGGTGCTGGTTGACAGCCGACTGAACATGAGCCAGCAGTGTGCCCAGGTGGCCAAGAAGGCCAATGGCATCTTGGCTTGTATCAGAAATGGGGTCACCAGCAGGTCCAGGGAGGTTATTCTCCCTCTGTACTCAGCACTGGTGAGACCGCACCTCGAGTACTGTGTTCAGTTCTGGGCCCCTCACCACAAGAAGGATGTTGAGGCTCTGGAGCGTGTCCAGAGAAGAGCAACGAAGCTGGTGAGGGGGCTGGAGAACAAGTCTTATGAGGAGCGGCTGAGAGAGCTGGGATTGTTTAGCCTTGAGAAGAGGAGGCTGAGGGGAGACCTTATTACTCTCTACAGCTACCTGAAAGGAGGTTGTGGAGAGGAGGGAGCTGGCCTCTTCTCCCAAGTGACAGGGGACAGGACTAGAGGGAATGGCCTGAAGCTCCGTCAGGGGAGGTTCAGGTTGGATATCAGAAAAAAATTCTTCACAGTAAGAGTCATTGGGTACTGGAACAGGCTGCCCAGGGAGGTGGTCGAGTCGCCTTCCCTGGAGGTGTTTAAGGAACGGGTGGATGAAGTACTTAGGGACATGGTTTAGGGAGTGTTAGGAATGGTTGGACTCGATGATCCAATGGGTCCTTTCCAACCTTGTGATTCTGTGATTCTGTGATTCTGAAAGTTAACTGTGTGGTTTTTAGACAGTGTTTCTCTCTAGAAGTGATAATACAGGGCACTGACATGCGGACAGGCTGTTGCTCATACATCTTCTTATAGTAATCAATGCCATTCTTGAGCTGATGGAATGCCTTAAACCAAAGAGTCAAAGAAGCGTCACATCTGCAAGGACAAGTGCATAGGACAAGTGACCCCAAACTGACCAGCAGAGTATTTCGTCCCACATATGTCATACTCAGTATAAAACTGAGGGATCATGAGGGTCACTGTCTCTTCTTCCATGGCTGATGTCCAGTGAGAACCTCATCCATCTTTCTTGCCCCTGATCCCAGATCCATGTGATCCAGAATATAGTTCCCGAGTCCTGCGATTTTCCACCAGTGACTATTTCCCTTTGCCTACTCTGCAGCATTTGAGGTGATGTAGTCATTGGGGAGGGAGGAAGGGGCAATTTTGTATATTTGTGTATATTTTATTGTTGTTGTTAAATTAAAGATTTTCTAGTTTTATCTTCCAACCCACAAGTCTTTTTCCTCTCATTTCCCTTTCCCCGGAGAGAGGGGAAGGGAATTGGGAGCCAAACTGCTTACACCATAGCCGCCAGACAAGCTTGGCTTGGGCTAAACCGTGACATTATATCTAAGTCTCTGGCCTAATGTTTAGTGTCACAAATGCAAAGGGTGCGTCAAGTAATCAATTTGTATCTCCAAATGTAAATAGTGGATTGCACTTTGCTTGGCATTATGGAAAAGAAAGTCATTATTTTTCTGTACAGCTGACTAGATATTGGTTTACCTCAAAATTTCACATTGTGACTTCCCAATGCATGAAATCCCATGCTGAACAGCAGCATGTGAAGTATTGCCATGTATTTCTGAACTCAGCAGCCATCTCCATCACAGAATGCCCCCTGATCTACTCCTTTTCAAAACTGAATGCAATGCCTTTTGCTGTTTGTGCCTCATGTACTCATGCAGTCCCCTCTTTTCTAGTGAAGTTGGTTGTTAGTCCTGTTGGGTTTTGTTTACCCATCAATCAGTGGTATAACTGAGATCACCAGATTATAGAAGCACTTAAAATGGAAGGAACGTTGAAGGTCTTCTGACTCAAGCACAATTACAAGGAAGACTGTCTTCACCGTTAATTCAGGTCACTCAGGGTCTTGTCCACATGAGTTTTTAACATCTCCAAGGATGCCAGTTCCACAGCCTCACAGAGCTACCTGTTCCAGTGACTGAATGCTCTTGAGGCGATGAATTTTATCCTTACATCTCTTCAGAATTTTCCTTATAAGTGCTGCTGTATCTCTTTTCCCTGTTACGCTTGTGAGAAGACTCATGCCCTCTGTTCTCTATAATCCTTATTTAGGTCATAAAGGCTAGATCATTCATGAACAGTGAAAACAAATACAGAAAAATATACTGTTCTTGGAAATGAGTGACTGTTGTATCATTAATTCTGATTTCACAGGTAAGAGTTTTCTGCTAGAGATATTTTTGCTTAAGAAAAAAAATTTAATGCAAACAATTATTAAAATAGCCCTCATTTCCTTCTCTTTTTTATGAAAATTTCTTGTCTTCCTATACCTTTCTGAAGATCTCACAAATTTCTCAGTGCATTTCTCAGCGAGATGTGTTGTTGCACGAAGGTCTACCAAATAGCAAGTTAGCAAAATTAATTCTACTTTGTATTCTGATGGTAGTTTCTCATGGGGATAAAATAATTCAGAACATACATTTATGTGCACAGTATTTGACTATTCAAATGTCGCAAAGAAATTTATTGTGAAAATATGTGAGCTTGTCCATACGCAAATGTATCCAATTTTTCCAAAGAAATTATGCTGTGTTTTCCAAGTCCTGATATTTACTTCCTAAAAAGCTTTATTACTGTTTGAATACAAAGTGCTAGAAGTCTGATTTTAGGACTGTTAATTGCAGGATTAGTCTGCAGAACACCTAACCACGGCCTGCTCTTTGAAGACAAGCATGAAATGTGCATCTTTCCATGGAGACACCATATATTGTCCTGGACCTTGTGAAAGAGTCCTCAACTCTACTGAACTCAGTTCAGCTAGGAATTTGCAGAACAATATACATGACTTCACCAGGGAACCCAAGCTCATCTTCAGCTAGGAAGAGGCTTATCTAATAGTTTTGAAATTCTTTATTTATTTCTTTTCTTTATTGAAGAGGAAGTATAAGAAAAGTTAAATTCCTAGGATAGTTTCTTTTTTTCTTGGATAAGCTGAAAGCATAGTCTGAATGTACGTACTAAGACTGAGAAATATCAGTTAAGATTTGGAGACAGCATTATATTATGTCAACATACCTTCTCAATAATGAGAATTCAGCATGGAAGAAACTACTGCTGAATCAAAAGTATGTGTCTTCTTAGGGAGGGGAAAAAAAAAGAGGGAGAGAGAGATGAAAAAGAGAGAGAGGCACAGAGAGAGTTCCTTTAAGTGATAATTCAGTCTCCCTGGACTTATTTTTGTTTGTTTTTTCTAGCAGGCAGAGAAATACACTGTTCTCTCCTGATGAAAGGTGAAGATAGACTTCAATGGAGTTGAAAAAGGTATTTAATGAACTCTGCTGATGATAACCCTTGTAATAGAACATTTGATTGCAATGAAATTCTTTACTTGCTTTGTATTCACAGGAGTTTGACTTAATAGTAGAACCTAATGTTCTAGTAGTAGTAAATCAGGTTATCCATCTTGAAAGTGCTTTCTAAGTAACAGGAAGAGTAAAACAGAGAGGCAGGCAGTGAGGCAAAAAAGTTTTGCTCTTACTTTCATTTTTTTTTAATAAAGGAGATGTACACAGTTCTCAGTTTAGATGCAAATGCTGAAATGCTTTATTCATGGAGTGATATGTGATTCAACCTCCCCACAAAGACTTGGAGCTATACCCCTTCAGAATGCAAAAATATGGAAAGTGTCATGGGGGAGTGATATGGCAACACATATGTTTCTCACCATACCTTCATTGTATAGTTTAATAACTACATATCACAGGAGGCACTCTACTCCTCAAAGCCTTAAATGACATGTCCCATCAAAGTCCTTAATGTAAACAACATGAACTATTTACATATTTCATAAAGGAACTGCTAACTCCCCTCCCCCCTCATTCAGTTGTAAGTTGTTGTGCAGTGGGAGGGGGGCAGTTTTTTTCTGGATCTCAGTAGGAAAGGCACAGCAGCAAATGGTGCAACAACTGTTTTAATAACAGTAAAAATAATAATAATAACAACAAAAACAGAAATAGAAATAGGAAGAAAAATATAGATAGTAAGTAAATTGTATGTCTCTTCAGGTGCTGTGAACCCTGCTGTTCTGGAGCATTGGACAAGACCCAGATGCATGGTCACAGCATGCTGTGCAGATCCCATCCATGGCAAGGTTCAATCCTGCCCAGTACCATGTCTTCTTTTACCTCCTAAAGCAGACAAAACTGTATATCTTGCTTTGACAGGTGTCTTGCTTTACGCCCACCAGATTATGCCTAGGTAAACTTATCTAGGAAATGTATCCAGGAGCAGTACAAATCCAGAGAGACTTCAAGCATGTTGCCCTCCATTGCTATATACCTGGCGTTATGCTGCTGTTTCTCACATGAACTTATGTATATACCAAGCACGAAACACAGTATGGCTGTCAGGCCTTGATCAAGATCATCAGCTCCTCGAACACAATGTCTTCCATAAAACTCCCAATCCAACAGTATTTCTCCTTTGCTTCCCTTGGGAACTAAGACAGAAAAAGGCGTACAAGAAAGAGGAGTACAGACTGGAAAAGAAAGTATGACAGGATGACAGCCTATGGCAATTAGTGTATCTTTTCACTCTGGAAAGTCTAATGGTGCCTACAGTTCTCAAATTTTATCATTCCTCTGCTGTCAACAAACATATGTGGAATGAGGGCTGATTTGAATAGAAGATAACACCAGCTGTTGATGTTAGTCTTTCCATTAACTTTAGTAACAAACGGGTGTGCAAGAGGTCTACTTATGATGGGCTCTGTGACTGTCCCTTCTGTGATGGGATCTGTGCTCTTTTAAAGCAGAAGAAAAGCATATAAATGTCATACAAAGGAAATGTCATGAGTAGACTCAAGTGCAAAAAGTTCAGAAACATGGACATTAATATTCACTACAAAAATCCTCTTTTCTTCTCTTAAATACCTAATTCTGCGCAGTAGATCTATCTGCCTTCTGGCTGAAACAGGACAGTACAATAACAGAGGCAGTAGAGCTGCCAGAGTTTGAGGCATGGTGTGATGAAGGCAGACAGCCATGTGAGACCACAGAAGGCACCTGATCAAAGAAACTAAATCCTAACTCGTAGATCTAGTCTGCGGCACTATCTCTTCAGTGTACCTCTAAGGATGACTGTTAAATTAGTGAAGGAAGTTTCCTGAAGGTAGTAACTCATTTATGTGGATTCCTTAACTGAGACTCTATTGCCTGATTTAAATTCCTTTTTGGTTTCTTTTTTTGATTTGCAACTGCATCAAATACTTGCAGCTTGAAATGAAATGAATAGTGCAGTTGCTCTGAACCTATGAAAGTTTCCTTCCCCTCAGGGCTTCTGTGAAGATAAAATAGCAATATATCATGCGGCTTATAATATTGTGATGAGTTCCAGACAATAGTTTGTGAAAAAAATATTTAGTTTTTTTTTCATCTGAGTGAGTTCTGAATGATATATAGTAAATTAGGCCTCATTGAAAAATATGGGGAGGAAAACAGATAAAGAAGAGACACTTGCTTAAAATTACCTCCAGCTAGGCTGTACACTGAAAGAGGTAGGATGACCATGGGAAACATCTAATGAATTCTAAGGCTCATAGTGCACTCAAATATAGTCAACTTCAGGGTCCAAAATTCCATTATCTTCTGTTTGCATACTGTTATTGACTGCTCAACAGTTCCAAGAATTGTTAGAGCCCTGAGGGCACTAAGAGACCTTGGTCAACCTTACTTGTGGGCTCCACCCACCCCTTCTGCTCATGAGTCCAGGTCATTTTAAGCTCCGTTGTGATTGTTAGTCTCTTTCAGTTTGATGTATGCTATAGGTTTGCTTGTCTTTAGCTGTATCATAGCACATGTGTGCCTGGCCACAGACCCGATTGATGTGCCTGAGCTGTGGACTGATTATCTGGTTTGACTTCAGACTTGTCACCTGCCTTGATACTACTTGACTGGATCTGACCAAGAGTACTATTAAATGATTTGGCTTACATTCATAGATGACTCCTTGTCTTGCTTCAAATGTGGTCTGAGAAAAGTATCATATTCTTGGGGCTTGGGAAAAGCTGTATAGGAAAACAACGGCAGGTCTCAAATTGTTTGCAATCAAGTCCTCTTTGGATCACAACACTCTTTAGTGAGCTGGAAGGCAGAATACTCTTCCTTGGGAAGTGCATCCATCCTATCAAATCTTACAGTAGTCAAGAAATTCCAGATTAGACTTAGAAGACAACTAGAAGTTGGAGATGGGTTTCATTTACTTTTTTGGCTTTGAAGAAGATTTTGAATGCTATATGAAAATGTGCTGAGAGTCTTTTGTGACTCAATACCGGGGCACTGATGCTTACCGGGGCATCAGTGAAGGATGTAACTAGAAAACTTCCTTCCTTGGTCAAAGAGACAGATTATTATCCTCTGGTAGTATTTCAAATTGGCAATGATGACATAGAGAGCAGAAAGCTGAAAGCCATTAAGAGAGACTTCAGGACTCTAGGGAGAGCAATGGAGGGCTCTGGGGCACCAGTAGGGTTTAGTTCCATTCCAATGCTAAGGAATGAGGAGCAAGAGGTCAAAGAGAAGCTGTTGATTAATACCTGGCTCTGAGCCTGGTATGAGGAGAGAGGCTTTGGATTCTTTGATCATGGGGTGACCCACCCCCAGGCTTTCTTACTAGGGATGGGAAACACTTGTCTCCTAGGGGGACTAAAGTCCTTACTAAAAATCTAGCTAGGCTCTTGAATAGAGCTTTAAACTAGATGTGAAGGGGGACGGGGATAATTGCAGGCTAGTTAGGAGTGAGCCTGGAAGTGGGACTCCAGTGACTGAGAGATGGTGTGCTGGAGAGGACCACCAGTACATCACCTCAGAGCAAGTGGGAGCGATTACACTTGGGGACAGTAAGTATGAAAGTGGCACTGTGGCGTTAGTTATTCCAAGGATCAGTCAACTGGGAATGAACTCTCTTCCCTTTATGAGGGCTGAAGGTTCGCCAGCTCAGCTGAAGTGCATTTACACCAATGTACACAGCATGGACAATAAGAAGGAGGAGCTGGAAGCTGTTGTAGGACGAGGTGACTACAATGTCGTTGCCATCACGGAAACATGGTAGGATGACTCGTATGGCTGGAGGGCAGCTATGGCAGGGTATAAACTCTTCAGGCGGGACAGGAAGGGTAGGAGAGGAGGCGGGGTAGCCCTCTAAGTTAGAGAGTGCTTTGATACCCTCGAGCTCAATTATGGTGAGGAAGGGACTGAGTGCCTGTGGGTTAAAATCAGAGGAGCCCACAAGAAGGCAGATATTGTGATGGGAGTGTTATAGACCACCCAGCCAAGAAGAAGCAGCTGATGAGCTCTTCTATAAACAGCTGGAGATAGTCTCTAGATCGCTACCTCTTGTCCTCATGGGAGACTTCAGTCTTCCAGATATCTGCTGGAAGTACAATACAGCAGAAAGGAAGCAGTCTAGGAGGTTCCTGGAGTGTGTGGAAGACAACTTCCTCACACAACTGGTGAGTGAGCCGACAAGGGAGGGTGCCCTCCTGGACCTACTGTTTGGAACAGAGAAGGCCTTGTGGGGGATGTGACGGTTGGAGGACACCTGGGACAAAGTGATCATGAGATGGTAGAGTTTTCAGTTCTAAGTGAGATGAAGGGGGGGATTAGCAGAACAGTCACATTAAACTTCCAGAGGGCAGACTTTGGACTGTTCGGAAGGCTGTTTGGCAAAGTCCCATGGGAAACAGTCCTTAAGGGCAAGGGAGCCCACGAGTGCTGGGCGCTCTTCAAAAATGAAATCCTAGCAGCTCAGGAGCAAACCATCCCCATGTTCCAGAAAAGGAGCCGGCAGGGGGAAAAAAACAGCTTGGTTGAGTAGGGAGATCTTGAGAGATA
The DNA here is from genome assembly GCF_017976375.1 of Cuculus canorus. Taxonomy (NCBI): domain Eukaryota; kingdom Metazoa; phylum Chordata; class Aves; order Cuculiformes; family Cuculidae; genus Cuculus; species Cuculus canorus. Next base: position 75,002,118 of record NC_071402.1, on the reverse strand, counting down.
TCAAAAAGAAGAGGAATGTCTATGAGCGTTGGAAGAAGGGATAGGCATCTTGAGTGGACTACAGGGTGAAAGTGAGATCATGCAGGGAATAAATCAGCAGGGCTAAGGCCCAACTAGAAATCAAACTGGCTAAGTCTGTGAAAGATAATAAAAAATCTTTCTACAAATACATTAACAAGAAAAGGAGGACAAGGGAGAATATTCAGTCCCTATTGGATGCAGAACGAACAACAGTGACAGGGGATGAGGACAAGGCTGAGGTACTTAATGCCTTCTTTGCCTCAGTCTTTAATAATAAGGGACGTTGTTCCCTCTGTGAATAAACCCAGGAGTTAGAGGAGCGGAATGAGGCTCCCATAATCCAAGAGCAGGCGGTTAGAGACTTGCTTGCCCAGCTAGACACCCACAAGTCTATGGGGCCAGATGGGATCCACCCAAGAGTATTGAAGGAGCTGGCAGATGTCCTTTCCAAACCCCTAGCCATCATCTTCCAGCCGTCCTGGCTGACTGGGAAAGTTCCACTAGACTGGAGGCTGGCTGATGTTGTACCCATCTACAAGAAGGGTTGCAGGAAGGATCCAGGGAACTACAGGCCTGTCAGTCTTACCTCAGTGCCAGGGAAAGTCATGGAACAGGTGATCTTGAGTGCTATCATGAAGCACATGCAAGAGAACCGGGTGATCAGGCCCAGTCAACATGGGTTTACAAAAGGCAGATCTTGCCAAACTAACCTGATCACCCTCTATGACAAAATGACTCGACTACTGGATGGGGGAAAGGCTGTGGATGTAGTCTTCTTGGACTTCAGTAAAGCCTTTGACACAGTTTCTCACAGCACTCTGCTTCAGAAACTGTCAGCCTCTGGCCTGGACAGGCGCATAGTCTCCTGGGTTGAAAACTGGTTGGATGGCCGGGCCCAGAGAGTGGTGGTCAATGGAGTTAACTCCAGCTGGAGGCCAGTCACAAGTGGGGTACCTCAGGGCTCGGTACTGGGTCCAGTTCTGTTCAATGTCTTTATCAATGGCCTGGATGAAGCCATTGAGCAAGTTTGCGGATGACAGTAAGCTGGGTGGGAGTGTGCATCTGCTGGAGGGTAGGGAGGCTCTGCAAAGGGATCTGAACAGGCTGGACTGATAGGCTCAGACCAATGGGTTGAGGTTTAACAAGGCCAAATGCCGGGTCCTGCACTTGGGGCACAACAACCCTATGCAGCGCTACAGACTGGGGGAAGAATGGCTGGAGAGCTGCACGGAAGAGAAGGACCTGGGGGTGTTGGTTGACAGCCGACTGAACATGAGCCAGCTGTGTGCCCAGGTGGCAAAGAAGGCCAATGGTATCTTGGCTTGTATCAGAAACGGCGTGACCAGCAGGTCCAGGGAGGTTATTTTCCCTCTGTACTCGGCACTGGTGAGACCGCACCTTGAGTACTGTGTTCAGTTCTGGGCCCCTCACCACAAGAAGGATGTTGAGGCTCTGGAGCGTGTCCAGAGAAGAGCAACAAAGCTGGTGAGGGGGCTGGAGAACAAGTCTTAAGAGGAGCGGCTGAGAGAGCTGGGGTTGTTTAGCCTGGAGAAGAGGAGGCTGAGGGGAGACCTTATTACTCTCTACAACTACCTGAAAGGACGGCGTAGAGAGGAGGGAGGTGACCTCTTCTCCCAAGTGACAGGAGACAGGACAAGAGGGAATGGCCTCAAGCTCCGCCAGGGGAAGTTCAGGCTGGACATCAGGAAAAAAAATTTCACAGAAAGGGTGATTGGGCACTGGCAGAGGCTGCCCAGGGAGGCGGTTGAGTCATCTTCCCTGGAGGTGTTTAAGGGACGGATGGATGAGGTGCTGAGGGACATGGCTTAGGAATTGTTAGGAATGGTTGGACTCGATGATCCAGTGGGTCCTTTCCAACCTAGTGATTCTATGATTCTATGATTCTATGATTCAATGCTTACAAAATCTAATTAGCGAAAATTAATGAATGGGATTCTCATTTTCTTATATTTACGTAAGCACTTATGTAGCATTTCACAATTCACAACAGCTGCAAATGTAGTCAACAGGCAGTCCATACTTCATGCAGAATAGGATGTGTATTTCTTTCCCTGTTTGACAGGTAACCTTGTTGTTATCAGATAGCTTGAACAGTGGACCATTAAGAATGTGTTGCTCCTTGCAGAAACTCATCTGTGATAACAACAGAAGGTGCACCAGTCAAAATCCATAGCCCACAGTCAAAATCATTTTCTTTATGCAATATAAGTGAATCTCTCCTCATAAAAAAATAGATTATTCAAACTGAGGAAGAAAACAATCCAGTTATTCTGATATTCTAACCCTTTGGGTTTAGAAAAAAATAACAATAGCAAAAAAATATATAAAATTTGCTAAAGAAAACAAGGTATTTTCTATCTATCCATTCTGTGAAGGCAAGAGTCACAGGAAGAATAGTCCATAGGATTCTTTAGTGTGAACTGAATTTTGACACGTGGTTTCTCAGTTTAGAATGACATACCTTTTTCAAAGTGAAAATAGCAGTAAATTGTATTTATCCAGCATTTTTATACTATTGGTCTATAGTTTCTTCTAACTTTCTTTGGTCAGTACCACAGAAAATTCTTAAGTAGGCCTGTGTGACATTATGTGATGATTTTCTTCAAAGCTTAGAAAAGAAGTTACCAGATATTTTCAATCCACAGTGTCCTATTCAAAGAATTATCAAATATTTTAGGCTGGAACTATATTCCAGCTTTAGGATCTCAGAAGGTCATCTAGTCCTGTTTCCTCCTCCAACAGGACTAATTCCCATGTTATATTTGGCCTTGTTTCATCACATTTCAGAAATCCCTAAGGATGGATATTTCCCAGGAGGAGTCTGACACCATCCTCTCTGCCACTACCTTAAGTAAAGGAAAACTGTAATGAGGCTTCTCACTCCTCCTTCTCACTCACCATTTTTTTCCCCAACTTATAAATCCAGCTCCCTCACTCTCTCCATGTACATTAAATGCTCCAGCCACGTAACCATCTTCCACACTGAAACAGCTCACCTTGTAGGCAATGGCAATCTAGAGTGCCTGTATATTACTCTAGCTTGAATGACCACCTGCTTATCTATGCAGTCAAGAAGCAAGCAAATATAATAAATCCTTAAAAGTAATGTGGGATGGGGCTCTGAGCAACCTGATCTAATTGAAGATGTCCCTGCTTACTGAAGGGAAGTTGGACTGGATGACCTTTAAGGGTCTCTTCCAGCCCAAGACATTCCATGATTCTGTGGCTCTATCATTCTATAATTCTATGACCGTATGACAAGGAGGCCCTTCAGCACAGCAGCAGCTGAAAGGTGGGCCTCTAGGTGCGTAACAAACCAAAGACAAACTGCTGTCACAAGCTGATAAAAATCAAGCAAGGAAATAATAATTTATTTATTTATTTACAGATGGATACAGAATTTAGTACTAAAATAACTCACTGCATTAAAATAGCCCAGAGTATCTAGAAGCAAGAAATTAAACTGAGCTGCTCTTAATGTTTTAGCAAAGTGCAGAAAGTACTTTAAGAAGTATCCCTTGTCTAGTTTTGAAGTTAGCCCTGGCTGGAGCAGGAGTTTGTCCCAGGTGGTATCTAAAAGTCTCTTCCAAATTAAATTACTCTGGTTTTATTCTATACCTCGAAGCCCTCAATTCTATACCATACTTAAGAGAGCATCATCTATAAAGACAAGAGCAAATGATCAACAGGTGAAGGAAGGAACTTTAAAATGGAGATAAAAGAATATATAGATACTTGAGTCCAACATTTAGAAATACAGCGTGTTCCTAAAATACCCACTAACCTGATACTTAGTATCATAGTATTATAGCATAGTTAGGGTTGGAAGGGACCTTAAAGATCATCTAGTTCCAACCCCCAACTTAAAGGTCTCTGCACATCCGTTTTCCCTGAATTTTCATTCCAGCTCCAGTGTCTCATTTGCATCCCTGCCTCACTCCTTCCATTGCATCAGCATAATTTCCTGTGCAGTAACACAGTAATAAACGTATCTCTGTCAAAAGGACATCCCAATCTTACTATTTTATATCCTAACTAAGAGCCTCGACTCCCCTGCTCAAGCTCATTTTGTTTATGCTACGCTTGGGGGATGAGGTTTATTTTGTGCAATAGAGAACAGATTCAATAGGATAAACAAAGTCTCTTTAATCCTGTCTGAACTAGGCTGCCATTTGTGATATTTTTCTGAACTGAGAGAAACTGGTTTAAAAAATTGAAGATGTGGTGGTTATGTCACCGAAAGAGGTATATGTAGGGAAGAGCCTTTCTCATTTTTTTGTATGAAAGTTATGAACTACTGCAAATGGCTTGACAGGAAGAAAAGTAATTGAGAATAATCAGAAGTTCATCCTCTGTGGACAGGCTTATGGCTTAACTACTGTAGTAGGCAGAATTTAGGTCTACTGGATTAAACACTGATTCACTTTTGGGAGATAATCTGTTCCCACAAGGATCTCCCCTGAAATGATTACCTGGGTTTTTGCTGCTGTCTAGATAGGAAATCTGATTAGACTCTATAATCCTTCTTGACACAGGACTTTTCATCCTCAACTTCTCTTTGTTTCCTTCTAATCTTTCTCTCCCCATTCACCAAGTTCTCCGTTCCTTCACCCTTATCTCCCTTCCAAAAAAACCCAACACATCTCTAATAAGTTTTTCTATTGGTCTCTGTTTTGCCACCTGTGTACTTAAATGTGGCATTTCTGATATTGTAATCTAGGACATTTAGGTCTTACATAATATTACAGTTATGGTTACTGAGACACTTGGGGTCTTGCAAGATTGTACTCCCTGAAAGACCCTCAATATTCCTCTCCACTTGTCACTGAAACCTCACCACCTCTCACATAACTCACTCATAACCATTTGTGAAGCCTGGCCATTCCTCAGGACACTACCTGTAACTTTTATCAGCTTCATACTGAGTTATTTGTTATGTTCAACAATTTCTCATGTCATGTCCTGTAGTTTCTCATGGTCTGATTGCTTAGTTAGATCTTGGGCTGTGACTCAGTCATCTGCCCACACACCTTAAAAAAGCCCATCCATTAACCAGATGATTTTCTAATGCTAATTTGGCAGAGGATAGGTCTCTACTGCTACCATACTCTACCAGATGTGTAAATTAGTACTGTGGATTTTTTTATTGCATTTACATAAAATATGTTCAGCCCTTTTTTTTCCTTTTTTTTGATGCATGCATTCAATTCATTCTGTTTTGCATGATACTCTAATGTGGAAAATCATTGCCAGTGTAGAGAACTTATAAAGAAAGGTACGCACTCAAACTGTGCTCCAGAAAGTTTGTAAAGCCAAGAGTTGCAAATTTTCTGATTACCCTCAGACAATTTTAGATGCAAGTTGACTGAAAATTACCAATTCGTCATCAGAAATCTCCTATGTCTAGTCATGGAGAAAAAGTTTTTGGGAACACAGAGTCATTACATTTGTAGTTTCATTTTCAGCAAGCAGATGAGGAGAAAGAAGTGTTTTCAATAGAGAGAAAATACAGTAAGACACATTACAGCTTCTGGAAGTGGGCTGCTTATTTGCTTGAAAAGGTAACTGGAATATTGCTGTGATTTGTACTACATTCAACTTTTGTGAATGAATTATGTGAGCAGCATTGGGCCAAGGACTTTTACTCAGCCCTGGCTGTTCAGTCCCTTGAAACCTGTCCACTTTCTGTACTAGACCGAGTGACCCAGCTGAAAACATCAGGCAGATTCATGAACACAAAACCCCTTCCCTAGAGCATTTATGAAATCTTGCTGCTAACCTCTAATAAGACTCCCAGACCTGCTAAATTCAAGCATTCGCTTCCAATGCACAAAATATAACAAAGGAATCTAAACTGTGCAAGAAGTCTGTTGAAATCTTGCAAAGGTTTGTCAACAAAACACCACTAATGCCATGATGTGACAGAATCATTAATATAAGGATGGTGATGTTGGGTCAGGTCTAAATATAGCTTCTTGGTGTCAACACCAGTACCTTGCTTCTGACCAAGAGCAGCTGGAGGTCTGAGCCTTTATATTGCTCCATTTGTTTTTCAGCCACCTCAGAGCACCAAGGTGATAAATGCTTAGAAGCACCTTTTGAAACTGCAAATTCTCACTCCCAAGCAGTGACAGTCAGCTCAGAGCCCATCTTTTTGTTTGTGGAAGTAGGATTATTCTCATGTGAATTGCTTCATGTTTATGTAACTAGAATTCTGTGATTCATTGTAGTTCCCAGCCAGTAACATGCTGAGTTTCTGCTATAGTAAAAAAGTGTTCGCTTTTTTACCACACTGGTACCTCAGTATCGGCTGCAAACTTTGTCACATAACTGTTCATTTCCTTTTTTAGCCTGTTGATGTACATGTTGAATAGTACAAACTTAAGCCCAAATCCCCAAAGAAATCAATCAGTGACCTTACTCCTTCCTGAGATCTGACCCCTGCATACTTCACTCAGCACACCAAAAGCTCTCAAGTCGTGGAAGGGAAACTAAGCAGCCACTATCAGCCAAAATTAAATTCTGTGGTAATGTGTAAAGGATGAAACATCCAGCCAGCAAGGAAATGCTTTGCACAGAACAAGTTCTTCATCTTTCAGTCCTGATCCTCAAGGGAGACTTAGAAAACACTGCGCACAGACATACCTGGGAATTAAATGCATAACACTAGGACATCAAAACCAATGGATTCACTAGAGACACTTTTTATGGCACATTACAGTCTCCTTCTTCCCCTTCCAACATACCTATGCTTCACAGAATGCGAAAACTCTCTCTCCACCTTTATTTCTCCTCTTGTGCTCTGAAGATTCCAAACATTTTTCCTTTCACATTTCATCTGACAAAAGAAGCAATCTGAATCTCTAATTCTTTTCGGAGTTTGCTGCTCTTGGACAAGAGATTGCCTACTCAAACTTGTCTATTTTTGTCTTCATTATACACTTAGTCTAACAAGACATTACTGACTCTAGTCTTTATCCAAATAATATCTTTAGACCATCAAGTTTATACCAAATGCAATATTTTTGTTTGGTTTTGTTGGTTTTTAACATCTACAGGGGATGCAGCTGGATTGTCAGAACTCCAGTCTTGAATATTACCTTAATATTTCGCAAACATATTTTCACTGGGCAATAGCCCAATGCCACACAAGATTTCAGGCACTGCTCCCAGGCTATGCCAGCTTAGTGTGACCTTGAACTTCTGACGCACTTCCAAATGTCTTGCATACATATTTAAAAACCATCAGCTTTCTCAAACCTTTGGCCATCAGGGAATATTAGACCATCACTCAACATCACAATTCAAACTGTCAGGCATCCAGAATATGAATCTTCAGTAGAAGAATCCATCCATTATCTTTCATTACCATGCAAATCTGTCAGATAACAAGTGCAGGCAACATTGATAACATCCTGTTTCTTACAGACATGGAATGAAAATGGAAAAAAATACTCTTATTTGGTATACTGAAACACACCGTGGGACTGCAAGTTCTGTATGTTCTTCATGCAGATCATTTGCTTAATGGCTTACAAGGAACTCAAAAAGAGCACATGACACAAAGCATGTTGACCTGTGTCCTTTCAAAAGAGGTCAAATATTGAACAAAGTTACTGTGCTTTTTCTTGCCTACCTTCACTCAGAACAAATGTGAATGCAATAAGCATCTACAGCCATATTCAGGTTACACATCAGTGCTACGAGGGCCAGTCAGGAACTGGATTACGTATAGCAGCAAAGCATGTGACTTCCAGATTCACAGGAAACTGCTGTCCAGGCAAATACAAATTTCCTAGCACAGTCTGAAACTAAATGAACTGTCATTAGGGAAGATAATATCTATATAGGAAGTATTTGTGCGCAAAAATTTCCCCTGTAATCTCATTTATTCCTATCCCTTTAAATGGCTATAATGTTTAGGGATTCTAGGTTTTAATTTTAGTGGCTAAGTGTAAGCAAGTAACATGGTGCTCTCAAACATTCAGAAATGCAGAAAGTAAGGACAGATACAAAGAACTAATCAAAGATGTCATTCTCTCTAAACAGAATTTCAAGAATAATGCAAAAAAAGGATGAATGTTGAGTAGGTAGCGGACCCACTTTTATCCTGAGTTAAAGGACTTTACTGTATTTTGCTTATGCTGTTTTACACTTCTTGTTCCTTAAACAGAGTTATTTGCACGCATGTGAAGCAAAGCAAAAATCAGTCCTGTCTGAGATACTTCTCTTGCAACTGAAAATAATACAAGGTCTTCGTTTTACTGGCGCTGAGAGATCAGAGTAACAGTTCAGTTGCTTCCTAGCTGTTTCACGTTTCAGCTTCAAATATCATTTGTCTTCAATAGGCAAGTTCATTTGTGAGTGACACCTTTTCTTTCCTCTCCTGTAAAAATCATTGTACAGTTAAGTGCACTTCAAGACAATATTTAGACAACTAAAAGCACTGATAACGTTGATAACATGCTAAATTGTAAAAAGCCACAGTCTTTGATCAAACTGCTGACAACAGTTTCACTGAGGTGGGATCACACTAGCGTGGATTCAAAGGAACTAATTCCTCATTAGTCTGTTTCTTCTACAACACTGCCAAGTCTCTTGTTGCCAAACAGAACCACAACTCCTTTCCAACTTTCTGACCCCACGTAGTCAATACGGAGAGCCAGACCATATGTGTCTCTCACCAGTTACATCTTGTAGCAACTCTTGTCAGACATAGAAATAGTCATTACTGTGATAAACATTCAATACTAATATTTCTAGGATTCTCACTGTAGGAAAAATCTAGAGCTGAGTGAGCTGGGGTTGTTTAGCCTGGAGAAGAGGAGGCTCTACAACTACCTGAAAGGAGGTTGTGGAGAGGAGGGAGCTGGCCTATTCTCCCAAGTGACGGGGGAATGGCCTCAAGCTCTGCCAAAGGAGGTTCAGGCTGGATATCAGAAAAAAATTCTTCACAGAAAGAGTCATCAGGCACTGGAACAGGCTGCCCAGGGAGGTGGTTGAGTCGCCTTCCCTGCAGGTGTTTAGGGAGCGGGTGGATGAAATGCTTAGGGACATGGTTTAAGGGAGTGTTAGGAATGGTTGGACTCAATGATCCAGTGGGTCCTTTCCAACCTGGTGGTTCTATGATTCTAGAGAGTTCTTCTTTTCTGAGATGTCTTTTAGAGGCAGAAGAAAATGGAAATGGAGAAAATTTAGGAGAGAGGTGGATATGATACAACTTGACTTTAGGTACTTCCTCCCACAGCATCCTCATATGGAAACTGAGAATGAGCATAATGGACAAGAAGACTTTTAGAAGGCCTTGAAATTTTCTGGACTAACATGCTCAGAAGGTCGAGATCAACAAGCTATTTGAAGATGGCAATGAGTGAAGTGGAGATTCATACTGGTGCCAACAGTGTTTCAACATTTTCACAGGTGGCCTGTATAGTGACAGAGCCCGTATTCAGCAGAGGACACTGTAGAGGACACTGACCTAAGGTTGTGCTTATGACTGTTAGGATTTGCCAAATCCTGTAGCCCTGGAGAAAAATGCTGCTGCAGCTCCACGCTTCCAGAGCCAACCAGTAGCGAGGTTGAACATGTATCAGCCAAAGTCACATGCACATGTGAACAGCACATATATATACATATACACACATCCAAATACACAGGTCAGCACAGAGGGACAAAGTCAGCCCACACACAGACACCACAAATGGTCTTATTCTGTTCCCCTCTCTAGTGGAGGAGAAGTTGGTAAAGAGACTTGGAGGACACTCTGCTTACACTGCTAGAAGAGGGAGCTGCAAAGCCAAGGGAAAAAAATATTTCACCATAGTGCCACGCAATATAACGAATAGCAATAGCTGCAATCAGCAGTGTGAGGACTTCAATAAGAGGGCAATGCAGCACCAGAACAAGTTGCCCAGGGAGAGATGGAATATACATGGTTGGAGGCTTTCAAGCTGTGGTTTGACAATACCCAGGCTGACAAAATCTAGTGTTGCCCCACTTGGGAGGATGAGGTCGTGGAGTAACAAATCAGGTCTAGCTCTGTAGGAAGCAGGGCAGGGGCTTGCCAGCCCACCAACTCCCAGTCCCATGGTGTCACAGCAGGGCAGGTAGGGCGGGCTAGGGGGAACAGTCAGGTTCAACCAAGAGTCCAGGCAGATCTGCAGTGGCAAGGTAGATCCAAGGTCAAGCTGGGAAGACCATATGCAGGTCGGAGTCCAAATGTGCAAGCTGGAGACAAGCACTCCTACAGTACAGCTCAGGCAAGGGTTGAAGGCCAGAGGCTCAGCTTGGAATGGGGCTCCAGGGCCATGAACTGGATAGTGGGAGGCTCCAGGTGGGGCTGGTCAGTGCCAGAAGGCTAGAAAGTGTCTTCAGAGGTCTGTTGTGATGCTAAACTAGAACCCTCCAGAGGTCTCCTCCAAACAGCATTTCTATGGTTCTTCAGAGGGTAGCGGTCACATAACCTCCACCACCATTCTGCTAATCTGTATTCCTGGAGCCATGAAGCAAGCTAGAGAACCAAATTTCTCTTACCTTTTTTCCCCTCCTCCAAAGTAAACTGGGAAAAGCAGAGAACCTGCCTAATCTGATTTTCATAAAGTAAATCTGATTATGAAAATGGAGAGTGCTTGCTAATGCAATCAGCATTTCAAAAGATGGATGATTTTAGCAAACAAACCTGACAAAAGGTTCCTAATTACGCTTTTAAGCATACATTCATCTTCAACTTTCTATATTCCCATACTGTCTGCAATGTATTTTCTGTGCTGACATTCATATTTTCTGTTGTATTTTTTCTTGGGTTTTCTGTGAACCAAAAGCACTTGGTCATCCAGTAGGGAGAAAAGAAAGAAGTATTAACTTAATCTTTTTTTACATACACAGGTAGCAACTACAAAAAAAAAAAGGAAGGACCAAGGAAACCATGTGAGGAAGTACCCTTTGTTTTCAGTATAAAGTTGGTCTACACAAGGGCAAAATAAATACCTCAAAGTTATCAGCTACTCAAATTTATTGTGAGAGAAAAGGAAATGAATTATGAGACGTGAAAGTCAAATCTGTAGAGGTATGTGAAAAAAAATTGCATAATTGGGGTCATAAATAGGGTGATGATAAGAGGCAATCAAGTTTAGAACTATGCGAAACAGGAGGTGTATAGGAGATATGCCAACAAAACCTGATGTGCTGTAGAAAGTAACACACTTAAAGAGAAACAAAAAAAAAAGCAATTAGATGCAAAAGAGAAAAAAATATTTTCTGAGGAGATATAGGATGAAAGGTGATATATTAATATAAACATGTAAAAGTGAAAAGTAAAGCCTTTAAAAGACATAGCTGAGTAGAAAAAGGTATAATGAAAAGGAAAAAATAATAATGAAATGCAAGTGTTTAAGAAAAGGAAAAAGTGAAAGAAAAGTGAAAGCATCACAGACTGATGTGTAATAAAGAAAAATGTGTAAAAACGCAAAAATGCAAATAAAAAGATACATCATGTTCTATAGAAAAGGAAACATAACAGCCTGGGGAAAAGGATATTCAAAGTAAGGTGACAGAAATAAAAGGTTAAATAAGAGGTAAAAATTAAAAGCTGTTGTGTGATACAAAAAAATGGACAAGCGCTTTAAAAGCAAAAATTAAATAGTGCAACATAGTGGCGAGCAGGCAATAAAAGGTGAAAGAACATATGCGAAGGGATATGAGTGGTAGGAAAGTTAAAATAAAGTTGAGCTATAGGGAAAAGATTGTGTTAGATACAAAAATGCATGCTGAGTTACAAAAGTGAAACACTTCAATGAGAGATGAAAGAATAACATAATGAGATGCGCAATTTAAGACCTAATCAATTGTGAAAAAATAACCTGCAGTAAGAACATATATAAAAAAAGGAAAACCTGAAAAAAATATAGTGAGATGGTAGAGAAGTGGATAACTATATGAGCAAAGATCACATCTGGTGTGTATGAGATCACATCTGCTGCTCATAAACACAAACAAGTATTAATAAGTGGAAAAATGCAACACTAACAACGCGTAAGGACTGTAGAATGGAAATGTGTAATGGCATTTTAAGGATAAATGAGGAACAACATGTGAATAATAGAGTTCCATAACGAAATGCAGAACAGAGATTAATGTTAAAAGAGGAGACAGAAAAATCTAAAATGGGTTATGTTATACAACAAAGGAGGTAATGTCCAAGTTAAAAAATGAAATTAGGTAATCCATTCAGGAAAACTTCTAAGAAAAATTTAAGCTTGGTGAGAGACAAAAAGGAAAATTCATTTTGAAAGGGGAAATTCATAAGGAAGTGCAAAAATAATGCATAAATAGATAAAGAAGAAAAGCATTAGAGCATTCAAAATTGGAACTGTGTCATGAACTACAAAGTCTGAAACATGTCATTAGAAACAAAACAAGCTGCATAATCACATGCATTAGGGAAAGTGCAGAAATAGCTCTGAAAAAAAAAGAAAAAAAATACACAATGTGAAAAGGAAATGTGTGAGGATTTGCAGATATGAAAAGGTATGCTAAGAGGCAGCACCACCCCCAAGTTTCAAAAAAAACACCCAAATGGAAGTTCACTACACATTGTGTAAATGAAAAGCTAGTATGAGATACAAAAACTAAATCTGCAATATGATAGCATTAAAATGAGTGATGAGATATTAAAAGAAAATGTTTATTTGGGGTGCAAAAGAAAGACAGCTTACTCAGGTGTAAAAAAATAACAGATTTTAAGTCATAGTAAGAAGCTCGTAGGAATATGTGAAATTTACCATAAGATGTAAGAAGTTAACTGAAGAATGTGAGAGAAGGAAAACATGCGGAGAAATGTGAAAGCTCATGCTTAGCACGCTATGCATGGTCTGTAATGGGCAACAAAAAGGAAATTGACTAATAAGCAATGATACATTAAATTCCTAATTGGATCTAAAAGTACATAATGAGATGCTGAAGCAAAACCAAGCAGTGAAATAAAAATGAATATACACAGCAAAAACCCAAACTGGAAAATGGAAAAGAGATGTAAAAAAACATTCATATTGAGATGCAGAAGCAAAAAAGTAGGTAATGAGATGTGAAAAGAAAAACTCATAATGAGATTCAACATCAGAAATTCATAGTAAGTTGAAAAATTGTAATAAGCCATGAAGTACAAAATCTGAAAGAGTAATGATAGGCAAAACCAAAAATACACCTTTAAGATCAAAAAGTAAAAATCGAATAGAAAATGAAGTTAAATAGTCAATCATGTGATGCAATAGGGAAAATGCAGAATGAATTATGAAAGACTAAATGTGTGATGAAACACAGAAAGAAAAATCCATAACAAGTTGTGAAATATCAGTGTTTGATGGGAAGAAACCCCCCCCCACAGTGTATGGTGGAACATGAACACTGAAACCCACAGTGAGGATCTGGAAAATAAGTAATGAGATGTGAAATCAGAAATAAAATTATTTGTGATAACTATCATTCATAATGACAAGCAAAAACAACAATTGAAATGCTAATGCAGCACGGCTTGTGAAATGCCAAAGGAGATACAATAGCTGAGATACATAATGGAATACGGAAAAAGAAGTGTAAAATGGAGAGTGAAAAAGAAAACATGTACCAAAAGAGGAGATGTTCAAAATAAAACATGCATAGCAAATCATCTTGATTTAGATGGATGAAGAACATAAAGCAGTATGAAAATGGAACAGTATAAGTGTTGAACTGTCAAAACTGAAACATGCAAAAGGCTCAGAGCAGAAAATTTACTCAAATATTTGAACAACTGGGTTGATTACTAATTCACTGGCTGTTGAGGGCTTATTTTACCTTTTTTTCCTTTGGGCTTGCCCCACTTGCCTCTAGTCAGTTACATAAGGGATCTTACCCTCCATTCACATGAGTTCTCGATGTCCAGTGATACAGTATCATAATATGCCAGCTTCATTTTGGGTGGCATCGTCTCTCATTATGTCACAGCAACAGGCCCCGCTGGCACATTACATAGGAGAAACAGCCTTTGGGAATTCTCCCTCAGGCATGCCAAGACCACCAATCAGCTTATTAATTGCAGAACAGTTTCAGCCTTCAGGCCCACGTGCAGAGACATGGATGGCTTTGTTAGGTGTAGGTCTACGAAGAATCAGATCGCAGATACACAGTGATTTCGCACATGTTAATAGTGTGTATAAACAGTGGGCTTGAGTGCCTAAAGGGGAAGGCAAACAATGACACTATACTTTCACTGCTTCATGCATTACTCATGCCAGGCAATATATATAGGACCAAATTCCCCAGCAGCAACAGTGTTTTCAGCCCTGAAGCACACCTGTAAGCCCTGTGAGGGTGTTCTGTTGAAAATCTGTTTCTGCTGGGCCTTGATAGTGCCTTCTGGGGTCTCTCCAGTCATTGGGCTGTGACATTGACTTTCACCTGTGCATAATTAATGCTTAAACAAGCCTGGCGACCATTACCTACACCAAAGGCAATTTGACATCGGCATCATCTCATGCCCCCAGGATTTTTTTTCATCTCACAGGTAACTGAATTTTGCAAAGACTCTGCAGCACAGGTAGGCTGCAGGTGCTGCTCATTCAAAGAGGGAAACGTCTGAGTCACAGAGAGGGCAAGATTTAGATGTTTCAAGATGAGTGCCAGGGAGGCTATGCAGCCACAGGCAGGTTGGGAGCATGCTTCACCTCAAAAACGATGAGCAGAAGGCTCTCTGGTATAAACATAGGGATGCAGAAGCAGTAAAACCAGCTGACCTTTACAAGACCGTCCATAAGCCAAATACTTCACAGGTTGGGCTGGGAACAGACACCAGAAATACAGTGTAGCAGAGGCTGTCAACCCTGGTCGGGTGGCTTGCTCAGTAGAGGTCACTACATTGAACTTGTACTGCTTGCTTCTGTTGCCTCTCATCCCTGCCCCATGCCATGAAAAAGCCACTGCTCAGAAACCCCTCTGTATTGAGGCTGCTGGTGTTCTTTCCATTTGCAGTAGATTTTTGGAGAAAGTCTCAAACTCTTCCAGGGAGCTGGCTAAAGTAGAAGAGGGCAATGTTGGCACTGATCTCTCTTTGCAATACCTCCCTGTCATAAAAATATCATGGCATGCCATAATCTAAACCAGCTAAATCATCAATTCTGACTGCACAAGGAATCAGCCTGGCATGCTGGTGGTGCTGTGGAAGGGTCCCTGCTTCTGGGCAAAGAAAACTGCAAAGCCCTTGTGTGGTATCTCTAGGATATTTCCGTGATTTAGTATCTGGTACCAGCAAGAAGTGCTCCATCATCTTTGCAACTGCCCACTAAAATGTAGGGAACAACTAGTTGATCCATCAATCTCAACTTTTCCAGAGGCCCTCAACATCATGTGCTTCTTCAAGGCATATGTTACAGGTTTCTGATCGTCTTTATCTAGCTGTTGTCATATACAGCTAGCTACTTTATTTTATGCCAAATGCTATGCTATGGATTAATTAGAGGGTCACAAATCATAGAATGGCTTGAGTTGAAATGGATCTAAAAGATCATCTAATTCCACCTCCCTGCCATGGGGATCAGGCTGCTAAAGGCCTCATCCAACCTGGCCTTGAACACCTCCAGCGATGAGGCATCCACAAATTCCCTAGGCAACTTATGCCAATGCCTCACCACCCTGATTGTGAAGAATCTCCTCCTTAGAGCTAGTTTATATTTTCCCCTCTCCAATTTACAGCCATTCTCCCTAGTCCTCTCCTGCCCTTCATCATCCATGGTGAAGTATAACCATTGAGGAAGTTTTATTTGGCTTTATATGAATGCATATACTTTGTTATATACCTCATTGTAATTATTTGTTATATACCTCATTGCTCTCTACAGCCTGAAAGGAGGTTGTAGAGAGAAGGGAGCTGGCCTCCTCTCCCAAGTGACAGGGGACAGGGACAAGGGGGAATCGCCTCAAGCTCCGCCAGGGGAGGTTCAGGCTGGACATCAGAAAAAAATTTTTCACAGAAAGGGTCATTGGGCGCTGGAACAGGCTGCCCAGGGAAGGGGTTGAGTCACCTTCCCTGGAGGTATTTAAAAGATGGGTGGATGAGATGCTCAGGGGCATGCTTTAGTGGTTGATAAGAATGGTTGGACTTGATGATCCTGGAGGTCTTTTCCAACCTTGTGATTCTGCGATTCTGATTCTGATTCTGTGATTCTGTTACTCTCTTATTAATATTTTCCTTTTTAGTACAATTGTTTAACTAAAGCTCTTTTAGTTTTAGTTTCCGACTCATAAGTATCACTCTCTCATTTTCTTTTCCCCTTTCCCTGGAGGGGTTTGGGAACAGAGCTGCCCATTTTAGCTGCTGACCTGGCTCGGGTACAATGCAGGGAGATAAACCAAGACACCCAGTCTGAAAACAATATAAGAAGCTTCTTGAGTTCTATAAAAGGTGGCTGAGGGGGTAGAGCTGCTGGAGACAAGCATGTCTGAGCACCCTAATCTTATAAGGCATTTCCTTCTAGAGATGCCTTCCCTCTAGTTTTCATCCTAGGGTGCTGTAAGATCAGGACAACATTCAGTCTTGGCTTGGCTTCTTCATGTCAACATTCTTGACATGAAGAAAAATGCAAAGTGGCCTTGGTGGAGCTTTGCACTGGTTAGCATCAAATATTTTGGCACAAGTGGTTCAGAAGCTTCTTTGGAGGGGAATGGTTGAAGATGGGTTTTTAGCAGGGAGAGGCTTGCATCTCCTCACTCCTGATATTTTTCCTTTTCTTAATGCACACACAACTTCAATGTGACCCATGATTTCTTGAAAGGATCAACATCAGTTTTGAAATGCCTAAGCCCTTTCATCTTAGACCCATTCCCCAGAAATGAGAAACTCCTCACAGAAAGCTCACTGTCATCTAAGCTTCAGGGAAAATTCCACGTGACTGCAAGAAAATCCTGATTTCACCAGTAGCTCCGCTTCAGAAACTCTGATTCTTCTAGTACAATAACCTGTAAAATTTGATCTGACAAGAGGCAAAGCCCTCAATGGCATTAAGCTTATTAGATTTATTCCAAAGTAAAAGTAATACTGTGATTAGTGTATATTGCATGTGTTAAGACCATAATGAATAAGAATAGAGTGAGTTGCCAGAAGCAGCTGGTAGCTTGTCTTATGCTGTAGAGTCAATCCAAATTACTCACTGAACAACAAAACACTTTAAAAAATGGGTAATGTTTTGGATGAGAAATAACACAAAAATATAGACTCTGATAGTAAAGATAATAAATCTAACAGCTCAATACCATAGAGATACTGAAACGCACATATAGGATCCATTATCTTTCCACAGCATGCTTCCCTTTGATATACCCTGCAGCCTCCATTTATATTGTCTGTTAAAAGAGTATTAAAACCATGCTCAGTCAGCTACAGAAAATGCTCACAGATTATCTTAAATAAAGAGGCATTCAGCAGAACTCAGCTTTAATGGTGCACAAAGCATTTTGTCAGAGTTAAAAAGCAACAAGAAGATTGTGTATCTTTGATACAAAATTTAGTATACAGTTGGTTCCATGTCATGAAAATGTGGAATAGCTCTTCTTTTTTAAGAAAATCAAAATGTCACTACAAAAGTCTCCTTGTTTTAGTTAAATGTAGGCCATCTTTATGCAGTCTCTGGGCACACATTATTTCTACTGTAAGTAAAAGAGGTCCAAATCGTGGAAAGACATGTGCACACCTCATCAAAACCTCCAAAATTTTAAGGGCCTGTTATAATAAACTTTGTTTGAAACTCCTCTCTAGCTCACCATTTTGTTTTTCTTCTGTGTGATGCTTTTGTAGTTCTCTGCTAGGACATGACTTGGGTGATACATTGCAGCAGTACATTGTACTTGAACAGAAAGTTGCACTAAGGTTAGAAAATGCTTCTAAGAAAACTGGAGTCATTGTATGGGGATTCCAGACAGAAACATGTTGAAAATGTCCGTGCTTTCTTCTGTATTTTAAATTCTCACATTACCGTGAATCAAGGATGCGGATGAGAGGAGACTGGTATTAAACATCTCATCATCTAGTACATAACCAAACAGTGTTCCAGGTGAGTTTACATTGGCTGGCAAAGGCCACTTCGAATTTGATTTATAATTGGTATGACAGGTTCTCTAGAGGCTACACTGAACAGCACAAGTAAAAACTAGAGTTAATGCAGAAGTCATGACTCTCACGTTGCACATTGAATGCTTCCATTAACGCATTACTGGAAATGGAAGCAAGCTGACTTTTGAATACTTCCTGCTCACAAATAAGTAACAAAATGGATATTTAGCATATAGTTAGAATTGATTGACTTTTTTAATTATAAAACTTGTTTTCTAATAATTACAGTTTTGTCAAGCTTAACCTGATTGGGCTTAAATGCCCTCATTTGTGTGCTGGCTGCAATTCACTATTATCTTTTCAACTTCTAGCCCATGTAATACAGCCATTTCCAAGGTAGATATGCCAAAACGTGATTTCTGCCAATCTGAAAAAAAAAAAAAGTTTAAAAAAAAGCCTGAAGAAAAATCCCTTCTTACATATGTTTCTTTGAAAAGCCATAGCACTTCTGCAGATGAAGGTGTTGCTACCGTCTCTACATATGTAACAATAAGGCTTTTTTGGCTCTGGAGGCTGCCCAATTACATTAAAATGATAATGCTTTAGAAACTAGAAGTCAGAAGTCCACATGCATGCAAGGCTACAAAACCATCCAGTGATGTGGTCTTCAACTGAGTAGATGCCGTCCTTTCACATATAAGCAAACACCAACTACTCAATGAGCCACAGAGCAAACCATGTGTAACCCACTTCAGTGCTGGGCTGAAAGGATTTTGACTACTGATCTTCCTCCCAACTGACAAAATGGGAAACCCCTCTGAGTTTCACAATGTTTTTGCTGATGGCAAAGAGCCAAGGAGACACACACTTTTCCCCTACTGATCCTTCTTGAACAGGAGGTCTAGAAACAGAGAGAGGGGCAGTTCTTCAGCATCTCTCAGCAAACACATGGGAATATCATCAGCAAAGCATACGTCTCTTTTTTTGGAATGGTGAATTAATATACAAGCATCCCTTTTAACTAGAGGTAGAGGGATGTTCTGTGGCTCTTCAAGCCCCCAGCCAGCAGATGACTCACACTTTAAGGAGAGCTTAATTCTTTTTAAACATTTCCCACTAAATTCTAAGGCAAGAAGTCTAATTACACTTTAGGCTTTAGCACGCTTAGAAGAACAGCATGATTTGGAAATGGCTTTTTTCATAAAATGGCTTTGTAGAACACATTTGAAAGTGACTGCTTTCCTGAATGCAAATGTATGAATTCCTCTAATTATATAACTGGGGAAAAAGAGGCTTTTTTTAGACTGCCAGTATCTGAAGAAACTATGAGAGGACAGAACAGTTTCTCCCAGTATTCTTTATTAGTATGTTTTCTATTCTGGTTCTAATACATATAACCAGTGAAATTGTCAGCACTTTCTTTCTGTTATGTAGTAATTAGAAGTCACTCTTTAAAAAAAAAAAAAAACATGCCATGATTTTAAGTTTTGGCTGCTCAATCCTAATTATGCAACGTTGTCACACTGAAGTTGGGAGCCCCTAAACACCATTGCATGAAGTTCAGAAAGGAAGAAGGAATGTCTCCAGGACTTGCTATTGCAAACCTAAACTTGTTTTTGTTTTGACAGGTAAATATCATCCCTGTAGTAAGTACAGCATCTGATTGTGTGAAAAAACACAGTGATAGAAAGCGTGTTTTTCACTTCTTTTGATGTAATTTCACAGCAGGAAACTGGAAAAACAAGCATCATGGCTGCATCTGAGCTCCTTTAGGATATGATTTAGAGATTAAAACAGCTTCTATACTCACTGCTTACAGGTGAGAGCATCATCAAACTGAATCATGATACTTCTGCTCTGTTTTCTGGGATGAGCATGGGTTGGGGTTCCACCAAAACTTTTATTTAAAAATTTCAGGGGAACATTCAGCTACAGTCAGCCAGCACCCCCTATCTCACTGACCCTTCTGTTGACAATATCCGGCACAAAAAGATGCTCTTCATGTCTTTCCTAACTGCAAGAGAAGATATGTTCTGTAGATATTAAGGATTTGGTCTGAATGCTTAACATATAGACATCTGGGTATCAGAAATGGGTTTTTATTCTTCTCATCATTTCCTCTAGTGATGAAGCCTTGCTCTCTCAGCCACCTCCCAGGACAGGTGCGGTGGGAAGCTAAGGTACAGATGGGGTTCGAACAATCCTTAGAGAAGCTGTCAGTCTTGCCCCTGCATCCTTGTATTCCAGCTGCCTCTCTTCCTGCTATCACATTGTTTGCTGTCGTCTGTGCACTTGAACTCCCATTTAAACTGCCAGTCATCAAAATGTAACTGGATTTCTCAAATTCCACAGGGCATTTTGCAGACAATACAGTCTTAGAGTTTGTTTCTCTCAGTTCTCTATCTGCTTCGTGACTGTCACAGTTTAGATCTCTATTTGTCATGGCCTGCCTGCTTTCAAAAGACCCTAAATACAAGCCTTTAAGTGAATATTTTATTCAAATAAACTAATTCCACCCATATGAGTCACTTTACATCTCATTTCTTAGAATAAGTTAGAGTATTCTCAATTCAATTACTCAAGTTGTCCCAGGATTTTCCTTCATAGTCATCTGAAGGTTTGGCGAATAATTCTAGCATGTGGCATTTGCAAAAGCAACAGTCCCTTCTGCACCTGGGAAATTTGCCTCATGGTGATGAGTGTCATACCCAGACTGTAAAGCAAAGTAGACTCCTGTGACAGCCCTGGAAGGAACTGGAGCAGGAGTTCTGCTTCCTTGCTATTACCATATACTGACTGCAGGTGTCAAGACTTTGGCAGCAATGGGAATGTGGGGGGATTTTCCATGAGATGAGCCTCCTTTCCCCTTGTGCTGCTCAGGGCAGGGGTAGATGAGTTGGGAGTGAAGGAGTAACTGAGCCTGGGAAAAGGGTAAGCGAAGGGTGTTTTAATGTTATTTCCCCATCCTGATGAGTGGGGGAAGTGAGTGAAAGCCTAAGTGGGAGTTTGGCTGTTGACTGGGATCAACCCACCACAGCTTGTCAGTAACTTGCCTGTCATGTTGCATCTGTGCTCCTTCAGATTTCTGGAGATGGATCTTTTATGTGCTGGTTATTCCTCTGTGATAAGCCTGCAAGTAGTCTGACAGAGTATTATTTGGGTTCACCACTATCACCATTTCTCCTTTGAATACTTTTGAGTAAGTGAAGACAAAATTTTTATGACATAACCTAGCACTTCCTATCGATATTCCCTAAAAAAAAAGTCTTCCATGTCCTTTGTCTCAATTCCTACAAGAACAAACCGCTTAAATTCAGTTTTCATAAGCTGTTCTCCAGTGGTTTCTCTGTATCTATTCTTAATATTCCCTTCTCCTCAGATAAATTAAACATTGAATTTCTCTTCTGCTGATTCACTACCCATTCCTGGACTCTGACTAACCCAGCAACTGAGATTAAGAAATTCCTCTTTTCCTTAGCAGACACCACGGAATGGTAGGTAACTTCAAATCTTCCAAATCTTATTTTTCTAAGAAATAATCAGGATTTTCTTCTTCCCAGCCAATCCTTCAGCACTGAGCATTTAACTTACGTAGTTCAATCTGCATATCCTGGAAGATGCAGCTTGCTGAAACTATTGGCCACTTGCAATCCTTCAGTCCCTTTAGGGCAGACTATCCTCTTCTACTATTTGTAAGTCTTATTATCTTCCCGTCTTTAGACATTTTTCATTGCAGAAAATGTCTTTCTGGTCAAAAAAATAATATATACATCTATTCAGCTTCTTTATTCTTTCAAGATGGATAGTAGCGGCAATCTTATGTGGTGATTTGCCTCCTGGCCACGAAGATGAGGGCGCAGGCATGCAGTTTTTTTATGTTAACTCTTTCCTATAGTTTACAGTGTCTGGTTATTCATAAAACCAAGGAAGGGTTGAAAAAGCAAGAACCAGCCATGGAAACAACTTCTATAACATTGCAGCAGATAAACTATACTACACTACTCCCAGTGACTAGTTCTGCACAAACCAAAGACCCTTACTGCTCAAAAGTCCTTCCAACAATACCATACAACTGTACAGTAAGCGGAAAACTGTTCCGTGTACGTGATCCCAGACACTGAGACGGCATGTGTGTACATCTATGTATGTTTTATATACATACAGATATTAATTAATATAAATGAATGTGTGCATTAGGTAATCTCTCATGGAAATAGAAGTGCTGCAGCTCTGCTTACGTATTTTTAATATTAGCAAAAATACTTGCTGGTCTGTTTATAAGATCCTGTCCTATTTTTCCTAGTCATCTATAACGGCTCTTATCATCTAAAAGTTGATAGTGTATTAGACTAGAAAAGTAAGAAGGTACCAGCTAACCATTTCCTCTGTTGTGACAACAAAATTTGGATTTCCTCATCATTCTTATGTATCCTGCGAGGGAGCCTGCACGTCAGATTTTTTTCTATTCCCATTAAAATATCATGAAGCATTGTTGGGTAAGATGTATAAAATACACACATATATACAGACACATTTTCTTCATTACAGATTAATAATATTAATGAACTTATAACACAAATCTCATGTTAAGTATTAGAAAATACCACTACTAGATTTCAACTGCCAATTAGAAAATCTCTCATTCATCTTCTCCTGCTCAAGTACAATTACTTCACTTTTAGCAAAATCAACAGATCCAGCTCTTCAAAGCAGAGAATAATAGCCAAGTGGTCAGTCAGTATAATAATTTCACATTAGATCAGTAATCAAAATTAGTGATAAACACAAAAAAATGTTTACTGATTTTCACAAAGTATAGGTTTGGGGTTCAGAACCCTGCAGTAAAAAAAAAACGAAGGAGCAACTATCCATGGCTCAGAGAAAGACATTTATGTGCTTGTACAACTGGAGAAAACATTGTCCTTTGTATAAAACATTCCACACAAGTATGTATTTTTCAACATATCTGCTACTGTCTGTTCCTAAAACATGTCTGAAAACTGAAAACGGAAAGGAGTATTTTTTTCCTGACTCACTTTTTGTTTCTTCAACAGCAATAATGAAGATGTAACTGATTTCCAAAATGGTATAACATAGTTATGTCATTGCCTTAGGGTCTTCATCACCTCTAAGGTGTAATTACTGTGATATCAAAGCTCCCTTTCAGTATGTGTGGCAAATATGAAAAAGATATAACTCTTGTTTTAAAAAGGAATTTTCTTAACCTCACATTATACTATGAAAAAAACTGGAAACAAGAAAACTTTATTGTAACACCTTCCATAATGGAATTCAGTTTCAAATTAACATTGATATTTCTAACTTTATATGCTAGAAAAGAAAACGCAGAGACATATTAAGTCATATAGGAGAAAAGAACTTTTTTCCATATGGGCTTCTCTGGTGCTTTCTTTTCCATTTCTCCCTAGTGACCTGTGGCAACCAAAGAGCATTTTTTTTTAAATAGCAAGGGAGCCAGAAGTATATTAATTTCACCCAGAGACTGTTGTGACTCCATCAACTTCTAATCAGAATAAATGATGAAAAAAGACCTAGTCACCTGGTAGGAAACTTTTTATTCTTCTACATTAGTACCCTTTAACAGTTAAATTTTAATCCTAGCATGCAACAACACTATCAAGAAATATGCATTTGTGGTGTGGAAAGGTTCACCCAAAATAAAATCATTCTTTCTAGCTTGCATAAGATCAATATGTAGTGACAGAAATTTTGTTCTGGCAGATGAGACCATACTGCAGTAGTTCAAGAGATTATTGCGCTGACTCTGTATCCTGACCTTAGCTTGATTTTTCTGTTAATTGAATGCTCATGAAAGATCATGAAATGATAAACTCTCAGACCAGACCTTTGTATTTTTTCCCAGAATAAATAAAGTATGCTGCCAAAAATCAATGTACATTTTCACTGTTCCACTGCAGACTTAGACAAGCCATTCAAGGCAAGAAAGTGAAGTTAAGGAACATCCTATTTACATATATATTGACCCTTTTGCCTACGTACTAAGCTGTGAAAAGCAGTCACTAAAAAGGAGATACAGAACTGTAGGAACATTCTCTTATTCTTAATCTTAACTGAGCTTAACATGGCAGTTTGGAATTGAAAAAGTCAGAATCTCATTTTTCATTTGAACAATCAGATTTTTCAGTCAAAGGCTGTTTTCATCATTCTTCAGTCACTGAGATTGTGTCAGTTGGAAAATGTAAGAAAAGGGAATGAAACACTTTGCTTGGCTAAGAAGCTTTTTCTGAATGTCACACTCCAAAACACACCTAGTGTTAGAAATTCTTTCACCTTGATGATTGCAAAGATTTTCATTCTAATCACAATAGTTTGAAAAATATAAACATGGTCTGGGCATATATAAACAATCTAAATTACAATCACAGTTATTCATTAATTTAATAGTCTGTTAAATTATCACATTTAAAAGAAAGTACACTCCATATTATAGATTAGCATCAAATCAATAATAAAATGAAGAAATCAAAACATAGAATTCAAACTTTTGGCTGGCTCCATTTCTTTGTGTTGTTTTAAAACAGCTGCTGACTCCAAAATAGGATTTAAATATTTCATTATCCAAGAGACTAGGATTCTAGCTTGGAAGAAGGAATGGGATAACGTAAGTATGATTAGGAATTGTCAGATGCATTAATTATCAGAGGCATAGCATTAAAAGAGCAAAACACAAAATTTCAGTGCAGCATAGCATGCATTCAACTGCAATATCAGTTATGGAGCCTTTACATTAAGTCTGACTGTGGTGGAATCTGAAAACAAACAAGGTATTTTACTTCTAGTCACGTGTTTAACTTCCCTCTTGACCACATAACATTAGGGACCATGTTCTCTGCTGTGGTTTTTAATTTGAGAATACTTTTTTCTTTCCCTCAAAATCAACACAGTGAGTAGGAACCAGAATTTTCTCATGGACCAAAGCCTCAAAGCCTTCGCCATACACCTGGTGAGGTCCCTGGAGCTCATGTGAGTAGGAGGTGGGGCTAACAGAAGCATAGTACCTACACAGCTGGAATAATATCAGTGAAAATGCCACCTTTGAAATACCACTACTGGGCAGTACACATGGCACTGTATCTTGCAGAAAGGTAATTCATTTCAGTGGAATGTGTGAACCATATTATTAGCCATCACAACAAAGCTTCAGCCATCTAGTCTCCAGTCACAGGCCTGGTCTGCAATCTTGTCATAAGGAAGGGAAAGCTGAAATCAGATGAAAATCATCACACTTTCTCAAATTGGGATTTTACCACATATTTGGGGGAGAGATTTGCCAGGGGCTCCTGCAAAAATAGTTCACTTTGTGGCAGGCATCTTGCTCTACCTCTACACACATCTTGTAAGGCTCTAGTTTGCTGAGGACATTTTGGTTGCATTATTGCACTATGTTCCAACCAGCGGTGGCAACAACAAGATTATTTCTGCGATGGGCGGTAAGCTGCACCGACTGCCAGTATACTGCCTATGCATTGACACAGTCAGGGTTGAAATGAAGACTGACCAGAACAAGCACATCTTATTTCACTTTAGAAAACAGATTGTAAAGTAACATCTGCAGCCTTGGAAGTCTGTGATATTTTAAGAAACCCCGCCAACATGGTAGAAGCGAATTGTTACGTATATCCAGACTTGTAAATTAATTCTACAGCACAGGGAAGCAATGGTGTCTCCGATTTTGCAGACATTTCTGCTACATACGCCACAGGTGTAGGCTGTATAATCTGTAGCCTGACATACATTCCATGTATGTCCCTGGTACATTCCATATACTCCAGCTGTAGAAAGGCCGGACAATTTTTGACAATGGGTTTGGAAACTATTTTCACTTGTTGAAAATATCGCTCAAGATATTGCAAAAAATGTGTTTGGACATATTTCCAAGGCCGTGCTGGGCAAGTTGGAAACACCAGCAAATTGAGGAGGGCTTGTGGCTTATTTACATTCAAAGAAAAACCTTTAAATGCAAGAGAAACTTGTCATGCATCTTGGCACAGGAACACCTGTGCTTGCTCTTTAGAAAGGCAAGGATAGGAGGCGTCAGACAGCAGCCTGGCTGGGAAGAAGGAAAAGAACAGCCCAGACAAAGTGGTGCAACAGGAATTGAAATATCAGGAAAAAAAACAGAGGATCTGTTCTAACATTGTGAAGGAAATATATATTTTAAGTGACACCTTATGTTTAAGGCTGCTCGGAATAATACATTGAATCCAAGCTGAGATTATTTCAAGTGTCCTAAGCACAGGCCAGCATTAAGAAAAAAACTGTGGAGGTACCTCCAGTTTCCATTCTGCACCTCTGGACTTTCTCAAAGGCAGGAATGCAAAAGGTTAGAGAGATGTTAACACCACCTTGTTCTACCTTTGCTGCAAACCTATGAAAGCTGGTAGGTCCAGCCTCAGCGCCAGTGAATCTGTGACCTTGACGGACTCTGTTTTCAGTCACTTACACCCCAAGCAACAGCTGCTGCCCCTCCTCACGCTAACTGTGCCACTCACTAGTTACATCCGTGGCACTGGCCACACGTTGCTCCATGGGGCTGTTATGGGAAGGCACGGCTAGGCAGCAGAAAGCAGAAAACAGAAAGTGGTTGAGGCAATGCTCAGCTCTGGTGGCCCAGAGCAGGAGGATTAAGCACTTGAGACCACTCCACTGCAATCTGTCCTTTGAGGACAAGCTTTTCTAGAGCTGAGTGGATGTAAAAATCAGGCTGACGTGCAGCAAAGACAGCATTTGTTTGATGAGGTCCCTGGCAACAGAGGCCTAAAAGCCAGGTATGACCTGTGGCTTGCTGATTGTAAAGAGAGTGTGGGAGGCACACAGGGTGCGTTTAGGACACAGTGAGTCTTTACAAATGGCCAATGCTAAATACCTTGTTGACGGGATGGGCTTGAAAGCATTCAGCGTAACAGCAGACAGCCATGTCAGCAACCAGGAAAATTTGTTTCTGGGACAGCCGCCCAAGCTTGTTGTACTTGTTTGGATAAATAACAATGCTTTTAGCAGCAATTCTGCGTAGAACCCTTTCTTTAAACACTGAGATATAAATTTTGCGGCTTTATATGTGGATGGTGAACAAACCATACGAAAGACCACAGATGCTGTCAATCAACACAGAAAGAGTCACCCTTGGCTATATCCTGTTTACCTTCAACTTGTCTCTGGATCAGCAACGTGCTGATCACTATTTCTTGATCAAAGCAGAAAACATGAGAGCAGAAATGCACTTTGTAAGGGCATTGACCACCACTGTCAATATGAATTTGGACACATATTTGGCAAAGTGGTAAAAATAAACCAGAGGAGATATATGACTTTTGACTAAATGTGAAGAGAGACACCAAACGGCTCTCCTTTTTTTTTTTTTTTTCTGGCAAACCTCTATGCCAGACAACTATTTCTAGGCGAGTACCTGAATGACTGGTAACGTAGCCCTGCATACACTAGCAGATCAATAGCTCCAGAAGGTACAGGTCACTTATCAGACAGTGGGAAATCACGGTGATAAGCCTGCCCTGATAGCAAAGCAGGATGTTTATCTGATTCTTCCCTATTTAGCACTGAATGCTGGTAGCTGCTTTCAATATGTAAATGGCAAAGAAAAAAAATTCAGTTCTTAGCCTGAAAGCCTCCAGAAGCATTTAGACAGACAAACAGGTACCCATATGGCACAACTTCAAATGTTTCTAAAAAGAAACTGGCCTGCCTGGCATATATCTGCCTGGCTAAGGACACAGCCTGGAGCTTACCTCAGGGATTCTTAAACACCACCATGTATTTTAAGTTGAGGGTGAAGGTGCAGCTTTTTTCGTGTGTTTCAATATGTGCCTATTGGCTCTTGTTCATCCATGGGATAACACCAAGAAGACTCTGGCCCCATCTTCTTTACACCTTCTCCTTAGGTATTTATACACATTGATAAGGCACCTCTAAGCCTACTCCTTTCTTGGCTGAACAATCCCAGCTCTCTCAGCCTCTTCTCATAAGGATATCCACTAGGAATTTCAGCTAAGTTCTCCACAAATCTGATTAGAATATTTTTGCAAAGCAGTTCCACATTTTTTTTGTAGATTTGTAGTTCAGACGCAACAGTTGTGAACAACTTCAATTGAACACGACACTCTGGGGTCTCGCAAAAAAACAAGCAGTTGGCATTCTTCAAGACTTTTTTACAAAGTATTTTTTCACATTTTCAGTCAGTTTCCTCTTGTTGTAGAGCATCTCTGCATCTTCTGAAAGGGCCTTGTTTCTATCACACGGTTCTTGTTCCTGACAACAGAGCACTGTACTATCATAATCTTTTGGGGTACATCACCCTCTGATTTTATGCCATAGTCTAAGGTGGGGTCCTTAAAACAAAAATTTGTGTTCTCAGATTGTTTCCTTAGAGTGATGCTTTTAAACCTCCTACATACTGCAGGTAGCAATAGGATTTGAGTCCTCATGATGCACACCCGGTAATGTGTTCATCTGACAGTAGCTTTCTTGTTACATCACCTAAACGGGCTCGGTCACAAAGCTGTGGATGTTCTGATCCCCTAAACAACTCACGAAAATCTCAGAGCCTGTGCTGTGATAAAACTAGTGATACTGGAGGGCACCTAAGAGGTCATAAAGCTCTACACGTATGTATGTAGGAGCAAAGCAAATTTTAGCACTGTTAGCACTGTGTTCCAGAGTCACATTTTTGGGCATGCATCCATGAATGGGAGCTGCATCCACACTGACTCAATCACAGGAGGACACAGCATAAGTCAGAGAAAAGAGGTTGCCATACAACTCATCTTGTTCCCTCACACTGGAAGAGGCAGAGTTTTCTTTCACCAGCCTAAAATACACCGTCAGAGTGCCAGAGCTTTCAGAAATGACTTTGGGGTGTCCAAGAAGGACTGTTTTGTTGATGAAGTGATAAAAATTAGTAAAATGGTAGTTACATATCATCTCATCATGCCCTGCTCCATCATACAGACCAGAGGCATATGTCCCACTGCCCAGGTTTAGCAGCCTTTATTCCCAGCTAAGAACTGCACAAGCTTCCACTGGCTTTGTCATAGCAGTCTGCTCCAGTGGGCACACAAGGCCAACATTAACGTCTGCTGTCTTCAGGTGGTCCATCTTTTGTTGTGTCATGTAAGTTATACAAGTGCCCAAAGGCAGACTTTCCCTGCCAGGGGATTTCAGTCATTTCCAAGATAGTATCTGACAGCTGTCGGAAAAATACCTGTTAAGTTCAAAAGCTGTCCGTACCCTGTGTTGTTGACTTCTTAGAGTTACCCAAGCAGTTAAGATCCCACTTTATTTCTTCTGCTTTGTATTGAATGGCAAATTGGAATACTTTCTTTTTTGCTTGCATAAGCCACTGCATGGATAGAATGAAATATCTCTTCATCCATCTAGGTGGAAAAGTGTCACTGTGTTAGCTTTAAGAAACATAAACCAGTAAGTGGATATGAACTACAGACCAATGTAGTTTACTGAAAGGCTGACACGGTGATCAACCTTCACCTTTTCATCACTCTTTCTCACAGAATATGCAACAGGTGGACACCATGATCTCCTTCCTCTATGATCTGCAAGTGGCACTCTAAATTTTTACACTTTGTTAGCAACAGCAATTCAATGGTTTTTTTCAGGTCAAACATCCTGATTAGCTCTGTGCTGTGCCAAGATTTTTTCAGGGATCTGAGGGCACTAATAGTCTCTAATCACCCTTAACACTGTCCTGGGCCCTCTGCTCATTTCTATACCCCAGGGGCTGTATTTGAGCACAGTCATGTGTCTTCAGTTCTGTCATGAGCTACATACTAGATATGTCCGCCCTTACTCCTGTTCCTGGGGTGTTGCTTGTCTTTCCTGAATTACCTTGGAACTACCTTGTTACCTTGCCTATGCCTGTTGATCATAGCACAGACCTGTGCAAGCTCAGGTCAACTGTTGTGTAAATTGCTACCTTCTCAAAGGATAACAGCCTTCTAGTCCCACTGCAGTTACCCTAAACTGCATAGAAACCATGAAAAAAAAAACTAAAAAGTTAAGATTAATTAGCGATGAAAACCAAGGTCGACTTCTTATAGTATCTATACACGATGGTTGTTGTTTGGAGATGGAGCTGTTTGGAAACAGCAAGCATAAAGCACAGAAGAGAACATCAGTATTTTAAGCCACTATGAAATCAAGTGGCCTGTGGAGCAAATGCAGTTTATTTGTTGGAAGGCCAGTGTCATCAAGAGAAACCACAAACTGATGCAGCTGATGGAACCCCATGTCTCCCAGAGGGAGTTAAGGTTGTCCATGTACCCCTTCCCTCTACACATTCCCCAAACAAAATGGCATGAATATCTATTCAGTCCAGCTTATGAGGGGGTTCTGGGGCTCCTTGCTGCATGAATAGCCTTTGAATATCTAAATGTATCATTTGCAGACTTTGGAATTTGCAAATGCCATTTCCAAGTCAATGACGAAGATGCTGCATAATCCTCGGTCTAGTGCTAACCCCTGAGATGCCAGTTCTGAAACTTCTCTACCTTTGAAAATGAACATAAACCCTCCTTCCTGTTTCTTATCCTTTAACCAGCTTTCAGACCTTAAGAAGACCTTTCCTCCAAACTATGGCAGCTTCGTTTCCATCTGGATAGGGTATCTCATACTCCGTTTATCCCCTACAAGGACACAAAGATGTGATTCTGAAAGCAAAACAGCAGGGTAGTGTTAGGTTTTAGGTAACATTCAGAAAGACAGTGACTATGGTGTGTTGTATTATCCCCTTCTTTATCCACCAAAGCTACAGCAGTCATGCCCACTGTTACAGCACCCTGTTTTAAATATTGCCAAAAGGCCAGCTAACCAACATGCTGCAGGCTGTTCGAGGGTGGCAGGTGCTACAGTGCTGCTCCTGGCTTTGTTCCTGCTCTGCAGGGCAGTGAAAGGGCTGCGAAGGTCTCTGTAACCTTGTGAATATGGTACATGTAAGGGAAGATACCCAGTTCTGTCCAGCTCTGTTCCAAACAGCATTTAAAAGTAGTGGATTGCTTCCACTGAGGGACAGGGCACACGGTTCCACTTAACACATGAACTGGCAATTAAATACTGACTTAATGAGGTATGTGTGGAAAGACTGCTCTTTCCATCCATAACCACATTACGATTCACACAGTGGAATATGTTTCTATGATTCTATGAATATCTTTTAGAGAAAATTCTCAAAGCACAGCATCTCAGAGCATCATGTACCATCATCCTCTTGACGTTGTACCATGAGCTTGCAAGACAGGAATTCATCCTGGAAAATGGAATTGCTTTATGAGGGTCCATCTTTGAAACAGAGAATGATTAGTATTTTGGTTAGCCCAAAGGAGTGCCAGGGAGCAGCAAGATTGGGGCTGATCAGTGAAAGAGGGCAAGCCAGGAAGTGAAGGCAACCCCAGCCCAGGTGTTGTCCCCACTGACAGGATGCCGTCCCGCAGGATTTGTGTATAGTGGAGAGGGCAGGGTGCTGGTAACAGGTGCTACCAACAGTCCAGGACAAAGTAAAACATCGGTCAGGTTTGCTGACATTTGTCAGCACTTAGGACTGACAAGAGGCAGAGACAGAGGCAGGAGCCAAATTAGTGTTACCTACTACATATGTCTCAGTTCTGTCCCAAACAGGAACGGGAGACTATCATGCCTACATCATAGCTCATGCGAGGACTAAAGACTCATTGGCAGAAGGGATGAATGGATTCTCCATGCGTGGCTGATGAGGGCCGTTGAAGCTTATTGATGCTTTCAGGGCCTTGAAAATCTGAGAGGTCAGGTCTTCTTTTACCAAGCAAAGTTCTATCTCCTTTTCAGTTTTAGGTAACATTTTCAGATAAAAGTACTCTATACAAATTTTGGTTATGTTTATGTCTCTCAAACATGCACGTTTTAACAAGAGAGTTATTTAAAATCATCTTCAATACTCCTGAGTTCTGCCTGAAATATATTCTTTTTGATGATGCTAGAGTTACCACCAAATTACCTTGTTTTAATTCAATGTATTTTAACTACGAGTCTTTAGAAGTCAAAAGCTGTGAGTGAGGGGTTCTGTTTCCCCTGTATTTCAAGCTTCTCTCTTTTAGAAGAGGTTATAAGTACTTGTTCGTGAAATCTTTCCGATGAAGCTCCAGATTAGAGGTTTGAGGTAATTTTTTGCAGCTCAGCCCCAACTGCTTGAAAATTGAAGTATTAATTTTCCATTCTCTGTAGTTGCACAGACAGCAACTGGATCATGCAAGAAATAACTATTGCTTCTGACTTATTTTTCCAGGCATACATATCACCCATAAGGAAGCTTGGGGCTAAGTGCATTAAGCTAAGTTATTTGTCTTACTTCAGGGACATATAAACAAATCCACTGTGATTTATTACTACTGACAAACTAAATGAAATAGATAGGGAATATCCATTCATGAGATACTAACAAGTGCAGGAGCAGTGCACCAATGTGTGAATAATAAAAATGATCTATCAAGATAGACTGCATGACGTAAAAGCAGTTTTTTTATTCAGTACAGTTTAAAAAATCAAAATATTTTCTTTCCTTTTTTTTACAGACACTTTTGCAAGGCAAAATATGCAAAAAAAAGAAAACTCAGCAAAGAAATTAGTCTTTGGCTTGATTATTGTCATTTGCATGTTTTTTTTATTGGATCCTGTTCTGTTGAGCAATCTGATTCTTAGCCAAAAGAGGTTTGCATTCTCAAGACAGCTTTCTAACAAGATGGCATAGAGCTATTTCCCTCCTAGTTCATCACTGTCAATGTACTGTGAGTACTGCCTTCAGGTCTTTCATGTCTGTTCACATTTTTCATTGCTGTTAACCTCTTCTCTTTCCTCTGTAAATGTTTGCTTTGAAAAATCCACAAGCCCTAGATGATGCTTTTGAACTGTGTGTTTGTATCACTAATTTCAATTGAAAACTTTTTTTATGGCTTGTTTCTTCATCTTTCCTATCTGCCTATAGCCAAAATCACCAAAATGTGTGATTGCCTTTGGAATACACTCTAACTCTTTGCTAAGTAATTATGATGACTTTTATCCTTTTAACCATCTATTTTTTCTTTTTCTAACACATTCTAGCCATTCAAATGAAGTATTCGCCTAATCTTTTCCATGAGGAGGTAGTGACAGAGAAGCAAAGGCACCCAAGAATCTGGAGATTTAAATTTAATTCTTGCCCCAGAGGCCGCTTCAAATCAACCCAGCTGATCCTTCAGATGGCATCAGAGAACACAAGAAGCAAAGCTACATGTAAAGTTATGTAAACTTTGACCACAGAAACTGGATGTGTTTTGCCACACTCTTGCAAAGAGCCATCTGGGCTCAGAAATAACACTGATTTGTTGTCTTTGAGCCTTATAATTTCCTCTTCCAGCTATATTACCTCTTCCCTCTAATGCCAGGCTCCACCCTGTCAAATTCTCTGAGCCTGTCTGTGACGCTTAAGTCTTAGACTGGTTGCACCCTTGTTACAAATGACAAGAGAGAAGATTTCCAGGTGATATAACTCAGACATCCAGACTAGGAATGAGGAATTGCAGAATAAACTTGAAAAGAAAGATGCTCACGCAAAATCCAGGCACCAAATTACAAAACGCACAATGAATTTTTTATCTGTTTTAAACCTTCCTGTGAGGTTTGAGACTCCGAATCCTAAATCTCCAAATTCACAATTGTTTGGATGGATTTTGTGGGCTATAGCAATTCCCTTAGTGCCCCTAGTTAAAGAAAAAGAGAGTCTTCCATCTTTCCCAGTGGGTTAAATATCACTTTCATTAGCCTCCTCCCCAGTCACTGCTTACAATGTTAGTGAATCCACTTTTATTGACTATCTATTGTAAACCAGAGCAGATACATTCCTGATACAAATACAGGTGCTGCACATCAGCCTTTGCAAATGTACCACATACCATGGGAGCCCTGCACCTTTGAAAGACTAGCAAGAATTTAAATCCTATCACAACAGGAGCTAAATACGAGTCTCAGCCTGTATCTGGTGTTCATAAAAACAGGAGCCAAGCTCAAGACTAATTTACAGTTCTTTTTAGCTTGCAGGTAGGAGCAATGAGAGCATGTGTACATTTGTGAATGTCTTATACTCAAATAATCAAATCTTTGTATTGCTACAAACTATAATTCATTGCATTGCAAAGCATTTTAGTTGCACCCATGTGCAACTCCTGTCACGTTAAATTCCTTGTATTTTAATGAGATTTAATAAGGTGTACCCACCAGCCAGAAATTTCAGAACGTTAGACTGGTTACACACAAATTAGTAAAAAATGGCGTTCAGTCTGCTCTAACAGAATGACAATGTTGTCTTTGTACAGACAGCTCAGTTTCCAGTTTAGTAAATCCAGTTGAAGACTACATGAGAACTTAGCACTCACCCTTCCAGAAGGAAGTACAGCCAACTTCTCAAGGTGAACTAGAGGAGCTCAGGATTTCCTGGGGACTCCAGGTAAACAGGCATCTGATGAGTGAGAGAGGGTTTCTGGTCAGCAAGGGGAATGAGTAGTTCAAGCTTTACTCACATTTAAGATAAACCACAATTTAAGGGCTTCCTTTGTTAAAATATCAGTTTTGACTTTGAGTGCAAACCAACACTTCTGGGCAGTGAGCAGATAAGATATCTGTCT
Source organism: Cuculus canorus (assembly GCF_017976375.1). Classification (NCBI taxonomy): domain Eukaryota; kingdom Metazoa; phylum Chordata; class Aves; order Cuculiformes; family Cuculidae; genus Cuculus; species Cuculus canorus. Next base: position 74,967,303 of record NC_071402.1, on the reverse strand, counting down.
AGAGAAAAGATCATTCTGGACTTGTTCTCCCATCTAGATCCAGAGGACCTTGAGAAAGCTACCCAAGGTTTTCTGGTTTGGAACAAGAGTTTACTTAGTAGATCCCATACCTATCATTCCCCTTTGGAGCTTAAAAAACAGAGGAATGACAGCCATAATGCAGAAAGCCAAGATGGCTTAACAGCAGTGCTATGGTAGGAAGCCACAGTGGAACTGGTCAGAGCCAAGTTCATATTGTTACCTGCTGATAGGACTTTTCAGGCTGCTGCTGCACAGACCTCTAGAGTAGCTGAGGGACTTTGGTAAGGCTTCTTTATTCAGTGCCAAAGGGGCAACAGAGAGATGCACACATGCACTGTATTTTGGATCCACAAAGAGCAGAGAGCAAGTTTGGAGCGTGTAATGAGGCAAGGCAAGGAGGCCATAATGATTGCATCGATTTACTCACAGCTAGCTTCCCCAGATGCGTTATCTTCCAGTGAAGATGCATTGCCCTTTAGGTGAAGTTGGCTTGTCTATGCTGGGGGAGTTAGTCGTGATAGGAGCCTAGATGATGGAATTCAATTCTCCTGGTTTGCAGCTTTTCTTGTTATATATTTTTAAGGAGGTCACCTCCTCAATAATTGACTCAACCTCTCTTGTTAATTGTGCCAGCTGGAAGGACTGTTAGAATTTTACCACTAGTTAGCTCATTATAGTTCATTACTAGATTTTCTTCTTTTTCTCCCAAGTAGGGAGGAGGATGTGGTCACTGCAGTAGTTCCTTGAATGTATAGTGTTTTTAAGGAAGTAACTGTAATGTTAAGGATTTTTCTTTTTTTATTCTGGCAATGCTTGACTTTCCTGTGTGCAACAAATCTGGAATTCAGAAGTTGGACCCTTAATCAAACATGCAAAAATGCCTCATACTATGAAATTCTGGCTTGTTCAAAGAGAATTTCCTTCAGGGTGCATAATTAGGAATCCCTGGACAAACTGCTAAATCCCAAAGTGTATATAATACCAGTTCTGTAGATTTTCAGTTTGTACAAAGATTTATGTCAGAATGTATACAAGAAATTACAGCATAAAGTTAGGCAAATCTCTTGATAACTTGGTAATAAACAGTTATATAAATGTAAGATTAACTCTGGTTAATATTAGTCTCTAGTTTGCCATGACAAATGAAATTTTCAGGTCACCTATAATCATGACAATTTCTTGTGGGTACATGGATGACTGGCATGTACTCTGGAGAGTGACTGGAGTAAATGAACGATTCCTTTTCATGTTGTTCCTAGTCATATTTCCCCACTCAAGAGTGAAAACAAAAGGTTCTTGTGGTCCTTAATAAGAAGTGGAACATTTTGTTTTAAAATGGAATAGCACTTCCCTGCTACTTAAAATGTTTATTACTGCACAGTTTTTCATCTCCGTCTGAATTTAAAAGTACAATCTCTCAGCTGACCATTAAAGTCTTAATTTGCTGCCAGCTCATTATATAAAAATCTCTTCTATCTTTGTCATCTTTGTAACCAATAGCACATATTCAGAATCCCTCAGGAAATTTAGGGAGAGTGTCAGAGTAGACACTGTTAAACATTTTCCTCAAAATGAACTGTAGCTATTTCATCATATGTAAGTAATATTTTTTCCCTTGTGGACAGATAATAAAGATAGGCTAAGTCAATTTCTGAACATTTTCTGTTTGTGAGGTGAACAGTTGGATCACTTCAACCTAATAAGGCCATAGTTTAATAAAGTCATACTAGCTGTAATAAAATATTTGAGAGATACACAAAACAGCAGATGGAATAGTAATGGAAACGTATCCTACATTTGAACCCTCCACTTTAATTTCTCCTGAACTGTGATAAACAAGCAACAACTTCATTTCTATTTTACTTCCACATAAAATTTAGGTTAATCTGGAGCCTGGTTCCAATTCACTACAGGTATTTTTATCAGTTTGCAGACTTCTGGCAGAAAATCCATAGAGAAATATTAATGATGTTGTAATTTCCTTTCTTATTTCCCTAAGTATAGCTGCAAATTCCCCATATATATTGAATTTTGGGAGGAAAAAAATTGCTATTTCATTTCCTGATAGATAACCTTCATGATGGTAAATATGATTTGTGTCTATTTTAAAGCGTCTTCAATCTTGATAGTTACTAAAGCTACCTGTTATTTGGGCTTCCTAAGGTCAGCAGTTTAAGAGATACTATTTTAAAAACACCGTTTGTTAAACAGATCATTCCTAAGTAGACGGACACTTGGTAATATCTTATCCCAGAAATAAATTACCAGAATTACTGGCACATGCACAAACCATCATTAGAACCTCTCTGCTATATGTGCTATCTGCCTCCAGGATCCTATGCTTCTTTGCATGTTGCTGTTTGTTACTCACAAGGCATCACCTGGAGATCCCACTTAACACCAGGAGTTTGTTATGCAGGACGCTGCACGTAAAACAAAAGATAGTGCCCCTGCCTCAAAGTCCACCCCATGGTCTATTCTGCCCAGGCAGTACAGAGGATGGTAGGAACTATCCCTTCCAACACTCCTTCAGTGGGCCTCTCTCCACCTGTACTTCCTCTCCCCATGCCACATGGAGCTTGTACCCTTGGCATCACCCTGGGAAAGCAAGCTTGGAGGTAGCAGCATTACTCCAAGGAAGAAGTTATGGGTCCTTGTTTGCCTGGAGCTCTCCCAAGACTCGGAGGAAAGAGAGAAAGGAAATGTCAAATCTCCATCAGCTTTATACAAGGTGCTGGCTGTATGCAAAACATGAACAACGTGCACAGCACTGTTTCAGATGGTTATCTGCGTATACGGAGGTGACAGAGGTGAGTCAGAAATCTGATACTCTTTTCTCTATCACTTCTTCTCCCCACTCCCTACCCAGCTCCAGAAAATTCCCAGTTGCTCTCCAGCCACCTGGTTATGAGCGAGTCACTGGTGGACCAACAGTGACCTTAGGCAGGGGACAGAGGAAATTCACAAACTTACCGTGGAATGAGATGAATACTGCTTGCTTCCTCATGTATATAAAGAAACAGGCTGGAAAAACACAGCAGAGAGCTGCCTCACCACCCACTCTCTCCCGCAGTCTGCTTAGCTACAGGTAATCACTGCGGCACCACTCTCCCCCCCACGTTGGAGATCATTCACATTTGTAGGTTATCCTGCTCAGACTTCTCCTTCAAATAGTCTTATTTGGACACAGCCTGTAAAAGAGCAATACAAAACAGGAAATAAATAGTTACGCCTAAACACATCAGGAGCAGCAGTCATCTAAGAGCAACGTTTTCCGACTCGAGGTTACAGAAGTTGCAGCCTGATGAAAGGGCAGCAGATTGCTTTAGAAATCTGCTGCAAACTATAGTCAAAAGATTGTTGTGTAGGCTACAATTGCAGTGGTTAAGACTGAGAAATTCTCTTATGATTTAGAGACAAAATAATATAAGTGGAAGCATGTTCTTTTTGTAACACCACAGACCCACCAACTGAGAGGTGAAATAACAAGAAACTGTTAGAAGAACTTCACTATGAGCTAAAGCAGTGAGCAGAGCAAGAAGGTGTGGCTAGGAGAGCAAGCAATGAGGGGTAACAGCAGCAAAACTGGAGAGCAGAAGTTGCTTACAGCACAAGTTCTACAGCAGATCATCAAGACTTGACCATAAATCTGTAAACATAATTGTTGCAAAAATGACAATTTTTGTTCCTTTTGAACTGGTTTCCTGCTAGCTTTAGTAGTTTAGGCCTCTTGTTTTGTACTGTAGAGCAGTGAACATATTTGTAGACCCCTATTATATCTCCCCCATCTTTTCTAGGCTGTAAAGTCAAGTGGTAGGTGAATGGATTTATTTTTTTCCTAAAAATAGACATTTGGTCTGCTATTTGGACCATTAGTGAGCACTGAGCCAATGTCTTCATGGAATCATTTAGCACAACCGCATGATCTTGCCCCTGCATTGTACAGATCAGCTCTGGGTCCATCATTGTACAACTGAAGCTATGCATGTCTTCCCCAACTTATCCTTGTTGAATTTCACCTGGGTAAGTTTATTACAAGACTGAGTGACTTGAAAATGTCCTTCAACTCTTCAGAGCCTACTTTAAACCTTCCTGGTACGAATAACTTCACACTATGAGCAATTTTCTTAACCCATTGCTCATCTCCTTTTCTGATGAGCTGCACAAGTCCTTGTAGATTCATTGGTGATCTCCCTTTATCTGGGCCCAACTGTTTACTCTTATTCCTTGCCTTTTTAACCCATTATATATATTGATGCATGGGCCTTCTATCCCATGTCATAGCTGGATAGTTTTCTTGAAAGGTTTGGTGAGGGACATTGTCCAAAGATACTGATCTGTTCTACTTATCTGTTCATATTCCAGAAGATCTGATTGACCAGGTACCTTAGGACATAAATCAGTCTTCTGAGGAGGCTGGTCTTCTAACAACCCTCATGCAGTGAAAAGACTACTCAAACACAAGCAACAACCACAGCATTCAAGAAGCACAAACAACAGAAACAGCTGATGTAACAAACACATCAATGAACTACAGACTGTTGAGAAGTGAAGTAGGCAAAAGCTGATAACATGCATTGCATTCTAGTGTGGTAGGTGAATAAGTCTGTGCAAAATCCATAGGGCACATCTGAAGACAAGAATCTCTCTAAGCGCTACAGTATATGAGCAGGACAAGTCATACCTTGTAGGGAACACTGGGGAACAGAATAAAATCATTTTGATGTAAGCCAGCCTCTGGCAAAGGGTCACTATGGTGTCATATCATGAGTATAAATAAACACATGTGTATGAATGTATATATACATGTATATAAAATAATATGCAGATCACCCCAACTTGCATTTTAAATGTATATTTTAATACCCAAGTACTGAATAACATTAAAACATTACTTATTAATTTAATCATTAGTTATTGATTAATAAGTAATGACTATTAGAGATTAAATATTTACATATTTCTTTTTAAATTATTCACTGTTTAAAACAATCTAAAGATTTCTCTGCCAGGAACTTCCATATCCTTTCACATCTCATTTTCTCCCCTTACAGGAGCCGTCAAGAATACCAATATCATATGAATATTACAGGTGCCAATGCAGGAAGAAAATCTACAACCAGAGAGTTGCTTTTCAGATATGACTGAATCTAGAAAACCAAACAGGTTAACTTCTGTTGTTACCCTTCTAAATCCAAGTGTCTCAAAGGTCCCGGAATCTGGAATTCAGAGCAGCTACAGGTACCACTGTTGTAGATGTGATGAAAGAACCAGAAATGAGAAATTGTTATGGGATATTACCCAGATCCTGACATACTTTGTAATGAAATGAGATTTGTTGAAAGCAAAGCAATGCTTTGGAAGAAATCAGTTTAACAGTGCAGTTTAAGTAACATATTTTTTCTAAAGAAGAATCTGGAGAAAAATTTTCCTCTAACTGGCATTTTGTAAACTACATTTCAAATCTACTCTCCTAGAGTACAGCAGTGCTCTCTGAGTAATGACATAAGACTGACAGATGCTGTACAGAAACTTAGTGAGCAAGAATTAAAACAGTATCCTCGCATGAGAACATGTGAAGAGGGAAATACCACATTCAAACACTAAAATAAGAATTTCCTTGGATACGGAAATGTAAAATAATGAAAATTTCAGAAAATTGGTCTTTGTTTTCAAAATATAATCACCAAATACTTTAGATGAGATGCTTTTAATTTTTATGAAAGGCAGCTGGAGATTTTGGAAGATCTTTCTTGTCATTAGAAACAGCGTGAAGAAGCAGTAGGTAAAGATTTGCTTTCAATATGATCAGTGCCCATCACGGTACGCCAAGTCAAGCAGACCCATTCTGGTTTTACAACCAGAAAGACAGTGTTGTTTTAGCTTTTCTTTCTGTAGACAGTGCTGGGACACTTTGTTCAAGTATGCCTGCATAAACAGCTGGTATGATACAGCACTAAGAACCCAATACTAAAATCATAACATCTGTCAGCAGAGGTATTTCCGGTAGATTGATCCACGTTTCACGACCCTTACTCAAGAAAGGTGAATCTTAAAAGGCATGCAGAGGAGGCCTATCTGAGAGATGAAGGGAAAGGAGGGCTGTTTTAAGAGAAACAGTGAGAAATTATTTCTTGTTCGGTTCCTAGCAATCTTACTCTAAAAGGCAAAAATTATTCTAGAGTGTATAATAGTGAATATTTGATTTAAGATCAGGGAAGAAAGTGAACTATAATGCATGAAAACAAACGAACAAATAGCCATGAGAAAAGGATATCTAGATTATTGATGTAGTCATGTTCTGGCATAGGATTCTGAGAAAAAGAGGAGGATCAAAAACCTCAGAGAGTTTAAGAATATGTCTTAGTAAGTTCATGTGTGGCAATCACAGTTTGGGCAGGACCAAGCATATTGCCTGGCAGTTTCCCTATCTGAAGTTGAAAATGAAATCATTTAAGCCCATGAGAATGGCCTTTACGAAGCAGGAAATAAAAGAGCTGCACTAAAGGAAACCCTCAGAAAATGGAGTCTTCTATTTTATTTTTAAAAATTATTTAACTACCTTTATAGTCAAAGTTCTATTTATAGGCATCTGCATCTAAATTCATATCAAAACTGCATCTTAAACAACTGCTAGTGATAATTTTCTATTCCTAGCCAGACTCATCCTTGCTCTTAACTGACAGATTTTTATTCAGATCCACAAGCAGTCTCAGACCTTCCCAGCAGAGCAGCCTGAAGGTTAGGTCTTTAATGAAAATTAATCGACTGACATGATATTGAAACATTCAGAGCCTACTGAAGAATACCCATAGGAATAGTTTTTCCCATAGATAAAATGAAGAGTAAATATGCAGTGGCTAAAAAGTACAGATAATCTGAAAGGCAGTGCAAATGCAAACACTAGATAGCTCACCTGCACTCATCTTAACCTGATGTATAACAAGGGCAAAATACACAAGACAGAGATAACACAGGCAATTTGAACACTATGATACTAAGAGTACAATGAACCCATGGTCTCAAAGGTGATAAGGTAAGCATTCCTCTATAAACAGAGATGAGATATTCTTCAGCCTGTAGCTAATAGGCTGAACTAAAAGCAATTCAGGGTGTTTATAAAGTCTAAGCATAGAAAGTACTACTACAGGCCAAGAATTATATCATCTGCTTCTTAAAGAGCTCCTACTATATATAGCATTTCCTGGAGGCTGACGTCATGGCTGTTAAACCAAACAGGCCAATTCACTGTGGTAGAAATAGCGCAGCGTACAATACGTGATGATGTCAGAAGCCAGCAGGTTACTATACTTAGGAACTCCTGTTTCTTATGTATAATTCATGCGTGAGAAACAACGGAACTGAAGAGAATAAAATAAATCTCTGTTTACTGATACAAATCTAGAAGATCTGGAATCAAATGATCCACAGTTTGACCGTGTAACCCTGCAATGCAGTTTTGCCATGGCTAGTGACAGGCCATAAGCTTCATGTTGAGTTTAGAAGGCACCAGACATGGAGCTTCTCAGACCTGTTCTGTCTCAACTTTTCTTAAACCTGCCTGCAAGTTTGCTTTACTTAGTTGTTCTAAGTTAGTCTACTTGGTTACCATGTGTCTATAGTTAATCCATTTTAATTATGTTTGTCTTTATATTGTACAACCACAGCTTTATATAGATAGCGGTAATAGTAATTTTTTCTGTGTAGATAGAGGTGTTTATGCCTCTAGCATAATAACAATGTATAGAGAAATATACGCTTGGTGAGACAGAAGAATACATTTATGAACAGTCATACATAAAAGATATCGTATAAAGTAAATTTTGATGCAACACAGAGCTGGAGATGAATGAAGAAAGAGCAAAACTGTAAAAGCGTGTAAGGAAACATATATACTTTATACTAGTAAAGACCATCAAATGCTGACAATTCACCCTAACACTCACCACCATCAGAATGAAACCACAGACAATAGCTGGAGAAGGAACTGCCCTTCTGCTGCCTGAAGTCACAAGCCTCCAGCCTTCACAATCATGGGAGCCTCCATTTACTACTCCGATGAGCACAGGGTCTGACCGCTCCTGCAAGCAGCTCAGAGTTCAGGTTCTTGTTTCTGCAGCAACTGAGTCCTGTCTGGAAAAGGTAAACGTGTTTCTCATCATCCTTAATGATATACTATGTGCCACTCTCCTCCCACAGCTCCTTGCGTTAATAACAAACCTCTCATGTCAGGACATCATCTCCCTCTGCCCCAGACCTAACCAGCAGCACCAGGAAATGCCTGCAGCCTTGGAGAGCAGCAGCCTCTTCTGGAGTTGCATCAGAGCAGAGACCTCTGATGTTCCTGGGGTGGTTGCTCCAGTCGGTACTGGAAAGAACAGTGTCCTGAGGCATCAAGTTGCTGTCACATATGCCACCATCTCACTCTGAGATGCCTTTGCAGGAAAAATACATGTACTATGATTCAAATTCTAAAGGAGATGTATGAATAGTAACAATTTAGCACAGTATAAACTAACAACTAATAGGCAAAGGGAGGGTAGGGGGGGAAGATCTTCATTGCTGATATTACCCAAAATAATTACCATAGTCTGTTTTTCTCTCCTCTGCTTCTACGTTTTAAAAAGCCAAATCTGAATTATACTGATGATATTTAATTAGCTTCCTGTTTATCATTGTTCCTTTCAAAAAGGAAGTGTATTTTTCAACGATTCAATGCCTTCTGTAAATATTTTGGCTATTTAATTATGTTGTGAGGAGTTAAAGCTGATATTTCTGTATATTCTCTCAGCTAAGTCAGCCTTGAAACATGAATTTTCCTCTTATAACAAGAAAACCTTTTGTCCGGTTTAAACCTCAAAAATATAATGGGCTGGTTCCCCTCCACACAGCTCTCTTCTCTGAAACTCTTTTGATACCCACACAGTGTCTAAACTAATACTCTTCCTTGTTTGGCTGTTTTTCTCTCAGTCTTACCTAACATTACAGTGCAGGTTTTTATCAATAGTGGAGGACCGGTCATTTTCTGAACCTGCTTAATCTCTTGACTTTGTATCATGTATCATGGGAAAAGAATCCCATCAGTTAATGATGCAAAAAGAAATATTTCAATCATATCACAGAAGTAACAAGCTGTTTTCAGCAACAGTCTTGATTTTAAAAAATAACATTATGTCAATTCTTTTTCATCCAAAATAAACATATCAGGACATGGAAATTCACAGTGGTGCATAGAAAGGGTATACAGTAGTCACCACGTCTCAGAATGCTTGATACAGGTATAGCAGATTCATATACAAAAAGATAACCTCAAGGAGAAAGCCAAAGTCAGCCTTCCAGGCTCTTTCCACATTTAAATGAAGAAAAATGAAATACAGGGAGTATTCCTGATTATCTAGGCTGATTCCTTTCTTTCATGATTTGGGAAACCTCTTCCAGAATGGCTGTAGAAGAAAAAAAGGCTCTGTAAGATGTCGGTCTACAAGACAGTAAAAATTCCTACTAAGAGAATAAATTATTATGATAACAGAATTAAACTTTAAACCAATTATTATATTATAAATAGTAGGACTAAGAAACTAGAGACAAATAACATTATTAAATATTAGAACTCCTAAGTAAGTGGGAACAGAAATGCTTAAGTCTCTTGAAACCTATTGCAAGAGAACCTGACATACCAAAGCGTTAACTGCTTTCGCCAGTTCATCTTGCCGAATGGTCTTGTTTTAACAGGTGAGTTTTCCCCAGTTCCTTTAATCTGCTATGGATGAAGGATACTGTGTAGGAAAGGCTTTCTCCCCAGATATTACCAGTTTGCTGTAATAGAGAGAAACAAAATTTGTATGTATTTTTATCATCAAAATTTTATCATTTTATCATTTTATCAACAAAATGAAGCTTTTTGTTACTTAAGGGAGAAGGGGGGGGCAAAAGTGTAAGAGCAATCTCCTATTATGCATCTATATCTTGAAGTCAATAAAACTGGACAGAAAAATAGGATCGTAACAGCTCCCATTGGAAGGTACTTCAGTCTCAGAAAGTCATCTAATATAACCTCCAGCTCAAAGCAGGTTCAGCAAAACATTACCCAGGGTTTTACTGAACTTGGTCCTGAGAACCAACAATGGAGACTATTCAACCACTCTGGGTACCCTGGTCCACCATTTGACTGTCATCATGCACAAGAAGTTTCTCCTTACAACCAGGCAGAACCTCTCATGTTTTGATGTATATCTGTTGGCTCTTGTCCCACCAGGCACCACTGTGAAGAGCCTGGCTCCAACTTTTGATAACCTCCCTGTGGGTACTGGCAGCTGCTGTCAAGTTACCCTGAATGCTTCTCTTCCATGCTGAGACATTCCCAGTCCCTCAGCACTCCTTACAGAGCACACAAACATATGAACAAATCATAAGGTAAGGCACTTTCTACATCTTACCCAAAAATCTGCTGCTGGATGAAGGGGAAGCAAGAGTACGTGAGCATCCTAACATCAAACTGCAGTCATAACTCTGAGGTTGTGCCATACATACAGACACGGTCAGCTGGAAAGCTACAGCTCCAGGTTAGTTACAGGATTCTGCCCAGCAGCGATATCGCAAGAGACCTTGAGGCACTGAGGTCGAGGGTAGGAGACAAAAAATAAAATCAGAAATGAGTGAAATTCATTAGTTCTGCTAGTCATAAACCAGCCTGCTTCTATCAGGTTTTGTTTGCTTCAGATACAACATTCAATCAGACTCATTATGTAAGCTTTGTGTTTGCTGTAGCCCTTTAAGCATGTTGCTTCTGCATAGATATTATATCAATTCATTGTTCTCCTCTTTGTAGTTAGAAACTATAAGTTAAAGCACAAAGCAGAGATCAGCTTGAACAATTTTATTCTGCATTGTTCAACTCAATCCAAATCATTAATATACGATCTTTTCAGAGCAATAACTGTTTTCCAGTTTTTGAGAATAAAAGTAACTTTTTCAAACTGAAAAGAACTTATAGGAAATAAAAATAACTTCAACTATTACCGCTGAATGGATATACAGTACTTATTCCTGGTAAATTACAATCCTGTGCATGGACATTTTACTTTGGGGGACTCCCTGAGGTGAGCTGTATTTTTTAAGACTCTCATCTCAAATAGTGAACAACTTAATTAGCAGCAGGATTTACATTCTAAGAATAAATAGAATGTACCTGCAGCAAATGAGACAAATACAATCAAAATGTTCTCTGCTGCCATATCTTGATATCTGCCACAAATGAAAAACTGTAGTTCAGTTGGATGTAAGACTCATGGATAGATCTAGAAGACCATATTTTCAGGTAGGTTTCCTGAAAAAGTGAAGCTTACACCGTTCCATTTTCTAGTTTTCCATCTACATGTTTTCTATCAGGAGATTTTATTCTGTTGGCCAGCTTTAATCAGGCTTGAAAGGGGTGAATATCAGGAAGATAATTGAGTTACTCTAAGTCACATGAACATTAACAGCTTGGTAGGTGACACAGAATCACAGCAGCATACCTGAGGAGGGAGCGTTGCAGAATTCACCTTCTACAACAAACACCATTTATCAACCTTTGAAGATGACGACATTTGAATCTTAATGTCACCCTCTCGTGTTTTTATAAGCACTTATTAATTATTTCAATACTTTACACTTCTCAAGACATTTTACAAACATTAAATCCTGCATTATATTAAAACTCTGGAGAGCTCTTTCTTAGCTGATGCAAATAAGTTAATTCCACAGCAGCATTCTGACATACGCTAACAGAGGAAACATCTCCACAGAAAATAAGGCAATACTGGATTGCAGCGAAGGAGAAAAGAATTAGGCTGCTGTACTATTCAGCCTGCCTAATCTATTTTTTCTTTCCATATGAGGGCATACTAAATGTTTTTATAATGAAGTAATAAAGTCATCTAGATTTCACCTTTCAAAATCCACGTATAAATGAATTTAATTATGGAGTAAAAGTTTAGTAAATGCATGCATGTGAAATCATTGGATTTTAGGAAGGAAAGTATTTTAATGTTAGACGTTGTTAAACACAGGGATTAAGGGTATTCCTGCATACCTCTAGTAAACATTGTGCGGTATGAATTACTTGCCTAGAGACAGGAGATATATTTAGTTAAAAAAACTCTAAAAGCATAACCAAAGCATAACCATTAAAATCATGAGGGACAGATAATATACAAAAGAGGTTTCTACACATTAGGGAAAGCTTGATTTCTTATATGTAAGAATATTAGAGCTCTGTATGAATATAATGAATATTTACCACAGATTCCACTGGCCTGAATCCCGCATGTAGGGAAGAGCACAGCCGTACTAGAAACGGCATTGGCCACACAACACAGCAGTGGGAGGGACAGGCTGAGATAAATCAGAACAGCGGTGAATGGCAGAAGAGACAACAACTGGAGGCTCTAGTACCACGGGTATTACATGGAAGGTGGCGAAGTGGTGCAGCGGAACACAAGGACAAAGAAAGTATTAAGGCCCCATAAGCAGCTGCAAACTCTCTGATTTTCTTCTTCCTCATTTTTCCTCATCTGCCACAGGTTGCACTGATCCCTCTGTCCACTCCCCCTCTCTGGTCCCTCTGTGCAATTAGCTTGTGTGCAATTTTCTCCTCACTTTAAAGCCCTTTACTGCACTCTACTCTCCTGCATAGTAGGAGAAGCCAGTATCACCATTCCCTTTTAATGCAATTAATTTCATCTCATGCCTTTTCCGAGATCTCTTTTTCATAGCAGAAACTTCTTTTCTCTTCTCTCTCTTTCCTCCTCCATACAAACTTTATTTGGAGACAGCTTACCACACCCTGAAGCCAGCCAAAGCTCTGGGAGCTGCTGCTGGCCTCTGAGGGGGGTGCAAAGAGATGTGGTGGGATAGAGGTGCCTCCATCTGCAGCGCACAGCTCTTCTTTCCAAACCAACCCCTTTGCAGCTCTGGTAGTTGCATCCAGAGGTGTTATCTCACATTTAATAGCCCTGAATGGGTTTCTTTTCTTGGTATTTGTCCAACAGCATATCAGACTCATAAGATTTCACATTCAAAATCTTTCAGAAAGAAATTCTGCAGCTTAACCAGAAGTTATGAAAATTCTTCCCTTTCCTCACTTTCAACCTCCACCTATATAATTTATTAAACTGTTATTAGAAGAGACTGGCAACTATTCCCTATCCTATTTCAGATCTTTGTCATATCCATCTTTGCTTACCTTTTGTCAAAGGTGAGAAGCCCTAATTTGTGTGTTCTATACAGTTTATATGGAAACTATACAGGACATCGCTCTCAACATCTCCAAATCTGCCAATACTTCAAATAGATGGCTCAGATCCTTAATTTAATCTGAATAAGGCATGCATGTAATGACTGACAGCCATGTGGAAGCAACTTGTGAAGAAAAAGAGACATATGGGTTAGGCTGCACTGCTGAAAGCTTTTTTTATCCTATTTTGAATTCATGGTAAGGAACACAATATCAAACCAGAAATTAAAGTGTTTGATGAACCTTCAGCACAAAAAGGTTTGGCAAAACACAAAAAGTTTGTTACACACTAGTGAAAAACTGATTTTCTGAAGGACTACTCATTATACAGCCTAGGAAGTAGATGGAGAGAGAAACAGGCTCTAGAAGAGTTCTCCTTTTGGAATAAAATTCAAGACCCTTCCACTACCACAAACAAGTGCTTACTTCTGACAGTGAAGCCAAGCAGCTGTGTAAAGCCACACGTTTCCACAGTGTCCATATAAACATCAGACAATTAAAGTCTTGGATGCTCCTACTGAATGTTAGTGTAAACGGAGGCAGTACCCCAGGAAAAAGGTACAAGGTGAGAAACAGATATTAGTATCTCTATTTCCAGTAGCTTGCAGGAAGAAGCAGGGAGGAAGGCAGGAAACAAAAACTAGGGCGGGGGGAAAAATGCAAGCATAAAACCAACACTCAAACCCAGTGAGATAACTAATTCTGGAGCAGGAAATATAACCTTGTGAACAAATACAGTTAATTAAACGTAAGAGTCTGTTTAAATAGAAGGTTTACTGTTGCAGCCTGTTTCACTTATGATTCCAATTTCTCTTTAAAAGCACAAAATTACCTATTAAACTGATGATAGCACAGACTCTCTGCACAGAGTCCAGACTGTACAGAAGAATTTAATTAAGTTGTGGTTTACACCTGTCTTTGCTCTATGTTAGAAGTCCTATTCTTATTCATTCTTCCCCATGCACATTTAGTGAATAAAAACTCATTTGCCCTGGCGGTTGCTGATATTATGGTACTGATTGAAGATTTCACTCTATCAATTCTTTAAACTTTAGAAACTGGTCTTAATGGTAAATTGACCACTGAAATAAACCTGGATAACATTAGCACAAAACAAAAAATCTCCAATCTGGAGAATGCTTGGATATATTGTAAACAGTGCCTTTTACAGTGTCCATGATGAGTATACTCTGTTTTCAGCTGACCTGTAGGTGAGCCACTGGCAGAGGTTACCCAGAGATGTTGTGGATGCTCCATCCCTGGACGTGTTCAAGACCACATTGGAGGAAGCTTTGAGGAGCCTGGTCTAGTGGAAGGTGTTCTTGCCCATGGCAGGTGAGCTGGAACTGGATGATCTTTGAGGTCCCAACCCAAACCATTCTATGATTCTATGCTTTTATTATATTAAATTTGAAGGGAGAAAAATGAAAAACACACAAACCTCCTCAAAAAAAAAAAACACTCTTAAAAAATGGTAATTTTGGGCTAGCTGGAGAAGATCTGTCAATCTCCCAGTTCCACTCCCAAGAGCACTTAGGAAGAAGAAAATCTCATCGGCATGCTAAAATAATTAGGAGCTCATGTACCTAAGCTGTATTTACGTAGTTAGGGGACTAAGAGATCCCTGAGGGGGAAATAACAGTTTAACATCTGGAAGTACGAAGCACTATGCTAGTGGTATAGCAGCTGTAAGGGGTTTCCCAGGTATAATTTTAATAGAAAAACAACTACCTTTGACAGTGATCCATTACTTAATACAAATAAAGTGTTCTGAGTATTATCCATACAAAACAAAGTAAAATTATATTCAAAGCTACCCTGTGCCTCAGGAAGGGTTTTTCAATCAAGCTCCAAATCAGAAGCGGGAAGAGATGTTTGTTTCTCGGTGGGACAGAAGAGCAGTGCAAGAGCGCACCCTCTCTGCAGTCAAGGCAAATTGGATTTAGCAATTTTCATTTACCTTATTAACAGGAGAAAATCCTGTAATATCCTATAAGGAGAGAAGTTTTTAAAAACCAAACAAACAGAAATCCTATACTTGAGTCAATTTAAAGTCCTATTGCTGGGTGAGCAACGTTCAGTTCCAGGACTGCATGGTGATTTTCACTTAAAGAAAATCCTCTGCAAAATTAACAGGAAATAAGGTCTTTTTTCCCCGATTCAATATTTACCTAGAAAGAAATAAGGACAAGCTAATTGTGAAGCAATTACTGACAGCAATCTGCTTTACAATGCTGAAAAAAAATTAATTCATGTTCAATCCTTTTCATAAAATATCTTTAGAAAGATCCTGCTGAGGTCTTTCTGCCTCATGTACATCAGAAGGGTCTCTGAAATTTAACTATCAATGAATAGTGTGTTTTGCCTTGGTAATTTAAACAGCATTCACACTTAGGTGATTAGTGTCCTCACAATCTCAGATGCCTCCCTGTCCCTTCTCCCTCTGGGTCTTCTCTCTTCTCAGGAGGTCATGAGAACCAGAAAGCACAGGCTTTCAGCTCCTAACAAAGCTAAATGGCTATGGGGGAAAGAGAAGAGAGCCGTGAGATGAATGAACAGGTGGATCATTTTGACGAATGTTTATTACCCTTTTCTTTCTTCGTGGCTTGGTTGACATGGCTCTTTATACCCTTGGATGCTCCAGGCAGCATCCTGCATCTTAGGTTTTTTTCTAGGAGTTTCTGAGTCTTACAAGCAGGTAACAATCTTAGCACTGCTCTGCAAAATGCTTTTATATACTTGGACGTCTCATCGGTTCCATGTTTGATGAAGGTACACATAGAGATCCCATCTAGCTCTTCTGAACATATCACAGATGGAGACATTTCTGAGCAAAGCTCCATGCATGGCTTATGCCATGGTGGAACATGGTCTGATCACTAATCTTGTGATTATCACATGATCCTATAGCAGACTCTTAGCATGAGCTAATAAGCCCTTCAGCTTGAATGGCAGCTGCACAGTCAGGGTTGGTCCCAGCATTCTCCCTGCTGTAGGTACAGTATTGGGACTAAGGCTTAGTGCCTTGAGCATCTCCCAGATGTCAAGAGGACTTCAAATACTCCTCTGGCCTGGAAGCATCCACTTTAAGAAAATAACCCAAAAAACTAATTTCCTAATCCAGAATGTGCTTTAAAGAAAACTGCATTAGGCATCTGAAAGGACCGAAAGTAAGAAACTAGCATGGACTGAGATTCAATAAGGTCATATCTGTCATCAAGTCCTGAGCCTTGGCTCCTTCCAGGAGATGGGTAACAACTACCAAAAAATCTACTGTATAAAGCTGTAAGACCACACTATAATCTAAAGTTACATTCATGACAGATTCCTTTGAGCATCAAATGTAGAGCTTCAGGGAGCAGCTCTATATACATTTATATCCTGCATAAATCTGAGTATATTAGTATTAAGAATATTGTAGAGCAAGTAACAAAATCAGCTTAATGGAGATATTCTCCCATTTGGGACAGTCTAGACTATCCATATCAAGTTAAAGCAAATACACTAAAATAATGGAGAAGAAAACTAGTTCAGGTCGCTAGGACCTGACTACACAACTAAATGGGAAAGGGACTTACAGAAGAGACAGCGAAATTTATCCTGTTTAGGCACAACTATCTATGGTGGATCTCTTCCTTGTGGAAAGATCTGTCTCATTGACAAACTAGACTTTTTTTCAAGCAATCACAGACAGCCAGGAGCCATGCAATGAGAATTTAAATAGCTTTCATGCCTACAGGATTACATTCCTCACAGTCTCAGATGCCTCCCCACCCCTCCTCGCCCACACATTTAAATTTGGACCTATCTGTATCTGTAGGTCAATAAACAAGAATGGGAAGCAACAGCCATCAGGGACAGAGCTAAGTCTTGGATGCCAGGCTAGGTCAAAGGGTGTCCTGAAATTCCCACTCCATTTTATCCACTGATGTGCTCAGGTGTATTAGAGTGGTCTGAGACATTGCATGCCTTTGTCTTCCAGATACCACAAAAACATCTGACAGAAAACCCAGAGTAAAAGCACGTGTTTCTCCACCAAAACTGAGGAAGGAGGGGTAGCTACCGCAGTCATACTACATTCCCTAGACTAATTACATCCAATCATATCTTCAACTTATCATCCATAGATCTGCAATCATAGTCAGCTGGTATATTCATCTTCTCCAGGAGGAAAGTCCATCCTACATCAAAGCCAAAGATGAAAAGTTTGTCAATACAAGAATGGTGAAAACTGATGCAAAAAGCTGGATGACAGTATCTGCCATACCTAGTACTTCACATCACTTTGAAATGACACCATAAAAGCTAACTTGAGCTTTGATTAATCTCTAGATAAAGTAGATCCTCAGGTGTCAGAAAATTTGTTAAACCTGTGTCTGTGGCTCCTGCCATGACTCAATAAAGAAAAAAAAATAAAAAGAGGATTATACTTATTTTCTTTTTGTCCTTTTTTCCCCACTTCTTAAAATGATGAAAGCCACAGGTAGTTTAACCAGTAAAGCTCTGGACTTGTATTAAAAGAAAATTATTAACACCACTGGAAACATTTCATCTGCTATGTCTTAGGCTCACATGTCATTTTCATGAGACAGGTTGGTGAATTCAGTCATATGGTCAACAAATATGCCCAGGTCTCTGTCCTCTTAATCATTTCTAACCCATAAGCTTTCACTGTTTGGAAACAGCTATGAATTCTTAACATCCAGCCTTGTGCTTTGTATTTCATCCCATCTCTAATACTCAGTACCAGAAAACTCTAACACTGTGTTTTGGACACGCTTCCCACATTTGTCATATCAGCAGTTGTATGGCAGTTCTTGTGTCACGATCATTAGCAAACACAGCCAAAATAATCAGTTTCCAAAGTTAATCTTCAACTAACTGCACCACCTTAGCCCAAAAATTTGCATTCAGCGCCATCTATTGATACCATTCAGGTTAAGTGGAAGGAAAAACCCTGGTTCATTCACCATGTGGCACTGAACCATATCATAATGCTTTACTGAAAAAATTAAAACATGTATATATATATATAAAATAATAATAATAGCAGCAACATTGCGTCAGATATTATAAAAGATTTGATAAACTACTGTTAAATTTTGCCTCAATTTCTAGTTAGGCCTATTCTGCTTTCCCACAGAAATAAAGATGAAATACTGATATGAGTTGTCCACATAACGACTTCTTTTCATTTCTTGGCAATACCAGCATCTTAGAGACTCTTAAGTTCTCCTCTGTACATCATATTAGCAGTGGTGGGGCTGGAAGGGAGGGTGTTCCTCGTTGTTTTTAGTCTTTATTAATAGATTTAGAGCTTGGAATATCACAATTCCTGTTCTGCTGGGATGGTTATTTCGTATTTCAAGTTAAGATCATTAAGCCCTTGGATTTTTTCTTCCCTTTTCTTTGTGGAAATTCCCTTTTCTATAAGCCCATTCCTAATTAACATTATTTTCTGATTTCAGCGATGCAAAGTAAAGGACACCTCTGACCTAGACAGATACAAGCTAGAGATACTTAGATAAAATTCAAGCTAATGGCATCTTCCAAATCTTATCTCTAAAAAAGTTCGTTCATGATTATTTGAGCCTCATCAGTGCTGTTTTACTACCTTTTGACACTATTAGTGTAGGTAATCTACTTACTTCTGCACTGTAAAATAAAAGGAAATAAGCAGATTTTCACTATAAAAAGTTTCCATAACTAATCCGTGCAACTCATCAGGAAGAAAAGGTGAAGAATTTAGCATTGGGAGTATTTTGCTGATGTTCTAAACAAACCACTTCTGCACACAAATTGTGTCACCATCACAAGTGCAATTAGACTGAAATCAGAAGAGACATCTATGTTTATCAATAATAAGAATACTATAGAGAAGATACAACTAAAAATGCATTTTAGTCTGGAAGATTTATTGATTTATTTCTTGATCAGTAATATATGTTTGGGGATTATGAGATTCCAGGGACTCTTGACTTCAGATGTTAATGTGTTCTTCTTGGTTTAAACCTGTTGGTCCTAGAATTTCAAGATATATTTTATCAAGTGCAAGATAAAGCAAAAAAATTAACAACTCCTGCCCAAATTCTGCCACCATTAAAACACTAAATAAACCCAGCAGAGATAAAGCTAAAATCATTTTAAAAAAACATTCTTTTTTTGTGACAGCATTGAAAAAATTAGATTAAGGGGAGCCCTACAGAGGTCACATGGCCCAACCTCCTGTTCTAGTAGGGCTGACTTTGAAGTTAGGTTGGGTTTCTTGGAGCCTTGTCCAGTCAGCGTTTGAAAATTCCAAAAGAAAGAAATTTCACAACCACTCAAAAGCATTGCTATTCAGCACTTAACCACTCATGATTTCTAACACTCACATCCACACAGTGTCTCTGTCTCCCATAAGCTTATATTCCTTAACTACTCCTGTTAAGAGAGGAGTAGGAAGGAATGACAAGTCATTTTGTTCAAATATCATATCAGGAACTAGTCAGAAAACTTCCTGCAGACCTGCTCTGGGCAGAAGTGGCTGAGGGCCAGACAGATCTATTGGGCTGACTTTGTTCCACCTGGGGTCCTCGTAAGGACAGAACAAACTTCTTACTTGCAGCTGAGAACTGCAGCTCTGCTCTGTTCATCCACACAAGACTGCACACAATAGATTAACTTTATTCTCTTAAGTTAATTCCTCAGTCTCTTAAGTAATTTCCTTGAGAGAGCAGAGATGATCGAATGATCTTGCCCATGATTATGCAATAAGTGGTACTCAAGTTATCTGCTATCACTTGGACAGGCAACTCTTGATGAGGGTGAGATTTCACTTACTCGTATTGGCTTCTTAAATTAGCCAGTTACATCCAGCAGTAATCGTGAAGGGGCTGATGTAGCTCATCAGAAGATTCACCTTTTCGCTCTGGAAAGGAGGAGCAAGAAACAAAGAATCTTCTTGTAAAGATTCTCTCAACAAGACATCCCTAAGGGGACCAGTGCCGAAGTTTCCACTGACAGAAAGTCATAATTTTAGCACTGAGGTTATGGACTTCCAGTTAAAATTCTCTTTTCAACCTCTCACACAGAAAATCCTGTAATATGAACTCTTAAATCCTGCTTGGTTTAGGTTTAAAAATGAGTCAGTGAAGCATTTATTTGGAACTCATTTTTCAGTAAGACAGCAAATCAACCTACTGTTCAACACTCGTAAGTTAGTCAAGCGGAAAACAGCTTGCTGCACAGCTAAGAATCTGCAAGAGAAAACCATGTCGCATCATTGGATAATGGGAAAGTAGCTGGGGTCAGATGCCGTTTGTACCTGTGACCCCAGCATGAGAGGCAGCGGCACAAAGGCCATTAGCAACATCATAGCAGAAAATTTTCCTGATCAAGCATAAAAACATGTATATCAACAGTACGGGCATGCATATGGACTATACCCTGAAGGAAAAAAAAAACACCTCTATGCATAATTTTTTTACGTTCATACAAAATCCCTCAATAAAAAAAAAGGCTTATTAACAAAGCAAATGGTTGGAGGATCACTAACTGATTTGAGACTGCCCTCCTATAAGTAACATGTTGACCCAAAGTTCTTGCAGTAGCATAACACTAAGAAGTGTACCCAGAGCTTTAGGCAGCAATTTTGCATGTTCCAGGTACAAAGGTGTTCTACAAGACGCATCCCTATCACCCTTTCACTGAAACACAACTCTAGCCTACGATCATTACTTTAACCAATTGTATCAGAAATATATGGGTAATCTTCTAGCAATAATTCTTGGTTAAAAAGTTAAAAACATTTTACCAAATACATCTCTTGCAGACACAACTTCCCTGCAAGCTTCTGTAAGTGATGCTCTACTGCCATGAACAAACGAAGGACTTTGTCATCCAAAATAGGCAAGGCACCTCCAGGACTGAAACTAAGGTTTAACAAGGCCAAGTGCAGAGTTCTGCACTTGGGACAAAAAAAACCCTTGCAGTGCTGCAGGCTTGCGGAAGAGTGGCTGGAAAGCTGCCTCGAGGAGAAGGACCTGGGGGTGCTGGTTGACAACTGGCTGAATATGAGCCAACAGTGTGCCCAGGTGGCCAAGGTCAATAGCATCTTGGCCTGTATCAGAAACAGCATGGCCAGCAGGACCAGGGAAGTGATTCTGTCCCTGTACTCAGCATCGGTGAGGCTGAACCTCAAATCCTGTGTTAGCTTTGGGCCCCTCACTACAATAAGGACGTTGAGGTCCTGCAGCATGTCCAGCGAAGGGCAACAAAGCTGGTGAAGGGGCTGGAGAACAAGTCTTATGAGGAGCAGCTGAGGGAGCTGGGGTTGTTTAGTCAGGAGAAGAGGAGGCTGACGGGAGACCTTGTTGCTCTCTACAACTACCTGAAAGGATGTCCTATCAAGGAGGTGCATGTTGGTCTCTTCTCCAAAGTGATAGGGCAAGAGGGAATGGCTTCAAGCTGCATCAGGGGAAGCTTAGATTGGACATTAGGAAAATTTTTTTCACAGAACAGATTATCAAGCACTAGAACAGGCTGCCCAGGGAGGTGGTAGTCACCATCCCTGGGAATGTTTAAAAGGCAAGTAGATGAGGTGTTTAGGGACATGATTTAGTAGTGGACAGATACGGTCGGAGTTGATCTCAAAAGATCTTTCCCAACCTAACGATTCTATGATTGTGTCGTATGTTGGAAGTAAAAAAAACACAAGCCAAATTTTAGTAGAGTTTAGTATCCTAGTTGAAAAGAAAGCCTAAAGCCACCTGAAGATGATTTTGGGAAAGATCAGTTGCAGTAGTCTTCTGGCTGTTAACCTGAGGTTCAGTAAATGGTCAGTAATGTCATTCTGACCCCGGTTTTGGTTACATGTGAATTAATCTAAAGCAACCTGTACCACGTCTGAATACTGAGGTTTATTTACAAACCAACAAGATTAGAGCTTTTATTCCAGATAATCATTTCATATGTGCATCCACTCACTCCTCATTTGCTAGGGTCTCAACTGCCTTCCCCTCAGGAAGGCTTCCTGCTGGTGTGCAAAGGTCAGGCAGAAAAGCACATCCTTTCATGCTATACAGCTACTCACAGTTACCAGTCTGAGGCACTATCAGCCAAGATCCCTGGTCATCACCTGGTGTTCTTCTCCATGCATCTTCCCGACTTCCATATCTTTCCTTTAGGAATGACTTTTTTCTTTTGAGGCTTCCCTTCTTTCTACGGCCACTTCCAAAATCCTTTTTGGCACATCTACTTTTGAGAACACTCAAAGCCCAAATCAAAATAGACTATGTGCGTAAGTACAAGGCAAGATCAGCTATCTAATCAAGGCCTCAGTCCAATGTTTCTTAATAGGAGAATTTGGGACATTAGTTTAGTCTGGGTGTTACTAAGTTTACAACCAGGCTACGCTGGCAGAAGACAACAAGTACGTGGCTTGCTGTCCTTGAAAGCTCAGAAGTTGAGCCCCCCCAAACATACATCCAGTTGTCTGTTGCCTGTTCACATTCAGGATTTAAGCTTTTGGTTTTGCCCACAAATGATGAAGAGCTCACATGGCTTGAAGGTATGCTATATTTCAACACCACTCTTTGACAGAACGTTACTATGCCCATTCTTGAGATGCTGTGCTAGAGCATTTCCTGTGGAAAGAAACAGTGCTTGAACCAGGAACATAGTACCAGCAGCCACATCTTCTTCCTACCCTGCCTCGGGGCATGGGGGATAGAGTTACAGGAAAAGTCCAATGCAACAACAGCATTGACATCTCTTGGAAATGGCAACAGAGAGCAACTGAGTTTTCTCCAGTGTACTCCTTGGGTCCTGATCATCTATTCAGTGTGCAGCCTCCTCCACATCTGAAGTCCGTGGCTAATTTTCCCTATGAAGAGCGTATAAAATAATCAGTAGGGCTGGGAAACAGATCAGGCAGGTATCAGAGATTATTATCAGAGAATAAGAGTTCAAGGAACACAGTGAGATTCCCAGTGCATTAACAGAAGAATACTAACGAGGAAAAGTCATTGGGCAAAATCTGTGGGAAGAATAAAGAAAAGTCATCATCTAGGCTGGAAAAGGGAAAAGTTTGAGCCTGGGAAAACTGAAGTTCCAAGACCAATGCTGCAGCACTAAAGTGTCTGGAAAGATTATATATCCATCTGTCACCTGTGTCCCACTGGCTAACTGACCTTGACAGAAAAAGAACTATTATTGTTTATAACTATAATCATATTTATATATCTAAAGCACCTATCACCATATTGATAAACATTACTAAGTGTTTATAATTTTCCCTTCCCACTGCTTCTCTATTTTTCTCCAGTGGATACTTATCAAGACTGACCAAGTACCACTGATCCCTCTGGTTCTGACTCACTATTCCTGCATCGTCTATTAAAAATACCACAGTCACGTTCCTTGGAGTTCAAGGATTTACACAATTTCCTTCGGAAGATTCAGTTTCTGAAATTTTGAATTTGAGTCAGTTATTGACCTTTCAGAGATCTCTGAGGGTTAACAGAAATCAACAAAAAAGACAAGGCATTTCCAATCTTTGAGGAGGATACAAAAATGGACAAAGATTTTGAAAGAAAGTTAGAAACTACAGGCAGGGACTAAAAGATTATATATAAAGTACCCTAAGAGATCGGTTAGTCAAATTCCACTTTTAAAAATATTGTTGGGTACTGCCTCAAACTACTTTGCTCTCTCATATTATCAAGAGATGAAATCCACAATTATGAAACCAAGAGCGGCATGTATTACTCCTTCTATAAACGCGTCAGAAATGTTTCAAACCATATATCAAACAATGGTATAAGGTCAAATATTCCTTCATCCATTAAATTTCCCACAAAAAGGTACAGAAGAGTGGCTGGTCTCCAAAGTTTATTAAAAATCAAAGAATAGAAAACTTTACATAAAAATATGTCAATTTTAGCTTCCACATAGTTGTCCACACAAAAAATTTAAACATGATGTTTTTAAACCTGTAGCACATAACCACAGTGATAGCCAGGCCAATTTATTTGGTTCACCATGACTGAAGTGTTACATGATACCACTTTTCAATTGAGTTTTGCTTTAAAATGGATGCTAGTATAAGACACCAACTAAAGCCTTTGAAGGCTCTTGAACGTAGTTATGCTCAATATTGCTAGTGTGTGAAGACTAAGCAGTACAGGCTCATGTAACAGCCCTTACATGTTCTTTATGAATCAGCTCACAATTTTTAAAACTTGTTTTCTAAATTGTGATGAGTCCGGAGCATTAAGACAAACTTTGCAAACAGATATGCACTACTCTACTTTGGAATGTTGCCCTCTCTCCCCTCAAGGACCTGTTTGTGTTCAACAGATTCAGTAATAACATGAACTACTTCTGCTTCAAAGCATACAGCATATTAAAAAGCTTCATGCTTGACACCTCAATTTGATATTCAGATATCAGTTTTAAAACCTCCTATGTCTGTACACAGTATAGATGCCCTGTTAACAGGATTCTTCAGCTTTCTCTGTTTGTGGACTTATATAACTGATCTGTAGTTTTCTGTATAGCTTAAGAACTCTCATTAAAAAAAAAACGGGAAGTCAGAGGGCGTGAAATGTTACCTACTCCCAGGACAACTGTGGTGCTTTAAAAACTCAGGGTTAGGCAGGATGTACATTTTTCAAAAAGTTAAAGACAGTGTTTGTCATGGCAATACACACTTGCATAGTATACCTGTATGCATCTGTAAATTAAGTGCCAGCCACTCATACTGTGTACAACACTGGGCTGTGCTCTCCTGCAATACATTAAAAGATACTTCTCCTAATGCTTAGAGCAGCTGAAGTACTTTTTATATATTTGCTCTTAACAGAACTAATGCATACTGCTATACAGATTCCTTAATGGAATCAACATATTTCCTTTCTCCACATTCCTTAAGCCGGGTACCTCTGTTTAATAATGTTGTTTGAACCCAAACATTAACAGGTTACGTTACTAAAATGCATCAAAGAGTGTCATTCACAGCTTTTTAATTTCATACCAGGACTTGAACCAACCTTTTTTTCCCCTTTCCTCTCAAAAGTTTTACTTCTGGTACTACAAATGCTGGATTTGTTGTCTAGTTAAAGGAATAAAATTAAAACTCATTGGTCAGAGAAAGACAACTGATAGAGGCCAGAAAATGAGCTAAAAAACACAGGGTCAAAATGCTTTGGAGCTTAATACCTTCTTAAAACCATAAGCCAAATCACATTTTCATTGTGAATCAAGAAGCCTCAAATATTACCAAATGTCATGTTTGTAACACTGCTCAGACAACCTGCCAAAACTATGAACCCAACTTAGATAATGCAACCTGGGAAAGGATCTGTAAATTAAAAAAACCTCTTGCCCTTAAATATAACTTATGTGACAATATGAAATTAAATTAAAAATTCCAAGTTATTGCACAAATTATATTTCCAATATTTACAGAGCAAAAAATTCTGAACTTTGAAACAAAAACAGGAGAGCAGCAAATTTACTTTTATGAATTCCCAACTCGATCTGCTGCAAAGAAAAAAATTCCAAGGGGCTGAAGTTTCCTTCACTTCTAAAACAAAAGAAAACAGAACCCACAAAGGAACAGATGTAGCCACAGCAAAAAAGCCACAGCATTTGTAAATGTCCTTGCAGTTCTATTGTCAGAGCTGCTTCGGCACTGTATGAACCATTGTGGGAAGGCAGAAAACATACTTCCACATTTAATAAGGCTTCACAGATAAGCACAACTACTTCTTGAAGATGGACTGAACCACCACACAAAGAAACATGCAAAGAAGTCAGCTGCAGATATTTGGCAACACCAATAAAACGATGTGCTGGACGCTGGTCTCCATCCCTCAAGTCGAGTCGCACTCGCTCAGTCTGTCTGAACCGGGAAGGTCATTTTGGCATCTGCCATTATCTGCTCAGACTAATAGGCAAACTGTCTCTGTGTTTTTTTCTTCTCCATATATTACGATTGTACTGGTGGTGTCCTCTGTTGCCAACTGGTTGTCTCATGCCTCCACTGTTGACAGGGCTGTAGCTGTTGCCTTGGTTATGAGTTCCTTTCATGGAAAACTTCATTCCACCGTGCTGCTAAAAAATACAAGATAAGCACTCAGTTTCGGTATAGAAACAACTGAAACAAAGGATGTATTACAAGTGGTATTTCCTCAGCATACAAGTCATTCCCACAGGACAGTGCTTGAAGCAATTGGTTTTTTCATGCTTATCTCATTTTAGCTGTGCAAGTCCAATGGCACTAACAGCTTAAGAAGTGTTTTCTGAAGGAAAATGTCCTGCAAATTAAATTGCGCCAATTTCAAAGCATCTTTAAAACCCTTTGATCTCAGTATAAGATGCATTCACTATACATCTACCTTGTAAAAACAGAGACCTTCCACATTAAATATCAGCTGTGACAGTCGTGTCTATTTTAGAGGATTCTGGCAAGAACATGACCAAGTAAGATACTGAATAAGACTTTCAGAAACATCATGGAGAAATGTAAGGCTGCAATCGTATAAGCAGATACATACAAAGCACATGTCTGCTCTGCCCATAATCTCACTCAGGCACAGGTAAAGCTAGCTATCATTTGTAAGGAGCTTGTAAATCCTATTGGTCTGATCAGAGGGCTCCACAGCTGCCTAGCCCATACCTCACATCCAGACCAAGGCAAAGGAATTAAACAATGAGGAACACAGCATGACATTTCAGGGAGAAATCTCCAATAACTTGGAACAGAAACTGCCAAAAAGGACGGCATCAGCCTGAGTAAATTTCACACACCACAAGGTACTACAGGTGTCCCTATCACTTTAATATTAAACCAACTTATTTATGCCATTATGTACTTAAAATAGGTACAAGGATTTTAAAAGACTGAATTGAAGCAGACTTTCCAAATATGGATAACTTAAAAGCAAGCAACTTTTTCTGATGCCTGACAGTAATAAGACAGACAACTGACTGCCTTTAACAGAAGCTAATATAATGTTTTGCCTACCTCAAGTGATTAAACAGGAATACCACAAAGCTAACAACCAAGGTAACTGCTTAGAATATGAAATATCTGCAGCTACTTAACTAACCTGTATTTCCAAACAAGTTTGGAGTAGAAAAAAAAAAATGAGAACATCAAGCCATCATTACTGCTGTGTGCACAAAACCAAAGCAGTTATTGAAGGCATAATTGCATAAGCAACATTTTATTATCAAATTAGAAGAGACCCTAAGCATACAGAAAAAAAAAATGGTCAAGACTCGTATTGAGGATTAAAGCTAACACCAGGGTGGGAAAAAATACCTAACCTGTTTTTTTACTTGTAAAATGTGATCAACCTTCAGCATGCAACTTCTAAACCCCCAAGATAGACATGCTAACAGCTATCCTTAACACTAGCAATGGTAAAATATTCAAAGACAAACAGGAAACAGGAATGTAAGGAGAATTCCTCATTCTTAAAGAGACAAAACCACCCAAATGTTACTGACATATGTTGCCAAAACATCAATAACACCATACTAAAAAAATTGTGTACGTTTTATATTTGTGGCAAGTGGTCTGTCAAGCAAACATAACACTTTGTCATGTTCTTGCCCAGCAAAATTTTCTAGTTCATTAAGCATACATCTAACTCTCGATTACATAAGCAGACAACTAATCATGTACATTAAATCAGGTCAAAACAAAAAATGATCCTTCAACAGCCAAAACACTAAAAGCAGTCAGTCATTAGCTACCCTTGACTATATTCTGAAAAAAAAAAAAATAACAGAGGAAAACTTTAGGTTTGCTACTGTACAACAAGAGCAAAACTGACCAAGTTGCACAAAATCTCAGTAAGCTTGTCCTCTTCAGCTGGAAACGTGAAAAATTTGGCAACTTCATCCTCAATTTGAAGACTGAGCCCAAAAAAAGGGGCAATTCACCACAAGATCAGACAAGCACCGCTCCAAGTATGACAATTCAGCCTATCTACCTGTGACCCCTATACCTTGCCAGGAAGTATTTTGCATTGTGTTTTAGGCCATCAAGATAAAACACTTTCAAGTTATCAGAGCAGAATCTGAATCCATCTCTCTTACAACTCATTAGCTGACACAAGTGCTTATGGAAGTTGACTCTTCAGTCAGAGATGATGCCTTTACACTTAATAGTTCTCAACTAGGTATCATTCACTAGTTTGTTCATATTTTTGAAACCACAAGCTTTTCACATCCTGCATCCTGTGTTATGGCATTTCACAGCTTAAGTGAGCATCAAGTTTAATTTGAACCTACTACCTGATGAGCTTTCAATTCTTGGAGTAATTAATTTCTTGCCATTCTGCTCTCTGAATTTCCCATATTCTCCTGCTGACTACAAAGACCTAGACCATATAAGCTTTTCATTTTTGTCTCCAGATTACAGAATCATTCTTCACACAGAAGCAATTTGCCCCCTTCTTACTATCCCTTCCCTTCCTCTTCCATAACTTTTTATGATGTAGGAGGCAAATCTATACTCACTGTTCATGATGGCGGATGTACACAGATTTTTACAAGATAATTTCATTTCTGCTCTTTATTCCTATCAATGTCTGAAATTTGGTTTGAGACTCAATTCTCAAGAACCAAGAAAGCATTATCAAAGCAGTTTTCTGCAAAAATGTCAAGATCTGATCTTTTAAAAAAAACATCAGCAAAGGGCCTATCACCCTCTACAAAGTTTAAAGTTCTCTTCCTCCTGATGCATCAACTTGAAAGATACTTCTGCACCCTTTCTCAGTTAGCCCCTAAGGAAGTTAGCGCCTCTAGCAAACTTCACCATACTTCATCCACTGCCTTTCAGATGTTAGGCAGGACAAGGCCCATCACAAACACGTGCAAGGATTTCCTGGGGAACTCCCTCTACTACAAAAAGGGAATATTTGTTTCTCATCTTCTAAGTATTTAATTGTTTACAAGAGGACACACATATCTTTCACTTTGTTTCTTTCAGAACCTTTGGTAGAAAAAGTTTACTTCAATGTCTTTTGGAAATTCCAAGAGGCCGAATCAAACAGTTTTCTCTTGTCCGCACACTTCTCGATATTCACATGCTCAGGACCACCATAATCACTAAGAAATGGCATGTCTGTAAGCAGATGGTGGCTGGAGAAAGATTAGATAATCAAAAAAGCAAGCCCTTCATCTGTAATTATACAGACAAACCTTTGGTTTAGGTGTTTTGACCTCTTCAGATCTATTTCTCCTGACAGAATAATCTCCTCTCCCATCAGAGGGCTATTGATTCAACAACTGAATGATAGAACTGGTTCAGTTTGGGCTTTTTTGACAAGTCTGTTGAATTTGACCCCCTGCAAATAAAGGCTGCTCGATCTGGAGAGAAAACTATAAAACTGCATTTAAGTTGGTGCAGGGTGGTGGTGGTATATGGAATTATGTATCACCTACCACGTTAAAAAAATTCCCAGATATTTCAACAGAATTTGAGAAAAGGATGCTCCTGCCTTCATGCCAAACAACAGAAATCTGGTGGAAATTGAAACACCAAGTAATTATTTGCTAAATAAACCAAACTTTTGTTCTTAAAATCTGGAAAATTCAATGTATAAAATTGCCTGGCATTCAACGACTGTCATTATTCAAAAACAAAATTGATAGACAAAACTAAATCACCTACATTTTGAAATAACCCCAGTAACATAACAAGGCTCCGGGGAGACCTTATAGCAGCCTTCCAATATGTGAAGGGGGCCTACAAGAAAGCTGTGGAGGGACTTTTTACAATGGCATGGAGTGATAGCACAACAGGGAATGGCTTTAAATTGGAACGGGGAAGATTTAGATTAGATTTAAGGAAGAAATTCTTTGATGTGTGTGGTGAGACACTGGCACAGCCTGCCCAGGAAAGTTGTGGATGCCCCATCCACAGAGGTGTTCAAGACCAGGCTGGATCGGGCCATGAGCAGCTAGTCTAGTGGGAGGTGTCCCTGCCCATGGCAGGGGATTGGAACTGGATGGTCTTTAAGGTCCCTTCCATCCAAACCATTTTATGGATTTTATGATAACAAAGCTGAAGTCTATTCATAAACAGGGGTTCTGAATTATTTTGATGTTTGGGGTTTTTTGCCAGTCAGCATCTCTAAACAAAGGTGAAAAAGAGCAGTGAAGTGTTAGCAATGAAAATCGCAGTATGGTTTGGGTTGTGTATGTGTAATGAATGTAATCAGTACTCTTAAAAGAAAGGAGACCTACATATAGTGCTCAAAAATAATTGACAAGGACCTACTAAGATAAAAGTTTAGAAAAGGCATAAAACAGTTCAGAAAAGACACGTATTTACTGTTTCATTGTCAATACTACAGGATTAATGGCCATGATTGAATCCAGTCTGAGTTGACTTGAATCGTAATCCAATTTGTAAACTTCAAAAACATTCCATGTGATATATTACAGAGCACTATTCAGAAATTTGATGTATCATTAATATTTTAAGTATCCCCTTAAATAATATACAGCCTCAAAATATTTCACAGGTCTTTCCAATTTCTCACCATATTTCCAAATAGAAACAATTTATGTTTACTCTTCCACTCTCTGAGCATAACAACATCTGGAAATACACTAAAAAATAGATCTGGCACATAAGTAAAATTAAACTAGTTCTTTATGAAATAAATACATTGTTTTGCAGAGAAACAATGGGCAATGACCTAATCAACATTTTAGTCACTACTGCACGAGCAATAAAAGTATTAGGCAACAGTTCGATCTAGCCTCATTACTTTAAACTAGCTAACAGGATTCTACAGGATATTTGCAGCAGCTATCTGGGTGTATGTACTCTTAATTTGCTAAGATTTATAAGTGGTTTAAATATTTAAGCAAACCCAAACCAAATTCTTACTTAAGTTGTTTAAAACTGGTGGTTTGGGAAAATAAGCCCCAAAACCTGCAAACATCAAAGCCACCTCCCCTCCCTTTGGGCCCATAGGCTACTTTCAGATACAACTGACATGACCTTGAGAGCTGAACTGATTTTATAAAATAAGCCAAAACCCATTTTACTCCCAGTAAAAGGGGAAAACAGCATTTATCCAACCAACTGTGAGAGCAGCAAAGAAAAAAAAATTATACATATCAACACAGAGACTAGAAAGAGCTCAGATTCAACAAAGTTTTAGATGTTTCTTATCTTCAAATACAAGAGAACTGAAGTATCAAAGCCACAAGGGAGCAGGTTGTATCAGTCCTTCAGATTTCACCTTGTTTTGTGTGGTAGCTTTGATAGTAGTCTGTAACAAAGTGAAAATTTTGGTTCTCTTCACCTTTGACAACAGGTTAGGCAACTATTAGGCCAGTTCAAAGAAACTAGTATTTGAGAGATCAGAGGGCCCGGTCCCCAGAATGAGTGACTGACAGTAAAGACTACCGTCATAATCTGAGCATATTTTGAACTACCTTGGGGTAAAGAAAGTAGAATATAAAACATGAAATAAATACTCCTTTTTGATCTTGTCACCAATCAGATTTCAAACATGAGGGGTGAGAGTCAAAACACTACCAAAAGACAGAGCTTATATTGCAAGCTTCCTACTGTGTGACATGGGCCATGAAACATTACCTGCACACTTGTCATTAAGAAGAACAAGAGGTCATAGCTTCTCTACCAGAGCTGACAATTTTAGATCTTAAAGAGAAATCTTATCTCACTAAGACTTCTCACCTTTTTATTTGGAACAAAAGGAATTATTACAGTGAGGAGACCCAAAGCACTTTACAAATTATGAGCTGATATCAATAAAGTACATGTGAAAAAGTCAGTAGTGAAAATGCATATATGAATATTCCTATCAATCTTAGTTTGGGAGCAACAATCTGATTGGAGTGACATTGGAAGATAAGTGTCCTACACAAACGAAAATCAGGTATTAGTTGTACATTTCCATAAGTCTATCTTGTATTTATAGTAGGTTTATGTATGCTCCTAGAAACCATTATTTAGACTTTGTCTTTCCTGCAACTCAAAAAGCACTCAGGAAGCAACCACCAAGGTGGCCAGAGACTTTCATACAGTCATATAACCACCTATGCTGATGTTCATAAGGACACCTCTGGAGATCATTTAATCCAACCTTTTGTTGTAAGTAGAGTCAGGTCAGGTTATCCAAGGTCCAGTAAAACTGAGTCGGTTTTGATAAACAGAAGGGTATCACCACAAAGAATACCCTCGTTAATATATGACAATCTAAGATGAAAAATATCTTCGGTACTGTTTTCAGCTAAACAACCTGCAAAAACTCAGATGCAGTTTTTTTCTGCTCTCCGTTTTTTAGTAAAGGAAATGGGTCATCGTCTTTTCCTAATTTTGCATGAATTAGATCAAAAAAACAATGTTCTGTGATATACAGAAGAAGGGAGTCTGACTTTTATAGTCAAAACTGTTTCTAAAATACACAGTAGTATCCCTCCTTCCTTTGCCTAATAAAATGTGTGGACACCAAAAAAGTATTCCATCCTAAATGAGAATGCTCCAAGGAAAATATAAGAAAAATGGTTGACTGCAGAAACCTTCAGTACCTAAACAGCTTAATGAGGCCGCTGAAGAAACAACATACCACTACTAAATCGAAGTTAACATACTAAAAACTCTGAAGCATCACGCTATACTAAGGAAATTCAGCATATTTGTACACCTGACTAGTTGAGGACACCAGCATTCTCAGAAATATTTGGTAAAGTGGACCATAGTTCAGCCCCAACATGAATTAAAATGATATCTTTGCAAATCTCTCCTTTAAAGTGAACTACATTTAACTGCTTGCACTCATCTAAAAGAAATATTTTGACTCAAGCCTCTGATCAATGTTAATTTTGTTTCCAGTGCTACTAACTTGTGAGGAATCATTCCAGAAATACTAGCAAATCAGCATTACCAGCAAAACAAAGTAACATTATTAAAAGTTGTTCTGGATAAAAGAAAACTCTGAAGCAAAGTATTTTAGCCAGTGAAGTGCATGTAAAGCAATATAAACAAGCAGTTTATATACTGAAGCATCTGTCCTTATATGCCAAAACACAAAAGCATCTGGAAAGCAAAATACTTCTACAAGTTCCAATAGGAGTTACTTAGACTGTAGTATTTCAGCACTGACTTTAAGGTTTCATTTTCTAGTTGTCTCAGTGAAGGTTTTCTTAGACATGCTGGAAACCTGCGCAGCAGAAGTATTTGTGTTTACTGGCTTTAGCTACTTTTGAATTAAAAAAACACTTTTCTGGGGAAAAAAAAAAACCCACAACTTA
Organism: Cuculus canorus; assembly: GCF_017976375.1. NCBI lineage: Eukaryota > Metazoa > Chordata > Aves > Cuculiformes > Cuculidae > Cuculus > Cuculus canorus. Next base: position 74,933,711 of record NC_071402.1, on the reverse strand, counting down.
AAAACATATTAAAAAATAGAAAAAAAGAGTGTTCTGACATAAGCAACATGAAGTTTCTCCCATCTTCATACTGGTGACTAAGTGACCAGCAATCCAGGAACGAACGGAACTGATTTCATCCCCAGATAACAAGGAAAGTAGTCCTCTCTTCTCCATGGGAAGTCACCAAGCAATTTCTGCCTCCTCCATTCATCTGGGTATGCATGCCAATTACCTGGTTTTATGCTTGTTCCAGTGGGGAACACTGCTTCATAAACTGTTCTGCTCACCCAACTGAAATTTTTAATTGCTTGTCAGCAAAGTAAAAGAATGATTACCTTGGAAAAATGATGATGATGATACAGAAAAGCCCACAGATCTGTATTGGGAGCTTAATTAGTCCCTGAACTACCTGGAGATTCTCCATTTAATTATGTAGTATGCAAATAGAATTGGTAATCATATTGAAGCTGTCTCAAGAAAGAATTAGGAAGCTCTAATGGCAGCCAATTTATTTAGAAGGCTGTGAGTTGTTCAAAATATACTTAGTGCACCTGACAATGGACGCTCCTGCTTTTAAGGGTAGTACTGGACACCTAGGTAGAGCTTCCAAGCTGAACTCAGGCAGAGAAATTGGCCAGGGAAAAGGCTTAAGACGCCATTCAGAAAAACGAATCCCTTCGTTCAATTCTATCAGGACAGGAGTCCTCTGAACTAGCAATATGCGCCTATTAAAAGTTATAAACTAGCATGGTTTTAAGTTATATCAGCTGCAAAATGAAAGCCATCAACCTAATCTAGCTCAGTGATGCTCCAGAAAGCAGCAAATGAGACACGTTTACAGTATGATTTAATCTCCCACTTCTGCATCTGTCATAATCCTTATCAAAAAAAGAACATTTCTACTTCACAATACATAGGCTTCTGGTGAATTCAATGCAGGAAAACCATCAACACATTTCTGAACTGCAGAGCCAGAAATTCCTCTACTTCAACGTGAATCTCAAAGGCACATCTTTGTCAAGCAACAGTAATTGAAAAATTCCCAATTTTAATCATGTAAGTATTCTACGAACTATGAAAAGAGCAGTTAACAAGCACTGGAAAGGACAGCCAAGTAGCAGAAAGCCAGAAAAAGTGCTACAAATCAGTTGTTTTCCAAGATTCAGAATTCCAACAGAGATCCAAAATTCATGCAACACATTGCCTCTTCACAACTGAGGCAAAAATTCTGGATGCCAACTTGTTTCGTACCAACAACTGCATGCCTCAAAACTGGGTTCTTTTTTGTGTAATTTTGATGAAGTTAAGCACCAGGGTATCCCTTCAGAAAAACAGAGCTGTTAAGGAAAAGAATGTGCTAAACTAAGTTTGTATTTCAGATGAAGTTTAAGTTGACATAGCTCTCCGGTTTCTAAACTTCAAAAGTTTCAGACTGTAAACTAGCAGGTGAATGCTCAATTACAGGCAGTGAAATAGAAATACATTGTTTTACTAGCTTCTCACTGATAGAAAACATTTCCTGTGTAGATAAGCTGCTTTTGCCTAGGTAGAGATTCAGCAGCAGGGGAGAACAGATAAAGACGGAGGGAGGAGGAAACTGTGTAATCACTAAGAAGAATAAAACAAAACTCATATCTGGAGATACAAGAGTGGGCTTGTTAGATGACTGAGGACTGCAAAGGTAGCTGGGAAGAGCATGTGGTAACAGCTTTCAAGGATGATGCCCCTTCTATCCTGTAAGGAAATAGTGGAACACCTGCAGTATGCAAAGGGAAAGCAGCCTGGTCTAAGTGAAAAAGACGGTGAAAAACATTTCAGTAAAGTGCCTAAAATAAGTACTTGCAGAGCAACTGTGAAGAATTCGGGCATCAAGCTATAAACTGCCCTAACTCAATGGCGATACTACACAACTTTGAAAATGCTGTCCAGATGAAATTTCTTCAGTATTCATCTAAAAGTTTCAATGTTTAAAGCACTATCTATTTTTTTTAGTCTGTAGTAAGTGGTAGTTACCATCTCTATACATATAAATCAAGCTCACGATCTGAATGCCAGGCTCAAAGTATTTTCATAGGCAGCACTAGTCCAGCTGGAGGTCAGCAGCTAGCAGTATATCCCAAGAGCAGATACGAGGGCCAATACTAGTTAATATCTCCATTACCATCCATGACCTGGATGATAGGAGACAGTGACCCTTCAGCATAGTTACAGATTATACAAAATTGGAAGGAGTCGCTAATACATAAGATGGTTGTGCTGCCATAAAGTGAGACCTCACTAAGCTGAACAAGTGGGCTAACAAGTATCTCATGAAGTTTGAAAAAAAAGGAAATGCTAAATTCTGCCCTTGGGAACAAATAATCCCACACACCAGAACACATTGGGCACTGACCAGCTAGAAAGCAGCTTGGCATAAAATGACCAGAGATTCCCAGTGGGTTTGAACACAAGCCAGGAACGTGCTCTTGCATCAAAGAAGGCCAGTATAATCCTAGGCTACGTCAGGAACAGTTTCTCTAGGAGGTAAAGGGAAGAGATCATTTCACCTCAGCACTGGTTAAGCCACATGTGAAGTGCTGGGTCCAGATCTGGGTTCCCCAGTAACAAAGAGACATACACACACAGGAGTGAGTCCAATGAAGGTCCATGAAGATAAATAAAGATCTGAAACTTTCATCACTCAAAGGAGCTAGGACTCCTTAAGAGAGAACACTAAGGAAGGATCTTATTGATGGAGCCACTCTTCTCCCTAGTGCTCAGTGAAAAGACAAGAAGCAATGAGCATAAGCTGAAATACAGGAAACACTATTTAAATTTAAGAAAAAACTTTTTTAAGGAAACAAGGTGCCTAACAGCTGGGGAGTCTCCATATTTGGACATACTCAAAACCCTCACTGGACAAGGCCTTGAGCAGCCTGCTGTAGACACTGTCCTGGTCAGGAAAGTTGGACTAGGTGACTTGCAGAACCCTTCCAATATCAACTGTTCTGTGACTTTGCAAAATACTTCAACAATCTCACAGCAGGAACTGGATCAAATACATATGTCATGCCCAAAGTGTCAAGGAAGTGCTGAAGCACACAGAAAAAGACAAAGTCATTATATGGAAAATATACTGGCTCCAGGTTCTCAAAAACTGTGATGTGACAGAGAAAGAAGGAAAGCATTGAAAGAATCTGAACAAAATTAGGTTTCAAATAAACCAGCTCATTATTTTGTTTTCATAGCCAATCTACAACCACAACTTATACTAAAGCTCATATGCAACATCTGTTTTGACTAACAGTTTTGATGATAAGATTGAGGGAATATTTTCCTATAGGCATAGGCACTGAGTTTGTAAGAAAAACTGAGGATTTTTCTTCCCTTTGTGCAATAAAGGTTATAGCAGCTAAAATACTTCAGGCTAGTTAAGTAATATACAGTTTTGCTGCATTTTCACCTTCTCGTATATTTAAGTAGACATTTAATATTTCTGTAACAACTCTTGTACACATGCCCACAATTAATTTCCTATTCTCTGCCTTTAAAACTTATTACAGACAGTTACAAGTGTAGTCAGATCCATTCTAATAATTCAAAACAAAGACAACTAAACAATCCTGGACAGGTCAGTACTATTTCTTTACATATAAAAAACTAGCTTACAGATACATCATCTACATAATGTTCCTATTTTAAGAACAGGAAGTTAAATAGCCTAAAGACCTGCAAACATTCTACTGGTTAGGCACCAGGAGTCTCAAACAGAATCTAAGGAGTCAGATATGTGACACTCTTACTTCAACATATTCCTAGGTGTCAGTGTACTGTGGAAGGGCTCTTCTATTCAGAGATGCATCTCAAACACCAACCTTTTCCCACCAATTCTTCTCCCCATAATTCTGACATGGCAGATCAGTACTTTTATGATTATATGAAGTTTAGCACATACTGTATGATGGTTATCTTCAGAGGTTTTTAGACTGACAACATAGTGCAAATGATCTACACTTCCAATCTGATAGCTTTCTCATGAAAAAGTTGCTCCATTTAGTTGGCTCATACCTGATTACTGGCGGCCATTATCAAGGTTCCCGTAGGTGCAGATTGGGGTTTACCACTTGGCATAGGCAATGCGGGTGGTAAACTGGCCATAAGCTGAGTCGGTGCTTGCAGACTGAACTGGTAAACATTAGGAGCTGTGCAAGGTGGTGTATCAGAATCCTTTTGGCAGAGAAAAAGGGGAAAAGAAAAGCAACTTTACAGAAAGCACAGTATATACAGGCTACGCATGTGAAAATGCACCCAAATATCAACTCACATGAATACTGTAAAATTTAATTATTTTTTCAATAGTAAAATATAAAATACAAGCCAGCACTATATTTTACACATGTAGCAAAAATTTAATTGAACCTGTATTGAGGAGACAATGTCAACAAGTCTATGGCAATCACAGGTCAGTTCCAGTCAGTGCAATCTAAAGCCGAAGTTACATTTCTACCAAATTTGAATTAAAAGATGGGAACTATAGTTGGGAGAAAAACAGAAAAAGAACAGCAACACTGTTAGTGATACAAGGCCTAGAATTTTAGCTGCCATGACAGAATCAGTCCTCTGAACAGTGTTCTGGATTGTACTTGGCAGTACAGCCAAATTACTCACTGTAATTATAATAGTCTTCTCCCATTTTACCCAGCAAAGTTAGGGCTCCACCTACCAAGAAACAAGGAGACGGTCTGCCAGTCAAGACTAGTCTACACGCACCAGTCGCTACGCTAACTCCACTGCCAGCTAGGAGTTCTGTTCCCCTCACTTTCCATCAGAAATTCGAGTGATAATCTTTCAGGGGAAGCAAAATGGATGCAGGATTACAGAAAAAAGGTACTGTAATAGAACTGATATTACTCATGACAATTCCTCCTCCTTCCATTTTGAGCAACAGCAATTGCAGATGCAACACAAGCAGCTGTACTGATGATGTTAAAACACTGTGTGCATGAAGCACTTAACACATGACAAGCAAAGAGGCAAGCAGAGAGGCAGAGCTTAGTAGTAATTATTAAATTCTGAAAACACCCAACTGACTGCCTCAATTCTTAAATGACCAGTTATTTTCCAAGTTGAGAAAGTAGAAAAGCAAGCTACAGTCTTTTAAACAACTTTGAAACAACTTAATTTTTCAGCCATAACACAGTGACAACAGATGAGTAGCTTTCCCTACACTTCATTGCTGCTTCTAACCTCACCCCTAACTCCAAAGTATTCTGAACTTGAAATGATGGACAAAATTATTCTTTATCCCAAACCACTACTGCTTTCTCCATTCACAGCCATCTGGCTCAAAGCACAACAAGAGATGGGTCTTGGCCAATTAGTTGTTTACAAGTTGCCATATTAAAAGACATTACTGGCTCCAATCAGAAAGGATCTTTACTGTTAAAGTAATTACTGAAATACTCTATTGCTCTTTCTCTACAGATAGGTTGCCTGAAAGCAGACTCCTCACTTAAACCAAGCAAATTTTAAACAACCTGCAGCACTACTACTTGCTGTCACATGGGCTTGCTTTCCAAATTACATTCTTTGGTTAGAGAATAGGCTGTCTAGGAAAATATTTTTCCAGAACAGAAACAAAATTTAAAGCTTTTTTGGGGGAAAGGATGAGGTCATTTAAGAGAGACTGACAGCTGCATATACTGTGCAGCCTAAGCAATGAGCTACTAGAAAGCAGAAGTTACATCTTAGCTGAAGTGAATATACACAGTAGAAAACAGTCCTCAAGAAAACTATCAGCTACTAGAACAATCACCCCTTCATTGGTCCATACAAAGTTGTGCTTATTAAAAAATAAGTTCTAGAAAGAAAGGAGCTGTTCTCCTACTAAGTCAACTGGTGGCAAAAGCCACAGTGTACCTCTGTGAAGCAGTTTCAGATATCTACATCATGAATTCACTAGAAACAGGCCATACTCGTAACAGGAAGCCATGCAGAAAATTAAGTATTATTTATGAAATCAGATGTTTACTATTTAATAAATGTGCTCATAGTGAGCAACTACATGCTGTAGCACCGACCAAGAAATTAAGCTTGCTTGGTTGCACACACAAGGCTGACTGCCTGGATGAGAACATTTTTCTCCTTTGCCCAGTCCTATAATATTAGTCAGAGAAACAGGTCTCTACAAAGATGAAGCTGATACATTCTTAACTAAGCAAGCAGTAGTGTCAGGTACAGGGGCAAGAACTTGGGATTTCTAAACTGAAATTTCTTTAGACATTATTGGTCATGGAATTATTAAAAAGCCTCTAAAAAGAGGAGGAAAATAATGAGGACAAAAATAAAAAGGCCAGTCATGTTTGAATAGACAACTTCTGAACACACTTACAAGTACGTATAAGCAGGCAGATAAAAAGAAAAAGGGGATCTCACTGTCTATCCAAACCAATGCACTATCTTCTGTGACGAAACCTTCACAAACCTGATCAGAGAATAGGTCTAGTCTCTCCACTCGAAGAATCTCCTCTTTCTTTTCTGCTTAGACAGTCAGACCCCCTGAAGATTCACGTACTTAACTGAGATGCGACGTTTCACATTTACAAGACTTCTAAGTTGTTTCATGCAACAAAAAGTTAAATCCAGTATGGTAGTAGCAGCAGATGGAAGAGAAAAGGGAGTCATACGGTTTTACTGCGATTAGATAAATTTCAAAACAAGGAGGCCCATGTTGCTCTATCTAATTTTGTAATAGGCATGTTGTTCTCCCTCAACGCTATTTATTGATACAAATCTCATACAAGTAAATTTTATGTCTCTTCTGAGGTGATCCTGGATTGCTATCAGGTTTACTGTATAGAGCTATGCTAACTTCTCATCAGCACCAAAATCCTTTTGTGAAGAGCAGCATTACCTTTTCTCACTCAAATAGAAAGGTTAACGTCAGTGACAAGAATACTGAGCTTAACATGAACAAAACTGATTTTCCACAAACACTGTCTGCACTGAGGGATTACATCTTGGTTGGGTCTTTTGTACAGACTCAAGTGTAATGTGCAAACCTGAAGCATTACAGAAGCTCAGAAAACCTACAAGTGAAAGCATACAGGTAATACTCTGACTTTAGATCCATGTCTGGAAGACAAAAAGCTCTGACGGTTACTGTGGTAAGGGTACAGAGGTCACCTTGTAAAAAGATAAATGTAAAATAAAGGGGTCAGATACCTCACTTGATTTTAGCAAATAACCTAGGGATAAAGCTACAAAGACTGCACTAAGAACCAAGATAAGATCCTGAAGTCTTGAACACTAACACTATAAATGCCAGTCATAACGAGTCCCTTTATTCTGCAAGGAAAATCTCTTCTAAAGAGACACTGCCAGGTACCAGGTTTAATCTACTGTGAAGTTTCCATTTAAAAATATACTCTTTAAACTAGTTTTAACTTCCTGAGTAAGAACCTAGTACCTCGAAGGAAGAATTCCAGTATTCACATCTTGATTACTAAGGACTCTTTAATTTACTTTAATGTTGGAAAGAAAAGTACAAAATAGTTGTACAAACTCAAGTGTTGATGAACCCACCTAACTGCAAATTTTGTTTGAGAAATGGAATCCTCTAGCCTTCCCTCTAGGCAGAAACAGCGAAACACTGCAGTCATATGACAGATGAAGAGCTAAAGCAATTTTACAACCCACACTTCTCTTCCTGACATCGAAAGAGAACAAAAAATCCTTTACTGCTCTGCAGAATGCACATCCCATTATAACAAGTCCCAGGACCTCATCAGCAAGAGATTATTTACTCACCAGAAGCTCCTTACTAAGTAGGTGTAAGATCTTGTTTCAATTCCATTAATTACTCAAGGCTTAAGATACAAGACAAATGTACTGGAACATTTATCCCCCAAGGTAATAGTTCAGTTTCCATGAATTTCATGTGCACTCAATTACACTCATGGAAAAAGTGGTGCCTTTTGCTTTATTTCATGATGTAGTCAGTTGAGAAGTTTCAACTGACTGACAAGAGGTACCAGTTTCACAGCTTTCTATTTCCAAGACAATTTTTTTCTTAAACATGAGGAGTGCTAAGAAGATTAATTCACCATTCGTCTGTTTATATTTTGGCCTGTGGTTAAGAGTAACTATCCTAGAAGTCAGTATTCAGAAATCAAAACTTAAACAAGAGAATGCAAGTTCCTTGCTAATATGACAGATTTGAGTCCTTACACCCTACCACCCACCCAAAGAACGAACTACAGAGGTTGTGGCCAAAAGGTTCTTATTCTTTCCTTTCTCTAAACTTCTCCCACTAATTAAACAATTGTTTTCTCTTTTCTACAACATTCCAGAGCTGGAAGCTGTGAGAGTACAATGACCATGTCAGTAAAAATTGTGCTCCATCTTTGAAAACAAAGCACTGAAAAGCATGAGAAATTTGGTGTTTATAATTAAAACTTTCAAGATTTTTTTTCATATGCTTATCTCCTTTCGTAAAACTAAAGTGATCTAAGAGGTAACTGCTGCCAGTCTTACTTGTTTTGCCTCTTTCCCATCTTCTCTATCACACCAGCATTAGCATTTGGTATGATTATAAGCCAATTCACAGAGGTGAACCACAGAAACAGTAATCCCCTTTTTACTGTTTTCACCTCCTGAGTCAGCTCACCACAGGATTAGGTGACCACCAGTGCAGAAAAGCAGGAGCAGCTGGAAAACAGGAACATCCCTAGCAAGAACATCTAAGTGTGTTGGCTTAGTAGAAGTGTAAACCCACACTCCTTGGAACATAAAGCAACAACAGAATACTTCAGGCATTTCAGAATTTGGGGCTATGGGAGCATAACTTCAACATATGCTCTCGCTTGAAAGGTTTTAGCCCTGGCATACTTAACTGTCTGAAATAGCAACACACTTCCAAGGCGATTTCATAGACAACACGCCCTCCACCCCACTTCATTTCCTCAACATCAGCTTGTGCCATTTCCTTTCTTGGTAGTGGAGCCATAACTTTAATTATGGTGTAAATAAAGTAGAATTAAGATGAACAAGATTTCTGCTCTGGGTCACAGGATAGAGAAATTGCATCAATACAGTTTCACCATTTCCATTTGCCAGTCTATAAACAATAAAAAACAATCTTGAATAAGATGCAATCAATTGATTTTTCTGCCTTTGGGTCAACTGCATTACAAAAGGAAAACAGCTTGGTTATTATGCTTAGAGGAGAGGAATAGTGAAAGATATAAGATACACAAGCAAACTGAAAAAACATGCATTCTCCAAAAGCATTTGTGTTCATTTTACAGAAACACAACTGAAAATGTAATCTAGTTACCATCTATCAAGATTTGACACAAGTACAGTACCCTTTGAATCCCACCTCATTGTGTCTTGCCAGGCCTGACCGTGAGCTTATTCCAGGTTTTACCAATACTCACTTTATCTCAGATAAGCCATCTTAAAAAAAAAAAAAGGTCCCAGAAGTGTGTAATTGCAAGTTTGCATTGTTACCCCTAATACTTTTATTTTGCAGGCTTTCCATTGGTAAGAATTAAGAGTACAGTAATATTTCAAGCTAGTGACATACATGTTAAGCATTTGAATTAAATAAGATAAAGTACAGGTCTCATTATGCAAGTTTGAATGTATATCACACTAGAAAATAAATACTGAATTTATGTTTTTTTCCATCCTAAAATGGCTTAAGTACCTCCAAGCTTTTTTTTCAGGGAAGGGAATGTTAAGATATGGCAAGAATATGAATGGCCTTTGGCACCAGAAAGTGGCCTGAGCTCGACTTCTACAAAATTGTGTGCTTCTCTTCGTAATTCACTGACATCATAGCAGTTAAATTCAATTTTACTTGCCAATTTACACATTCTGTCTGTACTCTTGGCTGCTTTGAATAACTTGTTATTAAATAAAATTACTTTATGATTTTGTGTACAAAATTTTGCCTCCTGCAGCTGTGCAGAAATTTACTCTTACTTCAAACAGATAAGAGATAATAGACTATTCAAGCAACTGAGACGGAAGAACTGAAGGACAGCATGAGACAGTATGAACCAGCACATGATCAGATATATGGGTTAAAAAAGCAAACAAGTGTGGAACTGTATGGCGAAAGAGGAAAATGAGGAAAAGTAGCAATGGAAAAATTTGTTCCCCTCCAGTCCACAGAAACAGTCAGTAATCTGCATCACAAACACAGGAGAAAAGAACAGAATTTTAAGAATTTGGGGCTTAAAATCTTAAATACTCCAAATCAAAGGCTTTTCCCTGGTAACAGTTTGTCTATGTCTGCACCCTCAGGGTTACCCATTGCTCTATCTGGAGACAAGCTGGCTACAAGTCAGCACTTATATCTTTCTTTAAAGACTAAATATTAAGAGGCCGCCTTTTTAGAGTGCTTGCCTCTGTTCAGGGAGGGGAAAAAGAGTAGGATAGAATCTGCATTCTTCTACAAAAACTACCCATTTTTGAATTGTTAATTTGATGTGAGACTATTCAGGCATGTAGAGAGAAGAGAGGAAGTCTTTGTAGCTCTTGCTCTCACACTGAGAATCTTGTTGGGCCACCTCTTCTGCCTCTCTCCCTACATACATAGTTTCCACTGGAACTCTATAAATTAATCGGACATTAAGACAGATTTGACAAGATGGCAAGAAGAGCTGTCACAGTAACTATTCTGTCCCTCTACTGTCGGTAAGCACATGCCTTGCACCTGCAAATTTAACCACTTTAAAAAAAGCAACATTTATCAGGACAAGGTATGTCATATACTCTATCACCTCTACCTGTGAACAGGGAAGTACAACAGTTCCTGCTAATAAGCTGAAATTCACAGTCTCTGACTAACAGGAAGGAAGGGAAGATGGTGCTAACTTCATTAAGCATGTTGAGTTCAAGTACTAAGCCACAATTACTGCAGAGCAAGTAACAGTTCAAAGTTAGTGTGGATCTTGTACGCATTCAGTAGAATGATAGGAATAATAAGAATTAGTCTTAGCCATATTTATATACTACTCTCACAGTGCAAGCATTCAATCAAACTACTGAACACATACTACCTGAAGACAGTGAAAAGACACATTCCAAGAGACACTTATGGTATTGCTCAGCATATTGCCTAGCTGATGGGGGCAGAATGGTAGGCAGGTCAAGCTCTGACATTCTGATGAAAGATTGTTATAAAGCCTGAACAGCATCAGCTACAGCTAAAATTTCTAGAACAGTCTGAAGGAACACACTGTAAATGCTAAAAAATTAGAGACAACAACTGTGTTCTCCAAGATAGACTATGCAGGTACTTCGTTCACCTCAACTTCAACTACCTTCAACTCAACTCACCTTCAACGACCTTGACACGATAGCATAGTCTTAAAGTCAGAACATTCCACAAAATCTTGTTGTAGAAATACAAAGAACATTACCACCAGAAACATGAGATAAGACATATGAAATTTCTTAGGTCCAAACTTCTAACAGACCACTTCAAGATTCTGTGTTGGACTGGATCTGAGATCATATCTCCATTAGGCAAATAGAAAAGAACTTTAAAATTTTCCTACGTGCCATTATGTTTGTTACTGATATGCTGGTATCACTGTCACATAAAATGCTGTATGTTACTTGGCATAAAAGCATCAAAAATGCAGAGCATATTTAGCACCACGAATTATACTAGACCACACCGTGACTGCAAAGCCAAACCTAATTATTTTTCACTTGGCAGAGACTGTTGATCAGGTAGCAGATATTCTCCAGCACTACTCTACTCTACTCACCAGTTACAGAGTGTAGGTCCAGAGGAGAAAAAAAAAAAAAAAAAAAACACACATGAAAAATGGTCTTTTCAAGAGGAATTTGATCACTGCTCAAGTTCTCCAACAGATATGCGCAATAGCCAGAACAAGCAGAAATCTGGGGGTGAACAAAGACCATTTCATCTGGTCTCAGATTCTCATAAGAACCACTTAACTCAGTAGGAAGGTCAAATGAGATTTCCTAACGCCAGAAGCTTATTTTCTGTTGTGCAGCAGCTTGACTCATGCTCCCGCAAAATATAAACTGACACACATTGCATGGTTCTTGATGGCAAATATATCTATAATGCATCTTCCATTATTCACTTCAACATTTGTTGGATCACGTGGGAATGCGTGTTATTCTGCAACTTACCTGTTTGCGTAAGTGAAGAATACATATTGCCTTTTTGTCAGGGCAGCACAGGGTATTTTAAATACCTCCACAGCAGAATACTTCGATGAGAAAAGACTTACTACATAGATAATTTTGATAATAACAGTATCCAGAAAAAGGTATGTGCAGTCAAACATGTTCCAATGATCAGAATTCTTGTATCCACAGGTTTATTTCCATGCGTCCTCATTTGCTCCTGATCACTAATACTTATATTCTTCACAGAGCTGAGATAACAGGGCAGGAACTTAAATACTCAGTATTTTGCAAGGACACGCCAGTGACAGAGTCAGAGCTCTGTATTGACATGTACAGCAGGACAAGCCCATAAACTGAACAGCTATCTCACTAACAGCAATAGTGATACCAGAAGACAGATCTGTTCTCATTTACTGGTCCTTATGAGAGCTTTTTTTTGTGACTAAGTTCTCATAGTTAGCTAAGACACTTAAGAAACAGCACAACTAGCATAAAGCATTCAATAAATAGTTTTACTGCCTTGGAAAATCCATAAAAGGATATTTTTTGTACAAATCACGACTTTGCCGGATTAGAGACAGTTCTTAGTTTTGGGCTGGGTAGACAGTTGCTCAGAAGTGTGTTTGCTTGCAAGCTAATCCTGGATCTGTAAAAATGAAAGCACTCATCCTCCTGAACTTGAGGTTGTGTACCGAGGAAAAGCATAGACATTCAAAATATAAGGGAAGAGAGAAAGCTGTCCTTGAAGGAGGCAATTCTCTTGTTTGTCAGACGTACACAAGTTCTCATCTTCAAAAGGTATGGAACCCAAAGGAAGAAAAGCAGTGGCAGGATTTGAAAGAACTCAGACTTGTAACTTTAAGCTCCTATATCCCTACACTTCCACTTCTCTGTATACATATAGAGGTTGAGAGGCTGACTTCTAAATGTTAGCTCTGGTTTATGCCAATCTCATCTCCAGAAAAAACTGTTCCTATTTATTGTTCTATTCTGACACCTGTTCTCCTGCTGCTGGAAGAGATCTATAATCACTGCTGTCTCTGAAATGCCCGTAAATCCAAGACACCAGGAGCCTTGTCTACCCACCTGCTGGGTAATTTTTACAGAATACAAGGCAAAATCTGTAATGCTGCCAGAATTTAAAGGAAACAAAGATTTAAACACCATACAAGTATGCTGTATTACAACCAACTAAAATTCCAGGATCCCTATGAGCAATACTGCACTGCTTTGATAATGCCTGCATACTTAAAACATATTGCCAATATTACTGCCAGGATATACTGATAAATACGTGCAAGGCCTCCTGACTATGGCCAGTGTACAGTGATGTGATGACTTCAGAACACCTTTGTGCTGGAGTGCACAGCACTGAAGTTCACAGACAGGCAATATAACCAAGTCAAGTCACCAGCTGCCAAGCCTATTTCCTCGTCCTCAACATACATAAATTGACCTCTATTATATCAGTAGTCAGATCGCAGAGATCGTGGTGGAACTTATTGTTATCACCAGTGAAACTTCAGCAGTAAACTGAAAAGCAAGTACACTATCAAGTCTCTCTAATTTGACAGCTGGGATTTTGTAGTTGATACATAGCAAAAAGTATTCTCCTGTCATGCAAAATGCATCTCCAGAAACTGTGACCTTGTGTTTAAGGTTAACAGTGACATCACAGAGACGACTATTTTGCTATTAAAATAAAACCTTAATTATTGGGAAGAGATTAGCAAACTGTCAACCTAGGATCTCTCAGTCTCCTGATTTTTCTTCGTAATCTGTATCTTGCTTTCAGACTTCAGTATCAGAGAAGTTCAGAAAATTTAACTTTAAATGAATACAGAATCATTCCTGAAGAACCATCCCTCCACAAGATCAGAACTAGCACTTTATATAACACTGCAGTAATGAGATGCACCATATTCACATTCCTTTGCTCTGCAACCAGTACCAAAGTTGACTGTGTGATACCTGTTTGCAGCACATCAGAAGTTTTGGCACAAATACCAGTCCTAACACATGCTAGATGTTCCTTTGGTAGTACCTGGGTGTAGTATTATGCCAGATCATGTCACACATATCTCTGGCCCAACAGGCTTCTCTTCCTGAATCAGATGTAACTCAGGACTACTCTTGAACTTGCTCATCCTCACTTATCTACACACAAGCAGGATTAACTCAATTATTTCTCAGAAGTCTGCCGTTCCAAATTCCAAATCAAGATAACATGCTGTCAGTCTACTAAGGACATAATACCAATAAACGACCAGGGCTTAAACTAGGGTTTGTCACAAGCACATGGACATAAGGCTTTTCATTTTGTTAAAGCAGGTAGCATTTCCATTCACTTTGTGGATGCCCAAACCGATTTTAAGTCTTGCTTGTTGAGAGCTTCCTTTTTACTTTCAATTAATTTCTCTGGCAACAGGAAATGAAGTTTCATTTTCAACACTGGGCAAAAAGGGACTAAGGGGAGGTCATAACCACTCACTGCCCATTATTTTCAAAGCCCACAACACTAAGCATATATTTGCATTTTTCATAAAACTTTACAGGAATATCTTTCTCGCTGACATACTGAAACCAGGAGCATGGCTAGCAGTATCACTGGAAAGCATCTTGCTGTGCTTTTTCCATTAGCCAGACAGTACAACTAAAGCATTTACCGTATTTACTGGAAGCAGAGTGAAAAGACAATTCAACACAGAAAATTCAGCAGTGTAAAGGAATAACAGAAAGTAACCAGAACATATAAAGAAAGCACTTGTCCCTCCAAAGTTATGACGTTTTTATTGAATACAATTCCCAACTTTTAATTCCGTATTTGATTAGTTAATGAAAGCAAGTAAGAAACAGGTACTTGGACCTCTCTTGGCATCATCCAACTATTCATTATTGTGGTTAACTGGATATTACATTTTGTTCCACTCAATAGTTATCTTCCTAGCACAGAATGCTTCAGTAAGTTTAGAATGAGCACCTCATGCCATGCAATGCAATTTTGTGGTTTATAATCTGCACTGCCCAATTCCATGTTGATTTAACGCCATACTGAGACAAAAACACCTTATAGAATATAAGGAGTCTGGGAACATACCTAAAGAGACTACAGCCACCTCTTCCAGGAAGTTAAAATAAAGTCCAGCAGTTCCTTTCAAACTGTACTTTCAAAGAAGGAAGCTGACATCAATACTTTACGTAGGAGGGCCCATTAGCATTAAAACATGAATTGATTGCTTGGCTGAGAATAGTAAGTAATATTATTCATCCTGATATCACGGTATGTTCAATTCGGGGTGTGGGGAACAAGGACCAGATTCTGCTTGATGAGATGATTTATGAAGACATATTTCTACTCTTCTGCTTAATTAGCTACTCTTAACTTGTGTTTCTTTATTTTATTATATCTCACTACTACCACAAAGGGTACCAACAACTTATAATTGAATTAAGATACATTTGATTTAATGAAAAATTTGATTTCAGTAATTTTTCTGAGTAGGGAAAACTATTAATTTGCTATAGCAGCTTAAGGATAGTATCACAGTAACCACTGTTGCACCAGTTGAGGCTTGGAAGAGTATGACAAACTCAGTTTCTTATTAGTTTAACCATTAAAAGAAAAAGCTTACAATGTCACTGCCGGAGAGTGATGATACAGAAGAGGCAGATGAGCCAGAGGATAGCTGTTGTGTACTACCCAATGACAAAGTCAAGTGTTGGTTGTAAGATGGTTCACAGTCTCTGTTCTGCTGCTGTTCTCCATTGCACGGAGCTATTTGGTCTCTTACTTTCAACCTATTATCTGTTAACAGAAAACATAAGCATCATTTCAGATCACACAATACAAACAACATGGGTCTTGAAGTCTAAGGGCAGCTGCAGTTTAACAAGCTAATAGAAAGACAATCTCAGAGAAAACTAGTCTTGGGTTAGATAGTTACAAATTCCTTTTATTTTTTTCCTAAGTATCTGAAAGTGATTAATTTTAAGGCATGAGTATTTTGAATTACATCAAATTCAAGAAAAATATTTAAGTTGGTTTCAAAGATTCCTGCTATACCTACCAAGTTCAGGTGATAAATTAATTTTGCTCCCCCACTTCTTTTTAATCCAGGCCCTGTAGTCAATCACTTCTTGGGTCACTTTGATGATTCTACCTAATGTGCTAAGAAAATTTTTCAATTGAGTATTAAACAGAGAGTGTTGGTTACATATTTACAAGCATTTCAACAAGCATTCAAATTATGCCAAAAGTCAGTTTAAGATATCCCTAACCAAGGAATCCTTTTGAACTTTATTTCCTTAGTGCGCCATTTAATCCACTGAAGCATCAGTCTTTATATTAGTATATTACTTATCCTCTATCATACTAACATGCAAGCACTGACACACACGTAAGATTTTTGCTCTGTATTTCTAAACGGAGTTCATCTTAATTATCAAGAATGTGCATGCAGATACCAGTGTTCTTGATAAAATTTACAGGTTCTTGCATTTCTCCATATAGAAAATACTTTTTCCATAGAATCTGGATTAGAACAGTTACGGGATGCACTGAAGAAATTAATACCTCAGCCTCTCAGCTGACCTTCATTCTAAAGACAGAGACTTTCTCTAATCCCTGCTTACAGATTTACAATACAACTTCAAAGATGTAAGATGCCCACAATTATAAAGGAAGTACCATGGATCGTGAGGTAGTGGAAACAAGAAACAGACTGGCTCCAAAACCAGAATAAGTTGGAATTTAAGAAAAATCATAACAGTAAGCAGTTGACAGAAAAAGCCTATCTGGTCCTGCTGAACAGCAACCATTATCAACAAGTACAAAGTAATATTTTTCTAACATACCTTCCCAACATTTAGCTACCTGAATTGTACTTCTTGAGCAGGAGTTGCACCCTTGTTAGAGCGCTAAACTTTCAACCTTTCAGGGGCAAACGGCTGCAACACTAATTATAAACTCCATGCTCAAATGTATGAAAGACTGACTACGGTACAAGAATAGGGTATGAAAAGTTACCATCTTGGAGAAGGTAATGTGATTTGAGTTTTGAAATTCTTCAGTAGCTAAAATAAAGCTTCTCTTGTATTTCACATCATAAAGGTACATTGCACCTGTAATGGAATTTTCTTTTGGTTTAGGTGTCTAATGGGAGGGGAGGACATAAATACCCCAAATTTATTTAGACCACCTTTATTAGGTCATTTCATAGTAACACTTAAGAAGGAGCAATAATTCTCCTACTGGTTTAGGAATTACTATTTCATACAAGACCAAATATCACATGTTCCATGTTTAGTCTCCCAACTTTAAGACACATCAGTCTGTTAGTACTGAAAAAGGCAGTCCAGCATTTCTAGCAAATATTGAATCCAAGAGTATCATTTAAGTCCAAAAGTTGACAAAGGGCTTCAGGGTCCGGAATGAATGTCATCCTTGTTCAATAGCTAAGCAGAGCACGTTAAGAAAGGAATAAATAAAACACAGTAGTATTTTGTCAAGTTATACTCCCTTGACATAAAAGCATTTCAAATACTTGATGCAGTTCTGGCTTCTCATTGTCAAAAGGGAACTTTAGCCAGAGGAGATGGAATGAAGACAGCGATGCCCCATTCCCAGAAGCATTCAAGGCCAGGCTGGATGGGGCCTTGAGCAGCCTGGTCTGGTGGGAGGTGTCCCTGCCCATGGCATGGGGGTTGGAACTAAATGATCTTTCAGGTTCTTTCCAACCCAAACCAATACTGCAGAGAATCAGCTGTGGCCCTGAAGTTCTCAAAACAGCAATGCCACTACGGGACTCAATCATACACATGCTGGATCTCTCCAGCATTGGGAGAAGGCAATCTTGCAGCTAAAAAGCATCATCTGAGAACACCTTCAGAAAGGTTTGAGCTCTTACTGTAAGATAACCTACACATTTCACAGCTAACATCCAGCTGCGACCTTAGAATCAGAGAATGAACAAGGACTGAATAATATAAGCTTCTATAGAAAAGGAGTTTAACAAGTATGAAGCTTCTTGAAGTACTTTCCCAGAAGCAAATCAATAGTCATGCCTTTATATACAGCAGAAAAAAAAATTATTGATATAGGACGCCTATCAACCTCTGTGACTAATATACCAAAAATACTTGCTATCAAATAGGTGTAAAGGGTGAAAATATTGCTACAACCATAATTAAGGCAGAGTTGCACATACAAAACCTGGGAATCTCTCTCTCACTAGCTCCTTTTACAGAGAATAGAGAACAAATCCCCAAACTCATTTTTGGTTGAAAGGTAGAAAATAAGAAACTCACTAAGTTATCAGGTCAGGAGTTCAAAGGTAGATCCATACTACATAGCTAGCACATCAAAATTAAAAACATTCATTATGAGACATCAGAAACTGAAAGGTGATTAAGATTATACTGCCATAGACTTAATATAGCAGTAAAGAGAGAAAGCATGATCAAATTAGACACTGCTCTCAAAGAACATAATTTCATATGTTCGCAAGTCAAGAACATCCACAAGAAAAGAGAACAATTTTTTAAAAATAAACATTTAGAGATTGTGCTTATATCTATTATCAACACTGAAAATGCTTAGGGACAAAAAACCTACTAATCTGCCTCACCACTAGTATAAGAAAATTCCATGCTTCTGTATTTCTATTTTTTTGGCTGAGGTCAGAATTTCTACAGATATGAGACATTCTTACAATACTTCAAAGACGCTTGTTTGGAAGACATGGAAAAATCACAGTTGACTGGTTAATAAAATTAGATAGTTCTCCTATGAAAGATGCCCCTTTAAGGCTTTTTCTGACTATTATCATATAGCAAAACCAGGCTGTTTACATACCTAGTTTATTTTATGGTAAGAGCTTAGAGGGCCCACATTTTACACACTGCAAGCCTTCAGTTCACAGGGACGCTTTCTAGCTGTCATTGCAGCACACTAAACTGCAAATTAATCTTAAAATCATTCTTAAAAGGCTCAGATTGATGACATAAGATTCAGTAAAATCCAATATCTAAAGCTCTAGTCAAGATTCGCATGAGCAAGCAAGTACCAGAGCAGGAAAAATCATCATATTCTTTCTGAGAAAGAACAGTCAAAATAACTGTTCAGTAGGCCTTAACTGAACTTGTGAATAACCCCTTGGTATTAAAAGGGCAATACAAACTAAAGGTAGACTAAGGAGCACCTGAGAAGGATCTGCTGGAACATGAGGATTAAAAAAAAAAAAAAAAAAAGCTAAAACCTTCACCTAGACAAACACTCATCAGGAAAAGCTGATATTGCTGATAACTCTTAGGAGACAGCATGCATTCTAGTGACAGCCACCTACCATTCCAGAGGTGAAGCAACAGAAGGACTATTTCAGATAACACATTTCAGCTTTTTGTGTCAGCAGATCTAGCAGGCATATTTAACATTCCATTTGTCAGCTCCCATAGCTCCCAGGATCATCTTGGCCAAATAAAGGCAACTCAAACCTAACCTACAGACCTGCCAGCACACAGGTCACTTGAACTGCACTACTAGGGAAGAGATCAAACAGCTTTCAAGCTCAGAGATGGAAAATCCATGTCAAGACGGCCCAGACTATTGTTGTTTTGAGTATTATCACATGTAAACAATTCCAGATATGCAGCAGCAAAACCGTGGCAAGGTTTGCCCAAACTCTGAATCTCTGACCTGTTGGAATGACAGTCCCTTTCCCTCATCCACCTGCACCACGTGTCTGGTATCAATAATGAGGAACTTGCAATCAATCTGCCATTCTAGCAATCAAGAAAGATTTCAAGATTTCAACTGGAAGAGCACATCACAGCAGAACAAGTCTTCCATTCTTCATTTCATAAGACCCCTTCTGCCTCCCAAACATGGCTATGCTGCTGTTTAGAGATGAGGTCTGAATGCACATTCGTATCTGAACTATGCAACAGACCAACATGTAAGACAACATCCTGATCTACAGATATACATATTAATATAAGGATGCATCTGTTACATCCAGATCAGTATAACTTATTGCTGTCAAATGGTACAATGCAACTCTCCATCTTGCCCCAAAAGTGAACTCCTGTTCCTTCTCTGGCTTCTGATTGGTCCATCACACAGACAGAAGCTATATCAACTTCTTGACGCATTGATGGATTTGTTTTCATCTGGCTCACCTTTTGCTCACAGGATCACTAAGTCTGATCCAAGGCAAGTGTCAGGAATACAGACTGAGAAGGAAGAAGGGCAGCTGCCAGGAAGTAGCCCACAGATAGGCTAGACAAGGTATAATGTGAAACTGCACCTTAATATTAAGACCATGGACAGGGTAGCAACAAATTGTGCACCATTTCAAAGAACATAAATCAGTAAGCAAGAGCCTGTTGCCAAACGCCTGCTAAGTCTTATTGTTATTTATCAAGAAACAAAATAGAACTGTGAAAATGGTCACTAATTTGAAACCTCATGTCCAAAGAGCAGCAACAAAGCTATTGAAGGGGCTGGAGAACAAGTCTTATGAGGAGCAGCTGAGGGAACTGGGGTTTAGTCTGGAGAAAAAGAGGCTGAGGGGGCATTAGTGTTCTTAACTACCTGAAAGGAGGTTGTAGTGAAGCAGGTGTTAGTTGCCTTCTCTGAAGTAACAAGAAAGAGAAAAGGAAATGACCTCAAGTTGTCAGAAGAGGTTTACACTAGATATTCGGAAAAAATTATTCACCTAAAGGTTTGTTAAGCACTAGAACAGACAGCCCAGGAGGAGATAGAGTCACCACCCCTGGGGGTATTTAAAACATGTGGCTATGGCCAAAGACTATACTAAAACTGTTCAAAGTACATACTGATACTGACCCTTTAGCAGGAGCTACCGTGTCTATAACTATAAATTAGAGATAAACACATGTTCCTGTGGACTCAAATATTAACAAATCAATTGTGGTCTTCAATCACCTTGGCTGAAGTCACAACACCAAACCTGACTTTGTGTACATATTGTACAGATTAAAAACAGATCAGTCTCCTCATTTTCCTACTACAAAAATCCCTCCTTCCAAGATGATGGGAATGTGCTTGCTCTAAAAAATGTACTGAACTGTCTATCAGCCTCTCCTGAGCTACTCTTGAAAAAGGATGAGTCAGATACTGGGGACAAAACAGAGATACAGCACTTTCTGTAGCTGTAAGAATTAACTCCAGGACTCAGTCGATTACTGTTTCCACGCAGAAAGAAGATAGCTTTCAACTCCCAACACACTCCAGATGTCATATTTGGAAGCATGAATGAAGATGCTGTTAAGAATTATTTGAATCTATCCCTTATTATTCCGTAAGTCTTGTTACTACAGAACATGGACATGTAAAAGGCCTATGCCGAAGGACCAAAATCTGACTTTTTCACACTGGGGAAGTCAGAAGCAGCAGTTGGCTAGAAAGCCTTAAATCAACTTAGGCTTGCACTCCTTCAAGTTGGGCTGACTCTGAAAAACAGCAGTAACAATAATTGCCCAGGGAGATTCGAAATCTACTGAGATAGTCTACTAGGAAGAAACAGGACTTTATACATAGAAATTTTCCCTGGGTTTGATGTGAATTCAAACCCGCACCAGGCAGTTCAAGAGTAAACCCTTCCACTTAGGTTAAAGATAGCCCCCAATTATGACAAAATGGAATAAACTCAAGCCAGCCTGTAGAGTTCAGCCTCGTGCAAGTTCCAACCCTTTCAAGTGCTCTTCATTTAGTTTCTGTTGATCCTTCTAGTACAATGCCATAGCTAGTCACTGCTTCTAAAGGGAGCCCATTCTTTACTGTTTAGCCTACCACTAACAAGCCTAGAAATGGGTAAAAACATAGATCAGGACAAACAGCCTCTAGAAAGCTAAGGCTTCAGGTCAGGCCACCAGAAAAGTCTTTATACAAAACCTGGATGACTCTGCTCAACAGGCAGAAGAAGGATTTGAAATAGAACTGAATTGCCCAAGCACACCAGGTTTAACTAAAAACTCTCGCTGAACATGGACTGCTGTTAAGGTCCCGCAACAAACTGTTACCGAACAGCACATCATTGACCACAGGTCCTTCAGCATTGACAAGACTGATACTGGGGCAACCATTTGCATACAAGAGCCCATTAAATGCTAGGTTTTTTGAATGCTAGTTTTTTTGTAACACTACTCCGTTTGATGTATTAGCAAGCCACTGGTATGACAAGCTGAGACTCAGGCATCCCTGACACAGACAGTCCAAAAACAGCAGAAAGAAGTGTCAAATGTACAACACCAGAATACTGCTGCTGGGACTTCTCCCCAGATGACAAAATCCAAACATTTTCCCCAAACACAGTAAGTAATGTACATGTGAAGTGCACATATTGATGAAATCTGAAGCTTACATTAAATGCATTTACAAATATACTTTCTGATGTCTGCAATAAAGAGAGGTACCTCATATGAGAGTGACTATATTCTTGGAGAACCATCTTAAAACAGCAGTCTCCAATGCCAATGTGTAACATTACGTACCACTCTTCCCGTATCTCCATTACAGGCAAAAAAGCAGTCTCAACCTTTGTGAATTTAATACTACAGAAAACCTAGATATTCACTGGTGTTTTTAAAATACTGTCAGTTCTAAATCCACAAGTGAAAGACACTGCATCCACTTTGTGGTAAATTTGCCATAGGAGAACTATTTCACCTTGCAATTGCATTAATACTGGAAGTTAGCAGCTTGACTAGAATTTGAAATTGAATCTAGATGATTTATGCAACTTGTTACAGCTGTTCCTCCCTGCAATTAGGTGGGGAGCTCAAAGCCATTGGGATTCTAGGGAAGTCGCAGGGAAGAGACATCCTCCAATCTAGCCCCCCCAGTCTGTACTAAAGGTTGGAATAACCTGCTAGAGCAGACACATAAATGAAAACACAATATGGCTGACATGCCTTCACCCTCTTCCTCCTCCACCTTTCAAAAAGCAGAAAGCTTGCAAAGGTAGGAGCTAAGAAAGTACTAGCTGTACAGTGCTTCTATGAGAGACATTAAGAACTGCATTAAAAAGGGCATATTTAGAAGTACGCTAATTTTAATGACAGTTCTGACATTTACAGTCAAACTGAACTGATTCTTTTAATAGCTTAATTACCTATTAAGTCTTTCAACAGCTTATGGGAGCACATATTAAAAAACTAGGAGAATTTCTAGCCTTGTCTAGTTTTGTGTCTAAACAGACAGTTTTGTCACACTCATTTCCTTCTGCCATACTACAGACAGACATCATATCAAGCATTAAACCAGCAGAACTTCTCTTGAAATACTTTAAACAGAATGTTTGATGAAAGACCAATTATCTTCTGGCTCCCTTCTACGCTAAGAACCTCACATGGGACTCATCCTGTTTTTTGTCATCCTGTCTTCATTTCAATGCTGCACATTGAGGTATCACACTCTCATAACACTGGGGAGCCTAAGTTTCTGGGCAGATTTCAATACAGCCACAGTTAAACAGTAAATAACAACACTCCTTTTATTTAGACCCAAACATTCCTAATTGATTACACAAACAAATGGACATTCAAAAAGTGGACTAATTACCTCTCAGAATCTCTATTTGGATATGATCTTGCAAGTGGTGATACTGCATGGCTAAGAACAATGTAGGCATAATCAAAAACTTGTTTCACTTGCATGGCACCGTAAGAACTTCTGCCAACGTCGTTTCCTGCAATAATGTGACAGTCATCAGATCATCTTTTTTTAACGTTAGTAACCAGAAAATTATTCATACTTAAAGCTCAGAAGCCTTAACAATACAGCTTAACTCTGTTTAAACTGGTTAGCCCATCCTATTCGTTTCAAGAACAACTAAGCATGCCTATCTCAAAAAAAGAAACTAACCTTAGGAATCACACTTATATTATGCATTCAATTTACCACTTTTAAAATACCAATGTATCAGCGTCTGAAAGAAACAGAGAATAGAGACCAGCTTAAAGCTTTTGTAGCTGTCCTTTAAGAGGGAACCTTCCAACCTTAAAGCAACATGCCTCACTTACCAGCAGAGTTTATGCAGGGCAAATTCAGCTTAAAATTCCACTTGTGCGACCACATAATCTTCATAGGACCCGGCATACTTACATCAACCCCTATTTAACCTTATCAAAACTACAGATTATTAATCAGCTCATACAGAGTATTATATCCTCATCGCAAATTGATTCCAGAAGTTTGCACAGCATTGTTTTTTGATCAGGTCAGAGACATTTCTTGACTGTCCCTCTTTAAGCACGAAACTTTACAGAACTCCTGGCAAATCCAGTGCCACATGTAAGGAACTGCAGAAGTTAAGAATATGCTAAAGCTTCTGTATCAGTGACAAAGTACAAGCATTGGTCTCTTATTTGACACTTAGGAAGATCTTGCTAGTACTAGCTAAAAGAAACATTTGGGGGTAAGAGGGCTGTAGATATATTTGGCACCAGACATCAAAGGTTCACTGTCACCACTCATTTTAAGAAACACAAAGAAAACTTCCTTCAAACTGCATGTTTAAAATTCAGACTAGATCATGACTGGGTAGAGAGCTGCTTAAAGTAAAAGGTTCCCTCCTTCAGACTGATGCTCAAAATGCTGTGAGTGGAAAGGGATGAACCACTGAACATTTATTCTAAGTTTGAAAATCAGATTGAGGCCCATGAACAGGTTTTAATGAAAGGTCTGCTTTGAAAATTGATGGGTTAAAGGATAGAATCTATCCTTTAACTTTGGAGGACTGAATGAGGCTGAATTAGGCTTTAGACAAACCCTTCACTCACTGAAGTATAGTATAGTATAGTATATATATAACAAGCCATTATAGACAAAGATGCTGGGGTCTGCCATCCAGAGGAAAAAACAGCCTTGGCTTTACTATTTAACATGTTAGTCCTTCAGTATTCTCCAACCATAACCCACTTTTAACAGGAAAGCATAATCAATTAAAACAGACTGGGAACAGAAGAACATGTGGGAAACATAATTTCTTCAGTAATTTATATGGGCAAATAAAAGCTGATGAAGAAACGCGCCCTGTTTATTAAAGTAACCGAATATCCATTCTGAATGCAGTGCTGCAGTATCCTGCAGCTAATATGCTCAAAATTACAGAAGCCTCTCTAAATGGCATATTTGCAAATGGACTCCATCCTGAAGCAGAAGCAGAGACCCATGTGGGCCTGGGAACCTAGGAAGAAACACATTGGAGCCAAGTTCAGAGCTGCACTACAAGTAGCAGAGAACTTCACAAAGGATTTAGTCCAAAGGCAGCTGAATAGAGACTGCAGTATTTCAGTGGTAAAGAAATCAGACCATAAAAATGTTCATGCTACTAGTAAAAAAAAAAGATTAATTCAGTACAGGTTTTCCAGGGGCAGGACACACTGTTGCATCCTGCAACAGTGCCAACTTCCCCATAAGGACAGGCTAAACATGCATGCAAAATAGAATTAAATTGAGAAGCAATACAGAACTGGAATATATTCAAGTACCTAAACACAAACAATTGCACCTACCATTAAATTCAAGTACATTTACAGTTGGACTCTGATCTTAGGGGTCTTTTCCAAACTGAACAATTCTATGATTCTATCAAGAATTAAGAATATACAATCAAGTTGCATTAGTTTAGTCTAATCTGCTACTTAAGGCAGCTACATTTGACAGGCATCCTACATTGAGTTATGCCAAAATGATACTGATACTACAAACTGTCAGTTACTCTCTTAATCAGGTGTTGTCACCTTCACTGTCATGCCAGCAAGCCTTCCCTAATCCACTTAAGGGAACTCAGTTTAGGTCAAACCACCGAAGTTTTGCATGAGCCTTGACTGAAGCAGACTTGAGAACAGAGGCAGGATAACGCATGCCACATAGCATTCCTAGATTCCTGGATTGCCTCATTCTGTTCATAAAAATGTCTGTATAAACAGTCTTATTCAATTATACAGTCTGCAAACCCTCTGACTTGCACTGCAGCTGAAAAGCAGGTATGGGAGCCAAAACTACTAAGTGAGCTGCTGTGAACTGTACCAGGCAAGTCCGTATAGTGGTCGCCTTACCAGATCACATATTCTGGTGGCCAGAAGATCACATATTTGTACTTGCTGTCCTGAATAGATTTTCTTCTGAGAGATCATTCTTACTAATATATGCCATCTTACATGTCTGAGCATCCTTCTTTTGTTCACAATCTACAGACTAAACATTCAAGGCAGGTAACCCAAGTGCTCTCTTTAAAAAAATCACAGACTTCAATCCTCAGATGTACATCAGTAGATAACAATGCTGTATGATTTCATGTATATTCAATACTCATTCTTTCTTACAAAACCTTCAGCCTTAAAAGAGCTAGTGAGTGATGAAAATCTCAGACAATCAGTATTACCACTCCATTAGGTAGCCTTCCACTACCTGAAACTGTTTTAAGAACATGGCCTAGAAAGGTAAAGGCAAGACCACAAGCTAGGACTGAAGCAGATCTATTTACATTATTATCTATCTAGTAAACACTCTTCTGCAACCTTCAGCATTAAAGGGGTTCTTTCAAATGCACAATGTCTTTGTGTATTTTATAAATACATATCTTTCACATGCACACATATATTTGCAGGTTATAAAGACAAACAGCAGATACTGAAAGGGTGCAATGAATAACTTTGGAAAGCCACTATGGCTAGAATAGATAATCCCTGTTAATAGCCATTGCCAATATCAAATCTAGTTATTTACTATATTTGCGACCTACCAAGATGCAGAAAGAAGCACAAAAAGCTTAATTAGTTCTGCAAGTTAGAGAGTCTCTTTTCAAACAGAACACACAGAATTTGTTTAGAACTTCTGTTAGTGCCCATAGCAATTCAGAACAAAGAACAACCTTTCTCATTAAGAGACCAGTGCAGGTGAAACTCCAAGTCTTAAACAGGGACTTAACTACTCTCACCACTGCTAATCTGGACCAAAATCAAAATCATTCCTGTTCTGAGCATCAGAAGCAACTGAAGGACTTTGATAATCATCTGATTCACAAAAGCATAAGATAATAAGCTTCCCTAACAATCTACTGAATAAATACCAAGGTATTTTTACAACCACATTAGTCACATGCAACTACAGTCATGTCTTCCAAGACAGGATTGTGCTAGACCAACTCCATATATACCTCTTCTAGGAGATCTGTACACCTATCCTGCTCCAATGTGTTCCCGTGAACAGACTTCTGAATACAGTTCTCGTAAATGAATGTTTTCACTTTTTACACAAAGAAAGGACAACTGCTTCAAGAAACAACTAGTGGCAGGTACAAGATGTTTATAGAAACTCCCTTCTTTGGATGTTCCTAAGGGAAAGATTTTAACCTTACTACCCTGTCCTAGAATACGAACTCCAAGTGAAGACTCTTATGCTATGTATGAAGATTAAGCATGAACTACCATATTAAAACGTATCACCAGCTAGATCAGTGTGATATCTCAAATCCAGATTTCACACACTTCCCACTTCTAGTGGAGACATTTGACATCTAACAGAAATTACAATCCTCTAGCACCATTAATAGGTCTTCGAAAATCTCAGCGGATATCCTACAGCAACCAGAAGAATCTGAGCAAAACCCACTATAACCAAAACAGCAACACAGTAGGTGGATACCTGTTCCTTCCAGATCTAGAAATTAAAAGGTATTGAACAGCTAGAACTGACATATCCTTCTGATGATATCATTTATCTGTTCACCAGACCTTACCATTTCACGCTGAAGTAAAACCAGTTCCTTCAACTTCCCACTGAACTTAATCCTGTCCCCTACAAGACTGTCTAAAGCTATTCTTACGAGTTACACCTTTCAGCACCTTATTGCTGAAGAAGTGCATACGCTTATGCAAGGGACTTTTGCACTACTTGAATAGTCTTGAGAAACTGAAAAGGGTTTTTTCCATCCCTGTATTTTTTTTCCTGATTTTTGGATTAAGAAGTTATTTCGAAGTAGTCTTCCAAGGCTTAACCAGAATTTTAGAGAAAGGTGATATCAGGCTAAAAAAGGATTGCAAAGAAAGATTAAAAACTTGTGCATATAGTGCATAAACAGGTTTGAGGGAAAAAGCCTCTGCGGCAGCTTATGCTAACTTAAGTTAAAAGCATCTGTGTCCACTCTTCACCAAAATACTTGTTCATATTTTCTCCACACTGCTGGCACTGACCCTCACGGAGCTAGACACTGAGTGGATCTCATCACAGAGATGACTTGTCAACTGGGCAAAGATGTGAACCCTTGGAAGAATTTTTTGTACTGGCACACAAACAGTAACAGAATTACACTAAGAGAAATCTAGACATTATCTACATACACTTGGAAAGGTTCATTTAGATACTGTACAAAAATACATTATTAAGTGTAGATCCAAGCCTGTATTTGTGAGACCCAAAGAGCCATCCTTTTTGTTCTATATAATTTTCCTCCTAGTTCCACCAGGCAAGTTCTGAAACCCTGAGGTAGCTGCCAGAAAATATCCCTATGTGACACATTGGTCAGATAACTTCAAGTTACTGTCTGCTAATTTCCCATGCCAAAAATCTCTTGCAAGAATTACATTACCTAAGACCACAGAACCTAATCTAAAACTCTAGTCTTATCAACTATTTCATAGCATATGAGTACATATCTTCTCAATTATAGCTCTTTGCTTCTGGAAAATTTATGCTAAGGGGAGCACTTCAGAGCCTCTACTGGACTTGTAATTTATTTTTCTTCTCTGAAGAATCATCGAAGAGGAGACAAAAATCCCAAAGTTTAACTATTAGCACCAATTAAAACATTGTGCAGCATATACAATTTCTTCTCTTTCAGCCCTCAGCAGACAGGAACAGACCTGGAGAACAGTTAAGGTTTTTGACTCCTAAGAAATGTGGCTCGTGCTGCTACTCAAATGGGTCTTCAGGCAAATAAGTACACAGCTACTGAAGAAAATCTCAACAATGCAATGAAAGTTCTGCAAAAATCATACCTATGCCTGCCCAAGTGCAAGAGTCATTACCGACACAAACTCAGAACTACAAACGTATCAGAGACTTAATTAGACAAATTATTATCTTAGCTTGCAACCTGTTCTAGAGAACTATAAACATTCAGCATATAGTATTTAGAAAGGTGCCAGACTTCAGCTCCTGATCCATGGTATTTGCTTTAGAAGTGCTCTACATATGCAGTCTACTCACAAATGTGACAGCATGGAGTTTGAGTGCCAATTACATTCTAGAATTTCTAATGCTGAAGTCCAAATTAACAGAAAATTGACTTTGTTAAAAAACTGGTTTGGAATTTCAGCTACTTGTGACAGTCTAAATAGAATCCAAACTGAGTACTAGCTGGAAATTTTTTTCAGGAGCTCAGCCAAAATTAATCTTGATTACTTTGAATGTTACTGAATCAAAACCAAATCGTAAAGAAAAAAGTATATTTTAATTACTCTCAAAAGTACATGCATCTAGAACTGGCATTCTCTAAAGATCCCTGTGCAGCACAGAAGCCAGTTATGCAAACCATATCAACACCATAATACAGCTGCTCCTTTGCTACACGTTCATGGATACACATCCATGTTTCTGTGCAGTCTCTAATGCACCACCTTGCAAGACGTGTACTTCATCTGGGGTGCTTCTTTACCATATGGTATAATTTATTTGAAGTACAGCACCACAGGCTGTGGAGGGAAAAGCCTCGTCTTCCATTCTCATTCTTCCGTAATGAAAAGAGCTGTTTCTAGTAACAAACCCCCCTCCAGGATTTCCTGGTCTTTCATTACCCTGAGCACTGTTAGAGAATCTTATTACACAATTACACAATTCTTACTCTCCAGTGCATTTTGTATCTGCACTGGTTATGTGCAATCCAATTTACTCAGGCTATGAATCCTGGCAGACTCCAGGTTCTTATTCCTTAGCCTATCTTAGTAACCGTACCTCAACACCATCAAACTCGCTTCTCAGCACAGGTGAACTCACTTGGCAGACTTTAGGGATTCTAATGTAAGCTGAGGGAGCTCAAGTTGAGCCAGAGCTCTGGAATATTGCAAGAAGCATACAGTCTTACCAGGCAGGAGAGGATCTTCAATACATAGCATGGATGGTCTGTATCCATTAGTCATGACTTTCATGATTTCTTCTTTGGCAATATAGGCACCTCCATTTTTTATTCTAATACCAGTTTTCAAGTAGTTAAAATTCCTCCCATAGAGTTCAAAAAATTCTATCAGAAGCATTCCAAGGTTTTCATCAGCTCTTCTGGCATCAATTCTTGGATGCAGCTGTGACAAAACAGTTGTTAATTATTAGAAATTAATGCTTTTCAGACCACAAAGTGCAACAAAAAGCTCTCAATTAAACAGCTGAGTATAATCTCTTTACACAAGTCTGAATGGAGTCATTAATTCTTCATGTATTTAAACTACTTTCACATAACCAAGAGGGGGCAGCACTTCAGCAGTATCTGGAAGCCAAAGAACTCCTTCCCTCTTCCAGCTTTTTGAGGATTTGGAAATTCTTTTCCCTAAGCCAAAAAAAAAAAAAGTAGTACTGCATGCTACATTTTGACTTAGTAACAGAGTAAAAGCTGATTTTTCACAGAAAATCCATGAGTCTTCAATGCTTTCAGAAGTGAGGGGAATTTATTTATCCCAACCAAAATACAGATCTCAATCCCACCATATTATAGATGCTATGTATAATCTATATTAATATTTCAATTAATCATTAACAGCAGCAGGTTACGTAGGTTTTTCCATCATTGCAGCTGCTGAAACATACTAACATCATACTTGTACAAAGCTGACTGCAACAAAAATGTATTGGAAGTCATTATAACTCATTAGCAATTTAATCAGTTAACTGCACTATCTACAGTTTTAAGTATGTTAAAACCTAATCAACATGTAATTAAACAACCTGACTAATTTCATAATTTTAATAAACACTGAAAATCAACTACTCTGCACATTCAGTATCAGCAGTCTAGGAAGCAACAGACTTAAACTGCACCCTGGCAGACGTACAAAACACCAGCAAGACAATTCAGGTCTTGGAACAGGCTGCCCAGGAAGGCAGCATAATTCACATTGCAGGCTCTGGTATGCAATGCACAGCCTCTATGCTATTCACGAGGCTCCTGCTGGCTGCTGTATCAGTTCACACAGTGAACCGAAGTTCTTAGAAGTTTGCAAGGTAGTCTATAGGAGCTGCCAACAATCGAACACCTAAAGCCATAACGATAAAGCTGTGCATTACTAAGGCAGTCTAAAGATACAGCATCATAACAGGGCGTAAGTACAGAAGCCAGAATATTTTAACCAATACAGACACAAATAAGAAACAGACTTACCTGCAGGAAACTAATTGCCATTAAAATTAGGCTGTAAGAGCTAATTCCACCAGTAAAAACTTCATTCAAGTCCCTCTGAAGGAGGAACTGTTTTAATACTAAAATCAAGTAAGGCAGCAAAGAATATTTCTGCAAAGCAAAATAAGTCATCAATGACAACATCAACATTCCAAAACAACAACTAAACTACTCAATCTCAAAACAAGAATATTCATCTTCTAATACAAAAAAACTATTCAGTAGTGTTTTCCCAGGAAGAACTGAAACATGCATTTTTTTAATTCTAGAAACAAACTAATATAATTCAACTGTTATTTAATAAAGCAGCTTACATACCACATTTATTTCCCCATATCCCAAGAGGAAGACGCTTATATCCTTCTCTGAATGCCAGTGTCACTCATTACAGTCTAAGTTTTCCATCTCCACAGAGCATAAAAGTAAACTTGCTTTTAAGTGTGTGGCTACAGAAGAATTCTTTTTAGACAGTGTTTAGCATCACTAAAATTCAAGGTAAGGAAAACTGAAGGCTTGCTTTAAGAAGCAAAGTTTAGTACCTATCTGCAGGTCTAGATGCGTTTGCACAAATCTTTACAGTGTACAAGGCTATCCAGAGAGACACCTACCACTCAAAGGCAACACTGAATACCAATAAAAAATAAAATAGCCATGCTTAATTTGTATCAATAAAACAGCCTTTGGCAATAAATCTTCAGAAGTTTTAAGCCACAGCAAAAATATTAGCTAAGCATCTAGCACATCCTTGTAAGTAGCATAACATTCAGTAGATGGTTGATACCTTCATGTATTCCTTGATAAATCGAGCTGCCTTCACACCAGTTTCTACATTAAAACTGATGTCAACTTTCACTTCTGTCTCCTGGTCAGTAAGTTTAATTATTGGTACCTGAAAAGATTAGAACAAGGTTTTACAAACCCCTAGAAATGCAACACTGGTACTATTCTCCAGCTTACTCAAGACATGTGGATGCTATTTGTCCAAACAGATGCAACTATCAAGACAAGAAAATGAGGTTTTGAGAAAAGATGACAATCCTGACTTGACTGACAAGTGAACACTTTTTAGTGACACAATTAAATACACAGGCATGTAAGATCACATTAATTTATTATCACTCGTACTCTCCCATAGCTATTAGATATCTGCTTTCGTAGCTGCAATATCAGTTTCATAAGACAACTAAATTTACTTAATTTAATGACTCAGTGCTGTTAGTAGGAGACCTTCAACTCTCAATCTGTAGTAACTGCATTCATCTGACCCAGCACTGCACCATTCACTTGCTACACTGACAGAAGACTGGCCTAGCGGAAAAATAAAGCACTGTCTGTTGGTTTATCAAGCTGAACTGCTTCATTGCAGAGTTAAATGAAAGCCAGAGTGGACAATAACAAAGCAAGAAAAGCAGGACTTCCTCTTCTGGCAGCAACATATTATACAGAACTCCTGAATACGCAGTTCAGTCTAACACCACCACCTTGAAGGCAGTGTCCTACAAACACTACAAAATGGTTTTACATTCAAAACCTAAACTTCAGCTAAAAACATTTACTTTAAATTGAACTTCCGATATTTTTAATCTAAAACAGAAAACAAAAAAGACTCTAAGTATAGGGGAGAGATATATATATATATATATAGAGGATATATCACCCTATACCAAGAGCAGAAGGAATAAAATAAGAAAGGCTAGTAAAACTGATAAGCCTAGCTGAGTGCCATTTTCCATCACTACCTCACACTGATCCTGAAAATCCCTCTCCTCCTCAGACGAATCAAAGATTATTAGAGCTACAGTTAAATACTGCTACTCTAAGAGAAGCCATGGAAGTCTTCTAGACTTGAAAGAGTAACCCTATTTCAGAGAACACAAAAAGTAATAGCTTGCTCATAGAAGTTTGGAGTATTCTGCTTAGTCTCCTGGAGAAAACACCACTTGCTCCGTAACACAGAATTCTCATACTTGTAAGATTTTAGCACATTCAATGTGATCTGTTAGGCTTACAAGATAGATCCAAGAGATAGTACACATCAGTTTCACAAATGAAACAAAGCTCTGAAGATACATATTTTGGAAGGGAAAAATAAATGTTAGGTTTGGAACCCTTCACTACGTCATCAGAAACAAGGCAACCTGAAAAATTGGGATTTCAAGTGAGACAGCTGTAGCAGCTACTGGGCCCTGGCTAAACAAAGCCCTCTCGAAAGTCAGCGGAAAAACATTACCCAGGTAGTTCACTTATTTTACTAGGTATTTTGCAAATGCTGACTTTCAGACCTTTACTGACAACATAAGCATAAAGTATGGCCTTCCAGAAAATACAGTACACAACTATGATTGTTCATGTAAACTGTGCTACTGCTTAGCACATACATATTCTACTAAAATTTTGCACAGAATATAACATTCCACTTAAGACAACATTAATTCCTTCATGAATTAAAAACACCACTTAACACTAGCATTTTACAGGGTCTGAAAATTTTTCATTTCAGTATTCAAAAGACTATTACTTACCGTAGCTTTATCAAGTACTTTAATGGAATATGGCTCAGCCACATTGTGTTTTCTTAGTGCTTGCTCCAGCAGCTGTAAAGGGGGTCGTTCCCATTTCCCAAAAACAACTAGATCAATATCACTAGATAAAAAGAACAGAGCAGGAGATCTACTAAGTCTAAAGCACATTATTCCACTAAAAAAAAAGTAAAACTAACATTCTGCAAACTACAAGTCCTCCAGGGTGACCATTCTGCAACTTTAATCTAGGTTCCCAGTAAGCTCCCTTTATCAATGTTAAGGGATGGCGTAGTGTGCTTTAGGACCCAAAGTAGTACTATAGTTTCTTGCTTCCAGTGTTCCGATGAGCTCCTTTTACTTTTACTTTTCTTGCTTCCCCTCTCTGACTTCTGCAGCCCAATCACATCCCTCATCTACCCATGCTGATAAGCATGTTAATAGTCCAAACAA
Source organism: Cuculus canorus (assembly GCF_017976375.1). NCBI lineage: Eukaryota > Metazoa > Chordata > Aves > Cuculiformes > Cuculidae > Cuculus > Cuculus canorus. The sequence goes on along the minus strand of NC_071402.1, from coordinate 74,899,186 downwards.
TTTTTATCAGCCATTGTTAGTCATTGACATGAAAATTCCAGTGCACTCCTACTAAAAATTTAATTCACATAAAGACAACATTGTCTTCACAACACAGCTGCGCAGGTTTTCAACATGTCTCTATTGAACGATCAAGTGATTTAAAACACTGAATTAAATAAGACATTTTGCTCTTAAAAAAAACTCTGTGTTAAGTGACACAGTCAGTAATTCAACCTTATTTAACAAAACAGCATCTTTACACATGAAACTTTAAATACTCAGTTTCACTGTATCTTGAAATCAAAAAGCCAAAAACTAACCCCAAACCCAGGGAAGAAAAGGTAATTCACTGAAGGATCAGTAAGTACCTAGAGCAGTACACAAAGATATATCAAATACTTATCTCAAGTCTAAGTTCACAAGCTCTTCCTTTTGTCACATGGGATATCAGGCAAAAATTTTACTGGAAGTTTGATGGGTTTACACATTCCAATTTAAATTCCCCCTTGAAATTTACCATTATTCTACAAGAAGACAAGCCTTATATAAAGTAAATTATTACTTACCTAGTTGGAAGATAAAGACCTGTACTAAAGCTGCCAAATATCTGGACCTGAAAAAACCCACATCAGTGAATAACCTTGTAATTATGAACGGTCGCTGCATTTCACTTTCACAAGACTTAATATTTTTCTGGATCTGTTAAGGATATAGCCCAGTAAAAACGTTACTGAACTTACTTTACCACACAGTCTGTTAAGCCTGCACAACTGTGCACTTTCTCTTACAGATGCAACTTGAGAGGAAAGTGTATTTTTTAAACAAGAAATGACTACCAATGCTGCCAGCTGCAGAACACAGACTTTTGAAACAAATCCTTTTCATTATTTATTTCCAGTTCAACAGAATTATAAGCTGTTACATATTTCCTTCCTTTTCTGCTCCTTTCTTTCCACACAGGACAGCTTTACTGAAATTAGAAAAGTTTAAGGGAAACATTGTTCCAAATTTTTAAGTTTAAAACCAACAAATGCACCTAAACATGTAATTCAGAGAAACATGAATACTCCAGATGTTACTGTAAGGGTGATTACGAAATTGCAGTAAGTGATTGTGTGTGGAAAAGATGCTCTGCTAAAGAGACATTCAGATTCCACATCAAGTACCTTCAGGATGCTTCCAGTCTAGAGAACTGAGACATCCTTCCTCCTCTGCTACAGCAGAAAACAATTTACAAGTTCACTTCATTGAAGAGACATGTGAAAAGACTGGGCAACACTGGGTCATTTCAGTGTGTGTACTTGTTCCCAAAAGCTAGGAAAGCGTTACTAGTGAGGAAAATAGCAGGTGAGGAAGTAGATGAGCTTCACGGTATCTTTAGGCTCAGTACTGTGGCCACAGCCCACATGCTTTTTCATGGAAGGCTATGAAATCACAATGGTCTGGTCTGAAATGTTTTTCTGCTTGTTAATGCCATTACTATTTGGTAATCACAAAGGTGATGCTAAATATACAATTTACATTACATCCCTTTTGGATGTTTTTCATTTGGAAGAAACTTAATCTTTGGGTAGTACGGGGTTTGAAAAAAAACAAACTTCATTTACAAGATATGCCAGGAAGTACATGTACAATTTTCCCACTAAAACATGGCTAAAGCAATTCCCTGAAAGTCGAATTTGTGAAGAGTATAAAAACTCATAGGATTTAACTGTTTTTTTGTAAAATACTTTTATTTACAAATATCCACAGTCAGGACTCCCTGTAAAATGGATACATAGGTAGTCAGTCTCACTCCATATTCAAAATGAAGTTATGCAGATACAATCAATGTAATAAGCTTTTGCCTTAAGAAACACACTTTCTAAAGTGATCAGTTCTTCACATCCCCAGTTCTCAAAATGAAAATAATTATCATTAGCCTCCATTAACTTGAAATCTAGGTTTTAAATTTCCTCCAATTTTTTAAATAAACTGCCAAGTACTGCAAGAGCCGTGATATTAAATCAAGTCTTATCTGCTCATTTCTATAACAGAAAGACTGCAAGTTTAAGTGAGCCAAACTCTATGATTTACTACAGAAGCAAGACAGCACTTGAATTAACACTCACATCAGCTGTAGGCCAAAGATCTTTGATGACCGTTTCTATTCTTTTCACCACTTCTCTTCTCATAGCTGCTTCTTCAGGACGAGGGGACATGAAGTCATAGAAGTCAATTATTTCTTCATGTAGGCTAAAGGAGAAAGTAGCATCAGTTATAATGACAACGAATCTCAATAAAAACAGGCCACAGGCTTTAATACTATCGTTTAACCCAGACTAGCAGTATTTTCAAGAAAGGTGAATGCCACAACAATTAGGCTTTTAGATGGGAAACTGGAGGGTTTGAGATCTGGGATATGAGGCAAATATATTCACATTTGATTTTCATGGCAGCACCTCACAGTAATCTCAAAAATACCTGCATGCCAGCCCTTCTCACGTTACCTCAAAGCTAAAGATGCCAAAAGACAGAGAACACACACACAGGCAGACATTTACTAACCTTCTTGCTAGCTCAACAGTGAAGGTCAAATACAATTCCTGACTCCTGAAGATTATTTGCTTTAAAAATCAAAGCATAGTCTTATAAACTACACAACAATCTAAATGTGAAACAGCACAATTAAAAAATTCAAGTATGCTTATTCTTCCGGGGGTTCTTACTTCTGTTGTGTGTAGAAGTTTACACAGACTTGGAAACGGGCCACTGGCATTAATGAGATTTTGTAGAGGGCAATAAAAAGGATATTTGAGTATTCCCTGATGTAAAAACATCTTTGACGAATGGCAACTCCTTTGACCACTCAAGCCCTTTATTAGCCATTCATTCATAAAGATAGCGACCTTTCAATAAAACTACTCAAAGTGAGAACTGTTAACTATTTTCTCATGTGTAAAGCACGTTAATACCACTCCTACATGAGGAGTTCTGACACTAGATCTTTATACACTTAAGTCCTTCTATTTCCCATTTCCCAGTGCTATAGAAGACTTGATGCCAAGTTAGATAGAAGATATAATTTGAGTTTTCAGGTGCATGTTGTGTTTGCTTTCAAAGGAAAAAGCATCAAGCCATGCCAAATAAAAAACAGAAAAAATATTTCTTAAACAGGACAATAGCTACCGCTGGGGTATTTCAGAAGAACATCTTTTTGATGTTGACATATTTCTAAGATCTCTCTCGAATTGCAGAAACATGAATTCAATACTGTAGTGAAATCCAAATACTGTCTTAAAACAAGATAGTTTTAATCCTTAGTTAACATACTTAGCATTCTAAAAGAAACATTCTACACATCTCTAGTAGAATTCTTAATGCTTTCCCTGAGACTTTTGCAACTCATTTGCAAATGAGAATTCCCCCTCTAACAGATAGCCTTCAACAGACCGTTTGCTCAATTTTTAAGAGTCAGGATTCCTTTCTATATACAAAGATATTTTGTAAGCAAAGCACAAAGAGTTCTAAAAAGCATACATACTTAGAATTACTGTTTGCCCAGTTTGTCTTAAACTGGGACATTTAGCCACACAGTAGAGCTATCAACTAAACCTTTCAATTTGTTGATGAATCTGCTTGATTTCATAACTTCAGAGGAAGACAGAAAATACAAATGAACATGCACCTACTTTAGTTTGATCAGAGAAAGTATACTTCACACACACACACACTCCAAGATGACAAGACCAATGCAGAAAATACTTGCCTACACCTAACAGCAGTGGTGTCAAATAAAGACTTCCCATTATCCTGCTTATAAAAGTCAGCAGGAGGCAGACAGGTGCAAGACAAAGCTATTATCCAGCATCCTTGCAGCAATCCTCCCAAGTCTCCAGTCTGGCATACTTTTCAGGTGGATCCCAACCATAACGTGTATTAGCTCAAATGACTTTTCTTCCACTTATTTTTCTGAGTCTTTTTAGTCCATGTGTGCTTTTGTCATTCACACCATTCTGTGACAACTAAAGTGTGCATTAAAAAAAATGCTTTATTTCAAACCACTGACTGTTAATGATTTTATTTTATGGGGGGGGAGCGTAGTGGAATTTATTACTGGCAGTTCATCTCCAAACACAACATTTCTCAAGCTCTCAATTCCTATCCACTTGTTTCTACCCACCAGCTCTTCTCAAGCTAGCAATCCTCATCTGTTTCTCTCTCCCTACACAGGAGCATGTCCAAAGTTTGATCACTGCTAACCTTCTTCAGCTTGTCTTCAGCAGCAGCACATTTTCTGACAGGTGGCCACAAACGCACACAGTAATACATAATCACACTATTCCGTCCATGACACACACCTATTTTTATTTTGTTGTCCATGTCTTTGCAAAGATTGCTGCTACTAGAGGATATCTGAGCATACAGCTGCTCTTTAAAAGAAACCATTGTGAAGGAAGGAGCTTCAAGGTGTTTTCTAAACAATACCCACCAACAAAGCCCTGCCACTGGGGCTTCAGCTTGAATTATTTTTCTCCAGATTTATGATTCCATATTTGCTAGAATTTAATTTTATCAGCAATTTTATAACCTAATGAACAATAAATTCCCACTGTGACTATCCGCAGTCAGCTCTAGCTTTCTATTATCCTTTCTATCCTTTTCTCATTCATTTCTTCCCTACAGGTATTTATGAATACATCAAGAAACAGTCTTGAGTGATTCCACTGGTAACCTTCCCTTATTATAAAACAAATAATTTATTCATTCCTTTGGTTACTTCTAAGCAGTTAACTCATAAGCCCAGCAAACCTGTAACAGTTCAGTTATTATGAGGCCTTCAAAAAAATCTCAGAAACATTCTCCTGAAAAAGATCCAACAGTTCTGTGTTATCAGAACGACCAAATGAATAAGGATTAACAATGAATTCTTCAAGGAAATGAGACCTGTGAGACATTTACCTTTATCAAAGCACGCACTAGCCCCTTTCTCTGTTTATTCAGACACAATCTGTTTTCTTAGGGTATTAACCCCATCCAAACACTCCAGGAGATCCAGACACTCCTGAAACGAAGTGTTGCCAGTAGCCATCCCACATTGGGGAAGGGAGAGAATACAAGGGATCTCAGTTCTGCTACATGTTGCAGCCTCTACCATACACAGTGCAGTCTTTCAAAAGCAGCCCCTAGTCTGTCAGCAAGGCCCAAAAAACAGCAAGCACACAAGCACTCTCTCACTTCAATCCCCCCTGAGCTTCTGTTAGGTGATTTACACTGTCACATTCTTAACCATATCATGAAGGACTTAAAACAATACCACTCAGCTCTAGTCTACATTTCCTTCCTTGGTCTATTTTTTAAGTCACCTTCACAGTTTCTACTTTGCACCGGCAAGGCAGTACTTCATTTAATGCTTCAGTTTGCTTGGGACAACATAAGAAATAGATAATCAGAAGTCATGTAAAGTTCAAACTCTACACCATGGTTTCATGGTTAAGTTCTTCTGGAATTCTTCAGTATACACCACCAGACACGGCTGTACAACTGTATCATTCCACTGATGGATTTAAATGCCATTACAGAAATTTAAAATTACAGTCACCTGCAATCAAATAGTTTTGGTGAGAAACCTCTTAGGTCCTTCTCTGACAAACAGCAATGCAATCAGTTCACTTAGGTTTTACTACATGATCCAATTGCTCCTGGGTGCCCTTTCACGTTTCTCTTTCTGTGAACCCTAGAGACAGGCAAGTTTCTTGCATTTTACCCTTTTGGCTTCCATGTGAAGTGTAGTTTAGATTTTTCTAAACATCCTTTCTCAAGCAAGGTTACTGGAACACAGTTCCAAAAAACAGGTCTGATACACATAAAACACAATGCTGTGCACTGCTCAAGACTATCTCAGAGTAAATATGAAATAGGATTGACACCTTTGGATACCAAAAATTTAACCTCTTTACTATTTTAGGGAATGCAGACACATTTCTAGTCTTCAGATTAAAATAATAATTGGGAGACACTCTCAGACTTTTGTAATGTTTTTCCTTAAAGGCAGGTTTCAGCAAAAAGAGATCATTTAACAAGGTTTAACAAGGCCAAGTGCAGAGTCCTGTCCCCTAGGCCTGGGGAAGAGCGTCTGGAAAGCTGCCTGGCAGAGAAGGACCTGGAGGTGCTGGTCGACATCCAACTGAACATGAGCCAACAGTGTCACAAAGTCGCCAAGAAAGCCAATAGCATCTTGGCTTGCATCAGAAACAGCAGGGCCAGCAGAACCAGGAAGTGATTCCCCACCTGTACTCAGCACTGGTGAGGCTGCAACTCAAATCCTGTGTTCAGTTTTGGGCTCCTTACTATAAGTAATACATTGAGGTCCTGGAGCATGTCCAGAGGAGAGCGATGGAGGTGGTGAAGGGGCTGGAGAACAAGTCTTATGAGGAATGGCTGAAGGAATTGGGGTTGCCTAGCCTGGAGAAGAGGACGCTGAGGGGAGAACTTACTGCTCTCTACAATTACCTAAAAGGAGGTTGCAGAGAGGTCGGTGTTGGTCTCTCCACCCAAGTGATAGGTGATAGGACAAAAGGGAATGGACTTGAGCTGCATCAGGGGAAGTTTAGATTGGACATTAGAAAAAATTTCTTCACTGAAAGAGTTATCGAGCACTGGCTTGGCTGCCCAAGGAGGTGGTTGAGTCACCATCCCTGAGGGCATTTAAAAAGGGGGGCAGATGAGGTGCTGGGGGATATGATCTAGTAGTGGACAAGTACAGTTGGACTTGATGATCGCAAAGGTCTTTTCCAACTATCTTCAACTATTATCATATATAACATTGACTTGTTACCTCAAGGGCTAACTCCAAAGCAGTAAAATCAAATTCTCAAACAGCATCGACAAATGAGAAGGTTAATGAAAAGCTACAGAGGCTTTATTCCCTCAAGTAAGCATCCTGTTTCTTTTCAACATCACATCTATACTACCAAACACATTAATTTATTCTAAAGGAACAGACAGAAACGTGAGTGCATGATTTATGTGGAACAACTGATGCTTTTTAAAAATATATTCATTCTAGTAAGTAAAGAACATTTTTCTAACTAAGAAGTCTAATGTATCACCCAAAAATCTTCATAAATAGAGAGAATACATGCCACAACTAAAGCACGTGGGTGCAACACTATGGGTGAGCAGGAAAAGGGGGGTAAAAGAATGGAGATACGTAGACAGCATTTTAACAGAAACTTGTTGAAATAAAGGTTACAAATAATAGGTTATGTTCTTTCAGTGAAATGTGAACTCAAAAATGCCCAAGGATTTTGCTGTCTCAAGATTAAATGGTGAAAGGTCCAGCAGCCACTGTGCATATTTGAGGAATCTTTCCATCTACACCTTCACCTACAGCTACTGCAAAGATAACTGCATTACCATGGAAATGCAGATGAACTCTTACACGACAGCAATCATTTCAACATTTGAAATCAGTGCTACAGTTTAAAACTCAGGAATACTGTTTATAGAAATAAAGGAGAATATATACATGACTGAAAGAGATAGTATATTCTGAGATACAGACTTGTTCCAATAAAATATCTGCAGAAGTAGCAAAAATAGACCTGACAGAGAAGAGGTGATGAATTTACAGTTCTTTTCCTTCCACATCTATCAGGTGCCTTCAGTTTTGTACACCAGTCCTCACTACCAGCAACACTCACATAATAGTACTCTATTCCCTATGTAATGTTCTAGGCTTACAGATGAAAGGAACTATGAAAACCTAATGGTACATTCATAGACTGTACTGCTGCACCAAATCAGTCTCATAATAGTACCTAACTCAACAATTATTTTTGTCACTGTAATTGTATGGTAGGCAAACTCTGACTGGCAGGATAAAAAAACTTCAACTATATAGAACTTCTAAATGTGAGCTGTGAAATTACAGGTAGGTACCCTAAATACTAAATTCAAATAAAAATCAAGTTTACTCTGCAAGGAAGGAGAGAAAATACTCTTTTCTCATCCACAAAACAAAGATGGTACAAATACATTGTTCTTTTTCCACAAGAGATCACATTGTTCGCACTTCCTCTCCATTTTCTTTGCCCCACATTCTTGCACGTCAGAGCCAATCCTAATGTCAGATTGAGTTTCTTGACAATTAAATCCTACTTCTAAGGAGCACCTGACAGTTTGCAAACTAAAATACTAAGCCCGTTGGATTGATTTACACTACAAATTTCCAGACTTAAGTAACAGAATTTGTTTGCATCTTGGAATAGAAAAGGAATCAGAAACTAAGCTATTTTTGCGAAGTATGTCAATCCAACAAAACTCAGCCACTACCTTATTAATGTCTGAATGTACTTTGAAAAAGCTGCATTATAAAAATCTAGAAAAGAAAATGACCTATGTCTACAAGTTAATACATAGCAACATAGATCCACTACGTAAGCTTCTGAACAGCTGTACATTAATCCTGCCTTAGGTTGCTGGACTTCACCACAACACCAAGAAAACATCACATAATTATTTTGTTGCATCAGTGAAGGAGCATATCATATGTCAAACCTTGGAACTGAATCAGCAAGCTTGCAATGCCAACAAATAGAACCGCTACACACTGAAATTCCTGTCTTAATACTATTCTTTTCCAAATGCCCAAAGATAGCAAGCAATTAACAGCCCAGACAAGTCAGAAAGGTTGCAACAGCAGTAACACATTAGTGATGAGAGACTAATTATCCCCACATAGATCAGGTATGCATTACACCAAATTAGCCACTGAAATGTTTAAGAGGAAAAGCTACTGTTGACAACCGCAAGCAGCAGAGTCTAATTCAAAAAGCGTCCATCAAAGCACCACGAGCAGCAAACTCTGCACGTTCAAATTCAGTATCTTTGCAAGGCAACAAAAGCTAGAAAAGCCTTTTCTGGATTTAAGTACTGCTGCAGTTCACCACATTAAAAGAGGAAGCTTCTTAATTTAAGAATCTCAATGAAAAATAAAGGAGTTTCAGAGACTATTAAAGATACCACATTGGTTGTTTAGCAAAAGCATGCATCACTAATCAGATTTCACAGGATTTCACCTTGTCACAGGATTCCATCAGATGTTTTCAGAAACCCTGAAGTCACGTACAAAGCAGGAAGAGAGGATTGTAAGATTAAGGATATCAAAAAGGATTATGAGGAACAACTTAACGAGATGCAAACCTATGCTTGAGAAAGGATAAACTAACTCAGGAGACCAAAAATCTGCTCCTGTTAACTGAATTAAATTATTAGGACAGAGAAAGCTAAACAAGCACAATATCACAATGCACGAGAAGGAGAGAAGCTAGTATTTTTTTTTTTTTCTTTTTATCATCCCTCCGGTTTCCCTGATCCCTAGCTACACAGGGAGAATTTGTCCCAAAACAACGTTTTAATAGAAAATACTTCACAGCAAATTTCCCGGTAATGCGGTATTCACTAAAAGCAGCACTCATTTGACACTGCATTTGTATCAGAAGAATATTAAGCAGCAATTTTTTTTTTAAATTTAGAAGCATTAGTTTTGACATTCATAATAGCCAAACTAGTCAAAAGTAGTATCAACTGAACACATGAATAGTTATGACTATACCAATATGTTAACATAACTTTTGTAAATGGAAGTAGTGTCTTAAGGAAAAGCATCAGGAATTACTTGCGAAAATCAGTGAACCACAAAGAAAACCCTAGTACCTACTTGGATTTCCAAATGGCAGTTGACAATGGTCCCACATTATCCTTTTGAAGACTTACAAAGAAACTAAGCTGACACAGAACGAGAGGGAAGACCCTCCTGTAGACAAAGTGCCCTACGCTAGTCAACATCCTTATATATGAACTGGCAAGGGTACAAATAGTAGAGCAAAGAAGTCTGATGCTGCAAGGTTATCTAGAGTAAGCCAGCTCAAGAACTGCAGATGGACATTAAAATACAGACTGCAAAATACAGACTGCAGGCAGAATTTGAGATAGGATAAATATAAGCACATAGGCATATGAGAAGATTCTATCTTTAAAGAGACGCAATAAGGGGCTTTGCACCAGTTCTAAACACTGAGAATTAAGATCTTGAAATAAGCATTCTGTGAAAAGCTCTGTTCAATACCCAGTAGCCAAAAAGAACAGGCAAGTCTCATGTTAGTAATCAGGAAACAAAGTACAAGACAGAACAAGACAGCACAAGCTGTAGGAATACCGCGACAATATCACACACAGGTCCAAACCATTCCAAGTCCCAGAGATACAACAGAACTGTAAAGCATACAGAGGTGATAAACATCTAGACACAAGAAACGGCTTCAACAGAAAGAATGATTAAACATACTAGAAAACAGACAACTGTCAGGTGATTCAACTGTTCCCTTACCTCTTTCTGTCAGCTGCGAAGAGCACATGGACTGCTTCATCAATGCATAGACTTGTGGCTGGCAGCAACTACAACCCTAGTGACAGCCTCAGGACAAAAACACTGCATCTTTACATAATGCATAGCTTAACTGAGGAACACCTTGCCACAGAATGCATCCCAGAAGCTCATACCAGCTCAAGATGAAATGATACAAATTTATACATGTAAAGCACAATAAGTTTTAACAATGCCTTGACTGTAGCCCAGGTAGTTTGAGAACCATAAGTCATTTAAATCTGAGAGATTATTCCAGGAAATATCACCACAGGCTCATACTGATATATTCTTCTCCCAGCATTTGGCATTAGCCTCTAATGTTCTCACCCAGTACAGCTGTTTATGTTCTTAGTGCTGATTATCTCTACTGCCAAAGTCTAACAACTGTGCAAAAGCATCACAAGGTTGATGCCAGGATTAAGCTGCACACAGATGTAAGCACCTGTCATACAAAGACTTCTCATGTATTACTACTGTAGCTCAGCCTTTCTGACCTCTAGCACTATGGTCTCTCAAGTCTCCTGCTGCCAAAATATTCCCTTCCTTCCTTCCATTACCAAAAGCATCGATCTAACTATGCTAGGCGTCCACTTTGCAGGAAACTTCGAGCTTTACCTACTCTAGTTAACCTAGGTGACTGCAAAAAAGAAATGTTCTGTTCATCCAGCAGCTATCCTTGAACTCTGTTGTGTATCAATCTTTACATATGAAAACAATCCGTTCTACCATGTCCCAATGCTCCATCAAGCCTCTCTCCAGACATTTACTACAACTAACAGGCAAACTACTCCCAATCTCCTCCTTGCATTCTAAAGTATATAACGCATAGTTCTGCCCTGATCCTAAAGCCACATCAAACAAGAATCTTGCATACGCTGCCCGTGCTGCCTGCCTCTCACATTAAAACCTTCAGTACAGGGATTCACCTAACATCGCAGATAACAGACACTAACAATTTAACAGATGAAGCATAACCCATTGTGTGGATTCTTTATTAGAAAGTATTGGAGCAAGACAGCACTGTTAAGTATAGGGAGGAGTTAGAACACCACCCTTGGTAATCCTTTAAAGCCCTTACAAGTGCTGGACACCTCAGTGCAAATGGTAAAGGCTTCACAGAGTTTCCAGAGTCTGCATTTTTTTCAGCTCAGCCAAAGTACAAGAAAAAAAATTTGCAAAAGAGGCTGACAATGTGGCATCCCTACACATTGACCTGGATTGTCCATCCCTGTCACCAGCATACTAAGAAGCAAGGGTCAACAAACACGGAACTAGAGCTATGGAAGGTCCTGAACGCAATGCATTTTTAACAGTGCATTGCACAAATCCCAGTAATTGAAATTATCTTGGTGGCCAAAGTTCAGCAGTATATCATAAAAGCAAAAAAACCCAGTAAGACTAGAATTAGAAACACTTCAGCACACAGATGAAGAAATAAATAAAACCTAACAGATTTAGCATATAGTAACATCACCAAATACAAGTAGCTACAGAAATTAATCTCTGGACATCATTTTTGGTACACAGCATCCTTCAGCTGCAAACTAGTGAACATGGAAGCAAGTCATCTGCGGAAACATCATTATAAGCTTACCTCGCTTATAAGAGCTCTGCCCAGGTTATCTGCTATGGTCACCAGACAATGCTGGCCTGAATCATCCTTCAGCCTATCAAAATGCAGAGGTGCTTATGCTCTTACGCTCTACAACAGAACTTTTCTGACATTGTCAAGAGATGGTTCAAGACAATAGGCATGGAGGGGGGGGGGGAAATGAATGCAACAAATCATCAGATGCAATGCAACACTAATTAATCCAGGCAAAGCAGCATCCCAACATATCATCGCACTTCTGGTATCCACACCAATCCTCAACAAGCCAGTTCTGTTATTTCTGCACAGCACTGTAACGTATGTACCAGGCAGATATGCCAGGTATTTCAGCAGTAATCCCATTCAACATCTACAATTAATCTGAATACTTAGTTATACGTATGAAGCAGAGCAGGCTCAAATTGTTAAAAATGACTTAATTCTTTACTTACTTTGTTAAATTCATATTAATAAACAGAAAAATTACATCAGATGTGGTTTTATACTATTCATAGGCTATTAGTTACATCTTAAGAGAGAGCATCCTATTAGCTGTGTACCCCAAGCAATGCAAACACAGCAGCAGTCCCGAGTAAAATATTTAGAATAGCTTGCTTCCATTTCTTGAAATGAAATTCCAGCAATTTTAAACTCTCTGTATGCTTTAATTAGTCAGATATATTTAAAATACTAACTTTATGGAAACAGAAGGTATTACTTTGATGTACAAAGAAGGTAGACTCTAAGATGCCAGATGTATCAAGAGGATACTTTACAGTAGTAAGAAACCACAGGTAGTTCTGAACATCAGTCAAGTTTGAACTAACATCATAAAATTAAAGGACACTTAGCTGCATCTCATCTGAAACCAATCATTTTGCCACATGTACTGTGCGGTTCTCCAAAACTAAACCACTTAAGAATTTACACTGAAGTTATATTGATCACTCTGGAAGCACTGGAAAAAATATGCGCTTCATTCTCCTCATTCCTTACCTTCCAAAAATCTGGAAAAAAGTTGACATAGATCAATCTAGGGCATCCTAAACTATACTTTAGGACAAAATCTCATCGGGCGTGGCTATTCACACTAGTGTTTTATGAGGAGAATTTTCCTTTACAACACAAAGATTGGCATGCTACTGTCACAATGTAGTAAAAGCAATACGTCTGAGTTCATTGCAAAATAAGAATGCTGTACATAAAAAGAAGAGCACAACCTCAACCTTCACAACATAAAGCATACCTAAGCATCAGCACACCTACCATCACAAAGTCACTGAATACAATCCGTTTCAAAAAAAAAAAAAAGATGATGACTTGCACTCCTACAGACAATCTCCAACTCTGAATGAGAAAGTGGAGAGAGCACAGTACTATTTCAAAGCACAGAAGCAGGCATTTCATCTACTACTGCAAAAGTACTACTGCAGCCTGGGAGAGGCTGCAAATTACCCTTAGTCTTCTACCAAAAGACAATACAATAATCATTTCACTTGGAAGAATGTGTAGAAAGGCATTCTGCAGAGAACAACATTCATGGCTCTCACATTCATACATACTATAAGAGCAACTATGATCAAGTCCTTCTTCCTAAAAATCTGTGCCCAAAGCAGAACACAACTGAAGGTTGCAAGGATGACATTTTGCCAGCTGCATACACCAGTTTGACACCACCACTTAAGATGTTCTGTCAATCGACTATCACGGTTACGGAAGTGATGCTTCAGGACTGGGCTGACGTTTCCAAGTAACACCAGGAAACAAGTCAGAAACATAAAAGATCCAGGAGAAACTTCTGTAGGGACCTGTTTCAGCAGTAGTCAGGAACTACCGTGGAAACCAGACACCTAAAGCCACTCCATCAGTGACAATAACCTTGCTATTTCAATCATTTAAGTACTTCATAAAAAAAATTAAACACCAAACAGAAAATTGGTTTAGAATACATAGAATGTCCAAGATTCAGCTTTGGTAACAGAACTCAACATCTAAGGCAAAAACTGAGTCTCATACTTAAGTGTCTACAGTCTGAATTTCCATGCTCTCCTTCAGCACTAGTTTCCTGCTACTCCAACAAAGCTAAGGCGTTCACACAGTTTTGCGAAGCTTAATGATTCGACAAATTAATCCAAGACAGTCCAAATCTACAGGATTACACATGTTGTAATTGCCCCTATCCCACTCTTAGCATCAGGACTCATTGTAGCAATACAGATCCTTGACAGAAGATCAAGAAACACAGCTTCCACTCTCAAAAATATTTAGCCAAGAATTTGTCACTAACACATCAGCAAAAGAACAACTTGCATTACAGTATTGAATAGTGCAACTGAAGCTTCACTAAACAATTTTCTGGTGTGTGGATTCTCTATAAATTTATGCTTGCAAAACAGTATAACCTTTATTAAAGTAAGGCAAACAGAAAACGGGAAGAAGATGGAAGATAACGATATGTGATTGGCTCAGGTGATGCTGTTTAACAGCTGAAGTACAGAACCTGCAGTGCTCGGATGAAATTCCCAAGTTTGCCACAGACCTGCTACGTGACCTCAGGCAACTCCCTCACCCGCCTGCCTGGAGAGCTACCTCAGTGACACTCACTTATCTTACACAGATAAATTAAAATGTTAACTCAGTGTTCTGCTGCATCTCCAAGGAAATCAAAAAAACACATTCAAACTACTTTTACAATATTACAGGAATTTTAGATTTTCATCTTCTCAGTACAGGACACAAAGCTCCTAGCATATGACGCCTCTTAAAAAGCCAAATCTTAGCTTCCTGTAAGGACTTTTCTTTTTCAGTATCAGTTTGGAAGTAAAAAGCAGTGGTCATAAGTCTTGATCTCCCCTGTAGAGGCTACAGACAGAATTTTAAAAATGTCTTTTAATCCTTATGGATAACTTTAATGCACTCAACACCTGACAGTACCACCCAAAAGAGAAATGGAAGAAGTTGTCCTGAATTAAAAAAAGGTGTACCCTGTTATCTTCATCTATTTCCCTTTACAAATATGCAGTGCCTTTACTTCAGAAGCATCCAAGGGTCCTGGATTTTAGGAGTTCCAAGAAACTATTTATGAAATTACATCAGAAATCTGCTCTGGTCAATCCATACAGCTAGCATTTTTTTCCGTGAATAAAATAACCTTAACATTAGAAAGCGATGTCTGCCCTTGAATGAGTGAAATTTGACAGCTGAAATACAGAAATTTCATGAAGCGCCCCAGAGATGCAGTCCCTTCTACAAGCCCCTCAGATCAAACCGAACACTCAGCCTTACTAACTATCCATTTATATGAGAAAGTTATGGCCACAGAATAGGATAAGCTTCAGTTCAGATATTGGCTGGGTCAATCTATTCCAGAGATAGAACATTTCCTCCAAAAACAGTCTAAGACCACATTGACTTTCATACTTACTTCAGCCAGAATTGGCACTTCCCTTTCAACTCACGTGCTAACATTCCCCAAAGTAACCACTCTGCCACAACCTAAACAGAGGCATTTAAAAATCAGCAAGGGTCTTCCTTGAGCTCCTCTGAACTGACATCCCCCACTCCCCCTTACAATGTGAATTGACCCCTAGGAGCTTGACAGACATTGTCCATTCATCTTTGCTTTAATTACCGCGGGTGTTGTTTGGTAGTGGCCTGACATCTTCAACCCTGCAATAAGACAAGACTTAACCCTCTGTATCCATAGGTTCCCAGGCCTGCATTGCTGCTTCAGTCAGGAGCCACCCAGCCAGCACAGACCGAGGTGATTTACCAGAGAACACGTTTCCTCCCCCTCCCGCCCCCATCCCCATCATCAACCTCACTGCCACGGCCGGCTGCAAGGGAGTCTGTGTGACCCCAACCCACCCCACCTCCCACGCCCAGGGGAGCTGCAGGAGACGCTGCCAAGGTCCCCCTTTCCTGAGAATCCTAGGGCCCCGGCTGCTCACCCCTGCACGCCCGGGCTGTATTTCCTCGTCTTCCAGGGTGTGCCGGGGCTCTGCAGCGCTGGCTGAGGCGGCTGCCGCTGCTGGTGGGGGGAATTGTTGACGGCGACGCCACGGCTGCCGGAGAGCAGGTAATTCATCCCATAGGTGCTGGCTTTATTCTCTCGTTTCCTTCGTCCCGGGTGGTACTGGTGCTGCTGGGGAGACGCCGGCGGGTGGGGGCTGCGCGCCAGATGCGGGGGCTGGTGGTGCCCGTTCACCCCGTTCACTTTGTTCTCGTGAAAGTTAAAAAACTCGCCGGGTCCGGTGCCGCTGCCCGGCAGCCCGGGAGGAGCCACCGCCGCCGCCCGGGGTCCGCAGGAGGAAGAGGAGGAGCCGCCGCCGCCGCACGATCCCGACGAGGAGAAGCCGGGGCTCTCGGTGCCGGATTCCACCGACGAGCAGGAGGACGAGGAAGACACGGAAGGCGATTTCTGCAGCCGCCGCCCTCCCTCGCCGCCGTTAGCCACGGCGGGCCCGGCGGGCACCAGTCCGGTCAGCAGGGCCGGGGGAGAAGGCGAAGGCGAGGGCGGCGAGGACGAGGAGCAGCGGGAGGAGGAGGAGGCGACGGCGGGCGGCGCGTCCAGCGCCGGCGAGTTGAGGCAGAGGTAGTGCGGGAAGCTGGCGCCGCCCCGGCCCCCGACGCCTTGCGAGGTCTCCCAAATCTGCATCCACAGCGCATTCGCGGGGCCTTTCTGCTCGGGCTGGATCCAGGCCACGCGGGGATCCATCCACGCCCGACGATCTCCCTTCTTCTCCTCCGACCCTCACGGCCCGGCCAGAGCGCCGCGCGCACTCCCTCTCTTCCGCTCCGCGTCCGCGCGCCGCCGCCGCCCCCCCCCCCCCCTCCGGCTCCCCGCGCGCCGCCCCACGCGCTCAATGCCTCCCCGCAACCCCGCTCCGCATCCGCGCGAAGCCCCACGCGCTCCCCGCTCCTCTGCACCTGCACCCGCCGCCGCCGCCGCCCCCCCCTCCCCCCCCCGCCTCGCCTTAGCGCGCCGGGCCCGGCAGCGCCGCTTTAAGCACGGCCCAGGAGCGGCCGCATGTGCCGCCCGCGGGGGAGGGAAGGAAGGCGGGAAGGAAGCAGGGAGGGAGGGAGGGGAGGCAAAGCCAGGCGATCGCGGCTCTTCGGGAAAGAAGCGGCGCAAAAACTGTACCCGGCCCGCCGCCGCGCGCTCCCTTCTCGCCGTTCCAATGTGGCGTGTGTGTGTGTGCGTGTTCCCCCCCCACCAACCCCCAACCGAGCCGAGCCAGGGTGCACACCGCGCATGCGCCGCGGGTTTTAAACCTTCACTGGAGACGGCCGCCCTGGCAACCGCACATGCGCGCTGGCGGCCCCTCGCCATGGGGAGGGAGGGGCCAGCCCTGCGGGGGCGGGGCTCCGGGACAGCTTCCCACCCTCCGCCGCCAGGGCTCTTGTGCGCGTGCGCGACGGCGGGGTCGGGGGGGCGGTGATGGAGGCGCTCGGGAGAGTTCGGAAGGAATCGGAAGCGCTCGGAGCTGACGTCGGAAGGGTTCAGTGGCGTTCGGTAGCCCTCAGGGGCGTCGGAAGAACACGGACGTGCTCGGAAGAGTTCGGAAAGAGTTGGGAGGTGTCGGAAGGGTTCGGTAGAGCTCGGAGGCCGTCGGTGGGGTTCGGTGGAGTTCGGAAGCGCTAGGGCGTGCTCGGTGGGGGGAGGTATCGCAAAGGTTCGGAAGGGCTGGGGGCGGGACAGGTTGTGCCTGCAGGCGGGGGCACACGGGGCGGGAGCAAGGGGGTGATCCCATGCTTGTCTTTCCAGCTCCAGCAAAGCACCGTGAAGTACTACTTTTCCACTGAATGCTTAAGTTTCTATAGAGCTTGAATCTCAGGGAGGCAGTGCTTGTTCCAGAGAGGGTCTCTGTAATGGTTGGGATTCGTGTGCAGTGATTATAAAATCCCAGAATCGTTTGGGTTGGAAGAGACCTTAAAGATAATTCAGTTCCAACCCCCCTGCCATGGGCAGGGACATCTCCCACTAGATCAGGCTGCCCAAGGCCCTACCCAACCTGGCCTTGAACACTTCCAGGGATGGGGCATCCACAGCTTCCCTGGGCAACCTGTGCCAGTGTCTCACCACTCTCATAGTGAAGAATTTCCTCATTATGTCTCGTGTAGATCTGCCCCTCTCCAGTTTATGCCCATTGCCCATAACCCTATCACTACCAGTCTTTGTGAACAGTCCCTCCCCAGCTTTTCTGTAGCCCCTTCAGGTACCAGAAGGTCACTATAAGATCTCTTCGGAGCCTTCTCTTCTCCAGGGTAAACAACTCCAACTCTCTCAGCCTGTCCTTGTAGGGAAGGTGCTCCAGCCCTCTGACCATCCTTGTAGCCCTCCTCTAGACCCGTTCCAACAGCTCCATATCCCTCATATGTTGAGGATTCCAGAACTGGACACAGTATTCCAGATGAGGTCTCACAAGAGAGGAATAGAGGGGCAGAATCCCCTCCTTCGCCCTGCTGGCCACGCTTCTTTTGATGCAGCCCAGGACACGTTTGGCCTTCTGGGCTGCGAGCGCGCATTGCTGGCTCATGTTCAGCTTCTCATTGACCAGCACCTCAAGCCCTTCTCTGCAGGGCTGCTGTCAAGCACATCATCTCCCATTGTGTACTGAAAATGGGGACCCGACCCAGGTGTAGGACCTTGCACTTGGCCTTGTTGAAGGGGGCCCACTTCTCCAGTCTGTCCAGGTCCCTCTGGATGATATCCCGTCCTTCCGGTATGGCAACTACACCACTCAGCCTGGCGTCATCTGCAAACTTGCTGAGGGTGCACTCAATCTCACTCTCAGTATCATTGGTGAAGATATTAAACAGCACCCGTCCCAGTATGGACCCCTGAGGAACACCCCTTGTTATGAATCTTCATCCGAACGTCAAGCTGTTGACCACTACTCTTTGAATATGACCATCCAACCAATTTCTTATCCCCTAGACGTCCACTCATCAAATCCATATGTCTCCAATTTATGGAGAAGGATGTTGTGGGGGGCTGTGTCAAAGGCTTTACAGAAGAAAAGTCCAGATAGATCACATCCATCAGTTTACCCCATCATAGAAAGCCACTAGGCTGGTCAGACAGGGTTTGCCCTTGGTGAAGCCATGCTGGCTGCCATTAATCACCTCCCCATCCTCCATGTGCTTTAGCATAGCTACTAGGAGGATCTGTTCCATGATCTCCCAGGCACAGAGATGAGGTTGACAGGTCGGTAGTTCCCAGGGTCATCTTTTCTACCCTTTTTAAAAATAGGCACAGTGTTACCCTTCTTCCAGTCAGTGTAACATTGGGTTAGATGTCTATGGCCAGTGTGGTGGTTTCGAATGCGGATACTCTGTGTTTCTGCTGCCGTCTAAGGATCAGCCAGCCCTCCAGAATGATGTTCATAACTGTTCTCGCTCTAATCCAGTGATCTGGCCTTTTCCTTGAGCAGCTTTAGCCATGTATATGGATCAAGTGTCTTCTCCCTGGCAGAATCCTAGAGTCTGCAGTACTCACGTCAATTGTACGGCACCTACCTGACAGCAGAACAGCAGAGGGAAGGGTTGCACATGCATAATGGCACATACTATCAGAGAATCCCAGTTACAACAGCAATGCAGTTGTTAGTACATCTTAGTTGATCTAACTTAGTGCCACAGAAGAGAAGAAGCCTCACTCTCCATAATCCTGCTATTCCTTTTCCCTACTGCCTTGCACAAGCCCTGGTATTGATCAGTGAGACATTTTAACTTGTTAATTCAACAGAAAACTACACTAGGAAGAAAAGTAATAGTTTTCAGCAGCTTATTTTGAATGAGCTTACATTGTGGTCACGGCTGGCACTAAGGATGGGGTGGAGAGAGGAGAAGACAACAGGGCTGTCATTTGTTGGCAGAGGGCAGTTGTATTTGATACAGCTATGTTCTCTAACTATGCCTTTAGACTTCAGAGCAAGAGAAACTGATTTGAGGATCACAGCCTAAAGTTTATTGTTGGAATTAATTTGGAAAGAGCAAGTCTTTCATTTATTTTTGTTAAGAAACAGACTGTTTTCAGTAATAACAGCCAAACTACACATAAAAGTGCACAATAAACTAACTAAAACCAAATCACATGAAGGCGCCATTAAGCTCATCTCATACATACCTATGCTCACCAGAATTTCCATCTGATGAAACCAAGGTGCCCTATAACTTCTGTGGTCAACTAGATATACAGATGTTCAGCATAGATTTAAACCACCTGAGTTACTGGTAGCCATCCTTGGGTTTACAGTGCAGCTTCCCAAAGCGTTGTGGATATTTTTTGTTTGGGTTGTGTTTAATTGAACTTCAACAGAGACAAATAAACAGATCCCTCAACACTGTTCTTCTTATATAAATGCTATAAGAAGTAAGCTACAAAGTTATACCATCTCTTTCTTCTTTAACCCTGAATACTTCTCATTCCTGCCTCTATGATGGCCCAGGTTCAGCAAAGCAAGGTGGGGATCAAGAATATTTACACAAGCCCAACCAGTGTGATATGCTGGTGGCTAGAATGGTTACTTTGTAGATTGATGTTGAATTACTGAGGAGGCTGTAGAGGGTAGATCTCAACCTTTTTAGTGCCATGTTCTGAATTTTCATACAATAGGTGAAGATCACATCTTCAAGATGCTACATTAAAAATCTTAATAAAGAAGTACTGATTGGTGTTTTAGAAGGACTAAAAAAAAACAAGGACACAAGGACTGATCTTACAGAAACAATTCCAAGCTCTGCAGTTTCATGACCTCTTGTCTTTATTTCTTTCCCTGCCCTGCTGCCTCTTCTAAGAAAAGTCAGTGCTTTCAAGAGGGTCCGATTTCCCACTTTGCTAAAATTATCTCCAACTTCATTTTGAGGTCTAGCTGGTAGGGACCACTGCCCTGTAAAAGGCAATAACTCAAAAGTAGTGTTTGATTGAGGAGAGAATCTGTATTCCCGAGACTCTCACCAGTCCTAACACTGTCTTGGAAGCAGCTAGGCTGTTTCCTGAAGTAGCTACAGACTTCTCAGGAGGAGTTGCCTCTCACTGACTTAAACTGTATTCCTCTAGACAGAATTTCTGAAGCTAAAGCAGTCCTTTGTCAGGTCCTTCTATGGGGTCAAGGCAGCAAATACCTTGTGTGTATTAGTGGGCACGGGACAGAAGTTTTTTGGCAAAATCTGCTCAGTGATCTGCATTTTAAGAACATGGAGAAGAAGTATGTCTCCTCTAAGAAATCCATAAGCAATGGTTTGCTATCACACCAGTTCACTCATATATCCCATGATGATTCTGCAAAGCTTGCAGCAAGTCATTGAAATATCTCTATAGAAAAGAGGACATTACATGTAATTGTGTATAATATAAAGAAGTAACACCCAATGACCTGTTGTGGCATAAGGTAAAGCTCTTACACACCTCTGTTTTTAGCATCTCCATTGACGAATCTAAATAAAGCATGTTTCTAATCTTGTCCTCTTAAAGAGGGAATTTGCTTTGCAAGAATAAATCTTTTTAAAAAGACTGGTTGTTTTTCATTCAGTCGTCCTTCTCTGAGTGAAATTAATTACCAAAGGCAAGACTCAAAAAGTTTGAAAGTCAAGGATAGTTTTGATCATCAGAAAAATTTGCTTCATTTTCAAAAGAACTTCCTTCCCGCTGGTGAACTTGTGACGACCCAGATAGTGAGAAGATCTTAATCTCAAGAGACACAATGCCTTGTTTGCTGTGGTGAAGTTGAAATGCTGACTCACATAATTAATGTCATATTAAAATGCCTCATGCTAGCAATGCCTGTCTTATGCCAATTACACAATGTCTTTATATCTGCTCTTTTCCATTACTTCATTTTTTTTAAGGTAGTATTTAACTTTGAAGTTACAGGACTAGTGACTGAAGATGTAGTCTCATTACTTCTGAGGTAATTTAATTAATCTGTTATAAAGTTATATAAAGTATATAGTCTGACTGCTTGTCACGGAAACACAACCACATCTCCCTCTTGAATGAAGACTCTATTTCAGTTTCAGCTTCAGCCAAATACATTTTCATTTGGCAACAGTGACAGTGCTGAAGTCTTTGGTAACCTTGTACCTGATGACTTTGATATCCTGATGACTGCAATTCAAAATCTGTGAATAGTTAATACATTCTGGTAAATAATGGCAATTGAGTTGAGTAACTAAGTGGGATACATATACAGGGCAGTGTTGCCCAATACGTATGATTGATCTATTTTTCTTAAGTAACCCTGTGAATTCACTAACACAGGCAAATGCAGATAGTGTCTCATACCTTTAATATGGTTTAATTTACACCACTGAAAATGATAAGATGCAAAGACAGTATAGCCTTGATTCTGTTCTCTGAAGATGGGAATTGCCACAGGTATGATTCCACCAGAGTGACACAGTGGCTGAGTGGTAACCAGCAGGTTCTCCAACAGTTCACACTCTCCATGATATCTCTGGGATTTTATCCTGTATAGCCTTCATTCTGGTCACCTCTAATGTCTCCGCAAGCTTCTGACACATCACTTCATATTCACCAGCTCTGATGCCCTTCATAGCCTTTGTGGCCCATAGGATGTATGGGAAGACACAGGGACTAGGGTTTAGCAGCATTTCTGATCGGTTGTGTATCTGCTGAAGACGGGAGGGGAAAGAACTGAAAAAAATCACACAGTCTTGACCTGGATGGAGGCATGGGAGAAAGGCTGTCCAGCCAAAGAGATTCATCTCTAACGTGCAACATTCAGAGCGTGCTGGTCACTCGGGGACAGTGTTGGGGAGGAGGTGAAGGGCAGAGTTTCCCTAGCTGAACTCTTGTCCCTTTTTTTTCCCAGTAAGTACATTCCTGGACAGGAGAGTGGAGATAGAATTTTCCACTCTCTCAGAGAGGATCACAGTGGGAAGACAACTGGAAAGGCAGAACAGAAGTTTCCAGTACTTGCAAGGCATGATGGAGGGCATATCTGTCCTCTGGAAACATGAGCCTTTGCCTTCTTCAAAATGGCTTCTGTATCCCATCAAGAAATGCCTGGCAGGAGTAATCCTGAACAGGCTGTAATCATGTCATCTTTTCCTCCTTAAATCTTCCACTCTGTGCAGTCCTTCTTCTATTTGTCTGTCAGTGTCTTCTTCTGATTAACACCAAGCACCAGCCAGATTTAGGGTGCCTAGGCTTCAGAGCCAGTTGCAGAAGCTGAAACACCTGTCAACCACCAGCCATCTCCTCTTCCCACTCTCTGTTCCCCCACTCTCACAAGGGTTGGCAGCCCCATGTCAGAGGAGCTGAACAGATGATAAATCAACAACTGAACAGCTGCAGCTTCCAGCCAGGCGTGTTCATACACATGAGAATCCTTTTCTAGCTGCCTACATAAAATAGCTAGGTGGTAAGTGGAGAAAGCATGGGAGGTGGTTCACAAGCCATTTGGTTACGCATGCAGTTGGGGTGGCAGCCTGAGGGTGGAGGTTGACAAGGACAGCCAGGTGTGATTCTCAGACTACTGGATGAGTATCAGTGTTTCTTGCGGGAACCCTCTCTTTTGTTATTGTATATGTTGTATAGATGTGCAGTACCGCAACTGGAGCAAGATAAACGTTTCACTTTGATATACCCATTCTATTTCCATTGTTATATTTTGGGCCTCTGATAAGAGACTACTTTCAAAATGCTGCTTTATTAGGAATATTTATCTTGGCTTATTACACAGCGATTAAATACTTTCATAGCATTTTTTGCAGTTTTCTGTGGCATAAAACAATTATTTAATTGTTCTGTTTCAAGGATATGCAAATTTTTAGATTGTTTCTGTGTTCTGCTTTACTTCTCTTCCTCATCTAGAGAAAGTTTGGAAGGATACAGGTTTTGGAAGGTTTGGTTTTTTATGTCAGAGATTAGGAATCTCTGCCTTTAAGACCTGTCAGAGTTTTTAAGAGAGAGTATGCTGCCAGCACTAACACCTAATTGAAGATAATTAAATCTTACAGACTTGTTTTCTTCAAAGGCTTATTTAAGCATGGAAATTAAACTGTGATAACAGGCATGGAGAGGATTTTAAGGATGATTTTGGTTGTAGAAAATAATCTATGAGAGAGATCATAAACAACTGAAGTTTATGTAAAGCTCTTGAAAGTATTTTTCTGAGTGGGATCTAAAGAGTTGTATGAAATCAAGTTCTCTATCTTCCCATCCTGGTTAATGCAGATCCCTGCAGAGAGTTGCTTTTGTAAGAAGGATCTTGTAAGGATTTTGTAAGCCTTTGAATAACAGGTTGAGAGAACATGTTAAGGAGACTCCTATGAAAGTTCATGGGAATGAACTGGTCAGAATTCTTCCCTCACTTGTATTTGCAGCCTAGGTGGTCCAAGGATCATGTTTAAATTGTCATTCTGCAGATTATTGTGTAGAGGACAGCTGAGGGCACACAGAACCTGCTGTGTGAATCCTGCCAAGGAATCCCAACTTACAGAGTGGTTGCATATACTCTAAAATGAAAGGAAAAAGTAGGTATGGCTAGACCTGCTTGGTAAATAATCTGTAAGGAATGCATTGGTCCTAGGAACAATATTACAATAAAGATGCTTTTCTTCAATCTGTTGAGTGTAAGCTTTCTATGGAGGAAAGCAAGATACTAATGAAAAAGAACAGGATAAAAAAGTGCTGAGGCACACAGGACAAGCTGTGAGAGAGTTGATGTAAAATTTTCATAACGAGAATGTGGCCTAGATCCCTCATCTGCCATGGCACCAGCTGCTTCTATACTAAACCTGGAAGAATCATTAATGCATAGCAGAATGCCTGTAGATAGAATTAAAGAAAAGTTACATTGGGTGTCAACAAAGACTATTATGGTGAAAGATGTAGCTCACTTTTATTAGCTTCCAAGCTAGATCAAAGCCATATTTGATCTTGTACAGATTTCTAGGAGCTAATTTATCTTGCATGGTCAGCTGCCTAAGTATTTTTCATTGGTTCATCCTGTCTGCTGGTTCTCATTTGTAGGCAACACATGCACGTATAAACATTTCCTCTTTAGAGACTGCACTCTGTTGCAATGCACCTCTCTCCCTAAGCATGCCTATGTCCTGCATCTCCACCTTCAAAGCTATTATTTTTAACAGTTTTTGGGCCACAATTAAATCACTTGGACATCTCAGGAAGATTTCCAGAATAGAAACAGCTCGATGCCAGTATAAATTGCTGACCCAAGCTATGTTCACATTGGCCCATGGATAAGTGAGCAAAGGAGTACAGAAGATGATAGAAGAGCAAAATTTTTTGGCAAAGGATTTAGTTTTATGTAACATTAATGTTCAGCAGCTGTAGGATAGATTAGATAAGGACTGATTGGAAAGAATAATATGGTTTATCAGGTCCTTTAGAATGAGGGTAGGAACAAGGATGGGAAAAGTGTGAGTCAATGAGAGAGCATGTCTGAGCACTTAATCTGATGTAGACAAAGACCTAGATTAATAATAATGAGAACAATGGAGGTGCAGTGGATAGATGCAGGTGTTGGCCCAGAGGGGTCAGGAAAACTGGCAGTGCTCAGACTCATCTGTCAGCACACACATTTGCCATTTGCTCTTTAAAGAATATAAAGTCAAGGCCAGAGACCAACAGAACGGTATTCAGACACCTCCAGAGTTTCTGTGATCACTCCAATATTTTTGGACTAAATCCTCCTAAGATCAATACTGGAACCATATAGCACTTCCTCTGCCTCCCTTCAGACAACATAAACAGCCTCAACATCAATTCTTTCCAGTGCATGGGTAAACTCTTGACAGATATCAGCTGGGACTTCTCTGGGACTTCTTCCGCTTGTCAGTACCATTTCGTCTTGGGACCTTAAGCACTTGCAGTGGAACAGAGATGCCTTTGGGGTCCTGAAGACTGTAAATGAACAGGACGTACCTGAATATCCCAAAGCCCCCTTGTGATGACAGTGCCTGTATCTCCTTGTCTGTCGGTATCGGCAGTGAACATGATAGTTCTCTGCAATGGCAGTCTCTGCTCCACAGCCATGAGAATTGAATTAAAGAGGCTGTTCACGATATTAATGTCCAATCTCAGCAAGCATCAGCTCCACAATGTCTATGCCTCTGAGCTCTTAGGCTGATAAGCACTCTATGGACCTGAAGATAACATTGAAGAAAGAGCATTCATTTGCTGTCATGAGAGCAGAACAGGCGTGAGGAAGGAGAACTGAAATGTCAGTGTTGAAATAGATCGTGATTTCTGGTTGCCTGCAGTGACTGTGCTTAGGCTGAGCTAGGAGAATAGCTGTTACCCCTACAAGCAAGTCATGGGCTGGAGCAAGGAGAGGCTGCTATTCTGGCTCCTATTCCTGCTGCCAGGGGCCAAGGTGAAGCATCCATGGGACTTCATGAAGGGGCAGCTTAATTTTTTTCCCATTTCTCAAAACCACCATTGTCTTAAAGCCTGGAGAATACTGGAAACAGCTCCAGATTCCTCCAGTGAGGCCACAGGGAGGCCTCACAGGGTGGAGATCCTCTCTGCTGAATCTTGATGTCCATTCAGTTCAGCGATGATTCTTGAGCCTCCCAGCTGAGTGAGACATCTGACTGCCCTGCGGCCAGGAGCTTGGCTTTGTACTGCCTGGCCTCAAGTACTGCAACTCTGCTTACTGCTGCTCCATGTAGGAGGTGATGAAGCAGCGGTAAGAAGCCCAAGGGCAATTGAAAGTGATTTTAAGGCCTTGTGATGGCTACTGAGGGAATCGGGCCCAGGTGATTTTTTTGTTCCCTCCTCCCAGTTACAGGTGGTGACATAGAACAGCTCAGATGGGTCCAGTCTATTAATAACTGGCACTGTGGCTGGTGTCACAACAATAACTTTGGTTTTTTTGATAACGGGATGGACTACATGGCACCGGGGTTACAGGCTTCAGATGGGAGCCACCTTTCTCAGAGGGGGACAAGAGTCTTTGCCAGGGAACTTGCCAGGCTTGTAGATGGGGCTTTAAACTAGATACAAAGCGGGAGGGATATAACACCAAGCTAGCCCTTAACAAGAGGTGGAAGAACAGGTGTCAGAGGTCAGGTGTTAGGGAGGAGACTTCTCCCATACACCTTATGGGTAATGGAAGGTCCACTGGGAAGGTGATGCAACATCTTTAAGGTCTCTTCCAACCCTAACTATTCTGTGATTCTATGAACTCTACTAGAACCTCTTTATTTGTTTGTTATAGTTGCTGCCCTAGGGGATTGCAGAGTCTGTGGCAGAGAGTCTCATGGTATGGTTTCACCTGTGCCATGGAACAGGTAAGTGGAGCATTTGTTCTGCTCACAGAAACACAGAACTTGTTCAGCCATCTTTTTCTTTTGGTATGGTGGCAAGGATGCGTGGACCTCCTTCTCATTGGAAACAAGTTAATTTTGACATAAGACAGATGTGCTTGTGTCTCTTGGGCTGCTTAGTGGGACCTGTAGAGCCTCTTTTCATCACAAGGATGTAAGTGTTCTCTTATTCAGAGTTCCCTGCTGATCTCGATGAAGTTTATCCCAGATGGTTCCTCATGAGGTGGTGACAGACATGGTTGATGAGACCTATTTTTGCTGGGTGGAAATAATCCCTTGCACGTGTATTCAGAAGGTGACAGACATTAACAAAATGTAAACCTCAAGCTTTTTAGGACCATGCAAAATTCTCAGAACCAGGCTAAGGCATGTGGCTACCATTGCAAACAGTTAAGATTCATGCCGCCAATGAGTCTTGCATGGTGGGAGAAAGCTGTAGAACAAAATGCATTGGATGAATAACTCTTGTGCAGTCTCTGCCTCTTATTTGCTCAGTTCATCTACCATGACTTAAGAAGAATTCAATCAGACTGGCCGTGTAGACAACTCCACAGAAGTGACTCTGAGAATAAAGTCATGCTACTGCCCTTTCCAACTGCAGACAAATATCATTTACTGGTTGAAAAGTGCTTCTTTGATGACTTTATTGCCATTTTTTTAAAATACTTCCATTGATTCCTTCCCTTGTTGATGGTCTAGGTCAAGCTGTCCAGATATGATCCTTTCTGACAACAGTATTCTCCTCGGATGTTGTGTCAGGGACTCAGCCAATTCCTACATCATAGAGTCATTCATCCTCTAGCTCCTTGTTTGTACAGATTGACTAGTTCCTCTGCACCTCTAGTGGGGCCTTCCTCTTGATAGTTCTCTTCCTTAACTTACCTGTGACAACAATACGTAGTATCAGTCTATGCCCCATACTACCCAGTGGGATGCTTCAAGGGTGCTGCTGCTTGAATGTATGGCTGACTCTTGGCTGTGAAGTGCAGATCACTTCAGATTCTTCCTTTGGACTGTATCTGTTAGGAGTGGAGAGCAAAAACTACAAGAATCTGTCTGCAGCACAAGGAAGAAGAAATGGCTTGTGACGTCTCAGGGCAGATCTCGTCAATCACCCAGGAAAATTTCACAGAATCATAGAATCCCTAGGTTGCAAAAGACCTTTGAGATCATCAGGTCTAACTGTACCTGTCTACTACTAAGCCATATCCCTAAACATTTAATCTACCTGTCTTTTAAATACCTCTGGAGATGGTGACTCAATCACCTTGCTGGGCAGCCTGTGCCAGTGCTTGATTACCCTTTTGGTGAAGAAGTTTGTCCTAATGTCCAATCTGAACCTTCCCTGGTGCAGCTTTAGGCCATTCCCTCTCATCCTGTCACTTGGGTGAAGAGAGCAACACCCACCCTCCTTTCAGGTAGATGTAGACAGCGATAAGGTCAAATCGGATCCACTAGAACAAAATATTCAGTTTACATTAGGAAAGATAAAACTTCTTCTAGATCGAATAGAGTTTTGGATGAGTGCCCTGCTTTGCTGCCAAACATCTGGCCTTGCTGTTGGAGCGAAAAGTAGAAAAAGGAAGTACATTTCTCCAGAGGAATGTATACAGAGGTTTACAGAGGTAAGAGACTGTGTTCCTGCAGACCAAAATTGACTGGAGACTTCACTAATATCCATTCCAAATGCTTGCTGGAGCACCGTTAAGAAAACCTATTTACTTAAAATGTAAGCCCATTCAAAAGCTGCCATTCAAAATGCCCATGGAGGCTTACTTCCCTGGGCTGAAAAATATGGTATTATGGAAAACAATCTCTATAAACAATAAAGTTGTGCTTTGTATTTTGCATTTTCCTCCTATATTTTATGCTACATTTATTTACTCTAGAACATACTTAAGCTGAATATCACCTAATAAAGTGAGTGTGTGAGTACTTCACTTCTGGGAAGTGGACAGAAAAGTTAAATTCCTTGTGTAAATATCAGACAGTAATTTTGTTTGTGCAGATGGTTGTAGAATAGATTTTGTATTTATGTCACCATTTCAGATCACTAAGGGAAATGCATTTTGCTAAAAGGAAACTATTTGAGGGCAAAAACATGTTGTAAAAGTTAGATCTCGTTAGTCAAGAAATAGAAGGAGCATTAGAGATGATCAAGCACAATGAATGATTTTCAAGTATCTGATTTCTAGTAACACATCCTGTGATCGGTTCATGAGGTAGTCCATAAATTCGCTATGTACCAAGCAATGTTATATGAATAAAATATTGAATAGTGTTTTTAAAAAAAAAAAATGAAAGTGTTTAGAGAAAATATGAGCAGGGAATAAGCTAAATATACCAGCAGCTGGGGTGGTAGCTGCAGGTTTCAGGTTTTTGCATGCCCAGGTGCTGCCAGCTGTGGAGAGTGAGAACCCAGGCCCACTTACTGGATGGCATCCATGTCTAAGCACAGTTAATGGTGGATCTACGGTGTGCCTCCATGCCTGTCTCTGTGTGTGCATGCCTGAGAGATGGGGATCTGTACCAGAAGCTGGAGCAGGGCTGCAGTCTCAGGGGCTCATATGTCCAGGTGCCCGTGACTGGGTAGACTGGGATCCAGGGGCAGCTGCTGGGCAAACCGGGGAAGCTAAGTGCAGCTGCTGGGGGGATCCACGTAGTACATGAGCATTGGGAGATTTTTCCACTGTCTGGCCTTCATCCTAGTCAGCCAGAGAGGGGAGCAGGATGAGCCTGTTGGTGCTGTTTGTGTTTGCATGTGTGCTGAGTGTGTCTGTGCTGATCTGCGTGACCAACCACTCATACACGCATGTAAGTG
The DNA here is from genome assembly GCF_017976375.1 of Cuculus canorus. Lineage (NCBI taxonomy): Eukaryota > Metazoa > Chordata > Aves > Cuculiformes > Cuculidae > Cuculus > Cuculus canorus. The sequence goes on along the minus strand of NC_071402.1, from coordinate 74,869,057 downwards.
TTGTAGATGGGCGTTTGTACGTGTGCCTGCTGGGAATACATGCTTAGCCTTGTTAGTGGCAGGACCTGGGGGCCTGGAGCAGCCTCACCTCTCTCAGGCTGCTGGATTTGGCAACCCCTAACACCTAGAAGTTACAAGTCTGTTATACTTAGGCTTGGTCATACACCTGGATATTTAGGAAGAAACTGAATCACTTATATTTGTTACACTTATGTTACAACAGCTATTGCAGTGTGTCTGAAGCTTAACTTTCAGGGTAATTGCTGTAATTACCAACTATTGAGTGAATAGGGTTGCACACGCTTTATTCTTGTTAGTTTTTTATTCTTTGCTCCATGTGATAGACTGTGGTTATTTTCATCTGCTGCAGTCCCTCTCCATCCAAATCCTGATCAGGAAAACACAGTCTTCCTCTACTTTGTTAATTTTTCAACACTGAAAAGCGATCACCAAGCCATGTCAAACCTTGTTGCCTTAAACCTAAGTGCTTTTAGAGAGCTCCAGCTATGTGTATGCCATGTGACATTTGCAGAGATCCCTGGTTTCCTGCCTGTCTCATGGGCCTTCATGTCGATTTGCCTGGATGCCTCTCTAACTCCAAAACCATGTTCTGCTCCCAGCACCTCTGTCCCATGCAGTAGGGCAAAAACTGAAGTCACCACTGGGTAGGACAGTGTACCACTCCCAAAAAAAACCAAACCCAAAACCAACCTAAACCCAAAATAAACCAGCAGAAAACTCCCAAAGCCAGACAAAATTTGTAAGCCCCTGAAAGGCTGAATTTAAAAATTCTCTCTGTGGGTTTCCTTCTTTCCCAGCTTGCTTAGCTGAGCACCATGATACCAGTTGAGACTCACTTTTATGGACTTCTGCAAGCAGCCCTTTTCAAAGTAGCAGTTACAGTGTATTACCCATTGGGGTTTGGAATGTCTACCTTCCAAAACACTGCATGATGGTTTCAGTTTAAGAAAACTACTTAAAGCAATTGACAAAAGACACTTGCCTACGCTACAAGTGCCATGTAATTGATTTATTTTGCAATTTTATAAAAAGAAATCTTTGTATTGGGTCTGTGTGGCAAGGTTTTGGGGGGGGGGGGGGGGGGCTGCAGGGGTGGCTTTTGTGAGAAGATGCCAGAAGCTTCCCCTGTGTCCGATAGAGCCAATGCCAGCTGGCTCCTGAAATGGATCCGCTGCTGGCCAAGGCTGAGCCCATCAGCAATGGTAGCAGCACTGCTGTGATTGCATAGTTAAGAAGAGGGGGGAAAAAATGCTGCACAACAGCATCTGGGAGACAGGAGTGAGGAGAGGTAACAGAAACAACTCTACAGACACCAAGGTGAAGGAGGAGGAGGAGGAGGAGTGAAAGCAGAGATTACTCTGCATCCCATGAAGGTTAATGGTGGAGCGGATATCCACCTGCAGCCCATGGAAGATCCCACACCAGAGCAGGTGGATGTTTGAAGGAGGCTGTGACCTCTTAGGAAGCCTGCACTGCAGCCACTATGGACCCTTGGAGAGAGGAGCCCGCGTTGGAGCAGGTTTGCTGGCAGGACTTGTGACCCCATGAGGGATCCATACTGGAGCAGTCTGTTCCTGAAGGACTGCACCCCATGAAAAGGACCCACGGCACAGTTCATGAAGAACTACAGCCCGTCGGGAGGATCACGCTGGAGAAGTTCATGGAGAACTGTCTCCTGTGGGAGGGGTTCGATGTGGGAGCAGGCGAAGAGTGCGAAGAGTCCTCCTGAGAAGGAAGGAGTGGCGGACAACGTATGATGAATTGACCAGAACTCCCAATCCCTGTCTCCCTGTGCTGGTGGTGCAGAGAAATGAAGTTGAGCCAGAGAAGAAGGAACGGATGGGGAGAAGGCAATTTGTTCTTATTTGTCATTACCCTACTCTGGCTTTTGATCAGCAATAAATTAAATTACTTTCCCCAAGTTAAGTCTGTTTTGCCTCTGACGGTAACTGGTGAGTAATCTCGCTGTCTTTATTTTGACCCACAAGCCCTTCATTGTATTTATTCTTCCCCTGTCTGGTTAAGGAGGAGGAGTGAGAGTGTCTTGGTGGGCACCTACTGTCCAGCCAGGGTCAACCCACTACAAACTTGCATAACATTTTCATAAACAGGAGCAAATAATGATTAATGAGAAAATTTGATAACAACAGGAGTTATGTGTTTTATTAGAAGTTTATATATTAGAGGAAGTTACAGCAGAGTAGCAAAGAGACTGAATATGGGAAAGAGAAAAATAGATACTTTAAAACAAGATTTTAAAGGACAGCGAATCAAGAAAGCAGGGAGTTGCAGGGACTAATTCACAAAGGAAGGAGAAATTGGAGGAAGAAACTCCAGCAACAGCCACGTGGTATCTAGTGAGGACACCAGACCTCAATGAGCAAAGGAAGTAAGAGGTTGAGAACTGAGAGAATCACATATCATGGATATGGCAGTTTTGAATGGAACCCCGCTTTATTATATCTAGTTTTATTAACATCCAAAACAACAAAAAAGTGAACTTAAAGAAAGAGGGAGTTAAAACCAAAATACTATACATACAAATCTACCTCAGTAGACTTGTCTAGTTAAAAAAGATAAACTCAGTTTCACAAGCATATTATTATCCTTGTCTGGTGAGGTTTGAGGGGTAAGAGGACGTGCTGTGTCCCAGCTGCTTCCATCCTGATCACACTAACAGCACAAATGGACCTCTTCAAAGGTATACTAAAGGTCTTCCACCTCAGCAGGCCAAACAGCACCCCAATTCAAAAATAGCTCTGAGAGATTTAAGTGTATCTTCTTGGAGACATTGCTGAGAACATGCTAGAAAGCAATGAGAAAGCTGTGCTCAATTCAACAAGCATGCCTTGGATAAGACGGGCAGCTGCCACGTGGTCCGTGACACCCTCCTTAAGACTGTAAGCCAGGGATCTAAAAATTATGTCCAGGAATAATGCTATAAGAAAACTTCTGAGGGAACACGTAGAGGAATTAAAGTATTAAGGCAGAAGAACCTTACCTAATTTATCTGCACCTAGAGACTATGTTTCAAGGAGGCTTTTGAGTATCTTCAAATGGGAATCTCTGGATGAACACAGGTTCAATGCACAACGCCAAGTTTTTTACCCTCACTATTTTAATGACTAATATGAAATAAACACGGTCCAAGTATTCAAATCTATTACCTTATCTCAATTTAAAATTAATAAAAAATATATCCTGTTCATCAACAGACTAGTTCTCTTTTTGCTCATGAAAAATATCCCAGCTCGTTTTTCTCTCAGAGCTGGTGTTTCTTGGTCATTTGGCTTTCATAAGATTAAGCTGCTGTATGGCATCTGCATAGCTGTTCTTTTTTTCTAAACTCCTTTTCCTACTACTTTGTTCTATCAGTAATGATCACATACTTCAATAGTTCATGCCAAATATTATGCTTAATCTATTAGTCTTCAGTTCTGAGGCCTAGTAAAATTTGCAAGGATTATTTCAAGTACCCTAAAGACCTTTTATCTTTGGTTATTGATGTCAGTTTATATTAATGACTTGACTTTAACAGCTGAACACTTTCAAAAGACTATTGGGGACTTTCAAGTCAGTTCTCCTGTTCTGATAGAGCAACCATTTTTCAAAGAAGCAGGCAGAGAATGAAAGAGGAAACATGTTTATCCTTGCAAAACATTTAAATCCTGCAAATCTACATTAGTAGACCCAGTTTCTGTTTCCGAGGCTCTCTTCCCAGTGCCATTTGCGTATTAGCAAAACCCTGGCTCTTCATGGCATCTGGCTCATGGTCTCCTGCAATAAACACAGTCAGAGCAGGGAAGCATAACTGGAAGCTGCTCTGTCTGTTCACCAGTACACCACTGTGGATTAAAAAGGCTGGATCCCAACCCAGCACCACAGCCAGCAGGACACAATAATAGCGAGTACTCAGAGCAGTTTATGCCAGCTCACATTAGACAGGCCTTTATTTAGTCTCGACAGTGCTGCATTAGGGTTGGGTTTGGTTTTGTTTTTTTGAACCCCAGCTAATGGATACGATCACACAGCTTTTTTTTTTTTTCCTGGTTTATATCTAAGTTTGTACTAATTTTCCCTTTCAATAGCCACAGAGAAAAGGAGTTCTCCCTCCCAGAACAGCCAGAACATGTGGATTTGCTATCAGCCCGTCTTCAGACACAGGTACCCATATCCTCTCAGAAGCTGGAGAGGTAGACAGACTTTTCCAAAAAAGAAACGGCAAATATTACAGAACAAGGACCAAAAGCATCAATGCAAGACTCTTGCTAGTCCACTGGTAACACACCATCTCTGGAGAGGTGTTAGACCAGATGTATCACTTCTTATATAGGTGCTATTCCATCCTTGTGAAAAAATAACCTGTTGCTTCCACCATACAATCATAGAATAGTTAGGGTTGGAAGAGACCTTAAAGATCATCTAGTTCCAACCCCCTGCCATAGGCAGGGACATCCCACTAGATCAGGCTATCCAAGGCCCCATCCAACCTGGCCTTGAACACCTCCAGGGATGGGGCATCCACAGCCTCCCTGGGCAACCTGTGCCAGTGCCTCACCACTATCACAGTGAAGAAATTCTTCATAAAGTCTAGCCTAAATCTGCCTGTCTCCAGTTTATGCCCATTGCCCCTTATCCTATCACTACAAGCGTTTGTAAACAGTCCCTCCCCAGCTTTCTTGTAGACCCCTTCAGGTACCGGAAGGCTGCCATAAGATCTCCCTGGAGCCTTCTCCAGGGTGAGCAACTCCAACTCTCTCAGCCTGTCCTCATATGGGAGGTGCTCCAGCCCTCTGACCATCCTTGTAGCCCTCCTCTGGACCTGTTCCAACAGCTCCATATCCCTCTTATGTTGAGGATTCCAGAACTGGACACAGTATTCCAGATGAGGTCTCACAAGAGAGGAATAGAGGGGCAGAATCACATCCCTCGACCTGCTGGCCAAGCTTCTTTTGATGCAGCCCAGGACACGTTTGGCCTTCTGGGCTACGAGTGCACATTGCCAGCTCATGTTGAGCTTCTCATCAACCAGCACCCTTCAAATCCTTCTCCACAGGGCTGCTCTCAAGCACATCATCTCCCATCATGTACTGAAAACAGGGATTGCACCAACCCAGGTGTAGGACCTTGCACTTGGTTTTGTTGAACCTCATGAGGCTCACACAGGCCCACTTCTCCAGTCTGTCCAGGTCCCTCTGGATGACATCCCATCCTTCCGGTGTGGCAACTACACCACTCAGCCTGGTGTCATCTGCAAGCTTGCTGAGGGTGCACTCAATCTTGCTGTCAATATCATTGATAAAGATAGTGAACAGCACCGGTCCCAGTACGGACCCCTGAGGGACACCCCTCGTCACAGATCTCCATCTGGACTTTGAGCCATTGACCACTACTCTTTGAATACAACCATCCAAACAGTTTCTTATCCACCTCACCATCCACCCATCAAATCCATCTCTCTCCAATTTAGAGAGAAGGATGTGTCGAAGACTTTACAGAAGTCCAAACAGATCACATCCATCAGTTTACCCATGTCCACTGCTGCGGTTACCCCATCACAGTTAGCCACCAAGTCGGTCAGACAGGACTTGCCCCTGGTGAAGCCATGCTGGCTGCCATTAATCATCTCCCTGTCCTCCATTTACTTTAGCATAGCTTCTAGGAGGAGCTGTTCCATGATCTTTCCAGGCACAGAGGAGAGGCTGACAGGTCGGTAGTTCCCAGGGTCATCCTTTCTAATCTTTTTAAAAATGGGCACAATCTTACCTTTCTTCCAGTCACCATCCACTCGTGCACAACAAAAATATAATTTATTTGTTTTGCTTTTAACACAAACAAACTAAGTATCAGCGAGACAGAGTTGTGCCACTCTCTCAGGTGCAAACCTTGTTTTAGGCTCATCCCTTCAGTTGTCTTGCAACAGGAATTTCCCACATTGCTTGCTCACGTACATTTTTGCGTGGACACACACATGCTGAGATATGTTATATCACTGCAAAAAGTGATGCAATTTTACACACAGGTCTATTTCCTCACAAAAGTGACAGATGTATGGGTGAAAGGCTGCCCCAACAAGTGTAACTGTTATTGGTAAAATTTAGTAGTATAGAACAGGCTGGGATATTTTCATACTAAAATAATTAATTTATTTAAATTTACAAACAGGTGTTAGAGCTGTTTTCCTAAACAGGCTGCAAAAAACTCTGTGGTAGGCATCCTGCTTAAAGAATACAATTTATATGACAAGTCATTTGTACATTATTTTCATTCCTCAAAAAGACAACAGGCTGTTAAACTGCAATTAAAACAGTTGGAACAGCATGTGCTACAGTTGTTCCAAACTAAGAGCTCACTATGATCTAGCAGCACAAGAACACAAATGAGTAGCCTCTGCTTCTATTAATCTTTGCTCTAACCACAAGTGTAGAACATCTCAGCTGCATTCTTTGTTTTACATAATTAAGAATGTATAACCTCAAATATTTATCTTGCCACTTTTAATAATTCCAGGTTTTTTGAGTGCATCTCATCAAGTTCACATCTGAATCTAGGTTATTCTAGTACAAACTTACTATTAGAGTTCTCAAGACCTCATTTAGGATAATGAAATTGCAGGTACAACAGCCTTGGTCAGCTTCCACAAGTTAGAGCAAGGATTACTAACAGAAAAAAGTATTCAAACAAGATACTGCAAATCATATTTTATTAGTAGCAGATACTTGGGAAAGATGTAGGCAGTCTGAATAGAAGCGTCTCCGTTAAAAATTGCTATGGATATTATACCCAATAGTAAGCATAGATGTTTTCTCCCTCTGGAATGGGCAAAACAGTTTATTTTCAGATTGTATAGTTCCAAGAAAAATTTAGTATCAAATATTTTCTAACAGAAAAATTCTAAGACTCTGAAAGGGGAAGGGAACATGACTGAAGTATGACCAAAAAACCAAAGAGATCTTGTTTAAACAGAATGCAATTCTAGCATTTGACCAAGTTGATCATATGCTTTTCACCAATGTAACTTGGTCTTGAAATGCAAGAGTCATAGAATCATTTAGGTTGGAAAAAGACCTTTAAGATCATCAAATCTAACTATAAATCTAACACTGCTGAGTCCACCACTAAACCATGTCCCTAAGCACCAGATCCACACATTTTTAAATACCTTCAGGGATGAGGACTCCACTTCTCTTAGCAGCCTGTTCTAATGCTCAACAACCCTTACATTGAAGCAATAGTTCCTAACATCTAACCTAAACCTCCCTGGCTCAAGCTGAGGCTCTTTCCTCTTGTTTTATTGCTTGTTAATTGGGAGAAGAGACCAACATCCACCTCGCTACAACCTCCCTTTGGGTAGTTGTAGAAAGGAGTAAAGTCTCTGCTCCGGCTCCTCTTCCACAGAGTAGCCCCTCTTCCCTCATCAGCTCCTCAAAGTCTTGTTGTCTAATGAATTGCCTCAAAGAAATTCCATACTTTACTTAAGTATGGTTCCAGCAGTACAATGAGAACATAACACAAAGGAAAAAAACCATTTTTCCTTCCTTTTTTTATAATCAAATTAACTAGAATTTCTAAATGCACTAGCATATTCACATCCCTTAGACCTTTTCCTTTTCTCTAAAAAGAGGAAGAGCATAGATAAGCTGGCAGAGCATCACGTTTCAAGATCCACATCCTGCTATAGGTAAAACAAGTTAACCTCATGTGAGCAAACCAGCTGAACTTTTAATCAAGATAAATATTTAGCAGCATAGAACTAGAGCAAAACTGAGGCATCAATGCAAGTGCTCTGTAAACTGTAATAAAGACTGACTAGAAAGCTACGGCTCTTCAATATAAGGAGACATACAGAGCAGTTTATTTCACTGTTCACTATTAAAAAAATATCTTTGCCTGTCCATAGAAGTTAAAAATGAGGTGGTACAATTGCAGTCTGAAGTGCTGCAGCCAGGTTTGTTTTTTTTTGTTTGGCTGCCTCATTAGTGATTTTAACAAATATCCCTAAAGATATAAGATATTAATTCACCATAAACTATGCAAGTATTTAAACATCTAGAGTAGATAGCACTCTGAGTCCTGTGTTTTTTCCCCCAATTTTTCCCAGATTTTGATAGCAGGATGATTTAGATACCAAGGTTTAAAAAACTGCTGGAAGGATGTGACAGGATTTAGAACTATCGTAATATGCAAGACTAGGTTTCTAAAATTTTCTTCAGAATATGCTTTAATTGATTCTACTTAACTTTTATTGTCTACTAACTCCACTTCAGCATCATCCTCCCCGTCATCCTCTCCTCAGGGAAATTCATGACTGAGTGTTCATCAAAACAGCTAGGATAAAGTGCTAAATTTACAGTGTGATAACAAAAGCAACAGGGGAAGCCTCAAATTTCCTGTAAAACACTAAGGAAAGAGATGTAAACACTAAAGAAACTATTAAACAATTTGAGAATCAAGCACTGACACTAGCGTCAAAGGAATGATTATTGCCTGACAGCAGTATCAGTTATCCAAGTAAACATTATGCAGAGCAACTGGCAGTCCAGTGGCTTGGCTGTAGGCAGGTTATCACAGCAGGACTACCTGTTTATCTCCCCTCCTTCAACTATCTCAGTCAGTAACTATAGAATTTTGTTACACTTACAGATACCACTGAATAAATCCTTAACGACAGCCAAGACTTCAGTGCAATAAGTACTACATAAACATGACAGGAAGCACAGGAGGAAGAAACAACTATTAAGCAGAAGCTCAGGACACAAAGCCCTGTTCCACTGTCCATTTCCTGAACGTACTTTTTTTAAACCTAAAATTTTAAAGGTATAGTTCATCACAGACATTACTTTGATTACAACAGCAGTGTAACTCAATAGCAAAGACAGGATTTCAAGATTTAGACAATACCATACTAAAAAACTCAGAAACTGCCCAATTATAATACCAATTTGGTTTGATTAACCCAACATAACCCAACAGATCCAGTGTAAACAGATAAGACACTTGGCAAAGAGTTTGATTTCTATTAATTCCAAAGTATGCTAGCAGAGTTTTGGGGTTTTATGGGAAATAATCTTGATTTTTTTGTTTGTTTAGGGTTTTTGCTTTCTTTGCTTTGCAACTATTATTATTATTTGATTGTTGGATTGGTTCTTGGACTGTTGGGGTTTTTTTTCAGCAATTCTAAGAATTTCTTAGACACATAAAGGGCACAGATGTGCCCGGAACTTAGAAGTCCATATGCTTGGGATACCATCATGTTTTGGAAACACTTCTGGAGTTCTTCAGTAAAAAACAATGTAGGGGGTATGAGACTGATATTAATAAAAGAAGCATTACTAAAAGATTCCAGATTTTTTGAAAACAAAAATCATCCAGACTTAATAGGAGAAGGAATACACTCACTTGCCACCCCCGCCCCAAACAGCACAGTAAGAGAATTTAAAAAAAAAATAAAACTTACTTTTTTTTGTAAAGTTAAAAAACATTGTTAACAGTGCTTGGCTGGCCTAAGTACTCCAAGTAAGGAATGCCTTTTAAAAATAGCATTGAGAGAAAACACATTGAATATTGAGATAATTTGAGAGGTAGATGACAATCTTGGTGTACTATTTGGGAAAGATAGCACTATAGCTCTTTATGTAAGTGGTATTAACTCTACAGTGTCCATATCTGCGTCACAGCACAAAGAGGGGGAAGAACACTGTATCTCACCTAAAAGCAACTCATCTAATATCTCTGGTCCGCATCATCAGTTTCCTGGAAATGCAGGTGGGAGGAAGAAAGGATTAAGTGGAAACAGCAGAAGCCTGCATAGGCAGAAAAGGAAGCATCAGAACTCCTGTACAATACTTCCCGTGATGTGAATTCAGATGCATTGCCTCATGTATTTATGATGGTGCTCCACTGTTGGAAAAGCATTCAGTTCCTATTCTGCACACTCATCAGATTCTGGGTATTCATCAAGAGGAAAAGCAGAGGTAATAGCAGCACTGATACAAAGGCTTTGTCACAGTGATGAGAGCATGTTGTTAAACTGCCAACACCTGTAAAATGTCAGCTGTTACAATAAGTAGCTACTTAAAAAAGAGCATTAGAAGCACAGCTCAGTAAATAAATGGGATCACAATTTTTCTGTCCTTTGGGTAATCTTCAAATTTCTCAAGGTACCATCTGAAAAAGAAAGACAAAAACCAGATGGGGATTGAGTCTCCAAAATATTGTCAAGGAAATTAATTATACAATTCCTTTAATTTAATCCATATATTTTCTGGCTACAAACCAGAAAAATATCTCTTGAACCTACTCTCATCTAGATAGAGAGCTGCCATTTACCACACTCATCCTAAAGACATCTATCCACCAACTACAATGAAACCAAGTTACTGCCGCCAGCAATGGGAAAAAAAAAAAAAATCAAACAGATGCATTAAGAGCAACCAGGGGAGGAACAGCCTGTTGTTGCAAAACGCATGTTGTTATGCATCCTGAGTATTTGCGTTTTAGAAGAGGTGGGAAGGTGGGCGGGGAAGGAAATATAAACATTCATGGGGGCAGCATGCCAAGTTGTATAATGGCTTCACATGGAAGCAAGGGCTACTTTACATACCAGAACAACAGCCCTGCTCAGGACAGAAACATCTTTAGTTCTAGTCAGGACTTGGATAATCACACTGAATGTTACAAACATACTAGCCTTACTGCTAATCCCTCTTGAAGACTATCCCTATTTTCAAATCCAGACAATTTTAGGAGAATAAATGCATAGCACTACCAAATGTTATTTGTCTGGCCACCTTAAGTAACAAACTTTCACTCCCATTTTCAAATATTTATTCTTCTGCTTCTGTAAAATAAAAAAAAAAAAGCATTAACTTCATCTGGGCTCCTCCAAGGTGCAGGTGTTCATATTATCAATAGCTATGATAATATGCTATTATAAGATCAAAGGTGGAATAAGTAGAGAACAAAACATGCAACGCATGATAACCTGCAGCTGTGGAACACCAGCATTGCACTATTTATCCTTTTCATTTATTCTAAGTTTTTCAAACTAAAGACTACACCAAAATATTTCTTCACTTAAATGAATTTGCTATTTTTTAGTTGTGTTTTTTTTTCCTGTACCCGTCTTTCATTTTTACGCACTTCTCCTTCAGCATAGATTACATCCTTCAACCCTTAGCTTTTCAGAACGTTCTGCAAGTCAAGAGCTCTGAACGAGGGCTGTCAAGGCTTAAGACAGACAAAAATCAACCATGGACTTTGAGCCTGAAGAATGTATTACACAAGGGGAGACTGAGAAACCTAGCACTGCTTAGACTAGCAAGGAAGAGACTAAGGGGCTCTGTTATTGCTGCCTACAGGTATTGGAAGGGAAATTATTTAAGACAAATGTGAAAACCTATGAATGAAAGACAAGTTTCACAGCTGGAATGCAATAGCCCCAAGCAAAAGTGCAGGCCAGGGACTGACTGGCTAGATAGCAGCTCTGCACAAAAGGACATAGGTGGCCCCGTGGACAAGTAGAACATGAGTCAGTAATGGATCCCTGTAATGATGAAAGCTAACTACATACTGCCCTGTTTTACCAATCATAGCGTCATCAAGTCAACGGAAGTGCTTAATCTCCAGTATTCAGCAGTATCTGCATTATTGTCTCCAGTTTCTGGCTTCCTGTGCAACAGAGATGTCCACAAACTGGAGAGGAATGCAGCAGATGGTCATTAAGACAACTTCATAGCTGCATGTAAGAGCAGTTGAGGGAAGTAGGCTTGTTCAACTTGGAAAAGAAGTTAAGAGGCAGATATAATTGCAGTCTTCCTCTACCTACAGCGATATTAGAGAGAAGACAGACAGACTTTTCCTGAAGGTGCAAGTGGACAAGTGGCAGGGGATAAAAGTTTAAATATGGAAAATTCCAAATGAATGTAAGGGAAAAAACCTTCTTCCCTGTGAGAACATGAAAAAATCTTTTGCCAGCGATGTGCTGAAGCCTCCACCCTTAAAGACACTCAGAACTCAACTGGATGAGGCTCTGGGCAACCAGGTATAGCCTTGCAGTTAGCCCTGTTTTGAGCAGGTCAGACCAGATGACTGGACAACCTCCAGATACTCCTTCCAACCCAAAACATTCCAAGGCTCTGCTCAGTAATAGCAAGTGGTAAAACAAGGAAAGATGGTCACAGGTGACAGGCTTGGAAGGTTTAGGTTGGATAGTAGGAAAAACTTCTTTACTGGGAGTGCAATACAGACCTGGAACACTGTACAAACAAGGTGCAGGAAAACCTCCTTTTCTGGAGGCTTTCAAGACTCCACTAGACACAGTCACAGGTGCAGACTGTTGGCAATGGCAATTTCTTCAATCTATTTGCTCTGTCAACTCATGTTTATTTCCTCTTATGCCACCAAGCTTTGGAACCAAAGCAGGAATGTGAAAATAACCAAAATAAGATTAAGGTGTTTAAGTTCTTTTAAACATGCTATTCCTTAAAGAGAATTCCTCCAGGAAACAACTCTTCTGAAATTTTCCTTCTGTTACCATGAAAGCCACATTATGCATACAGTACCTTAGCAGTCAGATTGTTTAATGACAGAGCAGAAACTATTAAACATCATCTACCAGAATTGTTTTCTTACTGTCTGTACATTTGATTATAGACAATATGATATACACTTGACTATAACGTGTGCCCGTTACAGAAGACTTTAGTGACTTACAAGATTAATATCATAGAAACAAGTTGGACCTGCAAGGGAAAGTATATGATCCATTAAGACAACTTTCGCAAAGTCGACTATCATCTTTATAGACTCTGGATGAACTATGTTCATTTATACGTTACTTTGACCACCTCCTTGTACACTGAGTGTCTTCATGCTCAGTACTAACTCACTGAAATTCTGCCGTGCTTAATACTACTCAGACTATTCTCTGTCATATTCTCCACTGCAGTAGCAGTCTTTCACAAGACTTGCTCTGCAACATCCTTATGGCATGAGGCATAATTTGTGAAACAGAAATGAAGTGTGGCATAAAGACAACAGAAATTATAAGATATAAATACTTACTGGTGGTGTTGTTTTGCCCTTGAACCCAAGATGAAAAGCGTACACAATGCAAACGAAAGGCTTTCAATGGTGCAGCAAGCAAGGGCAAACCCAAACCATTCCAGGATCTCTCCAAAAAAGTTGGCTCCACTGACATACTCAAACATCCCTCCTGAAAGCAGGACAGAGATATTTGAAAAGCACCTAAATCAAAGATATTTTTAATGCTGTCTTTTACTGTAAGTCAAATAAAACCTATAGCACTAATGTCTCTATACAACTTTTAAAGGCAGTGTTTTTCAGTTCAAGCTGGATCAAGAATCACTTCAGACTTTATTACGAGACAGACTTTATCCAAGTCCATTTCTCCTCTTTAAATCATGAAAGAAAACCAGATGAGAAATGAGTTCATGCCTCTGTAAATCATTACTTAATGATGATATCAAGCTGGCTCTTTGATCATAAACTAAACCTTCTTTAAAATATGTAAAAATAGAAAATATGCTCTCCCCTAAAAGTCCTAGAACATAATTTCAGAGTTACTTAGTATACAATGTTTAATTTCTTAAAGTACTTCAGAAAAAGTTAATTATGAATATCATTATTACTATGAATTAAAGTTCAAAATTTATCCTCCAGCTAAAAATATGTTGCCCTTTTGTGCCCGTACCCTGTCAGGGCTACTGCTTCAGCCCTGACACTCCGTGAAAGACATAATTGGCAGTCTGTGTTAAATACATGCAACTGGCTGTAAACCACAAACAACCAGTACTCACTTGCTGGGAATTTTTTTATAAAGATAAGAACTTTCACCCTAATTCCAATGTTAGTGATAACATCTCACTACATGCTTTACCAGTGGGACTACACACATCTGTTCCAAGTGTAATAAAGGACATATTTTAACTTTGCTGATTCTTGTAAAAGTTGTAAAGTACTGTTACATTTTTACAAATTTAAAAAAATATAGCCAAAGTTGGTCAAGGAATTCCCAGACTTGCACGCGCTGTGCAATATCACGAAACAGATGCCTTAGGATACTTGGCTTGGGTGGGGGTAGGAAGGAAATAAGCTCCCCACACTATTAAATCACTTCTTGGGGTAAACAAACTGCTATTTCTAGTTTCATCTTTTATCATAGAGTGCTAGCTACACCAAAAATGCACCAGACTTTAGGAGGTCACATCTACATGGGATCATTTTAGGTTGGAAGGGACCTTTTGAGATCATGCCGTCCAATCCCAACCAATTCAAGCAGGGTCAACTAGAGCAGGTTGACCAAGATCAAGTCCAGTCCAGTTTGGAGCATGACTGCAGACAAAAATTCCATCAGCTCTGAGCAACCTGTTGCAGTGTTTGACAACCCTCACAGAAAAACATGTGTTCAGATGTAATCTCACATGTTAGAGATTTGTGCCCACTGCCTCTAGTCCTGTCACTGCGTATCACTGAGAAGAGCCTCACTTCACCTTCTTTATTCCCTCCCATCACATATTCATACGCATCGATAAGATCCCTCCCGAGACTAAGCAGTCCCAGCTCTCTGCACGTGAGAGATGCTTCTTCTGCTATATAAATTTCTGTAACATTTTTACTCACCTCTTGGTATCTTGTAACCAGTTTCCCCAGGTTTTCTCAGATTTCTGAGAATATGATCAGAATGTATATTGATTGCCATGCCAATTAGCCACCCTAAAATACCTGAAAAGAAATATTTAAAATACTGTCTTTAATACACTGAGCCAAAGCACTTGTTCAGAAAATCAGGTACAGTCAAAGATCACGTATTAGGCATATTATCCTCAAAGTACCAGCAGCATAAGTAGTATAAAGCAATTGTGGTGACATTCTGCACAATCCCAGTCTTACAATGAGCTCTTTGGTCAGAAGAGCTCACAGTAATCAACAGAGGTCTAATTAGAAATAGTACTCTAAGTATGAACTTTATTCTTATGTTGCTAGACTTCTATAAAGGTAGGTATGTACATATATACACAGATAGAATGTATGTATTCCCCTAACTTCGACATAGAAAACCAAATGGACTAAAATTTTAAACACCAAAATACCTACTCTCATTCCTGACAGAGGGATATATCTCAGTCTTTTTTGTTGTTGTTTTTTTTTTTTTACTGACAATACAAGAGAGTTTTCACAGCAGACTTCTGTACAATAAAAAGAATAATAAAATTATGAATGGATTCACACACCATTTATTCCTGTCATTTGGCAGAATGGTTTTACCATTCATACCATGCTTTTCTAGAAGCCGAGACTGTCACATTCTGCATCCTTTTGTCCTGCTGCCATAATTGCATTGGGTAACTCAAAAGGAGTCACATAATGGAATCATAGAATGTTTTGGGTTGGAAGGGACCTTAAAGACCATCTAGTTCCAACCCCCCTGCCATGGGCAGGGACATCTCCCACTAGGATCAGGCTGCCCAAGGTCCCATCAAACCTGGCCTTGAACACGTCCAGGGAAGGGTCATCCAAAATTCCCTGGGCAACCTGTGCCAGTGTCTCATCACCCGCATAGTGAATAAATTCTTCCTCATGTCTTCTCTTAAGTATCACATGATAGGACAAGAGGAAATGGCCTCAAGTTATGCCAGGGAAGGTTTAGATTGGTTATTAAGAGAAATTTCTTTACCAAAAGAGTGGTCGAGCATTGGAACAGCTGCCCAGGGAAGTGGAGTCTCCTTCCCTGGAGGTGTTCAAAAAGCATGTAGATGTGGTACTTTGGGACATGGTTTAGTCGTCACAGTGGTGTTGGGCTGGAAGTTGGACTGGAGTTCTTTTCAAGCCTTAATGATTCTAAGATATTTTCGTTTAAAAGCAGCATTTCTTGTTACCAGGAGTAGACAAGATTGGCGTTTGAGGGTAGATCCAGTGTATTGTTTTGAATTCACCTCCAAAGTTATCGATTTTTATTTAAACTACCAAAAAAATGCCAATGATGTGCTTCTAGAGCACAATCGCTTCACAGGCCAGATAAAGAGAGCTTCACCTTTTTTGTGCCCATAACTTAAACCTTTCAAAAGGTTCTCATTCAGTACTGGAAAGTCTAGCAGAACGACCATCTCAGCAAAACCACTAAGTGGATATCCAGATATCTAAGGCTATGTTGCAAGACTAGTAGGTTGTCAGACTAATTTACCAAGACCTAGGCTACATTTGAAAGTGAAGCTACAGATGTAAGCAGATCTCGTCTCTCAAAGAAGCTGTTAGATGGGAAGCATTCATCTCTGTGTCCCTGGGGTCTACATTTACCTAAATAATCTAGCTGTCTGCTTCTACATGGATTAGGAAATGACTACTCTGCAGAGAAATTGAGGTTCATGCGTGAAAGTTCTTTCCATATTCAACTATAGAAATAAAGTGTTTGATTAGCATGTTACAATCTGCTTACATTACCAAACTAGTGGCAGAATTTATTCCTGTGAAAAAGCATGTTTAAGATTTTGTTCCTACAGCACAAGTGCAGCAAATTTCAATCAGCAAAGCATGTAGATGCCATACCTAAAGCACCTTTTGTAGCAAAATCTTACTGTAATGTTTTCACATATATATATTCAATGCAATTACATCATCATGAAATAGATTAGCTCAACATAATTAGGAATTCACAGATTAATTCATATTGACAACATTCACAACTATAGAGTAAATAATTCAAATGGTGTTGAATTCTACTTTTAGTAAGCTAGACAGTTTTATTTTTTTTTTCCTTCAAAACAGATCTCTGCAGAGAACCTTGAAGCTCTACTGCATCCAGAAATAAACAGTCTGCTTCTCTTAGCATTAGCAATTATGTACCAGTTTGCTACTTGCCAAAGAAGATTGAGAGTACCCTGGAAAACAAGGAGTGTTATTGATAGATAAGCATGATTTTCTTAACAAGCACACAGACTAATTTGATGTAAGTGTAAAAAATATTTCTACTAATTCACCTCAGCACCAGCATGAGGAAAAATCTATATTAAAAATTAGTAGCACTTCTAGAAAGATTGCTGAATTTCTTTCAGGAGAAGAAATCAGAGACCCTTTGATTTCTCCAAAATGCCATCACATTTGACTCTGTGCATTTTTACTACTCTTACTTGAAAACTACCACATGTCAGAAGGAAGCAATCAAATTTCTCTTCATGGACCGCAAGCCGATGAATGTAGGCTCTTTTCACAGCACTCCCCTGATATGCAGATCCACTGAAGTGCTGCATAATCACGTTCCCTGGACCTATATTCTATGGGCATTACACTTCACTGTCCTCATTCTCAGATTTTCATCATGGCTGAATCCTAGTACGGCACTCTACAAAGCCAAGAGCTGTGTATGTACCATGATCTGCGTGACTTATCTTCCACCTGAGGCAAACAAATATGTAAACAGGAAGGGAGCCACAGCATACTCCAGCAGATTCTCAGAATCACAGGATGCACCATGTAACTTACATCACATCACACAAACTATTAAACTCAAGAGGCCTTTTTGCTTCATCAGGATAAAGCTAGAGATTAAGGCCTGGGTTCATACTAGGAAGCTCATACTATTGTCCTTGCTCAGGGACAGTAACCAGGTCTCTATTACCAAATGACCTAATGCAACAGAAGAGCACGTTTATGTTGTTGCACCAGCACCCTCTTCACCCTCACCCATATAGAATCTCATGCAAAAAGACCTACTCCTGTTCTGCAGGCTATTTCAGGGTGACAGTATGGTAACTGCTGTGTGGCTCATGTCCCCACTTTGAATTTCGTGGTGCTTGACAGAAACAGCAGGAGGCTAGTTTCTACTGTTGTGCTAAAAGCAGCGGGTAGACACTTCAGGTGAACCAGTTCCTCACCTTAGATTGTGGTTAGTCTTACCAAGGTGGCACAAGAACATCTGGAGCATCCAGATGCCTATAGGTATTAGAAGAGACACTGACTAACCCACATACCTTGGTCATAAGACCATATCCAGATATGGACAATGCCTATGCTCTCTATGTCTGTTCTGTGTTGAAAGCAGAGATGGCACGTGTGTTTGGTTGCATGACTGCCACAAAAAGCCTCACGCAAGAGACTAAGCACTGGGGTTCTGTCACCTGCATCTTTAAAGTTACAGGTACTGCTCTGCTTTGCGGAGCTGCTGTGAAGAAAAGTGCTTTAACACATAGAAGGGTAGGCCATGGACATTAGGAAGAAGTAGTTGAAAAGGGGATTAAAGGAGTAAGAAAAGAAATATGACGTACTGCAAAGGGTTTGATGACATTAAAGCCAGCAAAGGAAATAAAGAATATCTAGCTATAAGTACAGATAGATTAGGAAAGAACACAAAGGTAAAACAGGTGCATATACCCCTGTTTGTAGCATTCACTATTTCAGACATGCTTAAAGCTTAAGCTGAAAGATTATGAAGTTGTTCCCACACTGGTTTGCAAGGTCATGATTTTATCAAGTGTTGTACTGCATTTGAAGCTGAACATCTCCATTTCCTCTGAAAAGAGAGGAGTTCATGGCTCTGAACTAAACCAACACACAGTACAGAGAAACCATCAGGGAACCACATCAAATCTGTTTTGCTTCTCCAAGTAGATATAAGCCGGTGTAGATATAAGCTATTGTTTTCCCACAAGTAACTCCTAAACATCTGAAAATAGCCAGTAAATCTTTATACTAAGACCCAACAGACAGAGAACACAAGAAGCTTGAAGCCCCCCACCATGATGGTTAATCAGCCTCATTTCTCCAAATTTCTGTCTTCACCACAAGTTTCTCTCATTTCAGCTTCCAGCTACTGAAGCCTCTCTGGCTGCTACTTGTAGAAATTCTCCCATTTCTTTTCTACATGTAACTTCAGACAGACTGAAGAAATATCTTGTTAGCAAACATGCTTCCTTGCTATTGTTATTTTCTAATCTTCTACTCAATTTTTCTTTTTTAGTAATTATAAATAGTCACATTTCAGTGACAGTTCAGGAAGTATTCAGTGTACGATACAGCACATCTGCATTTGAGTTGACCAAAGCTACAAGTGTGAACTCCAGATACCTGAAGTACCTAGCTGGGATGAATACCAAATAATTATAAATATTCACTGTGTTCCAATTATGTTGACATGCACTACAAAACAAAAGCAAGAAAGCCCCAAAAATATTCTAGTTACAAGAACAAAAGAAAGTCTTAGGTTGGGCTGTTTCACAGCCATGCCAAATTTCACCTAAAGATTAATAGTAATAATAGTCTCAAAAAAGTCAGAGTGACACTTAAAATGGTAGCTATGTGTTTCAGGAATCCCCACCTTATTACTTTCCAAGGTAACTTTAGAAGGTAATATTTTGACTTACAACAGTCATGAAAGCAACACATCTCTTACGATTAACAGTAATGGAAATAAATATCTATATAAACATATATTCCAAACTGCTCCTATTTGGGAAAAAAAACTCAACAAACAAACCAACAAAAAAATCCCAAAAGAAATACCCAAAAAAACAACCAGAACTATTTCACCCACAAAAGCGTTCGTAACTAAAGGCAGATAAACCTGTTATCATTCATACATTAACATCTTTAAGAAATCCTTGAAACTAAAAACAAAGCCCAAGGGAATCTGAGGAACAGTCTTGGACTTTTTTTAAAGATCTTTCAGTAAGGAGGAACTGATTCATGGCTCCTGACTCATTTGTTTACAGCACTGTATTGAGTTATCTTTTGTTTAAGTTACTGAACTAGGACACCAGAAAAATCTGACATTGCATCAGTGTCTTCAGCAGTTTTGATCAGCTGATCTTCAAATCAGGTTTTTGTTGGATCCAAGTCTAAGGATACTGGAGCTTCAATAGTACCAATAGAATTTCAAGTATATCCAAGTGCCTGCACCCACCAAATTCATTCCCCTTGTACTCCATCAAGATAATCTATTTTTATTTCCATTTCATCAATCCTATAGTCATGATAGCATTTAGCACAGTGGTCCTCTGCTGTCATCCACAATAATAGCAGAGTAAAGAAAAACTCAAGCCTTTTATAGCAAGAATAAGAAGTAGTCTGCAAGAAACTAACTTGCTCTGGCTCCAGAACAACAACGGTACTGGACCAGATCAAGGATTCACACAGCCCAGTATTCTGTCTTTGACTGACAAGGCAAAATATTCTGGCTTATCTTTATATCAAAAAGATCTTTCTGTAAAGACTTCCTTGGAAAATGACACTATCACAGAATCACAAGGTTGGAAAGGACCCTTTGTATCATCAAGTCCAACCATTCCTAACACTCCCTAAACCATGTCCCTCAGCACTTCATCCACCCGTTCCTTAAACACCTCCAGGGAAGGAGACTCGACCACCTCCCTGGGCAGCCTGTTCCAGTGCCCAATGACTCTTACTGTGAAGAATTTTTTTCTGATATCCAACCTGAACCTCCCCTGACAGAGCTTCAGGCCATTCCCTCTTGTCCTGTCCTCTGTCACTTGGGAGAAGAGCCCAGCTCCCTCCTCTCCACAACCTCCTTTCAGGTAGTTGTAGAGAGTAATAAGGTCTCCCCTCAGCCTCCTCTTCTCCAGGCTAAACAACCCCAGCTCTCTCAGCAGGCAAAAGATACCTATACAACAAAACAAGGAAAACCTAATACTTGGTCACTAAATATCTTGGCTATTTAATCATAAACATGGCTTCACGTATAAACGTAAGCTCACTTCCTGATCGGAATGAATGATCATTCTCTCTACCTCAGTCCTCATGGGCCGGTTTTGTACTTCTTTGACAAAATCCACTCCTATTACAAAGGTGGGTGGGTTGGTGCACATATGTGCATGCATGTGTAATTACCCCAACATCAAGGACTTTAGTCATTATAAGTCGTACCTTTGTTTTTAGCAGCAACCCTTACTGGATTTTTACTTCATGAATTTGTTCACTTGTGTTTGACCACATATAAACCTTTAGTACCTACGACATCAAGAAACATGGGATTCAATTTTATCTACACATTATGTGAAAAATCCGCTTTGTTTCTTCTAAACTTGCACACTGCTAGTTCTCTTTAAGGTCTCAAGTTCCTAGATTGAAATAAAATACACAGCCCATATTTACTTTGGTATTACACAATAAAGATGAGTCAGCTCATCTGGCAGCACTGATGTTGTGTGAAGGAGTGTAAATTCACAGCTGTAAAATGAAAAAGGTTAAAAGGCTTCCAGCTACAGCAAACAAGAGAATGAACCATGAGAAAAGTTATAAAATGGGATTGAAGATACTATAATAAAAAATACGAGGCTGTGAAGACAAAGGAAAACTACACCTAACGGTCTCATAACATGCTTTAACTCACCTGTAATGAAACATGGATCTCTTAACCAGCCTGAAGGGTATTTTGCATAGTTGCTTAAGCTTCGGCCTTGCAAGTATCCATTGTAAGCACAGAACAGAAACGCTAACACAAAAGTGAAAAACGGTGTTGGTTTTCCTGCCCGAATCAGAAGAGGAAATATGAGCGCCCTATAGCAAACAAGGAGAGAAAAAAAACAATGCATTAGCATTAAAGATATGTTTGATGTCCAAAACTGTAATTCACAGCCCATATTATTCTGCTCATCACCCCTCAGAAGAGTCTTTGATCCCAGTCAAGAAGGATAGTTATACTTGTTCTAACACCTAAATTTTAATTTTGTTGCCTAATTGGAGCTACAAGATAGCCCACTCTCCTCTTACGACAGAGATTTTGAACTCTTAGTCCAAGTCAGTTACTTTGACGAGAGCCATAAAGGTAACTGATGTTAAACACAGCATATTTTTGTCCTCTTTTGTTCCTAAATCCTCAGTAATACCATCAAGGCTTCTGAAATGAGCTAGGTCACGCAACACCTACAACAAACCCACCAGCACCTCCAGAAGTTAGAATCAATCTCCTTGAAATGAACCTCACTGAGCTCAGTTTCATCCTTGCCTTAAGAGTTAATTAAAACCATTAATTGCTTTGCCTTGACAATTGTGGTCTAACTTACAACACCTGCTGAAGACATGACAAATCCATCACTACCCTCCCATTTGTGAGAGAAATCTTGATTGTTTTTCCCCAGGGATTACCTGAGTATACAAACAAGCTCCAAACAAGCAAAGCAGGTGAATGTGTGTTCTGCCCTATGTAATTAGCCAACACCCAATCACCTATCAATTTAGTTACAACATATAATGATATAGAAGTGGGATTATTGAAGGCTGATCCTTCTTCCCATGTTTTCCAGCTCCTCAAGGACTACTGCTTCAAATTACTTTTTCCAGAGGAAGCAAAATCATAACTACATTCAAGAAGGCATGACAAATTCATTGAGTATTTAAAGCCTGCTACATTACAAAAAGCATAACTCAGTAACAGGTCTCTTCCAATGTATGTTCACATAAGTTTCAGTCCCTCAGTACAGCAACAGCAATAAGCACCTGGAAAAAAAAAACTGCAGCACAGCTCAGCTTTCCATACAAATCTTTGCCTCAGGTTTCTAGCTCTTCCCAGGCATCAAGGACAAGTTAAAGATCTCATGCCAAATCTAATCTCTTTACTCCTTAGAACAGAAAAAAGGCAATAAAGACACACTACTGGGTTTACAAAGACAGTCAGCTACCAGGCCAACTGTACTTTGCATCTCTCTCAACCACAAGGATGTAAAATGCTTTCAGTCAAAACCAACAGCCTCCCAAAATAAACACTGAAAATCAACTGTGTCAGCCACACACTAGGCTTAACACTAGCCTGACGAATCTCCCTGCTGAGTTAATGTACCAGCAGAATTACTTGTGGAGTACTGCCAGTAACTACAGTCAACGACTTGAAGGGAACAACGAAGTTTCATCAGAGATCTATCTGAGCTGCCTTCTGCTGAGTAGCTCTACAAAATACCCAAATACCATTGACTACACAGCAACATGAGGCTTTCAGCCTCAGTTTTGCCAGTATTTTAATGAACAATTGAATACTCTGAGCTGGAATACGACATGCAAAGGCTTAATTGGAATATAGCTACTCTTTCACAATGCTAGAACTACTTTATTTCAGCATCCAGAGCTGAACCTTCCTTGTCGGAACTCAGGGTCATCAAGACTATCTGGTCAAGCGACTGCTTAAACAGGGGTTATCAGGAGAGCTTCAGCTGCACCCTGAGAGAGTGCTCAACACCCCACTTCTATGCTGCTCCCTAAAGGTGCCATGGCACTCCACCACACACTAGCAAAGCAAAGCAGCAGGCACCACCACGATTACTTGTTTGGCTCATGTTAAAACAGACAATACCTTAATGTAATGAAGCAGAAGAGACCTTAGCAATTACTATGTTAAATAATTAAAACCAATTAGAATCATAGAGTCAAAGAATGGTTTCATTTAAAAGGCACCTTAAAGATTATTTAATTCCAACCCCCATGCCACGGGCAGGGACATCCCACTAGACCAGCCTGCTCAAAGCCCTATCTAAACTGGCCTTAAACACCTCCAGGGATTGGGCATCCACAACTTCCCTGGCAACCTATTCCTCTAAATGTCTACTCCAAATCTGCCCCTCTCCAGTTTATACCCACTGCCCCTCGTCCTATCACTACAAGCCTTGGTAAACAGTCCCTCCTCAGCTTTCTTATAGTCTTCTTCAGGTACCAGAAGGTCGCTATAAGGTCTCCTCAGAGCCTTCTCTTCTCCAGGCTGCACAAGCCCAACTCTCTCACTCTCTGAGCCTGTCCTCGTATGGGAAGTGCTCCAGCCCTCTGATCATCCTTGTAGCCCTTCTCTGGGCTCGTTCCAACAGTTCCATATCCCTCTTATGTTGATGATTCCACAACTGGACACAGCACGCCAGATGAGGTCTCACAAGAGAGGAACAGAGGGGCAGAATCCCCTTCCTCGCCCTGCTGGCCACGCTGCTTTTGAGGCAGCCCAAAATAGGGTTGGTTTCTGGGCTGCAAGCGCATCGAATCATAGAATATTTTGGGTTGAAAGAGACCGTTACAGTCCATCGAGTTCCAACCCCCCTGCCACGGACAATTCCCAGCAGCGCCTCAGTCCCTGCAGCCAGAGCACAGCAGCCGAGCGTTCGCCGACAGGACCGGCCCCACCCCGCCCCTCCAGCCCCCCCCGGCAGCACCTGTGCGCGTAGTGCAGGAGGAAGCAGCCCAGCAGCAGCCTGTTGGCCCAGGCGGCCAGCGCGTCCCCGCCGCAGGCACAGAGCCAGAGCGGGACAAGGAGCGAGGGCAGCTCCTGCAGCGCCCAGGCGGGGCGGGCGGGCAGCAGCCAGCCGAACCGCCGCGACGAGTAGCGCCCGTAAGGCATGGGGATGAAGTGCAGCAGCAGCGCGGAGACGGCACCCAGCGCCACCAGCCCATAGGAGAACAACTCCAGCAGGCGCTGCTCCTGCGGGCCCGCCGCCCACTGCCACAGGCCGCACGCGGCCCCACCGGCATCACCATCGCCACTGCCGCCCCCCATCCCGCAGCGCGGACGCAGCCCCGTCGCGCCACACCACCTCCATTCATCGCCCGGGACGGGATACGCCCCCCCCTCCACGGGCCAATCAGCGCGGGGCGGCGCGCGCGAACACGCCCCCTCGGCACGCGACGGGGGGCGTGGCCGCCGTGGGCTGCGAGAGGAGCTAGGGGCGGGCGTTCAGGCGGGGCCACGCCCCCCTCTCCTCGCAGACCAGTCAGCGCTGGGGAGGGGTCAGCCCCGCCCTCCTCACGCGCTGCTGGGCGTGGCCTCCGCCCTCCCAGGACGCCGCGGACCAATCAGTGCAGGGGACGCTGTCCACCCCGTCCGCTCCACGCGATGATGGGCGTGGCCACCGCGGTCTGGCGGACCAATCAGCGCTAGGGGACCGCGGCCCCGGCATCTCCTATGCAGGCAGCGCTGGGCGTGGCCTCCGCAGGCTGAGGGGGCTCTCGGGGACGCAAGTTCTTTCAGTGGCCACGCCCCCTCTCCTCGGCGGACCAATCAGCGCTGGGGGCGTCGCCCCCACACACGCTCCCTCCACGCGCCGGTGGGCAGGGCCACCGCGGGCAGGCGCGGCGCGAAAGGCGGAAGTTCCTTCCGGAGCCACGCCAATCAGCGCAGGGGGGCGATGGTCTGCCCCGCCCCTTCCACACACCGCTGGGTGTGACCGCTGCAGGTTGGAGCGGACTTGGGGGACGGAAGATGTGCTAAGCCACGCCCCCTCATCGGCACGGGCCAATCAGCGCGGGGGTGGGGCGTGTCGACCACGCCCCCTGCACGCGCTGCTGGTCGTGGCCGCCTCAGGCCAGAGAAGCACTCGGAGCCGGAAATTCCGCCAGGGTGGGGCCTCGCGTCACGCTCGTTTCCCGGAAGGGGCGCTGGGGGCGGGCAAAGCGGCTCGGACACGCGGTGCTGCCGCCGCTCGGGCCCCTCTGGTTCTTCGGGGCTGGGGCGTCTGTTAAGGCGTGCTGCGGGGCTCGCGCGGTGCCTGGCCGCCATGGGCCGCCGAGCGCGCGAGCGGAGGCGGCAGCAGCAGCAGCAAGAGCGGACGGAGGGGAGTGGCGGCGGCGGGGACCGAGCGGTGAGAGCTGGGCCGGGACGGAGAGGGGCGGGATTCGTGGGAGCCGAGGTGAGGCTGACGGCCTGTTGGCGCGTTTCAGGGCTGGGCCGGCGGGTACCCTGAGATTGTGAAGGAGAACGAGCTGTTCGAGCGGTACTACCGGGAGCTGGGCATCGTCCCCGACGGAGAGTGGGGAGCCTTCATGGCGGCGCTGAGAGAGCCGCTACCCGCCACGCTGCGCATCACCGGGTACCGCAGGTAGGGGCCGGCGGGGGGAGGCAGTCTGCAGTCTGCAGAGGATCTGTCTCCGTTCCTTCATCCGGAGGAGGGCCACGAAGATCATCAGAGGGCTGGAGTACCTCCCGTATGAGGATAGGCTGAGAGAGTTGAGCTTGTTTGTCCTGGTGAAGGGAAGACTCCAATGAGATCTTATAGCGACCTTCCAGTACCTGAAGGGGCTAGAAGAAAGCTGAGGATGGACTGCTTACTAGGGCATGTAGTGATAGGATAAAGGGAAAGGCTTTAAGTTAGAGGGAGGAAGATTTGGATTAGACATTAGCAAGAAATTCTAATGAAATTCACGTGAAGGACGTGAGGCACTGGCACAGGTTGCCCTGGGAGGATCTTTAAGATCATGTTCAACCTAAACCATTCTGTGATTCTATGTTTCTCCCTTGCAGTCACACCAGAGATTCTCCACACATGTATATAGAATCATTGAGGTTGGAAACAACCTCTAAGATCATCCAGTCCAACCACCAGCCCAACGCCACCGTGTATTCTAAATAATGTCCTAGAGTGCCGCATCCATGCACTTTCTGAACACCTCCAGGGATGGAGGCTCCACCACTTCCCCGAGCAGCACTTTGTTAAAGAAAGCAACACTCTTTCAGTAAAGCAGTTTTTCCTAATATCTAGTCTAAACATTACCTGGAACAATTTGAGGCCATTTTCTTTTATCCTAATGGCTTTGAATTAGAAGGGTAAAGATTTAGACTAGACATTAGGAAGAAATTCTTTGCAATGAGGGTGGTGAGGCACTGGAATGGGGCCCAGGGAAGCTGTGGACACCCTATCCCTGGAAGTGTCCAAGGACAGGTTGGATGAGGCTTTAAGCAATCCGATCTAATGGGAGTTGTCCCTGCCTGTCGCAAAGGGGTTGGAACTGAATGATCTTTAAGATCCCCTCCAACCCAAACCATTCTGTGATTCTATCTCTCTCCCTTGCAGTCATGCCAAAGAGATCCTCCACACTTTGAAGGAAAAATACTTCAAAGAACTGCAGGACTTAGAGGTAGATGGCCAAAAAGTCGAAATACCGCAGTCGCTGAGCTGGTAAGTGAATGGGAAGCAAAATACAGCATGCAGCCTATTCCCGTCATCCAGCCTGACAGACTGGTTTCTGTCTTTCTTATGCCTCTGCTCTTTATCCGTTTCTTTGCCTCCAGGTATCCTGAAGAGTTAGCCTGGCACACTAATTTGAGTAGAAAAATCTTACGCAAGTCACCGCAACTGGAAAAATTTCATCAGTTTCTGGTTAGCGAGACAGAGTGTGTAAGTGTTGGATC
The DNA here is from genome assembly GCF_017976375.1 of Cuculus canorus. Lineage (NCBI taxonomy): Eukaryota > Metazoa > Chordata > Aves > Cuculiformes > Cuculidae > Cuculus > Cuculus canorus. Next base: position 74,841,912 of record NC_071402.1, on the reverse strand, counting down.
GATCTTGTTATTTTTCTTTTTTTCTTTCTTTCTTTCATATACCGTGCAGCTTTTTATTTGAATGTGTTATGAGAAATCAAGACTGTGCCTTTTCTCTCAGGAGCTGGGAAGCTCAGAAGAATCCAGATTTTATGTGGCTGTTGACAGTGATTCATCCCATGACTGTGGCACATAACTGCAATTACAAATATTTCTCATATACTAATTGCATTTTTTTTTCATTTGGGAATGTGTAAATGAATCTCTGTAAAGTAATTAGTTGCTGTTAGAAAACAGATGTTTAAATCTGGTAAAAAATGCACATGTGTACATAACAAGACTTACCTTTAGTAATGGAATTTTTCACTCGGTTCAACACGTTTCTCATCTCTTCTGAGCAGAAAATATGTCCACAAAGTTAATAGCTTTAGAGTAAATACAAAATCATTAGAAATTTCAATTAAGTGAAATATTGTTTTGGTTTTTTTTTTTTTTGTTAAATGCTAACAAACTTCAATGCTGAAGGTGTAATAGTGTGGGTTTAATTGCTTTATTATCTTACTACATAGAGATTTAGAAGTTTTATTGCAAAATAAATGCATTCTTTTGTGGAATAAAAGGAGCTTGGCTTTCTTTCCCTTTTTTTTTTTCTCTTTCAAGGGAAACATCAGTCGTCAGGAGGCTGTTAGTATGATTCCACCACTGCTGCTTAATGTTAATCCTCATCATAAGGTAACTCTAGTGTACCACGTACAAGAGTTTTTTCTGAGGAGATAGTTTGATTGAAGTACAAATCACAACAGCAGTATTAGAGCTGTTACACAGTCATGCTTTGGGTTGGCACGTTTTATGATTTCTGCATATAAACAGCAGCAGTCAGGTAGTGTGCAGCTCACAAATACACTGTCAGAAGAACATCTGCTTTTTCAGCTAGGTGTAATACCCTCTAAAAAGCAGTTTTGCTTTAAGTAGTTGCATAATCTTAGTTTCGAAATGCTAGTGTGTTTAGCTACATCTAAGTTACGTGTTCAGGTTTCAGGCCCCTCTTAAAGTGAGATAACTGGTTTTAGCTTCCTGCTTTCCCTTACACTGTGAACAGATTTAGTTTTCCAGATGCAAATGGTAGTGTTCTCTTTCTTCTTCTCTAACTTTTGCTCTTATAAGTCTTTAGACAAAATAAGTTGGGTGAGCTGAAGTGTGCTGTTGATGGTGGCTGAAGAGTATAGGTTGCTAATTTTAAGTGAGGCGTCTAAGGAATGGCCATGATATTTTCTAATAGCAGATTATAGGGTTGGGGATATCTGGAAGCAAACACAATTCTAACCTTAGTGATGTTTTCATGCTCTACCCTTATTTGTTGAATCAATCTGTTAGGTCATTAACTTAACAGATTAAGCGAGTAACCTAGTTAGAAGTGCCTTCCTATATCAAGCAGCCATGTTGTGCACTTATTTCTTAAAATTTTCATGCTGTATTTTAAAATTTAAAATTTTTTGAACTTCTGACCTATGTTCTTTAAAGACTTATTTGTATGTGTTTGGTTTTATATTATCATTACTTAACCAATGTAACTTTGCAGTTTTTCTCCTGCTCTCACTCCAATACAATTTATCACACAGGGCTGATGGCTGTCTTATGTGAAGCAAGATCATCTCATCTCTCTTAACTGACCAATGAGTTGACTGATAGATTCAGTCCTGATGTGTCACAGGTGCATTTTGAGTTTTGTCTGGAGTTGAACAGGTAGTGAATATGTTCAGCTTACTATAGAACACAAATAGTGAGACTATTTTTGCACACATCTTACTTATATTGCATATAAATTAGCTTTGTGTGTTTGTAGGACTGAGTGTTTAACTTTGCATTTTAGCAAGCACTTTCCAGACTGTGTGTAACATTTCACAGATTTGCTCGTAAATCAGACTCAAAATAGGTTCTTTATCCTCTCTTGTGATAAGACAGCAAATAGCTACTGCAACAATGCTTTGGCTGTTGCCATTTAGGATCATTTATGTTCCGTACTGCCTTATTTTTTGTGCTGTTGCTATGACCAGAATTGCATGTTTCTTTTCATGCCTAATCAACATCTTCTGTCATCTTATCTGTTGATTCCTATCTTAAACAAGGACAGCCTTCCAGTACCAGAAGAGGGCTACAAGAAAGCTGGGCAGGGACTGTTTACAAAGGCTTGTAGTGATAGAACTAGGGGCAATGGATATAATCTGGAGAGGGGCAGATTTAGACTATACGTAAGGAGGAATTTCTTCATGATGAGCGTGGTGAGGCGCTGGCCCAGGTTGCCCAGGGAAGTTGTGGATGCCCCATTCCTGGAGGTGTTCAAGGCTGGCTTGGATGGGGCCTTGGGCAGCCTGACCTGGTGAGAGGTGTCCCAGCCTATGGCAGGGCGTTTGGAACTAGATGATCTTTAAGGTCCCTTCCAACCCAAACTATTCTATGACCATCAAGCTTCTCTGTAGATGGATTTTGAATTTATTTTCCATCTAATGCAAAAATATTCTCACTGTTTGTGTTCTACAGTAAGTTTGACATGTTTTCAATCAATTTTTCACAAGTTAGTCAATTTGCTGGACAATTTTAGAGCAAGTGTATGCTTGCTTATTCTTCATTATCTTTTGCATTATCTACAAAAGTTAAGTAGAAACCCCTAGCATCACTACTGTTACTTAAAAGAACAGGTATGACATTCTCTTACTGAGTGTGTTTCATGATGTGTTAACACTGCTGTGTGGCAGCGCTTATCATGTGCTCTCTGGAGCTCTCAGTAAATGCTCTTTGCACTTCTCTGGTGTCTGTCTTCCAGCACAGTCTTGGTCATGCCATGGGCTTGCATGAGGATCTGAGCAGATCCATCTGCATCTTTTGCCCTGTTGCGTGATTTCAGCTAACTTTTACTGGAGCTGAAGGTCCAGAAGATAGTCATGTGTTTCTGAAAATCTGCAGCTAGGCAAGAGGAAAGACTCTAAGCTTCCTTACTGAAGAAAACAATGTTAGCTGTCAAAGAGTTTGCTATGAAAGTGATTCTATGGATGACTCGATCACAGGCCAAGTCTATGATGAACCAGGAGGGAAAAATATGACAGAAATGAGGTGTTGGTGTCTGTGCTCCTCTGTTCTGCTGCCTGAAGGTTGTTTGAATACTTCCCAAGTGCTTCTTCCAGGATATAGAAACAGTTTATGCTGCTCTGATTTCTTTCATTAAAATATAAATGTGTGGGGAGGGATGGCAGTTCATTTTTATAAGATCTGTATAATCAACGGTGTCGGATAATCTCTGATTACTTATTGATAGTTAAAGAAAAGTAGTACTTGCTCTTCAGTGTAACTTTGCCCTGAATGTATGTATATATGTAAAATTCCAGTTAACTTCAGTTTGAATCACATGTGAGCTGATAAAAAAGGCCTTATCCTCATGGCTTTATTCAGATTTCTCTTTCGGGTTTTTTTTTTTTTTTCCATCTTTTTTCCATCTGATGTATTTTTCCCTACAAACCAAAGTCCGTTTTATATTTTAGACCCCTTGGAGATAAAGCATACAAAGAACAGATCTGTACTTTAGTTTTTAGTAAATTGTTGTTCAGAACAACCATAATTCTGCAAGTGTATGTAAAAAAACTTACTTTAAACAAGAAAACATAGTAAATTTCTCAAGTACTTAAAAATACGAGATAGGATGTTTTTAACTTTCTGCTGTTTATAGATTCTAGATATGTGTGCTGCACCTGGATCTAAGACTGCACAGCTCATTGAAATGCTACATGCAGACATGAATGTTCCTTTTCCCAGTAAGTCAGGAAAAACTATTAAAAACTTCTTTAACTTTGAATTTCTGCTTTTTTTTTCTTGTAGAAGATTGTTTAATATCACAGATAAGTAACCGAATTTCCCAAAGTTGAATTCCCAGAGTGATTGAGTGCTGTCAGATGGGAAGTACTCCACCTTTTCCTTGAAACTTTCCTTGGTTTGAAGGAGAGAAATGGATTGTGTATATCTCTTGACAGTGCAGACTACAGTAGATGTGATTAGAGCTCAAGTGTTGTATCTAAATCAGGTTTACTCAGTAGAAGGCCGCCCATGAGCCCCTGTGTTTTAGTGGTATACTGCAAACACTGGATTAAGCTACTTTAGCCGTCAAATGGTTGTTATGTTTATCCTCTTTTTAAGCTTCAGAATCCTTACTTTCAGCTAGATGCACAGAGAAAATACTGCCCGTAGAAATTAAGTTAGGGGTATGAATTCTTTCTGTGTTCTACTGGAAATCTGCTGGTGTGCAGAGATTATCTTTGGTGGCAGTGGAGGTTTTATTTGCTAGAGGGGTTTTACTTTGAGAGGGAAGTGTTGAAGGGGCCTTGGTTGTGCCTTATTTCCACTGCATGCAAGCTAGAACTCTTGAGACTATGTTTTGACATATCAGTTAACTTCAACATATTTTATATTATTTTATGTTCAGTAAGTGATCCTCTATTTGTAATCAGTCTTTTAAGTAAGAATCTGTAGTGAAAGGTATACACAACATTGAAGATAAGACAGTAATCTACGCACTATTTAGCTGCTGAATATTAAAGCATATTCCCACTTTTTGATGTTCACAGAGGGTTTTGTAATTGCCAATGATGTCGACAACAAGCGCTGCTATTTGCTGGTTCATCAGGCTAAGAGATTAAACAGTCCGTGCATCATGGTGGTAAATCATGATGCCTCCAGCATTCCTAATCTACAAATAGATGTTGATGGAAGAAAAGAGGTCCTCTTCTATGACAGGATTTTATGTGACGTCCCCTGCAGGTATCTGGGGTGTAATCTTTGTAATCTTCAATATGCAGATTTTATTGCACTAAGAGCAGTGCTAGAATTTTTGTGTTACTGAGTTATTGAGTTTCTTAGCGAGTTATGTTTTATATTAAGTTACAAAACAGGCAAAAAAGTAGATTAAACTGTCTTAGGTAGTGGGATGCCAAATCAAGGCGAATTTTTTTCATTCCAAGTGGTACTTAAATGTAGTCAGCTGAAGGGATTCAGATTTTAAACTTATGCTAGGGATACTGAAATACAACAATATTGCAGAAATAAATAGTACAGTGTTGGAAAGCTAGTTAGCATTGGAGAGGTGCTGTTAATATTTTACTGCAGCAAATGACTTGAATATGAAATGAGTTTTAACCACAAATAATACATGTCTATTCAACTGCTGTAACAGTGGAGATGGAACCATGAGGAAAAACATTGATGTATGGAAGAAGTGGACAACACAAAACAGTTTGCAGCTCCATGGGTAAAAATGCTTATTACACATCTGTGCTTCTTTTATTTCTCTCTCCTCCTTTTCCTGTATCTAACATCTGCATGCATTCACATGTTAATATGTGACAAAGCAGAGACTAAGAAGAGTCGCTTTTCTCTCGTATCTAGAGCTTATGTGTCATTCAGAGGAAGTGTAGTGTAATATTTCAGATGTGCGGAGTGGAGTGTGTGAATTTAAATTGTTTGTATTCTTACGACTATCTGACATAATCATAGAATCAAAATAGTTTGGGTTGGAAGGGACCTTAAAGATCATCTAGTTCCAACCCCCTTGCCATGGGCAGGGACATCCCACTAGATCAGGCTGCCCAAGGCCCCATCCAACCTGGCCTTGGAACACCTCCAGGGATGGGGCAGCCACAGACTCCCTCGGCAACCTGTTCCAGTGCCTCACCACTCTCATGGTAAAGAAATTCTTCCTAATATCTAGTCTAAATCTGCCGCTCTCCACTTTATACCCATTCCCCCTCATCCTATCACCGCAAGCCTTTATGAATAGCCCCTCTCCAGGACAATAAGGATAATAAGGTTCATTGTATTAATATAGATGAGGTAGCTAATGAAAAAAGCAACAAATCATTTGGTTTGGGTTCTTAATGTTTAAGTAGGTAAAATACTGTTGGAAAATAAAGAAATATGTAGAATTTAATAGTAATAAAGTCTTTAGACTATTTGCGATCATACGTAAACAGTTTCAGTTACCTGAGACCAATTTATGTTAACTGATGGTGAATGAGTGCTTAGCCTAGTGCAGGTATATGGTAAAAAGCAGTAATTTAAACACAGATGAGAACATTTTACTGTGCATTTGTAATGAGCTGGGAATGCTATTAGTTACTATGACTCAGCTAACCTATGGTGACTTGTTACTACTTGATAATTCATTCTTAGTTACAGGCTTTATTTTAGTTGTAAGCATGCAGGTAGGGTACAAGCTGGTGATGGAACTTACTGATATTTTTCTCAGAAGGCCAGTGCTAGCTAAGCTGTGTCATCCATAATATTTGTAAGAGTCAGATTGCTCCTCATTTAAGTTCTAGATTTCTGAGAAGAAGAGTGAGTCTTGGGGTATTATTTTTCAAGTGTTAAGTACTTTATTATAAACTCGATGGAGCACAGATTGTTATGTTAAAAGTTATGCAGTAGTGTTAAGATTTAACCTAACTGCTCTTTTATTAGGTGTAATTGTGAGCGTGTCTGCACAAAGCTGGCTTAGTATAAACTGACTTGAATTTGCATACTGGTGACAGCTGTGGAACTTGGTGTTGGCTTTGTCCATGGAGATTTATATGTCTGCAATAGAGCTTTACCTGCAAGAAATTTGATTGATTGCAAGTCTTTCAAATCTTCCTGGCTCCTGAATAGTGCCTGGCTAGTCTAAGAGTGTTCTGTTAGATTGCAGTTAAGAATTGCAACTCGTGGTGTTGAACAGCTGGCAGAAGGTGGGAGAATGGTATATTCTACGTGTTCATTGAATCCTATTGAAAATGAAGCTGTGATTGCATCTCTGCTGGAAAAGAGTCAAGGTGAGAGTGTGAGCTTGGGCAGAGTGGGGAAATATTTTTTTCTTAGCCCCAAAAAAGGATACGTGTATGGTAGTAATAAGTATAGCATAGGTAGCATGCTCCAAATATGCAAAACTGCAGCAATTTTTTGGTACCAATAGGATTTCATTGGTGCTGAAACAAGCAGTCTTCTTAGATGGGCCTAGATAGGGTGCAAATATAAAATCTGAAAGTGTGTTAATGGTACAGAAAAGACTTGTACAGATCGATGGAATTCAGTCTGTTTTATCTGGCTTCTGCTAACCGATTCCACTGGTTGGAGTCTATGTCTGACATTTGTATTTCACTTTAAAAACACGGCGTATTTTCCAGAAGAAATACTGTACTACTGTAAATAATACTGTAAATACTACGTGCTACGAGTGAAAAGCCTAGAGTGTACTCAAGCACTTAGAGGAATGTTATTGTGCCCCAGTAGGTAGGAGTTATTGATACCTTTAGCATCATTTGACCCACATTTTGACATGCTTGGAATTTTAATGTCTCCAAGCTCATGGGTTTTATACACTTTTGACTTGCATGTGAAGGTTTGCTTAAGTTCCTATTAAGTCTCGCATCCTGTGAAGTAGCAAGAGGTGGCACAATTGATGTGAGCTGGGAAGCTGCAATGCATAAGTTTGTGATAGTAGAGTTTATTAGCCCAAATTTCAAGTCTTGAGCTGATGGATACTGTTGTGAGTCAGTAACCTAAAGTTTTGAGACAACTAATTGGATTTTGTAGGAAAAGTTGCACAGACTTTAAATTGAGTGCTGTACAGAGCAGAAGCAGCTGAATTTCTCCTGGAGCTGAGCTGGTTCTGGAAGTTGAATAGACTGTTCTGTGTAATGTTTCCTTTGTGCCAGTCACTATCCTGGCCCCAAATTACACATGCAATTTCTGTTGTCTCTGAAACAGCCTTTTAGCTAAAATGCCTGCAGATAATTAGGAATTGACTGTCTAATTTCCACTTATTTTCATTTTAGAAATATATTCTGTGTAAGACTGAGTAAAAGAACAACATAGACATGTTTCCAGTAACTTGTAACATGCTTGGTTTATTAAAGGGTGTATATTGCCAGAGTTAAGTTTAACGATGACAGGGCTGAAAAGCAATAAGGACTAGTTTGGATAGTAGCACCAAGCAGTATGTATGTTAATGGAGGCAAACAATTGCAGCATCTGGGGCAAATTCAGTACTTGGAAGTAAGGATCTTGACTGGCTGTGACATTGAATCTTGTCTTTGCTTGCTGGGAGGCTATGATATATCCCAGATAGCAAATGTTATCCGTGGGCCTTGAATGTACGTGTAGCTAAAGAAAGGTGAGGTGCTACAGTGGTCTACAAAGGGTGTTGGACCTCAAAAGATTTGCTCAGGACAGTCAGGAAGGTATATTGGTTCTTCAGTGTTGTTAGTTCCTAGCACTGTGTTACGCTGCTACTTGTGGAGCAGATCAGAGATTCACTTCCATTTAGGGCTGAAGGATAAGGAAAAGGCAATTTTGTACCTTATTTCTCCACTGGGAATTGCAGTACTTCTGCCAGATTATTTGGTGCCTGATCAGTCTGATGTAGTCTTGAGGTATCAGCTGAAGTCATGCTGTAGGCAGGCAGGAATATTCAAAGGATGGATGCAAACATGAAGTTTAATCAGATTTGAAATGTCATTTTGGAATTTGTTTATGAATTCATGTATCACCTTTTTTTGGTTGTTTTTTTTTTTTAAAAGCCTTTCTTAAACTGTCATTGTAAGAGTAAATGGTTGGTGCTGTAGAACAGGTTGATAAATTGCGTAAAATATGAGAAAAAGGCTACCTAATTCTTAAAAAATTAAGTATCCAGAATCACAAAAAAGGAATTTTAAGGTTATTCTTCTCTAGACAGATCAACTATTTAAACAGTAAAGTTTTGTATCATTCTTTCTGGACTTGGGGAAGCTTTAAGTTTTTATTCAGTAGATTGAATTATACTCCGTTGATGTTTCTTGCAAAAATCTGACATATTTTAGACACATAGCCTTTTGTCCTCTTAGACTGGTAATACTTACCTTGCTGTGGAATTATATTTCCATTGAAAAAACCCAATAAATTCTTTTTTTCTGTCGTGCTGGAATATACTAAGATTGTAAGTCCATAAAATGAGAATATGAGAATAAAGCATTTTAAAAGGCTTTGTCATCCAAAAAGAGTACTTATCTGAAACGAACATTTAATCAGTGTAGTAAATCCAAATACTGAGTAAGTGAGAATAAAAACTTGTGTGACTGCATTGCCTGGAACACTGGTGTTTAGTGATACAGGTTGTAGAGTATTAGTCCATGCAGCTGCTACAGAAAGTAGCTAACCATTATGTTTCATTTAATTTATAGATTGCAAACTTCTGTAGTTATTATGAACAGTTCTTTCTTAATTTCCTTGGTAGGAATTGTATAATGTTTTGTTCCTTGAAAGTTTTAAAAAGCAATGGTTTTTAAATGGTCTTAAATCTTTAAGTAAAACTGCTTTTATATAAAGCTAATTAGGAACACAAATCTCAAATTCTGTATTCAAGAATATTTATATGCTTGGGATTTCAGGTGCCTTAGAACTTGCTGATGTCTCGTCTGAGTTGCCAGGTTTGAAGAGGATGCCAGGAATTACAAAATGGAAGGTACTAGACCTGATATTTCTATGAAGTTCTTGGTCTATGTTAGAGTATTAAGTTAGGGAAATTTTGAAGTGTAGCATTTCAAAATGTTAGATTGAGCTGAAAAAATGGTAGTGATTTGCTCTAATTTAGAGTTTTAGACAACATAGCTTTGTAGACGAGAAGACTAGAAATTTTTCTCATGTTAAGTTCTTGTCTCCTGATCTGTCTCCTTCTCTCTTATCTGTTCCCTTTTTCCTCTATCTCCTTATATCTTCTTACTATAATTACCTTTTTCATGTTATGCTGATATGGCCTGTAGATGGCAATATAATTTCAGCCACTTTCTAAGTTATGCCTCCTCCTCTGTCTTTACAGTCTGTGAATGTTAGATTCTACAGTTCTTTAGCTGGTCCATTTGAATCATTTGGAAATAAAAGCTGTTAAACCCTTTCTGGAAATAATCTGTAAACCGTGCAGTGATGTGAGTAATCCTAGAATATTAATAGAATCCTGTATTTTGTTCCAGGCCTTATGTGATTTCGAGTCTGGAAACAGGCTAAGTAGGGAGGGGCAAAAAAACCCCAGAGCTTCCTCAGGTTCTTATTAAGAGTATTATCAAGGAATGTAGAAGGCCATCATGGAAGTAGGGAAAGAAGCTCTGATTAAATTTTAATGATGAGCCTGCACCTTTGCAAATGACATTGATTGTTTTATCTTCTCTCACCATTTCACTAGTCTCTTGCAATGGCAGTCTGAGTGTTTATAGCTATGTGTAGGCTAATGAACATGATGCAAGGAATAAAGATTTGCTTACATTCTGCCGTTGGAAATCCAGCTTAGAAGTCAGCTGATTTCTTTCTTCTTACAGTTCCAAAAGTTTAAATTATATGTTTGTACCTGAAGGATAAACATAAAATGCATAACTGTGTTTCTGTCTCGATTTTACTTTTTTTTTGTGCTGTATAAAGCCAATACTTTATATAGTAAAAATAACGTACAAAAAGGTCACTAAGTGTATATTCCATTCCCTGTAACATTTATTTCTGTGTTTGCAGTTAAAATATAAATCTCCTTAATGGGTATCTTAAAAAATGGGCTAATAAAATCTGTTGAAAGTTTGCACGACTTTCTTCAGCCCTTACTTGCTGCTACTGTATTTTTTTTCAAGCCTCATTGGCTAGCTCTTCACTGAATGTATTTGCTTGCTTTGGTGCTGTTTTTACTTTATGCGTTCTTTTGTTTCCTTGTGAAACACATGTTCAGTGGGAGCTCTGTGACTTAGTGATTACATTGAATGTTCCTCAGCATCAGTGGACTGTAAATCTCTGGAAACAGCAAAATAAAAATAAGATTTTGTTCAAGGGACACTTAGGTGCTTGGAAATAGCATTCAGTAGTCTCTCCTTAAGCCAGACAATGAAAGAACTCCAGTGAATTATTTCAGAGTCTTGAAGAGACCTTTTTAACTCCAGACCTGGTAACCTACTTCTGCAACACTTTTAGTCTTCATTTTGCCCTAACAAGAGGCTAGTGAAACATGCAGTAGAGAAGAGTTCACTATATTCTTTGATGCTTCATCATTCTGCCAGTTACATTGTGTGGCTGGGCTGGTAAACCAAAACCGAACAGTGCAGCGCAGTTCCTCTAGTACATCCAAAATAGTTGTAGACTCGTTTGCACTTCCAGTTAGTTATCGGTCCCATTGTTTGTTTCTCTCAAGCTGAACTCAGGACAACAGTTTAGAATTACAGTCTGTCTTGTCTCCGTCTAGCAATATGACATGTAGCATATTGGACTTCTGGAAGTACAGTCATTTCTATTTCAGGAACACGCAAAGGCACAGTATTTTAGGTGTGATCTGATCAGTGGCTGAGAAGTGCCAGACTTCATGATACTGAAATCTGTGTTTTAACATTCTTAGTGAAATTGTAATCTAAATAGATCTTACATTTCAGTTTCCAGTAGAACACTTAATTAAACCTGCAAGTCAATCACAGTCAGATGTATGAAAACACTTCATCCTGCTTGCCAGTCCTGAAGTCACCATTGCAATGACTTCTCTATTTTGTTGTCTTGACAACAAAAGAAGGCCTTCATTTCAGTCATTAATTTTATGCATTTGTTCCCACATCCCTGGATTTGGCCTTTCTTAACAGTCTAATGCCCAGTACAGAATTAAGCATCCAGAGCTCTGAAGCCAAATATTCCCTGGTTTGGTTTTTTTTCCACTTTGGTATTCCTGCTTAAAGAGGATTTAAAATCCCTTGTTACAAGAGTTGTGGCTCTAACCTGCTTGTATCTTAAGAGTCCTTCAGAAGCTTTGACCCATAGACAGCATGAGGTGATGTTATGTCCACACCATCTGTTAGAGTGAATTCATGGTTGTGCTCTGAGTCCTGGATACAGATGCAGACAGAGTAGAAAATACAGATACAGACAGAGCAGAAAATGTATGGGGACATAGTTATTTAGTAACTTGAAAACATCTCTGTCTATGACCTGTGTGCACCTGTGTAATGGGGCTCTGTGCCTACCAAGCTATTGTGCTGCACTCCTCCATCTTTCCTATGTAATGAAATTGAGATTCCTTATTTCTAATGTGTATTAGACTACAGTAGCACTATTTGTTTGTATACTGCTTGGAAGCTGCCTAGCAGAATGTTTCACAGCCGATCTCGTGGAGAAAAATAAGGAGTATATCCTAAATCTGGTGGCTTACTAATCTTCTTGTATACTCCACCACTGTCCTTCCTTTGTAATTTACTGTTCTGTATGTTTTAGAAGGTTACCAAAGATCACTGTAGTTGATTCTGTGCCAGCCTTTACTTAAGTACACACTTTTTTAAGCACGCAAAGAGGTACAGCTGACAAGAATCTCCTGCTCTTAGCGTACACGTGCAATGCACAAAGGAACAATGCACTTTAAAGAACTTAATTTACAATACCAGAAAATAACTTCTCTTTTTGGCATTTGAACATTGATTTTGAAAGTATTTTAATTAAAACATGTAAAGTGGTAACCTGTATTCTTCAGTGTACTCATTTGTACTCCTCTGAAGGTAATGCTGAAAGATGGACAGTGGTTTGAAGAGTGGAAAGATGTGCCTTCAAATAGACAAACACAAATACGTCCTACTATGTTTCCAATAAAAGATGAAGAGAAGCTAAAGGCAATGAATCTAGAGCGTTGGTAAGTTTTCCCAGAGTAGATTTAAGAGGTTTTAGTGCTTGCCTTGTATAGTGATGGGCAAATTATAATTAGGTCAGATTAGGAATGTGTTGCAGTATAAAACTATGCTGGTATAGGTCTGAGTATATTTTAATTGCTTCATATGTAATGGCAGTAAACAATATTTAAATTTCAGTTAACTGAGAGAAATTATTGGAAGTTGCTTACAAGGAATAAGTATTCACACAAACAGGTCAAATTCTTTGTGTTCAATCGAGATACTTTTCCAGTAATTTTAGCTTTGTCTGTAAAACTTTAACATTTTAACAGTGTGGCTTATTTTCTATTAAAGACTTTCCATAGCTATTCTAAAGATAGTGTTTAGAAATGAGTCATTAAAGCTATGATGTGAATGGTGAAGTGAATGCGTTGCTCTGATGCAAGTTATTTTGCCAGAATGCTCTATTTTAGATCCTGTTTCTAGCTTGATAATTAAATCTGCACAATTCTACTAGGTATACTTAAGTTTACCCTGAAATTAAATAGGAATGTAACATTTCTAGGACTTTGTGAGAGCCTGAATGCATCCTGATGAATACATTGCAGCATTTTTTTTCTTCCCCCCCTCAGTCTTAGGATACTGCCACATCACCAGAACACAGGAGGTTTCTTTGTGGCTGTGTTAATTAAAAAATCTCCAATGCCGTGGAATAAACGCCAGCCTAAGGTAACTTCTTTTAAAAGAGCTAAAATGTTAACTTTTAATAACATTTCTGGAATATTTTTGAAAGCTTACAGAGCAGTTACAGTATGTTTTCTGTTATGTAGCTACCCTTCAGTTATAGTTCAGTGTGTCAATTAAAAGTAAACTCCTAAATAAATCCCTTAAGGACCTGAAAAAGAATCTCATTTTAAAGTAGGAAAAAAAAAAAGTAAGGGGGATTTTGAAATCATAGTAAAATAGCAAGATAAAACTTTAACCTAAAATTAAGGCTTTGAAAGAATTACGGAAGCAGATTAAATTGTGTAGCTAAAGCTGTCGCTTCCTTCAGCTGTGTGTTGTCCCTCTGCTGAAGGCTTTTTTCTGCTGTGTTAAAAGCTAATTCTGCTTTCAGTTTATCTTACTCTGTGGCTGGTTGCTCAGGAGTGATTCACTAGCAGATTAGTCTAGCAGATCAGCAGCTGGGGAATGGATGTAAAACTGTTAGGAGCAGCAGCAGCTTCAGCCATCTGACTTTAATCCATTCGTTGTCAATTGTCTTTAAAATCCTGTCAACAGGATTTTAAGTTGACATAGTTTATTTGATCTCGTAGATTGTTCATATCTCTGAAACTTTCACTTCTGAGTGAATCCCTTTTAGCTGTTTTCCGTTTATTTTATTTGCTTTGTTAGAACACCTTATGAGTAAAACATCTGGCGGCAAGGAAAAAGCATTTATTCAGAAGCATGTATCATCCAAATAGTTTATGCCATGCTACGTTTAACATTGTAGCTCTCTTAGAGAAAGCATGCAGCAGCAGGATGCATGTGTCACTTTGAGTCCTACGAGGAAACCAGCAGATCCTGACTGAAAATAGTCTTCTCTGTGAGTGCTTGAACATGATTTTGTAAATGGTACAAAAATAGCTTCCTTGGACAGTACGTAATTGTCCAGATCACTACTAGAGGTAAATGCAATTTACAGTGGTATCTTGACTTAGTAATCAGATTAACTCCTGAAATGGATCTGTTTAAGTACTTGCATACAAACTAATAAGAATTAATCACATGCAAAAAGAGAACATAGGCATCTTTTGTTCCAGGTTAGATACTCCTTTTGCTTTGTTGAGTATACTTTAATTTAAAACAGGTTCATCAGAAATTACCACAAAGAACAGGAGATACTGAAGTGACAGCAGCTAATTCAGATAATGGTTCTGAATGTGTTACTGAAGAACCAGCACTTGCTGAAAATGAAGAGCCTAAGAAAATGCAAGAATTGCAGAATTCAGACACTGACCAAAGCAAAAGGGAAGGAGTATGTGGGTAAGGGATCATGTCTAAGTATTTGTCATGTGAAAGCTTCACAATTGCTGAGTTTTCTATAGTTCTTTTGTTATTAGACTCATTTAGAAGTTGGTGAAGAAGAATTAATGAATTTCCTTGTTTTCTGTCTATTTCAGCAAGTTAGGACAATAACCACTTTTCTTATTAGAATTTTCAAAGTCTGTTAATCCTTTCTTCTCTCCTAAAGGAAAAAAATTCGTTTTAGGAGTTAACCTTTGGGCTATCTTTACCGTCTTCACAATCGTTCCCTCAGAATTCTTTATTTACTTCGTTTTATGTTTTCTGTTTTCAGGCACTGCTTTTACTTTGTGTTTTATAAAGTTAAATTGTAAGCAGTGACATCTTGGTGAAGCACGGGAAGATGTTAGTATTCTGTTTGGCATACTATCATTACCATGAGGCAGATGTTGACTAAATGAACTGAATTTACTGATTTTAAACCAAATACTTCTACCAAAATTGACAATGCAGTGGTTTGTTTGGTTGTTCATTTTTGTTTTTTCAGACCACCACCATCTAAAAAAATGAAGTTGTTTGGTTTTAAAGAAGACCCCTTTGTGTTTCTCCCAGAAGACGATCCACTGTTCCTTCCTATCCAGTAAGAAAAAAATATTTCTTTTTTGGCAGTAAAATTCCTAGTAGTTTAGTAATATTAGTTGTTCAATTAATTGCAAAAGATGAGTCTAGTTGGTCATGCATAAAATTTGTTCCCTAACTTTGCACCAGGTGCCCCTCAGCATTTGAGCTCTTTGCAAATGAAAACAACCAACTAGAGATTGCATTGAAAAGTTTTGGAGTGTATCTGAGTGTCTGTGACAGCTTGTCTTCTCTGATGTTACGCTTCTTAGAAAGTCTAATCTTTGTTTTCTGGAGCCGAAGTGTTTGCAGAGATTGCTTGAGGAAATGGGATAACCCATGCATTTTGAGTATGTAATTTTATTGTTCAGTTAATAAAAACAAGTATTATGGCCACAGGAAGTTCTATGCATTGGACCCATCATTTCCCAAGATGAATTTACTAACTCGAACTCAAGAAGGAAAGAAGAGACAGCTGTACATGGTTTCTAAGGAGCTAAGGAATGTGCTTCTGAACAACAGTGAGAAGATGAAGGTATGGTTCATCTAGTCAGGTTTTCGCAATGGAGATCGTAGGCATCAGTGGATGTCTCGTTTTACTATACTTGAGCTTATTGTTTATCTAGAGGATTAGCCCTCTGATAGGCATTTGTTTCAGTCTGAATGAATATTTTCCTCTCTATCCTTCCTCTGTTACAGAGATAGGAGTTGTCTCTGAGACAACTTACTCTGTAAGTAACGGTCTCCAAGATTAAAATCAGTATGTTGTTTGGCAGATGGAAGGGAACTTAAAAGTAAAGGAGGGGAACATACAATGGCTACATGTGTCCCAGCATTGCTATGTGATCTTGAGGTACTTTCACAAGTTTACGTTGACACTCGTTTATTTGTGAGCCCCTTAATTATAGAAGTATTAGGAGCTTTGAAAGCGTACCACAAATAACAGATAGCTTCAGCTATTACCTGGCTGTTACGTGGTGACATTGTTTCAAAGTAATTTCAAAACTTGAACCTTGGAAAAGTTGTTAAGCTGAATAACAGTGGGATAAGAAGTAGGTTTTGTGAACAGAGGGAAAAATTAGTTGATTATATATATATATATATATATGGATTTCTGTGGAAAATGCCTTTCAAATGCTAAAGGTTTGTCTTAAAAATCGTTGAATATTTTAAGATAGAATGAAGTCGTCTAGTGTAGCTTCCTTCCTGCCCTAACCAGAGCTGATTTCAAAGCTAGATCAGATATGATTTGGGGCCTTGTCCAGTTGAATCTTGAAAATTTCCAAGGATATTTGTTACATCTTTGCAACAGATCTTGGAGATGGATAAGTAATTCTCTTTTATCCTTCAGACAGGAAATGGCTACATAGTTGACAAAATTTTAAGAAACTGGTGCATTATGTTAGGCAAGGAGACTTTGGGTACCACAAAGGATGTAGTGTCCTAGTATTAAGTGCTTGTGCATTTTTACAATCTTGTCCTTGATTGACTTTCCCAGAATCACCCAGAAAATTCCTACTCAAGCTAAAATTAAAATTTGATCTTAATAGTTCATTGCCCTCATTTTAAGACTGCTGCTTCTTCACAGTGTTCAGTTTTCAACATTGAAACGAGTAAAAGATGTTTATGTTGAGACAGAACTGCATTTTGATAGTGTGAATTCCTTTTTCTCTTCAGTGAATTTTCACATAGATTTGATTCAGTGTCCGGTGCAAGTGGGCAAACTTTACAGCAGAATTATCCTCTTTCTTGTTTTAGTTAAACAGTTGAGGAAAAAGCAAGTTCATAGTCGTAATTTAGAATTTCTGTTCCTTAACAATGATTATTGTCTTTGCCGTTTGCAGGTTATTAACACAGGGATAAAAGTCTGGTCTCGCAACAGTGATGGGGAACAGTTTGGATGTGCGTTCAGATTAGCACAAGAGGTAATTACATAGCATTGTGTTTTCAAAGGAGATACTTTGGTTTCCTGTAGAGCCTGTAGCACAGCTGGCGTTGACTTTGTCAGATTAATGACGATGTGTGTTTTCAGTATGGCTTAAAATGTGAAAATTATTTTCTGATATTTGCTAAAGGACATGGTGTTTTTAACATTTTTTACTTCAGAAAGTAGAGACTGCACTTTGAAACATTTTTTTTTATTTATTAAACAGGGAATTTATACTCTGTACCCTTTCATTCATGCAAGGATTATAAATGTCTGCATAGAAGATGTTAAGATTCTGCTAACTGAGGAAAATCCATTCTTAAGTAAATTTAGCAGCGGAACACAGGAGAAAGTCAAAGACATGGGTAAGCTTTCCAATTTGTGCTGTGACAAAATAATTATTATGTGGTCAGTGGAAGACTTATGAAAGTCCTGTCACATAAGCTGTGCTTTCTAAAATTTTTGACTAAATTTATCTTAAACATACTTGTTAATTAGATGAGTACGCATTACTGAAAGCCAGTGTGCCTACTTGAAACTGTAGTCCTTTCTTATTACAACCTTTTAAGGTTTGTGAGCTCTAGACAACAGAAGAGTTGCCAAACTCATTACTTCAGTGAAGCAGTGCTGTGAGGTGGCATTCAAAATATCTGATGAACAAAGATTTTATGTGCGCTACTGATCTTTATGCTTGTTAGTGCTCCAGCTGAAACTCTGTCATCAGCAATTGTTTCTCATGATATGTACAAATAGAATATTATTATAGAATCAAATTCTCATTTGATTTCCTCAAGTATGGCGAGCAATGTCTTAACCATATTAAGTTTTTATTTCCTCTGCACTGAATACTTGAAGAAATGAAGACAGATTTTCAATCTTTTTTTATGTTGCTTCGTTTCCAAGTTGTCGTTGGTCCTTGTACATCAGTGTTTGATGAGACGGAGTGGGAAGAACAATTTTTCTGAAGTTTGGGCTGGCATACTCTTTCATGTGCTTAAGTAGAAGTTCCTTCCTAGATTCACTGAGTGCATTAATCCACTATGTGGTTTTGTATTTTAATTTGTTTGAGGGCGGGAGGGGCCAGGATTGTAAATTGCTATTATAACTATATACATACTTTGGTCAGAAAAGAAAAGAAACAACGAGAAAAATGGTGTTGTCTTTAGTTTACTGATGTAGATAACTGCTAATTAGCTCATGTTGTGTGGCTGTCTAAAAACGTTTCTTGAACGCTTTGAAATTACAATCATTTTAACATTGTACCAAGTAACACATCTGTTTTGTTTTATTCCCCCACCGCCCTACCCTGTAGCGATGGGAAGTATCGTTTTGAAGTACGACCCGGACCCTGAGTAAGTAGATGTGTTGCTTTCAATTTACGCAGATTTAAAACTTGGGCAAAAACTTATCTTCACTCAGCAAAAGCAGAAGTGGAGCCACAGAGCTGCAGCGGGGTCAACAGTAAAACCGGATGGGATGCAAAGAAAGTAACAGGGAAAGAAGCTGTCTTGCCTCTGTATTCTTAAAACAACTGTAGGATGTAACTTTATGAAGGAGAACTGGTAGTTCTGTCAGAGTTCCACAGTATCCCTGCATGTGTTTTGTCTCTTTGTTTCTCTGTTGAGTCCAGCATTTGGAATAACAAAAGTTAAACTTTTTCATTGTTTCTTTTTGTGACAAAGTAGTATCAGAAGCTCTTGAGAACCTTTTAGATGGAACTTTACTCTTGCTGTTGCTTTTGTTAGTTCTGAAACCCTAACTAGAAAACTACTTTGTCTGTCACAGAAATTTAACAATGCTGAACTTTGGTTTTATTGCTTTCTTGCTTGTAGACAAGCAGGTACCTGTTTAGATATTGAAATTAAGACCCATGTACTTGTGTCTTATACAAATAGTTATGTAATGCATTCACTGTTAAAGCTGATGCACTTATTTATCAGGATATGCTGTAACTGTCTTGTAGTTAACCAAACATAACTGCTTGTTTGTAGAAAACCTGATGATCTTCAGTGTCCTATAGTGCTTTGTGGTTGGCAAGGAAAAACATCACTCCGTGCCTTTGTGCCCAAGAATGAGAGACTTCATTACCTGAGGATGATGGGAGTTGAAGTCTTTAAAGCAAAGAGGAAAGAAGAGGAATCGGGAAATAAAACAGAGGAAGAAGTTCAACATAGGCTGGCGCAAACAGAAGAAGGAATGGATGTGGAAGGCAAAGAATGTGATTTAGTCACAAAAATGAAAGCAGAAATAGGTGAAGAATCTTCTCACACTCCTATGGAAAGCAGTGCTATGGAAGTAGAAAATAAAATTGAGGATTTAGATCAATCTGGTAAAAATGTCAACAGTCATTTAAGCCAGGAAAGCAAAGAGACAGGTATGGGTAATGTTAAAGATTAAGTTTCTTTATTACTTGGCAGCTTCCATGAGGCTCAGATCCAGACTTTTGCTCTTAGCATGGAAGTATGTTTTAAAATGGCGGTTGGAATGGGATGTTGCTCTTTCAAAGTTTCGCGTATTTTATTTTTTACATGAAAATTATAAAGAGGTTTTTCTTCAAATGTGTTGTCTTTTTACCATTTTAAGCTCTGTATTACTGGTGGGTTTTTGTGGCTGTTGCTGGCAATGGACCATACACCAGTAAAATCTAAAGCCCGTATTTGATATGGAATACTGGTATGTGCAATTGAACTGCCTGTGGAACTGGTCAAGAATTCCTTCAAATCAAAAACTGGTGGTTTTCTTCAAAGCACACTATGTTCTAGGGAAGAAAAAATTCTCTTAAGGTTGCTTACTCCACCTACCACTCAGTCCGATTACTGCTTGTGCAAGTCCTTTAATGGATAAGAGAATCAATGTGAGTTTGCATACAAATGCGCATATGGGATCTCTAACAACCTAGTTAACATTTACTCAAAAATGTGCACAGCATCCCAGGCAATAAAAAAACCCAATGCATTTTGCCAGAGGCTGATGTCTGAGACTCTTCTTCAGACTGATGAGTTGTTTCACAGGCACAGCTAATAAATGTCATTAACTAGATTTTCAGGTATGCTGAGGGTGCCTCAAACTTGTATCTTGAAATATGCCTGTTTAAGAGTCTGTAACTATCCCTCAGGTCCGCTGCGGTTACGTTTCTCTGCCGTTTCTTCAAGTGGAAGTCATCTCTAGTTTTTGCAAGGTACTTGTTTATAGCTGAAATAATAGTTAAAGTGTGGTGGTACATATATTGTTGTGTAGTAGATGTTTAAAAGAGGTTACCTGGGTCCAAAAGGGTAATTTATTTAATCTGACTTAAAAAAAAAAATTAGTTGTCTACCTCAGAAGCTTATAATATAAATTCCATCCTTTGTGGCTTTGTTTCAGCAGTACTCTTTGTACTTGTACCAAGTTGACCTGAAACTGACCAGCAGTACAAGGTGGTGTCCTCCGCTAGGACCATGGTGATGCAAATATTTGTGTTGCTCATCAAACTAAGTTTTACCATGTGTAATTTTTCTGATGAAGTTCTACTGTGGCTTGCATCCATTTACTGTACCTTGCTGCAACAGATTTTCTGATGCCTGCCCTTGAACTACTTCTTCAAAGGGAGTATTCTTGAGGGAGAGATGTAAAAGTGAAATAATGCCATGTCCTCTGATAAGACATTAGTCTCATGCAGTGAAGAACTATTGACAGGACTCATTATGGACTCTTGAGGGTCCATAAAATAGGTTAATAAAAAAATCGGTTCTTGCCCTTGTATTTTGCTAAGGTTTGAGTTCATTCTTTAAATCAGGAGCTGCGAGGGCACAGGTTGTTTTTTTGGCAGTTCTTTATGCTGAAGAACAGCATAGCAGAAATTTGTTTTCAGTGGAGGTGTATGGAAAGTATGAGTTTTAATTCTTAAACTATATGATGAAAAAAAATTATAGCAGCTTGAAACTTCAAACATGAAACTTAACATTGTCTTTCATATCTTTGCATTTATTCTGGCATACTGGGCATTTGAAATGGAAGAAGGGTTGGAAGGCCAGTGTAATTAAGTCCTCATTACCATCACAGTCTGCAGTATTCAGCCTTGTGCATGACTAATTTTAATCCATCTGATCTTTTTATGCTCTAATGATTGTCATAAATTATCAGAAGGTCAAGTTTTAAAACTTAAGTTAAAATTTAAGTTTTTTAACCGTGCCTGCTGTTACTGTATCTACTAATGTCCCTGGAGAGGAGTGTAAGCTTGGTTTCAGTCAGTGACTCTGCTAAGGCTACAATTTTATGAGAAGTTAAGTTGATAAGAATACTTGTTGATACAGTCATAAAATCATAAAGGTTGGAAAAGACCTCTAAAATCATAAAGTCTAGCATCAGCCCAACACCACTGTGCCTACTAAACCATGTCCCCAAAGTGCCATATCAGCATACTTTTTGAATCCCTGCAGGGAAGCAGATTCCACCACTGCAGTGGGCAGCCGTTCCACTGCTTCACCACTCTTTCAGTAAAGAAATTTTTCCTAATATCCAATCTGAACCTCCCTTGGTGCAACTTGAAGCCATTTTATCTCGTCCTATCACTTGTTACTTGGAAGAAGACAACTACACCCACCTCACTACACCCTCTTTTCAGGGAGTTATAGAGAGCAATAAGGTCTCCCTTCAGCCTTGTTCAGGCTAAGCTAACTGGATAGATAATGAACAGTCGTGATTATTTTTTTTTGACGGAGGTTACCACAGACAGACTAAAATGAGAGTAGAAAGCTTTTATCTGGGAGCTAAAGAAAAGTAGGTTCTTGGATCATAAATTGACTGAAGTAGTGTATAACTTAGACTTGTAAGAGAAAAAGGGCCCACATCTGCATCATTTGAAGTCCTTTTGAGTAGCCTCGTTTTCCTGCATTATCTAGGAAATTTTGCTTTGCTCTTTGCTTTTTGGAGGGCTTTTTTCCCTGTTAAGTGCAAATGGGAGATTTCAGCCAAGAAACTGGGAATCTAATTTTCTTGTGCTTAACAGCAGCCTCCAAAAACTCCATCTCTCCAAAAAGCCCAGAGACTGCAGGAAGTTTTAAAAAAAAAGAGAGAAAAATACTGCAAGTTTGCTTAACCCATTGCTCTGTCCTAATTACTCTTGCCTTGATTGCCAGAAAGGAAGATGCCCAAAACTGTAGGTAGTGGCCGAAAACAATGTCCTAGCTTCCCCGGCTAGGGTCCTGATGAAATGGGATGTGTTTCATTTGCCTGTCTCTTCTGAGCTATATGCTGCTGTGGCTCTGGTGGTCAGGTGGCTGAACCTCTGCTTGGGTGGTTTTGAACGTGGGTTGCTCTAATTAATGTAAAAGGAAAATGGAAGAGAAGTTTAGTTAACATTGCTGGTTTTTATAAACGTGGGACTATAGAGGTTTGCACTGGTGGCAGGGGCTTTTATATGCAATAGAGGGGAAACATCAAAAAAAACTCCTGCATTGAAATGAATAGACTGATTACGTTCTGCTTAGAGATGCCCTCAGGAGGAGCTGCTGGAGCCTTCAGAAAATAATCCATTGCCCAAAAAACCTAGAAAGAAGAGCAGAGAAAACACCAGATCAGATACTCCTTGGTAGCTTTTTCATCAGTGTTTACACAATGTTAGTCATTGCTTTAGAAGCTTGTTAGAAGCTTGATACTTTAGTTTGCCGTAAAATTAATATACCATAATCTAGTGCTGCCAGGATGAGTTATTTTTTCTTTTTCTTAAATGTCTGAATCCTATGAAAAGTCAATGGAACTTCTCAAAGTATACAGACCTCTTGAAAAATTTGTGCCTATAAACTTCAAATTTACTCTTTAACCGTGAAAGCAAGCAATTTAGCTCCTGCAACAACCCCTATCTGAAGCTGCAGCAAAGGGAAATCAGTGTGTGTCTTTCTCCCAGTGGGAAATCTCCAGCCCAGAAAACAAGTGGCAGTGTGGTCATGCCGTGCTGCTGCCAGAGCTGAGCTCGGTGCACGGTCTTACCCCGCTGTCTTTCCAGGACAAATCTTGTAAACAACCCCCAGCAAAGCAGAGCGGATACAACAGCAGTTCTGTTCTTCCCAACAAACGTCCTGAAAAAGTCAGCTGGTGCCCTCATAGCACCACATCTTTTTACCGCTCCATTTTGCAGCTGGCTTTCCATAAAGTCAGTCAGCAAAGTGGCACAGGGGACACCTTGCTGCCCACCCTGAGCACTGGCAAGGGCCCCTTTCAGAGGGACCCAGGTCTGCTAGTACCCTCAGGGAGCCGTGTTGCTCCTGAGGTGTCTGCACCTCTATCCGTTCAGGTGGATTTTCCACACCTACCGCTGGTTCCTGTATCAAACACATGGTTGTATTTGATTATTATTTAATTTGTTGCTCTGTTTCTTAAACAAACTTCAGTATTGTCTTTTGTCTAAAATCTGGTTTGCTTCTTATGGTGTGGCTGCTTATGTTACAAATTTAAATTAAGTTTCTTTACTTCTATGCTTGGTATTCCTGTTTGGTTACATTTGGATGTCTCCCTGGCCAGCTGTCAGTCTGGTAGACTGTCCAGCGATCTGCCAGTACCTTCAGCTGATTCTAGGGCAGTGAAGAGGGAGCTGGGGAAATGGCCTGAAATACAAAAAAAGTCTGTTTCAGGTGTTTCAAGTGGATTTTTAAAGCCATTTTACTTTGTAGGAACCCTTCCATTTTCAACTCATCATTCTCCATCATCTGAATTTTTGCAAATGCAAAATCTCCTGGGGAATGAAGTTCCAAGTCCTGCATGGAGATAAACACCATCACAAACCCACAAACTTAACACTGGGTTATAACATTGGATTAAATGTGGTAGCATCTCCCAATAAGAAATAAAAATATAATGACAGCTATAATTAAACTTCCTGAAGATTTTATTAATTCACTTGCTAACGTATCAGCATTTCAGTAGTTTCTTCATGCAAAGAAAAAATGAGAAGGGAAAACAGAACATAAACAGTAACACCCATAGTGCTGGATGCATGGATACATAGGATGTAAAGCCAGATGGCAAGTAACTTAGTAGATTTTAGGTGACCTAGCTGATGGATGGTTCTCAGCAGCTATTTTTCAACTGTTACAGGAATTGTGTGTGTTCAATTGGGCAGCCTTGTTGGTTCCACATACTCACAATGGAGAGGTGAACCCGTCTTGAGCTTGCAGATGGACACTTGCTACAGACAACAGCTGAGGACAGTGCATCAGGAACCAGTCAGTCACTGAGAGCTTTTCTGATATTAAAATCACAGAAGAATGGAGGGATTTAGGTTGAAGGGGTCCTCTGGTGGTCATTAGTCCACATCCCTTCTCAAAGCATGGCTAACTTCAAGGTTGGGCCAGTTTGCTCCGAGCCTTGTCTAAGTCAGTCTTGAGAATCTTTAAGGATGGCATTTGCACCACATCTCTGGACAAGTTTTTCTAATCCTTAACCATTCTCATGGGAAAGAAATTCTTCCATATTTCCAGTTAGAGCTTTCCGCGCCTGCTTCAGCTTCTGCCTGTTGCCTCTTGTCCTATCACTGTTCACTCTTGAGAAAAGTTTGGCACCATCTTCTCTGCAACCACCTCTTGGGGTGTTGAAGAGAGCAGCTGAACCCCCCCTTGACAGTCTTTTCTCTAGGCTACACAAACACAGCTCTTTCCTCCTTTCCTCAGTCCTTCATCTATTGTAGCCTAATAATCATCTTGGTGGGTGTTCACTGTTGGGCCTTTACAGTTTGTTGGTGAAACTTCTAATGGGGGACCTTTGCTGGACACAGTACTGCAGATACAGCCCCACAAGTAGAGGAGGATAATGACTACCCTCAGACCTCTGGCTACTTCATGACAGGTTTAAATTTCATGAGGTTTATGCTGCTGCAATTATTCTAGAATATTACTGATGGGTTTCTGTGCCTCATATCTTCATTTTCATATTCTAATTTTCCAAATTGCTTTTCTCTTGATGACAAAAAATCTGTGCAGCTGTGCAAAATGTGTTGATTTACTGAACAAGAAGAAGACATAACTACCTTTGTGCAAAGTTCTCTCGAATACAAAAAGAGAATAAAATGAAATGCAAAGATTTTTCAGTAATCATTGCTTTTTATCTGGTGACATACTCATGGTAATAAATGATGTAAATGATTTTGAATGATGATTTTTGAAAGTATCATATTTAATGCATGGATCGTCTTTAATGCAGATACATACTTTCTTCTCTGATTCAAAATACATATATCTTAATGCCAAAAGGGACTGGAATTCCTCATGACCTCCACTCGGTGGACCAGTAAATTGCTCTAGAAATACTGGCCATGGAGGTAGAACATATTTTTCTCAGCTCTGCCTACAGTACCGGATGGAGCCAAAGGACATGACTACATCATGGAAGAAGAAGGAACAGACAGAAGTTCCCAGCTTCATCCACTGCCCACACACATATGTCCCATACACAAAGGGTGTTTGAGTGCTTTAATCTTGCTATTCGGGTTGATGTGTAATGGTTCTGCTCTTAGGGACAATCTCAAAGTACTAGTGAAACAGCAATGCAAGCTGTTTCTCATCCCCTTGTCTGATGTCCCATTTGGATTTCTGAGAGGGGCTCTCTGCTTTAGCTTGAAATCCCCTTAAACCTGCATTTTAGATGATAACAGAGTTTCTGATCCTGAGGAGTGTTGAATCCAACCAAATTCTCCCCCTTTCTAGAAAATAATTAACTGAAAGGATAACTGTTGCAGAAGGGTGGATGGAAGATAATGTGTTTTCTTAGGTTTGGTCTGTTGCTAAGGAGCCTCTAGATAGCCAGCGTGGCAGAGTGCTCCATTTGGTGTAAGGCACTTGCAGTGCTAACGGGTCTCTCTGTTTGCAACAGGTTACCTGTCACACTCACTAGAAAAACTCCCTGAACTGTAGAGAAAGAGGAGGTCTTCTTTGAGCTTTCATCTTCTCTCACCGATTGGAGGAGCTGCGTGTTAGTGGCCCATGATCTATCTTCTCCGAAGAAATCTCTCTCTGCCTTCTGTAATGTGATTTCTCAGTACCTATAAGATCTTGAGCATGAATCAGAAACAATGAGTCGACACCTTCTTTCCAAATGGCTATTTGCAAGGACAAAAAGAGAGCAACCTCCTGCTTTCCAAAACGGTTGAACATTGCTACTTCTCTTGTGCAACTTCAATTCTCTCTACAAACATTTTAACACCACCTTGAGTTTTGCAGCCTCAGTCAGCCCGTCCTCTGTTTTTAAACCTGTCATTCAAATAGGCACAGACCTTATGGTGTTTATACTTTTTATACATATATATATATATATGTTTCTATATCTTATCATTTCTTAACTTTGAACCTGAGGCAGGTGTTAAAGCATAGAAAGGTAAGTCAGTCAGCAGGTCTGAAGTGGTCTACACCTTAGAAATACGTACTGTTTTACACCTCAGTAATATATTTTCCCGGCAGGGACAGTTTAAATAGATTGCTGGGAAATCAGCTTAGGTTATCTGGATTTATATATTTTATTGCTATGGTAAAAATAATTTAGCGCTTGTGAAAGGTGCTAAAAGATCGACAGCCTGGAAGTTAAGCTGATTGTTCTATTATTTCCCAGCTCCTCTCTTTCAGACTTTCAAAGACATCTACTCTTTTCTAATCCCTCATAACTAAGTTTTTCAGCTTCTGAGACCGTGAGAGCCACTTCTCTAGGTATCTTTCGATGATGTTTACCAGGCTTGCCTAATTTGACTATGTCTGATTTATTTCATTAGGACTTATTTAATTGTCCTCTGTGTTGTTCTTGTCTGGTCTCTGAGACCTTGTCATTGATATTATATGCATGAACAACACTGTCTTTTGCAAAAGCTAGTTCTTATTTTAGATACATTAATTACTATTTAAAGAGGACAGATTCAAAAGAAGTAAGAGGCAATCCAGCTTGAAAATAATCTGCTGATTCCTTTCTCTTGAATACATTATCAGTGTTTTCTTTAGGCCATTCAACAAGGTAAGAACAGACCACAGAGAATGATTTCTTGCTATCCTGTAATTCTCGCGCTAAACTGAATGTTATTTTGCACATATTACTTCCCTATATACATGTATTCTTTTACATTCACTTCAGCAAACAGAAAAAGTTTCCGCCCTTTTTAGGAGTCCTTTTTCTGCTTAAAAGTCCATTGGTGAAGGACAACCAACGGGGTTGGGAGGCTGGAGCCCCTGCCCTCTGAGAAGAAGTTGAGAGAAATGGTTTGTTCAGCCTGGATAAGAAATAATAGGTGAGATCTAATGGTTATCTTCCAGTAAATAACAGGTGGCTGTGGAACGGATGAAGCCACTTCTCAGCACAAAGTGGTAGAACTCACAGCAAAGGACGCACGATGTAGCAAGGGAGACTCCAATTGGACATAAGGAAAAAATTGTTCCCTGCAAGAAGAGTTGTGCACTGGGGCAGGTTCTCCATCCTTGGAGATCTTCAAGACTTGGCTGAGTGTGGCCCTTAGCAAGCTGATCTAGCCAGGAGGCTATCCCTGCTCTCAGCTGGTGATTGAACCAGATAACCTCCAGAGCTTAGTCAAATCTTAGTCTTTTCTGATTCTAGGATTGCTCCCTGAGTGAACACCTGCAGCAACGTACAGACTCTCACAGCCCCTCTGAGACTCTTCTGCCCAATACACCTTCAGACTGCCTCCAGCTGTTCAGGTATCCCTTTAGCGATCAGGGAAGCATGTGCACATGTTTAACTCAAGTTAAACTAGAGTGCAATGGTTTAACAACACATTCACTGCATCTGCTGCTGCCTATGTGTTATGTTTAGTATTACCAGCGCTTTTCATTTACTGTAATTCAAGTTCATTCATTGGCATCTGCCGAAATGCAGTAGGAATAACTTCCTGTTAACTGTATCATAAATTGGAGGATAAAAGAGGACTGAGTTGAAACGGCTGATGAAATTGTTAACACGTTAGATTGCTGTGGTAGAAAGAAGCTTCCACCTTTGATTTTTGTATGTCTGCACTGTACCGTTGTTTCAATAACATGACGAGAAGGTACAAGGCTGGTGAATTGTATCCTGCATTTCAAAATGCTGCATTCCTAGCTGAAGGAAGTTGCAGTACGTGAGTAATGTGAGATATCTACAGATCTGAATTGTTCCTGGTTTTATTAAGTCGTATGTTCAGCTGTAAATGTTATGTTGTCTCTAGAGGCAAAGGATGAGTTGTACATAAGGACTATGAATTTCATATAGAAAGGGCAGAGCTGAGCAATTTTAGATTTTTCTTTTCCTGCAAAAATACCTGAAATGAGAGCAGAATTATCTGGTTATTATACAGCATAGGAGAGCCCAAGTTTCCTTCAACTCTGGCCAAGAAATGGCCATCCAACAAAATCAGCGCCACATCAGCGCCGTGCCCAGGGCTGAGACTTGACCGGAGGGGATATAAGACATTGCGAACAGGCACGTGGTAAAATCAGGGGACACAGGAGATTCAGTGTCTCGGGTATCCCATTTTAGAATGGAAGTCTCTGCACTAACGGTGTAAGTAGTGCCTGTGAGGCACTAAACCTGGCAGGACTACACCATGTTCCAAGGAGGTTGGGAAATTCCTCTCTAGGAATGAAATACTGGTAGAAGGTTTTGATAGCAAGCATTAGCTTTGTTCTAGATGACTTGTGAGACCATCTCAAGAACAAATGATCTGTGGAGAAAGGTAATACCTGTGTGCACTGATGAGTCTCCTGGAGGTCCCATGTGGTGTCAGTCTGTCCTATGGAGATGTTTCTGATGCTCTAGAACATCTTAAAGTCAGTCAGAGACAACATTAAGGCATTCAAATCTTACTTCTCTATGGGTGGGGCTTTAGTGTTTGGCTAATATCAAAAGGAATTCAGTTTTGATTTCAGTTTCTTTCTGAAAGAAAGTAGTTTAGTTGAGTTTTTGTTTTAGCAAAAGCTTTTCAAGTTACACTAGTATGCCTTGCAGTGATAAAAAACCATAGGCTAAAGAAAAGCCTAGTAAAAGTGTGTCAAATAACAAAAGCAGCTATCACAACCGCCAAACAATTTATTTGCTTTCTATGGAGAACTCGCTTATTCTGCTTTTCATATCCACGTAGGATTTGAATCTGCATCCAGCATTCAGGAAAACTCACATAATACCTCAGTCAACCCCCTCAAATAAGAACTAATGTTTCCTTTGATAAATTGCAACAGGTCACGTAAGTGACATGGTTTATTAAAAACTGATGTCATACAAAAGGGTTTGCAGGCTTAAAATAATATGGAATCTTTGATTATGCTTTTACAGAGACTGTGCTGTTCCCTCTGAGAAGAAATAGGAGGGATAATGTAACACTAATGGTGAAAAATAATCTTTTTCTGAGGAGTCTGAGCACAGGGCAGAACATTAACATTTTGTACTCCAGTCTGTCTCGGTACAGAGCTGCAATAAGAGGGTAATGCTGTTGACCCCTGCAAACTACATTGAAACGACAGCCCAATTCTTTACTGAAGTTCATAGAAAAGTACAGTAAACCAGATTTGATCTGAAAAGGTAAGCCTCATGAAACAGGGTATTTTCCCTGATATATTCTTTGTAGCATGGCGAGCATCTATGAAAAGCTGACATAATTTTCCATCTCTCTAGATTAATTTCCGGGCTGTGCCCTGAGGCAAACAAGGCTTTATTTCAAATCAACTCTGTCCACTAAACTGAGAACACGGGATCATGGAAACAGTAGATAGGTTGGGTTAGGAGGGACTGGGGGAAGTTAGGCAGTGCAGCCCCATGCACCAGGAACAGTCAGTTTTAAGACTGGAGCTGATTGCTCAAGGTCCAGGTGAGCCTTGGGAATGTCCCAGGGTGGAGGGTCCACCACCTCTCTGGGCAACTGCTCTGGTAATTATCTGCTCCTGCAGGGAAAGGCATTCAGCAAAACTGTAGCCAAACCAGTCAGCTGTCCCTTCACACAGCTGCACTGAAATACTGTATTTTCCTGAAATATAGTGAGAAAAAAGAAAGGTGGTACATGGGAGAACAGAGAGGTCTTGGTAGGAAATGAGTGATTACCAACAAATTACAGCTGATTTACAGAGAAAATGCACAGAGATTTATAGAAAGGATACCTTTTCTCAGGCTAACTGCTAAAACAGCCACAGAGGGGCCTTGCTGTGCAAAAATGAACAGCAGACGATGATTCTAAAAAGAAGTTAAAAATCTCAAACAGCTGGTAAAAACACCACTTGAATTTACAGCCAGTAACACCGGGAAAGCTGTCAGCTCTTGCTTCCAAGCAGGGTCTGGGGACAGGAGTCTAAGTAATGCATTGTGATTACTGGAAATCCACCGTATTTACCTCCAGACCCCTGACTGAGCTTGAAAGTCGCAGATAGAAATACTGGCTCTGGATGTAGAGCTGCTTGCCCCCTCACGTGTGGAAGATGTGTGCTAGCAGCAACCAATTGCTCTCACATATGGCACATCTAAGAGATGGCCCAATAACAACTTGTCAAAAGAAGCCGGAATATGTGCAGCCGTGATAACAGCTCCACAAACTGTCATATAAACGTTCTTTGGAGGGGGTGACCTTCTTGAACAAACTGTTCAAAACCACTGTCTGCCTACACCCTTGTAGGATGTAGAATGGGTCTGCGGGAGCCCTGGATGCTGAAGAAGCAGTGTAGAGTGGTGCAGCGCGCATGAGCAATGCTCCCTCAGAGGTGGGAGAGCAGAGTTTGTTTATTGCAAACACTGAATAAAAGCTACCTCCCCTGGTAGGCACTCCTGCAGGACTTTCCTGGCTTAGGGGAAAAGTTTATTTGACCTAACTATGAATATCCTCTCAAATACTGTGCCTGCTGCTTCTTGTGCAGATGTGGCTGTTTACGAACGGCTGTGCTTCCTAGCAGGAAAGTGAAATGAGCTGTGAGTCCCTGGGGAGGCTGTAAAGGAGAGAAAGCTCCGTCGAGAAGTGGTGAACTGGATGAGAAGTGGGAGGGCAAAGAACAAGCAGTAGGAGAAACTTAGGAAGCTTGCTGGAAGAAACGAAAACATTTGGAATAGTAGGCTATGGATGAAAGGAATGTTAGAAAGGTTTTGATGATCAAATATCCAATGTTAAAAGGAAAAGGTGCACCCAGGACATTTTTGTACGCAAAGCACTAGAACAGTGGCTTTCAAAGGGTGAACAAGACATTTAAGCATTGATGCACTCACTCACTGGTTCCAGCTCCTGAGGGAAATACGTCCTCACAAGAGCTGATGTCTTGAAGGCTTAAAGGGAGCAGTTAAGGGCATTGCTAGCAAGATACATCATTTCTTAATGGCAATTGCTTCTGAAGAAAATGTTGAAGACAGGCCAGCTCTGGACTTGGGAGTGATGATTAAGTCTTATGAGGACAAGAAGTACCAGAACAAACTGGTGAACAAAATAGTCGGAACTGAAACAAAATGACACATAAAAGAATGGCCTGTTCCAACAGGCCCAGTTGGTGTGTGTTCAACAACTTGGAAAAGCCATAAGCCTGACACTGAAGACCTGCAAATGAAATTGTGCTGTAGTACATAACACATCAGAAATATTAATCCATGGTCTATATTCCATGTTTATTAAATTGATATACCAAAATTAATTTTACCAGTTTAAATTTATGTTAAATGCTTATGTTTCATTTAGACTCTAAATCTATTTTTTTCAATTTTTCTTATATTATTATTTATAAACTATATGCATCATATATTATAAATTATATTACACTATATACTATATGTATATCATTATATATTTGTATATCATAGCACATAATATATGCATATGTTGATATAATTGTCTATTTATAGATTATATACTACTAAATTACATAATAATATATCACATATTATTTAATATTATTATGTTTATATCTTATATAATATAATGTAAACATTTTTCCTAGACACATTTACATATATGACATTATGCATTCTATCTATACAAATTTGTATTACATAATGTATAAAATAATATGTATTACATAGTAAAAAAAGTTCTCACTGAAACTTGACTTGTGCTAGGGCATTAAAAATACACAAATGCTGTGTGTCTACTTTGTTCTGGCTTTTTTTCAGATAAAAAAATTAAAGCTTTCTAAGTAATCTGGGGAATCAAGAGCCAGTAAACCTTATGCCTGCGGCTGATGAATAGGTTCTATTGATCATTTGAAATAAAAAAGAAATAAAAAATAATAGATAAAGGGCATCATAATGTAATTAATGGTTCAAAAATTTTTGAGGAAGTCCTTTCTTAGCAGCTTTAAAAATGCAGAATCTTCTTCTGGCTACAAATCTGGCCACGATATAGAAAACAGAGTAGGACTGAGAAATCAGTTTTCAGGATGACAAAGAATTAGAGATGTCAAAATGTTTAAAAACATTAAGCTTCAACAGTTGATCTGCATAGCGTATTAAATACTTAGAAATTTGTAAAGAACATGAACTGTGAATTAGCAAAATCTGCAGAGGCCACATGGCTATTTGTTTTAGTTTAAACCTGAGAATATTACAAGGCAAGTTGAATAGGAGGTGATTGTGCCCCTCTATTCCTCTCTTGTGAGACCTCACCTGGAGTATTGTGTCCAGTTCTGGAATCCTCAACATAACGATATGGAGCTGTTGGAAGGGGTCCAGAGGACGGTTACAAGGATGGTCAGAGGGCTGGAGCACTTTCCATACGAGGGCAGGCTGAGAGAGTTGGGCTTGTTCAGCCTGGAGAAGAGAAGGATCCGAGGAGACCTTACAGCCACCTTCCAGTACCTGAAGGAGCTACAGGAAAGCTGAGGGGAGACTGTTTATAAAGGCTGGTAGTGATAGGATGAAGGGTAAAGGGTACAACCTGGAGAGGGGCAGATTTAGACTGGACATATGGAAGACTTTCTTGACCATGAGCGTGGTGAGACACTGGCCCAGGTTGCCCAGAGAAGCTGTGGCTGCCTCATCCTTGAAGGTGTTCAAGGTCAGGTTGGATGGGGCCTTGGGCAGCCTGATACAGTGGGAGGTGTCCCTGCCTATTGCAGGGGAGTTGGAACTAGATGATCTTTAAGGTCTCTTCCAACCCAAACTATTCCATGATTCTATGGCTCTATGGTTCTATGATTCTATAAATAAAGAACTTAATGAAAGACAAGCAAATGGAGGATGTTGTGATGAACGGTCTTCCATAGTGAATACAAAGGAAAGGGCACTGGAGGCAAAAGATAAACCTCTGCAAACACCTTGTTCTATGTTAGATGTTGAACAACCAACATGGTGGCGAGATCTGGGCACCGCTCTACACAGCTCAGGGGGAGACCTCTGCTTGATGGGGGATTCCAGGTGGATAAAACATTGAGGGTTTTTTGTCATGTTCCGACACAAACTGGGAAAACATAACAACTTTTTTCCCTCTTTTTTAAATGGTTTTATCCAACCTCAAAGTAGGCCTTTTTTTGTTACAGAGGGTTGAACAAGACAATCTCCATTCCAGTCTGAATCATTCTGATCCCAAGGAAAAGAATCTGGCGCTCCCCTCAGAGCCGTCAGGATACAGAATTAGACGACTGTCTCATCCATCAACTCATTTCTACTTATGTAGACATTTCTGCATTATATAAAAAATACAAACCAGATGCCTGTTTCAAATCTTGCCTTCGCGCAACATAAACTATTTGTTTTTATTGCACATAGAATGGAATTTATAAGTAATATTGAAAGATTATGAGATGTAATACATAAATATCATCAGACATTCTTTGGGAAAAGCCAGTGTTTTATTACTGAGAATTCAGAGTCTTCAAATGCCCAGGCAATAAAGTTCCTGACTAGCCAAAGCTGCCCCATGCGTAACAGCATGAAAACTAAGATTCTTTTTTGATCTGTTTTGAGCACGTTGATGTTTCCAGTGGGTTCAGGTGCAGTAATAGACAAAATCAGAACTCACCGCAAATGTCTCCTATGAGGAAAATCCTGGAGAGTTCATGTTGCTGAGCCCGGAGAAGAGAAGGCTTCATGGAGACCTTATTGTGGCCTTTGAGTCTTAAAAGGGGGCTGCAAGAATGATAGGGGTAATGATAGGGGTAAACTTTTTAGCAGGGCCTGTTGCAACAGAACAAGGGGTAATGGTTTTAAACTAAAAGAAGGTAGACTTAGACTAGATATAAAGAAAAAGCTTTTTACAATGACGGGAGTAAAACACAGGAACGGGTTGCCTGGAGAGATGGCAGATACCCCATCCCTTGAAACATTCAAGGTCAGGCTGGATGAGGCTCTGAGCAACCTGATCTAGTTGAAGGTGTCCCTTCTCACTGCAGCGGGGTGTGGAGTAGATAGATGGCTTTTAAATGTCTCTTCCAACCTATACCATTCTATGATTCTAAAATTATCATCCTTTTCAGTTGCTCCTTAAGACTATGCACAACATCGAAGGACTGTGGGTGCCTTCTGGCATCCTTGAGTCTAGCATCCAGAGCTGTGGCATTCAGAGCAATCTGGAGAAGCTATAATAGCCTTGAAAAGATATATGGTTCCCCTTGAAGCCCACATTTAACTCTTACAGTTTTCCACAAGGCCACTTTACACTTTCTGAAACAACTGAGTCCCTTCACACTAAGTAAAAGGTTATATTTATTTGAGTAAAAAGCATGCTTGTGACTAGTGCTGATAAAACGGACTTGATTTACTTTAATTCCTTTTACATCTGAAAATGGATGACAAGGTGAAACATTCTTTTAAGTAATTTCTCAGGTTCAATCCAAAGTGTTACATTACTCAGGAAGGCAGAGACTGATGTATTAAGGAAGGGCAAGGTATTTCCGATGAGCTGAGACTTAAATGTGTGAGTACCTTTGATGGATTTTTGGCTTACTGGTCAAAAGCGGCAAACAGTGAGAGTACAGAAGGAGTGACATGAAGGTGGTTGTTTGTCTCAGCTCAGTTCATTTTCTTGTCAGCTGATCTGCTGAATTTGCTTCCTTTGGCTAGGTTTTTAACACCTTTGTTGGTTGCTCAGTGTTAACTTCACTTTCCTTTCCTCTCCCCTCACCCTGCCCTAATCTCTTCCCTCCCTTTCTACCTCACCACAAGGAATCTAGTAGATTTACCCATCAGGCAGCAGCAGATGATTTAGTTGGAGAAGGGAAAAACTGGGAAAAATATAAACATTTTCAATATGTAGCTTGTAGACAAACACATCTCTCTGTTAAGGACCTGTGAAATTAAAAGCAGTCTCCTATCATTTATTTCCTCCTGAGGCCAAGAAGGTAAAACTGTATTTTCTGTTAAGTGGGTGGATTTCAACAAAGATACCTAAACACTTCTCTTCCAGATTGGGAGAGTTTAATTTAATTGAAATAATGCCTACAAAGGATTACATTTTGACTAGCTGCTTGAATCAAAGAGGATAATCTCTTGCATTATCGATGCCCTCTAAACTTTGCACTGTTGTCATCCACCGAGTAACATAATTCCTGATATGTCTGAGTCTGTTAGGGAACCAGGGCATGACAGGTTTGTGGGAGCTGGAAGCAATGCGTAGTGGCAGGGGCATTCTGTTTAAAAGAGAATGTTTGCCCTTAGTGTAAATCTAGCCTCTGTCAGAAGTTAACGATGTTCCTACAGATCCATTGAAGACATCTTTCAATTTAAAAAGGTTCTATCCTTTTACTAGTTTGGGTTTTTTAATTATATAGACAAAAATATGGCCAAACATTTAAAAAACCTTTGGTGCTTTGCCCTGTTCAGTTGAAGCTGGATATGCCAGCTGTTCAACTCCATCAGTTAAAGAGTATACTTAAGCTTTCATCATTTGTTTTACAGCATTAGTATTAGACAACAAAGAGATGTAGGCATTGGGAAATAAAACGCTGCTTGAATTTCTGTATTACATTAGAGCTACTGTTACATGTCATCTGACAAAACCTCAGATCACTTGAAAAAGTGTTCTGAAGAGAGAATTTATTTCTTGCAATTCATCTCAATGACAGAGATGGCATGACCATACAAACCAGAGCTGTCTGTTCTCGGATTTGTACATTAGCTGTAATAAGGAATAGCTGTCACTATCGCCCTGATCCAGCAGATCACAACTTTAAGCCACACAAAGGCAGCAGCAAGGTTTATTTGTGTTCATTAAGCTAAGCACATGTTCAACTGACTCGTTACGCTGACAGCTTCCCACTCCCTCTTCAGCTGGTACATTGCAAAAAAGCTTACCTAAAACCATATCACATCAGGTACAGCTCTGCAAAGTAGGTGGTAGTCATGCAAGTTACAGATGTCTGCTAGCTGAGGACTGAGTGAATATGTAAACATTCGTGAGTGCTCTCCCTCATACTAGAACTTGCACCTTTCAATTTAAAAGGAGTCCACGCTGGCCGGTGACGATGTCAGCGGGGAGGTCTCTTGGGTATAATCCACACGTACTCTAAATCTCTTGAGAAAACACTGGGAAGGTGGAAAGGTGTATTAGAACTGAACTGCTGCTCTGGGCACGTGAAATAACGTAGGAGAAAGAGGTATAAAGAAGAATTTTCTGGTAGTCTTCCAAATTTCTTTGCACCTGCTGACTTCTCATCTTTCCCAGTTTGGCTTTCTTTACTGACAGGATTTTGCGTTCTTCTCTGTCAAAAGAAGATTTCAAAAGAAATTAACAGCACAAACTGAAGCTTCTCCTTCAGAAGGCTGCAATAACTCCTGCTTCTTTTCCTTCCAAAGGACACTTAAATCCTTCCACGTGCAGGAAGTCCAGTATAAAAGTCATGTAACCAGTCCCAATAGTTGGACACATTAGATGGGTTAACCCCTGCATACCCTGGCACTGTTTATTAGAAGAATACCTGCTTAATAATCAAATTGGCATTGATTATTGAGTTTGGCTTTCTCACAGCATCCCAGGAACACAGCTACCTGCAATAATTTATGGTCACCAGGTACACTGATGGAGACTGTTTCTGACTCCTCCTTTGCTGCCTTCACAATGATGGATCCTTACCACACATACACCAACTCGCCTTGTTATATTTTATGCTTCCTCCAAAAAGAATTTACTGTGGGTATTATGGGTGGTGTCCAGTGCTCTCTTTCCAAGAGCTGGTGCATGAACTGCAGAGCAGATAGCTCGAACCAGCAACTGGATCGTGTCTTCTGTCAGTGAAATTCACGTCAAAAAACGTATTCTTTTCAGGGCACTTCCACTGGGCATGAACTTTTGAATTTATTACTGCCAATACAGAAACAAGAGCAGAAATGGCCTTGAGATGAAGTTGTCATTTATACCCCAAGTGCTGCAGAAGATTTATGTGTAGTTATGCTCCAGATTTGAAAGTCTTATGGGTGTTATGGTGGAAAGAATGCTAGAACAGTCTGTTTCAGCTTTGGTCTTGATTTGGGTCCAAGTTTCCCCTGTATATATAATATATATAAAAAATATATATACAAAGACACATATACATGTAAATATAAAATAAAAATACATATAAAAAAATATAAATACCTCCAGAATAACTGAATGTCTGTGGAGTAGGTGTCCAGAAGGTCAGGTTAGATTTTTTTCTGCTTGGTGATGGAGGAGAGGTGTCAGGCAACTGGATGTAGATACACTTTGTTTGCAAGAGACCCTGGGCACCACTTGTGATCACTGAAAGCAGCAAACGCACACTCTTGCAGTGCTTAACATTCAAACCCACTTCACTTCCAGTATTACTCCATTTTGCACCGCCTAAACCAGCTGAATCACAGCACTATTCACTGTTGCAATGTTAACAGCTGTGCTCTAGGGCTAGTCACTTTGAATACATTAGTTCTTTGTTCCAGCCCTTTGTTTTTCCAAGTGCTCTGCTTGACAACACAACTTTATCTCAGAAATGGGGTGAAAATAAGTGCAAGCAGAGAAACCTTTCCTATCCAGAAACAGTGATGCAAAGCACACCGGGGAAGCAGGGGAGGAAAGACAAATCCAGGTCCTTACCCTGGCAGCCTTTGTCTCCACAAGGTGGGCAGGAGAATTAGTGTGCTGACCAGACTGGGGTCTGCTGTGCAGCAGAATGTGGGCATCAAACACAAGCCCAGGAACCGCACTGCAACACGCTCCAGGTGAAAATCCCTGTCAGAAACGCCACCAAAATCCTTTTTGCCTCAGATATAAGTTTTCAGAAAGTTTAGAGGGTGCAGATGAAACCAGGGCAAGACTTAGAAGGGGCTTTAGCCTTAGTAATTGGAGAATAGATCACCTTAGGAACCATGAGCCTTGCAATGTGAGACAACTTGAGTTCCAGTAACTTGCTTTCCAGAATACAGAGAATTTTCCTGCAGAATATCCCCTCTGTAGGATTCAGGATCGCTTTACTTGGTTTCCTTCCTATTCTCTCTACCGAGGAAAGTCTTTTTCAATCTTGCATTGCAGGGAAACATACAACATGAAAAACTTGTCCCTGCCCATGGCAGTCAGGTTGGAACCAGGAGATCTTTAAAGTCCCTTCCAACCCAAACTATTCTATGATTCTATGATTCTATGATTCTATGATTCTATGATAAAAAACTTAAGCTTTAGGTTCCTCAAGAAAAGCAGAATTTAAACTTCTCTCAAAACACCTATTTACATGTAAAATACTTACAACAGTGGACTGGTAGCTAGGTTACGCATGCAAATATTTTACTGTGTATCTGCTAATTAGTGGCAGCTTCAACAAGTGTTTGCACAACTTCGTACAACTTCATCCATGCAGTTAATTTAGAGCATAAGATGCTTGGAAGAGCGTACCTTACATTAAGTGTGGAGTCAGGATCAGCTTTCTGAAGGTTAGCAGCTTTATGAATCAAGTAGAGCTTCATAGGCATATTTTGGGCCTCTGAATAGAAAAATTTGTAATACAAATTATATAATAGAATTGTAGAATATTTAGTTTGGAAGCTGAAACCTCTAGTCCAAACTCCTGCTTCAAGCAGGGCTAACTTCAAAACTGAATCAAGTTACTCAGGGCATCATCGAGTCCCCAAAGTCGACCATGGTAGAGATTCCATTATTTCTAGGCAATGTACTCCACTGCTCTCCTGGTCATGTGGTAAAGAGGTTCTTCTCTCCATCCAGCTGGGACCTTGTTTGCTGCAACTTGCTCTTTGGCTCTTCATCTCAGGGAACAGTAGGGCTGTATCTTCTTTGTAATCCCTTTCTAGGTAGCAGAAGAGGCCAATCAGCCCCTTCTCAGCCTTCTCTTTCCAGGCTGAGGAGAACTGTCTCTCTCAGCCTCTTCCTGTCTGTCGCAGCCTCTGGAGCCCTAACCACCTTGGTGAACCTCCACTGAATTTGTCGAAATTGCCCCTTCAATTTGTCAAAAACTGCTGTGTTCCTGGGGGCCAAAACTGAACACAGCACTAACACAGCACTCCAGATGTCAACTCCTAAGTGATGAACAGAGGAAAAGAATCACTTTCCTTAACAAGTCTGCTATGCTTTTGCCAGTGCAGCCCGCTATGTGGCTAGTCTTTACTATGAGAAGGTCACACTGTCGATGCCTTGTAAATCTGCTCTCCAGCAGGGTCTCAAAGTCTCCTGCAGAGCTGCAAGCTAGCCAGACAGTCCCCAGCCTTTACCGATTACTCGGATGACTCCATTCGAAGTACAGAGCTTAGCATTTGCCATTGATGGAACCCCATGAAGTTTCTGTTGGACCATTCCTTCAGGCCTGTCCAGGTCCCTCTGAATGTGAGCCCTGCCTTCCAGGATATATCAATTTGGTGGGATTATAATCAAGTCTATTCATACATTATAAAATTATATTTATGTAATAATTAAATAATAAGAAAAAAAATCTCATCCAGTATAAGGCATTAGCTGTGTTTGTATTGTTATCACACATTCTCAGAACTACAAAATGCCGGCATAAAAGAAGAAAAGTTTTAAAAAATGAAGAAAGGGTTTACATTTCTCTTAAGGATGGTCTGCTTTCATTCCCAAGATGCACACTAATCCAAATCAGCATGGATTTTGTGCTGAATTTGAAGTCTTGGTTTTGTTGAGGAATTTCAGAAGGGAATCTTTGGCAAAAGTCTATGGATCTTGTTAATGCAAATGAGAAGGGAAGAACTCTAAATTGCACAGACAGTTAGGTTTGGTTCAGTTCCATTTCACTGATTTTGAGGAAAGAACATGCAACACACTTCAAATATTTCTGCTAGTAAACCACAAATAATTTAAAACATGTGAATAAGAAAACACAAGAATATTTGACAGCAGAAGATAATGAATGCTAGGTGTGGTGGCAAGCACTAAGTATAAAATGTAAAGTTTTCAGAGTGTGTGGAGTTATCTCTGAATTCCCATTTGGTGAAACACAACTGCAATGAATATTTATTGCCAGCCTATTTAGCAGCATGAACAAAAGGAACTGTTATAAATAAACAACACTATGACAGTTTCACTGCTGTTAGCTTGACTTCTCCTATGAAGTCAATCAAACTGAAAGACAAAGCAATCAGGGAAAAGACTAAGTCAAACATACAAATTACAGAGTTTCTATTTTTTGTGCTAACTACCATCATCGCTGACTCGTCCAAGACTTACTAGTGTGAAGAAGCTGTTGGTGAATTTTGACAGGTATCAGCATGGCATTTGCATGCTTCTAGATCGAAACGCAGGCTTTAGACATAAATTTACATGATTTTTTTTAAGGTTTCCTTAGCATATCAGTAAAATTTTGACATTATATAAAGGGGGGTAAAATTTATGAAGTAGAGCAATGTACATTTAAGAGGACGCAATTAAGCAGTCAATAATACAGGCTGGAAACAGAGAGGCAAGCTCTGTCTTTGTACAATAACTTCTTTCCATGTCCTACTGGCTGCTCTTGCTGCAGTACTTTACCTCTACGCTTTGATGTACAAATGAAACCACCCCTCCAGTGCAGCTGTGCTGATAATAGCAGGTGACTCACTTTCAACCTATTTGTCCTCAGACCTAGTTTGACTGCCACTTTATTCTTCAAAGGCAGCAAAGCAAAACTTTAAATGTGTCACTAACTCAGGCAAAAACCTCCAGTCCATATTTAGTAACCCATCTGCTCTGCAAATCTGAACTCAGGTCAGAGATGTACAGAATCCTTTGGCTCAACTCAACTAAGGCACACGGCTGTGAAGTGTTTGCAAGATTGGTATGTGAATACAAGACAGGATCCACGTTTCCTAGGTAAGCTTAGAGGCCTTTTGCTCCCAGCTTCCCACAGCTGGCGCTTTGCAGGACAGTGCACGATTTCAGTGCATGTGCTCAGCCCTCTCAGTCTCTCTTCTTCATTTACATCAGGGCTGCATCTTTGCCTTAGTGATGAACACAGGAAGGCTGGAGGTGGTACATACCCAGGAGCTTTCCTTCAGCGTCTCTACTGACTGTCATCTTCTGAAATGTGACATCTGTAGCGGATTATTTAATAGGTTGGTGCTTGGCAGGGAGGGGACACGCCAGTAGAAAATGATACTGTACCAGCAGCTTGTCCTGTTTAATTCTGTTTGTACCATTCATAGCACAGTTTGAGAGGCACTGTCTTCACCAGAAGTTACCTGCCACATGGAAGAGACAAACCCTTCACACTAACTATATGTAATTTCACATCTGCCCATGTAACACTGAAAAGTAAATCTTCAGTACATCAGCCAAGCTCCACTTCACCAACAGTAAGTGTGTTGATAATCGACCACCTCACTGCAGTTACGTAAACAACCACGCTGGCTGTAATGCTAGTGGAAAATGACAACACTATGGCTCCGTGTCTGTGCCTGAAAATCTTGGGAAATAAAGAGTAAAATGAGGAGAAGAAAACCCTGGGATTTAAATCCCAAATGCCAGCTAGTTCTACAGCATTTACTCTGTACAGTCAGCCTACCAAGAATAGATTCCTCTGTCTTGCAAATTCCCGTGGAACAGCAAGTACATATACATTAGGGCACTTGCCATCACAGTGATCACTGCTTCGCAGACACGACTCTGGATGTCTTTCTAAATGACTTTTCTGAAAGTATATATATTACACAGTCATATCACATGTATTTGTTGTGCTTGAAAGGTTTAGTCCCAACCCTGCTATTTATGCAACAAGTTCCATTTTAGGATCTTAAGTATTGCTTTGGACAGGGAGTGAGTCTTTTTTTACATAACATAGTGTCATAGCACCAAATAAACAGATCATACCTATTATCTTTCTTCGGATTCAAGGCTGAAGCTTAGGCTGGAATGAAGGAGACACACTGCCTTTGCAAGAAAAAAATCAAGGCAAGTTCAAGAAGATTTTGCTGCGTTTTTGATTGTTGAACCTTTAGGACCAATTTGTAATGACGCAGAAATACCTTCCCATATAAATCATCGGCTCTATTCTTTGTGGGTATCTTTCAGTGTTTAGGTATTCAGAGACAGCTTTCTTCCTTTATTATAAGCATTCTTCAATGCTTGTTAAGTCAAATAGCTTTTTCAGACTCAAAGAAGGTCCTCCAAAAGGGCACAGTCTAAAAAAATCCAGGAAGTAACTTCCTAGTACGACTTCACACCTCCCCAGATGCTAGTTTCATATTAATCATCAGTTCTGGGGACAGCAGATGGAAAATAATATCCCTGATAAAACGGGATAACAAGAGTTGGAGGACCTGTGCTGACTGCTAATTTTACAAGAATTCCTAAAGAGATTTTTGACTGGATAAAGGGGGCAGATTGGTGTTTACTGTCTGAAAAAAAAAAATCCTCCTATTTCTTTGATATTAAGGAACTCTGAAAAAGCAGATGATGGGCCAATCTATTCAGCATTTGGCCTCCTTGAATTCAGGATCTGAAAATGACACTTGGCTCTATCTCTCAGGCACTAAAGTGGGGCGACAGCCTGATTTGAGTTTCACACTGCAGCTCCAAATCTTAACAGCCTCAGCTGCCAGAATGAAGACAAAGCAAGCAGGAAGCACGTATCACTTTCTAGAGCACAAACAAAAAGGACATTATAGGATCTTTTTCACTGAAGTTTCCTCAACAGAAAGGCACTCGGAGCAGCTCTGCAAGCAGCTACTTCAGTAGGTCCTATCTAAACTGCTGTCCTTCAACCCTCCTTGTTGCTGCTTTCTGGTACCGTTTTGTTTTCCTGTGATCCTTCATTTCATCCCCTTCCATTATCAGGCTTTTTTATCCTATATTTTAACTTCCCAGTTACATCTTCCTAACCCTATACTTTTCTCTCTCTCTCCCAGGTCTTGCTGTCTTCCTTCCTCTCATACACCTTTCCTTTCCCAATTTTCTCAGTCACTTTTTTTAGGCTTGTCTGTAGAATGTGTCTAGCACACAGCCAGACAAAAACCACGAAGTAATTTTCCCTAAAAATAGATCAACCCTTTTTCTAAATCTCTTAAT
Source organism: Cuculus canorus (assembly GCF_017976375.1). Taxonomy (NCBI): domain Eukaryota; kingdom Metazoa; phylum Chordata; class Aves; order Cuculiformes; family Cuculidae; genus Cuculus; species Cuculus canorus. The sequence continues at coordinate 74,798,384 of NC_071402.1, read as the reverse complement.
TAACTACATTCCTAGCCATCTCTCTCCCCAGTCAGAAGCACAATGCTTCTGTGCTCCCTGCTGTCCTCTTTTCCTGCATCTCCCCCAGCGCAGCCTGCGATAAGCTGTCATCTCCTCAATAGGAACAGTCATATTTTTGGTGCAGGAACTCCATCCTGCCCTAGTTCATGCAGTGTACTTTTCCTTCTTTCTTCCTTGCACGATTTGTTGCTGCAGCTTATTACACATGCTCAGCTCCCCTTCTGCCACAGCTTCAAAGCACTACGGATTTTTTGATTTGCTTCTCCTACTGCTCCAAGGCTCTGAGTGATACAGAGAACCTCCTACAGCCAGAAAGTAACTGTGATTTTTAGCAATGATGTTTGCTGTAACTATTTAAAGCACACTTAAGAAGACACATAATAAGTAGGTTTGAGGGAAATGGTAGCAATCCACCCACCATATTCCTTTTAGCTAACCCTTTAATTAAATATTAAAGATATTGTTCTCAGGAAGATTTAAAATAACCCACCGACAGAAAAGAGAGACAGGCTAAAAAAATAGCAGAAAAAGAAATTATCCCCTCCAAAGACTTACCAACACCTTCACACTGCTCTTAACACAATTTTACTGTGCTGATGAGGGAAGAGCTTTTCTGAAGGAAAATAACAAACCCTATGCTTGATAGTGCTATATCTCTCTACACATTCTCAGGGAGTCCCACTAGAGAGTGCAAATTATTTGAAGCCTAACTAAACATACTAGTTTCCTCTTTCATAAGGGATAGCAAATAAAACATTTGTAAAACTTAGTAAATACATTACTCAAAATGTTACTCCTCACTCCAAAGCCACACTCTGCCGCTGCCTGCACAGAACCGATACAGTTTGAGGGGAAAAGTATACACACATCGATTATAACATCATCTCCAAGTATAAAGTAGGGTGAGATAAATCACAGCAAGATGGGCGCAGATTTGTGGTACAAATCATTTCTTTTTATAACTGAGATAAGGGTACCACAAGTGGGTACCACAAATGGTCAAAGGAGAAAGTGAAGAGGCAGCTGCTGGAGATGAGAAGTGTAAGAAACCAGCTATGTCCACGAAGCTGAGCGGCTCTGACCCGCATAACCATTTTGGTGAAGGCTTTGATTATTTTTCTCCGTATCTAACTGACAAACTGCTGCACTGACAAAGCATCTCTAGGTAGACAGAGCAGTGTTTTCGCACCAGTACTGCCAGAATATCTGCTCTGCTGCTTCTTCACTGTTGTTTGAACTCTATTGTCTTTCATTAGTCTTTTGTTCTTCTCTGTTGTGCATAGTTTTAAATTCCAAACACCAAACCTCTCTGTAGAGTCTCCACTGTTGCTGTAATGCAAACGGAAACTGGTCAAACATTTATATTTTGTCTTGTGCTACCCATATAAAGGGAAGTGTTTTCAAACACACACTGTTTCACCCCTCCAAATTAGTCTTACAATCGATACTGTCCTGCTTTCAATTAAAATACCACTGCAACAGAGATATCTTTTAAGTGCTTAGGATTTCATGACAGAAAACCTGTTTGAATACAAACATTGGTCAAAATGATTGAATTCCTGAGGCAACAGAAACGATACTGATGATTTTATTCAGCATGTTTTCAATACGATTTTCCATTTGGAATCCACATTTTTTAATGCTTTTCTTATACCATTTTAAACATTACCTTCAGCTTTTATGGAGTCCTTTAAAAAGTTTTTTTTTTTTTTTTCAATTTGTTTACCAGAAAACTTAAATCTTAGTGATTAAATAATAGGACATTTATATACATCAGTGGGTTCTCTCAGATACTGGGCTCTAAGTACATACAATGCCTATTGAGTGAAAATAAAAAAGAAAATTCCAGTCATGCAAATCATCTTACAAACCATGTTCCATTTGCCTTGAAAATTTTTACTCTGTTACTGGCATATCATTTTAAAATTAAGCAGATAATTTTTAAGGTTGCTTTCTCTGTTTTCATTGATTTGTTTTGCCATTTTGAAAAAACCGTCAGGCCACATGCTACTGCAGAAGGTACCGGCAGGGTAATAATGGTTCTGCTACCACGAACCAACCACTCGAGGCCTTGGCGTGGACATGTTTAAAAAAACCACCTAACCTTCAGCTAGCTGCACTGGTTTATTTCTGAACAGCACATCACAACATGAGCATAGATAGCACATTGTAACCGGTTGGGTGATTCCACTTAATAATTTTTCAACACTAGGACCTTTCAGCATTTTAATTCTGGTTTCATTTACGAATTAGAGGCCATATATAGAGCACAAATGAGGTCTAAATTTAGTCACAGCAGACCACAGTTCCACATAAAGACAAATCTTCAAGTTATGTTGACCTGCTAGGAGACAAAGATAAACAGCACAGCAAACATGTACCTGCAATGCACTGCTTCCCTATTAAATATTAACTGTTTCATTTACATTTAAATGAACTGAGCAGTAATGGATAGACTTCCCAGTACTGCGGTTTGGTGCTGCTGTCATGGAAAGAAGCTGAAGACAATGTGGGCTGTATGGGGCAAATGACACAATCTCAGCATCCACTCAAGTGACTTCAATGATGACCGTTCTCAGTCTTGAAATATAATCCTACACAGCATTTTTTTTTTCTCTCCCTCTGTAAACACATCTGTTCATAAATAACTTAGATGTCTCCTTGACATTCATGGTATGTAACTGAAGCTGAAGTAGAAAAGGATGGGCGGTGTACAGCACTGAGGAGATGTCACAGTACTTTTGTTCAGCATTTTTGTCAAGTGCAGGTTGCTAACATCAGCCATCAGAGACAGGCGGGGTGACCCACCCATATTTTTCATGGGTCTTCACCAAACTCTTAAATGTTGCTTCAGCTTCCTTTCGACTGAATGACTTTTTTGATTTGCCAGCTTTTCTGCAGATACGGCCCTGCACCAAACAAAAAGAGAAAAACCTTCATTAAACATGTGAACACGCAGCTGGAAACCACAGCTTACCTTTTCAATGCATCAGGCCAGGAGGCATTCACTTATGGGCACCGAAACAGCAGAGTTCCCAAAACTGGGGCAGACCACTGCGTTATTAGAGATGATTAAAAATGATATGCAATAAAGGCAAATAATAATAATAATAATAAAAGACATCTGCTGGACTACTTCTTCCCAGCGAGCCCCTGTGCTGGCATGCTGCCCTGCATCAGCGATCAGCGGCTGCTGCCGCAGCCACGCTGTGCCGCTTGCCTTCCTCTCTGCTGCATGGGGAATCTTGCAGACAAGCAAAAGGACTTCTGCCGTAAAGCATTTGGCATGCAGACCCTCATGCCCACCCAGCACAGCAGACAAGGACTGTGAGGAGCACAGAAATACACTATAGAAACGGCGCCTCAGCACAGCAGGGCACCGCTTCCCACCAGCTCCTGGGGACAAGCGGGTTTTGTGAGCATCCAGTGGCCCTTGTCATCTGCAAGAGATGCTGAGGGATTCAACAGTTTCCCAGCCCCCGCTAGTCCCCCAGGGCCAGGGCTGTGGATGAAGGAGGAGGCAGGCAGCTGCAAGCAGTGCTGAGGTACCAGCTTGGGGCTGGGGAGATGGAGAGAGGTTTCAACCTCATTTTCATGCCATGCTCGTAATATAGTCTGAGGTGTGAATATCACAGGGTCGGTGACTCCGAAAAAGCACCATAAAAGCAGAGTATTTCTGCTTGCTATGTCTCAGGGCTACCCGTATCTGCCCCCTGCCACATACTGCTAACGCAGACCATCAGTAAAAATTATACCCATCCCACTCCATTTTTCTCTTTCCAATCTGACCCATGAAAAAAGAATAGCTCAGGCACTTCTTAAAGGCAGGAGCACCTTAAAACCACTTGCTTCACACCTATATAAAAGAGATTTGCCATTTGTTTACCACTCTTTCATGACAAGTTTGATAATAAGTGAAAATATACACACTTAAACATACTGCATCTTTATTACTTTGCAATTAAATACTACCATAAATACACAGCAGTAAATAATTTCAAATGCTTGTTTGGCAACAGAGACTTTCACTGATTTATTAATAGTTTACCTTATTTTTCACATTGGTCCATGTAATTTACCAACTAACAGAGACACAAGAAATTCAGCTGCAGATTTATTCCACTCTACAGCAATAATGCCCTCTAATGTATTTATGCCTATTTGATTTGTCACAAAATAGAAGTTTATTAAAGTCACAAGTATAATGATTTCAATAACTTTGACAGACTGCAGCGAAAGCCTTTTTTAGAATAAATGGTATTTGATGAGCTCCCACCATATCACAGTGTTACAATTATTAAGAACTGAGTTAGTATGTTCTCATTTTTTCCATTCTTTTGCTCAAAATGATGCATCAGGCTGCATCTTTTGCCTCTCATATTCTACTGTCAATTTGGATTTTAAATCAAAAATTGTCATTTGTAATTGCATGCAACAAATAATACTAAGAAAATAATCAGGTATATGGAGGGAGAAAAAGGAGACAAAGAAGAGGAAAAAAGAAAACAAATCCCATCCTTGGGGTATCAACATTATTTTTACAGACTAAAATGAGTAAGACTACTCTGCAGTGTGGACAAATCACTTTGTTCTAGATAGCTGTCACAATATTGCATGGATACACTTTTGTGTTCAGCATCACTCTTATAACAAAACTGTGGACACATGAGATAAAAAAAGCTGTTTCCCACTTCTGTTTTAATGAGGCATTTTCTGTGTGGTTTGACTTCCGTTGCAGAGTCTACCTTAACTAAAGATTAGGAACAGCTTCTAATTCCCACAATGATTTATTCACAGCCAATTTATATCCATTTGATTTCTACAAAAATAGCTATTTTACTTTTTGATGCTTTTCCTCACCTTTCTCCCTAGTCGCCATTTACAGACTAGCAATGTAGCTCCTCTTTAAACACCCCTTGACAGACTAAACAGCAACATACCTTCCCCATCTCCATCCTAATTTGTCAATTAATGTTTCCCAAATAAGGATGACCTGGTTGGTACTTGATTCAACCCCACTAATATATTTTCTTTAAAGAATGTTCCTTTTTTAGTTCTGACAAAAGGAATAATTAAATAAAATTGGGTATTATATTTTAAAAATGTCACTGACTAACTAGCTTGCATATCCTGCAGGAATAGTTCTGTTGCTTCCAAACACATTTTGTATTTTCTCTCTAATATGAGCTTTTGTTGGAAGCATACTTAGAGAAACATAAGGAAAGATAAAGCCAAGTGCAACAGAAGATGAAATCAGCCCAGGAAATGCCGTTCTCAGAGTCTCACTGATGAAATGTACTATTGAAAGTAACCATAAACTTACTCTACTACTAAATTTCTGGATTAGGTCCATTTGCCGTCTCTTTTCTTACACATATGATTTTTTTTTATCATTTAAGGCTTTGATACCTCTCTGAACCGTGTGCATAGCACCTAGCACAGTATGGTCTACATCTTCCCCAACTTTATCGAAGTATTAACACTAATCTGTATCTAGAAACAGGATATATCGCTCACGTTCAGTGTCAGTGACTTTCAAACAAGGGAAGTAAGAATTCTTTGGTGTTGCAATAGCACAGTGAATTTCATTACCTCACCTAAAATGTTACTGGAGCCACAGCAAATGAAATGAGCATCATTCCATGATTTTTTTTCTCATACTTCTTTGTTTTGAATGCAAAGAATGATTAAGTCCACTTTGTAAATGCATTCTGCTACTACATGCAGGTTGTATGTAAACTACATCATCAAAGACCAGCTAATTCTACCCCACTGTAGTCCACGCACTTCTACGTTTATACAGAAACCATGGGTGGCACAGTTAGCACTGTCTCTTATTAACTAATATCCTGCCAGCTGTTTATAATTTGGATAAAATTTAACCTCATGGGCTGAAAGTTTCCCTTTTTTGGTGCCTCAAGTAAATCTCAGGTAAAAAGGAAGACGGGTGGAATTTCAGTCGACACGGTTCAGATGCTTTTGAGTCTATACTTGAGTATACTTGGTATCTTCTGGCTTAATGATTTTTAGCTTTTTGCATTCCCACAGAACTCTTCCCAAGTTTAACTAAAACCCAGCATTTTGCAGGCAACTGTAATAGAAAGTGTCAAACATTTTAACAGGCACTGTTACCAGCTTTGACTACAGTTTCATTTTCAGATTGATACTTAACCATGCACTCATTTTAACTCTGGTCAGGAGACTGTGAGCCGCTGCATTCTGTAAATATGATAAATATGGTCAATACAGTATGCAAACAGAGCACTGGCCATAGCTCGGTTGCAGGTAACTGCATTTTGACTAACCTCTAAACCATACATGTCACTACTGCCAGGGTAAGGAATACAGATCGCTCACATGGCCAGGGTTTTGATGCATCCAGAACCAAGCCAAAAAAAGTTACAAAACTGATACCTGAAAGAGATCAAAACATTCTGCAAAAGATTCCACAACAGATAAAACCCAAGAGAGCCTTTCATAAAGATATTAATGTCCACTTCAGGTCTGAGGAGTCACACCAGGAGCTTATTTAAATACTTGCAATACTTTTATGAAAAGCACTTTGTGAGGGTCTAAAGGGATAACCGAAAACCTAATTAAAATAAAGAGTTAGACAGAACATTTCAGATTTCACCATCTGCTATGACTTCATGTACTTATCAAGATATAATTTTAACAAGCTAGAAACATATGAAAGGTGAAAGTAGTGCCACAGCATCCAACTGGTTTACACAGCCATGCTGAAATGCAGGGAGAGACATGTGCTGCACTCAGTCTCCTCACTCCCTTGTGAAGCTCCTACCGCGCCTAATTTGCCTGGCATGGTGAGCGATTTCATGCCATTCATCCACTCTCTGCCCAGACTAATGAGTTTGAACAAACAGCTGATAAGGATCCAGTCTATAACCCTGATGAATGCTAGGAGAAAGATCTCCTGGAGCACAGTCTGCTGCAAGTAGCCTTCTCAGGACCCTGAGCGGGATTGGTCCCTCCCACCATACTCAACAAAGGTTGAGTAAAACTCATATGTGATTTAGCACCCACATTTACAGACCACTGTGGGCAAATCTGGGATCTTTGCTACTTCTCAGTGATGTTGCTTCTTAGCAGTCTCCGCATTTTTCCATTGTCATCAAGGTGCTAAGTGACAATGAAGCACATCCTCAACAATATTCAACTCAGCATTTAATAGCTCTTTTAAGTCCTTCAGCACCATTACCAGCAATGTACAATACCTTTTCTTCCCCAAAAATACCATGCCATGAAGTGGTCTGAAGACGAAGTCCTGTACAGAGATACCAAATACGAAGCCTGAGACTCTTCAGCCCTGTAATCCCACTACAACCACCCATCTGCCCATGTCTATCCCGTGTGTCATTCAAAAAAACCCTGATGTTTCTTCTGGTACTTCCAGAATCACCATAGCTTCAAGGGTATTTCTCTGGCAGTGATGAAAAGATTTATGTCTCATGCCAAACTAATTATAGGAGCTCCTAGACCAAAATCCAACAGTTTTGGCATAGCACACAGCATCAGGTGTGCTTCCATGTTGTATCACTTTTGCCACTACTTGGAAGGACAGGTCTATGTAACAACGGCTGGCCTTTCACAGGATCATAAAATCACCAAATTGCTGTCTGGACCTAGGGAGGTCTCTAAGTCCAATTTAGATACTTAGAGATGAACTGCCAACATAGGTCAGTTGTGGCACTGCATAGCCAGGTCCTAAATCCTTCAAGGCCATGCTCAGTCCTCTCCTGATACAAGGTCCCAAGTTTTCAGAGATTTATTGCATACAGCCACCAGCCCTTACAGGACTGAAATTATCCTGGAAACAGCATAAGCTTTGGTGCTACACGTCTCTGACACGCCACAGCAAACCCTTCAGGCACAGACAGACTTTTTTCCTGGACTGGTTAAAAAAAAGTTGAATTAATCACAAAGAGTACACAGCTATCAAGAACAGACTCAGAAGCAAGCAAACCCTCACATTGTTAGCACTGGTCTTAACACAAACTCCTCAGCTCTACCTCCCTTTCATTAATCACAGATATGCCAATAACTCAAGATTGGTCTTCCAAAGGCAAATCTGCCTTCTGCACATGGGGCTAAATGCAGCCCATCATTTAAGCCAACATAAGGGTGCATGGGTACATTTTCATTTTCTCTCTCTCTCTCTCTAGCAGCCTCTAGTGACCCACTTCTAGGTAAATGTCAAGAGCCAGAAAACAAACAAAGGTGTAAGGAGGTACACAAAGACTGTGGGCAGCTGCTGTGCCACACGTTGTAGCTGCGGTGATCCCTCTGAGGACAGTAAGGAGACCCACAAGGACATAACAGAATCATAAGGTTGGAAAAGACCTCTAGGATCATCGAGTCCAAACATTAACCACTAAACCACATCCCTGAGCATCTCATCCACCCGTCCCTTAAATACCTCCAGGGATGGTGACTCAACCCCCTCCCTGGGCAGCCTCTGCCAGTGCCCAGTGACCCTTTCCGTGAATTTTTTTTCCTGATGTCCAACCTGAACCTCCCCTGGTGGAGCTTGAGGCCATTCCCCCTTGTCCTGTCCCCTGTAACCTGGGAGAAAAGGCCAGCTCCCTCCTCTCTACAACCTCCTTTCAGGTAGTTGTAGAGAGTAATAAGGTCCCCCCTCAGCCTCCTCTTCTCCAGGCTAAACAACCCCAACTCTCTCAGCCGCTCCTCATAAGACTTGTTCTCCAGTCCCCTCACCAGCTTTGTTGCTCTTCTCTGGACACGCTCCAGAGCCTCAACATCCTTCTTGTGGTGAGGGGCCCAGAACTGAACACAGTACTCGAGGTGCGGTCTCACCAGTGCAGAGTACAGAGGGAGAATAACCTCCCTGGACCTGCTGGTCACGCCGTTTCTGATACAAGCTAAGATACCAATGGCCTTCTTGGCCACCTGGGCACACTGCTGGCTCATGTTGAGTCAGCTGTCAACCATTAACACCAGGTCCTTCTCCGTGCAGCTCTCCAGCCACTCTTCTCCCAGTCTGTAGCACTGCATAGGGTTGTTGTGCCCCAAGTGCAGGACCCAGCATTTGGCCTTGTTGAACCTCATACCAACCTCAGCCCAGTGGTCCATTCTCCAAGCCTGTTGTCTCAGTCTTCTTCACGAACAATGTGAAGTTTCTAAGAGATGGAGCACACTATGAGTCTCCAGTACATTACACGTTCCTCTAATGCGTCAGTGATTAAGGGCCTTGGGCCTCAACTGTTCAAAGGTGCATACTACACAAACATACTTAAATCTCTTCTGATAAGTAACAAAGGAACACAGTCTTTAAGCCTGAACCCATTCTGTTCTAGGGCATTCAAAGAAGTTTTCAGGGAAAGATATTTCAGCTGACTTCAGAGATACATTCAAAAGTAGAGCAACGCTCAAGTGAGCTATTGTATTGCTCTCACTGTAATGACTGCAATGTGTCACAACACCACTGCTAGAGTGCAATACACAGTCTCTCCTCCCAGTTACATGGTTTATAATTTTTTCCTCCATGTACTGATGAGGTACAGTTAATTAACTCTCAAAAATGACACACAATTTGTATTGCACTATATATAATTATTAGCTCGAGCTAAAACAAAGCAGTATAGAAAATAATGCAGACAAACACAGTTAATGTTGCAGCATAAGCAAATTAAAAATTGGATGTTTTCCTGCAACTGTAAAATTTCTGAAGCAGTATTTCCATGCTGTTATTGGTCTCCTTTTTAAGAACAATCCATACACGGAAGTGAAAACTCAGCAAGTTCCAGCTTTAAAGCGTCCTATAAATTGCTCCTTCTGGGAGTGTGACCGTTCTTTGTCCAGGAAAAAGAAATCTGAGTTGCAGCTGAGTAATTATTAATGCTCACCCGTCTGTGTGCAGCTTGATGCAAGTAACTTTTAAATGATATGAACACTTAAGCATCCCGATCCCTGTCTGACAGCTCCAGAGCACTGTGCTGTTCTTCCTTGCCTTTCCCTAAAACCAGCAGAGTCAGCAGCATGATTTCAATACAAACGAAGGTTAAGAAACTCCCTTCCTGCATTTTACAAGGGGGTCAATCTCTGCACTGGCAAAAGACCAAGAAAATTTGTACAGCCGACCACATTCTTGGAAGGTGCCTCCAGCACCTCCAGGGGTGAAGGTTCCGCCTTGCAACACCATGGGCTGTATCAAAAGAGATAGTCCCTGTCCTCTGCCATCAAGCAAGCACCTGGTATTCCAGATGACAAAGGGTCATTTTCTCTGTCAGTATTCTGCAGAACCTTCTGGACCACCTCTCTCTGGAATCAGGTAGCAGCGGAGTTACTAAGGGCAAGCCCAGGTGAAAAGGCTGAGAACACGACAGCCTCTCTTTGCACGAGTCCACAGGTCCTCCGCATCAGGAATCTGAAGTTTTCCAACTTAAACACAACCATGGGTGTAAACCCAACCAAAGAAACGCAAACTATCCTTTATGACAGGTTCTGAAGCTGAAGGGGCTACAGCCCAGAAAACACCTATCTTCACATTTCCCAAAGTTTCACCACAATGAAAAAAAACCCACAACAGAACAGGAGCAAAAACCAGACTACCTCTAGGAACATTTAATTGAGTCAAAACCAAATTCAGTAAGATTACAGTCATGGGCTAATGCGCTTTTCCTCCTGCTATTTATAAAAATGTGTCAGTCTCTTAGTCTCTTCACTAAGATGCGTTTCATACTGATGCACGTGGACATCTACTCACAGAACCTCCACTTCTGAGTGCTATAGGTACATATCCTCAAATGACCTCTGCAAAGACAACTATCTGTACTTTACAGGTGGGAAAAAGGAATATAGTGAAGTTATATGACTTGCCCATGTCTGTACCTGAGGTCATTGCCAAATTCTGAAAGCTAAACTCAGATCGCCTCTCCTCGGCTTAAGTCCCCTACTGTGAAAGATCCTTCTCCCCCAATTAATTATAGAACACTTCACAGAGCCACAGAATCGTTTGGGTTGGAGAAGACCTTTAAGATCACCAAGTCCAACTGTAAACTTCACATTGCCAAGTCCACCACTAAACTATGTCTCTAAGCATCAGATCTACATGGATGGTCTTTTAAATACCTCCAGGGATGGTGACTCAGCCACCTCCCTGGGTAGCCTGTGCCAATGCTTGACAATCCTTTCAGTGGAGAATTTCTTTTCCTAATAACCAACCAAAACCTCCTCTGGCATAACTTCAGGCTATTTCTTCTTGTCCTATTTCTTGTTACTTGGGAGAAGAGACCAACACCTACCTCACCTACAACCTCCTTTCAGGTATAGTTGTAGACAGCAATAAGGTCTCCCCTCAGCCTTTTTCTCCAAACAAAACAACTCCAGTTCCCTCAGCTACTCCTTGTAAGATCTGAGCTCCAGATCCTTCACCAACTTCATTGCCCTCTGGACGTGCCCCAGCACATCTATGTCTTTCTTGTCGTGAGGGGCCCAAAACTGAACACAGTACTCAAGGCATGGCTGAGTACAGGGGAACAATCATGTCTCAGCTCCTGCTGGTCACACTGTTCCTGACACAAGACAGGATGGTGCTGACCTTCTTGGCGACCTGGGCACACTGGTGGCTCACGTTCAGTCAGCTGTCGACCAGCACTTGCAGGTCCTTTTCTGTCAGGCAGCTTTGTCCCCAAGCCTTTAGCGTTGCACTGGGTTGCTGTGACCTATCTGCAGGACTCAGCACTTCGTCAGCTGATGTCGGCTCATCAATCCAGCCTTCCATCCCTCAAGAAGATCAAAACTCCTGCCCAACTTGGTATCATCTGCAAACTTACTGAGTGTACACTCGATCCCCTCATTCAGATCATTGATAAAGTTATTAATACTAGGTATATTTTAATAGAAATAATCTTGTCACATTTATAAAAAAATGGAATTTATAGAAATTAACAGAAAAACTGAAAAAATAGTATCATCAATATCATCTGCTTTGTGATGCTTTAGTTTTTTTTATGGGCAGGTACTATGAAAATAAACCCTACACTCCTTACTGCAGCCGGGGGTTTGTTACCTTTTGTAACAAAACCCTGGAAACAGGAGAAATATGTAGTCGTTCCACAGCTCATAAAGCCTGGCTATGAGAAGCATCTGAGCTCCAGGCCATTTCAGAACGCAGGCTTACTGTTCCTTCCTCAGGTTTATTTTCACTCATCTTTGAATGCAGGTTTGGGATTGTGACTGATTCGTAACTCTATAAAGGAGTCATTGCAGAAGTTCCAGGGGTTCTGAAGAGCCTGCACAGAAGAAGATTAAATCAATGAGGATCATAAATTTTAACAACATGCATGAAATCATGAAGCAGATAGAAAGACATTTTCCAAGGACAGGCTCTGCATGAGCACAAGGCAGACACATATCTGCATGGCTGTGGACAGGCACGCTTGATGTAACACTCCTCAAGTTTGACTTTTAACTGGAATGGGGCAAATCAGACTGGCACCTTGATCCTGTTTCAGAAGAGAAATCACCTCTCCTAAGTGTGGTGCCCACTAACCTGTTTCATTCAGATCAATAAGGACTGCAAATTCATTTTCATCAAAGCACAACAACGTTTCTCCCAAGCTAATGCTTTACCAGCTCCCCGCACAGTACTGGTTTGTTTCACTGCCAGCCAGAATACATAACAGTACCATCACCTTCCCATGCAGCTTGTCCTGCAGCTTCCTGGATCTACTCAATTTCACCAGTTCCAGCTGGAACTAAGGACAGGTGCTGTGAAATGCTCAGTGCACTCTAGAAATGAGTCTGTGGAACAGGACGAAATCAGGTGTCAGATCAGCCCCAAGCCATACGCTTTCTAAACATATGATGATAGTCAACCTGGTATTCCATTTACAAGTGAGACAATGGGACCCTGTGCGCGTTGAATTTAACATCTCCTTTGAGCCATTCAGACAGCATAATCACTGCAGCCCCTGAAGTTCTCCCTGTTTAACAGCGGAGTAATTGCACCTGGCAACCCTTCCATCCTCCCATCTCCCTTCATGCCAAATGTCAGCATTACCTTTTTTGACAGTTACAGAAGACAATTTGTAAATGGGAAACTGCATGTGAAGGACTGAATATGTCAAGGAAAAGAGAAGATCTTCACTGTCTCTCATCAGGCCAAAGGAGCTGAGATAGGGAAAACAAACACAGCTAATATTACATTACTTAATCAGTGTCCCACTTTAGAAGACCAGACGCCCACTCTGGGACATGCCTTGGATCATGCCTAGCAGTAAGACTCCCGTGATACGAAGACCCAAATTACTGTTGGAGTCACAAATCTTCGATCAAGAAGTCTTTGGTCATGTATGGAAATCCATGGGCATTGCGTAGATGCTGGGAAATCTGCACATTTTCAAGGCCAGCCTGCATAAGGAAAAGTAAATCTTCCTCACAACAGAAAGCTGGTTATTTAGGTTACAGTGGGACAAAACCTCACCCCTCAGCACTAGGCTTTCTGCATTTGAAAAAATACAATTCTTCAGCAAAGTATCTGACAAAATACCCACATGCTGCACAGTTCTCTCTGTCTGAACACTTTCACTGAAGAGCATGAGGACTGCTTTTATAATTCAGGGAAGAAGAACCTTGCTCTTCCGAGCAAATTCAATTTTCTTATGATCCAAAGCGGCAATTATTTTAAATTCTTATTTAGGAAATCAGCCAAGCATTGCCAGGAAGAATTAGTTCTACCTGCCATAAAAGCATGTTTTAAAATAAGCAATTTGTTTCAATTTAGTGATTTAACTTATTTGACGACTATTTGAACGCTAAGGATCGTAGTTAGAAGTGTTTTAAAATTGTCCTTTTTCTGCTTTGAAGGGGTAAAATGGAGATTATGTTCCCCCTGCTTTTTAAAGGAATTAAACCAGCCTCCTACTTCAATGAGTTGGAATCTCTGTGTCTTCATTCCTCTCAGTAGAATGTATTTGCATAATAATAGTGGATAGTCAGAAGAGCAATATATCAGAGTACAGAGAAACAATGTTTTTTCATTCATCAGTCCCAGCCATCTCAACATAGCAAATATATATGCTCCCACTTAAACTTCAGCTTGAAAATCCTAGGTTTCTCAATTGCAATAACAGAGAAATCTTAGAAGGCAAATACATCTGATTTTCCTCTGTAGCTAAACAATATTTTTTGTTACCTCTTTGGCCCAGCACTTATACCTTTTCATGGGGAACAAGCCCCATAATACATTCCATTCTTTGTCTCATCTGTAATCTTTGTATATGACTCGATGTTCTTTTCAACCATGGACCTAAAGGAACATTTCTTCCCTTGATGATAAATGGAATCATTTGCTCAGGCAACTAATCAAAAGCAAAAAAGAAGGCTGGTTTTATTTTTTAAAGCCCTAATAGGATACAATGGCTCCAAATAATTCAGAGACTGCTGTGTTCTCTATACATTTCTGCAGCCTTTGAGATTAGCTGATTTATGCATGGCTATAGTCCTCAAACCCAGCATCTGGAGTATGAAAACCCATGGATTTGCAATTAATTTCTGCTATACCATATTTGAAAGACCTGAAGTCTGCTGACCTCCTGGACACCATGCAAGTCCCATCTGCTATCTGCTCACTCATACTTTTGTTTGAAAGGATGAAGAGGGAGTAATTTAGGCTATGATTAACTGCTACCTTCTGCGACTGTTTTTCATAAAATAAGCCCAATTCTTCTATTTCAATCTGGCAGAAGTCAGCTTGGATACTTGTATTTTTAAAATAGAAAGATAAAACAGTCCAATGTTCATACAAGGCACATACTTTTTGAAACAAACTAACAGGATTCCACTGAGGTATTTCTAATATTACAATACAAGGGATGAACATACTATATACCAACAGCTTTTATTTGAATTCAGGAAATCTTCTCATAGGAAATGAAATCTTTATTACAAATTATATTTTGCTTTTTACTTAAATCACTATACAGAAGCCACCACAGCAAGAGTACTCGTAATTAGAGTCTTCCTGTTCCCATTTTAGTATATCCTGGCAAAATTTTTATGATACTTCTATTCACTGGAAGGCTAATTTTATTTTCCTTAAAACTAAGAACTTTTTCCATGACTTAATCCGCAGAGTCAACAGCTACCTGAGAGCTGCCTTCGGCTGTCTCAGCCTCCTGTCTCAGTCCTGTCCCCAGCCTCCACAGAGAAGACAAGAGACTTGTAAAAAGGAGGACAAGGTTGCTACTGGCCAACAGTACCGTAAAGTACTGCCCAAAGTCCTCAACGCATCAAGTGCAGCTGTTAGTTGTTCTCAAAAGAAACCATAATTCTGGATGCATTATTTGGACATCGGCATATATAGCTTTTTTCTCACAAATTTCCACCAAAACCAGCATGTTACCCTCTAGTGAGAAACAACATGTCTATTAGAGGACACAATCTCCTCTTCCACTTCTGGACAAGGCCTGCTCCTTTTCATTTGGAACCATATCATCCACCATGCTTCCAAATGAGAAACACGACTTCTCTCTAAAACACAGGCACTGGCCTTGGCCGTGTTCATTACTCAAGGAAAGTCACAACAAACCTTTCACTGTTTCACCACTCCCCTATGACGTGCAGTCGTTCACCCTTCCTTCTTTCAGCTATTAATATTACCATGACAATGGTACAGTTATCAGGAAGCGGAGAGCAAAAGACTCATTCTTAAATCTCTTTTTTAAATTATCAAAAAACTATTTTAAAAGGGAGCTGCTAAGAAGGAATAATGCTCAACAGACCACTTCCACAACCTGGTCAGACAGACATGGGAGGCTCTGCCTAGACAGGCATGTTGAACAGTTGCCTCCAGGACAACAAACAACTGGTATTTAAATTATTTTGTTAGCATCACCCCACCTCCTTGGCTGAAACCCGAGCTCCTCAGCAGCTCACAGCCACCATTCTCTGGTTAAGGAGGGCCAAGCTTTCACCCATGACGATGGGAGCTAGAGAACAGCTGACTGCAGGAAGCAAGAACAAAGTCATTCCCTTAAAACCAAGGCTATAGTTGAGTTAAGGACAACACCAACATTACAAAAATAAGATTCTGGATCCCAGACAGATAAACAGTCTTAAGCCTTTGATGTACTGAGAATTCCCCTCAAGATACTGACTAGAGCTGTGTGAATAATTGATTTTCTCAGCTGAATAGCTGAAGCAACCAACCAAACAAGCCTCAACTTGTTTGTTAATTAAGATTTTTTTTTTCCTTGAAAACTGTGTGGGGGGAAACTTCAGCATAGTTTGGGACAGCTGAATTGTTTCATTCAAACAGAAATTATGTCTCTTCCATTTTAAACACTTTTTTCCCCAAGCAAAAAACATCTAAAAATGTAATACTAGATTTGTGATAGGAAGCAAGGATATGCATCTCATAAGGTATCACAATTCTCAAGCAAGGTCACCTAAGGCCTATGGCTCCTTTTTGGAGAAAACTGGAGAAACAGCCACGCTGCTTTAAAATCCAGCCTCTGGGAGTCATGCTCAGCTTTGGGAACCTGGACCCAGGTTTCCCTGCACACAGGGGTAATGCCAAAAAGTAACAGAAAAATGCTACCTCTTAATACCAGTGTTGCACACTGAAATCTCCTTATGGACCTAATTCCCCGAGTCAAACGTTTCACCTGTGAGATGTCAGAATGACTTCTTTCCATTTTTCTTTTACATCGCTAAAAGGTCTGTGAAATCCACTTAAAAAAGATCTGAATTTGTCAAGAAGATTGCCTGAAAATGTATTTTTGGTGCAAGTTTTTTCTGCTTTTTGATTATTTCATAAAAAAAAAAAAGATTAATATATGTGTTCATAGATTACTATTAGCTCTGACAAAACGACAGACGACGAAGTGTCGTGTTTCTCTCCGAAGAGACGGCAGAGAAACACACCACTACGGCTAGCACAGCAAAACGGGACTGATGAGAAACATTGGATGAAATCAGCCACCTCAGTTTTATCACTCAAATTGCCAAGAGGAGGAAAGTACGCTGTCAGGAAGCTCAGTCCTGCCTACTCACGCCAGCGCCCGTGCCCATGAGGCACACTTTCAGATGCGTCACAGGCTCAGGTGCTCACAATGATTTCACACTAAATCATGGTGCTGCGAAACAGTGACATTGTTCTGGAATGGTCCCATTTACTGCCGCCATTTACTCGTGCAGATTTGTTTTGAGGCAGCGGAGAATGGACCTCGACCCTCCAGTCTTTCTGATTAATAGCAAGCATGCTGAATATTTCACACTATTGCAGGGTGCAGGCTGTTTGCAGAAATTAAAGCATTAACCTGGTGCAAGCCATCACTGTTCGTTGAGGATGGCTCCTTACAGCTACCATGACTACCCACGGCATGGCAAGAGTTACCCAAATGCAGCCTTGTAACTCTGGGAAATGCAGCTCCTCGGCTCTCAACACTTCGGTGGCTCTGTTTTCATTCAAAAACACCCACCCAGTCAAAAGCAGATTACCTGTAAAAATATGAAAGGGGGATCGGGGAATGCCTGTTGTACTTTGAGCCCTATTATGCAATGGAGTCAAGATTACATAACGAGGGGAGTGTGATTACAGAAACGTGGCTCCCATGACGCGGAGCCCAGCTACGATGACAGGCTGGCAACCCATCCAAAGTGAACCTCTTGTAACCCAGGATTTCAATTTATTGTCAGTGTCATCTATCAACGTTTCCACTTGGAAGGCCTATTCCACGACTGTAATGTGAAACCTATTTAACTTCTAAGTCGGTGGCAACAATTTATTTCAGCCTTTTATTGTGTTCCACGAGCATTCTCTTTTTTTTATAATTAACTTTGTGAAGTCCTGGAAGAATGCTATTGAAACTCTTGCAGTTTAAATGTGCTTGTTAATGACACAGACATAAACAGCCTCCATTATCAGAAATTACTGCTACTTTCTGGAAATCTCTGAAGTGGCTTAAGGAAGAAAATTATCAGGTTACACAGCTTAATATTTATTACTACTAAAACAATTTAGCACTTTTCTACGCTGAGCCATTTTACAATCTCAGTAAACCTTGATTTAACCAGCTTATATTCAACATTCAACACTGGAGAAAGATGCTGAACTGTTAAAAAATAAACAGAATTTAGCATTGTCCTCCTAAACTCTTGTTTAAAATGAGAAATATGATCACTACAAAGAGAGAGAGATTAACAAATAGCAGCTAAGCGTAGCTACACAACTTCAACATACCTCAGATGCAACGTAAATTAAGGCTCTTCCCCCTCCGCAGATGTTTTTTATATACCAAGGTGACCTAGGAAACTTGACCTCTTCCAATGAAGTGCAGAGAAAAATACTGTCTGGTTAGAAAAGGAGCAGCAGGCCCAAATCAAACAGGCAAAAAGGAGGAAAGGCCACTCACAAAAGAGTCTGCTAAATTACCAAAATCAATTTTCTGTCTTAAGAGACAACAAACCTTTACTTCTGCTCACGCAAGCAGTTCCACAGAGGCAAAAAGGAGCAACATCATTTTAACGCAAAAGAAAAAAAAGTTATTATATACTCTTTCCCTCTTTCCTTGCCAAGATATGATTTATGAAGTTACTTAGCATCATTTACTGACAGACGTGGAGCTGTGCATGTCCGCTCAGTTCAAGGGCATTCATGAAGTGAAAAGGAAAATCACCCTGTCAGAGCCATGTGTATATTGTCCAATACAATAACCATTAAGAAGGATTAGCTACAAGTTTCACCAGCAATATTTACCCATTTATTAAAAAGCACTTTATGAGATATTCTCTTCTAAGCATATTCTGCAGGAGAAAAGGAAAAAAAAAAAAAGCATAAAACGCATTGATTCAGCTCAGATGAGATCCTCTGCGGTGAAAACCAGGCACGTCCTCCAGAGAGGAGAGCTGGCAGGAACAAACGATTCTGTGATCTAGCTGCTGAAACTGCTGTACATACCCAAAATGACTTGGGTCTTTTCAAGCAGGGATATTTTAAACGGGCACAACTTCTCTGGCAGCTCAGGCAGCAATTCCAGGTGTGACCCTGTGTCACACCTCTTGCCCTTTGTGCCAAGCCCCAAAGCCGGGAGCATGAGAGTCCTCTCTTCTCCCCGAAGGGATGCTGTGCAGGACAGCACCAGACAAAGACCTGAGGGCAGCAGAATCGCGCCCTACGCCAGCAGCAGCACCACCACTTCATGCAGGAGACCAGCAAGCATGGCTGACTGGTTGGCAAAGGGCAGGAGGCAGACGACTCAAATCCCAAACCCCACTGGAGGCTGAAGGGTTGGAGGCAGAGGACTCGAATCCCAAACCTCACTGTAGCCTGAAGGGTCAGGGGCAGAGGACTTGAATCCCAAAACCCACTGAAGGCTGAAGGCTTAGAGGGAGAGAATTTGAATTCCAAACCCCACTGCAAGCTGAAAGGTTGGAGGCAGAGTATTCGAATTCCAAACCCCTCCGTAGGTTGAAGGGTTGGAGGCAGAGGAGTCGAATTCCAAACTCCAGTGGAGGCCAAAGGGTCCCTTTGGCTTCGGGGCAAGGAAGGTGTGTCTTGGGGGCAACAGGCATGACATCGTGATGCAAAAGGGACAAAAGACACACGGGAGGACAGGATGGATGCGTAAGCTCCTTGGCCCTCCGAACGGCACCCGAGAAGAGCCAAACACACGTGTCCCTGCCTTCACCCCACCGGCGACGCCGGGTCCTCGGGGCAGCCCCGAGCCGGGGCGGCCGCAGCCGGGCCGGACCCGCTGCCCTCTGGGGGTCCCACCCGAGCACTCCCACCCCTCCGCGGTCGGGCAGAGCCTCGCAGCCCCTACCTGCCCCTTGACCAGGCTGGCGGCAAACTGCCTCATGACGGCCTCCACGGTGTAGGCGCTGGACCATCCGCGGGGGGTGAGCAGCTCCATGCAGATGGCCCCGCCGTCCAGGACGTAGCCGTTCTCCAGGCGGGGGCTGAGCACCCTCATGAAGGGCGGCGAGAAGGGGAAGTTGTCGGGGAAGGTGAGGTTGAGCAGGATGTACTCCGTGTTGGTCTCCTTCATGTCCTGCCACAGCACCGAGTCCTTGTCCACCTGGTGCAGCTTGACGTTCCAGTCGAAGAGGCTCTCGTCCACCAGCTCCACCGAGATGAAGCGGTCGCTGAGCCGCGCGATGTCCTGCAGCTCCTTCATCAGCCGCCGGCTCCGCACCTGCGTGCAGTGCGGCTGCCGCACCGCGGGCGGCACCGACCCGGGGCTGGGGCCGGCGCCGGCATCCCTGCCCGCCTTCTCCTTGCCGGGCGGCTTGGCGAGCTCGGCCGCCTTCTTGCTCTTGGGGCTGCTGCCCTCGCTGCTGCCGCTCCCGCCCTGCGGCGGCGGCTTGTGGCTGCCCCTGCCCCGCAGCGAGGAGCCCTGCTGGCGCGGGTGGTGGTGGTGGTGCTTGGGGTCCTCCGTGTCCCGGTTGTGCAGACGGATCAGACCGATTTTTCGCAGCAAAGTGGCCATGTTGTGCGCGGCTCCGGCTCTTTCCTCTCGCCTTTATGGGCCCCGCTGGCTGGCGGAGGGGAGGGGGGGGGGGTGGTTTATGATTAATTTAAAGCCCCTCCCGAGCGGATTCAGTGCCGGGGAGGGGGGACACGGCGAGGTCCCGGCGGTGCGGGCGCACGGGTAACGAAGAGGAAAAAAAAAAAATTTAAAAAAAAAAAAAAGGGGGGGGGGGAATGTGCGGGGAGGATGTGCGGCCGCCGCTCAAACGCCTCCCCTCGCTAGGGCTGCTGCGGGCAGCATTGCAGCACCGGGGCTGCTCCCGCAGGCATCGCAGCCCGCGGCAAAAAAACAACAAAACAAAAAGGGGGAGGTGGAAGGTGGGGGGGGGGGGGAAGAAAAAAAACCAAAAAGAAAAAAAAATCCAAACCACCCGCAAGGGCGGGGGGGAGGAGGGTGGAAAAAAGAAGCAAAAGGGAGAGCCTCCCCCTCTCCCCCCGCCCCAGCACAGCGTGCGAAATCGCCTGCGCCGCAGATGGCTTCCCCTGCCCCCTCGGCCAATCCCCAGCGGGCCGTTCCCTCGCCTCCCCGCGATGAGAGGAGGAGATGGAGAGCACGGCGAACAGCCCCCGGCCCCGCAGCGCGGAGCCGCCCTTTGTTCGGGGCGGGGAGGCGGCCCGGTCCGCAGCGACGCCCCCTCCCTGCCCCCCGCGCTGCGGCACCGGGAGCGCCCGCGGGTCTCGGGGGGTGCGCACGCACTGAGGGGTGCACACGCACTGGTGGGGAGCTGCACACGCACAGAGGGGTGTACACACGCAGTGGGGGGGCTGCACACGCCTGTGTGCGTGTGTCATTGCTTGCACGGCTACAAAAGTCATGTGTGCTGAAGGTTCAGTGTGTGAAAAGTGTCTACCCGTCGTACTCTGAGTTTAGCACACGTGTGTGTGGAATTGTAGAGGCTGGAAATGAGCTCTAAAGATCATCCAGTCCAGCCCCCAGCCCAACGCCACCGTGTCTTCTAGACTGTGTCCCAGAGTGCGGCATCTGGGTGCTTTTTGAACACCTCCATGGATGGAGGCTCCACCAGTTGCCCGAGCAGCCCTTTGTTAAAGAAAGAACACTCGTTCAGTAAAGGAGTTTTTCTTAATATCCAGTCTAAACCTTACCTGGCACAACTTGAGGCCATTTCCTCTCATCCTAATGCCTTTGCATTGGAAGGGGAAAGATTTAGACCGGACATTAGGGAGAAATTGTTCACCATGAGGGTGGTGAGGCACTGGCACAGGTTGCCCAGGGAAGTTGTGGATGCCCCATCCCTGGAGGTGTTCAAGGCCAGGTCGGATGGGGCCTTGGGCAGCCTGATCCAGTGGAATGTACCTGCCCATGGCAGGGCGTCTGGAATGGGATGATCTTTAAGGTCCCTTCCAACGCAAACAATTCTATGATTCTATATAATGCAGATAGATACAAAAAACCTGTATGGTGATGTGTAAGGACATAGTTGTATTTAAATGTATTTACTGTGCATACATCTACACACCTGAACACATAATTGCATATATAAAGCACATAGCATGGTTCAAAAATAGATAGAAATACATACCTGTGCATGTTTCTATAGATGTGTGCACATTTCTGTATTTCTTGAATTGGGGATGATATGACAATCTTTGTTTATTCAGCACAGCAGATACACATATCCTGCCCCTCTTACATCTGCTTGCCTCCTGATCAGGTAGGTCCATCATGGAATCATAGAATGGTTTGAGTTGGAAGGGACCTCAATGATCATCCAGTTCCAACCCCTCTGCCATGGGCAGGAACACCTGCCACTAGACCAGGTTGCTCACAGCCCCATGCAGCCTGGTCCTGAAGACCTCAAGGGATGGGGCATTCACAACTTCTCTTGGCAACCTGTGCCAGTGCATCACCACCCTCACAATAAAAAATTCTTCCTAATATCTAATCTGAATCTCTCCTCTTTCAGCTTAAAACCATTGCCCCTTGTCCTATCACTGCACGCCCTGATAAAGAACCCCTCCCCATCTTTCTTGTAGATCCTCTTTAAGTACTGGAAAGCTGCTATAAGGTCTCCTGGAGCCCCCTCTTCTTGAGGCTGAATGCCCCCAACTCTCATCCTGTTCTTGTATGGGAGGTGCTCATCTTCACGGCCCTCCTCTGGACTTGCTCCAACAGATCTATAGATGCATGTGTATTTCTTTATTTTTTTGCATTGGGAACGATATGAAAACCTTTGTTTCTTCAGCACAGCAGATACACATATCCTGCCCCTCTTACACCTGCTTGCCACCAGGCTCTGTAGATCCATCCTCTTGACACTCTGTGCAGCACAGGAAGGAAAAGCTGTTTGTGAAAATCTCCATCCCCACAGCCCTCTTTCACTTCAGAGACTGGAAAAGAAAAAGAATTGCTTTGAACAAATGCAACAAATGCTTTGAACTGGGGAGAAGTGAAGGCAAGACCCAAAGCATGATCACATCTGTTGTGCAGAGGATGTAAAGCAATGGGCAGCGTGTGCATCTAGCAGCATTGTATTCCATAAAACCTTTCCCAAGCAAACACATCCCCTTTGCCAGGAGAGGCTTAAAACACCATCTACTGTGGTCTTAAAGAGTGCCCTATGCTGGAAAAGGACTGCTGTGCTTCTGTGAAGACCTCCAGAGAAAAACGGTCAGGTTTCTTGAAAGCTATCTGCAGGGCGCATGATGTTTTCCTCAAAAACTGGATACCCAACTCACTTCCAAAAAATTATTGTGGTCAGTTCAGCTTTGAGCTTTTTTCCCCTTTTCTTCTTCCTTTAACTTAAACCATTTATTTTTACCAGTGGGTCCACATTCAGCAGATGACCATTCACCAGTGACCATTATGTCAAACTAGATAGCGTAGAATGTCTTTTCCTTGCCAGGCTTTACAAGTGGACCCTAATGATAAATCAGTTTGATTTACCATGGATTAAAAAGCTTGCTTTTTTTAAAATCAAGATCTTAGAAGTAGAACTCTAGTTGTTTTTCAAACATGATGTTATGGAAGGCTCAAAATCATCTTAGTGAAACTGGTGAGAAATGTTCTTACTACCAGATTGTTCATAATTTCATTTATTTTCTCAGTTTGTGCAGTGCAGACAAAGAACATAAATGAGTATTTATTTATTTTAAAGTCTCACCTAATAATGTAGCAAATAAATTCACTGAACAGAATCTGTACTTGAGGAGATCACAAAAAATGTAAACCGAATTATGAGCCACGTGGCGTAAACAGGAGGAGAAGGCATAGCATGACTCTGTGGCTCAGGCAGAGCCTCAGTGCTGTTGGCTGCACTGTGATGCCATGGGACTAGTGCGATGGCAGCACTCTTCTTCAGCTTCTTCGGAGGAGTAGGGGACGGGGAAGTTGGAGGTAGACGCCTTCTCTTGCTCGCAGAAGACCCTGTAGAGAAAGGTCTAGGAAACACTAGCAACTATACGACCCACATGTGATATCTGATGTATCTCTCATTAGCCTGTTTTGTACAGAAAGAAGAAGAGCTGCGAGCTAACTACAAATGATGGCCCAGGAAGCATGGATACCGCAACACTGTCCTTGTTTGCTCCTGCCCTCCATGTTATTGACCTGCCTGGCCTGAAAGCCTGTCTGTGTGATAACCCTTGGGATTGCTTTAGTCCTTTGCTGTGTGGAGATACCTGGTATCTGTTGCAAGAGGTTTGTTGCTAAATTTCCTACCTTGAGATCTGCATGTGGAGTACTATTGACAGTGTTTCCTGCGGGAAATACCGGGGAACAAGATGTGAGTGAGCTGAAGCATCTGGGAATGTTCTGTCCACCTCATGCTCTTCTCCTACTTTCCTTCTTTCTACAGGAAACCCTACCCGAGTGAATGAGGGACCTCTAGTTTATAGGATATTGGGAAGTGTGTCCGAGCTTTCCTCCAGTAGCCTTCTGGGGTGCCAGATATGCTGCCCTCTCTGAGCTATTGATGAACCATCCATGGAGCTAGGAAATTTCTGGAGTGCAGACAAACTCCATGCAGACATTTTGTGGTGTGTGATGCTTCCAGGTAACAAGTAATCTGTGCTTTGATGGGCGTATGACTCAAGTACTACTTGCAGGGGGAGAAGCTGAGGCACAAAAGGAAATTTCTGTTCCTCTTGTTAGCAGTTGGAGTCGGGCATAGAGAAATGTGATGGGACAAGTCAGATGGCTGCTCCTGCTCTGATGCAAAAGCTTGAAGTCACAGAAACTTCACCTGTAGCTTCAGTCCTGGCAGGTGGTCATGCAGAACAAGGTGTTTGGTGGTTGTCCGTGGTTGAATATTTAGAGCAAGACAGGTTGGTGGGGCTGAACTGCATAGAATACTAATTAGCAACTTGAGTGGTTGTGTTGGCTACATTAATGTTTTAAACTGCATGGTGTTCCTGTGACAGTTCGTAGTAAGAGCTGCTATCATCAATTTAACATGACCAAAGTGATTTACCTGTCTCATGTAACTGCTGAGTTATCTACCCAGCGGTGAAACCATAAAAGGGGCAAAGTCTGTGTGATGGAGATCAGAATCAAGCAGCCCCTCAGTGGCCTTGTGCCATTGTTTTCTAAAATGGCACAAGGTTAATGATAGAAATGATGAGAAAGCTTTTTCAGCAGTGTGGGAGGTGTAATAGGCGTGCCTGGACAAAACGTGTTCTGCTGCGAGAGGGGACTGCTGTGATCACGCTGGAAGTAGTGAAATCTTGTAGAATCTGTGTTCATACTGTCTGGAGTATAAAAAAGCTGTAGTGATGTAGTGAACTCCTCTTTTTCATACCCAGGCTTCCTCAGCAAGGGAATTGGTTAGTCCAGGACGGACTGTGGATGGCTGCAAGTCTAGGGCCTTGAAGCAAAACAGGAAATAAAACAGCTCATAAGGGAGACTCCTCCAGTATCATCTGGACCGTTTTTATCCATATATACACTGACTGACCAAAAACTCTGAACAAATGTGGTCCACAATCTTTCTTTACAGATATCTCATCAATTCTTCTTCCATTGTATCTCACATAGTAGAAACACATCTATCACCTCTCTTCATTATTACACATTCTCACCAGTTTGTCAGGTGCAGGAGTCAAATTGCACTAGTCTGCAATCTCCCAGACACAGCCCTCCTATCCTTGACTTAGATCAGGACTGGTAAATCCACTTATGGCACATAAAGGCACCCTCAAGTGATGTAATGACTCCAGAATCAGGGAGTTAAAAGGGCATCTAGGTATGAAAAATAAACTGACCTCTGGCAGGTATTTCTCCTATATATATATATAGCTGGAAAGCTGCTTTCAGGCACAGCCTTTTTAGAGTGATTAGTGAAACAGAAACACTGTTCAAAGCTCAGGTCCAGCAGCAGCCAGCTGCATGTGGAGCAGGCTACAGCTGATGAAGGGCATCTCAGACTTTTCTTGCAGTAGAAAGGCATCTGTCGCTAGCTGGAGATCCAGAGCTCTGAACTCCTACAGCAGTACCAATTTGGTGTTGTTTGGGGCTACCAGGAAGGTTTTTTTTTTTTCTAGAAGTATATTCTTGGACAGTGATTTTCTCATTTTTACTGAGTTTGCAAAAAAGGAGTTACCCAGGGCTCAGTAAAAAAGCTCAGGTGCATATTTTTTACTTCCACTTAAATGCAGCAGGATTTTAAGGCCTGAGTGTGTTAGAAAGTGTTACTTAAGTTGAATAAGTACAAAGAAGTGTTTCTAGGATGATTAGGGGAACAAACTACACATCTCGGGAGAATTAGAAGATCTTGTCTTGCTTAGCGTAGCCCAGCAAAGAATGAACGGGGGTGTGGTAACACTTTATAAATATATTTGAGAAGTAAATGTCAGAGAGGCATATTGACTTCATCACATGATTGGATGGCTGTACAGTGAGTAATCCTGAATATATTTGGACTGGAAATGTAAAGGCTTCCAGCTATCTGATGAATGAAGGGCTCAAATACTCTTCCAAATACTCTTCTAAGCACTGGAGCAGTAACTTTCAGTCTTGTAGAATGGAGCCTGAGAAGCTTATGGACATAATTGTACAATACAATAGAACAGGAAAATGCCTGAAGATAGAAAATTGAGCCTATATTATGAGTCCGTAGGCATGTGATGTGTCAGTATACCGAAATGTGTGAGAAAACAGACTAAATCACTGACAATTTGCATTACACTTATAATAATTCCATGCCTCGGGGCTTGCACTGGAGTTGGGATTTTGTTTCATTCCTCTTGAAGCATAATGTGTCCTCTATTAGTCTTTTTTTGCCTTTCTTTGCAGGTCTGCAGATAGATTGTTACAGACAGCATTAAAATCTCAAGGTTTGTGTGTCCTGCTTGTATACTCAGGATTAGGCCTGCCTCTAGACCCAGAACTCTAAAAGCATTATTAACCTACATCAGCTTGGTAGGCACCATTGATTTTGTCTGTTGCATAGGACACAGCCTCCTTTCTAGAGTCAAATGGAGTTTTAGTTAGCAAAGTATTTGTAAACCTGCTAAGAGACACTTTTTCAACAAGTTAGCTATTTATTCCTCTTTCCCTCCTTTGCCTGACTGAGTTGTCCCAATGCTTGCTAGTGTCTCACTTGGTGCCTTTGATTATTCATTATTTGCCTGCCTCCTTCCATCCTCCAAAGTGACAACATCACTTATTTTTAAGATAATATCCAGAGGAAAGACATTTCCAGCAACAAGCATCAAGAATGAAGAAAGAGACAAAATGTTCACTCCTGGCATGTAAAAGCCTGTGGAGGTGCATGTGCAGTCCCTATGTTGCTGTCAATACATACTCCAAAGTTACCTTCCTCTCAATGTAAGAAGTCCATCTGGCATTTCTAATGTCTTGCCCTGAGTTTGATAAACAAAATACTTGAGGTAACCTCTACTCCATGGCCATTGCCTAGCTAAGTGCAAAGGATACCTAGGTAAATGAATAAAGGAGGTAAATGAATATCCATTATATCACAGCAACAGCTTTTAAGAAAGAGCAAGGTAAACATATCCCTGGAGAATATGATTGCCTATCTTCCTTTTAAGCTTGCACAGCACTGGAAACGTTCAGGAGAAGCGTTTTATGTCCATGCTGTTCACCTTCATGTATTGCTACTTACTGACTAAAAGAGATTTGCATCCAGGAATTCTGAATCATGGAATTTTGTGTCAGTAGTGACCATCTCATATACTCACAGGTACTTCTAAATTCTCACACTCATACACAAATGCAAATAATCCTAAGAAAAGTCTCCGTGTAAAGCTCAGAAATGACTCATAAATTTCTGCTCAAATAAAGATACAATGCATCCTTTACTTTGTCTACCTTCAGCCTTGACATCTTCTGGCCACATTTTCATCTTACAATATCACCTTTACAGTCATCCTGTAGCTGCTTAGTGAGGAAGTTATATTGCATGGAACCGCTGGAGGAATTGCAACTATATGATGGTCTCTGTATGTGAAAACTGTCTGCCTTTGCAGACAGTGACTTTCTGGATTTTCTGGCTAGAATTTCATCAGCTCAGAGCACCGGGTTAACATCCAGCTAGGCAAAGGCTCTAAGATTCTAGGTCACCTAAGCAATAGATAGATGTCAGTGTGAACCACACAAAGTTAACACGGGGAGACGATCAAACACATTGAGTCCAACTTAAGAGGCAGAATGCTGTAATTTCAGTAATCTAGTCTCAAATACTTTATGGTGCCATCAAATAGTTCTTGGCTCCTGAAATTTTAAAATAGTGTCACAGACCTCTGGCTCACCAGAAGTGACAGGAACAGGATGAAGTGCAATAGTACAAAGTCATGTGCTGCGGGGCCAATGATAAGGAATTTTTATGTAAATCTAGAGGAGCAGGTAAACAAAGAAGAGATAAAGAAAGAAGAGTGTGTTGATAGAAGGGATAAAATGGATGTGCTGCCAGAGTGATGCAGCTTTAAGTAAAAGGCTGAGGTGGCTGAAGATGGGCACTCAGTGAGGTACTTTTAGTAAAGATAGGGATGTATTAAAACTTTTGTAGAAGATGATGATAAGATCACATTTGGATCCCAGAACAACACACTGTCATCCTTAATGCCTGCTAAGCACTTCTCCTTTGACACCTGTCAGTTTTTCACCTTCCTTTTTCCCTAAATCTCACCATATTATGTCATTTTCCCCTGTACAGCACACAACCATAAAAAAGGTCAGTTGCAACACATTTATGGTTAACAAGCGCTTCCTTCTTTTTGCTAAGATTTTAACATCGGCATTGTCATCACAATAGTAAGACATGTGTTAGTTTCCTGTTTCTCAATGCCAATTATAAATCCCAAGCTACTATGGAAAAATTTAAAAGGGGCGACAATAGATTAGAAAAACTAAATTCTTTAAAAAATAGATAAGTTAACTACAGAATTACTGGCAGTGGCTCAGTTCCTTGGAAGAGAGGAGTGTGTATTTATGCACACTGTCATCACTTTCATACACTATCCTTGGAACTATGAGCAAGTCCTCACACCCTAATCTTGGAGAAGCTGCTGCTGCCACCAGCTGGTAGTTCACTGGTCCTTGACTGGAAAGACGAATACATAGCTTACGCAAAGAGGTCCCAGGAAGATATGTAGCCCCTGAAGGAGGTCACATCTACATAAGGTTACAGAAACGTTGCTCCAGCCCAAAATACATTTTGGAATTTGACAAAACAAAAGACCTGTTTTATGTTGACAGGACCAACCAATGATAGCATTCACAGCCCCCAGTTTTCCACAGGTGTGGCTAGAACAGCAATCATACAAAATTTGCAGCATCAGACATACAGCACTGGGCCTTTTTATGCTTAGATGCCATTCATATGCTTCACCACTTAGGCTCCAGAAATACACTTTGGGGTGGCAGCTCCGTTGTACTCTGGAAGTAGAAATAGCAGTTCCTTACGTGCTTCGCTGCTGTCACTGCTGCCGAGGCACAGAGGAATCTAGTGAACACTGTGTTACATAC
Organism: Cuculus canorus; assembly: GCF_017976375.1. NCBI lineage: Eukaryota > Metazoa > Chordata > Aves > Cuculiformes > Cuculidae > Cuculus > Cuculus canorus. The sequence continues at coordinate 74,768,904 of NC_071402.1, read as the reverse complement.
CATGCAAAGAACGAATGGTTTGTCACCTTGTGGCTGCAGCCATAGATGTTGCAGGAGAAGGGCTTTTGCCCCACTGGTGGGATCAGTGCTTGTCAGCGGTCCTTTCCTGACCACTGTACACATGAAGTTGCACACAGAGGTCGTGGATTATCAGAAGCTGCATGCATAGTTGTAGTTCTGCTACTGGATTTGTCAGTAGCAAGCCAAAAGGTGGACATTTTTCTCTATCTGGTTCAGCAACAACATGCACTTTCTCATGCAACGTCCTCTACCAGAGGAGAGTAGGAGCAAGCTAGTACTTGAGTCCTGGAAACACCAGGAGGTACTGCAGTTACTGGGCTGCTGTGCACTTCAGAAGATGTTTGCCAGGACCGGCATGGATGTACTACTGATCAGATCTCAGCTGTCTCTTTCATATCCTGTTGTTACTGTGAAAGGTAATATGTTGCAAATAACTATATTAGAAGAAATTGGTAACTTCTTTGTTTTCTAAAGAACAACACTTTATTTGGATGTCTGAGACAGAATGGATGACTCTGGACATCCTTGTTTCCTGACTAAGATACGGAAAATAGAAACAAAAAAAATCTTCTTGGGTTTGAGACATACCTTCACAGCAGATTAAATTAGGTCAGTTATAGACTTGAACCGCAAAGACAAACATTATGATGGATAGTGCTTGTTGTAAACACAACCACTGAGTCATAGCTGGCTATCTCAGCAGAATCACATGTAACACTACTGTCTTCACAGTTTCCCTGACCTATGATGCCTCAGTCTTTCTTTTCCAGTGAGGCCAAGCTCTCTTTCTCACCCATTGACATAGGCCTTTATGATCTCTGAGTGTATCTATCCTGCACTAGGTGTTGCTTAACTGCTCGAACCATTTACAGATACACGTGTGGACTGGTCTCTGAATATCTTCAGTCTCTGTGGCATATTAATTTGCTGAGCTATTCACGAGGTGGCAACACCAAGCAGGCCCCCCGTGTGCCCTTTATATTCCCATTGCATCTTATGTGAAAATGCTGATTGGCCATTTCAGGCTTTTTTTTTTAATTGCAAGATGTGCTTCTGCTGCTTGTAATACCAAGCCTGGTACTAGCATTGCTAGAACTGCCAGATCCAGAGAGGCCACGGGAGCAGACCTAATGCCAAATCAATGCTGAGCAATGTAGCAACAATAATTCAGCATAGGACTGCCATCCTTTACCTTTTCTCTACTTCTGGACTCTATCTCCATGCCTGTATGGCACCAGTCACATACAAGATGCACAATTCTTCATGAATTCTCATAAAACTGGTACCTTTCCCATGTAAGATAGACAGTCGCTTGAAGACTGTCACTGTAATTTCTGGCTTTTACCTGCTTTCCTTTGGTTCAAACAACATTTTGCCTCAGCTCCCCATGCCAGCCTCTGAGAGGTGTCCACCCATGAACCAAACAGCAGGATCTGGGAGCGAAGCCTGGCATGGGGCTTGGCTTACAGGGAGGTCCAGGCTGGGATGGACCAGCACTGTTGTGAGTGCACAGGTGACCTGGATGCTTAAATGTCATTCTCACTGTGACCACAGGAGATCAGGGGAAGGGGAAGGCAGGGGCTGTATGCTGAAGATAACTTCTTTCCTTCTCCAAGGCTGTACTGCTCTATCAGCTTCCCAGCCTGGTGTCCTCTCATCTACTCCCAAACATGGACAGACATTTTCTAGTGGGGAGAAGGGCTGCCAAATGCAGGATGGCCTTCATGGCACATAGTCATATCCTCAGATCTGGATAGTGGTTTAAACTGTGTCTTCATCTACCTGTGCCCATCCTTACAAATCTTGCCCGAGGAATCATAATTATTGACTCTGAGCCCATGGTGGCATTTGTATAGGAAATGCAAAAGCAGAAAAGTATGTTAAAATCAGAAGAAGAGGATCTATCCAGGCTTCTAGGTAAGGTACATTTATTTTTAAAAGTATCTTAAGAGGCTTGGTCAAGGCCTCATCCCTATACCTGTGCTATTCATCCAAGGAGGATGTAAGCAAGTCTGCCACTGTTGTCCTGGTGGCAAAGGGAAGACAGAGAGTGCAAGGGCTGATGTCAACCCAGTAGCACCACGGTCTTGAGTAGGCAGGATTCCAAACTACTCCTGAATCAGTTTATCTTATTTGATGTCCTCCTGTTGTGAGAATAGATGGTCCCTTCCTCTTCCCTCAGCCTTTTTCTGGCACCAGTGCAGGCTGTTCTCCACCTGTGCACGATCAATCTTCTCTGTCTTGGCCTCTAGGATAGTTAGTGTCTTCTGTTTCTCCACCTTCTGGCAAGCAATTTCTGCCCACCAAGATGAGACCAGGCAGAGCATGCAGCTCCCTTTCAGAAGCGTCCATGGAGGAAAGAGATTCAAGGAAGATACATTGGACCCAGTATTGACACACCACGGTGAACTGTTCCACATATTGTTTTTGTCTGCCAACATCTTCATCTCTGGGCCACACTTTGCTTCAGAGGTGCTTTCCTTGAACTTACTGAAACCAAATCTCAGAAGAACTGCTGGGGCGGGAGGGCCACCAGGCATTCCCCAGATGGGTGAAGATGGCAGTACTCTGAGATTTTGTCTAAAGACTTGTGCTAGTGAGCAGAAGGGAAGAAGTAGGCACAGAGAAGACCCAGGCTATATGGTCTGTGAGACAGTCATAGCAAGAGAGGGCTTTTCCTGCTGTCTTTTCAGCCTCCATAGTATAGAAACCAGTTTGAGGGTCGGTGCTACTGCTATAGCTGCCCTCTTGGAAAGTGAGGGGCAGTGAATGACCATGAAAATGATGTTTTTTTTAACAAGATGATAAGGGTGTACGCAGTAAAGATTGAGACAGGGCTTGTGTAGACGTGCAGGGACACGAGTCCTATTGGGATAGTAGTGGACGAGTAAACTGAGCAAGGCAAATCTGACACAATCTCATCCTCCATCCAAGAAAGAACCCTGGAGCAATCCCTTATGACAGACTTCACCTGGAATTCATCTCACATCAGGCTGGTCCAATCACTCTGAAATCACTTTTGGGAGCAATGTGGCAGACCAGGTAATCTGTTCCTCCAAATGAGGAGCTGCTCCAAATTTGGCCACTCCAAAATAGGATTTTATTTGACAAGATTGCAGCAGAGTTCCCCAGGAGACTTCTACCGGCATAATTTCATTGCTGTATTGATGATCTGGGGTAAACATAAAACTGCAAATAAAAGAAAGAGCATACAGAAAGGCCAGCAAAGTGACAAATAGCGTGGAGACAGACTAAAATGAATAGTTGTGTTTGTAGAATAAATGCATTTTAATAAAAGCAATTTGCAAAGTCATCTTACCTGCAGCAAATCATGCAGGTTCATCTAACTGGAGACTATATTCCCTCTAGCAGCAGACTTTAAAGGAAATTAGGAGTTGTAATGTACAGAACAATGTATGCTTTCAGCCTAGGAAGACAACGATATCCTAGGTTGTATCAAAAGAAGCATGACAGCAGGTTGAGGGAGGTGATTGTCCTCTTCTACTCTGCTCTAGTGAGATCTCACCTGGAGAACTGCGTCCAGCACTGGGGCCCCAAACATAAGGAGAACATGGACCTGTTGGAGCAAATCCAGAGGAGATTCATGAAGATGATGAGGGCTTCTTCTATGAAGACAGGCTGAGACAGTTGGGGTTGTTCAACCTGGAGAAGTCTCCTGGGAGACATTACAGCAGCCTTCCAGTACCTAAAAGGGACCTACAGGGAAGCTGGAGAGAGACTTTTTACAAAAGTGATGTAGTGATAGGACAAAGGGTAATGGCTTTAAACTGAAAAAAGGTAACAGGACAGGACACATGAGCACCCCTGTGGGAACGGAGACCAATACCTGTGCAGAGACAAATACCAGGTCATCTTCCCTTTTCTGATAATACTGAAAAAAGAGAAACACTGAAAAAGCTGAAAGTCACTCAAGAGAATTATGTACAGAGTTCAGTATGTTTAATTGATCATATGGAAGCCTGAAAGATGATTCAATTATTTGATTAAAGCATAGAATAGATATCTCAGAATGAAACTAACAGAGAAATAAAGGATTTCTTCATCAGGTAGACAGAGCTGTAGAAAGAATCAATAGCTATAAATTAGAGTCTTCCTCAGGTGACTTCTTTAAGTTAAACCTATTTAAAGACTGGATTTGGACATGAACAGTGAAGTATGTTTTCCATCAATGCAGGCATATTGTAAGGAGGGAGGGATATGAACTCACAAGACTCTGAAGAATGAGTTTAAAATTGAAGAGTTACTTGAACAACTCTCCAAAGAACAGTAGAAAGAGTCTTTAGCTCAATGCTTGCCTGTCTCATAGTGCCTTTTGGGAAGGAATGTCTACCTACATCATAAGGTATACCAGAGACCCAGCTGGCTGTAATTGTGTCCAAAGCATTCACATGAGAGGGTGGACTAAAGGAGCTAACTCATTCAAGCCTTTTGCCCCACTATGTTCTGAAGTCACCCACTGCCTACAGCTGTCCATGTCCTCATCTGCTGTGATGGTTTTGAATCTGAGCAGTTCAGAAGAAGCTTGGAGGACCTGGTAGTCCCAGTTTGAGCTGGAGGCAGCTTGCAGGCTGTTCCAGTGAACACGAGACCCTTCATGTTGATCAAGCTGAACCCCACAGTGCTTGCTGATTCCATCCTCTCCTGCATTACATCTATGAAAGTTCCAGGACTACTCCGAACTCCAAGGCAACAGTGTCTGTAGCCATGGCTCTGTGTAACTTAGTTGTTTAAATGCTTTACACCACATAATTGTGAATGCATAATTGTGAATGTTAAGTAATTTTTCTGATTTTCTGTTCTGTTTTGAACCCATGTGGGCATTACTTTCTTTTTCTTGTACACCGTGAATAATAGGTCTACCTTAGAAAAATGAAAAGTTCCAGGGAAGGACACAAATACAGGAAAACAGACATCCACACGGTATAACTTTATAACTGCTACAAAGGTACCCCAGCCAGCTTTTTTGCATGGACCACTGTCATTCTTTCAGGTACATTTCATGAGCTGGAATAGGAATAAGCAACTGCTCCGTGCAAGCTGGACTCAGTGCTGGAGAATGGTCTCAGGTTCATTTAATTTGCTAGCACACATGTGGTCTGGGAGTCTCATAGGCTAATCAGCCTTACTTGTTGGCATTATATAATCAAAAGAATATTTTTCTAAGAGCACAATATATATATTGGAAAAAAATTACATTAAGCTAATTGATAAATACTGAAAGCAGCTCTCCAATTTCAGAAGAACAGATCTTAATTTTGCTTGAAATGACATATGGCAGCAATATGGATGCAATATAAACCAAATCTCATGATTAAGATTAATAAATAGACAAGGGGGAAAAATCCAGATAATTCTATTGATTTTTCTGCATATTTTTTAAAAACAAGATTAAGAATCAATTCTTCATAGGATGTTAGGAGTACTATGAAATAAAAGTTTTTCAGTATTGTAGATCAGGCTGAATTGTCATTACACAATGGAACTGAAACATACACATAAGTCCTTTGCTGTGTTTTACTGACCTCCTTGGAGCCAGGGTTGTGAGAACAGTCTCTGTTATCCAATATCCTTTACCATCAATAGAGAGTCTTATAGGGCTGTTATCTTAGGATCAGGTCCCAGAACGTCACAAGATCTACAGGACTTGGAAGAGCAAAAAGTATTTTATGAAAAAAACACTGATCTTACGGCTTCTTAGATAAATAAATTTAGGTTATTTCAGTAAGACTGAGATACAGCCATGATGTATAAATGCGTCATCCTGCTAATTTGTGGTAAGAAGTGTATCATTTCAAGTCATTAATAATCAAGTTGCTAAATACTAAATCTGAATGGAAAGTATAATTACACCTCTTATTCAGTTGAATAATGGGATTTTAAGATTGTTTATTTTATCCTATCACATTACATCTATGCAGTAAAATGTGAAAATACAGCATGCTTCTGAGTGAGTCAAAAAACATCCTAAACATAAATACCATCAACCTGATATACCAAGAGAAGGTAGATGGTATTCTCTGTGCTGCTCACATCTATCTTCCTTGCTTCTCTTTTGCTTATCACCTGCTATAACTAAAACAAAGAAGAGTGGCTGGCTCGTAAAATGGAATTCTTAGGCAGCTGATGCTCCCGGTTAATGACCTGAAATTTCAACCTCCATTTCTGGGTCTGCAGAATAAGGAAAATGTGATTGGTGCATTAGATACCATTATACAGAAGAAAACAGTAACAAAGTCAAAGACAGGAAGTGAGAAATACAGAAGGGGAGAAAACAAACACCAGTGCAACTCAATGTGTTTTTCTTTCTTTATTCACATCTCCCAATTTATTCACCACCAGCAGAAAACAGGAGCTGTGAGGAGACTCACAGTTCCAGAGATGGTCAAAACAATGAATTATGTATTGCTTTTTATATTTCTGAAAATCTTAAATGCCGAATCGTGCCATATTATACTGGAAAAGTCATTTATCTGGCGTATATATACCACTAAATAAGAAAACATAGAGCTGAGTTTTTTCCAGACCTGAAGGGCATATAAACAGTCTCAAAACAACCTTTTTATGCTCTGCTTGGTAAGAGGCCACTATGCAGTCTGTCTAGGTCCTACAAAGTGCAGGCTATTCTTTGACAATTAAGGCAGGCAGGACCTCATAACAGTAACCACACAGATTGAGATAAAGGCTCCATCTGAGTCAATATCCTGTGTTCAGCCAAAACCAGAAGCAAATGCTAAAGAGTGAAGACAAGAAAAACATCTACGAGACCACTCCTGACTACTCTCTTGGGCTTAGACTGCCTTTGGTTCATGGGATTTCCTAAGCCAGGTGTGGTTTATCTGTCTCTCTCTGACCCTCTAGCAAGCATTTGTCCCATTTCCCCTTCAACCATAGCATCCACTGGCAAAATAATTCTACAAGGCTGCTAAACCCTGCATTACAAAAATCACCTTTTTTTTGCATGTCTTGAAGCTGTCTCCTGTTAGCTTTAACTGAATGGCCCCCAGTTTTTGCGCTGGAAGGCTCCAGATCACTTATGGCTTTTAGATACAGCATAGTGTCTGTCAGAACTCTCGTCAGTGTGCTCTCTCAAGCTGAAAAGGCCCTGTCTATTCATGTTTCCCTAGTACAGAAGCTATTTCACATCTACAGTCATCTTGGCAGCCTTTCCCTGACTCTTTTCCTGGTCTGCTCCAGGGGGAACCAGAACCACACAAGGTGGAGGGGATCTAAGGATTTATGCAGTAGCACAATAGCATTTTCTACTTTGTTCTCAAATTCCTTTCCTAACAATTCCTAACTCTCCCCATGACTTCTCACCACTGCTGAGGACTGAGCTGATGTTTTCATGGAACCATAAGCCAATTTTCTCATTGCACCATCTGATCTCTTTTCTGGGGCATTTATGAATACATTAAATGGTACAATAATTCTCCTCTGCAAGAGCTTAAATGTTTTCCCCTATTCTGCATTTCCTATCTGGTAATCAGTGCTTTATTCACTCTAGGATTTCTCCCCTTATTCCATTGCTCTAATTCCTTAAAATACATTAGTTAAGGATTTCACCAAAAGCTAATGGGAAATTCAAGCAGATTGTGTCAATTAGATCACTCTTATCTACATGCTTCCCATCTCTTTGAAAAAATGCATTAGAAGTTTACAAACGGGATTTTCTTTTACGTAATCTGTGCTGCTCTTCCCAAATGGTTCATATTGATCCACGTGGCCTCTCATTCTATCCTTTATTACAAACCCTACTTAACTGCCCAGTGCAGATATCCAGCTTACAAGCCAAGCAACTGCCTGCTTTCTGCAAGGAAATCAGGGTAGGAGTGCAATATGTTTACTTGCACCATGAGCCATGAAATTTGCTTTCTAAATCTTTCTGTCTCTATGTACCTGTTGATCAATGGAGTTATTTGTCAGACTTACTTTTTTTTATTTCTCTCTTTCTTTCTCTTTCTTTCTCTCTTTCTGTATATCTCCTTCATTGAAATACAAGTTTGTTTGGTTTCCTCCCCCCCTCTCCTTCCCAAACAGGAAAACATCACCTGAGTTAGTGATCATGAGAAAAAAATTAACAACTGGTAATATATTTATAGTAATTTTTAATCTTAAAAAGACTGTACACATTTATGTAACAAAATTAATTAACCTAACTAGCCTAGTAAATATAGATTTAAGATGAGCTGTATATCTCTATATTTGATGTTCCATTTCCATTATTTTTTTGTCAGATATCTTACCTGAGTTAGATGTGGTAATGGACATCTATTGGATTTCAGTCATTACAAGCAAGCTAGAAGTCATGTTTGCTCAGTTCCGGCAGCCCAAGACTTTCCCACAAAGAGGAAGGTCGTGAAGTTTCAACTGTATCTCAAAGGCCATTTTTGTTACTGAATTTAACACAAGTTATTCTGCTCTGTACTTCTGCTGAATGTGTTTGCCCATAAGCAAAGAGGCATATAAAGCAACTGTTTTGTTTGAATCCAAACCTCTTGTGCCTGCAGAGCGACATCTGACCCAATCATATATATTTAGACTGTTCTTTCAAAATTTGCCCTCCCTGCTCCTCAAATTCATATTCATGCCATATTCTACATTCTTCCTCCACAAATATTAGAAAAAGCGGTTCTGTTTCTCAGACCACAATCTCGCATGTGATCAGTACAAAGTACTTTATTAAAATCTTGTAATTCCCCTGGACTTCTGCTGTCCAGAGAATGTTCTGCCAACTGAGGAAACGGGATGGTCAGCAACTGCTGATCATTAGACAACAGATTTATTTTATCATAGAATGACAATACTTGTCAAGACCTAGAACTGATTAATTGCTTTTTGTACTCCAGGATTGCTTTTACATTTTCACATTTGCAAAGTACTATATTTTCCTTAATATTTAGTGCTCTTTGCAGTCATTGGCTTTTTAGTTTTGGGTTGGTGTGTCTTATGAACTCCTGAACAGTGCTTTACATTTAGCAAAGACCCAGCTTCCTGTTACTGAACTATCACAGTAACCCAGAACAGAAACTGACCATTTTTGTTGTTGTAATCGATATAATAAATGAAAAAAAAAATCTCACTAATAAAAAGACACATCCAAGAAATTAAGAATTGCTGATTTTGTTGGTTCTCATTCTGGAAGAGAAATTGTCCCAAATGCATGAAATACATTAAATCTACTGATTTAATATAATATCGATTTAAGTTTAGTTCTTACTTCAAACGTTCATTCAAATCTTTCATAGTTAATGAAAGCATCAGATTCTCATCTGCTGCCATTACTGGACTGATCTCAGATTCAACTGAAAACAGACATACTGGAAATAAGCTATTTATAAAACACACAGTCATTGTGATGTTCCATGGGAATTTGAGCATGTCAGATAATGTTCCCACAGGGAAAATGATAGGTCGATTGTTTAAATAGGCTGATATTCTTTCATTCCTCAGATAATTGCATTGTTTTTTATCATCAAGCAAACCTCTGTCTGTTACTGCTTCTATTTCTTACACAGTTTAGAAAAACACTGATAATTAGCAGATCTGTGACAGGTGGGGAAGATAATGAGCCCTTATCAGATAATCGGTCACTGATTCCTCCATTTATTTTCCTCCAGGTCTCCCTATTGCTCAAGCAATACTTAATTTTTGCACAAAGTAGAACAGTCACAGGAACTGAACGGCCTCCACTGCCAAATATATCTTAGCCTCTAAGGTCAAGGCTTTTTGTAAGCTCTGATTCTTATGCATAAAAAAGGGAGATTGAAATGCAGGTATCCTGAACTCTTGAGTGTACATTTTTGTTGCCAGATGAAAGGGAGGTCTGAGGGCTCCCTTTGTGAGTGGGATCAGGCATGGGCCGAACATATCTACTGATCAGACACGAGGAGCAAAACAGGCAGGAAAATATCTGATCTATGTTGCTACCTGTATCCCAGTTGCATGTATGACCTCTAGACACAAGTCCTTTTGTGCCAAGCACTTCACAGAGATAATCCCTAACCCAGAGCCTGTACCAGCAGAGAGCAGTTGCAGATGGGGATAGTGAGGCAAGTAATTGAATAAGGAATTTGATGAGGTGCAGCCAAGTGGTAGCATAGTCACAGGCAGCCCCACTTAGCAATAAAGGGCATCATGAGAAAAAACATGAATCCACCTTTTAGAAATCTTTCAAAACGCGAGTGGGCTCTGCACTGCAAATGGACCATGACTAGAGTTCCACCTCTGGTACAGGGAGCAGGTAGGAAGCAAATTGGAGACAGACACAAATTTTGGATGAGTCTGAAAATGAGGAACGCTTTTACTTCTACAGAAAGGGGAACTAATCAAAACCAGAGAGATTCCAAATGTGGTCTAAAAATATAAGCACTGGGCTTTGGGGCATTTGTTAAGGAAAAAAGTAAGGATAATTGAAAAAAAAAAAAACCAATGAGAATCAGTTATAGCGGTTTTATAGGTGTGGATTGGCAGGAAAGACTATGTCTTTAAGCAGTTAATCAGAGTGACACTCCAACCTCGAGATGCAGCAGTCCATGTCTGGCAGGCCATAGCAATTAGTAGTGAATTTTCAAATCTCATCGTTTCGAATGCAGTGCTGGCAAGTTTTCCAAAGACATTATTAATCACATTATATGCTTCCCTCTCCACTGGCATATACTCAAAATTTCTAGAGATGTTATATGGCAACAAAAGGAAGTAAAGCAGTGCTGAGGGCTACTGAACGATCCATATTGTCACACTCCAATTACCTAGCATTTAGAAAAGATGCTAATTACGATTTAGCATTCATTACCTTCAGGGTAAAATAAAATCATAGAATCATAAAATGGTTTGGGTGGAAGGGGCCTGAAAGATCATCCAGTCCCAAACTCCCCGCCACAGGCAAGGACAACTTTCACAATACCAGGTTGCTCAAAGCTTCATCTTGAACGCCTCCAGGGATGGGGCATCCACGACTTCTCTGGACAACCTGTTCCAGTACCTCACCACCCTCACAAGAAAAAATTTCTTCTTAGCTTCTAATCTAAATATTTCTCACTATTTGTGATCACGTATTTGATAAATCCAGAGTGCCCAAAGCAAATGCCAACTTGTGCAGCTTTAGGATTTATATTTTTTCATCTCGAATGCATCAAATTCATTTCCTGTTCGATGTGCTACCGTCAAGCTGAGCATCCTCCCATAAAGTGAGACGTGTCATTAAAATCCGCCATCAGAAATACCCAGTCATGCTGGAGGTTGAGGAGGGAAAGCCACAATTCTTGTATTTCCCACCCTGGATTTTTGCATCACGTGTTGCACATACTGGATTCAGTGACTTTCCAGGACCTGAAAGGGGCTACGAGAAAGCTGGAGAGGGGCTATTCATAAAGGCTTGTGATGACAGGACAAGGGGGAACAGGTATAAACTGGAGAGGGGCAGATTTAGGCTTGACATAGGGAAGAATTTCTTCACCATGAGAGTGGTGAGGCATTGGCACAGGTTGCCCAGGGAAGCTGTGGCTGCCCCATCCCTGGAGGTGTTCAAGGCCAGGTTGGATGGGGCCTTGGGCAGCCTGATCTAGTGGGAGGTGTCCCTGCCCACGGCAGGGTGGGTGGAACTGGATGATCATTAAGGTCCTTCCAACCCAAACTATTCTATAATTCTGTGATTCTATGACCTGCACTGACCCCCACCTCCCGCCTCCACTCTTGCCGCAACTTGGCGCTGAAAGAGAGGGGCGTGGCTTTGTGAGACCATGGGCGTGGGTGTACCGAGCGAGGGGCGTGGCTTGATGGCCGGGAGCGTGGCTTTGAATGAAAAGGGCGTGGCTTGGCGTATGAAAAGCATGTCTCTGCGAGCGAGGGGCGTGGCCTGAGGCTGAGGGGCGTGGCCTGGGGTGTGGCCTGGGAAGGGGGCGAGTCCCGAGACGATCCCAGCCCCTTTCTGCTTCCCCCCCTCCTTCCGTGCATGCGCCAGGGGCCGGAAGCCTTCCTGGGATTGGGGGGAGGGGAGGGAAGGGAAGGAGGGAAGAGTGTAGTGATGGCCATGGCGGAGAAGTTCGATTCTCTGGAAGAGCATCTGGAGAAATTTGTGGAGAACATCCGGCAGCTCGGCATCATTGTCAGCGATTTCCAGCCCAGCAGCCAGGCTGGGCTCAACCAGAAATTGTGAGGGGGCGCGCCGATTATCCCTCTCCCCGTTCCCCCACCTCTCTCCCTTCCCCCACCTCTCCCCCTTCCCCTTCTCCCCCTTTCTCCCCCTTTTCCCCCCTTCCCCTCACTCCCCCGACTCCCCTTTCCCCCCTCACTCCCCTTTCCCCCCTCACTCCCCTTTCCCCCCCCTCCCCTTTCCCCCCGACTCCCCCCTTCCCCCCCTTCCCCCCTTCCCCCCACCCCTCCACTCCCCCTTCCTCCCCTCCACTCCCCCTTCCTCCCCCCCACTCCCCCTTCGCCCCCTCTCACCCTTGACCTCCTCCCTCTTCCCCTCGAGTTAGGATTAGTGCAGCCCCTTTGGGGCCAAAACCTACCTGTTTTCTTTTTACAGGAATTTCATGGTGACAGGATTGCAGGATATCGACAAATGCCGACAGCAGCTTCATGATATCAGTGTGCCCTTGGAGGTTTTTGAGTAAGTAGCTTTCTACCTGGAAGGCAAGTTGCTGTAGTCAGTGTGATTTGAGGTAGTGTGCCTTTGCAGGGTGCATGTTTTCCCTGAGAACTGCTTGTTTCTTAAAGTCTTTCTTCTGAAGAGCTCTTCCTTGAACTTGAAGCAAGGTGCGTATTGGTCTCTTCTCCCAAGTAACAAGTGGTAGGACCAGAGGAAATGGCCTCAAGTTGCACCAGGGGAGGTTCAGATTAGATATCAGGAAAAATTTCTTCACTGAAAGGATTTTCAGACACTGGAATAGGCTGTCCAAGGAGGTGTTTAAAAAACAAGTAGACAAGGTGCTCAGGGATATGGTTTAATAATGGACAAGTACATTTGGACTTAATTATTTCTAAGGTCTTTTCCAACTAAACGATTGATTCTGTTTGTACCTCACAAAAATGTGAGCAGGTGGAAGGTAAGAAGTACCTTCAGCCTGTCAGAAGGCAAGAGGGTAAGAGAAGTGATAAATCATATGCCTGCTTTCAGATATTTTTTTTTTCTTTTTAATTTATATTGACTTTGGATATGTAGGCAGTAATACAGATTCTGCTGAATCTAGGGATTTAGTAAGTAAGCTTTCATTTTGGAAATACACTTTTACACTAGCTTAGAATCAGGATTTAAAGTTGCAGGTGAAAATAAATTATGCTGGTGCTTAGGAGTTTAGTTTCGATAGTGGCATTCTTCTTGATTGCAGAGCGTTAAAACAGTAAAAGCAAAACCATGAATGTAGAAGGAGAGCTATACAAGACTTTTTTTACAATACAGCAGACAAATTAATTTGCTAGTGTAAGTCCAGCTGTCACTGATTTGCTATGTTGTAGCATATTACTGTCTATATAGGACTTTGTTCAGTTGTAGTTTCACTCTATCTGTAATTCTATGAAGACAGTCCTAAAGTTTAAGTTTTCTTTATTTAGTGATGTCATTTTCCTTTGTCGAGCACTTACATTGCAGAGCACAAATACACTTAGAGATGAGTTAATTTGTACTCTTTATTCTGATATGTACACTTCCTCCTCATACTTGAATTGCCAGGGCTGTACTCCTGTGTGCTTGTTGCTCGCTATATACTAACTAAGCTACTTAATGGTTAGTGCCGTTTCAGTTGCTTGGAAAAGGACAATCTTTCTTCATTTGTATGTACTTATTGCCTTTGAGGAGCTGTGTAGTTTGGGTTTTTTTGTTTTTTTTTTTTTTGTTTTTTTACATTTAATACTTTACATGCTTCAGGCTTTCTGGAAATGAAGACTTAAAACTGTGTATCAAGACAGTTGTTTGCTGGCCAAGGCTTAGTCCTCCTTGAGCTCTCTTTTCAAAATGATGAGTTAAACTGCATTTTAAAATGCACATTTGAGATAATAGTACAGAAAGACAGCAAGGTGAATAATTCTGTACCTTGGAGAACATTCTAGTAAGAATATGATCATTTAGGTAGTATTTTTGTATTTTCAGATACATAGATCAAGGCCGTAATCCTCAACTTTACACTAAAGAGTGCCTGGAGCGAGCTTTGGCTAAAAATGAGCAAGTAAAAGGAAAAATTGACACAATGAAGGTAAACCAGAAGTAATGAAAGTACTAATGTTATAATGTATTTGATGGTTTTAACTTTGCTGTAAATGTCTGGGGATTTTTCACTTGTGCAGTTATTAAATTGCCTTATTAGGTGATTCATATTAGGAATTACTCTGCATCCCTGTATCTTAATTGATGCTAATACAGCCTGTTCTGGAAGGAAAACTTGTAATTCATCTCACACTTGGAGATGCAGATGTCACTAGGATTTAATTTTGTTTAAAGTTGTATGTAGCATTGCAGATCTCCTTTTCTTGTTGTTGTCATTTTGAATACTAGTGAGTACCTCACTGTTAGAGTTCTATAACTGTGTGTAAATTTAGAAATAAGCAAAATAGAAGGGGTATTTTTCCAGAGTATTAAAATGTCAAATGTGTTATATAAGCATGAGTTACATTTTAGGTAATTTTATAAAGATTATCCGAGTGTTTAGGGTTTCTTGAACTACTTGTACTTCCATCTAGTATGAACCTAAGCATTCTGCTATATTTTTTAACTGCTGGAATTACTGCTGAAAAATATGGACAGAAAAGGAAGTTTAGTGAGATTTTGAGAAAAAGGTTGTTTGCTTCAGAACGTTCTTTGGCTGAACCTAATGTGGAGGATGGCAGCTGCTGCAGTATGTAGACGTATCTCTCTATGTTCTAAGCTTCTGTTTCTTTTTATATGCTCTGTTCCTATAAGAGTTGTAGGAAGAATTAGGTATTTCTAAGCCAGCTAAGAGTTCCTTTTTTTAAGGAGAAGTTTCTATATCAAATCCAGAGGACAAGTCCTTTATGAGCTTTGCTTAACAAGATTGGACAGGTACTGATGCAATTGAGTTTACCAGAGACATCCAGCTTTTTTTATATTTCTTGGGTGAAAATACCTATGGGAAATTGAAAGCATTTCAGTTTGCCTGATGCTTCGTTAGGGGATTTCACTCGAGTGTTTTCTCTGAATATTGTAAATGTAGCTTTCTGTATTTGTATATGTGGTTTTGAGGTTTTTTTTTAGGGTATCCTTCTCTTTAGGTCACTGAAATCTAGAACTTTGTTGTATACAAACATTTCTGTTATTGGATAACATTGCTTGATAAAATTGAAGTAAATTGTGCAGATGATATATATACTTTTTTTTTTTCCTCTTTCCAGAAATTTAAAAGTCTCTTAATTCAAGAACTGACAAAGGTGTTCCCAGAAGACATGGCAAAATACAAAGCTATTCGAGGAGAAGATCCTCCTCCTTAAGCTGGCCTTTGATAGCTCTAAAAACGTCAATTCCATAAGCTGACACCTCTCTATAAAAACATTGGAGAAAGGGTAAATCCAAGCTGTCATAACAACTGTACTAAAACTGGCAGTTATGGACTGTAAAGGAGCTTAATTGCTGATGCTTCTGGTCTGAACCTTCCTGAAGACTTTCACACAAAGATTGCAGTTGAAACTTCCTATAGTGATCTGTTCTTCTTTCCTGAAAGGTTTTGGAGATATAATTGCCTGCAGGTCATCAATATTTAGCATTTCCCACGAAGTGCATTTGCAGAGCAGAAAATCATGTTTTTGTATTCTGAAAAGTGCCCTTCAGGATTGTGGGTTCATCTGTTCTTAAGAGAAATTTATTTATTACACTTGATTATTTCTTTCATTTGTAAATGGCTTTTTTTTTTTTTTACTGTACAAACAATTAACTGCTTTCATATTGCCAAATTCTACTGAGCAGGAGCCTGTCAAGAGCTGCAGTTCTCATGTGTTTTAATGAATTGCAGCCCAGAAAATCTTCAGATATTTTTATTTCGCTGTGTGAGCTGCAATGCAGGTGGCTGAGGGTATAGAAAGTGAGCATATTCAGGGACTAGCTGCTCAACAATGTTAATATTTTGTATAGTATTTAATGCAAGCTTTTGTTTGAATTATGCTCATTTTATGTAAGCAGGTTGTTGAATAAAAATTTGAAAAAAAAATCTAATGATTTTCTGTTGTATGCCACTCTTTGGAGAATGAACTGAAGGCTGTGAAAAATGAATATCAAAATTTGACTGTTGAAAGCTTGTATCTGAAGAAAAATGTTAACTTGGTATTTTGGTTTTGTGGGGACCACATCCATTTTAGTACATGAAGCAGGAGATTTTTGGGGATCAGTGATTTTTGTTGGGTTTTGGGTTTTTTTCCCACCGGCAAATTAATTTATTATTTTATTAACTTTATTCTAGTTGCTAATCTAAGTAGTTTTGGGCAGGAGCTCCAGAATATAATAGTACCGTATGCATGTGCTCTATAGCAGACCTTCCTAGGCCATTAAAGACCTTAATGGGGATTTAGATACATTCCTTGTGTTTCCACACCTTAAGCAGTATCTGCTCAGTTTCGTAGCTGAAGCAAAGCTCATCCATAATGCCAGCCAGTACTGTGTCTGACCAAGCTTTGGCATAACAAAAGGAGAAATAAAAGCGAGAAACTAGGTGTTCTGCATTAGTTATTTAGGATTTGTTAGCTGGCAGTGTAAATTCATCTAGTTGCTGCCTCATACTATCCTGCCTTGCCCTAGTCTGCACACTTCATTTTCCTTGCATTTGCTCCACCACTGATCATGCTTTTACCTTCTCAACGTCACTGTACTAACTTGTCCGAAAGCGGCACTCAAGGAAAACCCACGTTTGTGTTCTGCTCTACCTGGATTGCCCGAGGTCTGTAGGAGTTGCTGGATCAACACTTGCGACTGGCGAGTGGAGTCTATATAGGGCACAAGCAAAGAAGGTAAGAGTATTTTTTAGGTGTGTATAAGGTGGTGGGCAGTGGAGTCTGAGAGCAAAAATGTTGCCAGTAGGCATGTGAAGCTGTGTTTAAATGGTGGTTGATGTAGAACACTTAGGGAACAAAAGGACAGGAGATACCGGTCAGGGTGCTAGAGTATTGTGGCTCCTACTGATACCAGTTTGTGTGTCTGACTTGGTGGAGCAGCACACTTTAAAACTGGTGCTGCCAGGAAGTCTTATTTTTATATCTACTTACTGCAACTGCTATCACTCTGGTTGTGCAAATTCTCTTAGAAACTGATATTTTAAAAAAACCCAAGCAAGCCTAATCTGGATAGATTGTACTTGCCAGTTGGATTTTTCTATCTGTAAACTTTACAGGGTGAGTCTTCTAATGCTTTAGAGCAGCATCCTTTGTACCTTTAATTTTTGTAATCCCAATTTAGGGGGAAAAAGAGTGAAAGCACTCTAAAAATCAAATTAAAACAAAATCGTAGGATTCCTGTGTAGGGCAAGCTGGCATTTCATTTGAATGTAGGCAGACTCTCTTGGGAAGCACTGGAACAGGGTGAGCAGACGGATGGTAGAATCTCCAACCAACTTTGGAGGCTTTTAAGACTCATATAGGGCAGGCTCTGAGCAACCTGGTCTAATGTAGTAGGAGCTGGGCTGGGTGAACTCTAGAGGCTTTTCCCAATCCATGTTTCTGTGACTCATATTATAAAGGATTTAGATAATATAGTTTGTAAGTACAAAAAGGAAAACGGACAGTGACTTAAATTGTCAAAAGATAAATTTGGATTAGGCGCTTAAAAGCAATTTTATTATAAGTGTCTCAAAGCAATTGAATAGTTTTCATGTTGAGGAAGTGGAGTTTTCATTGGAAGAACATTGATAAAGTTGATCCTATCTTAAAGCAGAAGGAGAAACAAGATGACTTCTTGAGGGTCTTTCAAGTCCTTTTTTGATCACAAGATTTTACCTTTTAGGAAAGGGAAAAAACTGTATGGGTTAGTGTAAACCATTTCTTGAAAGAGAGCAGGGACAGAGAGCAAGGACTTCAACACAGGAAAGACAGATCTGTTGTAACAAATCCAGAAGAGGGCCACAAAGATGCTCAGAGGGCTAGAACACCTCCCATACACGACAGGCTCCAAGTGTTGGGGTTGTTCAGCCTGGAGAAGAGAAGGCTCAGGGCAGACTGTTCATCAGCCTTCCAGTGGTTAAAGGGGGCCTATTGGAAAGCTGGGGAGGGGCTCTTTATTAGGGAGTGTAGTGAGAGGACAAGGGGTAATGGTTTGAAGCCAGAAGAGGGTAGATCTAGGTTAGATGTTAGGAAGAAATTTTTTGCTGTGTGGGTGATAAGGCACTGGCACAGGTTGCCCACAGAAGTTGTGGATGCCCCATCCCTTCCAACCACCATTTTTCTGTGATTCTACTATCTTACCACAGTGAAAGATTTTTGATTACTTGGTCTCAATGTTAATATTTCTTGTTTGTTGCACAATGGAGCAGGTGATTGTAGGTATTTAACCAGCCAGAGACTTTTGCTTTTACATAGTGTAAACAGTGATTAGCACCCATGCCTGTTGGTGAAACATTGAAGAGGTGCTGCAAGAAGCCTTTTCTTTTGCTTTTCAAGGCATTGGGTTGTGAGCACAAATGATTTTGAAGATGTTTGGGATCAGAAACATTTAAAGTATATGCAAAATCAAATTTACTTTTTTACTGAACTCTAAAGGTGATTTTATCTGTGTAGTGCATCTCCTCCTTTCATTTCTAAGCCCACTGCATTTAGTAGACATCTCTACCTGTTTCCAGTCCCTCACACTATCTACAATTTCCCTGTTGGTAGCTTTAGGGGCATCAACATTGTTACATAAGAGTAAGGTTTTTCAACCAAAGAGACCTTATCCTTTTGATTCTTTAATTAAAAAAATTGAATACTTAGTTTTACATTCTGCTTCCTCCTTTGATTTAAACTCCTTTGCTGTGATACCATTCCAAATCTTTTAGCTTATAATTTTGATTGAAACACGATATGTTAAAATGTAATCCTAATTTTCAAATTAGTTTTTACACATATGCTTACTTTGAGTTTTGGGTCCAGTGTATTAATTTATATCCCACAATGTTCAGCTGTTACTATGAAACTACTATCACAGGATTTACATTCTAGGTGTTGTGTGGAGCTTAGCATCTCGTACATCCCCATCGGTTTATATGCTGACCGGCTCTGTGTTGATCAGCTCAGAACTAATAAGCATCGTATGGTATGGCTCTTTTGTAAGGCATTCTTTCCTTATCTATATTCCATGCTATACACTCCATAGAAACTAATAATGTATTGGTAGAGCTTATAATGTATGGATTTACTCCTACTGGTGATAGGAAAAGGCGGCGTGAGAAGGGAAGTGATAGGTATTTGATTAAAAGACAATTTGTTCCTTGAATATAAGAACACTGAACAGAATTAAGAATTTAACTTTCTGAATATTAAATATTTTTGTGTGTGCTGAAAATGTCATTTCCTTAACAGAAAAAGAAAAAAAAGTCCTATGCATTGTTTCAGCATGTCACATTTGCCCTCTGCTTGCCTCCCAGCTGAATCTTTCTCCACACTCCTGCTACTTTTCACCTCTCAAGAGCACCAGCGGTGTAGGGAGAGGTGAGATTTTTTTTGGTAGAGGACAGTCAAAGAGAAACTCTGTTCGTAGAATCTGTGATTTCGATGCTTTGGTGGGTTTAGTGGGGGAAGTCCTCAAAATTAGTGTGCATTTCCTCTTTTCACTGTTTTTAATGTCGTTACTGCAACATTATTAAGATAGTTGAGGAAGTTGATTTTTGCAGAATAAATAGGAGCAGCAGAGGATTCTAAGAAATGACAATTCTCACAATTTCTCAAACAACTCTTTTCAAAACCAAAATCGCAGTAGCTCCTATGGTCTGTTTTATAAAAACACAATAGGAATTTTTGTTTTTAAATTTTGGTATATTGTTATCCCAACTAATAAAGATTCTTCTATTCTGAATTCCACTATTTAACTGTTATTTTATGGTATAAAGGATAATATTTTTTACAGGCTGTGCAATTGCTTTTCTCCTCCATCCCATAAGAATAAATTGTTACCAAATTGTATTTAGTGGATGTTAATGAAGAGTATTTTACCAAAACAATATAAAATGTTCTTTTCTTTTTACATTTTGTGATGAATGCGTGGGCCTTTAGAAAGATTTGTTTAGTCCCTTTTGGCCAACGCGTCTTTCTTTAACTGCTTTTAGCTGTAGAGGTCTATCTGCCTCTGTTTTCTCAGTGAGTTAGGAGACCCACCTCCACAAGATCCTCTTCTGTGCAAAGGAGATGCAGCAAAACGTAGTCAGAGCCTCACCATAATGAAATTCAGGTCTGACGGGATGGGTCTGGAACAGGTCAGCCCTAGCTAGCTCCTGTTTACTGGCCTTGGTCAGCCCTAGCCTTTGGTAAACAATAAGGGCTTGTTTTCCCCAGGCAGTTTCTGCAGACAGGTTTATAAGCTGAGTCGTGCCTGTCAGTAGCCACCTGAGCCCTCGCTGGGGTTCCAGCAGCAGCTTCAGCCACAGCTAAGCAACCAGGACCCCCACTAAGACAGCTCTAAAGCGGTAAGTAAGTCATGAGGGTGCTGAACCCAGGTTCTGGTTGTGGTGGTCCACAGAGGAGGTGGTGCAGTCAGGCTGTTGGTGTGAGCTAGGGCATTATAACTGCTGAACAGCTGATCTAATGCCTGCTGGAATAATTTCTGAGTAGGTGGTGAAGGTGAGCTGCCTCTGATTGGTAAAGCAGTGTATCCGCACTGAAGGGTTTGAGGAGCTGAAGAGCCAGCCTTGCTCTGGGGATAGGAGATGTTACAAAGGCTGAAGGTCTGTAGTCTGCCTCTGCATGCTGGCCATAGCTTCCAGCAGGATTTAGAGATCAGCCTGGAGCAGTAGGGGACAAGTACTTCCATAGCGCCCTAAAAATGTGAGAGATGCGTGTGCTATAAGTGTATAATTTGTTATTGTTGTTAGTTAATAAAAAAAGTACCCAACACTGGCCACAATGAAGATGGTGGAGCTAAGTGGTGGTAATGGTTTGATGAGTCCCCAAATATTTTATGTGATGATGTTTTTATAAATTGCTTTCTTTGGTGAACGCAGTTCCCAAGTGACTGACAGTGTTCATTGCATGATTCCAATAGTCATCTCAGGTACTTTGTAATCCCAGCTTTGACTCTGCTGTGTTCATAGGAATAGAAAGGACAAACCATCCAATCTATTTCTTTTTGCCCTGAGTGATCTTTGAGAGTTTAACTAAATCAGTTAGAAACTACTAACTGAACTTGCAGTTTTACTGAAACCTCTTTAAATCAACATATTGAAAAGGTAAATTATATAAACAAAGCCTTGAAAAGCATGTAAGAAGTGTTCCAAATACTGAGCTTAAGAGCAAGTTAATAATAGAGATATATCACTGCCAAGAATATTTCTGGATTCTCATGTTTCAACACAAGGTAATTTCTTACTTTACTATGATTAATAGCTGTAGCATTTCTGGGCAGTTGCCAGATGTCCTTCCAGCTCTGCAGAGCACAGAGTCAAGGTGACATGAGTATCTGCCCTGCTCTGAGAAGACTTGCACTTTCTGCATGAACTTAAATTACTTAGTTATGCTTAAATCCTTCTGTATATTTTCTTAATTAAAATAACGGAGGAGCACATGTTACAAAGATATTTCTGTAACAGCTCTTTTAATACTCTTAATTCAAATCAGGAATCTGTATTTTCTGTATTGTAACATATTTCATACTGAGAACTACATTGTATTTAGTCTCAACAAGGCATAATGCAGCCAGTAAAAAAGAAACATCTTTCTGCACACTATGAAAATTTTCAAAACAATTCCTTCTCTTTTGAAAGCAAAGTCCCTTTATATATTGAGAAAAAGCACATTATATTCCCATCCCTAAATATCTGACTTGAATCTAATTTACTTTGTATTTGTAAATTGGTCATTATATTAAACAAACCTCTCCAAATATTCCTCAAAGGAAGACAAAGCTACTTATATAAGTATATACACACACACACATATATATATATAAATCTGGGAAAGACAATTTAAAATTACTGTCATATTGCATTATTTAACATGTTACTTTATGGGAATCTAGACCATATTTATATCACTTCTGCTGCAAAAATAACAATTACTTTTTATCTGAATTGTTGACATTCATAAACTTTTATTTGGAATGGTGCTAAGGATTCAAAATTCCTGTGATAATACAGAAATATGCCAAGCCACTCCTGTAAGTCAGTAAAGAAAAAGAAGTTTACAATTATGTCACCAAAATCACAAGTATGTGCCATTTTTGTAACAAAAATGTTTTACCCATAGTCACCTTAGAAACACATTGATGAAGTAAGAGATTATTATTTAAATATACAAGAAATTCTATCTTCAAGATTATTATTTATTTCAAAGTAGTATTACCTTTTAAATAATAGACTACTACCTACTATTTTATTACATTTGACCAATACTTTTTCAAGAGATTCTCTGATATGGTCAAAGCCCAAGATATTTCAGCAGACAAAAATGGCTTTGAATAGATCTTTTATCAAACACAAGATGTTACTTGGTCTAAGACTGTTTAATATCATTTCTGATCATCACATGTTGGGTTACAGTAGTTAAATGAATGATTGAACAGGCATCTGGCACTCAAAAAACAAGGTGGATACAGTGATAAAACAAATCTTATTTAAGAGAAGTATATTAAAAAATCAACAAAATTTCTTCTTTCAAAGCTCTTCTTTCAAATTAAGAAACTTGAAAAACTTTAAAATCAAGAAACGTTTTCAGAGTACAATAAGCATAAATCTTGTAACAGCTTTCTTATTGCTTCTTACGCAGCTGGGAATTTCTTTTCTTACACCCCACTTTGCAGAAGATGCATAGCTTTATAAATGCATTTTCCTTTGGACAGAAATGGTGCTTGTAAGCTCTGTCATAATGGTTGACAATTATAGTTGCAAAGCATTAGGCTTGCAAGAGAAATTTAATTTGCATCTCAGCAATGAAACCCTATTTTCATCAAGTGGAGAGGAAAGAACCATTTTGATTACATACTAGAAATTGCTGAGATTATGGTGGAAGCCAAAAAAGGAAGCAATTAGTAAAAAACCACTTTATTCGACTCCAAATTGCACAAACCAGTGAGTTACAAAGCTTATCATAGAATTATTGCTGTTACTGTTGCCTTTATTATTATTTGAGGAACACAAACAGCCTGAAGAAACATGATAGACACATGAAGAGTGGATTCCCAGGCAGAGAAAATTGTCTTGAACAATGCAGCAGTTACATAGGTGACTCTGTGTATGCTCCCCTTGACTCCACTTATTTAGCATGCAGGGACATCTTCATCCTGGTGTGTATTGCCTTTGAGCTTTATAAATCTGAACGTATTTTTTTCCCTCCATTAATTTGTTGGGCTGCACTCTGAACATCTATAAAATCTCACGGTGAAGAGTTCTACAGCTTGTATTTCCATTATGTGAAGAAGTGTCTGTTTCAAAACAGCCATCCACCAATTTAGTTCTTAGTTCTTGTACTAGAAGGCATAGGAAGCAGGCGTCTCCTATCTCTCCACATCACTTATGGTTATATAGATTACTACCATAAGCCTCTCCCAATCATCGTCTTTTCCTAGGCTGAAGGCTACTTTGTTTACCTGCTTCTCAGAAAAAAGCTGTTTTGTACTTCAGGCCATACTTGCTACTCTAAACTGTTCCTAATTTTCATTTCTCTTCTTAAAAA
The DNA here is from genome assembly GCF_017976375.1 of Cuculus canorus. Classification (NCBI taxonomy): domain Eukaryota; kingdom Metazoa; phylum Chordata; class Aves; order Cuculiformes; family Cuculidae; genus Cuculus; species Cuculus canorus. The sequence goes on along the minus strand of NC_071402.1, from coordinate 74,745,081 downwards.
CTGAGATTCTTTAAGATTCTTTAAGGAGGTATCTTGTTGAAGGCCATTAGAGAATCCAAACACAGTTCATCTATGCATCATTAGTAGCCAAAATTCACATAAGCCTTTAGAGAACTCCAACAGCCTTCCCTGTACCAAAAACTATATTAGCTTTTCTCTAATACATACTTTTGCTGATATATGATCTTGCTTTTACTATTTCTAGATGATTTAAAAGTTCTTCTTTATCATTTCAGGATTAGAAATGTATCTGGGCAAGTTACATTCCAGTCCTGCAAGGATCTCTGCACATGCTTTGTTTATCCAGAACCATGTCAATTTAGGAAAAGACAGCACGCACAGCTTTTAAACAAATATTTGCATAAAGTGTATGCCAGTTCAGAGTTCATGTACAAAATAATCCCATAGATTTTCAGAGGATGAAATTCTTCTTTGTCAACATCGATAGAATGTTTTAAAATCCTCTTTTATACCTGATGGCAAAGGACCACAAGGAGTGTTATCTTTTTCTTCTCTGCTACACCAGGTACACGTGCTTTTTAAGAGTAAATACAAAACTGAGTGATATAAATACATCCTCCTTTGCTCAAGGATCCTTCAGCATAAAATCACTTGCTTTGACTAAGTCCTCTTACCACTGGTATTAAATTAAGCTTAATTTGAAAAGAGCTCCATAGACTCCATTTAAAGTGCATTTTGAAAGACAGAAAGAGAGTATCTCACAGCTTTGACATTTCCTTTTTTTTTTAATCTAGACTACATTCTGGGTTTGTTCAAGTAAGCAGAGATACATTTAAATGAATTTATAAAAGATCAAACTGGCAATGGCCTGTGGTTACACAATATATATTGAACATTTCAATAACCCCAGGTGCATGTTAGCAATTATATGTAAATACATATGAAAATAGTATTTAAATATGCAGGTATGCAGTCATCTAACTGCACACAACCAGGAACTGTGCATCTTTCAGATTCTGATTAATTAACCATCATAGTGTACTCTACATACTATACTGTAGTAAAGTTTTCTAAGAACCCAAGAGCCTTTTTTTAGCTATAATTCTGTATTTTATAATCATTTATGCTTTTATAAGTGAATATATATACTTTGTGCAGTAGTACTGTACGTTCCTTGGAAAGCTCTGGTCCTGCTGTAGCTCCATTAGCTGTAACAGCTGCTTTCTTTACTCGCTGCTTTAGTAATTTCATGGCGATTAAAGCTACAGTACGATACAGCTATTAAAAAATTGGAGTGAATTATAACAATTCTGCTAGTCTGTTTTCTGCAGGTGATCTGGTACACTGAAGAGCTAGAAAACTGCAGAACACTGTCTATACAATTTTGTCCTACTATCAGCAGAGTAAGAGCAGGTTAAAGACAGTCCTAATAATCAAATACATAGTTATTTGTACATGTATTCCCTTCAAAGAAGGAGTCCTCAAGATTCATCAATAATTATAAATTGCTGCAAATTTCTGGAGCTGATTTATCTTTTGGGCATAGCTACAGAAAAAAATGTATTGCACAGGCAGCAGTATTTTAGGAGAGGCAATATTAATTTGAAGGACAGGCAAAAACGTTGCTCTGATCTATTTTTATAGTAGTTGTCTTTGCAACAGTTCTGAGGTAGCACCAGAAAGGGTGGGATGAAGGATATGGATTTGCTTGAAAAACTGACAATATTCTCCCATTCTTCCATTGCTCTGAATTGATTCTCTGTGGTAGAATAAAAATCTCGTTTAATTTTGCAGCCTTCGCAATAACTGTGGAGCCCAGGGACCTCAATGCAGGTATCGATTTTACTGCCTGTTTCTTGTTCAGGTTCACTGACCGGCAAATTGTTTGCTAATTTCAAAGGACCAATGTGTCTTAAAGGGAGATGCTGCCCCATTGCTGCAGACAGAAGACACAAATTGATTGGGTTTTCTTTATAAAGTTGTAGCTTTTATACAACGCCAACATTTAGTTTTAATGCAACTAAAATAAAAAAAAATACAAAGCCATAGTGACTACAAATATTAAACCAAAACAATTAGAAAGAAGATGAAGACGGTTTTAAAAATGCTTAATGTAAGGTCAGGAGATATTAGATCACGTAGTGTTACTACATTCCCGTGAAATTCTTTATATTGAAAACCATATAGTTTCACTCAGGCATTCTTAGTGTAAGTTATAAAGTTAAACCAAGTTAAAACATTTCACTAAATATCAAGCAAAGTCCAAAAGTAGGTGTTAGACACAGTGGTTCCGAGGTAACTTGAAAACCAAATGTTACAATTCCCAAACTTGTGTGTAAGCTGTAGCAGTTATGTACCTGATCTGAGCTACCAAAGCAAAAATTCACCGTATCCTATGTTTTTTCTCCGCAGGCAACTGATCCACATTACTAAAGGAAGACAGGAACAAAGCCCAAACCGTAACAGAATAAGTCTTGTTGATGGCATAGTAGGAATAGCCTGTGAGGGACGGAAGTCCGTTCTGGGGTCCCTGTCAACATCTTGGGTAAATGCTATCAGCGGCAAAATATTACAGTTGCAGATTTACACACGTAAAGACAAGGTGCCATGTGCGAATATGTCCAGCTGCACACTGACTGAGGAGCCCTGCAGTGCCATTAAAGTCCTGTCTGCAGGTATTTGTTTCCAGAACATTACTACCCTCTATCAGAATGAGGTCCTGGTGTGGTTTGATTCCACCGTATATAGACTCTGTACAGTTTTTAAGAGTAAAAGTCTCCTTGGTACTTATTTGTGTAAAGAAGCATTTTAAAACTTAATCCTACTGCATAAATAAACTATCAGCCCACCATCATCATGAAAATAACAGGAGTTAGGGTACAGCAATTCCAAAGAGCAAAGGAAATACTAGTTTTCACGATATTCCTGTGTCAAGTGTGGTTCAGTTTGCGGATTTATAAAGCAAATCATAAAGAAACATAAACATAGGCCACATGTGGAGAAAATGTAGGAATCAGGCTCCAGCTACCTCCACACCTTTTCCTCAGGTAGACTAGAAATGCTTTACATGTACAGCACAGATAACCAAAAAACGTGCCAGCCTTAAACTGAAAAGAGTGCTGAACTGATCGTGATGACAGATTTATTTCAAAGAAACATCAGCTTGCAGGGCTGCTGAATTCCATCTCTTTCAGGATGTGTTAAATTTTTTTTTAAAGCATTTTAGCAAGTGTGTCAAAAGAACTATGAGGGTAGTAGTCCACTGATAGAAATCATGCAGTGGACCCAGAATGAACAGTTTTACAGTCTGGCTTATAAGAACACCTTTTGTCTATTTAGCAAGAGGACCCAGCAACCAATTTTCCAGACCCATTGAAATTGTTTACCATGAAAATTGCAGGTTGCGTTCAATAAAGGGTGAACATCAGAAGAACCTTTGTGCATTTGCTCCACTTTCTGCTGAGCAGCTTTGGCCGCAGCTTTCTGAGCATCATATCTCATTTACAAGGTGACCCAGAACACAAAACCCTTTAATTAGCCTGAGAATCCAACCTGCTTTATATACATGACTGTCAGCCCCCTTGCCTTCTGCTGCCCTTCGTTGCTATGGCAGCACTCTCCCAACAAAGGAGGATATCTTGCAGAAGGAGAAAAACATAGCCAAGATGCGCCGAGCTTTTGCATGTGGCCGGATAAATATTCATGATGCAACCATGTGCTTAAGAGCTGCTCTTTGAGTAAGTTCTAGGGTTATTGTTAACTCTCAAATAACACCCAGAAGAAACTTTTCCCTATTAGAAAATAAACAAATCTCCAGGCAGACTGCAAACATTAAAGCACCTTTCTTCCTCAAATGACAGTTGGGAAGTGCCAAGTGAGGAGACTGCTGTACAAAGAAAAATCAATTGGGTTCTTGACCAGTGTAAATCGATCTGTAAAACCTCTCCAGTTTTTGGTAGTTGACAATTACCATTTGGCTCATTGTATTGATGGTACAATCGAAAATAGAATAATTTTAGCTGATGGATTTCATGTTATAGTCTATGTATTACTATTAAATGTATGTTACAGATATATTATATGATACAAATCACAAAAGGGCATAAATACATACATCTGCAAATGTGTTAAGCAGTTATTCTTTTAAATAATTTCCTCTCTTATCCTGTGTGGCTTTCTCTATGGCATCTTTCTTCATGTCACTAAATTCTTCTGTTTATCTTGAGGTGGTAGAACAACCTTCAAAATATCTGAACACACTTTGTCATCTATTCCAGTGCTACGAACTGGGAAATGTAAATGATTTTAATATGTCATAATTTTTAAAAGTAGTCTTCTGGGTAGGTTTACAGCATTTTTTTAAATAGTTAACATCTGTGCTGACCTGGACTTATTTTAGCTCATAAATCTCACCAGCATCAAACAAGATGCTGTGCCTTCAGCAGAACACTGATTACTATAATACATCTTTCTGTCATATACTAACAGAGATGCAGATAGAAAAAAAAAGGACTACTGGAGTGGTAGAGATCAGCTTCAGGTTTGGTGACACTAAAACACCTCAAGGAAAGGGGAAAGACTGAGGAAAGAAGGCTGCTTCTATCTGGCTATCCAGATTTGGATTATGGATTTTATATTTCTTAACCAGTATATGAAAATGTCAGTGGCAGTCTGCTGTAAAGTGAGAGAGTGAGAAGCACTATATCACTACAAAGTAGATTTAGGTTTCCTCTAAATAGCAGAGAGTAGACTGTAATTCATTCTTTAAATGGCAAAATTTACTTAATCTTGAAATGAATAACTATTATATAGTTGCTTAGCAACTCAGACAATACTAACAACATTCTTGGCCAGGTGGCAGTGAGTTCCTTTTCTGAATTTCTGACAGTATCTTTCCATTTGTTTTGAAGCTCTGCAATAACTTCCCTGCCTCTCATGCTTTAAATCCAAGATTGTCCCCTTCCATTCTCTGCACAAGAGATAGCCTTAATTTAAGGGAAGTGGTTCCATGGAAATGAAAGCTGTAGTGTATTTGGTATATTTCTATGTTCCTATAATGTATTATAACTATTTATGAGGAAATGCAGCTGAATTCTGCTTTCATTAAGTTATTTCATTTATTTTCATTTACTTTTGTACCCGATCTTTGTCCTGAACCACACACAATGCTGATGTGAATGGGATAGGGAAAGGGGACTTCATATGATACAGGAGCAAACTTCCCTTTTGTGCTGTTCCAGGAAGGTGTGAAGCCCCTTGGAGTGAGGCTGATGGAGGACCACCAAAATGGTGATGTGGCTGGGGCTGGCCAGAGGGATGGATCTGGCTTGTCCTGGAGAATAAAAGGCTGAGAAGGAATCTAACTGCTGTCTTAGAGTAATTAAAACTTGCTTACAGAGAACACTGGTCCAAACTCTGTTCAGATGCACACAGAAATAAGAAGAGGGAACTTTTCCATCAATAAGGTGCCATAAGAGAAACACCAGTGATATGTAAGGAAGCACTTCTTGCCTGGTGAGAGTAGTTAAGCACTGAAACAGGTTGCCCAAAGATAAAGCGAATTTATTTCCTTGGCAATTAAACTCATATGAATGACCTCCAGTAGTCCTTCCCAGCCAGGTTTTCTGTGTTTCCATGCAAGGGGCACCTGATTTATAATTTTCTATGATTCCTGCACATTGTGGGTTATGTTCCCCACTGGAATATGCAGGGAGATGACTAGGCCCCATTCTGAGGCTTGGATAACAGAACAGACATGAGAAAATACTGGACATAACATGAGAAACTGCCAAGCATGTCAAGTAGCAGAGTGGGCAGCTGACAGAAATTGTGGTGCAAAGCCATGAGAAATGTCTGGATTTCACGATTCATTATGGGGAACTATGTGAGAGAAGGACAAGCTCTACAGGTAGCTGGAGGGGAATACTGGAGGGCTTTTGGAGAGCGCAGTCTTGGAAGGAAAACAGTGTCCAGGTTACTATATCCATGACACCATGCAAGGCTTGGATGTTGTTAGTGGGTGTTGAAATGGATCAAATGTTTTTATGAATGTAACAAAACTGGGAGCAATGAGGGGAAAGTGACTAGAGAGGGTTGTTTATTTGGGAGGAGACAAGAGCAGGAAAAGAGACAGATCAACAAGAGTGGAGAAAATTGTAAGCATGGAAAAATGTGAAAAAGTTGGGATAAATGCCAGTCATATGTAAGCAAGCTGCTGGTCAATACAGTTGTCTGACTGAGCCCTGCATCAATTACAGTCTGTCCCATCTTCTTACTAAATCCTATTCCTAACTATTTTTTTCCTGTGTGATCTCATTCTCCAGCCCATGCTTGTGTGGAGGGGTCAAAGTGTCAGCAACCAGAGAAGGGACCTTGGGACATAAGGGCTCGTAGTGCCAACAGCCGGACAGCGTGATATTCAGACATCACTGAGTTAATTTCAATGCTGTGAGTGTGCATGTGCACATGCACTCCCACATTTGTATGTAATCCGCCTTAAGTTGGACCAGCTGGCAAGCAGAAGACCCACATCTGTAAAATCTTAAGGCCCGAGCTGATGACTGGGTAGGGGGTCCCCAGCCCAAGTGTGGGTATCAGGCAGGCTCAGAGCCTACGCTAAGGTCGGAGGGATTTCTGAATGTGCTGTGCTTGTGAGCCTAGAGAGTGAAGATGAACGTACTCTCACACAGGCGAGCTTTAAGCCTGACAGACTGCAAAGGAGGAACAGGACTCAGCTACTTGTATTTATGTTTATGCAAGCACTGTTGTGTTCATGCAGGTGCCAGCAAAGGTGCCGTTTGGTCCATGTCAGTCAATGGTGCTGGCTCTGTTAGTGCTGTGCATATTGTGTGTGTGTGTACCTGTGTGACTGGAGCACAGGGTCAGTCTTGCTAATGACTAGGCCTGCAAAGAGAGGAATATCAGCTGCAGACATTATCCTGCTCCCAGAGGGTACCATATTCCTCAAATAATCCCTATTTTGGGTCATGTAATACACACAAATTAAGGTAGAAGTGAGGCTGGTGTTCAGGGCCGTGGCTCTAGAAAGACACATACCTTCCACTTCTGATGAAGTCCATCTCTTTGACATTGATGTTTTTTGGATCAATTAGCTCATCTGGCATGAAAGAGTCCCAGATTTCAGAGGGATTTTTGCCCAGCCCTGCATGGGAAAACACAAGTCACTAGCCCTATGATGAGGGAAACAGGATTAGGGCTCGGGCTGCAAGGGTAAAGTGGAAGACTTGGCAGATCTTCTTCGGGGATGAGATGTTAGCTAGTACTGGTAGTTACAATACTCACTTCTTAGTCCCTCCTCATTCCAGATCAGATGGGATTTGGTTGGATAACTAGCTAGAGCACAAACAGGACTTTCAAGGGCTAGAGGTAAAATGTTTTCCACTGTTAGATAACAGGACTCTTTCGACCTCGACATCTCCTGATCTAGATGTTGTAGTATATATTACTAGGAAACAACAGAAAACCAAGGAAAGGGCTGAGGGAGAGAATTATGCAGCAATAAGTTGTTTGCTTATTCTTCTCTGAATTGCTTAGCTGCCATGGAGATAGGCATAGTACAGCTACCAAAAGGAACCACTGTTATTGCTGCATATGCCATTCTACAGCACTGTGAACGTTTATTAAGCTTTAAAAATAAAGTATCTTAGGACAGAATGAATATAGGAATTCTGAGCCTCAGACCTGCAAACTGTATGGCCTTTCAATTGAAAAAGAAAACTTCAAAAGGCACAAGACTGAGACCAAGAGCTAGTTCTCCATATTCGAGGTTTTGAAATTAATCTTGGAGAAAAGGAATCTTGTCTGTGTCTTGCTATAATAATTTATTCTATGGGTTTTGTTCTATGTTTTATTTTTTTCTATTTCAGTAAGGTTTAAGCAGCTGAGCAAAAAAAAAAGAGGTAGTGACAAATTAATAACACTTTATTTGATATTTGATTCTTAATTCCATAGGGAACTCTTTCAGTAGGAGGATATCAACACTTGACATGTCTGGTCTGGTTCTACAGCTGGGAGGAGTACATCTGCATGTGTAGATTGCTGTTGTTGTTTGAGATAGCGTCTCCATAACGCTTCTTTTGGAGACTGGACCTAGCATAACTTCATAAAACTATAGAACCCCTTGTTCCCTACACGTACTCTGTTTCCTACAGATAAGAGTGAAGAAAGCCCAGTGCCTCGAGAGCCTCTCCAGCTCATAACAAATGTTGAAGAGAGGCATGTGCTTTAAGCCCTTGTCGCATAAAGTCCTCCACGATCTTACCCAGGTTGGAGAAAAATGTCTAACCTGCAGTCAAGATTCATAACTTTGTATCACCTCTGGCCAGTTTTGCTGGCCGCTAGAGCATAGATTAGAAGAATGGCATGCATCAATAGCCAATGACATATGTGACAGCAGTAAAATCTGCAGCAACTAAGGAAGGTGCTTCTTGCACCAAGCAAGGCTACGATTGACTCATCAGCTGAAGACCCACAGTCTCACAGTAGGAGAATGGCAGCACGGTTTTAGCATGTGGGTCACACCTTTTCTCATCCTGGTATTTTAATAGGAAGACAGATTGCAGCCACAAGACACCATAATGAGGAAATAAAAGACAAGGGTCAGCCACCTTCCCTAACATTCTTTGGAGACTATTGTAAGAAAGCTCCTGAGGCAAAAGATTGTGCTTTGATGACTGGTGACTCCTGATGGGTTCAAGCAAATTGTCCCAAAGCAATTGTTACCAGCAAAGAGATTCAGAAGACATACTGAGGACTCAATGGGTAGCACCTATCACCCTCTGTGTTACACACAAGTGACCCATCCCAAACTACTAATACATACACACCTTGCTGGTTTTATATGAATAAATCTGAGGAAAGAATGATTGGAAGGGTGGAGAATAAGTTTGGTTTAAAATAAATATCACCTTCCCTTCTTAAAAGGTCTTATATTGATTTTCATTTTCATAATTTAAAATGGTTCCAGTCTTTGTTTTGTGAATATATCAGTGTCACATTAGGTATTCAGCAGCTTCTAGGGAAGCGCTCTAAAATTAAATCACCGTAATAATAATAAAAAAAAAAGCTGCTGTAAATCTTTGACTCAATAATCAACAATTATCCCACAAAAAGTAGGACAGGTTGAGATACTGAGGGCTTATATCAAAACATGTAATCAGTTTTTATTCGGAGGGGTGAAATCTGGCAAATGAAAGGGAGATGAATTGCATGTGCAAAGGGTTGGATTGAGGGAGCAAGGAATGAGCATGAGTACTCCAGTTCTATTTCATCTACTCTTGCTGCAGATGATTTCTGGTCCTTCAGTCATTTGAATGCATTTATCATGTTCTGTGAAGTGCTTCATGCGAAGCAGGGTACTTGCTGGCTGCTTGCAGTTCAAGCCCATGAGCTGCCACCTGAGAAGCTGCCATATAGTTTCATGGTTTGAAAGTTCAAAAAACACTTCACATCCAGATTTCTACAGGCAGAGAAACACCATCATTGCAGTGTTGTCTCTGATGTCATCCTCAGGGTTCTTCCATAAAAGAAATGATCTCTACTCACGATGTTATCCTTCCTCCTCATCTCTTGTCTGTGTACTAGGTGGGATCATCCTCTACAGGTGTTTACAAAAAGTGAAGTGATAACATATAAATGTTGGCACTTATAGCCAATTGTTTTTAGGGCTTAGACATCAAGCAAACAGGAATTTTGAGAATCTAAGATTTCAGTCTAGGCACCAGGAAGGATAATTGGACAGCACTTAAATGCAGAAATCTTCTAAATCTTGCCCCACTAAAATTATCAACACCACTTCTTCCTTCCTGCACTTTGACCTCCTTAGCAGGTGATCTGGTTATTCCAAGGCCATATTCTAAGACTTATGAAACAAGATGAGAGGCCAAAATGGTTATATATGCTCATGTTTAACAGAAATGCAGTACTACTGACGCTGTAATTCAGAATACAGACAGATTTTCTTTTCCCGTTTCTAATGAAATAAATAATTTTTGCTTTTACTTGAACACAAAGAAGTTTAAATATCAACTCCAGTGGTTAGCTATTTCATTATACTTTCACGGTGTAAGTAAAAAGCAAAAGGAACACCAGAGGCTGTAGCTATAGAAATCGATGAATGGAACACAGTAACTTATTCCACTGCTAAATATTTATAATTTTATGAATCCCTAACTCACCTTCGCAACAGTCACTAGTTCGTTGTAAAGAATAATTTGCTGCTAGCACGTCTCCGCTTTGTGCTAGAAGCCAAGTAGGATTACAGTTATAAGCATTTTAATTCAATGTGTACAGAAACAGTAAAACAATCCAAGCAAGTAATATTTCCTATGGACAAGCAAATTCATAAGCAACAAAGTAAGAATGTAACAAACAGACATATATCAATTATTCTGATGGAAACTGGGTAGTGTTTCCAGATCAAAAGCTGCCCATGGGGATTCTCATCTCTGTTTACCCAGACACTGCTCCTTATTGTTTAGTGAGATGGATTAAGAGTTTTATTTTCTGGCCTGGGTAAACTCTATGACCATAACATCTGGAATACGGCTAGCTGGTTATCACTATCCTTAATCTACACTTTCTCACCACACCTTGACGACGGAAAACCAGATTCAAATGGGGGCTTTATGGCTTAAGATGCCCCTCATCCACTGCATGGAGGGACAACACGGAGGCTTCCAAGTGGGGACCATCAGGGAAAGAGTTTCAGGGGGTCTGCCCTGTCCAACTCTTAGTGAACGCAGGGAAAAAGGGTTCCTGCTGTTTAGAGTTGATAGGCCACGGTTTCATCTGTAGGGTGTTTGGTGTTGGTCTTTAAAGAACAAAGGCCAAGAGGGAGACACATAGCTTCCTCACTGTTAGCTCCAGAAAGGCCTTGAGAGGGCTTCATCCCTTGGGTTTACCCATCTCCCTCATGAGATGGAAGCTCTGGTAGTCCCCAATGTGGGAACTTCTCCTGTCAAAACACTTCTAGAAGGCACAACACAAACTCCTATAAAGCACCATATTGTGATAGCCCTCTCAAACAGGATTTAAATCTATGCTCTGTATGGTCACAGACGTGCTGGAGGCTGCTTTCTTACTCAGTCCTAAAGGACTGTCTCCTAATTTAAGAGAAAATTTCTTCCCTTATGGTAGTTCTCTTGCTTTCTGATGCCTGCCTAATACTGTTGGTAGCAAGGAGCATGATTTCTTCTTAAAGCTGTTTGGTTTCTTTGAATACCAGGACTGCTCAGAATTTTTCCTCCCAAAACCAATGAGAGAGGATTAATAAGCATCCTGTGCAGGGCCCTTCAAGGAGAGATGGTGGAGTGCAGGCAGGAGAATTTAGACCCCCTTGCATGGCATTACATTCAAGATCTTGCCTATGTGCAAAAAGGAAGCACACTTTGTATATAAAGACCAAAAAGTCATTGCTAATGAAGCTGAAATCTTAAGCTGGAATCAGCATTAGTCTAGATGTAATTATTCTAGAAAAAAGAAGGTAAAATACTTATGTGCAGGTAAAAAGGCATAGTAATAACAGTAATACAATTTTAATTGTTATGCACACTCATTTTAGTTTCTGCCTTTTTCCCAGTGTTATTCTCACCCTTCTACTGCTATTCTGGGTCTGAAGGTCCGTGATTTCATGCTGATGTTGGCAGAGGAGGGAATATTGCAGCAAGTAGACAACATATGGAGTCCTTTAGCGGGAGAAACATGATGTTCACGTTGATAGTTTTTTACCTTCCTTCCATTCTTCTTTCTTTTCTCTTTCATCCTTTCTCTTTGTTTTCTTTTATACACACAAATACATGTGTGTGTGTAAAATAAACATAATACTGTATATACATATGTTGTATGTTTGCTAACACAATTGTGCACCTTTCTATTTCTTCCTTGGACTGCAGCTGAAAGTTGCATAGCACCATATATACTAAGTTTGGATTTCTGTGTGTTATATACTACTTCTTTGCTTTTTTTTTCTTAGTCCTAAATACAGTTTTGTCCAGCTCCAGGTCTCCAGTTTAGCTGAACGTTAACTGAAATATTTATAGCATGAGATTTCCAGTGCCAACAATGTGCCCCATCTCTTCTCATCCCATATCTGTAATCCTCTATGCCACATCTTGTGTCTCCACATTTAAGCCTCTGCTATCACCGTTGACCTGTTTTTCTGTACTCAGTATCTTTGTATTGTATCCTGGAACAACTGCTTGTTACTGCCACCTATAGCCGACTGTGGTTGTATCATACAAAGATAAAACAAATCAGATATAGATATCTGGGCAGTCAGAAAATTTTGCCACATCCAAACCAAGTAAAATAAAGCTGCAGGCAGGTCAAAAGAAATTAAGACAGAGCAGATCTGACAAGCCTCAATCCTGAGCCCTTACAGACTCGATACAGAGATTATGGCCAGTTACCAGCAGTGACAATACCATATTACAGGGCTAAGATTACACTGATATCATGTCCAAGGAAAAAAGTTATAAGGCAAAACTAAGGCAAAGGTATTACTTGAACACCCAACACAGTTATGATGGCTTTGTGCATGTGGTCTTTTGATGGCAGGAAGATTTCTGTGTGCCACACAGGGCAAGAAGTTCCAGGGAGTGGCAAGAACAGGGTTTCTCCACCAGAGAGATGACCCAGGAGCTGAGGATGACCACAGCACAGGCAGGGACAGTGCTCTCTTTGATCAGGACACAAATCTGCAGCATCCATGTGGCAGGTACGACATGGTGCTGATAACAGTCTCTTCTGGCCTATTACCAGCCCAGGAAATGAGGTGTGAGGTGACAAATCTGGTCCAGGGAGCACCAAGCAAGCTGAGCCAGGGGAAGCAGGAGGTGAGGCTTAGAGGGAAAGCTACAAGTTAGGCCTGGTGTTCCCACTGGGACAAAAAGAAGGCCAGGGTCAGAACTGGACATGAACTACTTAGAACATAACTCTAAAATGCAGTCAGAAAATAAATCCAGAGAGGAGATAAGAGACAGATAGACCTACAGCATAACTCAAAAAAAAAAAAAAAAAAAAGCCTAGTACCCCAGGTCTGAACTTAAATGGAGATCCAGAAAAATATGTGAAAATTGTGTTCATGGAGATCCCAGGTGAGGCTGATAAGATCAATTCAGGACTATTAGCGTCCTCAGGTCCCTGAGTAGAGAAGTAGGGAGTATGTTTTCTCCTGCCATCTGGTAGCTTGTCATGGTTAAAGCCTATTTCAAAAGGGTACCAAACAAAGACTGGAAAGCAGTTTATGTTTCGCATAGCTCTGGAAACTAGAGGTAGGACCCCTCACTAAGACAGAAAGTGTTGAAAGTATTACAAGTGAGAGGAAAAGAAACTACTCCAACCAAAGCGAGCTTCCTTTGAAAAACGTGCAGGGATGGGATGGCTTTGTGATGGAATGAAAAGAAAGAAGAAGCACATGGATGATTAGTCCAAGTGTTTGAGAGAACTTTTGTAAACGACAGTTTGCTTAAAAGAGAACATAAAAGTTGTATAGCTTTGCAGAGTTCCACCTAGAGCAAGTTGTCTCATAAGCGCTGAGCAGTGGGACTAAGGGTGGAAGAGCTAGGAAAGCTGGCAAGTTTGAATCCAGCTGAGACTCTCAAAGTTCAGAACTGAAAAGCTGAGGATGAATGATAGCATTCTTCCTCCCCAGGCACCATCTTTGTTCTGTATTTGCTTTGTTGGTGGTTTTCCTCCTTACCAGTGTTCTCTCCTTTTCAAGCCTTTTGCTTCTACTCCCTTGAACACGTTCTTGCTCCTGGTTTCATGACCCTCTTGTTCGTGGGCAATGACTGCCTGGTATTCTGAGACTCTGGGAAAAATTTCTCCTTTCTCTTAGGCTTAAGGAAGGTGTTACTAAAAGAAGGAAAGCTAAAGAGGCAGAGGTATAGAGACAGTGCTATACTCTGAACCCCCAAAGGACATCTTGCCATTCTTCAAAACAGGTGGAAGTAGTGAAGTGGAACATCATGGCAGAGAGTTGATGCAGAAGTAGATCAGAATTGTCACAGAGGTGGTAGAATGAAAGGGGAAGGTGTGGGTGGGCTGCCAGTGTGGGGAGAGGGCTGTTCCATGGTTGAGTTTCCTGCTGTTGTCTTCAGTAGTCAGACAGCTGCGGAGCCTTTGCCCCATATGAGGGAATGTTTTCCATAGGATGACCAAAGCGTGGGTCCTGCCATGCAGAAAGCAAGCACCTGTGCTCTGTGTTTACATTCATTGTTTCACTGCCATCAAAAAACACTTCAGTGGCTGTTTCTGGAGGAAATTGCTCCACTGGAACAGGAATGGTCTGTTCAGGCCAATGTAGGTGTGTATGTATGCAGAGTGGGAAGCCCCTCAGAGACAAAAGTGCTGCTTCACCTATACAGATCTGTAGTAGAAAGCTGCAGATCCCTAAAAAGTCAAGAAGAAGAACGGCACGTATTGACAGCACCTAATAGAACAGGTTCTAAACAAGCCAGCACATCTCCATGTAACTTCTTGAGGCACTCAGATAGGGAAAGTCCAGGAAAGACAAAAAGAATAGGAACCTCCACTCAGACAAAGATCAAGGACAGACTAAAGTCTCCAGACAAATCTTCAGACCTGCAGGAGTGATGTCAGTGATTGTAAAGATATGTTTGGCTATTATCAGGGTCAACAGAGGCTCAGAGAGTTTCTTCTTCAGCTACTGCTCTGATATCTTCAGTTTCTTGTCCTGTTATTTACACTATAATTGTGTCTTGCCTTTCCTAATTTGTGGTGTTATCCCCAGGCATTGGGCCAGCCCATATCCATTCGGCATCTGCTTTTGTACTGTAGAAAATTTTCCCTTCCTGGATTGCAGATCTCTGCCAAGAGATTTGGGTGTGTACCATTGCTTCTCTGCAGGAGATTGATCCATCAATGCAGTGATAATCTATATTGTTTTTTTCATGGAAGTAAATACAATAATATCTTCCCTATATATCTGCACAGGGAAGTTGTGGATGCCCCTTCCCTGGAAGCGTTCAAGCCCAGGCTGGTTGGGATCTTGAGCAGCCTGATCTAGTGTGAGGTGTCCTTGCCCACGGCAGGGTGGTTGGAACTAGATGATCTTTAAGGTCCCTTCCAACCCAAACCACTTTATGATTCTGATTCTATGATTCTATGAGTCTATGATTCTATGATATAGGCAGCATAGCAAACCTGTAAGTTGACACACATAACTATTTGCATAAATTATTCTTTCACTTCAAGTCACTGTTGTCAGAAGCTGTTGAGAACACAGGTGCTAACTGGTAGAAATAATAGAGAAATTGATCAGTCGTAATTTTTATTCTTTAAGTTGAAAGAAGAACGTGTCTTGAAATAGGCTGACAAGTGCTAAAGGCATGGTCCAAATCATCCACTGCTCTCCCTTTGTCCACAAATTTTATTGTAGCGAACAATCAGATTGTTAGTCATGACTGACCCTTGGTAAGCCCATGCTGACTTTTCCTAATCACGTCCTAATCATCAGCCCAGAAATGTGCTCCAATGGGCCTTTGTCCATGACTTTTGCAGGGGAGTCAGTGAGGGTAGCCAGTCTGTAGTTCCTGATCCTCACTCTCAGATCCTTGTAGTCACTCTTGACTCCTCTGGTCTTCCCTGGCAGTATCGTTGGTGCCCATGTGGATAAGCAGCAGGAATTGATAGCTGGAGAGCCTTGGCAGTTTCTCTGCAACAACTTGGATCTGTGCCCTGGGAAAGCAACAGATCATTCTAGATAGGAAGCCAAGTAGGCAGATGGGGACTTCTGTCCTCCACAAATGGAAAAGAACCACTACTATCCCTTGCCATTTCTTCCTGTCACTGCTGTGGGGTCTGTGCTTGGACAACTGTGATGCTTCCACAGTATGGTGTTCTGCTTCTTGCCTGCTACTTGGGCACTGAACCTGTTCTGCAATTGTAGATCTGCAGGTGGAGAAGGAGCCATCTTCCACGTGCCAGAAGTCAGGTTAGGTGAGTCAACTCTATTTAATTCAGTAAAAATTCTTTCTTAATTCTCTTTCCCTTTGATGTTTCATATTACAAAGATTAAACTCAGGCATCTATGCTACACTGCTACTTGTGGCCAGTCTTGATTCTTCAGTTAAATGATTACAGGAAATTCAGTCTACAGTTCAAAAAAATACGTGCAAATCCTTGAATAGATGAATGTTTTGCTGTCTACGGCATTAGAATTGTGGTGGAAGAGGAAGGTTATACTGGACGATGTAGTGTCTAAACCTGATGGTTTGTTCTCTCCTACAGTAAGAAGGCTCTGAATACTTGTCAGAGTGCGAGGAGTGAACTTAAAGGCTAGTAAACCAGAAGTATAAAGGACGCTGGATAGCATGCTTCAGATCTGGTCGCTGTTGCGACTGTACATCTCCATTAAAAGAAAATTGTGACGTTTAGGGATGATTTTTATTGTTTATTCACTTCTAATTTAGTTGCTATAGACTAACTGCATAATAAATTCTCCTCAATGAAGTACTTGTGGACTATTGTATTTATTTTATGTGTTATACCTGCATTTAGAGGCTTTTCTCACATTTGAGTTCTTTGCTAAGTAAGTTATTCAGGAATATTTTAGTTTGGATGACAGGATATAGGGCTGGCCACAAATAAGTCTTGCAAGAAAATCTTTTGAATCTGGATAAATGTGAGAGAAATTTATAGCAAGTACATTTGTTCTTGAAATCTCCCGGATTGTTAAATAAGTCTTATCTTCCCATTTTGTAGTATCACATGAGCAAAAAACGCTACAGACTTAATATAGTATTTTGTTATTTCAGAACCACAAGATGGGATTCATGGAGCTTAAACATAATTAGTGCCTGATAGTGGAAATAAAGTTTACAGAAACCTAAACAATTCTCTCCCCACTAGAGCAGACACAATGTTTTTTATTGAGTTAAATGGGGGCTAGTGCAGTCATGTCCCACGCACAGTAGCACATCCAGTTCTGTTACTGACTGTACATTGGCAACCTATAGATATGATGCCTAGCATTATAATCACATTTTTGCAAGAGGCCTCAGATAGCAAACGATGTTTACAGTATGCTAGGTTCTGTGATAAACCCATGGCTGGCATCTCACCAGCACTGTCTGTCCTGTCTTTTCATTAAACTCCACTTCTGTAAGTCTTTCGCTGGGTGCAGGGATCCCTATTGCGTGTGTGTGTGCCTGGGGTTTGGCCATGGGTCACAGGGACCTCTGTGTCTGTGGTGTAGCAAGCAGAGCAAATGAGGGCATGTGTTGGTGTGCTCTCTTCCAGCTGTCTTCCAAGCAGTCTGCAGTTCCACTGTAAACAGTGCATGTTTCCAAACGGCAAAGATGGGAGGCAGCACTTCTAATCCAAAACTTTCCTCCTTGTCCCCGTCTCCTGGCTGTTATATCCCAAAGGGCCTGTGGCCTAATGATTAGAAAACTTTTTGAGGAGACAAGAAGCTACAGCACTGATTCTTCCACTTTCAGGTGGAAGAAGGAATGAGCCTGAGGGCTGAATTATGAAGGAAATTTTCTACCCACAGTTTCGGAAGAATAATGGAATACTTTTCAGTGGCTTTGTAAATTTTTTTTTTCATACATTTTAAGAGTGAACTTTATATTTTTGAAAGGAAGGATTTAGGATCATCTTCAACAGAGAACCCAGGTAGAGGATCTTATGTAGGTGGATATCTTTCCTAGAAGCCTACAGAGAAGTATCTGAGACAGACTGAAGAGGTGTATGACTCAGTGTTCTCTATTAGCTTACTCTAAGCAGATTTTAGCTATTCCAGTTAGGATTAAATTTGACTAAAAGATCGTGTTTAAAATTTACGCTTTTACATCTCAGCTAACCACTTCAGGATCCATTTCTAAGCAGTGGAGAGACTGATTCAAGTTAGTTTGAAGCAAATACAACAGATTATATCTGTCTAGGCTGACCGTTTAGAGCTGCATTTGGATGCACTTCAACTATCCTCATGTTCTCTGTAGGGAGCCCAGAGAGCTCAAATCATACTTCTAGGCTCCACATTGGAAATTATATAATTTATTAGACTGTACAGCTACTTTGGAGAATTTAACCATGCTTTTGCTTTCTGAAAGCAGACTGACATGTCTTGTGCACTCTTTGGGAAGACTGAACGTGTGAAAATATTCAAAGCTGTGAGGAACTCAAATGTTACACTTATGTTTTCAGTGGCAGACTAGAGAATTAATGAATCACTCTTTGGCCTGTAAAATTCAAATAATTCTTGTCTAACAACTAGAAAAAGGTCGTAGTGTGCTACTATAGTAATATCTCTTCCTTCTCTTCTGTCTCTATTCCCTTCTCCCCTACCCAGCCTCCAAAATAATTCAGCTTCTAACTGCATTTGTTCTCTAATCTTGAAGAAGGTGAATGGAACAAATCTGTATACGTCTATGCTGAAATCAGTTTAGTGTCATTTTGTGGTATGTATGTAATTTCTGAAGAAGTTGTTTTGCTGCTTCATCAGAAAAGTCCTTGTCTTTACAATGAATGTGTTTCTACATTGCAAGGCAAGAAAACAACCTTTTTCTTTTTTAAAGTGTTACCTGAGTTTTCAAAAGATTATGCCATAAAACTGTGTGCAACAAGGAAGGATATTGGGCTATGATACCCTGTATCTTTAAGCTTGTATTTCAAGAGAATGTCATGATCCGTAACTATGGAGAAAATGTAAATGCAAAAGATATCAACAATATTGAATTTGTAACAACAGAAGTGGAACAGAGGCAGCAGCTGAGAAGGTTATGCCTAATATCATGATGATAAAAATCAGAAAGTATAAAATTGGCTAATGGTTAAGTTTCCTGTTTTCTTGCATCTCTTTCTGTACTGTGGTTGCAAGTTGCTATAACTTTCACACTTAAAAATTCTGCAAGCTCTTCCAAGAATAAGCTCCCCCCAAGCTGCTTCACTAATAAGACTGCTTATTCTGTTCAATAATGCTGTTGTGATGAAGAAGATTTGCATTTCTGGAAAGAGCTAATTCTGTGGTGGATTAATTCTTTTTGAATTGCTGCTGAGAGGAAATGATCCTACAGAGAGAAAACTGACTTGGAGATTCCTTGTCTAAGGTTACTTAAAGACTCAACATTCATTCCACACAGCTTGCCTGTATTGAACAGAGCAGTATTTACTTAACTGAACATACCCCAAGCTAAGTTACTTAGCAATATAGGATCTATCTGGACTTTTCTGCTGTAAAGTCTTTGACACATCCCACACACCCCCACAACATCCTTCTCTCTAAATTGGAGACATATGGATTTGGTGGGTGAACTGTTTGATGGGTAAGGAATTGGTTAGAAGATCACATTCAGAGAGTAGCGGTCAATGGCTCAATGTCCACATGGAGATCCATGACAAGGGGTGTCCCTCGGGGGAACCGGGACCAGTGCTGGTGATATAGACATCAGCGATATAGACAGCAAGATCCAGTGCACCCTCAGCCAGTTTGCAGATGACACCAAGCTGAGTGGTGCAGTTGCCACACCAGAAGGACAGGATGACATCCAGAGGAACCTGGACAAGCTGGAGAAGTGGGACTGTGTGAACCTCATGAAGTTCAACAAGGCCAAGTGCAAGGTCCTACACCTCAGTTGGGGCAATGCCCATTTTAAGTACATGATGGGAGATGACGTGATTGAGAGAAGCCCTGCAGAGAAGGACTTGGGGGTGCTGGTGAATGAGAAGCTCGACATGAGCTGGCAATGCACACTCGTGGCCCAGAAGGCCAACCATATCCTGGGCTGCATCAAAAGACGTGTGGCCAGCAGGCTGAGGGAGGTGATTCTGTCCCTCTGTTCCTCTCTTTCGAGACCCCACTTGGGATATTGTGTCCTGTTCTGGAATCCCCAGCATAAGAAGGATATGGAGCTGCTGGAATTGGTCCAGAGGAAGCTACAAAGTCGATCAGAGTGCTGGAGCACCTCCCATATGAGGGCAGGCTGAGAGAGTTGGGCTTGTTCAGCCTGGAGAAGAGAAGGCTCCAAGGAGACCTTATAGTGGCCTTCCAGTACTTGAAGGGGGCCTACAGGAAAGATGGGGAGGCACTTTTTAGAAGGGCATGTTGTAATGGGAAGAGGGGGAAATGGCTTTTAATTGGAGGGGCAGGGGAAGATTTAGACTAGACATTAGGAGGAAATTCACCATGAGGGTGGTGGGGCACTGGCACAGGTTGCCCTGGGAAGCTGTGGATGCCCCATCCTTGGAGGTGTTCAAGGCCACGTTGGATGGTGGTATGTCTCTGGCCATGGCAGGGAGGTGGAACTGGACGATCTTTATGTCCCTTCTAACCATTCTATGATTCTATGGTTATACTAAAATGGAAATGCATTAATAAGCACAATAACCAAATTCAGGTTAAAAATTAAATATGATGCATAAATCAGCAGTTTCAGTTAATCAAACACCATACAAATGCAGGAAAAAATTAACTCAACTGGTGAATCACAGAGATTGCATTGTGCCAGTCTTGTCTTGGATAATTGCAGATATATTTCTTTCAGTACCTAGACACAGTGTCTTGGTTGGTTTATATCAGTAAATAGCTGTACTACTTTGGTTCACTTTCCTCCACTTTTGAAATCGTGCTAGGTATAGGATGTAAGCACTAACCTTTAAGAAATGATTAGTTTCTGTACCTATAATTTTGGCATAACCAACAAAAATTGCTTTCAAGTAGAACTGCCTTTGTATCAACATCTACTTTGGCTTTATAAGCAGCAAATTTAAGTTTACGAGGTTGATAAATTCTATGCTATTCCTCTACTTCTTATTTATTACTTTCAGCAAGTGGAAAATACTTCACCACAGCTTGTAAAAGAAACATTGTGATCTGCCTTTTTGAACTTCTGGTCATTGAAGTGAGTTTCTCCAATAACTTGAATACTTCATCTCATCTTTCTTTGGCAAACTTTCACGAGTAGGGGAAGGCTTGGAACTTTATAGATCTTCGAACAAGAGAGAGAAAGATACTTTTCTTTTGCAGGATGTTTGTTTCTTCTTTGAGTGCCATTGTTAATTTTCATACTGTAGTGACACCCCCGTGCAAATAGTGTTAGTAATGTAACCTTTTACTTTAGTACTGCTATACACCAGCTCACCTTCTTAACCTTCAAAAAAGAGGCTTAAAGTGCTTTCACTTCTCTATGCTTCTTCTCTGTTGGTATCGGATTGCCTTGTCTCGGAGCTTTAAATTACCTAATCTGCTCTCTTTTGATACATTTGCAACGAATCTCTACAAATCCTTGACTTGAGTTCTAAGGCAGCCTTTTAAATTATGCGCTGCTGATACAGCTTCAGTCTTCTTACCTTTTTTTCAGAATGCGTACAGCAACATCACTTGGGGTAGCTTGGATAGGAAAACCATCCTAAAACTGGAAAACTGTTGTTTGGAAGGGACCTCTTGGAGTCACTACTCCAACGTCCTCCAACAGGATTGCAGCTGTATCGAATTAGGTCAGGTATGGTTTTGTGTAATGAAGTCTTGAGAACCAGAGATTCCTGCCACTGTATGAATAACCTATTTTAGTGCTGCACTATCCTCCTATATGAACATATCTTTTTCCAATGCTCACTTTGAACTTCTGAAAGCAAGTCTATCACCACCTGCTTTATCACCAGCTTGTGCAAAGAAGAATGTAGCCGATCACCTTTTAACTGTGATTATATAGTTGTAGGCTGATATTAGGTCACCTTTTCGCAAGATCAGCAAAGTCTGTCTCCTCACATGTTCTCTGGGTCCTAGACCATCTTAGCTGTTCTCTATTGGATCATCTCTAGTTTCTTCATAGCCCTTTTAAACTTAGGGACCCATATCTGCATGCAGATGGGGATTCATCAATAATACCAAGTTAAGGAAACTAATAAATTCCCTCAGTCTGCTTTTCTATGATCTTAATGTGTCACAGTACATAATCTGACTTATTTACAATGAGACCACGCTGTGGTCTCGTATTCAACCTGCCAGCCGCTGTTACCTCCAGCTTCTCTTCAGCAGGACTGCTGTACACACAGTCAGTTTCAACACTGATTCAGAACTGTGTGTTTCTCCTTATTGAACTTCATTTTTCTGTTCTCCCTAATGATTAGTTAAATGTTGCAGCACTAGACATCTGCCACAGTCAACAAATATCTCCTTTATGAAAATATCTCACAACTTCATGAACACATTCACTTTTTTTTAAACTCATTTTTATGACATGCATACAAGCATTGTTCAGCTTTCTGTGCTTCTAGCAATAAAGGTTTTGGAATGCTAAAGAAATTAATGACATCCTATTGGCTCACACCTAAAAAAACCTAGACAACACTACTTCTATACTCTGTCAGAATAAATCCTATGTACAATTCCATCACTACTGTTTCCCTTGAGTTATCTCAAATGTGTGTTCCTCACCAGGTCTCTTCCCTAGTCTGTTTTATTCACACAAAACACAAAGCTCTTGTTCATCTCTAATACCAATGGACTATGCAGGAAAAACTGTGATGTGATGTACTCTACTAATACGCTTCCAAAGAACCAACCAAATGGCTTCCTGATGAACCTTGTGGATAGCAAAAATTTCATGATAGATCCCAAAGACTTTCTGTTCTCTGTTCAAAGTGTGTCTTCATAGCCCAACTACCTTTCAAACACATTAAGTTTATTTTGTGTCCCATCTAGCTACATGGTTAGATGTGTCCATAAGAGCCACAGAAGTGGCTCCCTATGGCAACCTAGAAATATTTTCTCTGTTTTATTTATCGAATTGTTATGCAAGTGTCAAAAGTTTTACTAAAGTGAAGATGGCACACAAGCTATTCAGTTCACCATAGCAAACCATTATGAAAGATTTCCCTTGGCAGAGATGCATGAAACTTTCTCTCCAAAAGTCCAGCACTGATACAAGAATGCTGTGTTGTAAAAAATAGTTGTGAGTGTAAATATCAAACTTTCATTGTAACTATTTAATTAATTGCAAATATAAGTGCAGGCATTAAAAAAACCCCACAGGTGTTCTCTGCTTCTTAGGCATAATTTCCACTTTCCTCATTTCTGTTTTGTTTGTTTTATGGTTATTATAATGACTGTCACCAACCACTCCCTCTTCAGTGTGCTAACCATGACTCACATAAGTGCCTAATAAATTACATCAATGGCAAAGCAGATGAGCACATGAAGAGGAGGTGCAAAACTCATTAGTCATGCTGTGTCCTTTTCTGGGGACTAAATTGCCTGTCAGAAAAGCATTGTGAGTGGCTCGTGCATCTGTCAAGTCCACCAGATGCCAATCTTACTTTGCAGTTTTTGTGAAAGCTATTAATCAATATGCATTATTCGGTATTGTAAAACAGGACCTTAATTAAGCAGCCAACTAAAGCAGAAGGAAAAGAGTAACCACCCCCTACACAGTGAGTTTCTTCAAACAAAGACCATGACAGATTTTGCCACTTGAAGCAATATTTAGAGCACAATCCATTTATTTCTTTTCCTCGCACTATCTTGCATAATAATGCAAGAGGACAGGTATTCTGGAACAACAATGTGAAGTGATAATCTCTGTCAGCTAGACATCAATTTTGATCAATCTGCATGAAATAAAGTGCATCCGTGTACTAGGTCAAAATCAGGAAAGGACACGGTATTGCTCTGTGTCTATATTGCTGGAGATGAGCCAGCATCTTCATTATAATATATCTGATTTCAGAGCTCTATAGCATGTCTATAATAATTCACCTAAGGCTGAAACTGTATAAAATCTTTGTATAGCCTTCCAGGACTTTTTTCTTGGTTTATTTTCACAGAAGGGACCCTGACACATTTACACAGGAGCACGTCACCTTTTCTTAAAAAAAGTCCAGTTTTTTAATTCAGCAGCTGCGAAAATGTTTTCTATATGTAAGAGTCTCACTAAACTTGAAAGCAGTAAGGCCTGCAATCTACTACAGCCATTCTCATAAACTGATCTGCTGGTCAGACCAGACTAACATTTAGGGGTAAAGTGAAAACACAACCTGAAGACTGTACCCACACTAACAGGTGCCAAAGCAAATCTGCACTGTCCTTTAGCCAGGAAAAAAATTAGGAGGCCACTTATGACAACATGAAGAAATTGTATAATCATAAAATGAACATGAAGGCTTTAAAGGAGCAGTAGATAGAAAGAAAAAAGCTCCAAATCCAGAAAAGCAGAGCCCCATGAAGAGGTGTGACACATAGGAACTTGTTTATCCTGAAGCCAGCTCTCTCAATAGAGTAGAATACTGGTTTTTGACAGATGGATAAATGTCTGCCTTCAAAACATTAAAGAGCGTGAAAGCTGGATGAATTAATACAGTTTAGGACAGCTCAAATTTTTCCTGGTGTAGAGGAGCTGGGGCTTGCTAAGGCAAATAGAATTCTGGGCTGTGTTAGGAGTAGTATCACCAGCAGGTTGAGAGAGATGGTCCTTCCTCTCTACTCAGCACTGCTGAGACATGACTGGACTGCTGTGAGGCACTGGCACAGGTTGCACAGGGAGATTGTGGATACCCCATCCCTGGAGGTGTTCAAGGCCAGGCTGGATGGGGCCTTGGGCAGCCTGATCTAGTGGGATGTCCCTGTCCATGCAGGGGGTTGGAACTGGATGATCTTTAAGGTCCCTTCCAACCCTAACTATGCTATTATACTATGATACTATGAAACTATGATACTATGAAACTATGATACTATGATACTATGATATTATGCTGTGTCCAGCTCTGGACTCCTCAGTATGAAAAAGGTATGGAATTACTGGAGCAAGTCCAGAACAAGGCCACAAAGATTATGAAAGGACTGAAGCATCTTCAGCATGAGGAAAGGCTGAAAGACTCGGGGGATCTTATCGATCTGTACAAATACCGGATGGAAGTGAGTAAAGATGGCTGTGTTTTTCTCAGTGGCATCCAGTAATGAGATGAGAGAAAATGGTAACAAATTAAAAGACAAGAAATTCCACTTCAATGTGAAGAAACTTTTTTTTCAGTGAAGATGGTCAAATGCACTCAAACAAGTTGCCCAGAGAGGTTGTAGAGTTTCCATCCTTGGAGATGTTCAAAACTTAACTAGACAAGGCTCTGAACAACCTTCTTCAGTTTACCCTGCTTTCAGTGGATACAGCTGGACTACATGACCTCCAGTAGTCCCCTCTGGCCTTGACGATTGCATGATTCTATGAGATAAGAACTAAAGATTCTGCTCTTAGTTTGATAAACCAATCACACTCTTATCAGCGTCATTGAAAGTAATGTGTATTGGCAGCTGTGTCTAAGGCTTTCTGTCCATCACAGTTAGCTAGATTCTGTAAAGCCTCTGCATACCGTTTTCATTTGGTATAGGTCAATCTATAGATTTTATATGAGATGCTTGTTCATTCTCATGTAGCTGGATCTGCTTAAATGATTTAGTCTTCATCTACAACACTATCCTTCCACATTTATTTCACCTATCTGCCTTATCATGGCTTGTACAAGGGGAACTGAGAAAGATTGGTCCCATGCAGCTGAGAGTAAGTGGACTAGTTGTATGCACTCTGCACAGGCTTTGTAGACCAAGGGAATCTTGAGCCACATGGCCAGAAGATACAGATATTAGATATTGTGGGGTTTTGTTCAAAGTCTTTGGGACACCATGAAGACCTCTGTCATAGTTTCTATAATGTTGCTCTAATGTTCAATTGTGCATTCCGTACTGTAGGTCCTATGTAAAGGTGTTTGAATTTGGCAGAAACAGCCAGCTCTGCCATGTTCTTACCCATATTTCCTATTTCAAGTGGTTGTGGGAAATACATTTGCATTTTACTCAGAGAAAAATAGTATGGCTTACTCTAAGACAGTGCTTGAAAACATAAGTCTACACATGTGTTTGCATTTTGAAGGATCAAGGAATTGACATGGAGCAAAACCTTAAGTTACTTGACTGGAAAAATGTTCCAAGAAAATATTTCAGTTTATCTGGAGAGTCATGATTCAACATACACTGGATCAGAGATTTGGGTCCAGGAAAAAGAAAATCCTTGAAATACCACAAAAGAGGTTGTTAGTTTAGCTGACAGAGCTGAGTTACTCCCTGCTTCTTTCTCTATTTACCCCACAGAAGTTGTCATTTTCAACAAATGGTCTTGCAATGGCTAATATACATGGAGAAACAGCAGGACAAATGCTGAAATGCACATGAGAAGTCAGGCCCTTTTTATACCAAATGTGAAAGAAAGCCTCAGACTATGCTTTGTATAAAAGTCAAGTCCAGGATTCCTCCAATCTATTAAGAAAGTCACAAACTGACTCTTAAGACTTTCAGGCTTCCCTTTAGTTTGCAGACTTCTGCCTCCATGCTTTGACTTATTTCTACTGCATGCCATGCCTTGAGCAAACTCAATTCATCTCCAAGGAAGGAGCAATCACCTATTGCCACCAGGAGGTCCTGTCACTTATTAGTCACAACTCAAGGTCAAACTAAAAATCCGGGTATTTCTGTCACACCATCCCAAAAGCAATAATCCAGAAATGCATATAACTCATTTCATGAGCTGAAAAACTTGTGTGACAATTGCTCAGAATGGTCTCTCTTTCTCAAGACTTCTGACATTTTTGCTTTGAGTTAGAAAACTGATTTCATAGATGACTGGACCTTTGTGGTTTGGTTTGTGGTTATCTTTTTTCCTGAAATAAGGAGCAGTGAATATTGCTCTAGCCTTTGCACACATTTCCAGCACACCAATTCAATCTGGCTGCTTCCATGATCCAGAGATGACTGCAGTTTCAAATTCCTCTCTGGGTATGTTGTCTCCTGGCTTCATGGTGAAACCCTGGAAGACACCACAAAAAAGGCAGGTTTACATCCCACAAGCATTCCAGCCAAGTGCCAGCCAGGATGAGGGGCTGATAGCCCCCTGACTGCACTGCAGGCTGGATCAGCAGGTAAATGTTATTGCAGCCCTTCTC
Source organism: Cuculus canorus (assembly GCF_017976375.1). Classification (NCBI taxonomy): domain Eukaryota; kingdom Metazoa; phylum Chordata; class Aves; order Cuculiformes; family Cuculidae; genus Cuculus; species Cuculus canorus. The sequence goes on along the minus strand of NC_071402.1, from coordinate 74,718,153 downwards.
CCATGCTTTATGAGCACTCTTGGCCTAGAGCAGGCAGACCAGATTTCCTAGTGATTTGCTTACTGATAACCCGTCTGTGGTGTACATCATTAAAGACAAGTTCTGAGGGAAATTCTTTGAGGTCTATCTGTAACAAAGATAGACAAATGTAATATCCTTCCTTCCTTTATCCCACAGAGGCTTATTACTCTCCCCAAGGCATATATCCATTGTAAGCTTTGCAGCCATTTGCTTTTGCTCAGGCACATGCCCCGCCGCTGTTTAATTTCCTGGCATAGGCAGAGTCACAAATTAAGGTGACTATTATATATTTCTATATTGTCATTGCAAGAGTTTCTTGCTACTTGTGTATCTGCAAATAAACCAGAGCCCATGCACATACTCAGGCATTGGCCCCTCATCTTCTGTACCTCTAAACCGTCAGCACAATCCCTGGCATGACTCAACGGCAGCAGCCAAATTTCACTGGTCCCTGAGGCTGGAGCATGGAAGCAGCTGGCCAAACTTCTCCCCTAAGACGTCTCTTTAGGTATAAAATCACCTTCTCTGAATAACATGCACGAGGCCCCTCATCAAGACTGCAGAAAAATATGATCCTTGCCCAGGAGAGAGTTCATTGCCAGGGAAAGCAGATCGTTATGGTCAATATCACTTCCTTTTGGCTCCCTCTTTGCTCTGTGGGTACTTCTCTTGTGCTGAAAAGGCTGAAGCAGGATAGCAGGCAGGAAAGCAGACAAGGTAGCTACCTGCTTTGTCCTGGCAGCTGTCTCTCTGTTCCAGGTGCAGCCCAATTGGGAAAGGGCTGCCAGTACCTCTCCTGAGTGTTGAGATGAAGAAACATTTTGGCACTCAGCTCTGGATGGGCAGAACTAAGGGGTCAAGGGAGCAGCGTGGTAGATGATGTTTTCTTAGGGAAACAGATGCACAGTGTGGTGTGCGCTAAAGGTACAGTTTCTGGCATAACTTTGCCTGGAAAAACAGAAGGTGGAAAGTTTTTGCCAAAGTTGTTTACAGTTGTTCTGGATTATCTCACCTAAAAGAGCTGAATTTTCACTGCCAGCAAAATTATTTTACTACAGTTTGTGTTCTCACAGGACCTAACCTTAGAGATAGAAAGGCTTGTGGATATTTTTGGTAGTTTTATTTTAGGAAAGGTGCAAGTAGATCTACTCCAAGGTTCTGGGCTAGGTGATACCCCATCACCAAGGCAAATATGTTGTAACAGGAGCTCAGAGGCCAGGACATGTAAAGAAAACCAGACTAGATCTGTAGCCAAGGAGAAGGCTAATGAGTTCTGAGACAGAACATCAGCACTTCAGAGAGAACAACACATCCAGGGGGCCAGTCAAAATAAGGAAGGCAGAAAAAAGAAAAAAAATAATGTGATAAAACATTGTGAAAGACAAGCAGTAATTACTGCAATAGATCCAAGCAATAGAAAGGTGGAACAAAATTGCTTGGTTTTCCACATTAAAAAGGAAGAAGTGGAAAAAGCAAGATAGAAATGTAAGGAAAAAAGACCAGGTAGACACCATAGTTGAAGATAACTATTAAGGTAGACAACTGCATTCCATCAATATATTTACAAAAGATTTCTGGATACTTGTAGTGGTCCCAACTTTCTGTTTTGCTATCAGAGCATTATCTCCTCAGCAGTAAAATTACATAGGGGAGAAGAAAATAAGATTAGTTTGGAAGGCCATATCCAAGTAGATGTTTCTGGTACTAAATCTAAAGAATGATATGACTGAAGTGATGTCTTTTTTTTTTGACAGCTGTTGTAATCTCAGAATTACAAATTACTATAGCGTGTAGTCTCACACCAGCTAGGTGGATATGCTTTATCAGTTTAGTTTTCATTGACTGCATAAAAAGCAAAACATTCACTGTACCTGCAACACTGAATTAAGAAAGTAATCATTTCAAGCTGATAAAATGTTGGAGATAAAAAAAGAAGATGCTACTAGCTAACCTGCTCTGATACACCCTAGTCTTTAGTCTTGGAGTAGCTTGCAGTCTTTGCAGAAAGCCTGAGATCTTTGTAGTGTTCCTGGAAACCAAAAGGTTCAGGTTCAGTTTGCTGAAACAAGAAAGATTGTCCTTACAGGCTTCTGAAATCGAGGTACTGCCTATGAGGAGGCTTAAGGTTAACCAAAGCATGAACTGCTGTTTCTTTTCTATGTCTTGCCTTGTAGTCCAACCACTGCTGTTCCCATTTTGTTGCTAGATTCTTAGAGACTTGAGGTGTCTTCCAGGTGCATATCAGTCATTTTACCTAAGCTATAAGTCAGGATGCAAAAGTTTGTTTTTCCTTTCCAGGTTGTGGCTTTCATTCAACAGTCAAGAAAGAGCATGCGAGATACAGAACCCTACCAGAAGTCAGGAAAAACAGATAGCAGGATACCTGTTCATGGACTTGATGAGCTTAATGGCAGCACATACGCAAGTAATTTATAAACAAGTCAGGGAAGGGTAAGGGAAGTGCTCACACACTAAACTATTAGAGCAGTTTGATAGTGTCCAGTGGTCAACTGAGAGTCACTGAAGGCTGCCAACAAACGTAGGTTTCCTTTGCAGGGTAGATACAGGCTGGATTTCAGGTTGTAACACTTGAACGGTTATAGTTTGTCAGTATCAAATGTGAGAAGAAAATGATAGTTAATTTCTAGGAAAGTTCTATTATGGATGTAGGATGAAGTTCTCAGATATTAATAGTTCGTGGCACATTCAAGTTACTGTGGTAATAAGACGAAGTACATCAGGAGCACGCTGTTCTGATAAGCTCTAATTGAATTGCTTGTATGTGTTTAACGGTGGACCCGCCTCATACTCATCTTGTTTATTAAATCTTTTCTTTGAGATAGCACCAGCATGAGCCAGTTCCCATTTGTTGATGTCATTTGCTGTTGGAAAGGACCTGGGAATCCTCACGGGCAACAGGCTGAGTCAGCAGTGCACATCTGTGGTGCAGGCAGCCGAAAAATACTGAGGCTGCATAAACAAGAGTGAAGCCAGCAGGCAGAGAAGTGCTTCTTCCCTCTTTATATTCAGCACTGCTGAAATTGTATCCAGAGTACTATGTCCAGTTTTGTGACTCCAGTACAAGAAAGACGTTGGCATACTGGAGCAATTCCAGAAGAGGGTCACCAAGACAGATAGGGAGCTTAGCGTATCACATACAGGGAAGGGCTGAGCAAACTGTTTTTACTGTCTTTAGAAGCAAAGGCTATGAAAAGGATCTTGGCTTTCTTAAAATATTTAAAGGGAAGATTTAGAAAAAGTGGAGACAGATGCTTCTTAAGGATAAAAATGAGAGACAAGGGACAGAAACTGCAATGTGTGAAAGTCTAATTAATTGGTTAGGGGAAAAAGTTGCAATTAATGAGACTGCTGAGACTTCACTGAATTGCAAGCTTTAGAAATATTTAAAACTCAACTGCTCAAGACTCTGAATAATGTGATCTAAGTCAGCCCTGCTTTGAGGTGGAGTTTGGACCAAATGATCCTCATTGGCCCCTTCCAACCCATAAAACTCTGTAATTTTACAATCCTGGTAACTGATGCCTGTAGAAAAAATAAAATTCTTCCTCATTTTGATGAGGACAGACTAGAGATCAATTTTTTTAAAGCAGTAGGTTAAATTCTCCAGTGATACAGCTGCATGAAAGAATGGAATTGCATTGAATGTTCTGAATTCTATGCTGATCAAGTACCAATTTTATAAGTGGATAAATATGCTAGAAAAATAGCTGTCTAGGATAGTGTGATGTGGCACAGTTCCTTTTTTAAAGATAGTATTTACTGGAGTTTTTTTGACCAACCAAGGTTTAAGTATATGGGCAAAGTTGTGTTTAACCTGATTTTGAATATAGTTTCTTAGATATGTTATTGCAGTAAGTCTGGATTGTGATATCTTAGAAAATCCTTTCAGAATTCAGAATGCACAAAAAACTCAATCTTAAATTTAGCCTCGAGCTCAGAAACAATAACGCATACATTTTTATTGCAATTATTCTTCCATAATTTATGGTGAATGTAATTGAACTGAGACTCACATAATAATGTGAACAGATGTCTTGACTTGTAATATGTTGTTCCATATTAGATGCTATTTTTATTAGCATTGAAATGGACTTTTATTGCATATCTCCTTCCCTTGAGCTATGAAACCATTTAGAAACCCAGGAGCACTATTCAATAGATAAAACAAATACAGATGGGAGGCAGAAAAATTTTGTATCTCCTATCAGAGCGATAAGCCGTAACTTTATGAATAAAGTGTTTTACATTGGAGAATGAAGCTATGTCTTCAAAATTCCTTGGACCTTCCTGTTGCAAAATCCACAGCACATTACAAAATAAAACAACAAGGGTTATCATTGTCCACTGGGTATTTTCCATGAATGCTTTTTCTCTCGACAGAAGAAACCTATTGTGCATCATTGAAGCTTTAGTGAAAAGAGGAGACAAACAGTCATTTAAAAATTTTAATGACTTGAACACATTCCTAAATGAATTCAAGGATGGGAATACCTTAGTCTATTTTAGAAAGTGTTGGCAGAAGAGATGGGGAAACAAGTAACTTCAAACTCTGGCTTCCGCAGTGGTGCACAGATTTACCTAAATCAGAAAGGGTTTGGTGCCTGCTCCCCACTACAGAACTTCATAATTGCAGTTCATCTCAGTGTAATTAAATTCTTCAGCTTGACAGGTCCACAGAGGTATTCTATATCAGGTATAAGGAGATCTCTGGATGCAGACGTAGACTCTCCCCAAAGTAACACTGTGTCAGTGTTCAACTGAAAGCACTCCTTAGTTGTCCATAGCACTGCCAAGAACAAAAGCCCTCTTCATATCTATGGGGCACCACTAAACATCATTTCGGTGCATTTACTGAAGTCTTCTGTCTTGCAATATATAGCAAGAGAAGGGAATTACTGACACACAGTGAGCTGTTGCCAGAAGGAAAGTAGTAAAATCATTATTAGGTTTTTCATAGGGATATCCTTTGGGTATTGTTTTCAGAGTGATAAGGAGTTCAATTTAATTACTGAAATCACTTGTCTGAAACATGTTCCTCTCTGTAGCACAGCAGAACTAGGTAAATGCTTATCTCCTGCTGTGGCAGCTCAGTGAATCAGAGTGGTCGATCTCTCTACTCTCCACTGCTGCATCTAGTATCCATCCCCAAAGCTGTCACAACAAATCAATGTTAAAGAGAATGGCGTAATTCAGGAAGAGATTGAAAGGGCTAGGAGAATGACTGTGTGGGCAAGACACTGGAACTGCTGAAAGCAAGAGAAAGCACGAAGAGCATGCGTGCAGAGTGGCTCCGGTAGAGCTCGGGACAGGTAAATTGCCTACCGCGAACAATAGTCTCTGCTTCTTTTCACTTCACCTGTGATCTAGAAAAGTAGTATCACTTCTCATTTCAGAAGGTGGTACAGATATCAAGTATGTGAATCATACGAATTTTTTAAATGGTATTAACCGCAGTTTGTGTAGTGCTTTGAATCTGCTAAGTCAACAGTTTATCTTTGATCCATCAATATTACAACTTAGTGGGAACAAGGAAGAAATATCTAGAGTGCCCTAGGACTGGCAGAAACACTCATCAGTATCTATGAACAAGTGGCAAGCTCAACAAATAATATTAAATCCAATTCAAGAGAATACATGATATTCAGGACAAGGGTGTTCCACCTCCCTGCCCTTTCTCCAGCTTTACTTTTTTGTCTCTTTCTTCCTTACTTTTGCTTTCATTTTCTATCCCTCGTGCTGGTTGGTTTCTTGTTTTTTCTCCTCAGGCTCATTTTCCTTTGCATATTTTCCCTTTCAGGAGACTGGAGGAGGATGGTACTTGGTGTTACAAATAAGGGAAAGGGCCAATAAGGACAGTGGCAGAGAGCAGATGCTTAAGAGAATACTCTTTAAATCTGTCCCCAGATGAGAGTTACCTATTTAAAAAAAAAAAAAAAAAAAAAAAAAAAGAGGTCTAAAGTATGCTACCTGAGTGGCTGTTCACAAACAACTGTTATGCATGTTTTTGGCATCCCGGGAGTTCTTTCAAGTTGCCACCGCAGATGAACATTTTGCCCTGAGCTCCACCAGAAGAGTTGCTAAGGGGGTAAGGACCCAACCCATGAAATACACAAAGGGGTGAAACATATTAACAAAATCATTGTAATTATTCTGCCTCTTCTCTGCTGCAGTGTGAGCTGAAACACACCCTCATGAAGAACTGTAGCCTACAAATCGCTTTTACCAATTTTGTCACTACATGCAGTTTTTGGTCTGGTGTGCCATATATGCTTAAGGATATGGTTTTATCAGCACGAAATGCTCAGACCAATAGAGTCTGGTCACCTAAGCTTTTGTTTCTAAACTGTTGTATAGCAGCATAAACATCTGGTACAGACTGTGGAGACTGCAACTGACATCCTGTAGTGTGTACGAACTGCAGCAGGATCTTCGCTTGGTCATACTGGCAAGCTGTAAACAAAGTCTGGTTTGAGGGGCTCAGAAAAGAAAGTGATGCAAAGTATAAAGTGAAAAGCAGAAATACTGTCAGCTCCTGTAGGTCTCTTGGTGTCACATGATTTTTGGCCGGACCCATACCAGTTCTGTGTGGAAAAATTCAGTGTTTCATGAAGATTAGCCCTGATTTGCAGATTCCTCTCAGCAGAGCTTTGCTGCTCCCACGACTGGAGAACACCGACACTTCTTCTCAAGAAAAAAGAAGGTAATCTACCAGAGCCATTACAATTTGATATCAGAATAGTTCTGGGCTTTAGAACAAGTTTTTTTTCTAGAAAAAGTTCTTTCTAAAAAAGTATTTCACTGGGCGTTACTTTATTCATAGGATAAAGATCAACTCGACTATTTTACTTTGAGGCATATATCCACATATTAATGAGGCAAAGGACGGCTTGGGAGAGTAGAAAAGTAGAAAATTAAAAAAAATGGATAGGAAGCTTTCATAGATGTATGGCAATGGTGATTTGCAATACATAGTAATAGTACAACAAGTAAAGCTGCTAAAGCAGGGGTCTCGATTCCTATATATACATGCTGAATCTAATGTTGAGTATAAATGCAAATGACAACTATTTATATACTTTCCCAAATAAACAAAAATAATTGAAAAAATCCCATTTTAATTATATCTTACATTGCTGTATTTTGTTTCTCAGTGTATGCCTTTGTGTTATCAGTTACCAGAGTGCTCTTCTAACAGTCTGGAAGGTAAAAACGGTTTTGTCATTTACATGATCGCAACGTTACTTTTAAACTCAAGACCCGGAGGAGGGAGTCTGTGGGCAGTTTCCTCCTATCTGAGAGGATGGCATGGAGCGTGGAGCTAGCCTTTCTCGCTGTCCACAGAAAGGCCATCAATCACAAATTGCAACAGGGAGTGTTTTGGATGGACGTGAAGAAGCATATTTTCAGAGGGAGTCCAGCTTAGCCTGGGATGAGATTGTCTAGAGAGGTAATACTACCTTATCTTTGAATATATTCCAATCTCACTAGAGTGAGCTGAACAACCCAATTTAGCTTTGAAGTTAGTCCTGCTTGGAGGTCCCTTCACATCCAAACTTTTGTACGATCCTGTGCAATGCTGTTTAATACAACAACAACAGAGAGGGTTAAATTGACTTTGCACAGGTATCCTCTCCTTTCAGCAATGGAAAGTCTGAAAGAGTCTAGGGAATGATAATAAATCAGAAAGTATGCAGTATGATGTGCCAAGTTTTGCTTGGCACATGAAGAGGAACTACATTGCACCCTGGGAAGAGAATAGACACTCTTTAAGTGGTTCTTAAGCAATACAAGATATGTGTCCATTGTCTATATGCTTTTTTTTGTTTGGCTGACCTTGCTACCAAGTATTGACATCCTGGAGAGGTTTGAAAGTGGAGAAATTAAAATGTTCTCACTTCTGAAAAGATACATTACAAAATAAAACAAGAACAGCATATACGTCTGATTTAAAAGCCATTATTTTATTCTGCGAGTAGCTGAAACACATTAAAACAAAAACCAGAGAAGCATTAATAAGGACAAAGAAGATGAAATAGGAGAAGAGAAATTTAGATTGCAATGAGATATAGTATTGACAGACATTTGGTTTTAACTCTGACAGAATTTGAATAAGTATGCAACTAGAGCTGCTTTTTTGTTGGAAGGGGCCTACAGTTATTTAAATAATTACTAGCACTAGACATAATTAGCCAGATTAATTTTTAGTGTACTCCATTCAAGTAATGAACCACATAATACTCATTATCCTATCTTCTTCATAGGGGTCTGTGTGCACTTTTCTGCTTCTTCAAAAGTAGAAGGATTTCTTTTTAAGAGGAAAAGATGTCTGAGCTTAGTGACACTAATTATTTTTTCTTAAAATGCAAAATGAAGACAATTATGATATGATACGATACGATACGATACGATACAATACGATAATCTGGAATTTCTGTATCCATCTTTGAATGCAAAAACCTGTAAATACAGGATGGGCAACTAATGAAAAAATCATGTATCATATTGAAGGAAGTTACTATATACTATGTAAAGCTGAACAACCATAAGCTTTAGTCAGAAATATTTGGGCATATTAAAGGGGATTTTATTGAAAAAAGGTTTTCTTTTATTTGGCAATATTATCTAGTTTACCCTTTCCCAATAATTTTAGAATATCAGTTCATCAGTTCATGTATTTTTAAGTGTTGAAGTGGTATCTTAGATGAAGATATACTATTTTTTTCTTACTTCAACTTGAATGTTGTTATCTCCTTGTCCATAACACAAAATTTTTAACCTCTGACAAAACAGGAGCTGGGTATGTTCAGTGTTTCCCAGCATCATAGCATATGGTTAAGATCTTATGCTTTTCTGATTGTCTGTCTCATTACATGAGCAGATGGAAAATACTTCATGCTTTGAAGAATTATAAATAAATCAAAAATGTATTTTTTTCACCATGCATACATAATTTACTTCTTATTTATTTTAAACATTTTGGTCTTCCCAGTCCCCCAAGAGTCTTTGCTACCTTAATAGAGTATTTATTCTGTCCATCTTTTGATATTGGACAATGTAAAGTAAATGCGCTATTAAACAAGCTCACAAGAAAAAAAAAAAGTGGTTGTCTTTTTAAGATATAGACTAAAATGTAAAGAAGTGAGGATAAAATTATTATAGAAATATTTCCTGACAAGAATGTTAAGTAATGCAGTCTTGGAGTATTAATGATGTTCCATGTGCACGTGCACTTATTCACGCGTGAGATGAAAAACCACAGGTTTATTTTTGAAATCTGCTTTTGAGAGTTTCACAGAATGGAAATTCAAATGCTTGTATGGGTAGAAATTCATATTATGGCCATAATCTAATTCATCTGATTAGGATACTGCTTTAGCTGTAATAACATTGATATCCTGTGCCCCTATTAAATTAACACAGAAAGCAAGCTAAATGAAAATATAATGTAATTAACATCAGCACAGTTGAGACCCAACCCCCATTGCTGAATTCTCTGGACCAGCTGTACTCCATGTATTATAATCATTAATCACAGTCTGGCACATTTTTATTTTGTTATCTCAAGTCTATGTCCTTCTTCTAATCTCATGAATTTTTATTCTGAGATTTTTTTCTGCTGGTTCAGTTGCAGCATTCCCGTCTTAAACTATAGAACAATTTTATATCCCTGAATTGGATTCATGGTACAGTTTCTTGATGCTCCCTGTGCTGAGCTGGAAATAGTACAGAAATTATAAATTGGTCATAATTAGTTTTCTACAGTTGCGTTATTTTTTTTCTTTTTTCTCTATCCTCATCACTTTTTGTTTCAGTTGATTCTCTCTCTGCCTTCAGTCTCCTGAAGCACTGAAAAAGGATATCTTGTTAGTTTTGGTGCCAAAAATTAATACTCAAGACAACATGGGGACAGTTTTAGGATGCTTTTATATTTAATCTGTTGGTATGGGTCATCCTTTCTAGTTTCCTAATTTCTGAAGGAACATCGTGGTCTTTGCTTTTACTTGTCTCTTTTACATCACTGTTCGGGTATGCTAGCTCCTTTCTGGCCTTTCTGAAATTCTTTCCAGTAAGTGGCATGCATTTTGGATTTCCAATGTGATGCTCAGGATGCTGTCCCTGCTGCATGGGAAGGTGGTTTATTGCATTGATAGCCAATTTTTGGAAAAAAAAAAAAAAAAATCTTAGGCTCAGAAAAGGATTTAGGTTGGAAGCTTATCTTGTAGAGTCAGCTGCTCCAAGCAGATCTAACTAAAAAGCTAGATCAGGTTGGCCAAGTCCTTAAAACTGGGCAGTTTTAAAAACTTTCAAGGACAGTGATTTGATCACCTCTGGGCACTGCTTAAACCTTTAGTAAAAATTTCTTTTCCCGTATTCAATCAAAATTTCCCAGCTACTACTTGTGGCTGTTGCCTCCTGCCCTTTTGCTGCACCCTGAGAAGTTCTCTTCTGTTGATGACGTTCCTCTTGAAATTGAATGGATCAGTGGATTTCTTTGTTGCTCCCACTCTCTGCCTGTGTTTTGATCACTCTCATAGGATGACTGTTCAACAGTCATATTATGAATCAGGTCCTCCTGCGCAGCTCAGAACCAGGCCAACAGATATTGATGGTATCTAAACTTTAGTCACAGTCCATGACGTTTAAACTATAGCATCTATTGTTTTTCCTGAGGGTGCTGGTGACTGTTAGTGTGCCTAAGTAAAGTATCTGCTCCGTACATATTCAAACAATATGTATTCATAGGATTCAATAATCCTTCCTCTAATCAAAATAAGCTCATAGCTGTTCTATAAAATAGGTTCCTTTCAAAGAAAAAGCAATAATTCCTTAAAAGCAATGCTTCCTCCCTGTTTTTTGCAAATGCAGGTATATTTATTGCTGTATTGCAGTTGGTAAAATATCTGAAGAGAAGGCCAGCAGACCATATTTTAAATATCCAGAAATAAATAAGCTGAATCAATATACTGTAACAGATTGTTTTGCTCATTAAAAGGTAAAAATAAAAAGGAAACTTGTCAATCTACCAAAAATCTAGCCTTTCAAAAGGATATAATTGGAACATGCTGTCAAAAACAACTTTGAAATTAAATTCACAGCAGCTGGTACTCAATACACTTCATGACAGGTCATCAAAGATAAAAATTTACTTCTATGTGATACTTCTTTCATCTCTGTCAAATATTTCAAAATGTCCAATATTTTTAAAGCAATATTAACTCTTTCAGGATAGAATAACACAGAAATCATGTCTTTTTTCTTAATTGGATTCTTTTCCTTTGTAGGAAAAAAAAAGAAAAATCTTCATTAAGAGGACTACTTCACTCTAACATTTGCTACTGTGAATCGTAATTGTTTTCTAACCCATCTCTTATAGCCTTGACTAGTCCTTAGCTTTGTGTTAGCTTTTTGGTAGCAAATGATCTCTTTTAGTAATAGGTTACTTACTTCCTTGACTATAAATTATGTGCAATATTTAGCAATATTTTCTGTCAATCAACAGACTGTGGATACCATTTTATGTGTGAATGTTTCTTAAGTTCCCAAACATACAAATCCAGAGATATTTAGAAAGATAGAGAATAGTACTAACAATTAGATCCAAGAAAGATCACACCAATTCTGTTCTGCAGCTCAGTATTAAAAAAAAAAAATCACTTTTTTTCATAATACCCTCATTTTAAAGGAACAGCAAATGATCCTTTTTTTTTTTTTATTTTTTTTTTTTCCACCTAGAAAAGTCTCTGTTGGTATTTCCTTCCTCTCCAGAAATCTAGAATAGTATGGAATGCCATAGGTGATTAGTTTCCTCATTTGAGGTGATCTACGATTTCATACAAATTCATGCGAAGCTGGAACTAGAGAGTAAAGAAGTTCTGTTCCCTAGGGGTAGCTGTCATGCATCTGTTAGAAGGCCCACTCATTGGGAAGTTTTCATGCTCCACTCTTCCATTATTAAGGTTGCTGAATGACTAAAACTTGCCTGCTCTAAATTTCCTTGTTAAAACAGCTGTGCTGCATCAACTTTATCAATCCATTTTGTCTTTTGGAATAAAAAACAGCAATGGAAAGGATGTGTTACAAAAGGAGTTAAGAACAAGAGCTAGCAGCTGAGGTCTGCTTGGATCAGGAGACTGTACAAGACCTCCAGAGGTCCCTTCTAGCATAACTCTTCCTACGATTTTGTGAAAGTATAGAAGATTACTTAAAAAAATTAGCTCAGGCCAGGACTCCAAACTGAACCTGCTGCAATTCGTTACTCATAAATGGGTGGGAGGCATTACCAATCAAGTGATTGCTCCTATAGCTGCTGTCCTGTTGTGTGAAAGAGTGAGAACTAACAGGAAGGGCAGGAAAAAAAGTCATTGCAACTGCACCTGCTGCACCCCTCTTCTGTAGTCATGCCAGAGCATCAAGGTTCATAAAGGAAGGTATAATCTCAAAGCATTACTGTTGACCTGTAAGCCTGCAGAAAAACTGAAGTCCTTACTAGTGAACTGAGTCTCACCATTCTGGCTCTTTTTTATGAGTAAATTAGCAAAACCACAGTGCTTTTGGAAATTTGAGGTTAGTACAACAAATGTCATATTGTAAAGTCACCCCTTGTTGTCTTAACAATACTAGTTTCACTATTAAAAGATGCCAAATTAATTTAATTAGCATTTATTTAATTAAAATTCATTTTTCAAAATACAGACTATTCGAGAGCTAAGCAAGCCTCTTGCCTTTATCTTACTATATTTTAAGAATAAGACTGTACTTCATTACACATTACATCTAGTAGCTGAGCAACATTTTATGGGAACGTTTGTTTCATCAGTATTGAAAGCAAAATATATTTTTCAGTGAACAAATAAAATATTTAATTTTTGACTGTTTCAGTTTATTAGATATATATGCCACAGAACAAGATTTCCTCTTTGTTTTACCCGTAAGTCCATTTGCCACTTTTTGTGGACTGACTTAGAATTACAAAATTAAATACAGGGCTGTGTTCTTTTGACCTAAAATATCTGAACTGTGAGATAAAGTGACGCTGTTTCTACTCGAGGACCAGTTCAGCTAATTGCTGAATGATGGCTGTGACACAGACGGTACATGATTTTGTTTCCAAGGTAACTCTCCTATACAAAGTGATTGAGAATCAATCCTTTGTTTTATAGGGATACAGCATGTGTTACGTGCTGCTCGTGGGGAAAATAGACATGTTTACTAAGAGGGTGATCCTTCTATTAAAATATCATTTCATCTCCCTTTGTGATGTAGGAAGATCACTTTCAGTATTATAGGTGAGAGGAACATAACAGTTTCAACAGGGGGGATACTCAGGAATTTCTCCTTTGCTTAACATGAGTTCCTTGGGACTAACACGAACCTAAAAAGCTGGAATAAAACTGCAAAGAAATACTCTCTTATTTTCTCTTACCATCAACAAAATTGTATAGCCTTTCTCTGCATCTCTACACCCAGCAGCATCGGTTCACAATAGCAGTCAATAATCTGCTTTATATTTACAGCACACAGCAGAGACCATCTTATCAAATACGAATGTTAAGCTGTTAGGGCGGAGATCATCTCCCAGCAAAGCCTGTAGGATTTCTGTGCTTCCAGGGAGGGGAGCTGGACTGTATTTATCACATTGGAATTATTGCTGGAGAAAGTAAAAACTTCTACACAAACAATTACATGTGCCTTCTTGTTCTTGTGACAACATCAGAAAAATAAAAGGTGGAATCTGCTCCTCACAAATAGATTGAAGAAAGCCTAACTTTTCACAAGTCTGAACAAGAAACATTTTTAAACACAGACCCTAGCACAAGGTTATTGTGCATTAAAAAAGGATTAATATTGTCTTCAATGCATTGAATTAGCTGTAAGGCTGAGGCAAGGGCATGGTCTTTGTATTGTTGGTTAATTTGTAGCTGTACATAACATTAATTGATTTCCATGAAGTTTTACATGCAGGGAACTTCTGCACCGCCCCCGACTTTGTCTGATTATTTCTAAGGAAAAAATATAGAATTTTGGAGATAGTAGAAAAGAAGCACTTCTAAATTTGATAAAACCCAAACTATTGAGCTGCATAAAGAATTACTCTTTCAATTATTTTCTATTTCTTTTAAAGAATATCAGAAAAGGTTTCTTCATTTTTATTAAATCAGTATTTTTTAGCTCAGAGCTGTGAAGAAAATCTTTGATTAAATTTAATGACATTGACTTTTCACTTAAAGCTAGTTCCTGTTTAATCCAACCACAAACCAGCATTAGCATAAATTCCTCTGAGACAGAGAAGATCCTGTCGGATTAATTTAAAGCTACGGGAAATCACTTTCAGATTTATTACTATTTTACCAGTTTAAAAGTCAGTGGTAATTTTTGGCTGCTTTATTACTTAGTAGAATCCCTTATAATTTCAATTACTTGCTTGACATTATTTTTTTTTCTTGAAGGAATGCCTTTGTTTCTTGATGGTTGGTGTAAAGAAGTGTGTGGTGGGTTAGCCTTGGCTACCAGCCAAACTCCCACCTGGTCACTCGCTCCCCTTGCAATGTGACTGGGGGAGAAAAAAAGGAATGAAAAAGCTTGTGGGTGGAGATGAAGACAGGGATATGACTTATCAATTACCTTCGTGGGCTGACTAGATTTGGTTTGGGGAAAATTAGCTTAATTTCTGGCCAGTTAAAATACATATTTAATTACTGATTTGGTAGTGGGGAAAAAGAAGACAAACAGCAAAAGGGCCTTTCCTCCTTCCTTTCAGAGGTTCAATTTCACTCCATCAATTCATACTCCTCTCACCCTGTGTGGTAAAAGGAGATGGGGAATGACAGCTTGTGATCAGTCCACAACAGCTCCTTCCTGCTGGTCCTTCCTCCTCAAAATTTCCTCCTGCCTCAGGGTGGGTCCTTCCCAGGCCACAGTCCTCCATTAGCTGCTCAAGCATTGGTCCTTCCAATGGGCTGCAGTCCATTGTGATAATCCTGTTCCTGTGCGGGTACCTCAGCACCGGGGAAGGTTATGGAGCAGTTCATCTTGCGTATGCTCACCAGGCATGTG
The DNA here is from genome assembly GCF_017976375.1 of Cuculus canorus. NCBI lineage: Eukaryota > Metazoa > Chordata > Aves > Cuculiformes > Cuculidae > Cuculus > Cuculus canorus. Next base: position 74,703,057 of record NC_071402.1, on the reverse strand, counting down.
CAGGACAACCAGGGGTTCAGACGAAGCCAGCACGGGTTTGTGAAAGGCAGGTCCTGCTTGACCAACCTGATCTCCTTCTACAACCAGGTGACCTGCCTAGTGGATGAGAGAAAGGCTGTGGAATTTATCTACCTGGATGTCATTAAATCCTTTGTCGGTGTATTCCACAGCATTCTGCTAGAGAAGCTGGCAGGTCATCACTTAGATGGGTGTACTCTTTGCTGGGGCAAAAAAATAGCTGGATGGCTAAGCCCAGAGAGCTGTGGTGAACAGAGCTAAATCCAGTTGGCAGCCAGTCATGAGCAGTATCCAAAGGGCTCAGTGTAGGAGCCAGTTCTGTTTAATATCTTTATCAACGATCTGGACAAGGGCATCGAGTGCACCCTCAGTGGGGTTGCAGACAAGTTGTACAGGTGTGTTGATCTGCTTGAGGGCAGCAAGGCTCTACAGTAGAATCTCGACAGGCTGGATTGATAGGCAGATGCCAGCTATGAGGTTCAAAAAGGTTGTGTTGAGTCTTGTGCTTGGGCCACAGCAACTCCGTGCAATGCTACAAGCCTGGGGACAAACGGCTGAAAATCTGCCTGGTGGAAAAAGACTTGGGGGTGTTGGTGGACAGCTGGCTGAACACAAACCAGGACACTCCCAGATGACCAAGAAGACCAACAGCATCCTGAGTGGCATCAGAAATGGTGTGACTAGCAGGAGTAGCAAAATGATCATGCCCCTGTACTTGGCTCTGGTGAGGCCACACCTTGAATCTTGTGCTCAGTTTTGGGCTCCTCACTACAAGAAAGCCATTGAGGTTCTGGAGCATGTCCAGAGAAGCATAACGAAGACAGTGAAGGGTCGGGAGCACAAGTCTTATGAGGAGTGACTGAGGGAGCTGACATTGTTTAATCTGGAGAAGAGGAGGCTGAGGGGAGACCTTATTGTTCTCTACAGCTTCCTGAAAGGAGGTAGTAGTGAGGTGGGTGTTGGTCTCTTCTCCCAAGAAACTAGCGATAGGATGAGAGGAACTGGCCCCAAGCTGTGTTAGAGAAGGTTTAAATTGGATATTAGGAAAAATATCTTTGCTGAAAGAATGAGCAGCATTGGAACAGCTGCCCAAGGTTGCAGTGGAGTCTCCACCCCTGGAGGCATTAAAGAAACTTGTAGATGTGGCACTTTGTGACATGTTTTAGTAGTCATGGTGGTGTTGTGCAGACTTTTGGACTGGATGATCTTAGAGGTCTTGTCCAACCTCAATGATTCTATGATTCTATTCATTAAAGTGAAAGTCTTGAATACAAAAGCCAAACCCCCTTTGCATTTGACAGCATTAAGACACTATCTGGAGGTGACATATCTTACAAGATTGTGTTTACAACATGTACTCACACGATATTTATAAAACCAACCAGGATATGTAGAAAAAACAACCACCCAGTGTGACTGGTCAGATTCAGTAATTGTTAGGGTTAAGGAATGCTAACATCTAACAATCATTTAAGTCAATAAATAGACTCATATTGATTTCAATTAGAACAATTAGCAAGGTCCTGAAGATTCAGAACAGAAAACTCTGTTGCTCTGAAACATCCAAGACCTAAGCCATCACAGCTCATTTCAGCAAAGACAAAGTGCAACCTTTAGATGCGGGGAGGACCAATGTCTTGGAGAGGGGTGGTGAGAGGTAATTTAGTCCAGCACTGTCTGCTATTAGGCCCATGGATATAACTGCCAGTAATACTACAGAAGACTTGACTCACATGCATTTGAGGGTTAAATCTGAAGTACTTGCACATCAAAGAAGAATCTGAGTGTATTTTTTATTGCTGCTCACTAAAATGGTGAAGCTCAACTATAGCCTGCATAGCAAACGAACCCTAGAGATTCAGGGGAGCAAGATGTTCCTTAATAATAATTCTCCTAAGAGTGAGGTTCTTGATATTTAACACTGCTGTTTAGTTTAGCTGTTTCCTCTGTATCAAGTCTAAGCAATGGTATTGCAGAATTAATGTATGCATTTATATACAAATTGTTATATGAAGTATAACTAATCAGTAACATTAAGTATCAATATTAATAATTAGGTTAGTATTAAAATGAACTAGTGTGTAGATATAAAAATATATTGATTTTGTAGTAATAATCCTTCTATAATTACCTAAGACTCTCACGTACTTCTTTTATTCAACTGATATAGGTGCTATCATTTTTTCTGAAAGTCCTAATCTTTTGCAAAAAAAACCCTTAAAACAAATGATTTAAGTACCTAACTTCTCATCCATCATATTTGATTCTTTCTGTCAATCTCAATCTTGCTTCACTCACTTAGAGGTTGTCTTAGAATTAAGCATTTATTTTCCGGGCTTTTCTTGTAATGGTATATTTATGATTCTGACTACATTTTGTTATGCTGAAGAGAGATGCTTTCTATCTACCTTTTGAACATTAGGTACAGGCAAATCAAAAAGACAGGTGGCATTCAGTAAAGAAATGTTTCTACTATATGTGGGCAGCCTTAATAGAAAAATGAAACTTTTCTTGCTGACAAAATACATGTCAGCTGGCTTTTACCCCTCTTGCCCTTACGAGGCTCGTAATGCTACAATCGAACCTCTGATTCTGCAAAACACCTTTGTGAATTATGTATATCAGTAATCAAATCAGAATTACAAAGTCTACATTCTGAGCATCAGCACTATTTATGTCTTTGCAAACAGCCTCGTTAGTACAGACTGGCTGAAATCCATAAGGCTGCACACAATATGGATGGGTTAAATAAGCCTGCAGAGGTGTCACTACATAAAAGAGGCCTGGCTCAACTGAAACTCCTATTGACTTAGGTTTATGACAATGGAAATTAAAGCCTGTCACCACTTCTTCCCAAAGGCACAAAGCATGCTAAGTTTTAAAAATAACTAATGTACAATTTCTGGTCCATTTAAATAGATTTTTATTTATTTAAAAGGAGAACATTAACATAATATACAAGTTCTAGATGGCATTGTTTACTGAAAGTTGGATTTTTATAGGGGAAGTAACCATTCTAGCTGTACAGAAACACTGATACTGGCATACTCCTGAGAAACCCTGGTATAAGGGACAAATTTTCTCAATACACCACTCACAAGAGACATCAGTCCTTTCACTCTCTTGACGATTCTTTTAATGTCTTACTTTCATTCAGTGTATCACCAAATAAGTACCATTACATATAGACTCTATTACTCATGTCCACCTTTTTTCTCCCATTTGATTTTTTTTATCTCATGTTTATTTGCTGTCTTTTTCATTTATAATAAATCTCATCTGTCTTGACTTTGCATATGGTATGGCATCTGCCAGCAGTTGCAGTGATTTCCTCATCTCTTCTTCCCTCTGCATCTGACCTTCTTTACTGATGTTGGTAGGACATATGTATTTTTTAAAATGCTTTAAAAAGTTCTATATATTCTTAGAGAAAATGTTATATACTAAATTATTTATGCCTTTAAAAGTTTTATTTTCATTTCTTCCTAGAGGACAGTCACAAAGTCAAGGCATTCTGTCAGACGCAGTAATAAATTAACTGTAACACCACGTTTCAAGCATCATATATGTACACATTAGTTCCTGTGACCTGTATACATATTATTCCTCAGCATAAAACAGCAGCCTCGAGCTGCTCATGGGCAAGTACTTTGAGTCTCAGGGTTGGGCTGTTTTTTTCTTTTCATCAGCAAAGAGTATTTCTTTTTACAAAGCTGATGAAAATTGAAATGGCAATTCTCTGTGATATGTTAAAACATTTTTAAAAGACTGGCGTCTGTATATTCATGGATGGGTAAAGAAAGTAGGAACAGAACCAAGAAATGAGAGTCTGTCTGATCACCTATTTGAAAATTAAAACGCTATCACTCTATGAAATTTTATTTTATTATTTTGATCAAGCCATCACTACACCACCAGACTGAAGGAGCAATTACAGTATCTTCAATTAAATTGAATCTTCATACATGCTTACTGAAAAGAGTGCTCCTTTTTTCTTCTGTTCCTGTATTCATCCTGCCCCTTTAACACGGCCATTAAAAAAAAAAGACCATGAATCTGGCTTTCAAGAGAGCAACAGTTATTAATGTCATTAGGTTCCTTAGCAAAGCCCCCATAACTTTGCCATCTGTTTTTGCTCACCCTTACTGATGGTATTTGCAACATATTTCATTGCAGTTCATGACAGTTCAGTGTACCGGAGCCCCTATTAGGATTATCCAGGTAACTCAGCCTTAGGCTAAATAAGATGATCAGAAAAGTCTTCAAAGCCACACATTAAGTCAGATTGCTGCCCAGCTGATAGGATGCAGTCAGTTGAGCTTGTCACTGTCAATGCACTTTGCATCTTAGCAAAGCTAAAAAAGAGGGCTTAGCCAAAAGCCAGAGAATTAGGGACGACTTAAAGAATATAATAATACTTTATTTCTAGGTTTGAAAAATAAACTTTCCCCAAGTGTCTCCAAGCTTATTTCTTACTTGGGCCTCTGTTTTACCTTTATCTCTTTTCCTCTTTTCCTTGGCTTTGCTTAACAAAAAACCCAACCATTTTCTGCTTTAACAAAAATTGATTTTCTCCAATAGTTTCTAGCTGAAGTTTCAGATGCTTTTGAACAGAGAATTACAGAACTTGGTATTTTTTTTCTTCAGTTTCTTTTTGTGTAAATAAATCATAGCATTCTCTGGTGATCTTAACTGTGGGGGAAAGTAAGCATATCCCCACCTTATATTGGCACCGGTCAACAACCTCAACACTCATGGATGCATCCCATCAGGTCACATGGACTTATGTCTGTCCAGTCCATATTCCCTAACTTAGTAACCTAAATGACAGTAAGATTTTTTTTTTTTTTTTTTTGCTCTAGACTTTCCCAGTGCTCTCGGGAATCCAGTGTTCATGAAAGGTGGTCTTACCTGAGGCAAGATGCATTGAGTACTTTGTCCTTTTCTGTGTTCCCTGACTTGCCTGATGCAGCACTGAGCCCCATTTTCCATCGTCATCTGTTTGCTGATGATATGTCTGTAGAAACTCTTCTTGTTGCCCTTCATATTCCGTGACTGATTCAACTCTAGATGGCCTTTGGCTTTCCTAACGCCATGCTTGAGGGCTCAGACAGTGTCTCCGTATTCATCCTCAGTGACCTGCCCCTGCTTCCACCTCTTGCACACTACTTTTATATCTACTTTTAGTCAGGAGCTCCTGGTACTATGTCTTTGTTTTAGTTAGAAGGTCCGTGCAAGCCACTAGCTACTTTTGCTTGAACTCCTGCACGTCAGAACGAACTATTTTTGAGATTGAAGCCAGGGCTGTGATCCTGCTTTTTGTCTCTTTCCTTCCTCTCAGGATCCTGAAATCCACAATGGCAGCTAAGGCTGTCCCTGACCCTCAAATCCACAAGAAGTTTGTAGAGCTCTCAAAGACCTGACAAGCTCAGTCTACTCCTCCTGTGGTAGGGAGAGACTTCAATGCTGGTAGAAATGGCCAACGTAAAAGAAAAAAAAAATCTAAATTTTATTGCACTTATTACAAAATCATGCTTTTTTTCCCCCTTCTTTATCTGTCTCAGGACGCTATCACTTTTGGGACACAGTAGAGATAATCTTCAAGAAAACGATAAGTTATCTTTTCTGCAGACAAGTCTTCTGGCTGCATTATTAAAATTGACAATTTTCACTTATATTCTTGCTATAAGATGTGTATATATTTTTATTTTCATTGGGTTGATGTTGTTAATAAAAGCTACATTTTTCATTCTCATTGATTTGTGTTGATTTGACCAGCGTTCTGAGTTTTGCCTTAAGACTTAGTATTGCATTAAGAATATCATACCCTACAGGATACAGTGCCCTGTTCTACTATAAAATCATCGTGCCAAATCCAATTAGCAAAGATTTTTTGATGAATTAACCTTGTCATGGCAGAATATACACTGCACCTGCTGTTCTGCTTTAGCGCCAGACTTTGGCCCTCCTACAGTTAAGTCCTAGGTTGTTTTGCTGATGCCTTTCAGCTCACTTTTTCATCCTTGTGTTCAGAGGTCACTACCTCCAGATGTCCAAGGTTTTTCTGTCTCATTTATATGTATGATTGGCCTCTTTACTCTGTTCATGTTTAATCATTTGCAATTCTCTCTTGTTTCAGAACTCTCAAACAGATGTTTGATTTTTGCCTTGTATCTTGCTTTACCTCCAAGGAGCTTTGTAAACGTTGCTGCTCCAGAAAGAAGAGGAAGGCTGATTGTTGCAGCCCATTAACATCCTAAACAGAAGGTTATTTAATAATCTAGCTGGGGGAAGAGCATGAAAAGTTTACATGTTCATACTTAAACGATATGATTCCCAGGGTAGCATAAATCCCCATTCTGGAGCCCTGAAAAGCAGTGTTCTGATAAGGTGGTAATTCACATGCTCTATCCACTTCTGGCAGTTACCTGTGAAGAAAAAGCACAGGAGAAGGAAAGATTTTGCATCTCCCTTGCTGCCTAGAGGCACATAGTGTGACAGTATGAGGAATACAGCCTGTGAAGCAATGCCAGTGTAAATTTAAGAAATCCATAACGGGCTTCAGGCAGGCTGAATCACAAATCTGACATAACTTGTCATATTTGAACCTACTCTGCTAATCTCACCAAATATTTGTTGTGAAATCATCATTTTTTTTGAGTACTGAGGGCCTGCAACACCTCCTATGCACCTCAGTCACCATTGTCCCTGGCCAGAATCCTGGCCTATAGCATCAAAGACTGTGTCTTTTGGGTGATCTGCTTTTAATGTTAAGAGGAGTCACAGCTCTCCTACGCCACCACCAGCACTAGTGGAGTCTGCCTTGAAAACAGAGGCAGGTGTGAGAAGTATCCTTTTCCCTCTTGCTGATAACGTAGGCAAGAGGAGAAAACTTGGACTCGGTTCTTGTGTCAGATGTTTCATGATACTGGGCAACAAACACAGAGATTTGAAGTGTGGACCATCTGTCATGTCTTCAGCTGACAGCCTGCCATGAAAACAAATCAAAGCATCAGTAGGTTTGTGTGGCCAGCTTCTCGTCAGATGGACCATTATCTTTCAAGTAAAAGGGAATGACTGCAGCTAACACAGCAGGGCTAACAAGTCTCCTGACAAAGATCACCTCCAGCGAAACATTCATCTGGTGTTCACAATTCCTGGCTCCTGCTTCCAATATAGAAGTCCCTCCATCTCCAGCCACCCATGCTAGTTAGGCCAGACCAACATAAGCAGAGCTCCATGGGCCCCTGACGTGCAAAGGAGTTGTATGTACAGGGTTCATCCCTGACCCTTAGGTTTAATGGCACCTCCTGTCTACCTAGGAAAGAAAAAAGTAAACAGAGAGGGAGAAGAAACCTCTTTCAACAGTGACTAGTATGAAAAAATAATTATCCAGGATTTTGGGCTTCTTTTGGAGCACATAAAAGCATCTACCCTCTCCAGCACGATGAGAAATACTTATGCAAGATGAACTCTGGTTCTGGTGCCCTGGGAAGGGCAGCTTGTGTTGATGACAGCAACCTTTGCTGGCCTGCTCCTGGGTCTGACGGACAGCACACACGCAGCAAATGAGTACAACCTTCCTCCATTTCAAAGACAACCTCTGTTCCTTCACCTGAGTTATAAGCATTCCTTTCTTGCTCCCAAGAAATCTGCCTGAGAGCAGAGCCCTGGATGAGGTCCACCAGATATGCCCAAAAATCATGGGGCAAAACAGGCTGTGGAGTGTGATCAGTGACTGCAGACCATTACTGACAATCAGCTGGAAGACAGAGTTGTTCAAGAACTGAGGTGAACACCACATGGTGAAGAGGAAGGTGACCCATTCCTAAGGCTGAGGGAGCCAGAAAAGACTGAGGAATTTGCAGTGGAGTTGTGTCTAACATTGAGGGTGGGAGAGGAGCTGTTGTCACCGCTTCATCCAAGGAACACTGTGCAAATCCAGCAGCATGTGTTGCTTTGCAGAGAACTTTTTTGAGGTCAGAATGAGTGATATCTCTTCCAAGCCAAGGAAGAAGAAAGGTTTAGGAGCTGTGTCTACCAAGCTTGATCTTGCTTGGGAGATGTATATACTTAACTGTTCCTTAATAGTACTGTGCATGAACTAGGGCGGGGGGTGGCACACTTCTGTATGACATAACTGGTTGCTATGCAGCTGTATGCCTCTGCAGCAATTTTTTTTACTGCTGCAGTTGCTATAGGAGACTATCAGATGAAGTTATGAAAGATTTCTCCCCTCGCTCACCATGGCATGTTGCCCAGCTTTGTGTATACTGCATACCAAGCATCTGATCCTAGCAAAAATCTGTCCCTGCTGTCTTCCCCCTCTCCCACTGGAAACCATGGAAACCCAGCTGACTTTCTGCCATGGACAAAGAATAGAGGGGTGGCCCAGGAATCAGTCCCTTGTCAGCTCCACTGAGCTAACTCCATTCTTCACCAGAAAAGCTCTCACAACACAGCCTATAGGAAAGAGTTGAAGCTTTATTTTATCACAGCTGCAATTTCATTATAGCAGCATTCTGATCTAAGGCACTGTTTAAGATTATTCTTTGCTATGTTACTTGCTTCTGTATACTCACTGTCATCCCACCAGGCATCTCCAGCCACTGGAGAGTACTAAGTGGACCAAGAATGCTCAGATCCATTACAGTCCTTGATGTTTTCAAGACAAAATTTGTTTTTTAAATACCCAGATGTTGGGCTGTGCCACATATATGTCTCCTAGCTGGTCCATCAGTTGGCCAGTGGGTTGCAAGGCTGGTACTTTCTGACTCAAGGAATGATTTGTTGATCTGAAAAAAATTCAGAGTTGCAGATGGGTACACACTATTAGATTTTCTGGTTGAAATGGGGCCCTTCGTCTTCCCAGTCAAGAATATATTAGTTTTATGGCTTTGCACACAATTACTGACTTTCAAGTGAATAGTGCAACTTCTTCTCTTCCATGCACTCTGTATGAGAGGTCACTACGTGAAGGCATAGCCCTTTGTGGCATTTCAGTTTCTTTTTCCAGCAAGTTGGGCCAAAAAAAAGCCTAGCTGAAAAATGGGACCCTAAAAAGGACTGACTGGGTTCCAGCCTGAGTTTCCAGCGACCAAAGGCTCTGCATTACCATCCAATCTCAGTATCTACTGTTATAGTGTATGAAAGAATCGGGGACCCATGCTGAGCTACACCACAAGGCGGACTGCAATCTTGATCCTGTGTATGCCCCAACTTAAATGTTTATAATTTTTTATGGCTGATGATCCATGTGTAGCTTACATCTCCCAGCTGCTGAGTTAACTCTAGGTGCCAAGAGATACAACAGCTGGTACCCTAATCTTTCTCCAAACCCTCATTACTGTGGGAGATCACAAGGAGAGACAATGGAACCATCTCCTTGGTTCATGTATCCCTCTGTTGTCCTTCAACTGTAAAACTAAGGAGCTCTCCTCCCTTGAACTGAAATTCCAGGAAGAAACAAAAAGAGATGTTTCCCTATGACAGTGCTAGGGGCTTGTGTTTGATGTGGCCCTAGATGAGGTATGAATATGGAAGAGAAGATGCAGTGTCAAGGTCAGATGAGATAGGGTTGAAGGACTGCCAGAGAGAAGATGACAGAGTGACATGGCATTGCCTATACTGCCTACTGTGATTGTTCCGACATCCAGACCATGCCCAGGCATAGCTGATGAGTGTTCCAGTTGGAGAGGCTAAACACCTATTGTAGGGGCTTATTAAATGTTAACCAGCTTGAAGAATCATGTATCACTATTGGATTATGTGCTTGGCAATGTTTAATTCATGTTATATCAATACACGTAACCCTAGAGTCCATGGGGTATGTTAACACCCTGGCCAGTCTACTGTTTTTTTATAATCTACTTTTTTTTAGCAGTAATCTGCTTTTTTTTTAGCAGTAGACTGGTTCTACCAAGTAAACAAATTTTCATGCAGATACAGAATGAAAATGCTGTGCAATTATCCTACATAATACAAATAGAGTGACTTCATAAGAAGTATAAAAGTGTTTGCACTGTTGAAGCAAAAACACATGACAGCGGTATCCTGTTCTTGGTCACAGTCATCCTAGTTGCAAGAAAGAAATATTTTTTTTGAAAAGGAGGCAGACAAGGGCACATCAAGGATCAGGACTATCTGGCTGCTCCTTAGAAGACAGAGAGCCAAGAATGAGAGCACAGCTGACAGGGCAAGGGTATTGCCAGACAGAGCCCAGTCCTGCGATACCTAAGCAAGTCAAGCAGGGCAGGCCCAGTGACAGGGGATGGGTTCAAGCAAGGGTTCAGATCCTCAAGTTCATGATGCTGAGGCAGGTCCCAGGTTACAGCAGGAGGTTAGTCTGCAGGACAGTGTCTGAATCAGTGGGGGCTAGGGCTGAACTGGAGACCAACACTCCAATGACTTAGCTCAGGCAGAGACTGAATGTCCAGGGCTTAAACAGAGCTCCTGAGCCTTGAGGCAGGGTTAAGAGGTGGAGGTCCAAGGCAGCACTGAGTCCAGACTATTGAGGCTTACTAGTACCCACAGAACCAAGACAGGACAGAATATACTTAGATAGTAAGTAAATAAGCAGAGACCAGGCAGAAACCACATGCTGTACAAAACTAGAATCATTCACAGTCAAAAGGACTTCAGAAAGAAGAAACAAGAACAATGTTTACCTGTAGAAATTTGTCAAAAGATGGTATGGGAAAGGAATATCGCATTGAATCCTGACAAGTTTTTCTACCAGCGGATTAAATGTTCCTGGTAACATTTGCAGGCTCCAACTACGGCCTGTGTCTATGTTTTTAAGCTGACTAGGCTTTTAAATATGAAACTGTGTGCATCTCGGGAAATTCCGCATGCAGGATAAAGAAGGCAGAAAAGTACTCTGGGAGTTTTTGGAGCTTGGGCTCTCTAGCTGGGGGGGGAGTTTTTTTAACTTGTCTCAAAGTTGTCAAGTGTCAAGAATGTACTTGGTAGGTAGGACACTGGCCAGTAAAAGTGTATGACGAGAAGAGGCTTTGATCTCCTGACCAGCAGAGTACCTGTCCACTAGAGTGACTTGCCATTCTGGGACATGTTAGGAGTTGTGGGAGCAGTCAGAGCTCTCTCTCACTCTGTCTGAGTTCTTGCAAAAGCCTTCACAGCACTCATGCTGACAAATCCTGAGCTATCATGGGCTGACAGCAGAGTTCATTCTGGGACATCCTTAGCCTCGATAGTCTTCAGGCTGTGGAGTGCTACCCAGCCAGGCTATCACTGCTTTTTTTGCCAAGGAGAGACCTCCAAACCTGAGAACAGATTATAGAAAACGCTGAATAATTTTTCACTTTTCTGAGGATTTTCCATATCTATGTCATCCCCCTTCTGTTACCGATTTCTTTCAGACTGAAAAATTCCATGTACTTTCTGCTCAGCAGACACCAGCGTACTCTGATTACTATTCTGTTTCTTCCTCTGTACCTTTAAGTTATGACTCATCTGTTTAAGACTGCGCAGTCAAAACCACGTATATATTATGGGACAGACTGTGGATTGGTGCAGTAGAATAATGTCTTTGGGTTTGTTTTCTAATTTCTAACTTATTTTTAAATGTATTCCTTGAGCACTAGTATTCACCAAGAACAATAATAAATCTGAAGTTCCTTTCAAGAATAGCAATAGCTCATCATTATACATGGGCAGTCAGGGTTGTTTCTTGCTGTTATTCCTGCAGCTTTGTGATTAGTAACATTGAGTTTCCTCTGCTGTTTTATCTGAGAGTCATGTGAAATTCTACGATCTTTTTCAAATCCTTGTGATCAACTTTATTTTTTTCTACTTTGAATAATCTCATTATTAAACAACTTTTCTAGATAATTTATGAATATATTGAGCAGATATCCTAGGGTATATTCCTGTTATTACAGAAGCCCTTTTGTGAGAAGTAGACATTTATCTTCATTCTTTCTTTTCTTCCTTTTAATGAGCATTTTTTAATGAGAACTCTTGATGAGACACCTTGTCTGAAGAATATTTTTTTTTTTTAAATCCAGGTATACTTACACACTTCCTTGTACACTACTTAAAAAAATCATCAATTCATGAGGGACAACTTCTGTCTTAAAAAACTGTGTTGACTTTTTCTTCTTTAACCATTAATCATAGATCTATTCATTCTTTCTTCCATTCCATTTTCACTCGATTTTCTTTGCATGGAAGACAGACTTCATGGCTTGTAGCACTCAGGAGCCCTTTTCAGAATTTTTCATGACATTTACCACTTTCTATTTCTCTGGTAGCAAAGTAGATTTGAGCAATAGATTGCACACTACACTTAGCTGTTTGGCAATCTGTTTTGCAATCTGGCCACAACCCACTGATTCTGAAAACTTTTTACTGTTTTTCCCCCTTATTTGTATTTTTGAAGATGTTTGTCTTTCCTCACCTTCCGAAGGGAAAATGCATTTGGGTTCTCGATTTCCAAAGGCCTTTATGCTTGCCGAAAGTGGTAAACATTATGAAGAATGACCATGAAAACTCATAGTTCATGCAAATCTACATGTATGAGGAGGATTCCAAGAAGAGTCCAATTCACCTCTTCCATTTAATTTTGGTTTCATCCCTGTTGTATGTAACCCTTCTACCAGCTACTGGTAGTAACAAAAAGTGCTGCATTCAATACACAGTCATCGACATTAAATAGTCCATCCATTTCCAAGTAGAATTTTTAAAAGTAATAAAGACATATGGCTTCTCTGTCAGAGCTTTCCACAGAATTCCAGCTAGTTTTTTTAAACTACCCTTTAAAGATATAGATGTAGGAATAGAGTAACATAGATATAAGATTAGAGTGTGTGTGTGTGTGTGTATGTATGAAGAGATATATATTTCTAAATATATATATATAACTAATCAGATAACTAGTTTTGCTATGACATTAACAAAGCAGTCTTGCTTTTAGGTTTTGAAGCCTGCTATCTAACAAAGTGAGCAGTTAACAAAAGAGTTACAAGAAGACCTCTTGATCTTCGAAAAGGTCTGTCTTGAAAAACAATAGTCACATGCTGTAAACTTCCACTAAGCTAGATCACACAGGTCTAATCAAATTACTGTGTATATGGGTTTCTGATTAAAGCTAGAAGAAACACAGCACTTTCAACCACATGTCTTCTGTCACCCACATTAATAAGGGAAGGACAACTTTTACAAATTTACTACTTACTGGGATACGAAATCAGACTACTTTGGGATTTTTTGAGACATCTAGGTCAATCTAGTATTATGAACTACTCTTTCAAAGTTGATAAGAAGAACCTAGAACACTTTGTGTTTGGTTTGTCTTTTAGGTGAACAACAGTATACAAGATTCTATAAAATCCTTACTGCAAAGGATACAAAACATACAAAACAGTTCACCATTATGACGAAGGAGAAAAAACAGAAGGAGAAAATAATCCAAAATATGAACAAGTCAAAGCATTAAAAAATCTAAAGGAGCTGCAGAGAAGGTTGAAATTAATTACACCTTAGCTTAGTGATGTCTGAGCGTAACAGCTCTCTGGATAGCAGCCCCCCTAGGACTGGAGGACTGAAACAGGGATTGCAGGAGAATACTGGGAAACAACTCCCCTATAACATCTTTTATGCAAGAAAGACTCTCCCACTAAGGAAAGTTTACAGGAAAAGAGAAGAGCAAAAATGTGACCCAACACTGCTTTGAAGTCTTGCATGGACAGAAGACTGAAAGTCGAGAGTAATGTTCTTTAGGTTAAACATAACCTAAACCATACTGGGTCTGTCCTGCAGAGGTGAGTTATGATTTAAGATTGGCCTTTAAAGAAGATGAAGAGATGGGGCTGCACATTTCTGTCTCAGAATCCTCATACATAGAAACCCACCAGGTGACGTACGTTCTCTGGAGCTGTTCTGCCTTCACACACAGTTGGCCTTAAAGACCATAAACAGAGATTGTGAATGATCAGGCTAAACTGTATGTAATCTACCCTAGCAAGTTATTCTGGCCTCCTTTTTTCAACCAGGCAGAAACTGAGGCAAGAAGACTATCAGAGCTCAGGTGACTACATAAGGCTGAAATAACAAAGCTTCATATAAGGTTTCAGGAAATATATTTACAAAAGTAAATATTTATGTTAGGCTAACTTTAAGGCGGCTAATCAAATTTAGCACAAACCCCCAGTTTTGAGAGGAATAATGCACCAAAACAACAGCACAACACTGACTGCGGCAGAAGACATGACACCAAAAGGATGGCAGCAGCTACAACACACGGGTTGCAACTTACGTCACCTTGATTTCGAACAGGAAGACACATGGCAGCCACAAGACACTCAAAATGAGGAGATAAAAGAAACTAGGTAGCCACCATCTCTAGCACTTACAGAGTATACACAGGCAATATTAGCAGGTGAAAGTTAGTGCCTAGGGCCAAATATATATTGATTTCTGAAAGATGTGAAAGAACTTTAGAAGAACTAAAACTTCATTGTCAACAATTAAAATGAACCCAGAAGATGAAGTCACGTGTCATGTTCCTTGTTGCATACAAGTGATCATGAACAGACCCCTTGGACACACTTCTCTGTGCTTGCATGTTGGTGTTAAGAGTGTGATGGAGTTATGGAGTTGAGGCAATTTAGAAATCTAAACAAAACCAAAATTATCTTCCTCTTCCATATGAACTCATCTCAAAGATAATTGCATGAATTCCTACACAACAAAAGGGAGAGGAGAACCCCATTATACTTCCAGATGAAAAAAAAAAATTAAACCTACCTCTAGAAATCCAGAAGACATTTTGATGCTGGTCTTATGTTCTAGAAAGAATATCAGCTGCCCTGAGTATGTCTGCTTTGCAAAAGCTGTAGCCAAGAGACTCTGCATGGTGGCTGTGCAAGGTGTTGATTAAAACCTACTTGATGTTCAGATTGATGTTTTTCCTTGATGGGCTATCCATGTCATCTTCTTCCCATCTGCTAGCAGGGTTTATCAAATAGCCTAGAAATAATCATATTTTCTGATGTCCGGAAATTACTAAAAGAATACAACAGAAAAAATAAACATGAAATTCCCAAGCAATCCTTTGTACAAAAGTTGCAAGCAACTGCAATGCCACACAGTATTTTTGAGCATGGCAGCACAGCAGACAATGTTTACATTGCGTTCTTCTACTTTCTTTTGTTTGGTTGTTTGGTTGGCTTTGTTTTTTTTTAAGTTCCAAAAGTGAAACAAAGAACAGATGTTTCTAACATGTATCTGTTTACAGAAACACCTGGGGAGAAATAATTTTCCATGGGACCCAACCTTTCTGGTTAGTTATTTAAAGGCTATTTTCCTCATTTTCTGCTGTTTTTAATTCTGCATGGCTGATACACTTCGTGACTCTCTTTTTCCAAGATCATTTTTCCCAGGTGCAGTACAGTTGGGGAGAACCATCTCTTTTTACATAGTTTAAACACATTTCTTTACCCATTTCAGCCTGTAGCATTCAGAACAAACCCTTTGACTCTCATCCAGGCCTCCTGCTCCTCCAACAAGTTGTAATTTTTTGGTCATGTGAACAAAACCTGCGATATGTTGGTGATGCCTGATGCTGGTATAGAGGTATCTCTTAAAATATGAATCTGAGGAAGGTTCCACTAACATCTGACTCAGAAATACCACAGACGCTGACCGACCTGGGCTTGTATAATTCTAAACAAGGATAAGCACTGGAAAATAGCCTCTTAAATCACACATGTTTCTGGCAAACACATAACAAGCTCTAACACATTTCCAAGACACATGCCATACCACCACTGACCAAATCAGAGGATGACAGCAGTTGTTCTATGAGGAAAAGAGATCATAAAAAGTGAAAGAATCAGCATCTCTCATAGCACTGAGCTGGTAAGGATTTGTCCTTTGACTAAGTTTGCTGCACAGATTTAACAACATTTTTGTAATTTGCTCATCAGAAGAAGTTCATCACAGCTATGTACTGTATTAAGGATAAGAACAGGGTTGGTCCTGTACTACATGCTATCATTCTGTACTTATTCTGCGCACCTCATTTTTTGGTGGAGCTTCTCTATTCCTCTATCATCTCAAACACTGCAACATATAGGAAATCCAAAGCCTTCGTTTTCCTGTCCGAGATGCAGTTTTACCCATTCAAGAAAAGGAAGGATTAGCTTTCTGTCCAAACCGACAAGCAGTGCTGGCTACGCTCACACTTCTGCTTTCCACCCAGCACGATGTTTCCCACTGCACTGAGCCCCTCCAGCCAGTGTGGCTGTACAGCTCCTCCTGCTGGCTTTCATTATCTCAGCAGCACAGAAGGAGGTAGCTGTGAGAGCCGATACATCTCGCAAAGCTCTCTACCCAGATTCAGCAAAGCCCCTTTCTGTCATATTCCCCATCATGTCCTTCAGTCACCTTCTATCTAATTAAGATACTCAATCTTGCTCTATACCTGACAATAAATAAAACTTTTTCCTTATTAGGCACTCTGTTATGTTGCACAATAACTGGAGAAAAATCTTGGAAAAAGAGTCATAACATTCAAAGGTTCATGTCAATAACTGCATAACTTCAAAAGAGTCCTCTTTTAATTGCCCTCCCATGATCTGTGACAAACCTCAAGGTTTCTTTTGCAAGATATTTTGTCCACCACTGTAATAGCTGCCTGAAGGGACAATCACTGTGTTTTGTGCCTTGATGACACCAACCTGTACATACCCACGCAGCTGGCAGAGTTACAAGCTGGGAAAGATCCGTACATGATTTTGCTTCCTCAGTTCTATTCCCTCTTTGTGCCGGTGAGCTGCTCTACCATCTCTTTCCCATAGACAGTTCAGGTTGACCTTAAAATTTAGCATCTCACCAGCAATGTGCATAAATATTTCTTCTGAGGGGTAAGATTTTTAGTCATGTTCTGATGATTTATGAATAAAACTGCAGCTTCACCTTGGACTTTGTTCCATCAAAGTCTTTAAAGGTCAACAAATTGCATATTTTTAGGCACATTTAAAAAAAGGGGGGAGGAGGAAATACTCTTTAGAGAATATAAACCTCATACCCTACTAGAGTTCATTAAATCTTACACTGAATCCAGAAGCTTCACTTTTATGCACATCAGATCCTGAGTGATCAGATTTACCTTTATTTGTTATAAATATAAAGCTATTTGTTATAAAATAGTCCTTGCAACTTCTGAAAATGTTCCCTGCAACTCCACATCTTGTGCCCTCTGTTAGCAGAGGCTTTTCTTTACTTTTACCTTCTCAAGATTTCTCCAGCTCCATGCTTACCCCAGAACTATATTTGGTTGCATATCTTCCTGTCTCAAACATGCATTCAGAATCATTATAAAAGTTATTTTCTTGAGACTTCCAGCTCTGTAATTTGGAGACTGACACACAAATGATTGCTCATGGTAAAGAACAGAAAATAACACTCATTACACTGCTTTCTTTTGCCTTTGTGACTCCTGCCTGTATAAGAGTGGCAGTAGCACACCGAGTTTTAAATTGGCACTCTGCATAGTTCTTACCAGCCCACAGCTGTGTGTGTGTTTAAGTGCCTTTTTGAACAAATATACTACAATTAGACCAATTCAAAGACCACTCTCATGAAGTTATCTGTACATATCGCAGTCAAATAAACAAACCAGAAACCAGCAAGAAGGCTATGACCACCGGATGTCTAGCCAGAAATTTCTCTCTTACAAGTTATTTGCTTTCAGAACACCATGGCAACTGTCAACCTGCAGCATGGCAAAACACATCTGAATATACTGGAGTATCATGCATTTTGAAAACATTTCTGTCCTTTTTTCATTGTCTGAAACCTCATGAGTAATAGCAGACAAATGTTTTTCAAAAAGCATCACATCATTTAGCAGTATCTCCTTTTGATCAGACCATCTTATATGCTGGTTTTTGCCACCGATTATAGTTTTGCAGCTGTACAATCCCTAGTGGGCATGAAGCCAACTGCAGAACAGATTATCATTCCCATCCTTCCCATCTAAAATGGTAACTCTGTTCACCCACAGCCCGTGTTCTTTAACGGAATGCCTATTGCATCTGTGTGTGTTTGCCACAGGGATCAGAAAGGGGAAAAAAAAAATTTTGGACATAGGTGATGCATGGCAATCCTCTCTCCTGGCTTATGAGGGCAGAGATCTTGGATGTTCCTCCAGGCCCAGGTAGTAGTGCCAGGCTGGGGTGGTTTCCTTATAATAGGTGAAGCTCACAGAGAGATCGGGTGCGCGTTCTCAATATACATTTAGACACTCCCTGCAACCTCAAAACTTTCCACATGACTCTTCCTCACCTGCCTGTGAAAGCAAGCTTTCCATCATAGTGCTTTCTGTAGCTTTTCTCCACTTCTCACTCTGATCCTTGTTACGTCTATAAATTTCTCATGTCATGTTCAGCAGTTTATCATGTTCAGTTCAGTCACTCTCAGCCCTAGCATTTGGAAGCATACTTCAGGGGGAATGGTGCAGATTACTGAACTGATGTAAAATGTAGTCATCAGCAGTCGGAGAATCCCAATTAATTTGTTAGGAATGCAAAGTATCAATCTCATCACACTCCTGCAAACTTTCCCATGTATCCTTCCTTCCTCAGTCCCACAAAGAGCTAGGAAGGACTCCTGAAGAAGCTGGCACATCCTAATGGTTAAAGACCTCAGAAGCTCAGTCATCAGACACACACTGCAGATGAACAAAGCAGAATGCCCTTGAGTATATTCTCCCTTTTTAAAACACAGCATGTCTTGAATGCATCACATTTGTGTCACACATTCTAGACAGAGCCATTTTTTGCTTTAGGTTTACTAGTCAAACAGAAACTCACATTTCCCATTTTTTTAGCTCTGCCCCTAACCATTATGCTACAGACTCAGTCCAAGCAATAAATAGTAATGAGGGACAATGGAAAGTGTAACACAGATATCGAAGCAATGTGGACACAGACTGAAAATCCAAAGTTTATACCTAGCTGACTAAGATTCTGCGAACAGTCATCTAATGGAAATAATCATCAATATAAAAAAATGCTTTGAACCAGAGAAGTTCCAGACAGATTCCTGGTCTGCTTGAGAGAAATCTCCTAGTAAAAATGACCATTTCCACCCCTTCTACGTAAGGCTGTTGATCTCGGACAAAAAGGAAAAAGAATATAAACTAGGGAAAGTCTCAATATCCATAATATTTTGATTATAAAGTTCAGATTCATGGTTCCACCAGAAGCTATGTGGATATCTCAATCTGAGCTCACCTTGCTGACTACAAGCTCTACAGACTACTGCTTTGGTGAAGGAATTTCCCATTCAAATATTATAGATTAAGAGGTTCTAACCATGCCCTGGAAAATACAGACATCAGACATATTAAGATCAGCTAGAGGGACAAGGAAATCTTTACAGCAGAAGAATCAGAAGTCTATGTGTTTGGATGTACATACCACAGTCAATATATCCTGTTGAAATGTTGCACTGAAATATATTGACAGGAGTACAGTGGGAAAATTTAGAACCCAAAATGCTAACCAATAAAAACTATTTGTGTTCAAGTTCAAGCTATTGGCAGGTATTAAATTATCTCAGCGAACAAGTATTTTGTGACATACTGAAAGTAATTAACATATGGAATATACAAGTCTTCTAATGACTGCATGTTGAAGATATGAGTTTCAAAGGCATAAATTCTCTTTAATGGTATTAAACTGAAATCAGTCCTGTAGATGAGAAGAAAGAAGCATTAGGTATATGCATAATTGCTACTTTTGGCAAGTATTTTCTGAGATCAGAGGGAGCAAAAAAATAAATCTTTAAAATCCCTTGAGAAGCATAATCATGTAAGTCCTTCAAAATGTTCTCTGGTACAATTATCACTGAAAGGAAAGGAGACCTATCAAACTGTGCAGCACCTTGTGCTGGTGTTCCAAAATTACTGTAATAAAAGTTAATCAGAAAATGTAATGAAATTCTACACCGCACAGCCTAGTTTTATTGCAAAGCACTGATTCAGGCATCAGCTCACATACTGGCCAATTAAAGACCATGAAGTGATGACAATCCAAGCGAATAATTACACAGAAATCCTTGGGAGGTGGCATGATTTTACTGTGACTGAGAACAGAGTATCATACTTGCCTGTAGGATGTCTTCTTGTAGAAGAGAAGCACCCTCTGATCATCATACAAGGTACCTCTTGCTTTACAATGTTGGCACTAGCGCTCTCATTCTAGAAACACACCCATTTGGTAGGTTCATATTCCATTTTTCCTCTATGAGTAAAAGTAGGATTCTCTCACTGTGCATATGTTACATCCACTCCTCTCCTTCTGGTTAAGAAAGGTATTTCTTAATACACAGTCATAAAGCAGACTCTTTAAGCTACATAAGAACTAAATTTAGTTGGGGCTTAGGTTGAAGGTTTGGTCCAAAATGAATTGTGACCTATTCAGACTAATTTATTCTTTCAGTAGCATTATGTTTTCTCTTTTTTCCTCTGTTTTCCTCCTAGTGTAATAGCCTATTCTTCTGATGTATTTTGGGAAAAGCCTCTGTACCCAGTTACCCATCCAAACAAGCCAGACTCTGATCGTGGGACATGATGTGTGGTAATATCTCTTTGGTATTTTGTAATACAATTTGAACAAATAATTTTTTTTTCCCAATTCCACTGGCATTTCAGAATTTAGAGTGGCTGAATCCAGCAGCCCAAGAGAGGCAAGTCTCGATGTCCCAGATCCAGCCTGTAGTGTGGCTGAGCTTGTACTCCCAGTAAGCACACACACACGTGCACACACAGAGAACATGCTTATATATACATGGCTGGCCACACAGATCTGCACACACGCAAATACAAACAGCACCAACAGCTCCATCCTGCTCTCCTCCCTGGTTGGCCAGGATGAAGGTCCACTAGTAGGTTATAACACAAAGACAAGTGTACAAGGTTGATCCCTCCAGCAGCTTGGCTCAGGCACTCAGTCTGCCCAGCAGCTGCCCTGGCATCCCAGCCTCCCCAGTTGCTGGCACCTGGACTTACGAACCCCTGCGGCTGCAGTCCCACTCCAGCTGCTGGTACAGACCCCCATCTCTCAGAGCCATGCACAAATGTGCACCAACTGGCCTAGGACTGACAGTCCAGCCAGTAGGTGGTCCTGTGCCTCTTTACTCTTCCCAGATGCTGTATCTCTACAGATACACACATACCCATCCACATACCATTGGCAGGATGTTGTCCAGCACTCTTCTAGTCACTCCATAGCTGGCTTCCCCTGTGGTCTCACCCCCAGAGGCACCTGCACCCTGGCTCCCAGGCCACTTCATCTACTTGATGGCTAGTCCAGCTCAACAGTCCGACCAGCCACCTGTCTAGTGCTCACATGCTCCCTCACACACCTGCACTCTCTGCAGTTCCTGGCAGCATGAACACAGGTGCCCCTGTGACTCGTGGCCATATGCCAGCTGCAGTGTGCAGACCCCCAGGCACACACACTTTTATACAGAACAAGGAGCTCTGCACGCAGGAAAAGAGTTAGAAATTATATTAAATGAGAAGACTGGACAGACACAGGCCATGGCCAGGCAAGCATACTGACCAGCAACTTGCTTAAACACAACCATCCCCATTTATCTCTTTATCCCTCTGTTTTCCGATGCTCGTTTCTCAACAAACCACCACGATTCCCTCCCTTCCACTACCTCCTCCTCTAAACATCCCATAGTAAGTCTTGGTCAATTCTGAAATGCTCTATCTTAGCATGCTGTAATGCAGCCCATACTTTTAGAAGCAGTGACCCCTCTCATCCTGTAAGGTGATGGTAACAGACTCTCCTCTTACTTGTGGTACTGAGATCATGTGGCTGAGGGTCTCCTGGGACAACCCTGGGCAGAATCAGGACAGCATGTCCATTTCTCTGACTGGATTATGGAGGTTCCCATACCTAGCGTAGCACACTGTTCTTTCAGACTCCTTGTAGGACATCGTACTTGTTTATAAATCGAATGACTTTAACCCCTGTGGGAATAGAGCTTAATGCAGGAATGAGGCTGAATGGGAGGAGATAGAGGACTGTGTGCTTCCCCTCTTACATCCTCCCACTCCTCTCCGAGCCATGGGGTGAGTACAAGGCTTTCAAAAGGAGAGGCAGTGGAGTTGCAACGCACATCAGCAGCAAATGCACCAAAGGCATCTAACTACCTGAAGTTGGGGATGAGATGTCTGGAATCGGCTATAGTCACCTCCTTCTTATCAGCAAGGCCCCTGCCTGGTACAAATGCCCAATTATTTTGAGATGGACTGCAGCTGCTGCTCTGACAATCTAGCCCTCCAGCTGACAATACCAAAACACACCTCCATGCCTAAGGCTCCCCACCTCCTCCCTGCCTCTGAAGCAAACCACTCCCAAACCCACACCTACTGGGCTTGCACAGTTCAGTTTTGGCATGTGAAGCAAGAATTTTGCCTCCACCAGTCAGCAGGGTTTGATATGACTTCTAGTCATTCAAGGTCCACCTAAACCTCTGTCCCTAAGGTGCAAGTTGCTATGAAGTTTAAACAAAGGGAAAAATGGAGGAGGGAAAAATGCCATCAAAACTCCTGGGATCAGTTGAAATGCTGAACCCCGTTCCCCACCCCCCAACCCCATTGGGTAAGACCTTTTGTTATGTGCGCTAAATATGAGTCTTTACCATCAAGCCAATGAACATCAACCTAATCTCTCTCTATACTTTAACCTCAACTATATATCTTATTTTTACTTATGTCTGCGTGATATTGCTATGCACGTATCATTGCTTGTTGTGTTCTTGTGTGAGTTTGGGTGTTGGGTCTTATATATGGTTGTTCAAAGTATTTTTGCAAACAGTATCTTCTCTGCAGCCACTACTGAACCTGAAGGCATGATCTGTTATTCTTAATAAAATCAACTTGCTTGTATGTATATACACATCTCAACAATTCAAGAGGGATTTAAAGGGAATCTCTGACTTGAACTCAACAAGCTAGACAAGACCAATTGTCTTTGTGACGTTCCTGATAAGGGAGAACAGTGTGTAGAGCAAGCTGGATAACATTGATAATCCTTGTTTCATTGTTCATCAATTACTTTGGCGGGCAGGCTGGATCATATATATTTTTGTTCCTTCTGACACTGTTGGTTAAAAGGTGTTAAAACTAAAAATACCTTTTAATTGCTGAGATCACATTACTGCATTGGTGTCCAGGCAGAGTTTGTGAGAGCCTCCCAATCATGCTGGACATTCCAGCCCAAAACCTCTGCTGCAAACTGCATCAACGCATCTCAATAACATTGCAAAGTTCAAAGCAAGGAGAGGAACCATATTTTTATTTCCAACTAAAATGTATTTCACCCCTTCCGACGCGTGCTGTCTCATGTGGCTGGATTTGTACCATCTCACCCTTATGGTTGGACTCAATGACCCAGTGGGTCCATTCCAACCTAGACCCAACCTAGTGATTCTATGATTCTGTCTGCAGATCTGCAAACCACTAAATGTACATTTCCACATCTGGACAGAATTAGCTAAAGTGAAACAGTACAAAACACACTTTTGGAGGCATCTTCACATCTCCAGGACTGTCCCTACCTAAGTGTCCCGAGAAGCTGCACATAGCTCTGATCTCAATGAAATTCCAGTGTGAGTGCCATCAACTCCTGCGGTTCTTACAGCCCATTTTCTGCCAGTCCTGAGCATTCCAAGCTCATGTTACCCTTCATCCTGCGACACAGCAACCACCAAACCACTGAGGTACTCAAAGGGGACGGAGATCTCTTGACCCACACCAGCTCAGGGCAGGACCAACAACCAATACAGACCCAGATGTTCTGGATTGAGACCACTCAGGACCATACTTGCTTCCCAAATCCCTCTGCTACATCAGCCTCCCTGCTATATGGGACCCAAATGGGACATAGTGCCCAAATGAGGTCTGATGGGTACTAGGCAGAGAGGATCACCCTTCTGCCTTGGGGAGAATGGCAGCAGAGAACTTGAGAGAGGAAGCAAAGCGCTACTCATGACCTTCACTGGGAAAATGCAACAGATTCCAGAGTTTCCAGCAGTGCAGAGGCTATGTAAGAAGCCCCACCAAGAGGCACCTCCTCTGACCCCGACAGTGCCGGTCCAAGGAACATCCTGGCAGGCAAGTCTCCTGCCTCCCTCTCTGGGGAACAGCTGAGGCATAGTGTGGAGCTGCAGAATCCCTCTGCCATCAGCAAAGGCCACCAGCAGGGCAGAGCAGAGGACCCCTCACGGCACCAAGGGAGTCTGCTGGGATGGCGGATGCTCCGAGCTGGGGCCAGGGCTACAGGCTGTGGAGAGGTGCCTGCCAAACCAGGGGCTGGGCATGTACCTCTAGGCAGCGATGGAAAGCACAGCTTGCAGCCACATTGCTGTGTTCAGGTAGTTCCTGGGGTCCTCTTTCACCAGCATCTACAGAGCATAACAGCCATGGTTCCTGGCAGCTGCCAGCACCCAGTGCCAGCAGATGCAGCACCAGGCAGTGCAGCAGGATCAGAAACCTCTGCCTCTGCCCCAGTCCCCGGAGCACCTCCTGCCACCCCTGGTGCCAGGCTCTCTGCTGGCAGGGCTTGACAGTGGCACCTGAGTACGCTCGGAGCAGCTCAGTGTCCACGCACGCTAGTCCCTGCCCTCCTAACAGTGTGCCAGTGCCCGGGACCTTCACCCCTTCCCCAGACCCACTGCCTGCCCGCTCACCTCAACATTCTCTGCCAGCTCAAATCTCTGGCAGAACACGTCCAGGTCCCAGGTCAAGTCAAGTCCTGGCACCAGGCAGCTCTGCACAGGGTGCAGCGGGAATCTAGGAACTGCACCGACTGGGCCTCCTTCTGGCAGCTGGGGCAGAGAGACACGAACGGGGAACATAAGAAGCTTGGCATGCCACCAGCAGGACTCCTGGCTCCTTTCCTTGCACAGCTAACCAGCTTCTCTGGTACGCTGGGGAAATCCTCCAGCAATGGGCCAGCAGCATCCCAGTGATGCTCTTCTGATAGGGTTTCTCCTTCCCATTGGAGTCACTGCCCAGGGATTTTTGATGACCACCTGGTTCTCCTCTGATGTAGCCTGCCCCAGCTGTAACAGCAGCTGAGGCAGTTCTCTGCTGAGGAGCCTTCAACAGCAGCCATGACAGAGCACCTCACCATGTTCTCCCGGAATCTCTTTGGGCCGGACAAAGTGGTCCTGGTCCTGCTGCAGGCCACTCCTGAGAACTTGCAAAGTGACACTTGTATGACACCTTTTCGATGTTGCTGTGGAGCACTGCAGCAGAGAGGCTCATTGTCTGCTGGTCCTTGAGAACAACCATGCTGCTGAGGAACAGGAGGGCAACCCTATAGCTGTCCCTCATCCTGCTGCTTCCTGACGTGCGGCTCCTGCCCCTGGCCCAACCCCTGTGGAGCCTGAACTGCTACTCTTTGAGGCAGTGTCCAAGCAGTCCCTCCGATCCCCCCATTTCCACCAACAGGGAGCGGCAAGATCCACATGAGGATGCAGGGGAAACTGTGGCATGTCCCTCCACTGCCAGCCGGCGCAGGGCCAGCCTCCCTGAGCAGCCACAACCACCACTGAAGAGGAAGACTGGCATCTACTGCAGCTCTCTCTCCTCAGCCTCTCCAGAGGTCATCCCAGTGGCAGTGCTCAGTAGCTTCCAACACCAGAGCAGGACCAGCAGCTGGATCACGTGATGGCCCCCAAGTCCATCAGAAGGCTTCCAGCACTCCAGAGCTACTAAAGAAAGTGAGCTTTCCAAAGTCAAGTGCTGCCCAGCTCCAGGCCAACATCTCTGCAGCTTCTCCTGGGGCAGATGTTTCCAGCAGGGGGGTCTCCAGGGCCAGCCTGTGCCCCGTTGCTCAGCACCCTCTGTCCCCATGTCGTGGGGCTCTGGTCTCTGTAGCCTGCTGCAGCCTTGCTACAGCATGGAGTCACCACTTGGTGCTGCTCTCTGCGTCAACCAAGGGTCACAACATGCCAAGGCAGGAACCCAAGCAGCTCAACCAGGGGAAGCACCAAGTCCTGCACCCGGGGAGGCACAATGCCAGGCAGCAGCACGGCTGCCCAGCTGGAAAACAGCTCGGCAGGAAAAACCCTGGAGGTCCTGGTGGGCACCAAGCTGATGGCCATCGAGCAGTGTGCCCTTGACACAGGGAACACTGACGCTGCCCTGGGCTGTGTTAGGAGTTTTGTTGAACAGGTCAAGGAAGGTGATCCTTCCTCTCTCCATGACACTGATAATACCACACCTGGAGCACTGCATCCAGTTTGGCACTCCTCAATACCAGAAAGAGATGAACATACTGGAGAAAGTCCAGCAAAGGGCCATGAAGATGTTGAAGGCACTGTGGCATCTCTCCTCTAAGGAAAGGCTGGCAGGCGGTGTGTAGAGTGAAGTGTCAGAGGCAGCTTTGCCCAAGTACTGAATGAACTGTCACACAGACATTATTAGTAACATGTTTTGTTTTGTTTCATAGAGCCACCGGGGGAGGTATCTTCCTGCGTTTTCAGCTTCTCTTTCAGGTCAATTCCAACAGCTTTTGCTAATTCCAAACACCTCTGGGATGTTCAAACTAGCACAGTCCTGTTGTCAGGTCTCCTCAGTCTCTTTCAGTTCTCGCTCAGGGTCAAACATCAGTGCAGATGTGGGTGCTGTGCAGCTGTTACCATGCTCATGATGGGCACCACAGCTACTCCAACCCACTCGACAGACACTGCGGCTCTGCAAACTTCTGCAGCAGGTACTGCAACTGCTTGAACCCTGGCGACAGGAACTGTGGCTGCTCAGAAGAAGCAACATGCTGCAGCTGAATGCAACAGCCAATCCGTGCTGGATCCATTGCCCCTGCACAGAAGAAGAAAGACACAGTTCACCACTGTCATATGTCAACTCAACAGCAATATAGGCCTATGGAGAAGGAGAGGCACCAACATTCGGAGATGTGGCATCACAGATGGGGCTTCCTTCAGGAAAACTGCTGCTCCAGTTTCCAGTGGGCGGCTCCCCAGACAAGGCAGAAGGGCTTCTAATTCATATTTACAGGAATTGAGGAACAAGGATGGGTTTTTCCCCATGTGATCCAGATGAACCCATTCATTGATAGCAGCTAATACATTCAGAATAAGAGGGACCCGGTCTCCGTGCAGGCAGAGGAGAGGGACAACTGGCTTTGCTCTACTGTGCAGATTTGATTGCCAGGCACATTATTGAAAAAACATAACTGCTTCTGCTGCAAACAGCATTATTCAACCCTTATGGGAAATTGCATCACAATATGTTTTCCACAAATCAGAGCACACAGTTAGCATTCCTGCTTCCAATTCCTAGACCTATCCCTATCCCTGTTCTCGAACAGTAGCAGAATTCAGAAATAAACACGTTTGAAAACAGCTGTAGAAACTGCTGACAATCCACAACATAAAAACCCCTCAGAACCTCGATCACGCATTTCCAACTATTATTCATTCAAGATTCAGTCATTTTACTTTCTCCTGGTAGGTTCAAAGTGTTTCAATGATCTCAGTGATGTTTCAGTGATCTCAGGATAAGAGAGCAAACCTCACTCACTTTGCTTACAAGGGCTGCTGCAAGCTGCTCCTAAGGCAGCACAACATTCCGAGTCCAGTGTAGCACCATTCACCTTGGCTTCACAGCAAGTGCCTGTCTGAGATGTTAGACCATCAAGTCCCCATCCAGGTACCCGCAGCAGGAGAGAAACCACCACGGAACCCTCACAGCAAAAAGAGCTGGCGTGCCACCAGGATGGAGTGCACTGAAGAAGTGCAAGCTCTTAGAAGAAAACCTTCCACCAGAGTTGTTTAGTTCACCGTTCAGTTTAGAAGAGGTGGAAAGGCTCTCTCACCAGAAGTGGGCAATAGAGGCACTGCATTTTATCACCCGGGCCCCACTGCCAGAAGAGGTTCTCCAGCTGCTACACATTTACATTGGACTGATTTATTTTATCTAGTGACTGGTCAGTCTGAAAATTTTAAAGCAGGGATCACAGCCTGGAACTCCCTGTTAGGTTATTATTCACTCTCCACTCCTGAGGGCTCAGCGCCAGCACAGCCCACTCCTCAACTGCAAATTGAATGGCCAGGCTGGGAACTTTAAACAGCTCAGGGCAAACCCACCGCAAGTCCCCATTTGGACTCCAAAAGATCTCGGTCTTATAAATGAGGCCTTGGAGCCTCTGGAAAAGCTTTTGACCCTAAACCCAAGCGTGCGTTCCCTAAAAACAGAGTTCGGACCCTACAGACCAATGTTCACCACCTCAAAACAGGGCTTTGTGCCACACCTGGAAGGTTTGGTAGCATCTCTCGATGTTCCCTCTAAACCATGTGGATCTCAGCCACGCACCTGTTTTGCTCCTGCTGCTCCTGGCACCCCAAGCCTCGATCACTGCAGTCAGGGCCACTCAGTCGTGCAGACCATGGGTGTGGTCTGCAGTGACTGCTGTTGACTAGACCTGGACACCAAAGCGCAGGGCTGGAAGCTGTATCCTGCTAATACATTCTTCTGAGGTTCTTTCACCACCGACCAGAATGCCTCAGGCCTTCTTTTTAGCAATTCTGCTGTCATAGATCCTGGTGGCCGTGGAATGAAGACCTTGGACTTCTTATGCATGCTGGCCACAAAGCTTGTTGACAGTAATTTGTGTCCAATGAGAAATTCCTTTTCTCCTTGTCCTCCTCGTGTGCAGCTCTTGGGTTTTACTGTCTGTGCCTGGCTCTGCTTTGCTGCCTGGCCACCGTGTGTGGATTTACCCTTACGTTGGCTGCTAACAGCTGGCTTTTTTCCAGCAGCTTTTTTTCTGGTGGAGTCGTCTGGGATGGCTGGCAGCCGCCTGAAAGGACACAATGGGAGGGGAATGCCTTAGGACACAATGAGCCATGTGCCCGTTGGTGCAGCCCCTGTCAGCTCAGCCGCTGGCTGCCCTCAGCTCAGGAGAGGAATGTCCCTGAGCCAGGATGCTCAGCTGACACGCGACTGCCCCTGAGCAGAGCTTAGGTGGCCACCGGGGGCTCTCAACAGCCACAGAGGAACCAACTCTGTGAAATGTGGGGCTCCCAGCAGCGCCATCCCACCCCTCTGTGCGCTGCTGTCACCACTGTTGGGTGATGAATGGTACGTGTTTGGGGCTGTGAAGGGGCTCTAGCCTGGTCCACAAGTGACCCCATGCAGATGCCAGCCCTAAACCTGCTGTCTCACCTGGGTCGAGACTTCTTCTGTGCCACCATGCTCTTTTTTTCCCGGAGCTTTGACATTTCAATATGGCTCAAGCTAGAAGCAGTAGGCGATGGCAGTTCACCAAATGCCCCTGGAAATGGGAAGGAGAAACCTTATCAGAAGAGCATCACTGGGACGCTGCTGGCCCTGGTAGAATGTAGACATGCTCAGGCTCCTTCCCAAAACCTCAAAGAGAGCTGTTCTGCTGCCCTCACAGCCACCTTGACAGTGGCTCTTTATGTTCCCATTTCCATGGCACAGTGTGGTTTTGTGACCATGGAGCTGGTGATGGGACAGGTACTGCTGCAGAGGGGTCATTTCCTGGGGGCCTTGGCTCGCCATCCTCCCACTGTGCCCTTGGGCATATCCCACCCTGGTGTTCCGTTTTGGGGAAACCAATGAGTTATTTGCAGAACAGGCTGTGCCGAGCTGCCATGAGGCTCTGACACAAATCTGAGCCTTCTGACAACCATCGCTGAAGGATTTCCCCAGCGTATCAGAGAAGCTGGTCAGCTGTGCTACGGAAAGGAGCCAGGAGCAGCTTTACCTTTTGCGTCCTGCCTGAGAGCTCTCAACATTCTTCTGTGCTTCCAGCTGTGCTCACCAGGGACTCTTCCCCAGTGCTTGAGAGGTCTCCTAGGCGGTTTGGGCACGAACTGCCGGGCAAACCTTGAGACAAAGAGATGGCACCATTGTGACCCACACTACCACCAGCCCTTGGCACTTGCCGTGATCACCTGCTCACAGGCAGGCTTTGGCACTACAGAATGACCCTTTCTTTTTTCCCCAAGCTGACTGCCACCCGTCCCCTAAGGCCACCCTGGGAAACGGAATTACCCTGCCAAGAACTCCAGGACATGATGGGTAGAAAGGGCCCACCTTTCCCATCAGATCTCCCTCACAGGACTGACTGCGGCCAGGGACATGTTCCTGCCTGGTGCCCCTGTAGCAGCACACCTGTGATTGCACGGAGCAAACGCTACCAAATCACATCAGAGCTGCCAGAGGCTTCCTCTGCAGATGTACTCACCCAGGAAAGGTGATGACGTGGCCGGAATCGGTCAGTGAGCCCAAAGGTACATCCCGGGACACCACCATGTCCAGCAGCCGGGGAACCTGCAACAGAGGAGCCCACAGATGGCAGCACATCCTCAGCATGGACGAGACACTCGATATTGGAGGACCCTGAGGCAGTGAGGGTTGGTAGGAGTGCAGCTTTGCCTGGCCTGACTTGCTGGCCATGTCCTGGTGGGCCACATTCAAGCACTGCTGTGAGACTGCCTGAACTGTGGAGAAGCCTAAACGCTTACCTTAGAAACAGCTTTTTTCCAGTTCTCCTTCCCAGACATCGTCTCTAGGAAGTCGCAAAAAAACTTCATTTGCACCTTTTTGCGTTCAATGATGAGCACCCCTATGTCCTTCAGGACAAGGGCGATGTTGTGCCCCTTCCCCAGGCAGACAGAGAGGAAGGATATGGTGCCCTGGATGCAGATCTCCGCTTTCCGTCGGGACACAGAAGCGGCCGTGGCCACCTTGGAATATTTGAGGGGCTGCAGCTCCTTGTGTCCTGGAAAACCACACAAAGGGATTGAGATGCTCACTCAGTGGCACTTCCGCAGATCTTTCCCAAGGCTGCACATCGCAACCACTGCATCACTCAGACAGGTCACATTTTTGGACCTTCTCTGCAGGGAGGAAGTTGCCTTTAGAGAAGCATCTCAGACCCAGGGAAGGGATGAAATGACAGTGCAGCCAGCTAGGGTTTCATCTGCTGTCTTACCAGGCAGATAGTCCTTGTCGTCTGTCAGGTTGTGGTCAGCTACAAGGTTTCTTGCCAGGTAAAACATGGGCCTCTGGATAGTCACGGCCTCATCTCCCACCTTGATCCGTGTGGGGACAATGTCAAAGGAGCCGAGGGTGGGAATTCTGACACCCTGCAAGTGGAAGAGAAGGGAAGGGCCAAAGGGTGAGTACTGGTAGGAGGGAAGAGCTGAGGGTGGCCCTGTGCAAGGGTGGTTCTGAAGGCTGGATCCTGACCGATCCCTATGCGCAGAGGAATGAGCCAGGGCAGTGGGAGGAGCTTTGGGGAGGACATGCTGAGTGCTCGCTCCTCCATTGCCACTCCAAAAAAATCACTGCTGGAGTCTGGGCAGAAGCAGCCCGAGGGCATCCAGGGCATCTCCAGAGACCAGCATCAGCCCTGCGGTACAATCCCACCAACCAGGGGTGGTAGGACATTGGATCAGCCCAGTTTGTCTCTCAGTGGGGACTTTTGGGGTGCGTTTCCTGCTTTCTAGGGAGCCAATGCCCCATGGCTATGGGGACCCCTCATCCCTCTGGGCTCACAAGGAGAATGTGGGTGTTACCCTACCTTGTCCTGAAGCAGACTTTCTTGAATGTAGCCAGCCACCACATCCCAGATGGCTGTTCGCTCTGGAAAGCAAAGGAAAACCAGGTCACGCTCTGCGTCTGCCAGTTCTCAACCCTCCAATATCCCCTGAGCTGCAGCACACTGGGAGAGGTAAATTGTCATTGCTGTCCCCAGTCCCAAATGCAGACACCACTAAGATGGCTGCAGTGGCTGTGGATGCCTGTACCTTCAGCAGTGATGCTGGGCATCATGAAGGCATGCTCCGTCCCATCCCAGAAGTCCATCTTGGTCCGCCTCACACCGGGAGTCACTCCTTACTGACAGAAACACTTGGGGAGCTCAGCCCAGTGTCTGCCCTCTGGATGACTCTCCAGAGTGCTGGACCCACCACCCTGCGTCCCATTTTATACCATAGTGCAGCCACGTCACACCCATTGTGACATCATTGTAACAGGGCCCAACACTTGACGTGTGCTGACAGCAGAGCCTTTAGGTCAAAGCATGGGTAAGGCATTCACGGGATGCAATAGACAAGACAGGGTGATGGCTGTTCTGCAGACCTCAAAGCCTGCAGCTCGCTGTTTCCTGCAGTCTTCATCTCCCATGTGTTTGTCTGGTAACTGACCTGTGGTATCCTCAATATCCACTCACCTACAGAATTGGTGTAAACCAGAATCCCAAGCCAGGTGACAGAAACAAATGAGCCTACCCAAAAAGCTATTGCTGTGGTTTAGTGCCAGCAAGCAATCAAGCACCATCCAGCCACTCACTCAATGCACCCTGACCCTAGTGGGACGGGGAAACCTCATGGACTGAGATAGAATCCTTTCAAGAATTAAGAAGCAATAATAATAAGCTAAACAAATTCTAAGGAAAAGAGGGAAAAAAATAGGAAAGAGAGGAAAATAAAACTTGAGACAGAAAAGCAATGCAAATGGAGACACTTGCTCATCCCCAACTGGCTGATACCCAGCCAGTCCCTGAGCAGCAGCTTCCTGCCAACCTCCCCCAGTCAGACTGCTGAGCATGGTGTCCTATGGTTTGGAATGACCCTTTGGTCAGTCGGAGTCCGCTGCTGCCGTTGTGTTCCCTTCCAACTCCCTGTGCATCCTCAGCCGCCTCTGTTGGGGCAGAGAGAGGAGCAGAAAGGGCCTTGATGCTGTGTAAGTGCTGCTCAGCTGTGACTAAAATATCCCCGTGTTACCAACACTGATCCCAGCACAAATCCAAAAGACAGCTCCATACAAACTACTGAGAAGATAGTTAACTCTATCCCAGTCAAACCCAATACACCAAAGGACAGACATTTCCCAGCCTGCTCAGCTGCAATCCTTCACAGAGCTGGCTGTCTCTCAGCAAACCAAGAAAGGCCTCCAAGGAGTGGGAGAAGAGGCTCCTTTGTGTTGATAAAGCCAGAATAAGCTTCCTGAGCAGTGTGATTCCCACGCTCACTCCAGAGCCTGACATGAAACTCGCTGGAGTCCTCTGTGGCTTTCTAGCTGCAGATGGAACATGGCACAACTTCTCCAGCAGGCTTTCGCTCTTCCAGCCCATGCACTGAGCAGGGCTGGGGTATATGGAAACGCAGTAACTTGCCTAGCCTCTTCCAAGGCCACCATTTTTCCTTCCCGGCACTATGCTGCTGTCCATACCAGAGCCCGGGCAGGGCAGTGTTTTACCACAAGGTGCTAAGCACATAGCACAATCAGCATAAACCCACAAACTCTTGAATACTCTGTAAAATCAAGTTTTACTCAGCTTATTATCCCAAGAAAGGTAACAAGTGATTAGTAGTGATCAACAACAAGTTATCAGTAACAGCTTTTAATGTCAATGTGTCTAAATCATTACTAGAAAGGAATTAAGTATGGTAATTAGGAAAGATAGATCACCAATTACCCTATCATCATCATCATCCAGACCCACAGTCGCCTGGGGGGCTCTTTTCACACAGCAAGGCTATGAAGAGCCTGACCCAGCAATTAGGGTCCCACACGATGCATCCACTCACAGGCAGGGCATCCCCAAAATTGCTGTGAGGGGCCCAGCTCTTACACCATTCAATAAACATCTTACCTCACCACAGGAAGTGGTGTCTGGTCCTAGCTGTTTACTGCTCTTCCCTTCTTCCGGAATGTGGCCAAGATCCCAGAAGAGGAGAAGAGGATGCAGCTGGACAGCCCTCATCTTTAAGCTAAGGGACTGCTGAGATGCAGCACTCCTACTCTCTTTTTCAAACAGCATCCATGCTCATGCTGACTCGTCAGCCAGCGTGCTTCAGTTTTCTCATCTTGTGTGCTTGAGAAGCTACGCCTAAAGTAGCACGGCCCAATTCTGCTGGTAATGACAGACATGAAACACTTTCTCACACAGTACAATTCTACTGAAAATGAAACATTTTCTCACGCTCTCTGTATTTAATAAAGGCACAACCCAACTGCACTGATAGTAGCCATGTGAGAAGTTAAACAGTACACATAGCAATACGATACAAATCATTCATGGATCACCTACAGATCATGCCCTGTCACTTCAGGTGCGTGTGGGGGGTGCCTCTGGAATCTCAACAAGCACGTATGAGAACTGAGCACCCCAGGCCTTGCTTAGCCCCATGAGGACCCAGTCTAGCCAAGTGGTCTCTCCTTGTGCTGGTGGGGCTCAGTGTGGGGTCACAGGCAGCTGAGAGGCTCCTCAGGTCCCAACCTGCTGCCGGGCTAGAGGGTCTGGATGCTGGACCTGGGAAGAGGTGGAGCCTTGAATCCCAAATCTGAGGGCTTAGACCCTGAAAATGCAGCCTTGGATCCTAAAATGAAGATTTGGAACCTAGAACCACGCCTCGGAAATTAAAGATGCCGTGAACGTTTGTGACCTAGAAATGAAACTCGGAAACACAGAACGGCTTTGAAAAGTAAAAATAAGGCTATATGAATCATATAAATTAGATCTGCACCCAATAAATGACAGTTTGGACCCTCAAAACGCAACTTCAGGCCCACTATACCAATGTTTCGCCTCATTTGTGTGAGAGTTTAGACCCTATAACCAAAGCTTTGGATCTTAAAATGACGCTTCAAATCCGTGGTGTGCTGGGAGCCAGGATGTCTCCCCAGCAGCTGCAATCCCCGCGTACTGGCACCCTCTGGCACCTCCCTTTTACGGAAGGCGACAGCAGCCAAGTCATGGGCAGTCAAGCCCCAAAGCCCTCTGCCCTGCTAAAAAGCACGCCCAGCAACAGCCTCAGCCCTGGGGCTCTAAAATGAAGCTTTGGAGAACAGTGAGGCTTTGTGCCCTTAAGTGATGCTTTGGACCTTCAAATTGAGGCTTTTGACCCTGATATTAGACTTTGGGCCCTGAAACAACGGTTTGTAAACTAATTATGCTTCTTTGGGGCACAAAACCAAAGACTTGGACCTTAAAAAAGAGGATCTGGAACACCACAATTCCCCACCCCCCAAACTTAAAAATAAAGCTTTGGCTTCTAAACACAGGGTTTTGGGGGCTCTAGAAAGGTGTTTGGAGACTGAAAATGGTTCTCTAGAACAAAAAAATGAAGCTGCAGGCTCTAAAACTGGTCTTCAGAGGAGATTTCAGAGTACAGTCCTATGGAAAGTCCTTTCCAGCACAAGCTGGTGCCAATCACTGAGTGGGGACACCACTACTAAACGGGAAGCAGAATCTCTTAGGGCCTTAGGTGGTGGGGGAGGATCCTACAGCGCATGCACTGACCCAATGAAGGGAGGACACCCAGCCCCGAGGAGAAGACCATGTAGGTGTCCCTAGCATTCAGAGCACCCCACCCCCATCATTCTTGCTCCACGAGCACACAAAATGACCTCCAGCAGGGCTGTGTTTACACTCAAGGGGGAGTGGCCTCATGTTCATATAGGGTCGTGTTGGCACCCATTGGCTGGAGGGTCTGGAGGCAGCCCCAGGGTGGGGTCTGTAAGCTGAGTCCCAGCTCCCCAGCACTCTGCCTGCCTCTTCTTCCTCTGTGGACACATGGCGTGCTATGGGAAGCTTTCCAGAAAGTTCTCCAGAGAGTTCTCTGGAAACTGCAGGGCAGATCCTCTGGAAAGTTTTTTTCAATGAAGAAAGAAGTTTTGAAGAGTCCTGCAGAGCGTTCCCTGCTGAGTCCACACCAGATCGCTCTGATGAGTCCCGCAGTGAGGCCCTCCGGCTGCCCCCCCATCATCATCGGCATCTTGCCCCACTGGTGGAGGAGGCACTGCATGGAGATATCCCAATGGCAGGGGGGAGGCCCTCCTCTTCAGTCATGAGATTTGGAAAGGACCCCCTTGCTTCCTAAACCCCTTCTGAAAGAGAAGCAATTTATTAAAGCAACAGATACAATAGATTGGGAACTGCCATGGATAAATGCTGCAAAAGCCATCTTTGATTAAGAACTTGGGAGTTTAGTTAACAATATGTTCTCCAGTAACTTCCTACACAGTTGGAAGCACCAGTCTTACCAAAGAGGCATCCTTGTTTGGGTAAAGGAGAGAGATTCAGGCCTGTTGACTCATCCCATAATTAAGAGTTCCCATCCTCCAAATAAAGGATTCTAAAAGCCAGATTTATACTCTTGGTGAGGTGACCAAAGTCAATGATTGAGTGCCGCCTGGCTCTTAAGAAGGTTTTCTGTGTTGTTCCCAGTGGAAGCTGGATGTGGATTTGAAAATGATTCTTTGAGCCTTATAAATAAGGCTTTTAGACCAGAGAAACGATACAATAAGGCTTTCAACAATAAAAATGAGGCTTTAAGACCCTAAATGAAGTTTAGAGAAAGGATTTGGACAAGTAAGTTGAGGCTTTGTACCCTAGAATTGATGCTTTGGACTCTAAAAATTACTTTGGAAACTAAAAATGGCACTTTGGACCCTACAGTGATAATTCAGACTCTACAACTGTAGCTTTTGTCTTAGAAAAAAGGTGGCTTTGGCCCCAAAAATGACAGTCTAGACCCCTATATGAAGCTTTGGGCCTTAATGTAAGATGGTGAGTCCTAAAATTAAGACTGAGCTGTAAAAAACAGGCTTGGAACCTATGAATGAGAATTTAGGCCCTGAATCTAAAACTTGCAAGTATTTTAATATAAGGTTTGGATACTGAAATGAGGATTTAGAATCTGAAATGAGCTTTTGCTCACCGTGTTCCTGTGGAACAGGAGGGCAACCCCATAGCCGTCCCTCATCCTGCTGCTTCCTGATGTGCGGCTCCTGTCCCTGGCACAACTCCTGCAGAACCTGAACTGCTACTCTTTGAGGTGGTGTCCAAGCAGCCCCTCCAATCCCCTCACTTCCACCATCAGGGAGCAGCAAGTTCCTCATGAGGATGCAGGGGGGACTGTGGCACGTCCCTCCACTGCCAGCCGGCGCAGGGCCAGCCTCCCTGAGCAGCCACAACCACCACTGAAGAGGAAGACGGGCATCTACTGCAGCTCTCTCCTCAGCCTCTCCAGAGGTCATCCCACTGGCAGTGCTCAGTAGCTTCCAGCACAAGAGCAGGACCAGCAGCTGGATCACGTGATGGCCCCCAAGTCCATCAGAAGGCTTCCAGCACTCCAGAGCTACTAAAGAAAGTGAGCTTTCCAAAGTCAAGTGCTGCCCAGCTCCAGGCCAACATCTCTGCAGCTTCTCCTGGGGCAGATGTTTCCAGCAGGGGGGTCTCCAGGGCCAGCCTGTGCCCCATTGCTCAGCACGCTCTGTCCCCATGTCGTGGGGCTCTGGTCTCTGTAGCCTGCTGCAGCCTTGCTACAGCATGGAGTCACCACTTGGTGCTGCTCTCTGCGTCAACCAAGGGTCACAACATGCCAAGGCAGGAACCCAAGCAGCTCAACCAGGGGAAGCACCAAGTTCTGCACCCAGGGAGGCACAATGCCAGGCACCAGCACGGCTGCCCAGCTGGAAAACAGCTTGGCAGGAAAAACCCTGGAGGTCCTGGTGGGCACCAAGCTGATGGCCATCGAGCAGTGTGCCCTTGACACAGGGAACACTGACGCTGCCCTGGGCTGTGTTAGGAGTTTTGTTGAACAGGTCAAGGAAGGTGATCCTTCCTCTCTCCATGACACTGATAATACCACACCTGGAGCACTGCATCCAGTTTGGCACTCCCCAATACCAGAAAGAGATGAACATACTCTAGAAAGTCCAGCAAAGGGCCATGAAGATGTTGAAGGCACTGTGGCATCGTCCAGGCAGAGGAGAGGGACAACTGGCTTTGCTCTACTGTGCAGATTTGATTGCCAGGCACATTATTGAAAAAGCATAACTGCTTCTGCTGCAAACAGCATTATTCAATCCTTATGGGAAAGTGCATCACAGTATATTTTCCACAAATCAGAGCACACAGCATTCCTGCTTCCAATTCCTAGACCTATCCCTGTCATTGAACAGTAGCAGTATTCAGCAATAAACACTTGTTTGAAAACAGCTGTAGAAAGTGCTGACAATCCACAACATAAAACCCCCTCAAGACTTTGAACACGCATTTCCAACTATTATTGTAGTCCTCGCTTCTCTCCCTGAAGCCACAGGCCTTGTGGAGACGAAACATAATACATAATTATGTGAAGATTCAGTCATTTTACTTTCTCCTGGTAGGTTCAAAGTGTTTCAATGATCTCTGGTGGTGGAGATCACAAGTGCTGCGAAATTAAGACAACTCCAGTTCACAGTTTGTGTTGTCTGGTTGTTCCCTACACAGAGAATGATGGAGAATCTATCTAGTGCCACTTCCCCTCTTCTCCCAAAAGACGCAGGAGAAGAGAGCAGACCTCACTCACTTTGCTTACAAGGGCTGCTGCAAGCTGCTCCTAAGGCAGCACAACATTCCGAGTCCAGTGTAGCACCATTCACCTTGGCTTCACAGCAAGTGCCTGTCTGAGATGTTAGACCATCAAGTCCCCATCCAGGTACCCGCAGCAGGAGAGAAACCACCACGGAACCCTCACAGCAAAAAGAGCTGGCGTGCCACCAGGATGGAGTGCACTGAAGAAGCGCAAGCTCTTAGAAGAAAACCTTCCACCAGAGTTGTTTAGTACACCGTTCAGTTTAGAAGGGGTGGAAAGGCTCTCTCACCAGAAGTGGGCAATAGAGGCACTGCATTTTATCGCCCGGGCCCCACTGCCAGAAGAGGTTCTCCAGCTGCTACACATTTACATTGGACTGATTTATTTTATCTAGTGACTGGTCAGTCTGAAAATTTTAAAGCAGGGATCACAGCCTGGAACTCCCTGTTAGGTTATTATTCACTCTCCACTCCTGAGGGCTCAGCGCCAGCACAGCCCACTCCTCAACTGCAAATTGAATGGCCAGGCTGGGAACTTTAAACAGCTCAGGGCAAACCCACCGCAAGTCCCCATTTGGACTCCAAAAGATCTCGGTCTTATAAATGAGGCCTTGGAGCCTCTGGAAAAAGCTTTTGACCCTAAACCTAAGCGCGCGTTCCCTAAAAACAGAGTTCGGACCCTACAGATCAATGTTCACCACCTCAAAACAGGGCTTTGTGCCACACCTGGAAGGTTTGGTAGCATCTCTCGATGTTCCCTCTAAACCACGTGGATCTGAGCCACGCACCTGTTTTGCTCCTGCTGCTCCTGGCACCCCAAGCCGCGATCACTGCAGTCAGGGCCACTCAGTCGTGCAGACCATGGGTGTGGTCTGCAGTGACTGCTGTTGACTAGACCTGGACACCAAAGCGCAGGGCTGGAAGCTGTATCCTGCTAATACATTCTTCTGAGGTTCTTCACCACTGACCAGAACGCCTCAGGCCTTCTTTTTAGCAATTCTGCTGTCATAGACATGGACCTCATGGACTGAGATAGAATCCTTTCAAGAATTAAGAAGCAATAATAATAAGCTAAACAAATTCTAAGG
The DNA here is from genome assembly GCF_017976375.1 of Cuculus canorus. Classification (NCBI taxonomy): domain Eukaryota; kingdom Metazoa; phylum Chordata; class Aves; order Cuculiformes; family Cuculidae; genus Cuculus; species Cuculus canorus. The sequence continues at coordinate 74,663,537 of NC_071402.1, read as the reverse complement.
AAAAGAGGGAAAAAAATAGGAAAGAGAGGAAAATAAAACTTGAGACAGAAAAGCAATGCAAATGGAGACACTTGCTCATCCCCAACTGGCTGATACCCAGCCAGTCCCTGAGCAGCAGCTTCCTGCCAACCTCCCCCAGTCAGACTGCTGAGCATGGTGTCCTATGGTTTGGAATGACCCTTTGGTCAGTCGGAGTCCGCTGCTGCCGTTGTGTTCCCTTCCAACTCCCTGTGCATCCTCAGCCTCCTCTGTTGGGGCAGAGAGAGGAGCAGAAAGGGCCTTGATGCTGTGTAAGTGCTGCTCAGCTGTGACTAAAATATCCCCGTGTTACCAACACTGATCCCAGCACAAATCCAAAAGACAGCTCCATACAAACTACTGAGAAGATAGTTAACTCTATCCCAGTCAAACCCAATACACCAAAGGACAGACATTTCCCAGCCTGCTCAGCTGCAATCCTTCACAGAGCTGGCTGTCTCTCAGCAAACCAAGAAAGGCCTCCAAGGAGTGGGAGAAGAGGCTCCTTTGTGTTGATAAAGCCAGAATAAGCTTCCTGAGCAGTGTGATTCCCACGCTCACTCCAGAGCCTGACATGAAACTCGCTGGAGTCCTCTGTGGCTTTCTAGCTGCAGATGGAACATGGCACAACTTCTCCAGCAGGCTTTCGCTCTTCCAGCCCATGCACTGAGCAGGGCTGGGGTATATGGAAACGCAGTAACTTGCCTAGCCTCTTCCAAGGCCACCATTTTTCCTTCCCGGCACTATGCTGCTGTCCATACCAGAGCCCGGGCAGGGCAGTGTTTTACCACAAGGTGCTAAGCACATAGCACAATCAGCATAAACCCACAAACTCTTGAATACTCTGTAAAATCAAGTTTTTACTCAGCTTATTATCCCAAGAAAGGTAACAAGTGATTAGTAGTGATCAACAACAAGTTATCAGTAACAGCTTTTAATGTCAATGTGTCTAAATCATTACTAGAAAGGAATTAAGTATGGTAATTAGGATAAGATAGATCACCAATTACCCTATCATCATCATCATCCAGACCCACAGTCGCCTGGGGGGCTCTTTTCACACACAGCAAGGCTATGAAGAGCCTGACCCAGCAATTAGGGTCCCACACGATGCAATCCACTCACAGGCAGGGCATCCCCAAAATTGCTGTGAGGGACCCCAGCTCTTAC